>NW_026991716.1:70342514-72742514 GCF_029215605.1 Mirounga angustirostris
CTTGAAGAATGTTCCCTCTATCCCTATACTCTGAAGAGTTTTAATCAGGAAAGGATGCTGTATTTTGTCAAATGCTTTTTCTGCATCAATTGAGAGGACCATATGGTTCTTCTCCCTCCTCTTATTAATGTGTTCTATCACATTGATTGATTTGCATCCCAGGGATAAATTCCACCTGGTCGTGGTAGATGATCCTTTTAATGTATTGTTGGATCCTATTAGCTAGGATTTTGTTGAGGATTTTGGAATCCATATTCATCAGGGATATCGGTCTGAAATTCTCCTTTTTGATGTTGTCTTTGCCTGGTTTGAGTATTAAGGTAATGCTGGCCTCATAGAATGAGTTTGGAAGTTTTCCTTCTGTTTCTATTTTTTGAAACAGCTTCAGTAGAATAGGTATTATTTCTTCTTTGAATGTTTGGTAGAATTCCTCAGGGAATCCATCAGGCCCTGGACTCTTGTTTTTTGGGAGGATTTTGGTCAATGCTTCAATCTTGTTACTGGTTATTGGCCTATTCAGGTTGTCAATTTCTTCCTGTTTCAGACTTGGCAGCTTATAGGTTTCCAGAAAGGCCCCATTTCATCCAGATTGCTTAGTTTATTGGCATATAGTTGTTGATAATAATTTCTGATAATTGTTTCTATTTCCTTGGTGTTAGTCATGATCTCAGATAATTTTATTAATCTGGGTCCTTTCTCTTTTCTTTTGGATAAGCCTGGCCAGTGGTTTATCAATCTTATTAATTCTTTCAAAGAACCAACTTCTAGTTTCATTGATCTGATCTACTGTGTTTCTGGTTTCTAATTCATTGATTTCTGCTCTAATTTTAATTATTTCTCTTCTAATGCGTGGCTTAGGCATCGTTTGTTGCTTTTTCTCTAGTTCTTTAAGGTGTAGAGTTAGTTGGTGAATTCAGGATTTTTCTATTTTTTTGAGTGAGGCTTGGATGGCTATGTATTTCCCCCTTAGGACCATCTTTGCAGTATCCCATAGGTTTGGACCGATGTGTTTTCCTTCTCATTAATTTCCATGAATTGTTTAAGTTCTTCTTTGATTTCCTGGTTGACCCAAACACTCTTGAGCAGAGTGGCCTTTAGCTTCCAAGTGTTTGAATTTCTGCCAAATTTTTTTCTTGTGATTGAGTTCCAGTTTTAAAGCATTGTGGTCTGAGAATATGCAGGGATTAATCTCAATCTTTTGGTATCAGTTGAGACCTGATTTGTGACCCAGTATGTGGTCTATTCTGGAGAAAGTTCCATGTGTGCTTGAGAAAAATGAGTATTCTGTTGTTTTAGGGTGGAATGTTCTGTAAATATCTATGAGGTCCATCTGGTCCAATGTATCATTCAAAGCTCTTGTTTCCTTGTTGATTTTCTGCTTAGATGATCTGTCCATTGCTGAGAGTGGAGTATTGAGGTCTCCTACAATTAATGTATTGTTATCAATATGACGCTTTATTTTGGTTAACAGTTGACTTATGTAGTTGACTGCTCCCATGTTGGGGGCATAGATATTTACAATTGTTAAATCTTCTTGTTGGATAGACCCTTTAAGAATGATATAATGTCCTTCTGTGTCTCTAACTACAGTCTTTAGCTTAAAATCTAATTTGTCTGATATAAGAATTGCTACCCCAGCTTTCTTTTGAGGTCCGCTGGCATGGAAGATGGATCTCCATCCCTTCACTTTCAGTCTGGATGTATCTTTAGGTTCAAAATGAGTCTCTTGTAGACAGCATATGGATGGGTCCTGTCTTTTTATCCAATCTGCAACCCTGTGCCGTTTTATGGGAGCATTTAGGCCATTCATATTGAGAGTGATTATTGAAAGATATGAATTAATTGTCATCATGTTGCCTGTGAAGCTGTTGTTTTTATGGATTGTTCCTGTAAATTTCTGTTGTAGATCACTCTTGGGGTCTTTCTCCTTTTATAGAACCCCCCTTAATATTTCTTGCAGGGCCAGCTTAGTGGTCACATATTCTTCCAGTTTCTGCCAGTCGTGGAAGCTCTGCATCTCTCCATCCATTCTAAATGAAAGCCTTGCTAGATAAAGTATTCTTGGTTGCATGTTCTTCTCATTTAGTACCCTGAATATGTCTTGCCAGGCCTTTCTGGCTTACCAGGTCTCTGTGGATAGGTCTGACGTTATTCTGATGTTCCTCCCTCTGTACATAAGGAATCTCTTCCCCCTAACTGCCCTTAAGATGGTTTCCTTGGTTCTAAGATTTGCAAGTTTTACTATTACATGCCGGGGTGTTGCCCTGTTTTCTTTCATCTTAGGAGTGGTCCTCTCTGCCTCTAGGACTCGAATGTTTGTTTCATTCCCCAGATTAGGGAAGTTCTCAGCTAGAATTTGCTCAAATACATCTTCTAGCCCTCTCTCTCTCTCCACTCCCTCCAGGATTCCAATTATTCTGACATTGGAACGCCTCATGGTGTCACTTATTTCTCTGATTCTATTTTCATGGATTCTGAGTTGTTTTTCCCTGGCCTCCTCTTTTCCCTTTTTATCTATTATATTGTCTTCCAGATCACTTACTCGCTCTTCTGCCTCAGTTACCCTAGCTGTTAGATTATCTAGATTGGATTGGATCTCATTGATAGCATTTTTAAGTTCTGCCAATTTACCTTTCATTTCTGCCCTTAGAGACTCTATGTTGCCCTTAATTGATTTCTCCATTCTAGCATTGTCTTCACAATTGCTAGCCTGAATTCCATCTCTGACATCTTGGTTATATCTGCATCCATTTGTAAATTTGCAGCATAAGTCATAATCTCTGAGTCTTTTCTATTTTGGGGTCCCTCCTCCTAGTCATTCTGTTGATGGGTGTTTGAGGGAATGTATAGAGTCCAAATTATTGACCAGAACCTAAGCAAGATGCACCTGTTTTCTTGGGACCTTAGGGTTGCTGGCCTCTTGTTTTCCCAGCCTGTCTTCTGCGGGAGGGGCCTGCCGCACTGTTACTCAGGCAACCCTGTTTGGGCAGAGTTGCCCTGTCCCCCTGTAGTGGGGAATGGGCTCAGCGGGAATCAGTCTTTGAGGCTTTTGTTCTCTGGTGGCTTTCCCTAGCGGCTTTCCGCCTCTCTTCCACAAGTCAGAGCAGAGGAGACCGTTTCCAACCCTCTGCCTCAGAGCAGAGAGATCGCAGTCTGTTCTTCAGTGAGCTCTCCAGGCTACACTGTCTCCATTTCTGTCTCTGCTGCTATAAACTGCAGCATCCTGGGTGTGCACCCCTCTGCAGCGCCTCCAGTCCAGCCTCCAGGTCGGGGCTCATCTCTGCCCTTTGTGCTTCTAAACCCCACCAGCCGCTCCCAGTTCATGCATGCGACCCTGCCGCTCCAGGTTTCCCTCCCGGGGGCTGCCCTAAAGTCCTTTCCCTGCTGCTACTGGTCTGAGAGTCTGTGCCCCGTCCACAGCGCGCAAGGCTGTCACTCACTGGCGGTGTAGGATCCCCACAGCCAGGCACCCTCCCGCTGCCGTTTATCCTCTGATATCTGCCTGCAGAATCACGGCTCCCTGCTTCGTACCTCAAAACCAAGTGCCTGCGATATTCTGTTTGTAGAGATCAGATCTTCTTACATCTCAGGCTGGTTTCGTGGGTGCTCAGAGTGGTCTGGTAGATATCCAGCTCAATTCCAGGGACCAGTTGAAATAGTGTCCCCTACTCCTCCACCATCTTTCTGCCCTCTGAACATAATTTCTCCAAAGAAATTATGCAAATAGCCAAAAAAGTACATGAAAAGATGCTCAACATTACTAATCATAGGGAAATGTAAATCAGTCCAACTTACAATGAGATACCACCCCACACAAATTAGAATGGCTATTATTTAAAAAAAATAGAAAATAACAATTTTGGCAAGGATCTGGAAAAATTGGAATTTTGTGCATTTCTGGTGGGATGTAAAGTGGTACAGCCACTATTGAAAGCAGTATAAAAATTAAAAATGGACTTATCAGGTGATTTGGTGATTCCATTTCTGGGTATATTTTCAAAAGAATTGAAAACAGGAACTTGAACAGATATTTGTACAACATTCATAGCATCATTATTCACGATAACCAAAAGGTAAAAGCAACCCATTGTCCATCAGTACATGAATGCTTAAACAAAACATGGCCTATACATACAACAGAGTATGATTCATCTTTAAAAAGAAAGAAAATTCTAACACATGCTATAACATGGTAAATCTTGAGGTTATTATGCTAAGTGAAATAAACCAATTACAAAAGGACAAATATTCTATGACTGCACTTTATATGTGGTACTTAGAGTAACCAAATCCATAGAGACAGAAAGTAGAGTGGTGGTTGCGGAGGGCTAAGAGGAGAGAAGGGGAGTTACTGTTTAAATGGGTATGGAGGGGTACCTGGGTGGCTCAGTCATTAGGCATCTGCCTTCGCCTCGGGTCATGATTCCAGGGTCCTGGGATCGAGCCCTGCGTCGGGCTCCCTGCTCCACCGGAAGCCTGCTTCTCCCTCTCCCACTCCCCCAGCTTGTGTTCCCTCTCTTGCTGTGTCTCTCTCTGTCAAATAAATAAAATCTTTAAAAAATAAAATAAAATAAATGGGTATGGAGTTTCTGTTTAGGAAGATGGGAAAAGGCTGGGAGTAGGTGATGGTGATGGTTGCACAATGTTGTGAGTGTGCTTAAAGCCATGCAACTATACATTTAAAATGGGCAAAACAGCAAATTTTGTGTTACGTCTATTTTATCACAATAAAAAATAGTTACAAAAAATGTTATGGAAGTATAACAGATCAAATAGCTGGATTAGGAGAGATTCTGGTGCAGGAACTAGGACTTCACAGAAGAGGTCACTTCTAAACAGAAAGAAGGGAAAGGTATTTCTGGAGAAAGGGAGAGTATGTAAAAAGGAAAGGAATATGAGAATGTAGCGTATATTCAAGGGATGGCAGTTTGGTGAAGTCTGGTCACGGAGAGGAGCCTGAGCAGCAGCCATCAAAAGATCGCAACAGCTCTGAACCAAAGAAATGTTGTTACATTTCTACTTACTTGAAACTTGACAGCTTACATATGTTGTATTTGGTATTCACCAGACTATATAATTAGCCAGCATATCCACTTTCCCATCTTACTAGATTTCAGACAGTTTCCTCTATTTAACAGTAAACTTGAAGATGAGAATTTTGCCCAGGAACTGGAGAATTATATTTTACAGATGGTAGGCAAAAGAGATTTTCAAGGGGCACCTGGGTAGCTCAGTCAGTTAAGTGTCCAACTATTGATTTCAGCTCAGATCATCATCTCAGGGTTGTGAGATCAAGCCCTGGGTCAGGCTCCATGCTAGGGTATGGAGACTGCTTAAGATTCTCTCTCTCCCTCTCCCCTACCTCTCCCCCTCCCTCTCTCTCCTTCCCTGTCTAAAAAAAGAGAGAGAGAAATTTTTAATATCCAAAAGTCAGAGTGAAAAAAAGTGATACCAGTGCATTCCAGAGCCAATACACCCAAGCTTAAGCTTGGGAGATGTCTTAATTCTCTGTTTAAGATACTTTCAAGAATTATCAAAAATTTTATTACACTTTTTTCTCAGTAATCTAAAAAAAGTAATTGTTTTAAGCCTAAGGTTAATGTTTTATCTTGCATGATTAGTTGTACGAGTCTATTATAAAGTAGCCAAATAAATCTCACCTGTTATTGCCACTTTGACCAGAAAGAGTTGATCACAGTGAAGAGAAGTAAAAATCATAATATTCTGTCAATATGATTCAGCATGGATTATGTCAATATCATTAAAATGTGAAACTGTTTCCAACACCAAAAGCAATTGGATAACTAGACCTAGGAAAAACTGCTTCATTTCATCTAAATGGATTAGAATGGTTCACACATCTCTCAGAGACCTGTCCTAAGGTCCAAAGTTTCTTCCAAGAGAGTCACATGTACTAGAGGATCTAAATGAGGGAAGAAATGAATGAGCAGAGGAGTAAGTTTTAAACAAACAAACAAAAAGTTTGAGACAGGAGAGCCTCTTTTATCTGTTTCATTGCATTAAATATGGGTTAAATATCTTCTGAGAAGGTAATTTGCAGGCATTCAAGTGAAAAACTAAAGGCATTTCTTCTGAACAAAAGAGTTGTCAATTTTGATCATTTTTCTTCCTTTCATACATCATCTCACTCTACCCTGTTTTGTTCTTCTTTCTGTACTGTCATTATAATCTGCATAAGAACCTCATTTAGTTAAACATCCTCCACCCAGTGCCTTAGGAGAATGGAGGTTGCTTCTGTCTTTTGGGTTTGGTTTTTCCCGTAAGTATGTTGTAAAAACTATATTCTTCCTTCATATCAAAACGCAGGCAGTTTCTTTCTAATTTTAGTTTCCTTCTCTGAACAGCAACCTGCAATCAAATTTTTGGCAGATAAATATATTACAGGGCTTTTCATTTTATGAGTGCTGCTGTTGAACTTGGGCATATAATATGGGAAGTTAAAGAACATTTTTCATGCCAATCTTTCATCTCCTCCTCCTCTTTGTTCCCATCCCACTGTAACTCCACTTCTATTATTGCCTATACCAATTCCAATGTGGTTAGTATTATATTATCTGCTCCATGAAGGTAAGATTAAATTTAATTTACTCTTTCATTCAGCAAGTATTTATTGAGTGGCAGCTGTGGGCCAAGCACTAGACTATTGATTAGGGATATAAAGAGAAATGAAAGAGTCCCTCTCCTCAAGGAGCCCATTTTTTCCTCTATTCTATCACATGCACTGTATATATGTTTGTTCAGTTAAATCAGTAGATAATGCTTGAGCTTGAAGATGGCTAAAGAGCTTTGGCCTAATTAAATAATAAAATGTTTCTATAATGTTCTCACCATACAGCATCACATGCTTATTTCTTCTGGAAGGTCTTCAATATTGAATATTAAAGAAACTGTAGCCACAGAGATGCAGAGAAAAGGAAGGGAAAAGGTCTATCCAGGTAGTACAGCAGGTGAAGAAAGAGACCAGAGGGAAGTGGAAAGCAAGAATTGACCATGTTCTTTTGCATCTATGTCTGTAGTAAAGGGCAGCCTTGTCGACCTTGGATGGTTCTAATTCATACAGGGTTTCTCTACTTTTAAAACTTGACCAAACTCAGAATTCAAAGAATCTAAACTTGAGCCATAATTCCACTTTTCACAAAGTTGGGGCAAGTCATCAACTAAAATCCTTCTTTCATGTTTACATATGGTGACTTATAATCAGGCATACCACAGACACAGGTATATAGACAGACAAGAGGAAAGAGACTAAGTAGTAAGACCACTATGGCCAATTAAAATCACACAAATAATCTTTGGGTAAGGAGATTTAGAATCTCTTAAAAACTCTCAGAGTTTAATTGTCTTCTTGGTTGTACTACAGATTAAACCAAGTTCATTTTTTAAGAGTTTCTATTTAAGAAGTCCTTTATAGAAAATAATAATTTTCAACATTTATCCAACAGTTACTGAGTATTATTTTGTGCTGGGCCCTATGTTGGGTGTTGCAGACACAAAGATAAATATGACACTCCCTCAAGGAGCTCCCAGTCCAGTGAAGGAACAAATACGTGTGCTGCTGGGGACCAGGTTTCTAATACTCCTTCAATTCTCAATTTCTCTAGTCACCTATGTCTTCCTTTTAACTAAAGAAGAGTATTTGCTAACCTGATTGCTTAACTTTTTGACACCTTTAGAGACACAAAATTGTAAAAATAGGGAGAAAGAAGAAACAGGAAAGGTAGCAGGGAATGAAGGGATAAAGGAGTTAACTCAGACTGCTTAAGGAAAAAGAATGAAGTAGGGAGAAAAAGAAAAGTCACATGGAACTAAAGCTGACGAGAGCATTTTGAAAGCTAGTATTTGAGCAGCTCTGGAATATGAGTTTATAATGTGAAGTGTAAGAAAATAGAAGAATGGAGAAAATTCTGAGAAGAGTTGCTCTGAAGTAGAGTCCCCTTTGTTGTTTGGTTGAGAGAGAAAAGTAAAGTTAGAATATATTATGAAATCATTTTTGGCTTGTCCAGCCATGCTTCTTTGTGTGTGATTCTTTACAGAGACTGAGCCACGTGAGGCCCCAAGATTTAGTGTGCATTTGGAATATACATCTATAACTGAAGTGTGTAAAGGAGCATAAACATTGAGGTTCACAGTTTGGAAATGCCAACATTATTTAGCTAAGCTGAGCTTTTCTCAGGCTGAAGTCTCCTAATAGGGGATTTATTTCAATGCAGCATTATCGTATACTATCAGTGAAGGCTCCAGGAAGCAGGTGATGCATGAATAGTTGAACTATATTAGATAGATTAGATAGATGATGATGATAGATAGATGGTATATAGATAGATGATAGATAGATGATGATGATAGATAGATGGTAGATAGATAGATAGATATATTTTTTCAAAAACAAGGCAGCGCTCACCATAGCACATACTGTGAATTGTGCAAGATTGTTGAATCCCAGATCTGTACCTCTGAAACAAATAATACAATATATGTTAAAAAAAAGAAGAAGAAGAAGATAGAAGGGGAGGAATGAAGGGGGGAAATCGGAGGGGGAGACAAACCATGAGAGACGATGGACTCTGAAAAACAAACTAAGGGTTCTAGAGGGGAGGGGGGTGGGAGGATGGGTTAGCCTAGTGATGAGTATTGGAGAGGGCATGTTCTGTATGGAGCACTGGGTGTTATACACAAACAATGAATCATGGAACACATCAAAAACTAATGATGTAATGTATGGTGATTAACATAACAATATTTTTTTTTTTAAAAAAGGCAGCTATTCAACAGCAAAAAGATGGAAAAAGGATGGGAAGGAAAGAGCAAGCAGAAATTCAGCAGCTTAATAAAGTTGGAGGATGTAAGGAAAAACACAGAGTGCATGGGCCTATGAGCTGAGAGTTGTCATCCTCAGCTGTAGCATCAAATACTGCAATCCTGATGACATTCGTTCAACCTCTCCCAAGAGAAAATGCTCACAATTTGATTTTCTGTGTTGATGATGAATGGGTGGCTTTTACACAATGACATAAAAAAAAATTACCATGTTTTAACAGGATTGCTGGCTTTTCTTTCTCCTTTAGAGAAGTTAGTGGAACAATTTGTATGGCCCATTACAGTATTATGATACATTATTATGGGAGTATTCTAGACCAAAGCAGATCAACATGAGATAGCATGGCATGTACAAGAATTTTCAATTTGTTCCTTGGAGCTGTAACATGAATAAACATGTATGGAGCATTTAATATGGGCCAGGCACCAGGCTGAGCCCTTGTTTCATTTAATAATCCTAATAACAAATCTAAAGCAGGTACTATTATAATCCCTGTTTCATGAATTTAGAGGGATTAAATAACTCACCCAAGATCATACAACTAGCAAACAACAGAATCAGGATTCATATAAGCAATTAAATTCCACAGCCCATGTTCTAACCATTTGACTATAGTGTCCTTCATGAATGTTGTACAGGGTAGTCTGAGCTTTATCCTCTAGGTCTGTGCATTTCTAACTAGGGCATGTGTTCAGGGGTGCATGAAGCCAGAAGATATATTTGGCCATTTGCCTAGGAAATCAATTGTACTCAAATATCTGGGAGGGAAAGTTCTACTCAAGTGAGAAAAATTAAAGGGTAATAATTTAAAACATCTTAAAGGAAAAATAAAGACACGCTGTGCATTAATATGTAAATTTTACGAGTAATAAAGGTAAATTATGAGATTTTGGAAAATATCTCATGCTTGTTGGTCATTTTGGCCTGTGCTCCCTTTCCTCCAGGCTTACTGACCTTCACTCTTTTTTAGGACTTTCTTTCTTTTTTTAATTTTATTTTACTTTATTATGTTACGTTATTCACCATACAGTACATCATTAGTTTTTGATGTAGTGTTCCATGATTCATTGTTTGCATATAACACCCAGTGCTCCATGTAGTACGTGCCCTCCTTAATACCCATCACCGGGTTAACCCATCCCCCCACCCCCTTCCCCTCTAAAACCCTCAGTTTGTTTCTCAGAGTCCATAGTCTCTTGTGGTTCGTCTCCCCCTCCGATTCCCCCCCTTCATTTTTCCCTTCCTTCTCCTAAAGTCCTTCATACTATTCCTTATGTTCCACAAGTAAGTGAAACCATATGATAATTGACTTTCTTTGCTTGACTTATTTCACTTAGCATAATCTCCTCCAGTCCCATCTATGTTAATGTAAAACTTGGGTATTCATCCTTTCTGATGGCTGAGTAATATTCCATTGTATAATGGACCACATCTTCTTTATCGATTCATCTGTTGAAGGGCATCTCGGCTCTTTCCACAGTTTGGCTATTGTGGACATTGCTGCTATGAACATTGGGCTGCATATGGCCCTTCTTTTCACTACATCTCTGTCTTTGGGGTAAATACCCAGGAGTGCAAATTCTGGGTCATCAGGTAGCTCTATTTTTAATTTCTGAGGCACCTCCACACTGTTTTCCAAAGTGGCTGTACCAACTTGCATTCCCACCAACAGTGTAAGAGGGTTCCCCTTTCTCCACAACCTCTCCAACACTTCTTGTTTCTTGCCTTGTCAATTTTTGCCATTCTAACTGGTGTAAGGTGGTATCTCAATGTGGTTTTGATTTGGATTTTCCTAATGGCTAATGATGATGAACATTTTTTCATGTGTCTGTTAGTCATTTGTATGTCCTCATTGGAGAAGTGTCTTTTCATATCTTCTGCCCACTTCTTGACTTGATTATTTGTTTTTTGGGTGTTGAGTTTGAGAAGTTCTTTATAGATCTTGGATACCAACCCTTTATTTGTAGTGTTACTTGCAAATATTTTCTTCCATTCTGTGGGTTGCCTCTTTGTTTTGTTGACAGTTTCCTTTGCTGTGCAGAAGCTTTTTATCTTGACAAAGTCCCGAAAGTTCATTTTTGCTTTTGTTTCACTAGCCTTTGGAGATGTATATTGAAAGAAGTTGCTGTGGCCGATGTCAAAAAGGTTACTGCCTATGTTCTTCTCTAGAATTTTGATGGATTCCTGTCTCACATTGAGGTCTTTCATCCATTTTGAGTTTATCTTTGTGTATGGTGTTAGAGAATGGTCGAGTTTCATTCTTCTGTATATAGCTGTCCAATTTTCCCAGCACCGTTTATTGAAGAGACTTTTTTCCATTGCACATTTTTTCCTGCTTTATTGAAGGTTATTTGACCATAAATTTGGGGGTCCATATCTGGGCTCTCTATTCTATTCCATTGGTCTATATGTCTGTTTTTGTGCCAGCACCATACTGTCTTGGTGATCACTGCTTTGTAATAGAGCTTGAAATCAGGCAACATGATGCCCCTAGCTTTGTTTTTTGTTTTTTGTTTTTTTTCCAACACTTCCTCAGTGATTCAGGATCTTTCCTGATTCCATACAAATTTTAGGATTGTTTGTTCCAGCACTTTGAAAAATGTCATTGGAATTTTGATCAGGATGGTGTTGAAGGTATAGATTGCTCTGGGTAGCATAGACATTTTAACAGTGTTTATTGAGTGTTTTGTAGTTCCTAGAGTATAGATCCTTTACCTCTTTGGTTAGGTTTATTCCAAGGTATCCTATGGTTTTTGGTGCTATTGTAAATGGAGTTGTTTCTCTAATTTGTCTTTCTACAGTTGCATTGTTAGTGTATAAGAAAGCAACTGATTTCTGTGCATTGATTTTGTATCCTGCCACATTACTGAATTGCTGGATGAGTTCTAGTAATTTGGGGGTGGAGTCTTTTGGATTTTCCACAGAAAGTATCATGTCATCTGAGAAGAGAGAGAGTTTGACTTCTTCTTTGCCAATTTGAATCCCTTTTATTTCTTTTTGTTGTCTGATTGCTGTTGCTAGGACTTCTAGTACTATGTTGAACAATAGTGGTGAGAGTGGGCACCCTTGACGCGTTCCTGATCTTAAGGGAAAGGCTCTCAGCTTTTCCCCATTGAGGATGATATTCGCTGTGAGTTTTTCATAGATGGATTTTATGAAATTGAGGAATGTTCCCTCTATCCCTATCCTCTGAAGAGTTTTAATC
Source organism: Mirounga angustirostris (assembly GCF_029215605.1). Taxonomy (NCBI): domain Eukaryota; kingdom Metazoa; phylum Chordata; class Mammalia; order Carnivora; family Phocidae; genus Mirounga; species Mirounga angustirostris. The sequence goes on from NW_026991716.1 coordinate 70,354,559, forward strand.
AGGAAAGGATGTTGTATTTTGTCAAATGCTTTTTCTTCATCAATTGAGAGGACCATATGGTTCTTCTCTCTCCTCTTATTAATGTGTTCTATCACATTGGTTGATTTGCAAATGTTGAACCACCCTGCATCCCAGGAATAAATCCCACTTGGTCGTGGTAGATGATCCTTTTAATGTATTGTTGGATCCTATTAGCTAGGATTTTGGAATCCATATTCATCAGGGATATCAGTTTGAAATTCTCCTTTTTGATGGGGTCTTTGCCTGGTTTGGGGATTAAGGTAAAGCTGGCCTCATAGAATGTGTTTGGAAGCTTTCCTTCTGTTCCTATTTTTTGAAATAGCTTTGGGAGAATAGGTATTATTTCTTCTTTGAATGTTTGGTAGAATTCCCCCGGGAATCCATCAGGCCCTGGACTCTTGTTTTTGGGGAGGTTTTTGATCAGTGCTTTAATCTCGTTACTGGTTATTAGCTTTTTTAGGACTTTCATAGGGATATTTGTGAAATATTGCTGCAGGCATGAGAGCTGTGGAGAGTTTCAATAGCACTGCATAGTAAGTTTATATTTTGGAAACTTTTTTACAGGTGAGGGAGGAATACAAGGAGAAAATCAGACTTCACTGGTAGAATGGGGGTGTGGACTATAGGACACTGAGCTCACTTTTAGACAGTGAACTTGAGGGGCCCAGGGAACCTCCAAGTGTGTGTGTCTGATGAGGACAATATGGATCTGGAACTCAAGAGAGAGATTATTCACAAAGACCTTGTATCACCTTCTTATATTATCAGCATTCAAGATGGGGGTCCCCACCTAGTGCCTAAAACAGTGTTTGGTACAGAGTAGGCACTTAAAAATCATTTGTTGAATGAAGGAAGTAGAAATAAAGGAGCATATACTAATAATGTATTTGATAAGACATTTTGTTGATAATAAACTACAAAAAATTATTTAGAACTAAAGAAACTTCTGTACCTATATTCGTGCATGTTAAATTCATAAATATAAGGTTCATATGGCAAAATATTAATCCTTGTAAGAGAACTACTTTCAAGAACACAAAGTTTTTATGTAGTCCTACAGTATTTTTTTCTTAAAGTTTGGCTTTAGCCAAAATATGGAAGCAGCCCAAGTGTCCGTCCACCAATAGATGAATGGAAAAAAATGTGGTATGTATACACAGTGGAATATTACTCAGAAATTGAATGAAATTTTGTCATTTGCAACAATATAGATGGATCTAGAAAGTATAATGCTAAGTAAAACAAGTCAGTCAAAGATAAATACCATATGATTTCACTCATATGTGGAATTTAAGAAACAAAACAAAGACAAGACAAACCAAAAAAAAAAAAAAAAAAAAAAAAAAACAGACTCTTAACTATAAAGAACAAGTTGATGATTACAAAGGGGATGTGGGATGAAATAGGTGAAGGGGTTTAAGAATACACTTATCTTGATGAGCAGTGAGTAACATAGAATTTTGGAATCACTGTATTGTACACCTGAAACTAATGTAACACTGTTTTTTAACTATACTGGATTTTTTTAGAAGTTTGGCTTTAAAAACACCAATTATTTGATATTTCTAAAATGTAAAGATGTTACTAAAGGTAAATGTTCATAAAGACCTTTTAAATAAACCCTTCTGTCAGAAAATAGGAATTGTCTCATTAACAAATCTCTGAGAAGTTCTTGGCTGCTACTGCCATGTGCTCTGCCAAAGTTCTTTCTTTCTAAAACAGCAATTGGATATATATACGCAGTTTTTATATGTAGAATATACATATGATACATATGTGTATATATGTGTGTGTGAATATATGTATATATTTGGATGTATATGTTATAAATATGTGTATCACAGAGTACTTGTATCACAGAACATCATTTCCTGTTTCCAATCTGACCTGTGCAGTACAGCAAATCATTTGAATGTTTATTTTGCCTCAAAATTTTCTCTCAGTGCTTTCATTACTTTTCTGTTTTTTTAACTGTATGGCCCAATTTCCCAAGATGTTTATTTACTTCTGAGTTTCCTAGTTACAGCTTTATAGATTGCTAGGAGTTCTGTGGCCTTTTGTTACTATGAGATTGAGTTCTGACTTTATGACTCATTTTCTGGAAGTCAATTTTCTAACCCAGAGTCCATTTAATTTCACTGGCCATGATAATTTTGAAATAAAGTCATCCTATATATCCATAGATAATACTTTAGGGACAATTACCAGCTCAGGTTTTACATTAAATTCCATTTTAATCTTCACATTGGGCTTTATAATATTTGCTTCCTTTAAATGCATTTTTAGTGGGAAAATAAAATTTTATTTTTTAATAGTAAACTTATCATAAAAGGATGCAGGTATATGTGTAACTGAACACTGCTACTTGTTAAGTCTTATAGGTTTTAGTCTGCCTTTCCTTCTATAAGTCATTGAGAACCTACCTATGTTTGGAGAACTGGAAATAGCCTACCGTGATTCTTTTCTGACGAAACCAATTAGAGATGTGCACTACGATAGTGTTCTGTGACTGCCTTCTCTTGACCTTGTTGTCCCATTCCTAATACTTTCATTATGCTTCCTGAAGCCCTCAGTCCCTGGCCCTGCCACTGAACTCGCTCCAACTTCTTGCCTTAATTGAAACCTCACTCTACTCTGCGACACTCACTGCTTCTCTCTAGGTCTCCCCAAATGGAGAATGTGGCTGTCTACACCCTTGGTGTCTCAGAATGAGGAAGCAGAGTTCAGGTCCTCTGCATCTGGTAGTGTTTCAAACCAATTGTGTAAAATCTCCCTCTCCTTAGAGGTCCAAGTTCTCCAGCCATATCATATTCCACCCTCCCTTGTACTCAGAGTACCCGTGGATTCCATAGACAACCCCCTCATATTTACTAAACACTGCAGCACCTGACATGGTCTTCCTTTTCATGCCATTTTCACCATCATTCTGGGTGACATCCTGTCCATGCATTATCCAAGTTTCATAATTTCCGAACCTTCTTATCTTCAGTTACCTTTTCCTCCACTTTATTTCAGTCATCCTCTGTTATGATAAACCTGTATTGTGGCATCACTGCTTCACCTCTGAAAACCTAGATTCAACTATCTCATTTTTTTATCACAACTTCTTACCCTTTCCTTCTAGCTCCTTCACTTCATAATTCTTCAATACATATTCTTCAATACAACAAACACCTGATGGCTCTACTTTTACCTATGGGCACCCTTCTGTCTTCACTTCCTTCTCTATCCATCTAAGAATCCATAGTTTATTATATCAACATTTTCTTGCCAACATTCTCAATAACATTAACCTGCTGTTCTTCCAGTTGCTCTGAACCAGCGAAACCCCAGTCCTGGACTAAATCCACATGTCTACCCTATCTATATTTAAGGCTGAAGAACACAGCTGAAGAAAATCATAAAAACACATCCATTAATGCCAATGCAAATTAATGGTCTTCATCCCCAACAAGATCCACAGTGCTGCCTGGCAATCCTTCCATGCTATTTCAGTCAATTCTCTATCCCATTCTCCATACTGGATTACAAATCTCTGCTCTCCTAGAAACACCTATACTACCACATCACCCCCCACTCTTAGCACATGACCTTGTCTCCTGCTTCACAGAGAAAACAAAAGCCATTATTCAAGAAGTTTTTGAGCTTCCTGCCCCAAACACATACATTTATACGTATTTGTCCCTGTCCTTTCTATCTTCTCTCCTGCCTTAGTAAATGAAGTATCCATTCTCCTGTTTAAGTCTGATGTGTCTACCTAAATATAGGATCCCATTTTTCTCACACCTTCAGGAACTTGCTTTATCCATTATTCCTTTTCTCCTCTATTTTAATCTTCCCTTTTATTGTTTCTTTCCCATCAGCATTCAATATATTCAGGCCTTTCAATTTTTTTTTTCATTGACCTCACATTCTTCTACAATTTAATGCAATACCACAGGGTTCTTTGCCTTTCTCTATTCCATATTTGTACAGAGAACTCTGATTTCTAACTATAGTAGCAGTATACCTAATAATTTGCTCTCTTATAATATATACAAATTGTTTTAGATTACTAAAATCTCATCACCAAAAAGAAAATTAACATGTGAAGTTCAATATTTCTTTGCAAATGTTTTTGTCTTTAAAATATAATTATAAGTGGATAGTCAGAGTACTAGGTTCAGAGTTACTCAAATCAATGATATATGTATGGTTACCTTATCACTTTGACAAAAAGGCTAATTTATTTCTACTTGTATTTAGTTTTATGGTTTATTTTCTTCATTAAAAAAAAAACTTATTTTAATCTTTGTATATGCACAAACTTTCACATGGTTCAAATTAAAAGGTAAGCTCAAAGAAGTCTCATTCCTATCCTATCCATTCCATCCCAGTCTCACCTACCCCTGATGGGTAATGATTTTCATTAAGTCCTGGTACATCCATCTTGCACTTCTTTTTTGTAAAAATTATGTATCTTTATTCTTTTTTCACCCATATTTCTTCACAAATGCTACATTATTGTATACATTTCTTGCACTTGTTTTTTTCACTTAACAATATATCCTGGTTAAGGTCTGTAATATTATTTTATGTTATATTTACTATGTGTATTATTTATATTTACTGTATTTCTCTATGTGATATTTAATCACTTTTTGCTATTTCTTTGGTATTTAGAAGGATTTTTCTTTTCTCCTAGTGGTTATAGCTTCTCCAATGTATTTTTGTAAAGAATAGTCAGCTTTTCCCTGAGGCTTCTACTGTTTGGTTTGTCAACTCTAAATGATATATTTTGACTGCCCATATATCTGTACAGCAATGAGTTTATTTTACTCTCTACCTTCTCTCCCTGCTCTCCTATTATTTTTGTGAGAGGTTGGTTTATTTCTATTTTGTCAGAACATGTAATGCTTACATAATCTTCCTCTACCCTTTATTTATACTCCTACACTAAAATATATTCAATATATAACATCAATCCTTGTGCCTGGGTTTCTTCAATCTTCTTTCAGTTAGATAAAGCTCACCTTCTAGTTATATTTTTGAATACAGTACTCCTTAAGTTCTCACATTTTCAAACTGTTCTTACATAGCTGTGGCACTTGACCACAACTTGTGACAACTTGTCTAGATATAAAGTCTTCAACTCACATGTTTTGCTCTTGCTTTTTAAACATTTTTGCGCCAAAGTTGTCTTGCTTTGTATTTTGCTTTCACAAACTCTGATTTCAACTTGATTTTGTTTCCTTGTAGTTTATTTGATCCTTTTGCCTAAAGGCCCAGAGACTTTTTTGTCTCTATCATTAAAGTCTGAGTTTTACCAGGATATTTCTCTGAGTTCACCATGTGGGAAGTTTTTTAAATTATAACTTTAAATAACATCCTTATTCCATCACTTTGCCTTTCTTATTCAAGGACTCCAATTATATGTATGTGAGATCATCTTTGCCTATCTTTTATAGCTATCACTTTCTCTGATTGTTTTTCTATTTTATTTTTATACTCTTAACTATTTAAATACATTTCCCCCTGTGTTATATTTTCCACTGATTCTAGTCTATCCTGGTCAGCTTTTAGTTAAGTCTTCATTCCTGAGATGATTTTTTTCTTCTGTCTCTTTCTGGAGTGTGCTTCTCACATTCCTTTCCCCATCCCCTTCTGAATTTCTGATTAGGATGGGTTTCGTAATATATGTGAATGCTTATTTAATGGTATTTAATTCAGTTTTCCTACTTTTTATGGTCTTTTTTTTAGAATTTTCATTAACATAAAAATTTTGATTCTTATTATCCATTTTCTTTTTATAATGTTCTTTATGGCTATTGTCAGCTATTTTCTATTTATTTTAAATGTCTTATACTTTATTAGATTAGCAAAAAGAAATAAATCTACCAAGACAGGTATGAGGCCATTTATTGACTTACTAGTTTTCCTAGTTCAAGAGCACCCTCTTCTGTTGGTATAATGAATTGTAATTTCTTTAATAAAAGGCACATTTTATGAAGAAAATTGGTTTGTCTTTTTAGTAAGTAATTCTTTGTTTACTTGTATCTTCATTTTCCACTGTTTTTTCCCTTATTTTATTCACCAGCAAGTGCTTTTAATTCCCCACAAGTGGGACCCTATCCAGATTTCCATCTTAGGTTTCCTGTACCTTTGAGCCAACTTCTTTTTGACTTTCAGGAGTTAGGTGTTTTGATATACAAGGTCATATTTTTTTAAAAAAATTTTTATTCCACTACCACTAGACTAACATTGCCTTCTCTCTTTCATGAAGTCTCCACCTGACTCTATTTTGGTGTGTGCTCCAAATTTGCCTTTGCTTTTATCTATCTATCTATCTATCTATCTATCTATCTATCTATCTATCTATCATCTATCATCTATCTATCATCTATCTATCTATCTATCATCTATCTATCTATCATCATCTATCCATCTCCCTTCTTCTATGTGAATTAATTTATGGTATTCTTTATCTCCCAGTTATGTTGTGGGCATGGATTTTACTTACTCTTTTTATTTGTATAGTTTTTAGAAAATGTATCTAAAGTTTTGGATTCAGGTGGCTATAATTCTCCTTAAATTGTAATGTTTCTCAGGGTCCTATCCTAGAATTTTTCTCTTTTTATTTTTCACAAACATTCTTTAAGTGACCACAACCACTTCTATTCCTTTAATTTAATTAATTATAAGACTTATGGGCTGAAGACTACCAAACTTTATTTTATTGCTGGGCTCCACATCTTTTATTAATAACCAATAAGATATCTCAACAGGTTAGCTCCCACAGTTATCCCCTGCTTAACATGTATAAAACTAAATATCTTTTATTCTCCACCCCAGCCCTTGTTTGCTTCTCATTCTGTCTCTTATCTTCGTAAATGATATCACATCACCCTCCCCAATGTGCCTTGTCATAGTCATCTATATCAGAGAGAAAGCTACCTATCACTCTTGGCCTCAGTCAGTCTCCACATGCTAATGATTCTATCTCCTAAAGATCTCAAAACTGTCTTCCATCACTCTCCAAATTCTGGTTTAGGGCAGAATTAATTCTTGACTGGATTACTACAGCAGCATCCTAACTGTAGTTCCTGCTTCCACTTTTGCTACTTCTACTCCACAGCCCACATAATTCTGATAAAAGTTTAATTTGATTATTTCACACACACACCCTCAAAATGCTACACTGCCTTCATAATAGAGTTTAACTCTATTAGGATGTTCTAAATGACCATATGTAATCTCATGACTGCTTACCTCTCTAGACTACTCTCTTACCAGTCCCTGCTCTCATCTCTCCCCTTCCCCAGTAAAACACACAGAAATAGAAATGCCATGCAGATTATAGTATCCAAATTGACCACAGCAATATTTCTATTCCATGTTGCTGGTACAGAGGCATACCACTCTGGCTCAAAAAGTGAAGTCTAATTTCCTTCCCCTGAATATGGTCCAGGTTTAGTGACTATGTGTATTATTTATATTTACTGTATTTCTCAACTAAATACAGCAACTAAAAAGTAGCTCACTATCTGAGGCCAAAATTATTGTTGGATAAGTAAATGAAAATAAGTCAGATGTGAAATTGGGTTTAGAAATTCAAGTCATGCTTATCTTAATACCAGGATGAAGATTATTGCATAATTAATAACTTAATAATAACAGGTATCATCAGTGGAACACCTACAGGTCAGTTGCTATGACAAAGGTCAGTTGCCATGACAAAGCACCTTATAGGAATTATCCCATTTAAATGGCAATTCAATGCTATAAAAAGAGACAGGCTACAAGTATAGTCTTTATTATCTTGGTTTAAATCCCAGCTTCACTCCACTTTTTTTTTTTTAAGATTTTATTTATTTATTTATTTGACAGAGACAGAGAGAGCAGGAACACAAGCAGGGGGAGTGGGAGAGGGAGAAGCAGGCTTCCCGCTGAGCCGGGAGCCCGATGTGGGACTCTATCCCAGGACCCTGGGATCATGACCTGAGCCGAAGGCAGTCGCTTAACCAACTGAGCCACCCAGGCGCCCCATTCACTCCACTTTTTTATCTGTGAAGATCAAGTCAGTTGAACTCTCTCAGTTTTCTCATCTGTAAAAAAAGATAATATCATTTTAGTATGAGAACTAAATGAAATCATGTATATATTATGCCTGGTATATGATAGATATTCCATAAATTATCTTTACTATTATTTTCATTTTTCAAATGAAGAAACTGAGACATGTAAAGATATATAGAAAGTTAAAGAACTTTCCCAAGGCCATATGGCCAGTAAGAGGCATAGCTAGAATTTCATCCTAAGTTGGTCAGACATAAGCCCGTGCCACAAACCAGTATGCTGTACATTAGACTCATTCTTTTTCTATTTTGCTCTTTGTCATTTACTCATTACATGCCCTGTTCTGGTAATTCACACTTTTAAATGATAGTCTAGTTGAACTTCAAGGAGAGGACTAAGCAACTAAAGAGGAAGATGTTAATGCAGAAGTATTAACTCACTGAATGAAGGACTATAAATGAAAGTATCATACTAAGGTAATGTAGCCATTGGCTGAACAGTAAACAATATTTGAATGTTAAAAAAAATTATTTTTTTCTTCCTCCTTTTTTAATATATATTTTTATTTAAATTCAGTTATTTAACATATAATGTATTACTAGTTTCAGAGGTAGAGGTCAGTGATTTATAGGTCCTGTATAATACCCAGTCACCATTACATCATGTGATCTGCTTAATGTCCATCCCCCAGTTACCCCATCCCCCAACCCACCTCCCCTCCAGCAACCCTCAGTTTGTTTCCTATGATTAAGAGTCTCTTGGAGCATCTGGGTGGCTCAGTTAGCTAAGTGTCTGCCTTCAGCTCAGGTCATGAACTCAGGGTCCTAGGATCGAGCCCCATGTCAGGCTCCCTGCTCAGCCGGGAGTCTGCTTCTCCCTCTCACTCTGCCTGCCACTCCCCCTGCTTGTACTCTCTCTCTCTCTCTGTGTCAAGTAAATAAATGAAAACTTTAAAAAAAAAAAAAGTCTCTTAGGGATTTTTTCCCTCTCTGATTTTGTCTTATTTTATTTTTCTCTCCCTTTCCCTATGATCCTCTGTTTTGTTTCTTAAATTCCACATATAAGTGAGATCATATGATAATTGTCTTTCTCTGATTGACTTATTTCACTTAGCATAATACCCTCTAGCTCCATCCACATCATTGCAAATGGTAAGATTTCATTTCTTTTGATGGCTGAGTAGTATTCCATTGTGTATGTGTGTGTGTCTTTATCCATTCATCTGTCTATGGATATCTGGGCACTTTCCATAGTTTGGCTATTGTGGACTTTGCTTCTATAAACATTGAGGTACAGGTGACCCTTCAGATCACTACATTTGTATCACTGGGGTAAATACCCAGTAGTGCAATTGCTGAGTCATAGGGTAGCTCTATTTTCAACTTTTTGAGGAACCTCCATACTGTTTTCCAGAGTGGGTGCACCAGCTTCTGTTCCCACCAAGAGTGTAAGAGGGTTTCCCTTTATTCATATCCTCCCCAACATCTGGCATTTCCTGGCTTGTTAATTTTAGCCATTCTGACTGGTGTGAGGTGGTATCTCATTGTGGTTTTGATTTGATGCTGAGTAATGTTGAGCATTTTTTCATGTGTCTGTTGGCCATTTGGATGTCCTCATCTCATGTCTTCTCATGTCTTCTGCCTGTTTCTTTATTGGATTATTTGTTCTTTGGGTGTTGAGTTTGATAAGTTCTTTATAGGTTTTGGAAACTAGCCTTTTATCAGATAAGACATTTGCAAATATCTTTTCCCATTCTGTCAGTTGTCTTTTGGCTTTGTTGACTGTTTCCTTTGCTGTACAAAAACTTTTATTCTTGATGAAGTCCTAATAATTCATTTTTGTCTTTGTTTCCCTTGCCTTTGGAGATGTGTCTAGCAAGAAGTTGCTACAGCCGAAGTCACAGTGGTTGCTGCCCGTGTTCTCCTCTAGGATTTTGGTAGATTCCTGTCTTACATTTAGGTCTTTCATCCATTTTTAGTCTGTTTTTGTGTATAGTGTAAGGAAATGGTCCAGTTTCATTCTTCTACATGTGGCTATCCAATTTTCCCAACACCATTTGTTGAAGACACTGTATTTTTTCCATTGGATATTCTTTCCTGCTTTGTTGAATATTAGTTGACCATAGAGCTGAGGGTCCATTTTTGGGTTCTCAAGTTTTTCCATTTATCTATGTGTCTGTTTTTGTGCCAGTACCATACTGTCTTGGTGATTACAGCTATGTAATAGAGCTTGAAGTCTAAAATTCTGAAGCCACCAGTCTTGGTTTTCTTTTCAACATTCCTTTGACTTTACAGGAGTTTTTTTCTGGTTCCATACAAATTTTAGGATTATTTGTTCCAACTCTGTGAAAAAAGTTGATGGTATTTTGATAGGGTTTGCATTGAATGTATAGATTCCTCTAGGTAGCATAGACATTTTAACAGCTTTTGCTCTTCTAATCCATGAGCATGGAACATTTTTCCATTTCTTTGTGTCTTCCTTAATTTCTTTCATGGGTGTTCTATAGTTTCCTAAATACAGATCTTTTGCCTCTTTGGTTAGGTTTATTCCTATCTTATGGTTTTGGGTACAATTGTAAGTGGGATCAATTCCTTAATTTCTTTTTCTTCTGACTCATTATTAGTGTATAGAAATGCAACTGATTTCTGTGCTTTGATTTTATATCCTGCCACTTTGCTGAATTCCTGTATCAGTTCTAGCAATTTTGGAGTGGAGTCTTTTGGGTTTTCCGCATATGGCATCATGTCATCTGCAAAGAGTGAGAGTTTGACTTCTTCTTTGCCAATTTGGATGCCTTTTATTTCTTTTTGTTGTCTGATTGCTGAGGCTAGAACTTCTAGTGCTATGTTAAACAGCAATGGTGAGACTGGAGATCCCTGTCATGTTCCTGACCTTTGGTGAAAAGCTCTCAGGTTTTCCCCATTGAGAATGATATTTGCTGTGGGCTTTTTGTATATGTCTTTTACGATATTGAGGTATGTTCTCCATCCCTACACTGTGAAGTTTTAATCAAGAAAGCATGCTGTACTTTAACAAATGCTTTTTCTACATCTATTGAGGGGATCATATGGTTCTTGTCCTTTCTTTTATTTATGTAATGTATCACGTTAATGAATTTGCAGATGTTGAACCACCCTTGCAGCCCAGGAATAAATCCCACTTGGTCATGATGAATAATCCTTTTAATGTACTGTTGGGTCCTATTGTCTAGTATCTTGGTGAGAATTTTGCATCCATGTTCGTCAGGGATATTGGTCTGTAATTCTCCTTTTTAGTGAGGTCTTTGTCTGGTTTTGGGATCAAGGTAATGCTGGCCTCATAGAATGAGTTTGGAAGTTTTCCTTCCATTTCTGTTTTTTGAAATAGCTTCAGAAGAATGGCTATTAATTCTTCTTTAAGTGTTTGTAAAATTCACCTGGGAAGCCATCTAGCCCTGTATTCTTGTTTGTTCAGGGATTTTTTTCATTACTGCTTCTATTTCCTTACTGGTTATAGGTCTGTTCTGGTTTTCTGTTTCCTTCTGTTTCAGTTTTGGTAGTTTATATGTCTTTAGGAGTGCATCCATTTCTTCCAGATTGCCTAATCTCTTGTCATATAGTTGCTCAGAATATATTCTTATAATTGTTTGTATTTCTTTGGTGTTATGATCTCTCCTCTTTTATTAATGATTTCATCTATTTGGGTCCTTTCTTTTTTCTTTTTAATAAGTCTGGTCAGGGGTTTATCAATCTTGTTAATTCTTTCAAAGAACCAGCTCCTAGTTTCATGGATCTGTTCTATTGTTCTTTTGATTTCTATTTCATTGATTTCTGCTCTAATCTTCATTCATTCTCTTCTCCTGCTGGATTTAGGCTTTATTTGCTCTTCTTTCTCCAGCTCCTTTAGGTGGAAGGTTAGGTTGTGTACTTGAGATGTTTCTTGTTTCTTAAGAAAGGCTTGTATTGCTATATACTTCCCTCTTAGGACTGCCTTTGCTGCGTCCAAAGGTTTTGAAGAGCTGTGTTTTCATTTTCATTTGTTTCCATGAATTTTTTTAATCTTAATTTCCTGGTTGACCCATTCATTCTTTAGTAGGATGCTTTTTAGCCTCCATGTATTTGAGTTCTTTCCAAATATCCTCTTATGATTGAGTTCCAGTTTCAAAGCATTGTGGTCCAAAAATATGCAAGGAATGATCCCAGTCTTTTGGTACCAGTTGAGACCTGATTAGTGACGCAGTATGTGATCTATTCTGAAGAATGTTCCATGTGCACCTGAGAAGAATGTGCATTCTGTTGCTTTAGGATGGAATGCTCTGAATATATCTGTGAAGTCCATCTGGTCCAGTGTGTCATTCAAAGCCCTTGTTTCCTTATTGATCTTCTGCTTAGATGAACTGCCCATTGCAGTGAGTGGAGTGTTAAAGTCCCCTACTATTTTGTATTATTAACAATGTGTTTCTTTAATTTTGTTATTAATTGTTTTATATAATTGGCTGTTCCCAAGTTAGGAGCATGAATATTTACAATTGTTAGATCTTCTTGTTGGATAGACCCTTTAATAATGATATAGTGTCCTTCCTCATCTCTTATTACAGTCTTTGGTGTAAAACCTAATTTATCTGATTTAAAGATTGCCTCCCCAGCGTTCTTTTAATGTCCATTAGCATGATAAATGGTTTTCCACCCCCTCACTTTCAATCTGGAGGTGTCTTTGGGTCTAAAATAAGTCTCTTACAGACAGCATATCGATAGGTCTTGCTTTTTTATCCAATCTGATGCCCTGTGTCTTTTTTTTTTTTTTAAGATTTTATTTATTTGTCAGAGAGAGAAAAAGAGTGAGCCCAAGCAGGGGTGCGACAGGCAGAGGGAGAGGGAGAAGCAGACTCCCCTCCAAGCAAGGAACCCAATGCAGGACTTAATCCCAGGACTCTGGGATCATGACCCGAGCCAAAGGCAGACATTTAACTGACTGAGCTTCCCAGGCATCCCTACCCTGTGTCTTTTGATTGGGGCATTTAGCCCATTTACATTCAAAGTAACTATTGGAAGATATGAATTTAGTGCCATTGAATTACCTGTAAAGTCATTGTTTCTGTATGTTGTCTCTGTTCCTTTCTGGCCTATGTTACTTTTGGGCTCTCTCTTCACGTTTAATACTTTTGGGTTACTTTTGGGTTCTCTCTTCACACCTTTCTGGCCTGCCAGGTCTCTGTGGAATAGATATGCTGCCAGTCTAATGTTTTTACCTTTCTAAGTTATGGATCTCTTGTACTGTGCTGCTTTCAGGATTTTCTCTTTGTTCTGAGATTTGCAAATTTCACTATTATATGTTGGGGTGTTGACCTATTTTATTGATTTTGAGAGGGGTTCTCTGTGCGTTCTCAACTTGAATGCCAGATTAGGGAAGTTCTCCACTATAATTTGCTCCAATATAACTGCTGCCCCTCTCTTTCTTTCCTCTTCTTCTGGGATCCCAATTATTCTAATATTGCTTCACTTTATGGCATCACACTCTCTCGAATTTGCTACTCATGATCCAATAGCTGTTTATCTCCCTTTTTCTCAACATCTTTATTCTCCATCATTTTGACTTCTATATCACTAATTCTCTCTTCTGCCTCATTTATCCTAGCAGTTAGAGCCTTCATTTTTTATTGCATCTCATTAATAGTCTTTTTTATTTTGACTTGGTTAGATTTTAGTTCTTTTAGTTATTCTGAACTCTAGTTCCAACATCTTACTTTTGTCCATACTGATTAGGTCCCTGGCAGTCAGTACTGCCTCTTGTTCTTTTTTGAGGTGAGTTTTTCTGTCTTGTCATTCTGTCCAGAGAACAGTTGATGAATGAGAGAACAGAATACTAAAATGCCAACAACAACCCCCAGAAATATACACTAAACAAATCAGAAGAGACCCAAAACTGAGAAAAAGAAAAATAAATAAATAAAAATTTTAAAAAGAGAGAGAATATAATCAGACAGGTGAAAAGAATAGCACAATATACTAAATTCTGGTGTACTTTGGTATGTTAGAAGAAACTGCATCCCAAAATTGTAAAGAATGAAAAACTTATATATATATATACAAAAATAAAATTTAATACCATGAAAGGATAAAATGTAACTGTAAAAATGAAAATTTAAAAAGATTTTTAAAAAGATTTGATAAATTAGGTGAAAAAGGAATGAGAAAAAAAATTAAAATTGAAAGAATGAAGAATCATGGGGAAAAAAAAAAAAAAAAAAAAAAAAACATGAATTCTGTATGCTATATTCCCCTAGCACTGGAGTTCTGCAATTCTCAATTATCAGTAAACTTGGTCTTGGCTAGAGGTTCTTCCTGATCTTCTGGGGGAGGGGCCTGTTGTGTTGATTCTCAAGTATCTTTGCCCTAAGCAGACTTGTACCGCCCTTGTCAGGGGGCCAGGCTAAGTAATCTGCTCTGGATTGCTCTATGTGGCTTTTGTTCCCCAAAGGCTTTCTGCACCACTTTAGAGGATGAGAATGAAAATGGCAGCTCCCCAGTCTCCAGCCCTGGAGCCAAGAGCTTGGGGCCCCACTCCTAAGTGCACTCTCAGGGAAAAGTCAATCACTCCTGTCTCCCTGGTCTCCATTGGCCCTCTGTGCTCTCCCAGCCTGTGACTGAGCATTTGTATCTCAGACACAGGACTCTGTTTCGAGTCTCTGGACCCTGCAGACTCCTGTGGCACACATCCTTGCCACTTCTTCTGAGGGACAAAGGGGGTTCTCACTGTGGTTCTGCCACTTGTTGGGCCTCTGCTCAGAGAGCAGCCACCTGACTGTGCAGTGGTTCACAGTTTATGGCAACCCCAAACTGAGAGCCCACTGGGCTCACTGATTTCAGCCCTCTTCCCTGCTCGATGTCTGGGAACTCAGCTGTACTCAGGCATCCCTGGTCTTCCTGTGACCCCGAGGATCCTGAGACCACACAGTACCACCTAGGATTCCAGGTGCTTTGCCCCCTGAGCACCTTTCAGGCAGGAATGTCCCTTACCAGAGCAGACTTCTAAAAGTTCTGATTTTGTGCCCCTCTGCTATATCACTTTCCAGTAGCCAGCTTACAGAGGTTCCCTCCCCCCATGGTTTATCTTCTCATATGTTGCCTCAAATTTACTTCTCTGAACCTCTTACCTTGCTGAACATGGTCACTTTTCTATTTGTAGAGTTGCAGCTATTCTTTTTTTAGATCTCTGGTTGAGTTTGCAGGTGTTCAGAATGATTTGAAAGCTATCTAGATGAATTCCTAGGACCAGACAAAACTAAGGTCTCCTACTCCTCTGCCACCTTAGACTCCTGAATGTTATAAAAATTTAAACACTAATTTTACCCAACCAAAATTCTAATATTGCTATGTTGACAGGAATGGTGCTGAGGGGAATGAGAGGTACTTTGACATGATAAGCCCTCATCTGTCATGAAAGGGGGTCAACACATGATGTCTAAAGTCAATAAACCAAGAAATAGCTGTACATCCATATTATTTAGAAATAAAAGCTAAGGAAGTTTCCAGCCCAAGGCAATGATATACAAGGTTCCTGAACTCACCTCTTTCCATTGACACACCAAATTTATAACTACATTTGGAGAGATTCCCTCTGAAAGAGGTCCAGAAACTACTAAGTGACTCCCACACATTGGGTGAAGAAGAAAATGCCACATCAAATGGGTAGGAAAGGCTGAGACACACTCACCATAAACCCCACCCCAGACATAGAAACATATAATCAAGAGGGAACTCAAAACTCTAAGATCCTCCCCTGAAGAGGGATGATTTGGACTCAACATCTAGTGCCCCAACTTTTAAGATTTTTACTTGAGGGACAAGCCCCCAAAACACCTAGCTCAGAAAGCCAGAGGGTCTTCCATCCACAGATCCACAAAACTATAGCAAACAAATAACAGTAATTAATGGTCTCATAAGAACTCAGTGGATATGCTCCCAGGGATCAGTACAAAGAGAGCAGAGAGAAACATCCATCTCCCAGTCTTTCCCTGAAAGAGACCTATTTGCATACTTCAAAAGCTGTCACCTCAGGGTCAAGCTTCTACCTTAACACAAACCTAGGGGCTTATTGTCGTTGCCCCCAGAGACTGCGGAGGCCACCAGGCACCGTCTCCATGTTTTCCCTCTGGCCCATTTTGGGTCACTGATATTTCCCAGGAAGGAGCTTGAGTACATGCCTGATGGCTCAGCTTTTGCATATGCCACCCAGAGGACAAAACTATTGGTTACCTGACTCTAATGGTCAGGGGACCTACATTTATAGGCCTCACTGGACTGTAGCCAACACAGAAACAGTTCTTACCTGGCTGTCTATAAGGTTCACTTCCTACATGAGACCTCTCAGTCAAGACTGGAACAGGTGGCTATTTTATCTAATGTGTAGAAAGCAACACAGAGAGTTGAGGAAAATGAAGAAACAGATAAATATACTTCAAATAAAAGAAAAAGATGAAACTCCAGAAACAGGCCTTAATGAAATGGAGATAAGTGATTTATGTGATAAAAAGTTCAAAATAATGGTCATGAAGATACTAAGTCAGTAGAACAATGCATGAATAAATTGAGAATTTCAACAAAAAGATAGAAAATATAAGAAATTACTAATGGACTCTGAAAAACAAACAGGGTTTTAGAGGGGAGGGGGGTGGGGGGATGGGTTAGCCCAGTGATGGGTATTAAGGAGGGCACATATTGCATGGAGCACTGGGTGTTATACGCAAACAATGAATCATAGAACACTACATCAAAAACAAATGATGTACTGTATGGTGACTAACATAACATAATAAAAAAAATTACTAAACAGAAATCACAGAGCAGAAGTATACAATAATTGCACTGAAAAAAATTCAATAGAGGGGCTCAACAGCATACTAGATCAAGTGGAAGAAATTATCAGCTAACTTGAAGATAGTGGAATTCATCCAGTTAAAGGAGCAAAAAGAAAAACAAAAAAAAACAAAAAAAGAGTAAAGATAGTTTAAGGAACTTATAGGACACCATCAAGCAGACCAATATTCTCACTATAGGGATACCCTTAAAAAGAAGACATAGAGAGAGAAAGGGGCAGAAATCTTAATTTATGTGCTATGGTGAGTGCTGTGAATTGTGTAGGACTGTTGAATCAAAGACCTGTACCTCTGAAACAAATAATACATTATATGTTAAAAAAAAAAAAAAAGATAGTAGGAAGGGAAAAATGAAATGGGGAATCAGAGGGGGAGATGACCCATGAGAGACTATGGACTCTGAGAAACAAACTGAGGGTTCTAGAGGGGAGGGGGGATGGGTTAGACTGGTGATGGGTATTAAAGAGGGCACGTACTGAATGGAGCACTGGGTGATATATGCAAACAGTGAATCATGGAACACTACATCAAAAATTAATGATGTAATATATGGTGATTAACATAACATAATAGAATAAAATTTAAAAAAAGAAATCTTAATTTAAAAAATAATGATTATAAACTTTCCTAACCTGGGGAAATAAACAGACATCCAGTTCCAAGATGCTCAGAAAGTTCCAAACAAGATGAATCCAAAGAGACTCACACCCGAACACATTATAAGTACACTGTCAAAAATTAAAGAAGAGAATCATAAAAGCAGCAAGAAAGAAACTATTTCTTACATACAAGAGAATACCCATAAGATTATCAGCAGATTTTTCTGTAGAAGTTTTGCAGGCCAGCAGGGAGTGACATAATATATTTAAAGTGCTAAAAGAAAAAACTGCCAACCAATTATACTCTACCCAGCAAAATTGTCCCTCAGAACTGACGGAGACATAAAGAGTTTTTCAGACAAATAAAACCTGAAGTAACTCATCACCACTAGACCACCTTACAAAAAAATAATAAAGGGATTTCTTCAAACTGAAATGAATGAATGCTACTTAATAACAGGAAAACATATGAAAGTATAAATATTACTGATAAAGATAAATATATAATTGGATTCTGAATACTCTAATATTGGAAAGGTGGTAGATGAATCACTTAGAAATCTAGTAAAATAAAAATATTAAAAATTACTACAATAATTTTTTAATGGATACATAAGGTAACAAAAACATAAATTGTCACATCAAACACAATGTGGGCAGGGAGAGTAGGAATATAGTGCTTTAGTATGCATGTAAGATTCGGTTATTACCAGCTTAAGATAAACTGTTAGGTAAATAAACTGTTTTATGTAAGCATAGTAACCACAAAGCTAAAACCTAAAATAGATACACAAAAGAAAAAGAAAGGAATTTAATGCCACTATAGAAAGTCATCAAATCACAAAGTCACAAATAACAGGAGAAGAGAATAAAGTAATTACAAAACAGCCAGAATACTATTAATAAAATGGCAATATATGTCCACACCCATCATAATTACTTTAAATGTAAATGGACTAAATTCTCCAATTAAAAGAGTAGCTGAATGGATTAAAAAAAAAAAAAAGAAAGCCCAACTATATGCTGCCTACAAGAGACTTACTTCAGCTTTTAAAGACACACACAGATGGGAATGAATGTAAAAGGATATTCCATATAATATATAATGATAAAGGGGTCAGTCCAACAAGAGGCATTCCTAACGTATAAAGCAAATATTAACAGACTTGAAGGATAAAATAGATTGCAATACAGTAATACTAGGGGACTTAAATACCCCACACTCAATAATGGATACATCATTTAGACAGAAAATAAGTAAGGAAACATTGGATTTAACAGATGTTTATAGAATATTTCATCCAACAGCAGCAGAATATGCATTTTTCTCAAGTGTACATGGAACATTCTCCAGGACAGATTATATGTAAGCCCACAAAACAAGTCTTAATCAATTTAAGAATATTAAAATCATATCAAGCATCTTTTCCAACAAAATGGTATGAAACTAGAAATCAATTACAAGAAGAGAACTGAAAAATTTACAAATATGTGAAGATTAAGCAACATATTACCAAACAACCAATGAGTCAGAGAAGAAATTAAAAGAGAAATTTAAAAAATACCTTGAAACAAATGAAAATGGAAATTCAACGTATCAAAACTTGTGGGATTCTGCAAAAGCCATTCTAAGAGGGAAGTTTATAGTGATAAAGTCCTACATTAAAAACAAAACAAAAACAAAAACAAGATCTCACATAAACAACCTAACTTTAGACCTCCAGGAACTAGAAAAAGAAGAACAAACTAAATCCAAAGTTAGCAGAAGGAAGGAAATAACAAAGATCAAAGAGGAAATAAATGAAAGAAATGAGAAAGACAACAGAAAAGATCAATGAAACTAAGAGCTGGTTTTATGTAAAGATAAATAAAAATGACAAATCTTTATCTAGACTTAAGAAAAAAGAAGAGGATTCAACCAAATACAGTTAGAAATGAAAGAGAAGACATTACAATTTGTCTTAACAAATAAAAAGGATCACGAGACTACTACAAATTTTTATACCAACAAATAAAACAATCTAAATTATTAGATAAATTTTGGTGATATACAATCTACCCAAACTAAATCATGAAGAAAAATAAAATCTGAACATACTACTTACTAATAAAAAGATTGATTCAGTAATCAAAACCTCCTAAGAAACAAAAGTCCAGGACCAGAGACTTCACTATTATTTTTATCAAACATCTGAATTAATACCAATTCCAAAAAATAGAAAATGAAGGAAAATTTCCAAACTCCTTTTATAAGGCCAGCATTATCCTGATGCTAAAACCAGACAAGGACAATATAAGAAAATAAAATTATAGGTCAATATTCTTGATCAACATAGATGCAAAAATTCTCAACAAAATATCAAACTGAATTCAACAGTATATTAAAGGATCAAGTGAGATTTACTCCAGATACAAAATGGATTCAACATTCACCAATATATTAGTGTGATACACCACACTAATAAAATGAAGAATAAAAATCATATGATCATCTCCCTCTCTTCTAGAGAGGGAGGCAAACCATAAGAGATGCCAAACTCTAGGAAACAAACTGAGGGTTGCTGGAGAGGAGGTGAGTGTGGGGGAGGGATAATTGGGTGATGGGCATTAAGGAGGGCACTTAATATAATGAGCATGGGTGTTATATGTGACTGATGAATCACTAAATTCTACCCCTGAAACTAATACAGTATATGCAAACTAAATTGAATTTAAATAAAGAATTTTTAAAAATCATATGATCATCTCAATAGATGCAAAAAGGCATTTGACAAAATTCAACAAACATTCATGATAGAAGCCCTTAACAAAGTGAGCATAGGGACAATATACCTCAACATAATAAAGTCCATATTTGACTAGCCCACAACTACCATACTTAATAGTGAAAACCTGAAAGCTTTTCCTCTAAGATCAGGAACAAGACAAGGATGCCTTCTCTTGTCACTTTTATTCAAAATAGTATTATAAATCTTAGCCAGAGCAGTTAGGCAACAAAAATAAATAAAAGACAACCAAATAGGAAAGGGAAAGAAATAAAACTGTTTCTATTTGCAGATGACATGATATTATATATATATAAAATCCTAAAAAGTCCACAAAGAACTGTTAAACTAATAAACAAAATCCGTAAAGAGGCAGGATACAAAATCAATATACAAAAACCCGTTGTGTTTCTATACACTAATAATGAACTATCAGAAGGAGAAAGTATGAAACTAATCCCATTTAAATTGCATCAAAAAGAATAAAATACCTAGGGATAAATTTAACCAAGGAGGCGAAAGACCTGTACACTGAAAACTATAAGAGGTGATGACATAAATTGAAGAAGCCACAAGAAATGGAAAGATATTCTGTGCTAATGGATTGAAAGAATTAATATTGTTAAAATGTCCATACTACCCAAAGTGATCTACAGATTGAATGTAATCTCTATCAAAATACCAATGATATTTTCCACAGAAATGGAAAAAGCAATCCTAAAATGTGTGTGGAACCAAAAAAGACAAAGGCAAACTTGAGAAGGAACAAGGCTGGAGGCATCATACTTCCTGATTTCAAACTATATTATAAAACCATAGTAATCAAAACAGTATGGTATTGGCATAAAAACAGAAACACAGATCAATGGAACAGAATAGAGAGCCCAGAAATAAACTCATGCATATATTGTCAATTAATTTATGACAAAAGACCCAAGAATTTACAATCAAGAAGGGACAGTCTCTTCAGTAAATGGTATTGGGAAAACTGGAAAGCCACATGTACTGAATGAAGTGAAAATGAATGAATGATAGCCACAGACAGAAAGTGGACCCCTATCTTACACCATACATAAAAAAATCTACTCAAAGTGGATTAAAGACTTGGATGTAAGACCTAAAACCATAAAACTCCTAAAGAAAATGTAGGGGGTAGGTTCCTTTATGTCAGTTATCACAATGACTTTTTGGATTTGACACTAAGAGCAAAAGTTAAAAAAGAAAGCAAAATCAACAGGTGGCACTATGCAAAACTAAGAAGCTTCTGCACAGCAAAGGAAGCCATCAACAAAATTAAAAGGCAACCTATGGAGTGGTAGAAAATACTTGCAAATCATATATTAGATAAGGAGTTAATATCCAAAATATATAAAGAACTCATACAACTCAATAGCAAAAAAAATAAAAAAATAAGAGCAGAGAAACTGAATAGACATTTTCCCAAAGAACACATACAAATGGCCAACAGGTATATGAAAAGGTGTTCAATGTCATTAATCATCAGGGAAATGTACATCAAAACCACAGAAAGATTTTACCTCATACGTATTGGAATGGCTATCATCAAAAAGACAAGAGATAACAAGTGTTGGTGAGGATGTGGAGAAAAGGGAAACTTTGTACACTTTGGTTGGTAAGAATGTTACTTGGTGCAGCAACTAAAACGTATGCAGGAAAAGAATATGGAGTTTCTTCAAAAATTAAAAATAGAATTGCCATGTGATCTACAAATTCCATTTCTGGATATATATTCAAAGGAAATGAAATCACTATATGAAAGAGATACCTGTACCCCCAGGTTCATTGCAGCATTATTTACAATAGCCAAAGTATGGAAACAACCTAAGTGTCCATCAAAAGATTAATGGATAAAGAGAATGTGGTGTGTGTGTGTGTGTGTGTGTGTAATAATATGTAGTAGTATTCATTATAAAAAAGAAGGAAATCTTGTTATTTGCAACAAGAATAGACCTTGAGGGTATTATGCTAAGTGAAATAAATCAGATAGAGAAAGACGAATACTGAGTGATCTCATTTATAGGTGGAATTTAAAACAAACAAACAAAAAGTCATATAGACAGAGAACAGACTGGTGTTTGCCAGAGGCAGAGGGTAAGGGGAGGACAAAATAGATGAAGGTGGTCAAAAGGTACAAACTTCCAGTTATAAGTCCTGGGGGTATAATGTACAGTATGGTGACTACTGTATTGTATATTTGAAAGTTGCTAAGAGAGTAGATCTTAAAAGTTCTTATTACAAGAAAAAAGAGTGAGTAGGTGAGATGATGGATATTAACTAAACTCACTGTGGCGATCAGTTCACAACATATGTATATATCAAAACATGCTGTATACCTTACATGAATATAATGATATATGTCAATTATATCTCAGTAAAACTTAAAAAATCAATTCAATTAAAAAATAAGAAATAAAAGCTAAGCATAGCTGAAATTCTTGAAGGTTTGTGCCTGTGGGTAAGAGGACTTGAGGGTAGAAGAGAGGAGTAAAGAACTAGTATTTCCATTTTCCATTATAAACTTTTAGGAAAAAAAAAAAACTTTTAGGAAACATTTGACTTTATAAAAAATGAGGTTGTGTTTGATTTAAAATAATTAAAATAGATTTTTTTCTCCATCTGGAATTTGTATTAGTAAATGGAGTAAGATAGAGATCTAACATCATAGTTTTCCAACTGCCTGTCCAGTTGTGATTTAGGCCAATTCTAATTACAGAAAAGAGAGCTTTTTTTCTTTCTTTCTCCCTTTTTCATATTATTATGATTTCACAGAGCACCAAGAAACATAAAAATATAGAATCATACACATACCCAGTTCTTTTTCTTCAAGGTCAATGCCATACCATTAGATAATTTATACCTGCTTTTATTCAAGATACACATGAGATGATCAGATTGGTCAGAAACATCAGGTGCAATATCAGAACTGACTTTTTAGAGGATGGACACATTGAGAACATTTGTTTCACATAGGTTTTTCCTAAGAATCTCTAGGTACTCTCTACACAAATGGCCAACAAGTACATGTAAAAGTATTCTACGTCATGGGGTGGGAGGGGACATGAAAATTAAAGCCACAGTGAAATACACTACACATCCACCTGAATGACTAAAATGTAAAAAGCTGATAACACCAAATGTTAATAAGGATTTGAGGCAACTGGAGTTCTCATAAATTGATGATAGGATTGTAAAATCATGCAACCTCCTTGGAAAATTTTCTGGAAGTTTCCAATGAAATTAACCTACAACCAGCAATTCCATTCCTAAGTATTGAGCCAAGTTAAATGAAAACATAAGTTTGCAAAGAGACTTGTACAACAATGCTCAAGTTGCTTCATTCATAAAAGTCAAAAACTGAAAGCATCCTAGGTGTCCATTAATAAAATAAATAAACTGTAGTATATTCACATAATGAAATACTACTCAGAAATAAAAAAGAATCAAACTACTGATACAAACAACATGGATGAATCTCAAAAACATTTTTGTGATTAAAAAACAACTGTTATGGCCAAAGTTGTATTTCCTCAAATTTAAATATTGACGTCCTAACCCCTACTACCTCCTCAGTATGTAACCATATTTGGAGATAGGGCCTTTCAATTGGTAATTAGGGTAAAATTAGGTCATATGGGTGGGCCCTAATAAAATATGCTGGTGTCCTTATAAGAGAAGGAACTTAGGACATAGATAACACAGAGACAGAGGGACAACCATGGAGGACACAGCAAGAATGTGGTCATTTGCAAGCCAAAGAGAAAAAAATAAATCTGTCAACACCTGCATCTTGGACATGTAGCCCCCAGAACTGTGATAAAATACATTGCTTTTGTTATACAATCAGTCTGTGCTATTTTTTATATCAGTTCTAGCAAACTAATACAGAAGCCTTACACAAAAGAGTACATATAATACAACTCCAATTTTATGGAATTCTAGAACAGACAAAAAATATTTTATAGTGAAAAAAAACAAAAACCTAACAATTGTTGCCTCTGAGGAGTGTGCTAGGGCATTAACTAATTGCAAAGGGACATGACAGAAGTTTCTGGGGTGCTGATATATTTGGGTGATGACAATTTCTATTCAGTAAAGGATATTGAAGAGTTACCCTTCTGAAGTATGACTGAGTGATGTGGTGTCATTAATGTGTCTACTGTGTAAATACTAAACTACAGGCATTTTCCTTTATCTAATGCTGGTGAATGTTTCTAAAACGTCTCACCCTTTTTCAGCAAAGTGAGTAGTGTAATGGTGGTGTTATTTGTCAAAACTCATGAATGTTTACTTAAGATTTGTGCATTTCACTACACATAAATGCTATATCAAAAGAAAACAGTGAGCCCATCTCTGACATTAGAAGCCATTCTTTTCCCATTTCTTCTTTTATCACTGCAGTGGTGGTGCTATTGTATTTTTCTATTTTTCATTTGAATATTTGCTAAAACCCACCAAGGTGAAATTCCCTGGTTAACATGCCTCTGCTGTGCTCATTTATCTAAAAAAGATTAGTTGAAGAATAAAGCTGACTTCAGAGGATACTTAAACTTTTATCCCTGAGTAGGGGTTGGGGGAAGCTTAATTGTACCACTGGTCAAAAGATTTTTTGATCCTCAGCCAAAGTGAATTTTATGGAATGAAAAATATAAATTTAAAATATTCAGGGCCCTGGACTAATTCTCAAAATTATTTGAGAAGCAAGGAAATAGAAACTTGCAAAAGACTAACTGATAGCAGCTGAACCTGTTCATGGTATGTAGTTCTGGCTTTTTTCAGGTGTAAAATGAAGAAGCCCTTGTACTGGTTCAAAGTTCAGACAGAAAAAAATGAAACAAGATGAAACCAGAGAGGAAGACAAACCATAAGAGACTCTTAATCTTAGGAAACAAACTGAGGGTTGCTGGAGGGGAGGGGGGCAGGGGGATGGGGTAACTGGGTGATGGACATTGCGGGGATATGTGTTGTAATGAGCACTGGGTATTATATAAGACTGATGAATCACAGATCTGTACCCCTGAAACAAATAATACACTATATGTTAATTAATTTAAATTAAAAAATAAATTTTAAAAAATGGAAAAAAAGGATTGGGAACATAAAACTTATTTAACAGTATATCTTTGCATAGTCATAATTAATAATAAAATTATTTTTATCTTATCACATGTTTTAAATATATTTTTGTGCAAATTTTGATGAGGTAAAGCAACAGATTTAGCTCACTGAATTTGGGGGGAAATGTTCACCATATAAGCAATTGGCAAAATCAGTCATATTGCATGCAATCTCTTCAGAAAACTGACTTCAGTTATCAATTCAAGTAAATATATTAATATGAATTTTTAAGGAATATCATGAAAATTTTTTTATCAAGAAAATTCTTGAGAAATAAATTATGAAATCCATCTTACAAAATAGATTGCTAAAAGTAGTTAAGTCTAGATTACAAACGTGTAGTGGTAATAGAATTAATTTCTCATTTTTACAATAAATTATAAAACAGTTTTTAAAAAGTTCAGGTACATTTTGTATAAAGGGAAAGAAAAACTCCACTGTTGTACCTGTGTCTTCCTGCCTATGGGTTGTCTAATATGTCATCCAGACAGATTATAGTCTACTTACTGAGAAATTTTACCCTTTATGCCTTTTAGGAGATTTATATAATTTCTGAAATTGCTTTAGGGCATCAACTACATAATCTCCTTCGTATTTTGACTCTTTCTGATCTAGATATCAAGTTCATTTGTTTTTCAGTGAGTCAAATCTTTTTTACATCACCAAGCCTTCTCATTCAACAGGAAGGAAGTGGGTGGGAAGCCATGGCTAAGGGTAGCCACAGAGTTATGGCTCCACAGATCTGATCTTAAAGAGGGAAACAAACAGAGATCCTAAATCAAATTTTGGGGTAAGGCAATATGGGATCTTTGTCTATATTACTAGAGTTCTTCTCACAATTGTCAGCTTTTGGAATATACCTGAAAAAAACTTGTCTAGTTTTCAGCATAATAGCACCTCTGAAGAAATCTCTTACTGTCTAAACTCCTCACTTTTCTCCCATGTGTCTCCTGTAAATGAAAAGATATTGACTAGAACTGGCCAGAACTTCAGTATGGTCTAGGATGAAGGCTGCTCTAAGTCTGTGGAGTTAACCTAATCTTATACCATTTAGCTGTGAGAACCAAGACCTAGTTATAATTCAAGAGACTATGAACTCCCCCCCAAAATGCAAATCCTCATCTTTAGGTCCTATCTTTCTATAAAAAATATTACAGAGAAGTATATTTTGGATCCCTTTTATGTCTCTTTAAGAATAATAACTCATAAATACATAAATAAGTCCTTAAATATGTAAAACCCTAAATAAAAGCCTTACAAAAGTGAACAATATGTAGGATCTAAATCAGAAAAGTGGTGTGAGAAATATTATTATTGCTCTGTGAAGTTTCTACACACTATGTTATCCTGTCCAAGTTCACTCTGAGCATACATTGGATTGGGAATTTTACTGTATTTGTGAACTCTGATGGGACAGCACTTCAAAGACAATCTTCTATATGTTTTTTGAGTTTCTTTCTGGATGGTCATTCTCTACTTCACATAGACTTTCATTAAACATCTCTCTCCTCAAGTACTCTCCTGAGTATTAGGATGACAATTAGTCAATTAGTCAATTGATGTCTCAGCTAACACCTTTTCAAATCTTCCTTTGGCTTAGATGCAATGAAATGAAGCTTATTAATTCTCCCAATAAAATAACTGTGCTATGATGCTTTATCTCAGCCCAAATCAACAGGAATTAGAAAATCCCAAAAATAGAAGGGTGCCTGGGTGGCTCAGTCAGTTTAGAGTCTGACTCTTGGTCTTGACTCAGGTCTTGATTTCAGGGTCATGAGTTCAAGCCCCGCATTGAGCTCGACACTGGGCATGGAGCCTACTTAAAAACAAAAAAAGAAAGAAAATTCTGGAAATAGTAATGGCCCAGTCAATAACCCAGTGACTGCAGGACTTTATAATCCAAACCCCAAAAAGTAAATAAATGGGTATTTGTTGAGCCTGATTACACTTTTGATCACATTTTTCACTGACTATTGTTTCTCAGGATATGGCAAAATGAAAAGTAAATGAAAATATGTTAATATCTGAAGTGTCCATAAAAGCAATTCTACCATGTCCAATCTCTCAGGCTTCTTTAGAGCTCAGACTAATAGAAAAATAATCATTTGATGCACACCCAATCTTAGCTAACCTCACAAAAGGATCTTTTGAGTTATTGAATATAAGACAACTGTACATTTCTCAGTTCAATTTCACAAAGACATTAATGTGGCAAGTCTCAATGTGTAGGTACTGATTGACAAGATACAACCATGAGAGACGATGGACTCTGAAAAACAAACTGAGGGTTCTAGAGGGGAAGGGGGTGGGAGGATGGGTTAGCCTGGTGATGGGTATTGAGGAGGGCACGTTCTGCATGGAGCACTGGGTGTTATGCACAAACAATGAATCATGGAACACTACATCTAAAACTAATGATGTAATGTATGGTGATTAACATAACAATAAAAAATCTTTTAAAAAAGATACAATTACTTTTTGTATGGAATCCTTTTAATAGATAACTGAAGATTATATTAGCCAAATATGCATTAGATAATACCATAGTGCTAGAAGGTAATATAAGCTGTGTCAGTGGTTCATTCAAGTTTTATCCATAGGAAATCTAAATGTATTAGATCATTTTACACATACTCTCTCCAGGCCTTTGCCTGCAGTTTTGAATGAAAAAGAAACTTAGGTTGTTAAACTCATACATCGTCATAACTTTACAATATTAAATGCAATCTCTATGATGAATCTAAATGCAATTTCACATATATTTTTAAGAGGTCAGCATTACTAAATATTCCAAATCCATTGATTGCAGTATTTTACATGGAATTGCTAAAATGTGAAATGATTTCCTTCTGAAACTTAATCTGAACTTCATCAGCACTGCTGAAACTGTGTCATCACATATTTATTAGAGCGAGTAGCATAACAGAAATAAGCTAACAAGTATGGAATGACAATTTCTATCACTACCACTAAAGATTAATAATAACAGAATTGATAGCACTTTTTTTTCTATAGGGGGAGAATGCTTCTTTTAAATATACAGATAGAAGACAGGCTGAAACCACTGTTGACCATATCTATTCTGAGGAAATAAAATTGGCTTATCCTATGTCTTGATTTAACAATACCTGTAGGGAAAAACATAATATCCCCCTTTCCCTTGAGCTTCTTCCCTAAAGCTATTAAGTTCATCACCCAATGACTCATAAAGTTCACATCTGTTGCTAAAAGATAATCTAAGCAGAAAGCTCAATAACTAGTAACAACAATAAGTAAAAATATTTTGAGAAATTGGCACTCATGGTAAGATTTTTGAAAAAGAAATGATAGAAGTATAAATATCCATTGAAAACTAGACAACTCTGGGTTATCAAAGCCTGAGTATTAGGATGACAAACCTGACAAGCAATAAGAAAACCCAAACAGAAGGGTTCTCATATACTCAGTCATTATTAACTAGATGATGAACATGTATAGCTTATATATAAAACAAATACATAACAATAAAAATCTCTCATTATTTCAGATATTCCAAACACTATAAAGAGAAATATGCCAGTTTGGCAATTTAATTTATTTCTAACAGCTTTATTGAAGTATAATTGATAAACAAAAATCTATGCATATTTAATGTGTATAATTTGATGGGTCTGAAATATGCATACATCCGTGAAACTATTACCACAATTAAGGTCATAAACATAACCAATCACCTCCAAGAGTTTTCTTCAGCCAACATGGTAATTTTAAAAACCAAAAATTTTATTTTCTTGAGGAATTCAGGTAAATAAAGGTTCAAAGGGAATTATTAGCATTTCTATGGTTTACAGTACAAGATAAACTCTTTATATTTTGTAGATTCCAGAAACCCCCTCAGTTGAAGGGAGTGGGGAATGTACAACTATAATGTATCATTAATCTCATAAGAAAGAAATATCCCCAAGAAAAAATCTTTTAATATAGACTTGGTTAGCATCTACCCAAAATGGGTAAATGAAGCATTCCCAAGCTGGTTTAAACAACTAATCCTAAAGAGATTGTAAGTATAATTTCCTACCTGATACCAAAAAGTGAATTCCTTTATCTTCTCAAATTAAAAATATTCAATCTGTAAACTTCCTGCAAAAGAGTAGTTGATCTATGAGAAGCCAATGTCACAATTTTAATTTCATTCTATATTTGAAAACATAAAGAGAAAACAAACACATACAATAAAAACTAAGATTGCTAGTTAACCTGTTGCCTTCACATAGGAGAAATTTTAACTAATTACAAAGACAATGAGCTGATTTCAGAAACAAGCACTCATCTATCTGTGTTTTACTTCATTAAACATAATGCATCTGCCAACTTGAGAGTAGGCAGAAAAGAGACTTTGCCACACCCCATTGTCTATTCCCCAGCTCAGAGAGGCACACTATCCATTAACCTGATAAGTGAGCAGGGCTTCTCTATCAATGTTCAGCCAAATTTCTGAATCAGCCGAAATATCAATTCCCATCCCACACCACACTCTTATCCAGTAAGTCTATAAAAAATACTGAGCAATTGTAATGTGCATCAGAGAAATAGACGGTGAAACAGAAGTTTCCATCTCATGCCAACAGAGCCTCATTAGAGAATTGCTTTTGGGCTAGGCATTTTGTGTATCACATTGTCCTACAGCTAGAGATCTAAGAATCTACAACTCCCAAGTGTTCAGTGAGTAGCACACACATTGTGTAGCCAAGAAAAAAAAAAGAGAGAGAGAGAGAGAGAAAAGAAAAAAAGAGAGATCCTTGAAGCTCAAATGAATACAATTTCATTCTCCTTAGTCCTAAAAGAATAAACTTTGAATACTAAGTTATGATAAAAACCAGAAGAAATTTTTAGAAAAATTCTTGGATTCCTTAATAAGGTGAAGGACACAGTTTATATGATGAAATAGTAGAAAGTGATAAGGAGTAAACAGACTGAGATTTAAAGATAAGAAAGTGTGATATAACAAGTTCACGTAAGAAAATTAAATATGTAATAAATAAAAAGTAGATACAGCAAAAAAAAAATTTTTGCACAATTTAAATCCAGTAATCAATGAAAAGAATAGATTTGAGAATGTATTTCAGAATGCAAAGGAGGATAGTAAATATTAAAGTATTGAGTCAATATGGAAGGAAAATAATGTATCCATCATATGAAGTCTAGATGTTCATAAGAAAGTTATAAGAGTAGGAAGAAGAAGTTAGAAACAAAGCAGTCACCAAAGGTACAGTGAAAAACAATCTTCCCAAACTAAAACAAAAAATTTGTGAATATACATTCATTTATTACTAACATAATTACTTGGGGTCCCATTCTATAAAATACGCAGAATAAATAAAACAAAAAGGGACATGTGCCACATTCTTGCCTTTGTGGGTAATTGGAGAGAAAGACAGATAATCATATGAACAAATATAAAATTACAATCAGGTCAGGAGTAGATGGTGTATAAGAGCATGTGATGAAGGATTTGACCTAGTCAGGAGGTCAGAGGTTTCTCTAAAGAAGTTAAGTTTCATATGAGCTCTGAGAGGCAGGGAACTGGAGTGTGCCTGGCAGAAAAATAACATATGTAAAGTCTTTTAGTAAAAATGAGCATAGCGTGGTTGAGGAACCATAAGAAGGCCAATGAGACTAGGGCCAAGAGATTCAAGAGGAACATGTATGAGATGATAATGAAGAGGTATGTAGGGGCTAGACCATTCAGGGTACTGTAGGTCAGAGACATCAGCCATTTTTTTTTTACCATGGCCTTCAGTAAGAATACTTTTTACACCATAGCCCAGTACACATATTCATATGTACACATATAGAATCAATTTGCTACTTCATGAAAGCATTTTAAAAAAACTACAAAGGACGCCTGGGTGGCTCAGTCAGTTAGTTGTCTGCCTTCGGCTCAGGTCATGATCCCAGGGTCCTGGGATCAAGTCCTGCATCAGGCTCCCTGCTCTGCAGGGAGTCTGCTTCACCCTCTCCAAATACCCCTCCCCCTTGCTCGTGTGTTCTCTATCTCTCACACTCTTTCTCTCAAATAAAAAAATAAAATCTTAAAAAAAAACTATGAAATGGAGCAGAATATGACAGGACATATCAGAGTATTTTTTTCAAAGTAAGAATAGGCAACAGTTGATAAAATCTTTTGTTTAGATTTATGTACATTGTTTTATATGTGTGTATATATACATTCACATATGTGTATTTCATGTATATAACTTTTTAAAACACTTATCATCTAACAAATTGGTTTTATAATTCATCAATAGATTCCCACCTGAAGTTTGAAAAATTCTGTGGCAAATCCATGTTAGAGATTTTGCTGTTTCTTCAAAAGCCATTGAGGTCATTTAAGCAGATATGTGAGGTGAACAGAGTTGAATTTGGGGGAAGAATAATTTCTCTTGCTACAGTGCAGAGGTTTGTTTTAAAGAAACAAGTCAGAGGCTCTTACAGTGAGAGTCTAGGTAGGAGGTAACAGTGGCTTTTTTTTTTTTTTTTTTTTTTTTACCTTGGAGGGTAGCAGAAGAGTGAGAAAGATTCCAGAGATAATTAGGAGTAAAAAATCAACAGCACTTTGTGATAAAATAAATGTGGACACATCTGTAAAGATGACTGTTTGGTTGAAAAGGGCCTGGAGTATTATTAAAAAGAAATCCAAGAGTAACAAAATATTGGACTTACAAGAATAAACAAAACCATCTAACAAGAAAGAATTCCTCCAGAAAACACATGTTATTAACAAAGAAATTGAAATTGAGTTGGCTTCAGACTATTCTTTTGCAATGTGAAATACCAAGAGGCAATGAAAAAATAAACCACAGAATTTTGAAGGAAAAAAGTGGGTGAGCTAAAGATGTTATGCTAAGCCAACTTGCCATTCAGGCATGAAGGAAATAGAAAGTTATTACAAAATACAGACATATTGAGAAAAATGTATCATCCTCAATCTTGAAAAGAAATTACTTGAAGATATGCTTCTACCAAGAGATAAATCCAGATTTAAAAATAAAGAATAAGGAGGTCATGGTAAAAAAAAAAAAAAAAAAAAAAAAAAAAAAGAACAAACAAGATTAGCAGTGGATAATTTACAGGATAATTAATTAACAGTGGAAACCAATTTAAAATAGAATTGAGTTTAAATGATTATTAAAAATAAGGTAAAACTGAACACAAAGTAAGGAAAAAGCTCCTGAAAGAAAATATGTATATTATAAAAAATAATGAAATTAAAACAATTAGAGAAAAAAGCATAAAGTATATTAAGAGATGATTAAAAGCGTGCTAAATTCCTCACCTAACACAGGAAAAGAATTACCCAAAAGATGCAATTGCACTAGATTTTGATGATTAGAAAAGAAAACTTCGGTTATATTTTTGAATAAATAAAAGTATAGCTACTAGTCAAATGTAAAACATAGTGAAATCTTTAAAATCTCTGAATTTGAAGTTAATAATAATAACAAAGATAGTTTAAAATAGTAAAAACCCAGAAAAAGAGAATGGGTGCATTAAAAAAAAGCAAATAAGGGAACAACAAAACAAAAACAAAACACTTAACACAAGACAAAAAACATCAAATATATCACTTATGGAAATAGAAAGTAGAAACCTCCATTTTAAAGACAATGACTTTTAGGTTATTCCAAATTCAATTATAATCTCTACAAACTAACATAAATGAAAGTTTACAAAAATTACTTTTTAAAAATTACTTAGGTCCAAGCAATTTACCAGTGAAATCTTTCAAGTATCCAAGTTATAAAGATTAGCTGATTACCCTTTTACATTTATTACTTCACTGCATTAAAAAAAAAAAAAAAGGAAAAGCCTTTCAATAAATTTTCTGAAGCCAACAAAATTCTTGTGACACAGTTTAATGTATCAACACTTTTTAATCACTTAAGAACCTGATTTAGAAAATAATGAGGATGGGATGTCTGGGTGGCTCAGTCAGTTAAGCATCTGCCTTTGGCTTAGGTCATGATCTCAGGGTCCCCACATCAGGCTCCCTGTTCAGCAGGGAGTCTGCTTCTCCTGCTGCCCCTCCCCCCTACCCTGTTCTTGCTATCTTTCATGCTCTCTCTCTCTCTCAAGATGAATAAATAAAATCTTTAAAAAAAAAAGAATGAGGATAAAATAAAAATAGAAACTTTAGATATATGACCAAACTTATTTATGAAGACAATCTCCAAGGTTTTATTTAAACTCACAAAGTCAGGGGCGCCTGGGTGGCTCAGATGGTTAAGTGTCTGCCTTCAGCTCAGGTCATGATCCCAGGGTCCTGGGATCGAGCCCCACGTCTGGCTCCTGGAGCAGCAGGGAGCCTGCTTCTCCCTCTCCCTCTGCCTGTCCCCCTGCTCATGCTCTCCCTCTGTATCTCTGTGTCTCAAATGAATAAATTAAAAAATCTTTAAAAAAAAAAAAACTCACAAAGTCAGAAGAACAACAAAACAACCTAAGCAAATTTGGAGAAAAAAATTCAAATAACTAAAGTAATTGCTTAAATTTGAAAATAATAGAAGTTGATTTTCAAATTTAAAAAGTTGGTTCTTTGTAAAAACTAATACTCTTTGATAAATTTAGCAGAAGAGAAAAACACAAAGATAATTAGTAATGAGGAAGCATATTGGAGAAAACGGCAGAGTAGGAGGATCCTGAGCTCATTTGATTCCACAGACACATGAAGGCAACAACTACCATTTATGCAACCAACTCCAAAAATGACCTGAAGACTGGGAGAACAGATTTCTACATTTAGTTCTAGAGAGAAGCCCACATTGAAAGGAAGAGGAGAAGCAGAGATGTGATTGGCAATCAAATCCCCAGCATGACTAAACACAAACAGGAGGGACATCACAAGCATGGAGGAGTAAGAGGATCAGACCCCATACTGGACACCCTTGGCCCGGGGGACTTGCACTGGGAAGACAAGTCCCCATAATGTCTAGCTTTAAAAATCAGTGCAGCTTAACTCTAAGAGCTTTAAAAATCAGTGAAGTTTAACTCTAGGAGATCTGGGGGCAAAAGGAAACTGAGTCCCCACTCTTAAAGAGCAAGTAAACTAAATAACTCAGGTCTGAGATAGCACAGAAGCAGCAGTTTGAAAAGTGCCTGGGATACACATGAAGGTGATTTATTGACTAATCTTAGAATGTGTGCCAGAAGGGCAGAGATCTGCAAGAGATTTCTCTGAGACCATGAGTGCTGGCAGGTGGCATTTTTCATGCCCTCCCCCAGCCTAGATAGCAGGATGCTTACGGGAGCCAGCTCTAACATTCTCCATCTACCCTTCCAGTACCATGTGCCATTCTCCAGCAGACACATTCATCCAACCCATGAGCCTAGACAAGCATCCTTCCAAAGCAGCTCCTGCCCACCACATCCAGCAGGCAGCTCAGGCTGGGACTGGTGCCATTTCAGTTACTTCTGCTCTAGGGAGGAGAAGGAATAACCTTACACCCAGTGCATCCACAGTTCCTGCATCTGGGCCTCATAGCTAACTGTGTGGTGGCAAGCCCTGCCCTTTACCTCCAGATGTAGCAGAAGCTAATCGGAGACAGGCTGAATGCTGGCCCCTCCCACCAATGAGCTCTCAGTGGCTGCAGCTAAGCCTCTCAACAGTGCATAAAATAAACCCTGCCCAATATGCCCACAGCAAGCAAAGTGGGTCATTACAGCAAGATGAGCTAAAGGCAACTGTGGCTCAGCCACAACAGGAGGGCATACACACCCCACACAGGGGACACCCCCTAGTTCTGGCAACTAGGGGGTATGGTGCTATAGGGCACCACAGTTCCTTTCTACACAGGGCCACTACTTCAAGATCAGAAAACAGCTGACATACCTAACAGAGTAGAGAAAATATAAAAAGTCAGAGCTGAAGGATATTATAACTAAAATGGAAAATATGTGAGAGGGAATCAATAGCAGATTAGAGGATATAGAACAGATCAGCAATCTGGGAGAAGGGTGATGAAAAGCAACCAACCTGAACAGCAAAAAGAAAAAAGAATAGGGGCGCCTGGGTGGCTCAGTTGGTTAAGCGACTGCCTTCGGCTCAGGTCATGATCCTGGAGTCCCGGGATCGAGTCCCGCATCGGGCTCCCTGCTCGGCAGGGAGTCTGCTTCTCCCTCTCCCACTCCCCGTTTGTGTTCCCTCTCTCGCTGTGTCTTTCTCTGTCAAATAAATAAAATCTTTAAAAAAAAAAAAAAAAAAAAAAAAAAAAGAAAAAAGAATAATAAAAATGAGAATAGGTAAGGGAACTCTGACACATCAAGCATAATAACATTTGCATTATAGGGATCCCAGAAAAAGAAGAGAGAGAGAAGGGGGCAGCAAACTTATTTGAAGAAATAATAGCTGAAAACTTTCCTAATCTGGAAAAAGGGACAGACATCTGGGTCCAGGAAGCATGAGAAGCCCATAACAAATGAATCCAAAGAGGTCCACACCAACATAAATAGTAATTAATATGGCATCAAGTAATGATAAAGAGAGAATCTTAGGGAACCTGAGTGGCTCAGTCAGTTAAGTGTCTGCCTTTGGCTTGGGTCATGATCCCAGGGTCCTGAGATCAAGCTTTGCATTGGACTCCCTGCTCAGTGGGGAGCCTGCTTCTCCCTCTCCCTCTGCTGCTCCCCCTACTTGTGCTCTCTCCCTCTCTTTCTCTAATAAATAAATAAAATCTTTAAAAAAGAGAGAGAGAGAATTTTAAAATCAACACAAGAAAAGAAAACAGTTACATACATAGGAAATCGCAAAAGGTTATCAGCTGATTTTTCAGCAATAACTTCACAGGCCAGAAAAAAGTGACATGATATATTCAAAGTGCTAAGAGGAGAAAATCAACAATCAAGAATACTCTATTGGTAAAACTATCACTGAGAATTGAAGAAGATATTAAGAGTTTCCCAGACAAAAGTTAAAAGGAGTTCGTCACCACCAAGCCAGCCTTACAAAAAATGTTAAAGGGAATTCTTTTTTTTTTTTTTTTTTTTGACATTGTAAATATGCTACATATATTGTCTTTGAGGCTTTGGGGAATAATTAGGTTGGAATTTTAGGATATCCAAGTAACTTGTTAAAAATGCTTTAACTGTGCTGTCTTTATCAGGAATCTACAACTTGTACTACATAAAATGATTTTGCCCTTTAGCAGATTATTAAGTGGGCAAGTCTGGAACCTTCCCACATTGTCCATCAACAGTCTTCTCAGAGCCGCCGACTCTTGATCTCTGGTGAACACAGTTGGAAGACTCATAAAGCTTTCTTTTTATCCAACTTCTAGAAAAAGCATCCTAATATCCCAAAGAGATATATGCTTAAAATTTCTACATTATGAATTATATAAAACCGATCTTTTCAGCTTTACTTTTAAGGCTCTCTGTCAACTGATCCTTCTCCAAAACGGTTTCGATTCAAGTCAACTCGAGTCAAGCCTACAACATATGTATTGTACATTTGTTATATGACAAGACTACATTCAAGGAAAGTTAAGTCTCTTGCCCCCATGGAGCTTGCTGTTGAGATGATGGCTTACACAAATTAAAAATTCATTAATGAAATACAATTCATTCTGTGCCATAATACAGGCATGTATGGGCTACCATGGAGGCAAAAACCAAAGCCTGGGTCAAAGGAAGCTTGAAAGAGGAAGAGTGACTTGAGCTCGATCCTGAAAGATGACTTCTTCAGTGGTGAAGGCTTTCCAGGTAGTGGCAATGGCAGGAGCAGAAGCTCGGAGGAGTGAAAAGCAAGGGTCTCCCTTAACATTCTTCCTGCCTCAGTCCAAACACTCAACATCCATTGCTTTACATTCGATTAGTACTTTTCTTCCTCATCTCATCATACTCTTCCCTTCAAAACCACTTTTTACTTTCTTTTCTCCCAATCTGTGACTACCAGTTCCTTCATTTTTTTTATTTTTTTAAATTTTTTATTGTTATGTTAATCACCATACATTACATCATTAGTTTTAGATGTAGTGTTCCATGATTCATTGTTTGTGCATAACACCCAGTGCTCCATGCAGAACGTGCCCTCTTTAATACCCATCACCAGGCTAACCCATCCTTCCACCGCCCTCCCCTCTAGAACCCTGTTTGTTTTTCAGAGTCCATCATCTCTCATGGTTTGTATACCCCTCTGATTTCCCCCCCTTCATTCTTCCCCTCCTGCTATCTTCTTTTTTTTTTCTTCACCTATATTGCATTATTTGCTTCATAGGTACAGCTCTGAGATTCAACAGTCTTGCACAATTCACAGCACTTACCAGACCACATACCCTCCCCAGTGTCTATCACCCAGTCACCCCATCCCTCCCACCCCACCCCCACTCCAGCAACCCTCAGTTTGTTTCCTGAGATTAAGAATTCCTCATATCAGTGAGGTCATATGATACATGTCTTTCTCTGTTTGACTTATTTCGCTCAGGATAACACCCTCCAGTTCTATCCACGTCGTTGCAAATGGCAAGATCTCATTCCTTTTGATGGCTGCATAATATTCCATTGTATATATATATACCACCTCTTCTTTATCCATTCATCTGTTGATGGACATCTTGGCTCTCTCCACAGTTTGGCTATGTGGACATTGCTGCTATAAACATCGGGGTGCACGTACACTTTCGGATCCCTACTTTTGTATCCTTGGGGTAAATACCCAGTAGTGCCATTGCTGGATCATATGGTAGCTCTATTTTCAAGTTTTTGAGGAACCTCCATACTGTTTTCCAGAGTGGCTGCACCAGCTTGCATTCCCACCAACAGTGTAGGAGGGTTCCCCTTTCTCCGCATCCCCGCCAACATCTGTCATTTCCTGACTTGTTAATTTTAGCCATTCTGACTGGTATGAGGTGGTATCTCATTGACGTTTTGATTTGGATTTCCCTGATGCCAAGCGATACTGAGCACTTTTTCATGTGTCTGTTGGCCATTTGGATGTCTTCTTTGGAAAAATGTCTGTTCATGTCTTCTGCCCATTTCTTGATTGGATTCTTTGTGTTTTGGGTATTGAGTTTGATAAGTTCTTTATAGATTTTGGATAGTAGCCCTTTATTTGATATGTCATTTGCAAATATCTTCTCCCATTCTGTCGGTTGTCTTATGGTTTTGTTGACTGTTTCTTTTGCTGTGCAAAAGCTTTTTATCTTGATGAAGTCCCAATAGTTCATTTTTGCCCTTGCTTCCCTTGCCTTTGGCGGTCTTTCTAGGAAGAAGTTGCTGTGCCTGAGGTCGAAGAGGTTGCTGCCTGTGTTCTTCTTTAGGATTTTGATGGACTCTTGTCTCACATTTAGGTCTTTCAACGATTTGGAGTCTATTTTTGTGTGTGGTGTAAGGAAATGGTCCAGTTTCATTCTTCTGCATGTGGCTATCCAGTTTTCCCAACACCATTTGTTGAAGAGACTGTCTTTTTTTCATTGGATAATCTTTCCTGCTATGTCAAAGATGAGTTGACCATAGAGTTGAGGGTCCATATCTGGGCTCTCTATTCTGTTCAAATGATCTATGTGTCTGTTTTTGTGCCAGTACCATACTGTCTTGATGATGACAGCTTTGTAATAGAGCTGGAAGTCCGGAATTGTGATGCCGCCAGCTTTGCTTTTCTTTTTCAACATTCCTCTGGCTATGCAGGGTCTTTTCTGGTTTCATACAAATTTTAGGATTATTTGTTCCATTTCTTTGAAAAAAGTGGATGGTATTTTGATGGGGATTGTATTGAATGTGTAGATTGCTCTAGGTAGCATTGACATCTTCACAATATTTGTCCTCCCAGTCCATGAGCATGGAACGTTTTTCCAATTCTTTGTGTCTTCCTCAATTTCTTTCATGAGTATTTTATAGTTTTCTGAGTACAGGTTCTTTGCCTCTTTGGTTAGATTTATTCCTAGGTATCTTATGGTTTTGGGTTCAATTGTAAATGGGATCGACTCCTTAATTTCTCCTTCTTCTGTCTTGTTGTTGGTGTATAGGAATGCCACTGACTTCTGTGCATTGATTTTATATCCTGCCACTTTACTGAATTCTTGTATGAGTTCTAGCAGTTTTGGGGTGGAGTCTTTGGGGTTTTCCACATAAAGTATCATATCATCTGCAAAGAGTGAGCGTTTGACTTCTTCTTTGCCAATTTGGATGCCTTTGATTTCTTTTTGTTGTCTGATTGCTGTGGCTAGGACTTCTAATACTATGTTGAATAGCAGTGGTGATAGTGGACATCCCTGCCATGTTCCTGACCTTAGGGGGAAGGCTCTCAGTTTTTCCCCATTGAGAATGATATTCACTGTAAATTTTTCATAGATGGCTTTTATGATATTGAGGTATGTACCCTCTATCCCTATACTCTGAAGAGTTTTGATCAAGAAAGGATGCTGTACTTTGTCAAATGCTTTCTCTGCATCTATTGAGAGGATCATATGGTTCTTGTTCTTTCTTTTGTTAATGTATTGGATCACGTTGATTGATTTGCAGATGTTGAACCAACCTTGCAGCCCAAGGATAAATCCCACCCGGTCATGGTGAATAATCCTTTTAATGTACTGTTGGATCCTATTGGCTAGTATTTTGGTGAGAATTTTTGCATCCATGTTCATCAGGGATATTGGTCTATAATTCTTTTTGATGGGGTCTTTGCCTGGTTTGGGGATTAAGGTTATGGTGGCCTCATAAAATGAGTTTAGAAGTTTTCCTTCCATTTCTATTTTTTGGAGCAGTTTCAGAAGAATAGGTATTAATTCTTCTTGAAATGTTTGGTAGAATCCCCTGGGAAGCCATCTGGCCCTGGGCTTTTGTTTGTTGGGAGATTTTTGGTGACTGCTTCAATTTCCTTAGTGGTTATACGTCTGTTCAGGTTTTCTATTTCTTCCTGGTTCAGTTTTGGTAGTTGATACATCTCTAGGAATGCATCCATTTCCTCCAGGTTATCTAATTTACTCGCATAGAGTTGCTCATAATATGTTCTTATAATTGTTTGTATTTCTTTGGTGTTGGTTGTGATCTCTCCTCTTTCATTCATGATTTTGTTGATTTGGGTCATTTCTCTTCTCTTTTTGATAAGTCTGGCCAGGGGTTTATCAATCTTGTTAATTCTTTCAAAGAACCAGCTCCTAGTTTCGTTGATCTGTTCTACTGTTCTTTTAGTTTCTATTTCATTGATTTCTGCTCTGATCTTTATTATTTCTCTTCTCCTGCTGGGTTTAGGCTTTATTTGCTGTTCTTTCTCCAGCTCCTTTAGGTGGAGGGTTAGGTTGTGTACTTGAGACCTTTCTTGTTTGTTGAGAAAGGCTTGTATTGCTAAATACTTTCCTCTTAGGACTGCCTTTGCTGCATCCCAAAGATTTTGAATAGTTGTGTTTTCATTTTCATTGGTTTCCATGAATCCTTTTAATTCTTCTTTAATTTCCTGGTTGACCCATTCATTCTTCAGTAGGATGCTCTTTAGCCTCCATGTATTTGTGTTCTTTACAACTTTCCTCTTGTGATTGAGTTCTAGTTTCAAAGCATTGTGGTCTGAAAATGGGCAAGGAATGATCCCAGTCTTTTGGTACTGGTTGAGACCTGATTTGTGACCCAGGATGTGATCTATTCTGGAGAATGTTCCATGGACACTAGAGAAGAATGTGTATTCCATTGCTTTGGGGTGGAATGTTCTGAATATGTCTGTGAAGTCCATTTGGTCCAGTGTGTCATTTAAAGTCTTTATTTCCTTGTTGATCTTTTGCTTAGACGATCTGTCCTTTTCAGTGAGGGGGTGTTAAAGTCCCCCACTATTATTGTATTGTTGTCGATGTGTTTCTTTGCTTTTGTTATTAATTGCCTGATATAATTGGCTGCTCCCATGTTAGGGGCATAGATATTTACAATTGTTAGATCTTCTTGTTGGATAGACCCTTTAAGTAGGATATAGTGTCCTTCCTCATCTCTTATTACAGTCTTTGGTTTAAAATCTAATTTGTCTGATATAAGGATTGCCACCCCAGCTTTCTTTGGGTGTCCATTAGCATGGTCAATGGTTTTCCACCCCCTTACTTTCAATCTGGCGGTGTCTTTGGTTCTAAAATGAGTCTCTTGCAGACAGCATATTGATGGGTCTTGTTTTTTTATCCAGTCTCATAGCCTGTGTCTTTTGATTGGGGCATTTAGCCCACTTACATTCAGGGTAACTACTGAAAGATATGAATTTAGTGCCATTGTGTTGCCTCTAAGGTGACTGTTACTGTATATTGTCTCTGTTCCTTTCTGGTCTATGTTGCTTTTAGGGTCTCTCTTTGCTTAGAGGACCCCTTTCAAGATTTCTTGTAGGGCTGGTTTCATGTTTGCAAATTCCTTTAGTTTTTGTTTGTCCTGGAAGCTTTTTATCTCTCCTTCAATTTTCAATGACAGCCTAGCTGGATAGAGTATTCTTGGCTGCATATTTTTCTCATTTAGTGCTCTGAATATATCCTGCCAGTCCTTTCTGGCCTGCCAGGTCTCTGTGGATAGGTCTGTTGCCAATCTAATGTTTCTACCATTGTAGGTTACATATCTCTTCTCCCGAGCTGCTTTCAGCATTTTCTCTTTATCTCTGAGACTCGTAAATTTTACTATTAGATGTCGGGGTGTTGACCTATTTTTATTGATTTTGAGAGGGGTTCTCTGTGCTTCCTGGATTTTGATGCCTGTTTCCTTCCCCAAATTAGGGAAGTTCTCTGCTATAATTTGCTCCAATATACCTTCGGCCCCTCTCTCTCTTTCTTCTTCTTCTTCTGGGATCCCAATTATTCTAATGTTGTTTCGTCTTATGATATCACTTATCTCTCGAATTCTGCCCTCGTGATCCAGTAGTTGTTTCTCTCTCTTTTTCTCAGCTTCTTTATTTTCCATCATTTGG
This sequence comes from Mirounga angustirostris, assembly GCF_029215605.1. Classification (NCBI taxonomy): domain Eukaryota; kingdom Metazoa; phylum Chordata; class Mammalia; order Carnivora; family Phocidae; genus Mirounga; species Mirounga angustirostris. Next base: position 70,396,877 of record NW_026991716.1, read on the forward strand.
TCTTCTATATCACTGATTCTCTCTTCTGCCTCATTTATCCTAGCAGGTAGCACCCCCATATTTGATTGCACCTCATTAATAGCCTTTTTGATTTCGACTTGGTTAGATTTTAGTTCTTTTACTTCTCCAGAAAGGGTTTCTCTAATAACTTCCATATTTTTTTCAAGCCCAGCTAGTATCTTTAAAGTGATGATTCTGAACTCTAGATCTGACATCGTACTATTGTCCATATTGAGTAGGTCCCTGGCAGTTGGTACTACCTCTTGTTCTTTTTGTTGAGGTGATTTTTTCCATCTTGTCATTTTGTCCAGAGGAGAATAGATTAATGAGAGAACAAAATGCTAACAGGGTAACAACGTCCCCAGAAAATATACTCTAAACAAATCAGAAAAGACCTGAAGCAGTGGGAAAAGAAAGGGAAAGAGAGAAAAAAGAAAAAGAAGAAAAAGATAAAGATAAAAAGAAACAAAAATCAGAACAAAACAAAACAAAAAACAGAATATGATCAAATATGATCAGGCTGGTATGTAGGTCAGTGCCACAACTAGATTTTGGGTGTGTTTTGGTCTGTTAGAAGAAAGTACCTCCCAAAATTTTAAAGAAAGAAAAACTTATATATGTACAAAAATAAGGGTTGATATGATGAAGGGATGGAATATGACTGTAAAGGTGGAAAGTATAAAAAATTTTATAAAAGGAATTGATAAGAAGTTGTTTGAAAAAAGAAAGAGGATTTAAAAAAAAAAAGAAAAAGGAGGGAACGTGATCAGGCAGGGGAGTAGAAAAAAACCGTACACTAGAGATTTAGGGTATATTTTAATCTGTTAGAAGAAACTATCTCAAAGTTTTAAAGAGAGAACAAGTTATATATATATATGCCAAAAATATGGGTAACTACTAGGAAGAGTTAGAATATGACTCTAAAAATGAAAAAGAAAAATATTTTTTAAAAAAGGAATTGATAAGATGTTGGTTGAAAAAGGGAAAAAGAAAAATTCAAAAAAAAAAAAAAAGACAGTTAAAAAAAAATTAACTTTGAAAGACTACAGAGTCATGGTAAAAAATCCATGAATTCTATGTGCAGTATTCCCCTAGCGCTGGAGTTCTGCCGTTTTCATTGATCGGTAAACTTGGTCTTGGCTGGCGGTTCTCGCTGATCTTCCAGGGGAGGGTCCTGTTGCCATGGTTCCCAAATGTCTTTGCCGGAGGTAGAATTGCCCTGCCCTTGCCTGGTCTGGGCTAAATAATCCGTTCAGGTTTGCTCTCCGGAGCTTTTGTCCCCTGTAAGCTTTCCGTACAGCTTTGGAGGCGGAGAGTGAAAATGGCGGCCTCCCAATCTCCACCTCGGAGGAGCCGAGAACTCGGGGCCCCGCTCCTCAGAGCGCCCCCAGAAAAAAGCCGTCAGTCACTCCCATCTCCCTGGTCTCCGGCCACACTCTGTGCTCACCCAGCCTGTGATCGCGCATTTCTATTTCTGGCACCCGACCCCGGGTGGAGTCTCCAAACCCAGCAGATCCCTGTGGTGCACTCCCATGCCTCTCCTCCCAGGGGAAGAAGGTGAGTCTCCCCAGATCTGCCGCTTGTTGGGTCCCTGCTGGAGGAGTAGTGGCCCGACTGTGCCACAGATCACGGTTTATGACAACCCCGAGCTGAGAATGCACGCCTGGGCTCCGTCTCCACAGCCTGCTTCCCCGCTCAATACCTGGGAGCTCTGTCACACTCAGGCACCCCCGGTCTTTCTGTGACCCCGAGGGTCCTGAGACCACACTGTCCCACGAGGGTTCCACCCTCCGCTTAGCCACCGAGTGATGTCCCTCAGCGGAGCCGACTTCTAAAAGTTCCAATTTTGTGCTCCGCGGCTCTATCACTTGCCAGAAGCGGCTGACGGAGGCCCCTCCCCCGCCGTCTATCCTCCCAAATATTGCCTCAGATTCACTTCTCTGCACGTCCTACCTTCCAGAAAGCGGTCACTTTTCTGTTCAGAGAGTTGATGCTATTCTTTTCTTCAATCTCCTGTTGAGTCTGTAGGTGTTCAGAATGGTTTGATCCCTATCCAGCTGAATTCCTGAGACCAGACAAAATCCAGGTCTCCTACTCCTCCACCATCTTGCTCCACCCCTCCTAAAGGGAATTCTTTAAGTGGAAAGATAAGGCCATAACTAGAAGAAAGTTCAAAAGGAAAAAAATTTACAGGTGAAAGCTAACATAGTAAAGGTAGTAGATTAATTATGTATAAGCCAGTATGGAAGTTAAAAAACAAAAGTAGCAAAATCAATTATATCTACAAAAATTAGTCAAGGAATACACAAAACTTAAAAAAAATGTAATATATGTTTTCAAATACATAAAACTTGGAGGGGGAGTAAAAATTTAGTACTTTTAGAATGTGCTTGAACTTAAGCAACCATCAGCTTAATATAGAGTACTATATACATAGGATGTTATTTACAAACCCAACAGTAACCACAAATAAAAAAAATCTGTAATAGATACACAAAAATAAACAGAAATCTGAGGATAATATTAAAGAGAGCTGAGCCACAAAGAAAGAGAGCAAAAGAAAAACAAAGAAACAGAGAACTACAAAAAATTTTTTTTAATTTAATTTAATTTTATTATGTTATGTTAGTCACCATACAGTACATCATTAGTTTTTGATGTAGTGTTCCATGATTCATTGTGGCAACAAGTAGATACCTATCAATAATTACTTTGAATGTAAATGGACTAAATGCTCCAATCAAAAGACATAGGATGTTGAATGGATTAAAAAAAAGGGGGGGGTAATGTATCTCTGTGCTGCCTACAAGAGACTCAATGTTAGACCTAAAGACACCTACAGACTGAAAATGAAAGGATGGAAAAAGATATTCCGTGCAAATGGAAACAAAAAGGAAAAAAAAAATCCAGTGTAGTAGTACTTACATCAGACAAAATAGACTTTAAAATGAAGACTATAGCAAGAGACAAAAGATATTACATTATGATAAAGAAATCAATTCAACAAGTAGATATAACAGTTGTAAATATCTCTGCACCCAAATGGAGAAATCATCCATACAGAAAATCAACAAGGAAACAATGGTTTTAAATGACACATTAGACCAGAGAGATTTAACAGATATTTACAAAATTTTCCATCCAAAAACAGCAAAATACATATTCTTTTCAAATGCACATAGAGCATTTTCCAGAATAGATCACACTGGGCCACAAAACAAGTCTCAATAAATTTAGGAAAATTAAAATCATATCAAGCATCTTTTCTGACAATGGTATAAAACTAGGTATCAATTACAAGAAAAATACTGGAAAATGCAAACACATGGAAGCCAAACAGCATGCTACTAAACATTCAATGGATCAATGAAGAAATCAAAGAAATTTAAAAATAGAGAAAAATCAAAATATAATGCAATGGTCCAAAACCTTTGGAATGCCACAAAGCAGTTCTAAGAGGAAACAAGAAAAACCTCAGGGGCACCTGGGTGGCTCAGTTGTTAAGCATCTGCCTTTGGCTCAGGTCATGATCCCAGGGTCCTGAGATTGAGCCCCGCATTGGGCTGTCTGCTCAGAGGGAAGCCTGCTTCTCCCTCTCCCACTCCCCCTACTTGTGTTTCCTCTATCACTGTGTCTCTCTCTCTGCCAAATAAATAAATAAATAAATCTTTAAAAAAGAAAAGAAAAAGAAAAATTTCAAATAAACATACAGGAACTAGAAAAAGAAATACAGTCAAGCCCAAAGTTAGTAGAAGAACAGAAACAATAAAGACCAGATGGAAATAAAAGAAATAGAGACTAAAAAAAAAAAAAAAAAAAGAATCAATGAAACCAAGAGCTGGTTCTTTGAAAAGATAAACAAAATTGATAAACCTTTAGCCAGACTCATCAAGAAAAAAAGACAGAGAACTCAAATAAAATCAGAAATGAACAAGGAGAAATAATACCACCACAGAAATACAAAGAATCATAAGAAAATGCCATAAAAAAAATTGTAAAAAGTATGCCTACAAATTGGACAACCTAGAAGAAATGTATAAATCCCTAGAAACATATAATCTTCCAAGACTGAATCAAGAAGAAGTAGTAATTGGAATAGAACAATTACTAATAATGAAATTGAATAAAAAAAAAAAAAAGAAAGAAATTGAATCAGTAATAAAAAAAACTCCCAACAAACAAAAGTCCAGGACCAGATGGTTTCATAGGTGAATTCTACCAAATATTTAAAGAAGAGTTTATACCTATTTTTCTCAAACTGTTACAAAAAATAGAAGAGGAAGGAATGTTTCCAAACTCATTCAGTAAGGCCAGAATTACCCTCATACCAAAAACAAAGACACAACAAGCCAGTATCTCTGATGAACACAGATGCAAAAATCTTCAACAAAATATTAACAAACCAAATTCAACAATACATTGAAAGGATCATTCACCATGGTCAAATTGGATTTATTCCATAGATGCAAGGGGAGTTCATTATTCACAGATCAATCAATTATGATACATTATATTAATAAGAGAAAGGATAAAAACCATATGATCATTTCTAGATGCAGAAAATGTATTTGACAAAGTATAGCATCTATTCATGATAAAAACTCTCAACAAAGTAGGTTTAGAGGGAACATACTTCAACATAATAAAGGCCATATGTGAAAAACTCACAGCTAAGATCATACTCAATGGTGAAAAACTGAAAGCTTTTCCTCTAAGACCAGGAACAAGACAAGGATGTCTGCTCTTACCACTTTTATTCAACATAGTACTGAAAGTCCTAGCTGCAGCAATCAGACAAGAAAAAGAAATAAAAGGCATTCAAATTGGTAAGGAAGAAGTAAAACTGTCACTATTTGCAGAAAACATGATACTATGTTTAGGAAACCCTAAAGATTCCACCAAAACACTATTAGAACTCAAATTTAATAAAGTTGCAGGATACAATATTAATGTGCAGAAAACTATTACATTTCTATACACTAATAACAAAATAGCAGAAAGAGAAAATAATAATCCCATTTACAGTTGTAACAAAAAGAATAAAATGCATAGGAATAAATTTAACCAAGGAAGTGAAAGACCTAAACTCTGAAAACTATAAGACATTGATAAAAGAAATTGAAGGCTACTCAAACACATGGAAAGATATACCATGCTCGGGCACCTGGGTGGCTCAGTTGGTTAAGCGACTGCCTTCGGCTCAGGTCATGATCCTGGAGTCCCTGGATCAAGTCCCGGATCGGGCTCCCTGCTTGGTAGGGAGCCTGCTTCTTCCTCTGACCCTCCCCCCTCTCATGTGCTCTCTCTCTCTCATTCTCTCTGTCTCAAATAAATAAATAAAATCTTAAAAAAAAAAAAAAAGATATACCATGCTCATGGATTAGAAGAATTAATGTTAAAATGTCCATTCTACCCAAAGCAATCTATGGATTTAGTTCAATCCCTATCAAAAGAAGAGTAGCATTTTTCACAGAACTAGAACAAATAATCCTAAAATTTGTATAGAACAACCAAAGACTTCAAATAGCAAAAACAATCTTGAGAAGAAGAACAAAGCTGGAGTTAGATATCACAATTCCAGATTTCAAGATATACTACAAAGCTATAGTAATCAAAACAATATGGTACTGGCACAAACATGGACACAGATCAATAGAACAGGCTAGAGAGTCCAGAAATAAACCCACACAAAGATGGCTAATCTATATACAACAAAGTTGATGAGGATATATAATGGGGAAAAAACATTCTTTTCAATAAATGATGATAGGATAATTGGACAGCTGTATGCAAAAGAATGAAACTGGACCACTTTCTTTCACCATACACAAAAATAAACTCAAAATGGATTAAAGACATAAATTTGAGACCTATGACCATAAAACTACTAAAGGAAAACATAGGTAGTAATCTCTTGGAAATCAACCTTAGCAACATGGATGCTCTTCAGGCAAGGGAAACAAATGCAAAAATAAGCTATTGGGACCTCACCAAACTAAAAAGCTTTTGCATGGTGAGGGAAACCATCAACAAAGCAGAAAGGCAACTACTGAATGGGAGAAGATATTTGAAAATTATATATACAGTCAGGGATTAATATACAAAATATATAAAGAACTCAGCAGGTGATGGGTATTAAGGAGGGCATGTGTTGTGATGAGCACTGGGTGTTATATGCAACTAATGAATTGTTAAACACTACATCAAAAACTAATGATGTACTATATGTTAGCTAACTGAACATAATAATAATAATAATAATAATAATAATAATAATAATAACTCATACACCTCAACAGCAAAAAAAAAAAAATCCAATTTAAAAATGGGCAGACTTGAGTAGACATTTTTCCAAAGATGACATACAGGAGGCTAACAGACACATGGAAAGATGCTCAACAACACTTTTTTACCAGGGAAATGTACATCAAAACCACAATGAGGTATGACTTCACACCAGTTAGAATGGCTACTATCAAAAAGACAAGAAATAACAAGTGTTGGTAAGAATGCGGAGAAAAAGAAACCATTATTGGTGGGAATATAAGTTGGTACAGCCACTGTAGAAAACAGTATAGAGTTCCTCAAAAATTAAAAATAGAAATACCATATGATTCAGTAATTCCACTGGGTACTGAATATTTACCCAAAGAAAATGAAAACACTAATCTGAAAAGCTATATGCACTCCTATGTTTATTGCAGCATTATTTACAATAGCCAAGATATGGAAACAACCCAAGTGTCCATTAATAGATGAATGGGTAAAGAATATGTTGTATAGAAATAGACAATGGAATATTACTCAGCCATAAAAAATAATGAGCTCTTATTTGCAACAACATGGATGGACCTAGAGTGGATTATGATAAATGAAGTAAGTCAGACAGAAAAAGACAAATGACATATGATTTACTTATATGTGAAATCTAAAAAATGAAACAAATGAACAAACAAAAAAAAGATGCTTAAGTACATATAACAAACTGCTTATTGCCAGAGGGGAGGTGGGTTGGGGGGAATGGGTGAAATAGATAAAGGTGATTAAGAGGCACAAACTTCAAGTTATAAAATAAATAATTCAAGGGGATGAAAAGTACAGCAGGAAGATATAGTCTATTATATTGTAATAACATACGGTGACAGGTGGCAACTACATTTGTCGTGATGAATACTATATTTTAATAATAAATTCTTTTTAAATCCTATATATCATGTGCCCTCCTTAACATGTTATCTGACGAGCACTGGGTGTTATACACAATTGATAAATTATTGACACCACATCTGAAACTAATGATGTACTATAAGTTAGGCTAATTGATTTTAAATAAAATAATAATATAAATAAACAAATAAATAAATAAAGCCTATATAATTAAGAAACATGGGAACATTGTAAATTGTAAGAGAATACTTTATACAAATATAGTATAAAATTTTTATACAAATATTTTTAATATGAAAATGGTAGATGTTTTATGTAATAGTTTATGATAAAATATAAATGATCAAGACAACTTAATAGGAACAAAATGTCTTAATAGGTCCATAGCTATGGACATTGTTTTTCAGATTTCAAGGAAGGTCTAGAATCCAACATTGTGTAAGTCTATCTTTCAAGTGTCAAGGAACAGATATTTCCCATGCTCTCTAAAGCATTTTAGAGTATTAAAAAATAGGGAATGCCATTTTAAAACATTTAATGAAACAAATACATTCTTATTATCAAAATTTGGTTAAATATAAGAGACAAAGCTGTAAAAAGAAAGCTACACAATTTTGGTTGTAAATACTGGATCGGCTGAGGAGGGAATCCTAACCAACTGAATGCTAACAGAACATTATCAAATACCAATTCAGGTCATTGGAAAAAGGATGATTTCTTTTTTTTTTTTTAAGGTTTATTTGTTTATTTGGGTGGGGGAAGGGGCAGAGTGAGAGGGAGAGAATCTTAAGCAGACTCCCCACCAAGTAGGGAGCCCAATGCAAGCCTCAATACCACGACCCTGATATCATGACCTGAGCCAAAATCAATAGTTGGATGCTTAACTAACTGAGCCACCCAGGTACCCCAAGGGTAATTTTCTAGTAAATATGTTGAGACTCAGGTTCATACTGAAACAAAATAAATTAGATCCCAGCATATAGCAAGTTGAGCACTCTAAATGGACAAAATTTAAGTGTAAGAAATGAAACTATAGAAGAACTAGAAGAAAATTTAGAAACACATTCACAGAAATTTGGAGTGGAGAGAAATTTATAAGTATATTAGCAAAGAAGGGTCATAAATTTCTATTGTTTTAATTTCTCATTACCTGCCTATTTCAACATAATCTTGTTCAGCTCCCACTGCTTCATTGAACCTGTGTCCTTAGAACCATAAGTCAGCTCCTCATTGCTATCCTCAAAGGCCCTTGTTTCAGCCCTCCTTGTCCTTGTATTCTCTGTGGCTTTTGACATGTTTCCTCCTGAAGTAATCCTATCAACCTCTGGGATGAAACAGCATTACCTTTACCCTTTGTACTCACTGTCTCTTTGGTGACCGCTCTTGTCAATCCTTTCCCCCAAAACACAAGCTTTTTATAAGGTTGCAACCTTTGCCCCTTTTCTCAACTAATACTTTCTCTTCTGGGAAACCTATCAACTCTTAGTAATACCTGAATTATCTATCATTTCTAGAAGGATGACTCCTATATTTTTGGCTATCATTGACTCTTAAGATGCAGGCCCACCCATGTCTCCAAAGGCCCAATTGATACATCACATGAACATCCCACCATTGCTTCAAACTCAAGAGACTTAAAATAAAATCCCCCATCTGCCCTAAACATGTGCTCACTCACATGACTTTCAGTTCATAGGTCTCACAAACCCCCAGACCTGATATCTGAAACCTGCTCTTCAGAACTTTAGGTCTAGCTCTAATCTTCATTTAGATTAGTTAGCTTGGCTTTTTGAGTATTCTTAGTCTTGATTTCCCTACATGTAGAATGGGGTTAAGGTGAAGCTAAAATGAGAAGGTGAGGTCATGGATGTTACTGTGATCTGTAAATTCAGACTGCTATGCGCATATTATGTACAATTATTTTCTCACTCAGCCTAGAACATGGCATTTAATAGACACTCTAAATATTTGCTGACTTAGTGAAATAGTGAATGAACAAAGGGTTGAATTAATGCAACCTGTACTTCTTTTGAATGCCTATAGCATTTACCGTATGCTATATCATCCTTTTGACTCAGATTATGTATATCCCAGTCTTTTGTTAGGTACATATTCACTATATGTGTCCTGACTTCTTCAGCAGACATTCAGATTCTTGGGAGTAGTTGCCTTCCTTATCCTTCCTTGTTGTTACTCCCAGGGCCCAGCAAAGTCCTTATACATAGCAGGTATGCACTAGTAGTATTTGACTTTAGATCTCATTTATAAGTCTTATGTATATATCAGCTAAATTTTTCCATTAAAGGGAATCAATGCATGTTATTTTGTAAGCCTGTATTCTTCGGGATTTATTTATTTATTCATATTTTAAATCATGACTCAACCTTGTGGTTCAGAAACTAACACCAAACAGTGATTTTAATGGCATGGTGAAATAGGGTTTAGTCAGGCCTCTTCACTTTTCAGATTTGCTTCAATTCAGTCATAAAATTCCTTCCCTGTTGAATTTCAATGGCCAAGGGCATCTTCACTTTGATATGTATAATTTAATCAAGCTGTCCTGGCTATGTTAAACTAATCTAGGTGTGGAATTGCAACTACAGATTGTACCAGAAGTTGGAGCATTTTTTTTTCTTTCTTTATTCACGATGGCATTTCCACACTCAAACGAACAACAACCTTGCTGTCTTTTCTCCCCCTTTCTTAGGAAAACTTGTTCCCAGAGGGAAAAACAAAGCAAAGAAACAGTCCCCACACACTGGCCAGCAGGGCAATTATGACCGAAGGGGAAATATGTATGTGTCAAACTGCACAGCCTTTGGGTTATCTCGTCTCTGTGAAGAATATTTTACAGTTGGATTTGAGTGGGTGAAATTGCTCTATCACCCACAAAAGTATTTTTATTACCAACTTCCCAGCAGACTTTTACTCATGCCTCTGTCTATATTACTCTGAATATTGGCACATTAAATGTACTAAGGTTTAATGAAATAGAAATGAATGAATGATGGACACTTCTCTGTCACGTTTGAGCCCAACAGGGTTTTACATCTCATAAGTTATAGGTGACTGCCACAGGCTAGACTCATCAAATACAGATGAGACACATTGAATACAGATGTCATAGGCCAAAGGCTCAGTATATTTATTAGTCTGAATGACTCTTTAATTTCCCTTTCTGGAATAAACTCCTCCAGGGATGTGGCTTAGACAATATTCAGTCCCTCATAACTTATTTTTAAAATCATCCAATATAGAATTTTCAATAGAGAATTCTCAAGGGTTTCACTATGAAAAGCATAAGTTATTTTTTAAAAAGCATGTTATAAATCTGTACTACTTTTCTAGGGCTGCTGTAGCAAAATACCACAAACTGACTGGTTTAGACAACAGAAATTTGTTTTCTCAGACTTCTAGAGGCCAGAAGTCCAAAATTAAGTTGTCAGCAGGGCCATGCTCCTTTTGAAGGCTCTAGGGAAGATGGGTTCCAGGCCTCTCCCCTAGCTTCTGGTAGTTCCCTGGCTTTGTGGAAGCATAATTGTGATGTTTACAATCCCTGTGTGGGTGTATCTCTGTGTCCAAATGTCCCCTTTTTATAAGGACACTAATGACCTCATCTTAATTTGATCACCTGCAAAGACTCTATTTCCAAATCAGGTCACATACACAGATCCTGGTAATTAGGACTTCAACACCTTTTTCAGGGACACAATTCAACCCATAACAGCCTCATGCAGTCACTGCTGTAGATGCCCTTCTTTGAGGCAGAGGAACAAAAGTCAGCTTGAGCACCACAGGGATCCAGGCAATCTTGGGACTTAAAGCCTCAGAAATGGCAATGACTTCCACTGTCCTGAATCATAATTCATAGTTTTAGGTTATATCACATTTGGGTTTTTTTCTAAAAAGTAAGCAAAACTGTCTAAAAATGGAGAAATGTTGATCTACAAATAACCATACAAACTAGCTTTTTCCACTTGTATTACCATGAGAAGAAAGATTTAGGCATTACCAGCTACACCTGAACGTTATTGGATATTTTAGAAAATAAAATAAGCAGAAAAGATGCAACTCTACCTGACATTATTTCTTAGGGGAAGGAGACAAAGCCCTTCAAGTTAACAGGATGCACACCAAAGTAATAAAGGACAACATTTTGAAAAATGGACTTTTGATGTTTTTACAAGCCTAACACTTAACATTGTGCAAACTTTCTCCTTTGAGATATTCAGGTAGAACAATTTATTTTCTTTTTCATTTGGATGTTCTCTAGAACACTGTATTCAACTCTAACCGCATATTGTGATTCAAGTGGTTTCTCAAGCTAAGTACATTTATGATAACAAACACAATTAATGTTTTGTTCTTCCCATGTGCCATGCTTTGTCATAAATTGTGTATTAACTCACTTAATCCTTACTGCAACCCCTGGATAAAGCATCATTGTTAATCACCATTTTATAGAAGAGGCACAGAGCTAACTTGCCTAGGGCCACATTACTACTAAAAAGTGGAACTGAAATGTGCAACCAGAAAGTCTGGTTCTAGAGGGTTGGGATATTAACTTCCAAATATCTAATTTTTAAATGTTCCAATAAGCCAAACTACAAAAACAAAAGTTCTTCTTTTAACTATCCTTTTGAAGTTTTCTTAGATATTACTGCCACCTAGATGAAATTGTTTACTAAAACCAACATTATAGTTTTTCATTCACCACAAGTATAAGCTTTCTAGTTGTTTATCTTCACTGATTTTTTAGTTTTGTTTTTGGCTTTATGGTACTCTTACCTGGGTAGACCTGACTAAAGGAAGGCTGTTTTGGGGAATAAGGTTGGTAGGCTGGTTACTCATATAATCCTCTGTGTGTGTGTGTGTGTATGTACGTATATGTATATGTATATATATATATATATATATATATATATATATATATATATATTCAGTCAGAGAAGCAGAAACACATACACACACATGCACACAGATTTATTACAAAGAATTCACTTGTGTGATTGGGGTGGTTGGCTGAGTAAGTTCAAAATCCGTAGGACTGGCCATCAGGAAAGGCAGATCACAGGGGATGGAACTTACAGGCTCAAGTTGAAGCAGCTGTCCACAGGCAGAATTCTTTTTCTCAGGGAATCTTTAGCCCTACTATAAGGCCTTTCAGGCAGATTGTCCCGGATAATCTCTCTGAGTTAAAGTCAACTGATCATAGACATTAATTACATCTGCAAACTCCCTTCATAGCAACACCTAGATTAGTGTTTAGTTAAATAGCTGAGGATTATAGCCTAAAGTTGACATGTCAACACACACATTTTTATATATTTATGTACACATATACAATATATATTTGTATGTACATGTTTATAGAGAAAGAGAGAGAGAAGTTATTTTTTCCATTTAGAATTAGGTTCTTGGATTGTATAATTAATAATACAAAAAGACAGCTTTGGGCATTGTCAAGTGGAACCACTTCTTAATGAGAAAAGGGCTTTTTTTTTAAAGTTTCCAAAGAGGAACTTTTATCCAAAGCTTTGTTTTCAAATAAAAGTATTCAGATGAAGAAGACTTAGTTGTAAATTCTTCTAGGAGAATTTTAAAAATTGCTAAGTTTCTCATATAATTTTACTTACAAAGTCTTTCCAGGAAAATATCCTATGATGCAAACCAATTTAAGTATTACCAGTTTATGGAATAGTCTGGACTTGGTGGGGCTCTGACAGAAAACAACTTTTCTTCCACGTGGCTTTCCAAACCGTCTCTTTTGGACCTCCCATTTACACCCATGATATCTCAGGCAGATCTCATAGCTTTTCCAGTCACTTGCAATCCCATTCTCTGATATTAAGAAAACCACTCCAACCTCTTGACCTCTCACCCACTAGCTGCCTCCAGCAACTTCTGGATGGGAAAAGGGAAAGAGAGAAGAAGTCTGAGGTGACTGGTGCTATTGTTTCAGCAGATGTCCAGATGCTAGCTCTTCCTGTCATGAGATCCTTCAGAGACCTCTGCCGCTGTACTCTTCCAGGTCACAGGCTTCACTTTCAGTCTGGCTTAGTTGACTCTCCCTCACTTATGCTCTAAATAGTGTGAACTCCTATAGCTGGGGTTGCTTCCCCTCCTCTGGCAGTGCTCTAGGAAAGTGTCCTTTCAGGATGGCTCTAGTCCAGCCAACTTTCATGAGATCTACCTAGCTCATGGGAACATTCAGCATCTAGGGTAACATACCATCTCCAAGGTAGCCTTTCATCCTTGCTTTGCCATTAGGGAAAGCTACAGCCAGCCCCCGGATGGTAGGCTACTGTAGACAAGTGACACACACCAGGCACTCCAAATTCTAGGACATAAGATTAGGTCCTCCCAAAACTTTCCAAGAGCATTCTCTTCCCACTTTCTCTTAAGCCCAGGAAGGGGCTTGCCTAGATTTGATTTAATCCAGGTGGTGAGCTATTGGCTCCTTTCTTATAATCTCCATACATGGTGCTTTTCCTAAAGCATCAACTGTTTGGCTTGAGTGGGGGCGATAAGCACAGACCTTCCTACTAAGCCTATAGCATTCTTCCAAGAAATCCACCCCTAATCCATCACCTCCATCTCACCCCTTTTCTGGAGGTGAATGATAGGTCACAGAAGCACTCTCACCATCTCTTAGCAAGGCTGAGTGCATAGTCTAGCATCACTTTTTAGAATGCATGGATGTTTGACACTGTTGACTTTTGCTTGGAGCTTTAAGCAGGACTGTGGTCTATGGGATATTCCCACTTAACATCCTTCTATAATTTAAGGAAACAATTATATTTTGAATAATAAAAAGTATTTCTTTACCACTTAGTCTTTGACGTATCAGTGCATGTTGCATCTACAAGCATAGTTCTGAAGCAGAAATTCTTTTCATGATATTATGAAGAGAAACTTTTGTCTGTTCTTTAGGAATAAAGTGGAATAAAATATGTTCATGCTTTGGGAATTTGTTGTGTCATTTCTGGGCTTGTTGCAGACTGAATGTTTGTGTCCTCTAAAATTCCTATGTTGAAGCCCTGACCCACAGTGTGGCTGTAATTGGAAATGGGGTCTCTAAAGAAGCAAGTTTAAATGAGGTCATAAGTGTGGGGCCCTGATCTGATAAGATTATTGGCCTTATAAGACCAGAGAGCTTGCTTATTCTCTCTCAACCTGTGTGTACACAAGAGGTCATGTGAGTGTGCAGTGAGATGGTGACCACTTACAAGCCATGAAAAGAAGGTTCAGAATGAAACCTACCTGGCTAGCACCTTGATTTTAGATTTCCTAGCTTCCAGAACTGTGAGAAATAAATTTCTGTTATTTAAACAACCCAGTTTATGGCATTTTGGTATGCAGTCTTAGAAGACCTTAGAGGGCAATTCACAGCTCCACTTGCCCATTCATATTTTCTCTTAATAATTGTGTTTCCTGGATCACTAGATTAAGAGGTCTCCATCATCGTACTAGATCTAATCATAAATGTTGATCCTATAAATACAGTCTTAATGACACATTGCCTCTAAGAAAAAAAATATATACATGTTACAGGAAGAGGATCAAATAGCAAAGAGTCAATTCAGCAAGTAACTCACTTACCAGTTAATCCAAATTGCTAGCAGTATATGAGAAAGCAGACTTAATTTGGGAGCAGAGAAATTGAAGTACTAGGAAGGATAGAGTTAGGGCCTCTATTGGACACTGTGCATAATATCTGTGTGAATTGAAAAAGGCAACCATTCTGTGAGTTTTTTGAAAAGTTAATTTATTATTACACAACCAAACCCATGGCACATAGTCTAGAGAAATAGGAATGTAGGCAGCTGCCTCCACTGGCATCATTATGTGACTGCAACCAAGGAGGGTGATGAGTGGTTGTCTCCCGTTGTTATTTCTCTCTGTCAAAATTAGTCCCACTTATGGTTCATCATACTGGATGATGATTTTAAAAGATTCTGTCAAAAGAGAATCTCCTCTACTACTCATTGAAAATACTATTCATCCTTTCTAGTTACTCAATGCCAAATCAACTCTGGTTCAAGACCAAAGCTAATATTAGAAGAAAAAAATTTTCAAGTGTTTGTTTATTTTAAAAGAACAAAATCTACCCTAGGGAATAGTGGAAAGTGTAATCCTTCTCTCCACAGGGGTGTGGTAGTAGGTGTTATATGAGGCCAGGCCTGAGAGAAAAGACAAGGAAAGGTTTTTTCCCATTTTCAGACTAGCCATCTGTGACTTAGAAATAAAAGTTAAAAAAATAAAAGTCTTTAGGAATCTTTGGCTTTCCTTTTGCCAATATCTTTGAGAGTTCACTTTCTGTTCAAAATATAAAAGGGCCATAATTATTTCCATGTCTGACTAATATGCACTTGTTTGTGAAGGGCTATAATTCTGTAACCCATGTGGATCATGGTCTTGGTGTGTATTGAAAGTAAAAAATGAGAGCTGTTTTCATCCTGGCTCCTCTGCTCACTGAGTCACCATGTCCTTGGGCAAGTTATTTCCTCTCTGTGTACTCGCTTTTAAAAACAGAGAGATAATAGTGTTCCTGACCTCCTTACCTCACTGAGATGTTGTCAGCATTAACAAGCAGTAGACCCATATTTTTAGAATAGGAATGAAATTGCTTAAATTTTAAAATATTTTCCCTCCCATAGATTTATTTTGTACATTTTAAAATTCCTAAATGGGTCACAGTGCAGATTTTGTGAGGCAAAGGGCCTCACAAAGGCAGAGTTATGGTTGACTTTGTGGGACAAATCATTGGAATCTTTTTAGCTTCCTTATGAAGAGGACAAAGACTGATGATATTTATTTATTTTGGAGACTTTTTTCAGAAAGTAACTTACCAAATAAATTTTAAAAATCATAGAATGAGCTAAAACACATTGTAATAAAAATAACACTAAACTAAGAGCTGGGGGGAGGATCTAGATTCTAGATCTTGATTACTAACCTACTTAAGTCGACTTAACTTCCCTAACCTTGGTTTTTAGTGTGAGAAATGAGAGCAGATGATAAGTTATTAGGTCTAGGATACTAAATTGAACAAGATTCAAATGAAATAATATATGTTTCCCTAAAATGATAAAACACTGTGCAAACACTTTAGGTTTTATTGCTACTGCTGAGCCAACCAACCACTCTCTGGTCACCACAGCATCACCTCATCTCCTTCAAGGACAGTGGTTACACCAATTTTCTTGGGCATGAAAACAGTGCCAACATGTTCCACATAATTAGAGTTCCCACCCAGCCATTTTTCACTTTGACAGGGAAAAAAAAAAAAAAAAAGGAAGGGCAGGGCTGTGTTCCATGGTTAGGCCAACCTTTGATTCAGATGTGAAATGAAAGCTTTGAAGCAGAGGTGATGGGTCTGTGCTGGCTAGGGAAATGAACTGTCTCCTTCCAAGGAGCCTTAAGTTTCCCCTACTTCAGGGTGTGTCGGCAGAGACACAAACAGACAGTCAATTTTCCATACAATAAGGTTTGGAGTGTTGCCAGTCTAGTCAAGGGCTGAGGGAAAGGTTTGTGGAAGAAGGCTTTCAACATTTTCAAACATTGGATGGCAAGAAAGCATTTTTTCTGGATGACATATAAGGTCTCTTCCAACTCTGAAGCTCAGTCTCTGAATCAGCAAATTATTAAATTAAGGAAGAACACGGAGTCTCCTTGACCCCTTTGTCCCCTGTTTGAGATCCAAGCATTCTGAATCATCTCAGAAAATAACCTATATTTTCAGACTACCAGAGTTTGTCAGCCTTCCTTAGCCACTCCAGGCCATCCTTACAATTCTTTGTTCTTTATGTGCATTCCTCTCAGTTGCACAGTTAATGATCTCTTTTCTTGTGCCATTATCTGTTATTTCATGAGGACCTATCTTTATAACCAGATAGTAAAGTCTGTGGGTAGACGAATCATGCTTCTGGCTTTTCATGTCACTTTGTAACCTTAATTTCCTAAGACTCCCACTTGGTGGAGTCAGCCATTCCAGGGTAGGCCTTTGTGTGTTTTTGCCTTTCTTTTATTGGTCCCTGAACATCACTCCCCATGACTGACAGTCACACGTTTCCTTTGGTGCTTTACATTTCCCCTCCTTCTATGTTTTATGTTTCCAGACACATGAGTGACATCCACAGACCATGTACAGAAATGCCCTCTGGGAAGTGAGCCCTGAGATGCTGGCCATGGTGGGCCTACATGCTACAGAAAGACTAAAAATATACTCAGTGTGGAAAAAATTGCAACAATCACCCCATGGTGAGAAATAAATATTGGTGATAGATATAGAAGGCAGGGAAAAAGAGAAACTATTTCTCAAAAGTGAGTATCAAGTGACAACTGTGCATTATTTTAACTATGAGGTGATTCCAAGAGCAAACACAGAACAGAGAACTTTTAGAAATTGGGGTTTTACTCCCCTGTTTTTGCCCTACCACTTTCTACATTTGCTTCATGCTCTTCAGAGTAGATTACCCAGGTCAAAGAACATTCAGTAGGGGATAGGAGAGTGAGAGAAAAGGAGAAGCAGAAAAGAAGGGAAGACCAGTCACTCTGAGCTGTTCAAAACACTATGTATATCTTCCTTTCCACTGGCACTAGGAAAATGGCTGCTAAAATACTGTAAAAAGCTAATACTTTTAGCCCTTTGGATGGAATACAGTGGACTAATAGTTCAGCTTTACGTAGCAGTTACTGAGACAAGGATGAAAGTACCCAGGGCTAAGGACTAATTTAGCCTGAGGATGTGATAGACTGATGACCCCAAATGTTCACAACTTATTATCCATGCCTTTTGCAATATGCCTTTGCATATTTTCCCTTTATTAGGTGAGATCTATTTTTTCACCTCTTGAATCTGGACTGACTTTGTGACTTGCTTTGGCCAATAAAATGGCACAGAAGTGATGGTATGCTAGTTCTAAGCATAGGCCATGAGAAACCTTGAATGTTTTACCTTTTCTTCTTGGAATTGGCCTACCAGCAGAAAGATAAGACTAGGTTGGCCTACTGGATGAAAATAAACACATAGCCCAGTCTTCCACCACATCACCCAAACTATCAGCTGGCCACATGAGTGAGATCCTGCTAAAACATTCTATTCCTAACCAACCCAACAATACACGGAAGATGCATTAGTGAACTTAGCAGAACTAAGCAGTTATCAGTTAAGCAGGGCCCAGAGCTACCTAGCTAGCCCATAGACTCATGAGCAATAATAAATGCAGTAAAAGAGAATACAGAGTCTTTCAATCAGTAGTTTGGCCAGGCATTTTGCCTATGGGAAGAGGCACATACATAAATCTGAAGATAGCCAGGAGCCTAAGAAAGTAACTTTCAGAGTTCATTCTTTTACCAGGGCTATTGGGAATATGGAGTGCATTGTTTCAAAAGCAGATTCAAAGCCCCAGAGAGCATGTTTAATAATAATAATCTTAAAAGCTAACAAATGCTTATTTCAAGCCACCATCTTCTCTGATTTCTACAAACATGAGATGCTATTACCCTGGTTTTAGGAGCAGATGCTGAGGGTAAGAGAAGGTAGGTAGGTACCAGGAGCTAAGAAGGAAACCATGGTTGTCTGATGCCAAAGCTTAGTGTATGAACACTGCACAATAGTGTCACACTGGGGAGGTGGCAGTATTGTCACAGCTTGGTCCTTGGCAACCAGGGACCAAGGTGTGAGGCAACTGTCCTATCCACAGTGGAAATGGGGTTTGGGGTAACTAGGCTTATTCAAAGTAAAAGGAGACAAGGGGGCAGCTGGAAAGAAGGCAGCTGTGTAACACCTGTCAGATGTTATTGCAGCAATAAACAAGTCCAGCAAAATCCTGCTCCTCTCCAGAGAATATTTGTCTCCATGGTGAAATAATGCAAAACTGGGCAAGAGGCAGTCAGAACCCAGGAGGAGGGGGGACTCAGGGTCACAGAGGCTTAGCAGATTGCTCTTTACTCTCTGCCTCTGACTCATCAATCCCAGAGGAGTAGCACTTGCTTGCTTCAGCTTTCCTAGTCATCTCAACAGGCAACAGGAGAGGGGGGCAGCACTGGCAAAAATCTCATTCCATTGCAAAGCTCTTAGATTTAATTGGGGATTTCTCAGTCCCCCCTGTAAGCATGGCAAAATGTATTTACCCATTTTCTATATGTTTCACCTACCCAGTCCTCGAATGCTCTGAAATATCCTTTTTTCAAGAATCAAGTTATGAATTTATCCCTTTGTATAGAATTAATAGCTAATTTTACTATTAACAACAACTATGAGATATGTATTCCCATTTTACAGATGAATAAATTGAATTTTGGAGAGGGGGTAAGCAACTTGCCAAAAATCATAAAGCTGAGTCCCAGTCAAACCTAGGTTGGCAACTGTCAGAACTCATGCTTTCAACTCTTGTCTATTGTCTACTATGACTAGTATGCCAATAGAACTTTTTTTTTTTAGTATGCCAATAAATAATCTGGATGTCAGAGTCAAGGGTAAGACTCATTTTGAATTCTTGTCTATCTTCTCTTTAACTAACAACTTGGGCATGGCACTGAAGATAGAATTCTAGAGTTGTCAGCACTCTGACAGTTAAGTCCTGTGCATCTTAAGAATTATTTCCCTTCCAACATCATCACACTTCCAGATTCCTTATAGCAAATTTCAATTCTGCTGAAATGCAATAGCAAAACCGTTAGACTTTTTCTGGTGTTTACAGTTTATTTTTCAAAATTAACACTCAGGACACAGATTCCCATTTATGAATCAACCCCACCAGTGTTTTTCTGAGCTATACTGGAAATTTGGGATATGTCTTCACCCAACCAACCTGGTGTTGGTTGGGACACAGGAACAAGATAGGGTGCGCTCAGCCAAAGGATGCAGCTGTGGGGGGAGGGGCTGGTCAAGAGACTGAGCATGTTCTGAGGATTATTTTCTTACACTCAATTCTGTTATGGTGAGTTTCTATGTGTTGGATGCCTGGATGGCAGGTGGAGGAATATGGATGCCAGATCTCCATAAAACTCATCATTTTCTTATCATTTCCTTTTTCCTATGCCTTTGTACTTCAGACAGAGAGTATGTTTGAAGTTCAAGTTTCTGTCCATCACAAGTCTCACTGCATATGACCACAGCATAGTGGACTAGGAGGGCATCCAAGTCCTCTATTTCAATCTTCTCCAAAGCATGGAGTTTACCTACTTCACTCTTTTAGGGGATATATAATTTCTGTTCAAATATTTTCAGTGACAGACAATTCATTAACTCACAGTACAGTGCAATTAATTATTTGAATCATTCAGTTTACCAGTGTGACAGATATTTAGGTCTCCTCTATATGTCAGGCATTGCCCAGAGATGATAAAACATCCTATGCTCAGGAAACTGATAGTCCAACATTAGAACCATAATCAGCCTCCCTTTAGCATCTAACTAACCCTTGTTTTTTTGGTTCTCTCTTTTCAGGTGTCACAGGGTAAGTTCAGCTTTAGACACCCGTCCCTGCAAAGTAATGATCATATGCCCCTGGAAGAAACTCAATGTGAAGTTACTATCAGTCAAATACATCTTCTTGACAGTGAGTTGTAAAGCCTTTTCTTTTTGACAAGAGAGAATAGGAGAGTAGTTTCTGACCAAGAAAAAATAGGAAGGAAGATCTACTAGTGCTGAAAATGTTTATCTATGGCTAGACTTCATTGATTTAGCATCAGTGTTGACTGTGCTAAGGAATGTGAAAAGAATAAGATTTGTTATTAGCACACCCCTAGGTGCTAATGACCAACACTGAATCTTCCATGACTTCTACTGACCACTTTCTACTTCTTAAAATTTCCTTTTCCTTTGCCTCTGTAATTCCTCCTTCAAGCTTCATTGGCTTTTTCTGCTGTTTGGATACTGTAAAAGTTAGTATTCTCCACTGTATGAATTTCATCCCCATCTTTTCTCATACTACAAGTTCTCTCATGTGGCTCCCATGGCTTCCACCAAATCTAAAAGTTCACAACTCTACTCTTCAATTTGTATCTGCAGCCCTTGTCTCTCTCCTGGGTTCCACAACTGTATTGCCAGTTTCCTAATCCACTGTATTTCCTTTAGGCACATCAAGTTATTCCCTTTTCCTGTCCCCTTTTCAATCTAGCAAGCTCATATTCATCTTTCAAAATTCAGTCCAAATGTTATATCTTCTGGGAGATGTTTTCTGACTCATCCAGGCAGTTATTAATGTCTTCCTATGGTGATTGGTCAAAAGTATTGTGCATCAGACATTAGACATGCTAGATGCTGTGCTGAATAATGAATGTACCGCATTTATGAGAATTGAAAGTCTGTACTCCATGGGGTATATAATCCAGAGAAGAAGACAGAGATTGTACATGTAATTTAGGTATATTGACTGTTATAAAGAAGCTATGTGTTATGGTTATCTACTACAGCTAAGGCTGTCCAATGACACATTTTATATCTGTGAAATGTCCTATATCTGCACAGTCCAATATGATAGCCACTAGCTACACATGACTAATGAATACATGAAACATGTCTAGTGCAATTAAGAAATTAAATTTTTCAATTTATTTAATTTTAATTGATTTAAATTTAAATATCCAGCTAGCGGCATCTATATTGGACAATGTAGTTCTAGATGTTGAGGAAGTTTTCTCTGAAAAATTGAAATTTATTATTTTTGGACCTGAAGGGATGAATAGATCTAAAGGGCAGGTGAGAGGTGGAAAGAATAACAGAATATAGCACCGTAAAGGCCCCAGACTCACAAGTTCATGTTCCTCTGTTAATCCCACACCCTACCCCTTAGCTTTTGTAAACTTAAGATAGTGTAAGTTCTCAACATATTTGTTATTATTACTATTATTTTTTTTTATTATTTTATTCTGGTTTATAAACTTCTTCACAAGTTTTATTATGTCATTTCTCCATTTGTCTACTGTTAACCTCCATCAATTTCATAAAAGTGGGAAGTGTCTCAAATTCTTTTCTATTCTGCTACAATATACTAAAGAGTTCTGTGCAGGCAAATTCACTCTCCATCTGAAACATGCTACATTTTGAGGGAATTAAATTTCAGTGAAGACCTAAATAGTCAAATGATAATCATCTCCACACACCAAGGTTCTGAGCCTTACAGCTCCCAAGGTCAAAGCATGGAGTTAAGCTAATCAATTCTGAGAACTTTCAGTTAGTGCTTAAACGAAGTGTTATGACTCATGTTCTCTATAGTCTTGGATTCATCTGCAAGCCACTATGCAATGAGAATTTTGCCTCTTACAAGAGATTTAATCCCACCTCACACCCAACTCCACATTGCCATAAAAAAGAAAGCATTCCTGTGCCTTTTGTACTATACAATTTTACCTTGTTCCAGTATGCTTTTATATATGACATAGGAAAGGTGTGGGCAAAGGAAGTGCTATTTTAGAATACATGTTTATCAACACATAACTGGTGTACTATAAATGCTGGAGGAGCTGTTTTTAACATAGTAAATTCCTGAGATTACCTGCCAAAGTCAATAATGCAGGTGGCTTGGCAATCTGATCAGCTGACTTCACAACCTTACCCCCAAACCTAAAGAGGAGCTTCAGCTTATTTTTAAACAGCAAAATCCATCCAGATATCTGTATAAAGTATGAGGATCTATGGACAGATGAGAAGAAATTGGATACAGAGAACTGAAAAAGGGAACTATCAACAAACTGCAGATGAGAGAGAGAGGCAGAAAATGACTAACAAGACCACAGCAAGGTCCTTCTCACTACCAAGACTGATTCTGCCAACTTATGGTCAAGAGAGACTTCTCACCAAAATTTTATCCAGTGTTTAAGACCTAGTTCAAATCCCATTTACCCCACAGATCTACGATGACCTGTTACTGCTGAAACCCCAGGATTTTTTTTTTTTAATTTGTAGGTTGGCACTTAATTATATATTGTCTTATGTTATTCATTAAGATTTCATAGGCTTGGGTTTTATCTCCCCACCCAGAATATAAATTTTACAGGGGGAAACAGCTTTGACATAACTATCCTGAATCCCCAATGTCCTAGCATAGAGCAGGGCCCTTCATGGAGCCCTTGATATCTTCTGATTTATTCAATTATGTGCTAGAAGACAGACAAAATAGTGAGACCAAAACAAAAGAACAAACAACAACCAAAAAAAAAAAAAAAAAAACGGGAAAAAGAAGAGCAGGGTGCAGGGCTGTGCCCTAATGAAAGTGGCTAAACTTTCCTGAGATGACTCATACAATAGGAATGCCAACACTGATGAGCAGAAGTGGGGTAAATGGCTTGGACACTTGAACTCTGATCTCTTATTGGCTGACATATGGATTACATCTTCCCCTGACAGTATGTAAGGGGCTAAGTTCTTTGGAAAAGAAACGTCTATTCCAGTGTTAAGAAAAAGTCTATACAAAAGGGTTTCCCACTCCCGAGGCTGGTGAAAATTACTAATCAGGCAAGTTGTCTGACCTATGGTCCCAGGATATTAGAACTAGAAGGAAATTGGATATAATCTGACCCCAGTCACATTTCACCATCAAGGAAACTGAGGTCCAGTGATAGGAAATGACTTGTTCAATGCGATATACCTGGTTAGTGGCAGAACTGAGTCTAGAACCCAGGGTTTCTGGTCTCTAAAGCCAATGATCTTTCCACATCAGTTTCAAGAGAAGTAACAGAATTCTACTGGCCTACTCAGTGAAAACTACCTATGACTTGTCTGTTTTCCTCCTCACTTGATTTCTTTCTTTAACCAGCATGGACCCCAATCACTTAAACTATTCTCACACCAAACGTGGATTTCAGTTTCCTCATCTACGTGTCCTATTTGCCCCTGCCCTAAAAACCCTGCACAAAGTGAACCCAATAATCTTCCTGTTCCTGTACTCCTCAAGGCTGCTGACAATAAATGGAGAAAAATTGTACAATCACATAAAAATTATGATTCTTAATTCCTGTACACTCAGCACAAACAGCATTCCTTTTACTTATTATGGATCAGGTCCCTCTCCAGCTCTCAGCAGCTGTTCCAAATGCCCAGCTCTCTCTTTTGCTTCACATGCCTCTCTAGCAGCCTCACCTGCTACTTCACAGAAGAAATGAATGCTTGTCGTGTAAACTTCCTCAGCCTTTCACCCAATCTACAAAGTTACATTCATTTCCACTAAACCTTACTTCCTTCCCCTAATTTTCCTGTTTACTTCTTCAGGGCTGGGTTCTATCAACTCCCTCCTTCTTTTTTTTTTTTAAGATTTTATTTATTTATTTGACAGCAAGAGAGAGACAGTGAGAGAGGGAACACAAGCAGGGGGAGTGGGAGAGGGAGAAGCAGACTCCCCACTGAGCATGGAGCCCGATGAGGGGCTCGATCCCAGGACTCTGGGATCATGACCTGAGATGAAGGCAGATGCTTAACGACTGAGCCACCCAGGCACTCCCAACTCCCTCTTTCTGCTATATAATCAACCTCTCGCTCTTTGCTGGCTTCTCTTCAGCACATAAGTATGTCCAAATATGTCAACATATCTTCAACCTTATCTTGACTCTGCATTATCCCTATAGCCATCACCCTACCTATCCTCTTCTTCAGAACCCAATTCCTATGGAGGAGGCTATTCTTGGTGACTCTAATTACTTGCTTCCCATTTTTCCCATAGCACACTGTAAACTGGTGATTCTTACCCTTAATTCTGAAAATTACTAGAAAGGTCACCTATAACCTCTTAATGCACAATAATCATTTTATGTCTATTTTTTATTATGGCAAATATATGTAACATAAAATTTCTTATTTTAATCATGTACAGTGTACAATTCTGTGGCATTAAATACATTCACAGTATCATGTAAGCATACCATTATCCATTTCCAGAAGTTTTCATCATCACAAACAGAAATTCTGAATGCATTATACAATAACTCCCATTCTCCTCTACTTTGCCCCTTCTTCTACTTTATGTCATTATGAATCTGCCTATTCTAGATACCTCATGTAAGTAGAATCATACAATATTTGTCCTCTTGTGTCTGGCTTATTTCACTTTGCATGTTTTCAAGGTAGACCCATGTTATAGCATGTTACCAGAATGTCATTCCTTTTCAAGGCTGGATTTTTCCATCATATTTTTCCATCATATATATATATATATACACACACACACATATATATATATGCCACATTTTGTTTATCGACTCATCAGTTGATAGACGTTTGAGTTTTTTCCACCTTTTGGCTATTGTGAATAATACTGTTATGAACATTGATATACAAGTATCTGTTTGTTCTTTCAGTTTTTTTGTGTACATATGCAGAAGTGTAACTGCTGGATCATAACATAATAATTCTA
Organism: Mirounga angustirostris; assembly: GCF_029215605.1. Lineage (NCBI taxonomy): Eukaryota > Metazoa > Chordata > Mammalia > Carnivora > Phocidae > Mirounga > Mirounga angustirostris. The sequence goes on from NW_026991716.1 coordinate 70,422,400, forward strand.
TGTTTAACTTTTTGGGAACTACCAAATTGTTTTCCACAACAGCTGCACTGTTCTGACCATCAATGCATACAACTTCCAATTTCTCCACATCCTTGCTAACATTTATTATTTTTCGGGTTTTTTTTTTTTTGTCTTTTTTGTGGGTTTATTTATTTATTTATTTTTTGGATAGTAGCCATCCTAATATGTGTGAAATGTTATCTTATTGTGGTTTTGATTTGCATTGCCCTAATGATGAGTGATGTGGAACATTCCTTCTTGTGCTTATTGGTAATTTGTATATCTTCTTTGGAGAAATGTCCATTCAGGTCCTTTACCCATTTTTGAATTGTATTGTTCAGCTATTTTGTTGCTGAAAATTTTCATTTTAGCCCTTTTCTTATTTGATCTCTCTGTAGCATTTGCCCGAATTCTAACTAGAATGATCCCTCCCTCTGACTACATGACTTCACTGTTTCCTATCTTCTTTCCCTACTCTGATCTTTCCATACTGATATCCTCACTAGCTCTTGCAGCGTTTAATCACTCCCCATTCTAACATTTATTGAGCACTTTGTATGGGCCAGACACTTTGCTAAGTGTTTTACATGTATTTTCTCCCTTTATGTTTAAACTCCTGCATTAGGTAGGTGGGATTATTAGAAATGCGATTCTATAGATATGAAAACTGAGGCTTAAAGAAATAAAGTACTTTTCTTTGAGTTTACTAAGGTAATTAGTGACAGAGCTAGTTTTTAAATCCAAGAAACTGATTCCAGAGTTTATAGCCTTAAGATTTTCCTATCCAGGGCGCCTGGGTGGCTCAGTTGGTTAAGCGACTGCCTTCGGCTCAGGTCGTGATCCTGGAGTCCCAGGATCGAGTCCCGCATTGGGCTCCCTGCTCGGCAGGGAGTCTGCTTCTCCCTCTGACCCTCCTCCCTCTCATGCTCTCTGTCTCTCATTCTCTCTCTCGCAAATAAATAAAGTCTTAAAAAAAATTAAAAAAAAAAAGATTTTCCTATCCAGTTCTATTATAGCATTAACTACTAAATTAAGCTGATACCACCCTGTATATGTAAATTGTGTAATTGAGTTGTGTGGTTGCAAGCAATGGAAACAGTTTGGCAACTTAAAGTGGAAAGGAATTTGTGGTAAGGATAAGAAGTAATTTGCGTAATTGGAAGGAAAGCTGGAGAATTTAGTTTAAGAAGAAAGACCTGAATGGACTGCAGGTCCAGGGTTGTAAGAAGTGAGGGGCAGTCTCTTCAGGGTCCAGCCACTTGAATGAATTGGCTGCCAGTTCTTTCAGCAGCGTGGTCAAGACTGAAATTCTAGAGTGAGCATCATATTGGTCTAGCTGGAACACACACTAAACCTGGGTTACATGGGTAGGGAAGACAAGAATAAAACATGGTGATTGGCAATCTAAAGCTGGCTGTGTCTGAAGGGGAAAGGTTCACATCCCCAGAGCAAAATAAGAAACAATGAATAAGTGGATGCAAAATGACAAGTCTACTATACTCCTAATCTTTTACTTTAACCCAGACCTCTCTCATCAGCCCCAAACCTAAATATCCAATGACTGACATCGCTACTTAAAAGTTGTTAGCACACATTGGTAACCACTTGCTCCTCTTAGTTGGGTAGAAGACTCCCTTATAAATAACTCTCTTGCTGCATTTCTCACTTTGGACCAAAAATATATGTCCATCTCTCTCTCTTCTTCACGAGACTATGAGCTCCTCTGTTGTGTTGTATTCTTTCTACCCTCTAGCACTAAGCATGGTAACATTCATGTAGCCGGTACTCAATAATATGTTTGCTGTGATGAGCACTGGGTGTTATAATTAACTAATGAATCATTGAACACTATATCAAAAACTATGTACTATACAGTGGCTAACTGAACATAATACAAAAAATGTTTGCTGCCTGATGAATGAACCTATAGACTTGAGGGGAACTAGAGTATCAGACATTTATGTAAGAAAAGATCTTGAACAAAAGAGACCTTGAAGTTTTAGTTAAACGCAGGTACAATATGAACCAGAAATATATTAGAAGCTGTCAAAGAGTAAAGTTGATGTTAATTGTATCAATAGAAGTATGGTGTGTGTGTATATATATATATACACATATATATATGTATATATCTATATATCTATATCTATATCTATATCTATCTATCTATTATCTATCTATCTATCTATATCTATCTATCTATCTATCTATCTATCTATCTATCTATCTATCTATCTAAAGAGTAGTTGTATGGTACCTGACACTGAGCAGACATCTGGAGTATTATTACTATTTCTTGTCACCACATTATATGAAGGAGATTGAAAAACTTGAAATGTGTGGAAACTATATCACATGGAGAAAGTTAACTGGGAATGTTTATAATGGAAAAAAGAGGAATTAGAAGATTTGATCACTATAATTATTCAGCAGGCCTATGAAAAAACAGAAAATTAAACTTCTTCTATATAATGCAGATAGAATCAAGACAAAAATGTAGAAAAATAATCTGCAAACAGTTGATCATAAATGGAATAATCTGTTTTATAACATAATAAGACCTCTATGACTGGAAATACTCAGACAAAAGTTATGTTAACAAACCTCAAGGTATTGTTTAAGTAATAACTTTATTGCTTAGTACATTGACTAGATTAGATATCACAAACTCAAATGTCTTTAGAAACAAGGCAGCAATTAGTCTTACTCAAGTAAGTTGAGTATCAGACAGAAGATGGTGGGGACCGACGGGACTAGAGAACATGTGCCTACCTAAATGTATTTGAATTTATACATTTTTATAACATGATGAAGTTCAAATAAAACAAATTTGAGAGCTAAATTCTATATTTAAACTGTCAATTTGTACTCCATGGACTAAATTTTTAAGATAATTTCCAACTTGAAGACTCAATCTGAAATGGATAACAAACTTCTTAGATTATTATTGATGTTTACATATGCAAAGAAGTGTGAGGAAGATAACACCATTAAGAAAGTTAGTGGTGAAAAAGAGAAGCTGTTAGGATCACTATGGATTCTTTTTCTTTGTTTTAGTTTCAGGTTTTTATTTAAATTCCAGTTAGTTAACTTATAGTGTAATATTGGTTTCAGGAGTAGAATATGTAGTGATTCATCACTTAAATATAATAATACCCAGTGCTCATCACAACAAGTGCCCTCCTTAATACCCATCACTCATTTAGCCCATCCCCTACCCACCTCCCCTCCAGCAACCCTCAATTTGTTCTCCATAGTTAAGAGTCTCTATGATTTGCCTCCCTCTCTTTTTCTTTTTTAATTCCTTCATCTATGTTCATCTGTTTTGTTTCTTAAATTCCACATATGAGTGAAATCATATGGTATTTGTCTTTCTCTGACTTATTTTGCTTAGCATAATACACTCTAACTCCACCCACATCATTGCAAATGTCAAGATACTCTTTTTGATAGCTGAGTAATATTCCATTATATATATACTACATCTTCTTTATCCATTCTTCAGTCAATGGGCAGTTGGGCTCTTTCCAAGATTTGGCTACTGTTGATAATGCTGCTGTAAATATTGTGGTGCATATATCCCTTCAAATCAGTATTTTTGTATCCTTTGGATAAATACATGGTAGTGCAATTGCTGGGTGGGTAGTTCTACTTTTAACTTTTCAAGGAACCTCCATACTGTTCTCCAGAGTGGTTGCACCAATTGGCATTCCCACCAACAGTGTAAGAGGGTTCCCCTTTCTCTGCATCCTTGCCAATACCTATTGTTTCTTGTGTTAATTTTAGCCATTCTGACAGGTGTGAAGTGGTATCTCACCATGGTTTTCATTTGTATTTCCCTGATGATGAATGATGTTGAGCATCTTTTCATATGTCTGTTAGTCATCTGTATGTCTTCTTTGGGAAAATGTCTATTCATGTCTTCTGCCCATTTCTTAACTGGATTATTAGTTTTTTTGGGTGTTGAGTCTGATAAGTTCTTTATAGATTTTGGATACTAACCCTTTATCTGATTAGAGACTTGCAAATATCTTCTCCCATTCCATAGGTTGCTTTTTAGTTTTGTTGCTTATTTCCTTCACTGTGCAGAAGCTTTTTATCTTGAGGAAATCCCAATAGTTCAATTTTGCTTTTGTTTCCCTTGCCTCAGGAGACCTGTCTAGTAAGAAGTTGCTATGGCCAAGGTTAAAGAGGTTGCTGCCAGTGTTCTCTAGGATTTTGATGGTTTCCTATCTCACATTTAGGTCTTTTTCCATTTTGAATTTCTTTTGGCGTATGGTATAAGAAGGTAGTACAGATTCATTCTTCTGCATGTTGCTGTTCAGTTTTCCCAACATCGTTTGTTGAAGAAACTGTCTTTTTTCCACTGGATGTTCTTTCCTGCTTTATCAAAGATAGTTGACTGTAAAAGGTCACTATGGATTCTAAGGAAATTACTAAGAGTTTGGTAGATGTAAAGATGATATGATAGGCAGAAAAATGGTGGAATCTGTGAATATGTTACGTTAGGTAACAAAAAGTTGTTAGGTAACAACTTTGTAGATGTGAATAATTCTCAGTTGATTGTTTCAAGTGGCTGGACCTTGAGGAGGGATTATCTTAGACTATCCAAGTGTGCCCAGTCTAATCACATGAGTTCTTAAAGATGGAGAAACTCATGGCTATGGTCAGTAAGAAGGGGATGTGACTTAGAGAATAAGGATCAGAGAGAAGAAAGATCAGCAACATTGCAGGCTTTGAGAGGGGGCCACAAGCCAAGGAATATGGGGAACCCCTAGAAGCTGAGGAAGGCAAGTAAGAAGATTCTCCCATAAAACCTCCAGAAATAAATACATCCCTGTCAAAACCTTGAGTTTAGATTTGTGAGATTCCTGTGATACACCTGACCCACAGAACTGTGAGATAATAAATTTTGTTGTTTTAAGTCAGTGAGTTTGTAGTAATTTGTTACAGAAACAATAGAAAACTAATATAGATGCTTAAAGTTAAAAGGATAACATGTTTGAGAAAAGAGTCATTTACTGTACAAATGCTTCACAAACAAGATTTCATGTTATACTTAATACATTGCCTTTATATGATTTTTTTTTATAGGGGAGACATACCCAAAACTGGCATTATGCATCTAGTTGTCCAGAAAAAATTTTTTAATGAAAATGAGTATAAAGTATGACCTCTACTTTGCTCCCAAAGACCAAATTTTTACACAATAGATTATAAAACAGAATATAATCAAGGGCCAAATTATATATTATAGCAAAAACAAAGGGCTATAAGTGTGATTATTTCATATATCAGGTTTTTCAGACTAAGCTAAATTTCAGATATCCTGAATGGCTATAGATATAACTATAAAAGGACTAAAAATTCCTCCATTTTAGATATAAAATTTACTCCTGCTCTGGAAATGACAAACCATTTGTCAGACATGTCCAGCTTTTTGGCTTAGAAGCTATAGTCATCATGATGTTAGGAAGATGAGAGTGAAGTTTAATAGGACTGTATATGTCAGAAGAGTGTGTGTATGTGTGTGTGGGGGGGTATGTGCATAAAAGAATAGAACTTCAGTGCAGATTAAAAATCAATCTTTTGGAAAAGGAAATATACCTCCTTTCCTGAATTTTTTAAGAAACAGTGAGCTTTAAAGGACTATAAATGGAAGGTAGAATTGACATGAAAAGGAAACACCTAGTACAGTTTAGCAAGTCAAAATAATAATGAAAGAATAAATAATGTTTGTGAACTTGCAATAGATTATATTTTTTTATTTATGAAATAGTAGTTTCCCTAGTTTGTAAGTCTACAGAACAGAAATTTTGAAACCGCTTGTTTGGATTTTCAATTAGAGAAACAGTGAGTTTGAGCAAAATGGAAGCACAAGGATGTGAATTTTTAATGGGTGAAACCGGTTGATATCACACACTGTAGGTTTCCCAGAGTTGCTGAGCTTCCCTGGTTGAAGTTTCCCACGTAAGACAAAAAAGAAGGAAAGTAGCCCAGAGCTATGGGAAGGACCACACTGACAGAGTTGATGCTGCTCCAGAGAGAGCAGAGAATATACATTAAGGAGAGCATAAAGACCCAAACTTCGAAAAGTAAATGGCATTTAGGACTCTTGTGATCTCTAACAATTAATTGTAGAGGAGAGAGTTCAGTCAAATCGAGGCCGTTAAAATGGACAAACTAGCAAAGGATGTTTTCATTCACTTTAAGCTGGAGACTGTGCAAGTACTTGAAATGACTTCCAAATTGTCTTCTCTTTAGTTCAATGATCTTTGTGTCTATTTAATGCCAATTAAAGATGATAGCATGACAGCACTAATTTTTAGTGAGTAATTAACCAAGAATATTTACCTTGGCTTTCCACTGCATCTCCAGCTCTTATATTTGTACTGTCCAGTAATGATAACTCAGCCTTGGTAGTCAGCTGGATATCCCTGAATCAATAAATCTAATTTTTATGGGTTGCTGTTGATCTTCTCCTTTTCCTTCATCAGCTATAGCTGGTACTCACCCAGGTCCCCATTACTAAGTTACTCTTCCTCTAAGACTACGGTTGTGCCACCGCCTGCACACACTGCCCTCTGCTCCGTCCATCTCAACAGCCTTGATCTGGGTTAATCCTCTCTCCTAAAATTAGTTTTTAGAGAACATAGGACTCGTGAAAGAAAAGCTTAAAGTAAATGAAAATGCCCCAGTTGAACTAAATGAAAAGGGCGTGAGCTCAGATTCAGAGAATTTCCTTAAATTGATCTATACTTACTCAGTCAGAGGCTTTTTCAAAAATGCTATCCTACTCAACCTTCTAAAAGTATGATTTTTTTTCATTTTAATGGGAAATTTATGTTTGATTGAAAAGATAGAACATAACATCCTCAGTTTAATGTCTCCCAGAGAAGCTTATCATTCACTGGATCGTATGCTTAATATAGGTTCAAAACATAGAATTTAGATAACTTATTTCCAGGTAGGAGGATGAATTTATATGAATTAAAGAACAAACTAATAATAACAATTTTCCTTTGAAGAATACTTTAAGGGATTATTCAATAAACATTTATTGAGTACTTTCAATGTGCAAAGCACTATCTTGGGAACTGAATAAATATACAAAGATTTTTATGACATATCTTCTTCAGGAAATTCACTGCCTAATAAGAGAGATGAATACACAAATATCTTACTGTGTTTTTTATTGTGGCAAATGTCAAAAGGATTAAACATTAGCACTGGGAATTTGGAGAATTATGCAATACCTCCTGGATGATAAGATCAAGAGCATATTGGAGGAATCTGTATTTGGCTGTGTTTTTTAAAGGATAAAATAGGTATAAAGATGAAAAGGTGGGGTATATAGTCATAGGAAAAAGAGCCACTGGAAAATCAAAGACAAAGAGGAAAACACCATGGAATGTGTTCATGAGCTATCAAGTCAAACAGTTTGGTTAAAACATAGTATCTAAGAGGGAAGAAGTGGAGAAATGAGGCTTAAAACCAAATCATGGGGACTTTTGAATGGTAGGAGTTATCAAAGGTGTTTAAAAAGACATGATTCACCAAGACATATCTGGAGATAATGTATAGAAGATAGAGGCAAGGTAAATAAGAGGCAACTAAGAGAGTAGTTCTGGAGAGCTATCAAGGATTTTAATTCTCAAGATCTTCATGTCCTACATGTATAACGTGTCTTGATGCTATGTATTGACTGAGCATCTGCCCTCTCTCTGTATATCATGCTACCCTGCCTGGCTAGACTTTTTACCATGACTTCCTGCTGGATTTGTCCCTCTGAGTCTGGTGTTCAGTAAGAATGCATACCTCAAGGTTTCAACTCTTCCCAGTCTTTACCTTCCTGCTGCAATTAACAAAGCCATGGCTGGCAATGTATCAAAAGGATTACTTAACAGAAATATAGGTTGTGTCTATAATATTACAGGCAAAAACTAATGAGGTTCAACAGCCAATGAAAGAGGCAGAGAAGGAGTGCCCCCAGGAGGTAAGAACAAGCCTAGATAGCGCAGTGTCATGGAATCTATAAGGCAGTGTTTCAAGAACAAAGTATTGAAAACTGTCTGTTTCTGTAGACATGAATAAAAAGGCTATGGTATTTGGGAATTACCATACCTTATACATACCACATCAGTTCTAATAGTTATACTACAGTGCAAATGTTCCCCAAAGGCATGGATTGGGGTCTTACTGCACACCTACCATAATGCCTGACAATACCACCTTCAAAAGAAAATATTGCTAATCACAAGGTCAGGGAGGAGGGTAAAAAGTGAATGGTAAGGAATGAGAAGCAAACAATACAGACAAATATTCAGAAAGGAAATAGTGAGATAAACTAATGAATAGCACAAGAAATTAGTAGGGGGTTGTGTTAGTGGTGGTTGGTGTTATTATTGTTTGCTTTTGACTTTTGTTTTTAAGTATGAAGGATATTTGAGACTCTATATAGGTTGTGGAGAAAGTACAATTAAAGGATGATAAAAAGCAGAGGTAGGTAGGGGTAGGGTGAGAGAAAATATGGCTTACAGAGCAAATAAATGTCCAAAGAAGATCAGAAAACATGAAATAGAGCAAGTTCTCAGAAAGGAAAAGTGATACTTACTCTAAGAAAAGAAAGGAGACATTTTTTACGTAAGAATCAACACATCTTTGGAACATAAATCTTGAGCTAGATACAGAGAAATTTTGAGATGAAGAATTATTTTAGCCTTGACCTCCCATGAAAGAAGAGAATGAGAAATTGTGCAGAGTTGAGGTTTGATGATTAAGAACATAGGAATGATTAGGAAGAGCTACCTTGGAAATACATTTAAGATTTATAATACAGAGTTATTAGCCCTGAGGGCCCTAGGTGATGGCAAAGGACCTGGTGAATTGTAGAGATTCAATCCATGTGTTTTGTGACTTCCTCCATGAAGCAGCTCAGGGATTTGTTAGATGGGTATATGCAAAGGTCACAGAATGAGGGGCTTCAGATTACTAAGGAGAGAAACCTAGTTGGTAATAAGAAGAGCCAAAATTTCTCAAAAATTAATTTTAATACTTACTTGTTTAGCAATTCTCTCTCCCACTGAAGTGTAAGCCCCATGAGGGCAGGGTACAGTGCTAACCCAGTCAGAGTCAGCCCTCAAAAATAGTTGCTGAGGCATAAAAGAAAGAAGAGAGGAGAGGGAGAGGAGGAGGGAGGGAGAAAATAAGGAAAAGTAGTAAGACTTCTAGAGCTTTTGTTTAGAACAAATGGTCATGTTTTTCTTCATGTTATATGAATGTTCCCCTTTGTCAAAAAGAACACCCACTATATATTTAGAGTACAAAATAATGTGCTGAGGACTATTTTACATTCTCTCGCTACTTTAGAAGAAGCAGCTAGAAGTATGTTGAGTGTATATTAACTAGAAAAAAGTCATATAAGGCAGTCAGTAAAATGCCCATAGAAGTTTTCATTCTTAAGAGAAAGTGAAGTCTGTTTCTGACAGCAATATCAGATTAATCAAGTCTGTTAGTGAAAATGATAAGAAAAATGGCACAATTTACTATCATTACCAAGGACATGTTCAAAAATAAACCTGTCTCACCAGATCTTTGAGAAAGATCTGTTATCTACTGCAGCAATCTCAAATACTGGATAAAATGTGTTCCTGCCTATCAAATATGTTGTCAGATAATTCTTCAGAGAAAAATGGTGTTAGTTACTCAAATGATAGACAATCTGCATAAGGGGACAGTTCAGTGAGTGATTTTTTTACAAATGCTTTTTAGCCAAGTTTGTGACAATAAAAGGGAGAAATTTAAAAGTAGTCAAAAGTTACATCCATAATTAAAGCCTTATCCAGGCCAGAAGGGGTCCTTGGTAATAGAAAGGAAGTGTAGGAGTAACTATGATCATAAGATCAGTGACATCATGGAGGGTCCTTGCATTTCCCAAGGTTGACATCTTCCAAAATTTTCTGAGGGACATGTTATTTCTTCTTACTTATCCTCTAGTCCTAGAATCTCCCCGGAAGGACCTATGGAATATACCACTTTAATGGGTAGGTCTAGCCACCTAGTCTAAAATTTTATGCTAACAGATGCAAGGGAAATAATGCAAATAATCAATAGTGACTTAGAAGACATCAACAGGTGCAATACTACTCCAGTTCCCAGATTAAGCAATATAGAAACAACGTTGACATTCCCCCATCATCTTGTCCCCCCCACCACACCACACTTTCATTCATTCTGGCCATTCTGACTTAAAATATAGATGCCCTGCCCAGCACTCTAATCACAGTTGAACTTGGGCTATGGTAACAAAAGGTTGGCCTCTAAGTGCCTCCTATGCTGCTTTAGTCACATCTCTGCACACCCAACAGAGATCTCATTATGATGACACTCTGCCCTAAGCTCCCCATCCTAAGATCTCTCCATATGACCACTTCAGTATTTATTCTGATACCTTCCTAGGGTTCTGGCTTCCTGAGAGGACTGTGGTCCTGCTTTTATCTTTTCCACATTGCTTTCTCAGGGAGTAAAGATCTGACCCTCAATAACACCCAAGTGTTTGTGTTGTTTATTGCCTACCTGGATTGCCAACACTTAGCACAATGTCTGGTACATAGCAGCTACCTAGTAAATATTTGTTGAACTGAATTGAAGCATGACCTTGCTCTAGGTTTCCTGGATCCAATGCCAATCGTTTGTTTGAAGAGTGCCTGAGGACTACCACTTCCTACCTGCTCTCTGTGCTATTCCTTCCTTGGCCAACTGCAGCTCTGCTGCCAGTCAGGCTGTCATCCAGTGTGGAAGGCCTAATGTCAGGTTTTATTTATTTTTTTTTTTAAGATTTTATATATTTATTTATTTATTTGAAAGAGAGAGAGACAGAGAGAGATGGAACACAAGCAGGGGGAGTGGGAGAGGTAGAAGCGGGCTTCCTGCTGAGCAGGGAGCCCTACGCAGGGCTCAATCCCAGGACCCTGGGATCATGACCTGAGCTGAAGGCAGATGCTTAACGACTGAGCCACCCAGGCGCCCCCTAATGTCAGGTTTTAATCATCTGGTTGCCACCTCCTACTTTAGGTAACAGGCAGGCCTAGCCAACAATTTCCAAAATTTGACAAGGACAATCTACTACTGGGTCCAGTGCCTCTTACAAGTACCTTCCCATTAACAAAGCATCTATTTTGAACTTGATTTCCTAAGTCAAGTCAAATTTTATGTGATGCTTCTTAAACAACTAAGCCTTTGGAATCTTTCTTATATCATATATAGACTTGCTTCCTCTAGTCTGGTACATAAGTCTCACAAGCAATGCATATGGCAATGCATGTAATTAATATTTTAGTACTGGCCCACATTCTGTCCTCTTCTAAAATTATCTAGTTAAAATGTACTAGTCTATTCCAGGACATTCTGAAATTTTATCAAGTAGACACAAATCTTTCTTTCTTGGCAAGAGAAACTGTAGTCAACCTTGAGAAAAGGATGGTTAGAGAAAATATTCAGTTACTGATCCTTGTGTCAAGTAAAAATTTAAGCAAGAAAATATGTGATAACAGTAGCTGCCCATCTACAGAATGGTGCATGTATCAAAATGCTTTTATTATTTCACAGTGTAATAAATTTAAGATGTAATTATTATCAGATGTTTATATATGCATAGGACTTTAGTTTAAACTCATGCTTTCTTCTTCTCTGTCAAGAAAAAAAATCTTCAGCTTGAAAAGGTCAGAAGAAACAATACGAACTAAAACCAAGATAAATGTAGAGATTAAAAGTGTATAATTGTAAAAGAATTTAAATCTCATGGTCTGGACAAAAATTCATATGGATATTTCAGGGGGAGGGATGTAAGACTGGGTGATGTAAACAAATTCTCTGAATTGAATCTTTGAGGAGGCAGGAGAAATAGAAGATGAGCCATTGTGGTTCACATTTCCAAAGAGGAGACACAGATTTTACAAAACACAACCCAAAAGATTTGATATGTGTTTTGGGCAAAATTCTTGACTGAATTATTAAAAACTGGGTTTGTAATACATGAAAAGAAAGTGGGAATAATGAAGAATAAGTCATCCCAGATTAAACTAATTGTTGGTAGAGTTACTAAATTGGCAAGAAAGAATGATATAAACGTGGCATATCATGATTGCAGCAAGATGTTAGACAATGTCTTTTATATTTTTTGTGTGTGTTCAAAACACAGAATTATAAACTGGATTAAAGAAGTTAGTTGGGTTTAAAATGGGTTGAACAACTGCAGTAAAAAAAATGTCAGTGTTGACCTAAAGAAATTCCAAGAGGGTCTCTTGTATCTCATTCAATGCTTTTACCAGTGGTTTGAATAAGAATTCTCAGCAACTCTCAGAGTACCTATGTTGGGACAGATAGCAATTACCCACATGAGAGGAACAGGACATAAAAGAGCTCATTTGGCTTAAGTAAGGAGCCAAATCAAACAAAAATGAAACTTAGAAGAAAGAAATAAAGAACTTTTCACATGTATATGAAGGGCCAGAACATTATTATGAAAGAAGGTAACGAGAGAGACAGAGTAGGGAATAAAAAGCAGAGAGGTTTGGTAAAAGGACGGTGTATTGAGCTTCCTAGGACTGCCATAACAAAGTACCAAAAACTGGGTGACTTGAAACAACAGAAATGTGTTGTCTCACAGTTCTGGAAGCCAGAAGTCCAAAATCAAGGTGTCAGCAGGGCCAAGCTCTGATGGCTCTAAGGGAGAATTCTTCCTTGCCTCTTCTAGCTTCTAGTGCTTACCAAAAATCCTTGTCATTCCTTGGCTTGTCCATGTATCACTCCAGTCACATGACCATCTTCTCCTTGTGTATTCACATCATCTTCCCTCTATGCGTGTCTGTCTCTGTGTCCTAATTTTCCCCTTTCATAAGGACACCAGTCATATTGGATTAGGGCCCGCCCTAATGACCTCATTTTATTTAATTACCTCTGTAAAACCCTGATTCCAAACAAGGTCACATTCTGAGATACTGGGAGTTAGGACTTCGACATATCTTTTATAGGGGGACACACTTCAACCCATAACAAGACATTCAGTGTGAATGAATAGTAATGTGGCCAACATGAAAAGCATGACTGCAAAGATCAGGAAGAAAGGGAGTTTTACCTCCCTGGTCAGGGCTAACCTACAGAACTGAGGTCAATTCTGGGCCCTTTAACAAGCGATCAGGATGATGAGGTTACTTAAAACCAACTTATTGGACCATGGTTTGGAAGAAATGGGAATGTCTAGCCTGAGGAAGACCAGGCACAGGGGGAAATGAAAGGTGCTTTCAAATACATGATCAGCTGGCTGAAAGTAGAACTAGAGTTGTTTTTTATGGCTCTGTCGTCAGAATTATATTACTGAGAGAGATTGATTCAACTGGATGAAAAGAAGATTCTAGAAGGTAGTGTGTCCAGAGCAGTTAGAATTTCATAGAAATACTGAATTCCCTATCTTTGGATGTCTTCAAGCAAAGGTTTAACACAGATGGAGGGTGGTTTAAAGGGAATGAAAACATTGGAAATTAGCTTGGATTACTAGTCTTCTGACTTTGATATTCAAGAATTGTATGAAAAAAGTTATTCTTTCAACTAAAGAATATTAATACCCAAAGTAACCCATAATATCTTCTAAGGAAATGGAATGTGCTAACCAAAATTTAGGATTATCTTCTATCAAATAAAATATGAAGGAAAGAAAAATGAGAGGGATCACATATATTAACTGTACAAATAAAAAATGGGTGGTGTAAGTAAATGAAATAGGCTCAGTAAGAATATAGAAAAACCACAAAATCAAATAAAGGAAAGCAGAAAACTTATCCAAGTCACAAGAATTTTAAAATAAAAGTAGTATTTCAATTTTTATAGAAGTAATATGAAAGATGAAATCTAGAATAGGAAATAGAAAATTCAATAAGGACCAAATTTTCTACCCCAAAACCCAAGAACATAGAGGAAATAGGAAGAATAGATACTATCTGGTGAAGTGAATTGATTTCTCTGAAGAGGTTTGGAGGGAGGAAGAGACCAGTGAAGATGAGCTAACAGAAGGAGGTCACATGGACAGTGGAAAGGGCACCAGGTTTGGAAATAAGTCTGAAGACCAGCTGATCTTGGCTTAGCCACCAACCAGCTGCCCCAAAGCCACACAAAACACTTCTCTGCTTTTCAGTTTGCTCTGTTATTAAAAAAACAAAGAAGAATCAGATGATGTTTTAACAGTTCCATCCAGCTGTAAAGTTTTGACTCTGATGAATATTCACAGGTAGAGAGTGAGGAAATATTTTAACACAATAAAGACATTAGAACATACAACTTTAAAAGACCGAAAGTAAGAAACAGCCAATGTAACTGCGTAAAGGACTGGAATTAAAAGCAATGGATTGAAACAATAGCGGTACTGTAAATGGGGTTGTGCCAATAAGCCAAATGTCTACAGACAGAGACTCTTTTGAGTTTCAAGAAAAATAAAAGGGAAGTCATTAAGTAGTTAACATATTAACTATTACACATAAAGTGTTAACTTTGTATTACCAATGAACATATGAGTACTTTGTATATAAGTTACAAATATTTCTGTAAACTCACTCATTCCCAGGATATTGCTTTGTATGATCCAAGATGTAATATACCCATAAACTGGAGTCTATGTATTTGGCTTCCAAGTCTAATAATGTCAACTTCTAGGCAACATAATTTAGAATTAAGTTCTCAGGTACTTTTTCTGCAATAGCAATTTCATAAAAATTCTCCACCACATTTGACATGAATTTAATGGTTACTATAACCCTTGGTTTTTAAATCTGAAGATATAAATTAACTAACATTTATTCATAATTCAGAACACATACAATAAAACAAGAAGACTCAACATACAAAAAAGGTTTAAATTGGCAGTGATACCTTGGGATTTTGAAGGATAAGTAGGAGTTTTTTTTAACACGAATATTGAGAAATATTCCAAACAGAATGTTTAAAGGCATGGAAGCAAGAAACAAAATGAAAGATTTGGGAAATTATAACTGGTTAAGTATTTCTGAAACAAAGTACTAGGAGTAGACAGGAGGAAAGAGGTGAAACAGAAGGAGATAATTAGTTCACAAAAGGCTTCCTGGATCACTCTAGCAGGGAAGGCCTTTCTTTTCTTTTCTTTTTTTTAATTTTATTTTTTTTTAAAGATTTTATTTATTCATTTGAGAGAGAATGAGACAGAGCATGAGAGGGGGGAGGGTCAGAGGGAGAAGCAGGCTCCCTGCCGAGCAGGGAGCCCGATGCGGGACTCGATCCAGGGACTCCAGGATCATGACCTGAGCCAAAGGCAGTCGCTTAACCAACTGAGCCACCCAGGCGCCCGGGAAGGCCTTTCTTAAGGGCAATAAAAAGCCACTGAAAGACTTTGAGCATTTAAATGACAGGTGCAATTGGCATTTCGGGGGGAAAATGATTCTGGTTGCAGAGTGGATAGGGGATATGAGTTGGAGAAGAAGTGAGAGTAGGCAGGGAAATGAACTGAATTAAAGCCATTGCCAAGGAGATGGGGCAGAGAGGTTTTAGGAGTGAAATCAGTGGGATTTTGGTAACCAATGAGGCATTTCAGACCTGTTATAGAGCCAGTCATAGAGAGAGACCACAGAAGAAAAAAAACAGGTTTGGGGGAGGGAGGTCCAGTTTGGAACATATTGAGTTTGAGATGCTCAGAAGACAAATACACACACCTCTATATCACCTTTTTCTTTTCTAACCCATGCACATTTAAAAAGTTTTTAGACCATACAACCTAACTATCTGATTTCTTTTATTAAATAAATCTCTCTTTAAGAAAATAAAAGAGGGGTGCCTGGGTAGCTTGGTTGGTTGAGCTTCAGACTCTTGATTTCAGCTCAGGTCCTGATCTCAGGGTCATAGGATTAAGCCCCATGTTGGGCTTTACGCTCAGGGCAGAGTCTGCTTGTCCCTCTCTCTCTGCCCCTCCTCTCTCTCTCTCTCTCTCTATATATATATGTCTAAAATAAATAAGTAAAATCTTTAAAAAAAAAAAAAAAGGAAGAAGAGAAAACAACTATGTTTTTCCCCAGAGTAAAATCAAGCCCCACATAATGCTCTATGGAATGACATTTTCTAAAACAAAACCTGCCCTAATGCTATAAAAGGTAATATCCAATCAAAGACCAGTTAATCAAATGCTTTGTCAATAAAAAGTAATTGTATATGTCACAGCTGGATCATCAAAGTTTAAAGAATGGGAATGCAAAAGATATGCTTAATAGCAAAACTGAACACAACCTCATCTTCCAGGATTCAAAGACTCTTCAAGTAAATGTGCTCTTTGCACCTTACTTAAAACTGCATAATGTGTGGAAATGTTTTTGCCTTTGCTGGATGGCCAAGTCAACTATCCTGCTCTGTGTAATGGTTTGCACTTGGTTTGGATAGAAGAATCTGAGGGGTGACAGCATCTGTAAAAAGGAAGGGGACAGTGGGCCAAGTTTGCATTCTCCTTTGGCAATGTAGAGCCAGACTCATAGGAATGTGGTCAAGACATAATGTTACATTTAACTGATATTTAACATGCCATAGTTGGGAAGGCCACAGAGTTGCTGCAGTGTGTGTCAATATGCCCTATGAGAAAAACAGACTGTGCAAATGTTATTTCCAAAAGTCACACACTGGAAGGCTGACAGACACTAACACATTTGGGTAGCAATAGCCAATCAAAAGTTTCCTTGCATAATTAGTAGATTTGGTACTCTTGAAAAAGGACATTTTCCATGAAGAACTTGCTTTGAAGGTAGACATGCACTGCCAGGTCTCCTGGGAGAATCATTTTTCCCAGCTCTCACTTTTGCTATCTCTGACTCATCTCTCAAAGTTTAAGGGAAAACATTCTTATGGGGGGAACATGTGGGGGTCAAGATAGAACTTTTTGAGTATCTTCAAATGTCCACTATTATCAGAGCTTCACGGAAGTTTGCTGAAGCTCCATTGTGGTGGCCCCAGTTCTGGGTTCCATCTTGGCAATGGGGGCAGCTTGCCATGCAGCACCAGCAGTATACCAATCATGTTTCATATGATGTGCCAATAGTCCCTACCTAAGCCCCTGCAAAAATTAACTCCCACTAAATTAGCTAATGATAGAAACAGATATGGCCTAGAAGAACAGACTTTGGCTGCCTTGGCCTCTTGGATTTTAAAAGTATTTGAGGGAAACAAATTGACTCTCTGATGCTGCAGTGATTAAATATGGCATTATCTTTGACTTTTTGTTGGAAATGGTTCATCTTTCAAATTCTTTCTCATGCCTTATCAGTACCTCAGAATTAAATTGGTCAAATTGTAGGTGGAGATATGTGGGTGCAGATGGTGGCAGCTAGTTCTTGCCTGGTTTGTTAAATACAGTCCACACTTCTAATCAGTGGACTCTGCTTCATACCAGTGAGCAGTAAACTCTCAGGCTCTTGGTTCAATCTATCAGTAGCCTCAGCTAAGAATGATTCATTTTACTAAAGTTCAGGGAGAGAATTAGAGCTCTCTGGCAGGTGAACTTGGCAGAGACTGGCCATATGCCTTGACACTGACATTGTAGCCTGCCTCTGCCTCTGGAGGCCCCATCACCAGGGTTCACACAGCTTTGGTACTGCATAAGTTATATAGAAGAAAAATAAAGAGCTTCTCCTTTGGGGTGGGGGGGCTGAGATTTTCTGATTTTTTTTTTTTTTATGAAAACATTTCACTGTTCTATAAACAGTCTCCTATGGCCCTGGTTTTATTTTAATTATGTATATCCATCTTCATTTTTTTTTTCTTCTCCCAAACCTGGGGAATAAAGATTTGTACATTTAAAAGAAACCACATACAGAAAGAAACCGCATTCTTGGAATGAAACACCCTGAAATAGCATCTACATGTTTCTTTTGACTGATGCTGATGGCTTCCCCATACACAGGTTTAAAATTACTCTCAGAAATTGGGGCAGCTTTGAGGGGATTGGGAGAGTGCCCACCCTTCTTCTGCAGGGTCTGATATGCTTCTGACCTACTGTCTATGAGCAAGGCAGGCTCCAGGAAAATTTTCTTGGAGTTCTGGTTTACTTCCTACCAAAATATAAAAGATTCTGATATCAAGTTTTAAGTCATGAGAAAATGCATTTTCTTATTGGAGTCCAAGGATTGGAAAGAAAGGCTGTGCCCTCTTGAGTTTGATTTTACATGTGAAAATTTATAAAATCAAAAACAGATGTGCACATACATACACACACACGTACATACACACACACACACACATATATATATATACTTCTATGCTAACTTTTTGTTAGGCTTTAATTTATTCATTCCTCAAAGGCCACTATAAGAAATATCTGATGAACATATTATTCCTATTTTTTTATTATGTTACATTAGTCACCATACATCATTAGTTTTTGATGTAGTGATCCACGATCCATTGTTTTCATATAACACCCAGTGCTCCATGCAGTACGTGCCCTCCTTAATACCCATCACGGGGCTAACCCATCCCCCACCCCCCTCCCCTCTAAAACCCTGTTTGTTTCTCAGAGTCCATAGTCTCTCATGGTTCCGTCTCTCCCTCTGACTTCCCCCCTTCATTTTTCCCTTCCTTCTCCTAATGTCCTCCATGCTATTCCTTATGTTCCACAAATAAGTGAAACCATATGATAATTGACTTTCTCTGCTTGATTTATTTCACTTAGCATAATCTCCTCCAGTCCCATCCATGTTGATGTAAAAGTTGGGTATTCATCCTTTCTGATGGCTGAGTAATATTCCATTGTATATATGGACCACATCTTCTTTATCCATTCATCTGTTGAAAGGCATCTTGGCTCTTTCCACAGTTTGGCTATTGTGGACATTGCTGCTATGAACATTGGGGTGCATATGGCCCTTCTTTTCATTACATCTGTGTCTTTGGTGTCCTGGTAAATACCCAGGAGTGCAATTGCTGGGTCATAGGGTAGCTCTATTTTTAATTTTTTGAGGAACCTCCACACTGTTTTCCAAAGTGGCTGTACCAACTTGCATTCCCACCAACAGTGTAAGAGGGTTCCCCTTTCTCCACAACCTCTCCAACATTTGTTGTTTCTTTCCCTGTCCATTTTGGCCATTCTAACTGGTGTAAAGTGGTATCTCAATGTGGTTTTGATTTGAATTTCCCTGATGGCTAATGATGATGAACATTTTTTCATGTGTCTGTTAGCCATTTGTATGTCTTCTTCAGAGAAGTGTCTTTTCATGTCTTCTGCCCATTTTTGACTTGATTATTATTTCTATTTAAATAAAAAATATAAATTTGAAATCAGAAGATTCTCTCAATGTACCTCCTCTGGAACAGAACAGTGACTGCACAGAAAAGGCCTTTAATGGTAGCACTTTATTAGGGCAAAATCCTTGGAGAACCATATCATGGAGGGTTGTAGCAAACAACTACAGGAACCCCAAAGGAATAAAATCTCCATATGAAACACAGCAGGGGTTAGAGTAACCCTTTATGCTCCCAAATGGCTCTGGAAGAATGTACAACTTTGAGCTGTGACATTGTAGTACCTCTGGAGAGATGCCATTTCTGAGTGATGGCCGTGGCCCTTCCACAAGAGACAGCCTGTGTCTCCCAGACCACCGCAATTATGCCTCTCCTCTCCTGGCCTCTGCCCGCAGCATGGGTCAAGATGCCACTACCCACTTAGAGCACTCTCGTTTACAGTCCCAAGGGGATGGTGAATACCACATATGCGAATTTTGGGGAAATGCACTAGGGAAAAAAACCCAGCTTGATTTAGAAATAGTACAACAGTAAAACCCAATATATAGTCAGTATTTTTCAGGGGTTCTATATATGTGAATGTTCCAGAAAAACAAAAATAACTTTTTAAATCTCAAATGCTTTTAAATGATTGATTTGATGAAACAAAATCTAAAGTACTATTATGTTCTTCCTTGCCTTCTCAATTTCTGAATATAATTTTACCATTATTAATAAACTGGCATCAAAATTTTCTACTATTAAACATACCTGATCTGGTGCCATGTGCATTCCTTTTTGATCTTGTACCCAATCCTCACATACCCTGAGCTTTAGCCAAAATGGACTATTTCCTGGTTCCCTTTATATCCATCACTTTTGGCACTTGCAGCCTTAATTCAAGCATGTTTGTTGAGAATGACTCTAGCTCTTCTCTGGTCCCCATTTCCACAGCTCTTCCCATCTTTCCTGACCCACTGCACTAGGTGGTCCCCTCTGATCCACCTTGTTGCACAAGTACTGGAAATAATATTTCCCAAATTGGATGTCAATTTTTGAAATTTTTGTTGTGACATTTGCCAGTCTTTTTCATAATTATTTATATACTTATTTATGTGAATATAAGTTGTTGAGAGCAATAGCCATATTTTATAGACTTTAGTTTACCTTGTTGTGCTTTAAAACAGTACCTGACATGAATAGATACTAAAAAAAAATAATAAAACACTTTTAAGACATTTGCTGAATGAGTTTATAGTAAAGATCCTGACTGGCTAAAAATGAAATTTGATATAGCTGGCAAGTGAAGCTAAGTGAACCTCCCCCCCATCCCCAAACCAAATTCCTTTGTCTATTCTACAATCATTGATCTAAGTAGAAGCTGCAAGTCTCCCGTTTAAAAAAAAAACAACACTCAACCCTGTCCAGAATTGGAATCCATGCCTTACTTCTAGTGCATGGAATAAAACCTGCCTCATGGTAGGTGCTCAATAAATAAATAAACCAAATATTGTGACATAGCCAGGCTTAATTTAACTTTTCCTTGGCTTATTTTAATGAAGCATATCACCTGATCTTATAGCAGCTTTTAGTCCTCAGCCTCAGGAAGAGTAAGGATATTGGTGATTGACAAAGACTATCAAGGAGCTAAACTGTGGCAGCCTGGGAGAGATCATGGCCACTGTGTCGCCCTGGCCCGCAGTGGCAGCCACTGCATCTTGACTCCTCAGGCTTCAGCTCAGGAGAGATAAAGGCACTTGTGGAAAAGAATTCCCTGCTTTTTAAAGACAAGGGCAGCAATAAAGGAGGATCTCAGGCTCACTCTATGCCTGGAATAGCAGCGGGAACAGGAATGATTCACATGAATCATGGAATCACAGAAGACACCTCTCAGTGAAATAGATGGGTGTGATTTACAAGGGAAAGGAGTTGCTACATAAGTTTGCTGTCAGGGCACCTGGGTGGCTCAGTTGTTAAACCTCTGCCTTTGGCTCAGGTCATGGTCCCAGGGTCCTGGGATTGAGCCCCACATCGGGCTCCCTGCTCAGAAGGAAGCCTGCTTCTCCCTCTCCCACTCCCCCGGCTTCTGTTCTCTCTCTTGCTGTGTCTCTCTCTGTCAAATAAATAAATAAAATCTTTAAAAAAAAAAAGATTGCTGTCATTATCTGGTAAAATTTGGTCTCACTGTTTAAGATGACATTATTTTGCCCAAGGGTAGGTATCAGATCCATTCACATTAAAGAAAACTAGAACTACATAGTGTATCAAAAATTTGATCTTTTGTTTAATTAAAGCTACCACAAAGACCATACTTCCCTTGAACCATCACATCTCAAAGCGAAATGACTTTGAATTGCATGGACTCTAAGAGGCATTTATTTCCATGGTTGTTTTTAATTCGGTGGGGGGAAGAGAAAAAATTCATGGATAGCAATAGAGTAAGGATAAGTGTATCTGGAAACTTTCATGTGGCTGCTGAAATCCTGCTTAGAAACCAGTGTGTGTGCGTGTGTGTGTATTTTTCAATTACAAAGTCTTTTTAGTTGTAATAATAGTCAGCCTTTCATCCATTCAGCAAATATTTATTAAGGACCAACATCTTGTCAAGAATTATGCTAGAAATAGAAAAATCACAAGGACCTAAGAGCTAAGTGCAGACCATATGGAGGATTTACCTGAGGAGCTGAGTCCTAACAGACAATAGCTTTTAACCACATGAGGCCTGGGAATAAGGACACTGCAGACAGCGGAAAAAGAGAACATAGTGTTCTTGGAATAGAAAGCAGTTCATGGAGCCTTGATTACTGAGTGGGGGAAAGGGTGCAGTGACAAAGGAGGCTGGAGGGGAGGAAAGATCATCTCAGGGGTTTGAGCTGTGTCTCACAGGTGATGAGGAGCTATCAGAAATAATGAGGAAGTGTTACATGATCTGATTCATATTTTAAAAAGAAGTCAATCTTAAATGGCCCTTAAACATAAGAAAATATGCTCAGTTAAATTTAGAGATACTGCTTATTACCTATTGGATTAGCAAAAACCAAAAAGTTTACATAGGGCAGAGAAACAGGCATTTGCCCATATTTCTGGCAAGAGTAATAACAACTTGGCAACACATACTAAAATTACAAATGCACATACCTTTGACCCAACAATTCCAGTGCTCAGAATCTGTCCTGCAATTACTCTCACACCAATGCGAACTGACATATGTAGGGCTTCATTCATTGCAGCACTGTTTGTAATAGCAAAATATCAAAAACTATTAAATCTCCTTTTAAACCAGACTGGCTAAATACATTTTATTAGCTTCACATTATGGACACTTTGCACTTTAAAAGAATAAATAACTTCCTTATATGGAAAGGTTACCAAGATACATTGTATGCTTGAAAAGGTAAGCACAAAACAGTGTGTACAGCAGGGTATCTATATGTAAAGAGGGAAGATGTTTTAATATATTTTGTTGTATATGTATAGAATATCTCTGGAATAACATAAAAAAATTCCTCACCATGATTACCTGTGTGGAAGGAAAGTAAGTAGCTGGGAGGTAGAGTTGGGAGGGATGCAATCTTTTGTGACTTTTGCCCAAAGAGTTTCATGGAGTGATGTGGGCAAAACCCAAAGCACAGCTGAGGACTGGATGGATGAGGAGTGACAGATATAAGACCACTTTCAAGAAGTCTGGTTGTGGACTGGCTGAGAGCAACAGGGAAGGGTTCAGAGTGGGGATAGGTGAGCAATGTCAGACCAAGAAAAGGCTCTTTTATACCAGAAAATAGACTTGAGTTTGTTATCAAATACAGACACAGAGATAAAAGGATGAAAAATATGGGATAAAGAAGGAGATGTCGATGATATGAAGCCAGGGAAGAAACAGAAATATTATCAATTTCCAAACAAGATTTAAAACTGCAAGTCCAAAGGTTGTACTTTTTTTCTTCTTTCTTTCTTTTACTATCTACCCTCTATTGTCTTTAGAATGGTTTTTGTACCAAGAAAGACTCACTAAATGTTTATTTACCATCCAATGTCATGGCTCCCAAACTTGTGTCTTACACGATTTCTTTTCACTGAACATAGCTGCCGCATGTCACATCCAAGAAAATATGCCATAGCAGATAGTATATGCACATATCAAAGCAAGATCAAAGTGGCATGCACCTACATTGGAAAGTATAGGCAGGAATCCTACCAACCCTACATACCTACCCGTCTCTGGAAGAATGAAGAACATTGCTCTTCCCTCCATCTCCCTGGCCTTCACTGTCAATCCTGCCTAGAGTTCCTAGCTGCATGTGGATCCTCCACAAGGGGCTATGCTTCAGCAGGTCCAAACCCACACTCGGTGTACAGGTCAGGACACAACTCCCCAAATTCCTTGCTAAGTTTTTAGTATTTTCTATGCGCCAGCATTCCAACCCCCCTTTCTGATTTTTTCCTAGTGAAAAATTTGACTCACACCCCCTCTAGTGACAGCCCCAGGAATGCCTCTCAGTGACCTAAAGCATACCTCACTGATAGCAAAGGTACACCTTCACATCCTTCATTCCTGCCTGACACATTTGCTGACATTGCTTTCTGTGATTAGAAAGAAATATTCGGCAAATTGAATAGCTAGAAACTAATAGATGGGAGGGAATGAGTTTCAGTCACAGTATAATGAAGACATCAACAAATCTTCTTTGTTTTGTGAGGAGGAAAGTATTGGAAGCAGGAAGCCTCTGGATATGTAACAAGTAGAGGAGAGAAACGTGGAATATGCTGGATGTGCCCCAGTGTGCAATTGTGATTTCAAAGCTGAGGCAGTATGATCATTGCCACACTTGGGCTCAGCTGAAGAAGACAGAGATCATAAGGCTTAGTGCACTGAGGACACATAACCTGTAGAGAAGATAGCTTTAGAGGACAGTGATAGCAGTGATTAAATATGTGCAGGCTGACATGTGGAAGATTAAGCTTTCTTGTTCAGAACAACTTCAAATTAGTGGCTCTCAAACATTTAAGGGTCAGTTTGAAAACTTGTGAATCTATGGACTTTCTCTCCAAAAAAATATACTTTCATAATTCACGAAGAATCATAGGAAAAACTTAACGGCTAATAAACATAGAGACAGATGTTCAATCTTACTTAAAAGTTCAGGCCAAAATATCTGGGATATACTATTTTTTACCTGTCAATTTGGAAAAGATCAAATGATTTAATAATGCAAAGTATTGTCCAAAGTGTTGAGAAAGAGGCACTCCTGCACTACTGATTCATTATAAACTGGTACAGTCTTTTTTGGAAGATGCTCTATATGTTAAGCATCTCTCCATGCTATAGTTACAGTTCCCATCTTTATGCCTATGATTCTCTAATTTATATCACCCATGCAGTTCAGACGTCTCTTTGAGTTTTAAATATGAATAATCAATTGGATTTGCTTGACTGTCTCAGAGGCTCTGCAAATCCAACATGTACAAGGCAGGGTTAAAAACTCCTACAAACATGGTTCCCTGGTACTGTTCCCTGCTGGTAGTTAGCACCCCCATCCACTTAGTTGTATTAGTCAGAAATCTCAGAGACATCATTGACATTTCCTGCAACTACTTCTGCCTACTTCCCATGTCACCACACTACTTTAAGCCATCATCATGTCTCACCTGGACTAACTGTAATAATCTAACTTGTGTCCTGACACCCACTCTGTTCCTCTGATGGCTACAGTAAGAGTAATCCTTTCAAACCTTAAATCTAATTATGATAATCCCCCTACTTAAAGTCCTGCAATTGCAGACAAAAATCCTAAATGTAGCCTGTAGACCCTATACCATCTCACTTCTAATTACATTTCTAGGTCCCTCTACCCCATACTCTCCTTAATTTCCACGCTCCAGCACTCTGATTTCTTTCTGTCTCTTTAAAGCTCCTTTTCTCTCCTGCCACAGGGCTTTTTTATTTGTGTTTCTTCTGTCTGAAATGATCTTCTCCCTTTCTTTACCTAGTTAAGCTCTACTCAGGATATAATCTCAATTCCCTAAAGAAAGCATTCCTGTGACCCGCTCAGCTCAGTTTTCTTTTGTTATTTTGTATGTGAAAGCACAGAACTATGTCTTTTTTTTCTTTATGGCACTTATAACAATTTGTAATTGTGCCCTATCTATGTGATTATTTTAGTTCTATATTTTCCTGCTACTAGACTGTAATCTTTATGACAGCAGAGACCTTGTCTTTCCCAAAGTGTGTTAGTTTGTCTTGAAATAGCAAGAGGTAGGGACTGTGTGTGAGTGTGTGTTTGAAAATGTGAGGAAGAAAATACACAAAAATGTTAACAGTGGTTATTTCTAGGTGATGGGCTTATGCATGATTTTTTTCCTCTTTCATTTTTCTGGGTTTTTTTAATATACTTTATACAATGGGTATGCATTTATTTATAACCAGATAAAAATCAGTAAATATTATGCTATTAAAGGCCTAATCAACTGAATTTCAGAGGAAATGCCAAATATGAGTAGACCACAAAGGATTGTCAGAAAAAGTATGGAAAACTAACAGCATAAAAGAGAGTCTAAAATGAAATTGTTAAAAAAAAAAAAAAAACTAAACTTGGGGTAAGCAACAGAACAAAAGAGTTTTTTTTTTTAATCTGAATTAGCATCCTCAGAGACATTTGAGGAATGCTATTTTTATCATAACAAACTGCATGAAAAAGAGGACAATCAGAGAACAAGAATGAGATTGATATAATTAAAAATATATTTGCAAAAAGGAAGTGAATGAGCTGCATATAAAATATACACAGCTAAAGTTAGTGAGCTGAAAGATAAATCAAGTCAGTCTCTCAAAACAGGAAATTTAAAGCAATGGAGACTATGAGAGAATAGTTAAAAGACATGGCAGATAATCTAGGTGGTCCAATCTATGTCCAAAATGTGGCTGAGAAAGAGATTGCAGGGACTATATGGAAGAAGGTTAAAAAAGAAATGGTAGAGGGCGCCTGGGTGGCTCAGTTGGTTGGGCGACTGCCTTCGGCTCGGGTCGTGATCCTGGAGTCCCTGGATCGAGTCCCGCATCGGGCTTCCTGCTCGGCAGGGAGTCTGCTTCGTCCTCTGACCCTATCCCCTCTCAGGTGTTCTCTCTCTCTCTCAAATAAATAAATAAAATCTTTAAAAAAAAAAAAAGAAATGGTAGAATAAAATTTATCTGAGCTAGAGACAAAAACAGGTCTTCACATATGAAGAACCCACCAGTAGCCAAGTGAGGTGGGGGAGAGGTCAAGATATAAACCTAGACACAAACTCTAGAAAATCAATTAACCAAGGAAATAAAATCCTGAAGCTTCCAGTTAGTAATATAAATTATCTAAAAGAATCAAAATCTGCAGTTTGAAAGAATGATCATGAACAATAAAGCAACATCTTCAAATTCCTAAAAAAAAGTTAATTTGAATCTAAAATTCTCTAAATCAAACTATTTCTCAGAATAGACATTTCAAACATCACTACCATGTATCTTATATGGAAAAAATTCCAGCATGTATTTTAACAAAATTAAAAAGAAATATATGAAAGTAGACAACATAATTCATTCATTTTTTTCTTTCAAGTTTTTTATTTCAATTCCAGTTTGTTAACATACAATATAGTATTAGTTTCAGGTGTAGAATTGAGTGATTCATCACTTACATAACAACACCCGGTGTTCATCACAAGTGCCCTCCTTAACACGCATCACCCATTTAACCCAACTAACCCACCCCCCACCCCCACCCACCTCCCCTCCAGCAAACCTCAGTTTGTTCTCTATAGGTAAGAGTCTGTTTTATCGTTTGCCAGTCTCTTCCCCCACCCCATGTTCATCTGTTTTGTTTCTTAAGTTCCACATATGAGTGAAATCATATGATATTTGTCTTTCTCTGACTGACTTATCAAAAACAATTCATTCATTTTAAAACCTTTTTTTTTTAAACTAATCACAACTCTAGATGCTGGGAATACATGATAAACAGAAATTACAAAATCCTTTCCCACATGGAGCCCAAATTTTAGAAGAGGGAAACAGATGATGAATAAGATAAGTAAAATATTTAGACTGTTACATAATAATTCATCAGAGATGGAGAATGTTGCAAGGATGCAATTTTAAACAGGGTTATCAGAGCAGTCTCACTAGGAAAGTAACATCTGAGTCAAGAGCTGGAAGAGGTAAGGGTTTAGCCTTTAGACATCTGGGGCAGAGCATCCCCAAGTGGGGATAGTGGTGGAGGTTTCATTATGTGCAAAGGCCTGAGGCAAGAGCAAGCTTGTTGTGTTCTAGGAACACCAAGGACACCACTGTGGCTAGAGAAAGTAACCAGAAGGAAAGTAATAAGAGACAAATTACATGGGACCTATTAGGCTACTGGTAAATGTTTGTTTTTAGTCAGAGTGGAATAGGAAATTACTGAAAAGTTTCAAACAGAGAGATGACATGATCTATCTCTTGAGTTGATGTACTAGGAATAAATTGAAGGGGGTCTCAGGGAAGCTGGATAGGAATTTATTACAATAATTCAGGCAAGAGATAAGGAAGAGTCAGACCAAGATGGTAGCAGACTAGGGGATAAGAAGGTTTTATACTCTAGGTTCATTTTGGAAGTAAAGCTAACAGGAATCAAGTGTGAGTCCAATGTTTTTGACCTGAGGACCTGGAAGATAAAACTGCCATTGCCTAAGATGAAGAAGCTGAAAGAAGCAGGTGTGGTGGGGAAGATCAGGATTTCAATTTTGGACATGTTAAATTTGAAATGCCTATTAGATACCCAGGTAGAGTTATGGAGAAGGAAGTTGCATAAATAAGTCTGGTTTTAAGAGAGGATATAAGACATGTAGAAATAGGTATTTATATTTACATATAAAATATATATAAACATATATATATACACAAACACATATATGAATCATGTAGAGATGATAATTAAAAATATGAGACTGGATAAGGTTCCAGAGAAGTGGATGGAGATGGGAAAAGGGAAGGGATTTTAAAATTGAGTTCTAGGATGTACCTATGTTTAGAAATCAGAGAGATGAGAAGAAAAGAGCAAAGAAAACTGAGAAGTAGTAACCACAGAAATAGGCAGAAAATCATGGGAGTATCATGTCCAGGAAGCCAAGGGAAAAACATGCTTCAAGGAAGAGAGAGTGATCAAAATTGCTGATGGGCCATGTAAGATGACCACTGGACTTAGCAACATAAATGTAAATAGTTACCTGGATATTGAGTGGTTTCTGGGAATCACGGGAAGAAATTAGAGACAGTGAGTGAGTATAGGTAAGGCTTTAGAATTTTCTTATTATAAAGGGAAGAAAGAAGTGAAAGGTAGCTGGAAGGGAAAGTGAGGTCAAGAAAGAATTTGTTATGAAAAATAATAGCATCTTTGAAGGTTAATGGAAAATCCAATAGCAAGCAGGAACTTAAACTTGATGAGGAATGAAAGGGGGAAGAACCAGAGCCATGTCCTTGCACAGGCGAAAGGAGATGAGATGGGAGGCTGAATGAGAGAAGCAGGGCTTGGCAAGGAGCATGCAGAGTTCAGCTAACAGCAGGAACAAGGGCTATTTTGGGGTATGTAGGGGTGAGAAGATGAGGTACTGGGAGCGTGTGGAAGTGGAAATCTTCTATTTTCTCACACCTTTTACTTGACAATAAAGACGGGAGAGTGGAAAAGAGAAAAGAGTGACATCTATGTATGGCTCGCAGAAGACCAAATACAGCAAGAAAATCCACTTCACCTTGATGCTTAAAGTAATTTCCTTTAATGAACTCAATTGGGAGGGTAGTTGTTTGTTTGTTTGTTTGTTTGTGTAAAAACTCACATTTCCTTTTCTGTGGGTTTAAGCATGTGACTTGCTTCCATAGTGACACATATATATCACTATACACATATAGTATATGTCTATGTATTTTTTAAATGTCATTCATTAATCTCAACATTTCGAAACCAAATATAAAAACTGAAGAAAAATAAAACTAAAGAGCATAATGAAACTATTATCAACCTTGACAATATAAAAACAATATGATAAATAGAATCAGGAACAAGGGAATGAGGTGGAAGTAAAGTATGCTAGAACCCTCAATTGTATGTAGAGTTAATAGATGCTGTGTAGAATTTATATATCAAAATTTAGCCCTAAAGGCAACTACCAGAAAAAAAAACTGAAAATAATAATATAACTAATACATTTAGGAAACAGAGAAGGAAAGATAGAAGTTGGTTAAAGTTCTTTTAATTCCTCATCTTATAAATCACTGGGTTAAATTATCTATATAGTGTAACTTCATAAATCAAGAAATTAAAGTGTAATTTAAAATTATATTGGTCAATTCCAAAAGAAGTAAAGAGCAATGTGACTACTTCTAAAGTAGTATTTACTAGAGAGGAGATGGTGAGGGGGAGATCTTTACCTCTCATAAATTTCAGTATCATTTGATTTACCTGTGCATTAGTATACATGGATTATTTCCAAAATGTTAAAAAGATTAAGTAACTTAAGGAGCCCTGAATGCTATTTTGAATCAAGTAGGACTTACAAAAGATTATATAATTAAACATTGGTGAAATCTAGCTCCTTTCAGAATTGACTCCACCAAGTGTTAACATTAATGTGCTAGCTTTCATCAAAAGGTTGCTTTGAGAGGTAACCATAAAAAAATATTTCCTTGTTTACTGTAAAACTGTTGTTGAGGATGTTGTTTATCACATGATGCAACATTCACTATAGAGAGTCCTCAAGTGAGTGTCGTTTAATCTCAGTGCTAAATAAACCTTTGCTTCTGCTGAAAGGCTGTCTTACTTTCTCCTGGGCAAGAGAATTGTTCGTTGGTTTTGTTCACCTTTTTGACCAACAGTCAGACTGGAAGCCCCATCCCAGCAATTCTGTTACCCTGTATGGATGGCATGTTTGTATTTTCCTTCTCCTTGGTCCTGGTTTTATATTTTATCTTTTAATGTTACCTATTTGGGATATAAACTGTGTGATGTAACATCATTTGTAAATTGAGTAGGGCAAAATAAGTAAAGTTTGTTACATAATAAAATATACTATTTATGACCATTAATAAAATGCCATAGTCCTCCTACTTTCCCAAACTGCCAAATCATACTCAAGATCTTTTCCCATCTCCTTAGAGGTTCTATTGGCTAAATTTAGGCACAGTTATACAAAGTATAGACCAGTATGTCCTCAAAGTTTTTCAAATAAACTGGACAAAAGTTTCAAGGACACATACAGAAGGAAAGCTTAAATACAATAAATCTAAATACCAAATATAAAAGAATATTTCCAAATAGTTAGAGCCATTCAAAGATGGGAGTTCACTACCCTATCCTCAGCAATTTGTCCTCTCCTGAGACTCCATACCCCTTTCTGCTGGAGTTAGGGAGATACATGTTTAGGTTCCCCACAGCAGGAACACTGTCCAATATCCTTGCCTCTGATGATCTCAGTGTTGGAAAACATCACTGGATTATATATTCAGGGTAGGAGACTTGATGTCTAAATCTCTGCCTTATCCCTTCCCTATCCCTAAATTGAAGACAAGTATTAGTCTCATTGGCCATTGGCTCAGTCAGTCTCAGTCACCATGAAGGAATGTCTACTTCACCTGTAGCCTTGGTCCCTTTGGAGACAGTTTATTTTTTGGCCTCCACCCATTACATGAGTTAGTAAGAATATGCCTGCAAAGGATAAAAGTGCTAGCTCAGCAGCCCTAAATGTAAAGAAAGCTTGGGAAGCTAGAAAGAAATTATATACAACATTAAAATTGGCACATAGTTCTCCATGAGCTCACCTCAATGTCAGATTCAGCTGCAGATCAGAAACCAATACCGGGGTGCCTGAGTGTCTCAGTCAGTTTAGCAGCTGACTCTTGATATAAGCTCATGTCTTGACTTTAGGGTTGTGAGTTCAAGCTCGTGTTGGTCTTACTTAAAGAAAAAGAAAAAGGAAAAAAAAAAAAACTAATTCTGACTCCAGCTACTTTGTAAGCAAGTCATGGTAATCATCTAATACTTATAACCATTGGAACAATTTGTAATCTTCTATTTTCATACAATGCTGAATCACATACAGTAACCATTTTTCTATTATTTTGGGAATTAAGCAGACATGGTTAGTCAGCATTACAAACCAGAATCTTTTCTGAGGTTTTGATGAATTGGGAAATACTCAGGGAAGAATTTCAGAGGACTTGAATCATTTAAAGAATCATGCAGAGCAATACCATATAAGGTCATAGAACAGAGAGTGCCTAGACCACCACTGAGTTTAATTCTGAGGGTAGAAACTGTAATGACTCATTCAGACCAAAAGGGGCTCCAGTGTCTGATATCCACAATATCTCCTCAGAGCTCAGATTGCAACCCTGTCCCTGTGGAGAAGTGGAAGGCAAGGGAAGGAGAAAGACAAACTCTGGGTTGAGATTGAAATGAGGGAGGGAAACTGAGGACTTAATAACCCATACACCTTACCACCCAAGCCAGACACATCTAGATCTGTGTTCAGAGTGCATCAGAAAACTGTCTGCAAAATGTCATCTTTTTCCATCGTTTTGCTATTTATTAATTTTTTCTTAGTTCTATGTAGAATTGTCATGGTAAAAAACTAAAAAAATTATAGATGTTACATAAATGATAAATTAAAGGGTGAGTCTCCACTTTACAAAAGGAGTATTGGCTTCACACACACAAAAAAAGTCATAGCATTTTAAAAATGACTACATC
This sequence comes from Mirounga angustirostris, assembly GCF_029215605.1. NCBI lineage: Eukaryota > Metazoa > Chordata > Mammalia > Carnivora > Phocidae > Mirounga > Mirounga angustirostris. The sequence goes on from NW_026991716.1 coordinate 70,454,421, forward strand.
CCATTTTATAACTAAAATATATCATTTTGTATTAGTCAAGATCCCAACAGAAAACACCACACTCAAGCCAGGATAATTTATTATGCAAAATCTCTGTAGCTCAAGGTTAGTTAATTATTACCTAAAGTCTTGACCTAAAATGTGCTCAGTGTTATGCCTGATGCTGAGGAGATTCAGAAGTATACAATATTCCTTTCTTTAAGTCCCTTAAAGTTTAACAAAGCTTAAAGTTTTGTTAGAAGGGCAAGACATATACATACGAAGTAGTAACAACCACTATAAACAGAATTTATTTTAAATTTTGTGGTGCATTCTGCAAAAGCTTTAGAAGACTGCAGAGCAATGACAGCTAAAATGATCTAGGGAGACTTCATGGAAAAAAAATAGGAAGTGTATAAGCAGGACAGGACAATTTCTCCAGATAGAAGAAATGGAAGGAACACAAACTGGGAACAGGTATAGATGCTAACAGGATAGTTGGCAGACTGGGAAAATAAGTTCCAGAATATAAGGCAGATCCTCAGCACTGGAGCTTCTTTTAAATGATGGGCCATATTTTAGCTCTAAGCCATATTTTAGGTCCAAATAGACCCAAGCAATTTGAGATGATAATCCCTTCCACCTCTACTCACTCACACAGACCCCCTCCAACAGTTCTGAAGACAGATGGATGAAGATAGAAAGTTAGAAGGAAGTTAATTGATAGCTCCTGGTAGTGACTGGGGTAAGACTACAGCTGCTGACTAGACATGTAAAAAGGAGCCTTCCTTTTCACCAGTTACATTATTGTCTTCTTTTTCCCCACTAGCAACCAAATCAACCCTGTCAGCTCACACAGCAAGTTTCCGGGCGATGGTTTGCAAAGATTAACTTCTGATTGTGTATGAGTTGAAGAGATACTAGGTTTGAAAATGAAAAAAAAAAAAGTTTTTCCATTACCTATGATATCAATTTAATGCTTGTTTGTGTTTGTCCAGAATGCCATTCCTTACTAGCTGACCTTATTAAAAATAAGAAACATCACATCATCAAAACTGTCCCATTAAAAAACCCCAAGGCTTCCCTGCCCTGTAGATAAAAATCCAAAAAGAACATTTTGACCTGGAAATCGGGAATACACAAGACAAACCTGCATGTGTATAAATGGTAGGGTGACGATGTAACTTAGTCACCATTGTTCCTTTCTCTTTCCTTGCCTCACTAACACATCTATTTTTTTTAAAGTGATTGTGCTATTGCCAGTAAAATCAGGATGATGGAGAAATCTCTTTGGGGTATTCCCAATTACTGACCTCACTGAAAGGGAGTGGGTGGGAATACCACAAAATGCTTAAAGGAGCACCTAATCCTAAAGGAATTCAGTTCTCCCCAAAGCAAAAGTTCACATGACTCACCGAGTAAAGACGAAACCTCCATCTTTCTTTCCATAGCTGATGTAGTCATGAAGGAAACTAGTTGGAACTAAGCACCAGGATAGAATAGAGATTTTGATGTTTATATAGCAAGATAAGATCTTGAAAATTGATGAATTCTTATGCTTTTCTTTCTATCCTGAGATCTGTTTTTGATTCCTGTTGTTCTCAACCTGGCTATACCAAACAATCATCTGGGAAGCTTTTCAAAAATGCTGACCTCTCTACACATACACACACACAAACACCTCAAACCTTCTTTCAGGTTTTTCTTTATCTTTGATTTTCTATGGTTTGAAAATGATATGACTATGTGTAGTTTTTTGGCATTTATCCTCCTTGGTGTTCTCTATGCTTCTTAGATCTGTGGTTTGGTGTCTGACATTAACTTGGGGAATTTTCACTCATTATCGTTTGAAATATTTTTTCTGCTCCTTTGTCTCTTCTCCTGGTATTGCCATCACATATATGTTAAACCTTTTGTAGTTGTCCCATCATCCTTGGATATCCTGTTCTAGTTTTTTTTTTTTTTTTCCCCAGTTCTTGTTCTCTTTGCTTTTTGGTTTTTGTGGATTTTATTAATCTATTGTCTAGCCCAGATATTGTCCAGCCTACTAAGTCCATCAAAGGCATTCTTCATTTCTGTTACAGTGTTTTGCTTTGTTTTGTTTTGTTTTTATCTCTAGCATTTTGGGGGGATTCTTTCTTAAAATTTCCATCTCTCTACTTACATAGCCCATCTTTTATTAGGATATTAAATAATAACTAGCATATTAGTCATAGTTGTTTTAAATTCCTGGTCTGACAATTCCAACATCCCTGCCATGTCTGGTTCTGATGCTTGCTCTCTCTCTTCAAATTGTGTTTTTTGCCTTTTGGTGTGCCCTGTAATTTTCTCTTGATAGCTGTACAGTATGTACCAGGTAAGGGAACTGCTTTAAATAAACCTTTAGCAATGTGATGGTAAGGTGTGTGGGGAGGGGAAGTATTCTATAGTCCTGTGATTAGGTCTTATTCTTTTAGTGAGCCTTTGCTTTGACTGTGAACTTCACAAGAGTTCAGATTTTTTCTCTCCCTTAGATGGGACAGAATGGCTAGAACTGGCTGGAATTGGGTATTGCCCTTCCTCCAGCTTAAATAGGTTACCATAATATCCAGTAGGTTAGGCTCTGATGAACTAGTTTCACCTAAGAGCAGACCTTGTTAAGAACTGAGCTCTCTGGCATTTTTCAAAATTTCTTTTCCCCTCCCCATGCCTGAAGCCCAAGGGGATTTTTTTTTCCTCCAATATTTTGCTGTGGGAAATTGGTCAGTCTCTGGACATAAATCTCACAATAATGTGGGAGCCTTGCTCTGATTGGGTTCCCCTGTTTTTAACTCTCAAAGTTGTTCACACTTAACCTCCAGCAAGTGTCAATTATGCTTCAGGTTTTCCTACCCTGTGCTGATTACACTCCTGAATGTCTGCCCTAGGAAGCTGTGATGGTATTTACCTGTCTCTCCAGTCTTCGAGGCAGCAGTTTGCCCTATGTCCTCACCTCTCTTGGATCCAAAACGAGTTCTTGTTTTTCAATCTGTTTGGCCTTTTATTTGTTGTTAGGATGGACTGAGGACTTCTAAGCTCCTTGCCAGCAGAACCTGAAACCAGAAGTTATTTTGTACTCATTTTGGTACAACAATACATCTTGGAAATCACTCTGTATCATAGAGATCTTTGTCACTGTTTTTAAAGCTGCATATTATTTATGTATATGAACCCTAGTTTATTTAGTCAATTCCCAATGTTGAGGCATTTAGGCCATTTTCAATATTGTGCAACTATAAGTAATGCAATAATGAATAACCTGTTGTGCATGTATTTTTGTATTATTAGAGGTGTGTCTCACAGGTATAGCTATGGTCTCAATGTTTGTCTCCCCCCAAAAATTGACATGTAATCCTAAAGCCCAATGTGATGATGTTAGGAGGTAGGGCCTTTGGGAGATGATTAGGTCATGAGAGCAGAGCCTTCATGAATGGAATTAGTGCTCTTATAAAAGAGACCCCACAGAGCTCTATAGCCCCTTCCACTGTGTGAGGATAGAAGTAGTCTGCCCTCACCAGACCGTGTTGCACACTCATCTCAGACTTTCAGTTTCCAGAACTGTGAGAAATAAACTTCTACTATTTATAAGCCACCCAATTTGTGGTATTTTTTACTGATTGATACCTTCCTAGAAGTGAGAGTGCTAGATTAAAGGGTAATGCATATACAGTTTTGTTAGGTGTTGCCAAACTTCTCACCATAAAAGTGTATAAGACTGTTTTTCCACACACTTGCTGTCAGAATATAATATCAATCTTTTAAATTCTTGCCAGTCTGATATATGAGAAACAGCTTGGTGAAGTTTTAACTTGCATTTCTGTTATAAATGGTTGAACATTTTTTTTTGTGAATTGTCTATTCATGTGTTTTGGCCTTTATGTTTTCTCATTTTTTCTTTTATTTTGTTTGAGATAAAATTTACATACACTTAAATGCACAGGACTTTAGTACTTCAGTGAGTTTTCACAAATATATACATCTTTATTATCACAACCCCAGTCAATATATAGAACATTTCTATCACCTCAGAAATTTTTCTCATGTTCCCTTCCAGCCAATCTCCACATTCCATAAGCAACCAGTTTTAACTTAAGTCATATGGTACATACTCTTGTATATGATTGCTTGTGCTCAAAATAATGTTTTTGAGATCCATTCACGTTGGTGCATAGAGAAGTCATTCATTCCCTTTATTTTTTAATGTACAATTCACTGACAGTCTTTGTCAGCTCAATGTAATTCCAAAAGAAATTTTATTTCCCCAAAAGAAAGCTCCGTGTCTATTAAACGTTCACACCGAGTCTCTCCTTCCTCCAGCCCCTGGCAATCACCAATCTGCTTCTGTCTGTATGGATTTACTTCTGAATATTTCATATAAATGGAATCATAAACTATGTGACTTTTCATGTCTGCCTTATTTCTCTTAGCATAATGTTTTCCAGATTCATCTGCACTGTAGCATGTATCAGTACTTTCTTCTTTTATGGTTGATGAATAGTCCATTGTATGCATATACCACATTTTGTTTATCCATTCAGTTGTTGATGGACATTGTTTTCACCTTCTGGCTATTGTGAAGAGTGCTGCTATGAACATTTGTGTACAAATATTTAAGTATCTGTATTCAGTTCTGTTGAGAAATATCTAGGAGTGGAATTGCTATGGTAATTCTGTGTTTAACTTTTTGAGGAATTACCAAACTGCTTTCCACAAAGGCTGCACCATTCTATATTCACACCAACAATGTCCAAGGGTTCCAATTCTCCACACTTCACCAACAGTACTCATTCCTACTTACCACTGTTAGTGTTCCATTGCATAAATATAACACAATTTGTTTATTCATTTTCTTATTAATCAACATTTAGAATAATTGGGTATTATAAATAAAAATACTCTGGACATCCTTGTACAAGTCTTTTTGTGAGCAAATATTTTCATTTCTTTTTGGTAAATAGCTAAGAGTGGAATTGCTGACTCATAGGATAGGTGTATGTATGTGTAACTTCATAAAAAATTTCCAAACAGTTTTCTGAAGTGGTTATTTCATTTTACAGTTCTGTCAGGAATGTCTGATAGTTCTCAATGCTTTATATCATGGCCAACATTTAATGTTGTCAATCTTTTTAATTTTGGCTGTTCTAGTTGGTGTGGAATGTTATCTGTGGTATCCCATTGTGGCTTTAAAATTCATTTCCCCAAAGATAAACAATGTTGAGCACCTATTCTTCTGCATACGGGTCATTTGTATATCTTCTTTTGTGAAGTGTGTAAGTTCAAGTTTCATCTATTTTTCATGAGTTGTTTGACTTTTTGTTATTGATTTGTAAGAGTTCTTTATACTTAAATACTCTTGAATATACATTTTGTAAATGTGTTTTTTGGGTCTGTGGATTGCATTTTCATTTTCTTAATGGTGTCTTGATATTCAGAATTTTTTTATTTTGATCTTCAAATTTTCATTTTTCTTTATAATTAGTGTTTTCTCTGTCCTATTTAAGACATTTATACCTACCCCAATTTTGTGAAGATATTCTCGAGTTTTTAGAAGCTTTTTTAAAATTTTTTATGTCTATGATCCATATCAAATTGATTTTTTATTATTTTATGAGGTAGTGTCAATAGACTTTTTCATAAAATTAGACATTAATTCTAGCACCATTTGTTGAAATGGTCCAGTCAGTTACTGATTTCTCTAATTTCTTCTTCCTCACTTGTGATTACAGGAGCAATTGTATCATGTGCTAAGAATGCACAATAAACTCACAGTATCTCCAAGGTATCCCTGTCCTTCTAGATGGCAGGTGTGGGGGGGGGGGGTGTGGGTGTTTGTGTGTGGTGTGGTGTGTGTGTGTGTGTGTTTTCAGATGTTCTTGACAATGTTGGTTTCTGTAAGCTCCTAGCTTCTCAGTCCTGTCCAGCCTTTTCCTGACCCCTCTGAGGCCAACACTGGTAATATAACAGTAGACACAGCTCCCACCAGCTGATAGGGTCTGGAAATCATCTCATTATTGTGGTTCTGTGATAGCCAAGATGAGCCTTGGGCTCCTGTGAGTATATGGAGTTACAGCCTTCCCAACCCAACTGAGTTTATATAATCCATAGGACTGAGCAGCTGGACTGCCTCAGTTTCCTGATTTAGGTTTTTGTTCTCCATCCAACCTTGGAATGCTATTCCACTGAAACTCCTCAGATAGGGCCCAACCACTTGGCAGTGGTCCCCTTCCTCCTGGGACTCTAAATTGGATCCTCACCCCTTGGCTGCTGTGCCCATCTGCCCAAAAGCATTTCCTGGAAATTTCAAACACAACAACCCACCAACCTGATCAAACTCCCCCGGGGTGCTGAAATCACCAAGCATCGTTGACACTGGATTTGGGTCACTTTCATCAGCAACCTAGAATGGTTTCCCCTACCTTTGGTGTACCTTGGCCCCAGGGGCCCCTCTTCCCACCATCCCACTGCAGTTACCTCAGCATCTGGCTTACTGCATACTTACATGTTCAGATGTTTTGAGCCATTTGTTTTCTTCCTTTGCTTAAAACTAATTATTCTTTATGGAGCACTGAGTTATTTAAACTGCAGTAGGGGGTGACAAGATTTTAATTACTTAGCAATGTTTCAAAGCAATGAAAATTTACTTTTCTGCCCACCCTTTCCTATGGATGGCTCAGTACCATTTGATGTGAATTAACTCTCACTTTATAGCCCTTTCATCCTTGTCAGCAGGAACAGCAGGAAGGAAAAAGAAAAGAATGGATAAATAACCATAGGAGATTTATTCACATCATGTGTTCTCCTCTCAGGGTGGAGAGGGTAAGGTAAGTGGTATCCTTTCATCCACTGATGTCAAGATGTCTGCCTTTTTTTTATGTGTTTTCATTTGATCTAAACAAGTGTGCTGGGCTACACCTTGTTGCTCTCATATATCAGACAACAACCCCTCTGTAGTAATGGTGGAGAAGCCTACAGTGCTACTTTGCCCAAAATGACACATGTAAGGGATTATTCTAAAAGCAAGAGGGCATACTTGCCTAATAGACAAACTTGGGCAAGCTCAAGTGGCAGGTTTGTCTTTCAAAGAAGGAAAATCATTAGGAATATGTTTTGTGACATGCTGAGCCATTATTCCCTAATGTCACATTTTTTCTCAAAGAGAAACAACAGTATTTTTGAGATCATTTAGCTAATGAGCACATTGTATTGAAAGGCAGCTAGAAATTGTACACTTTGTCTCAGTCCCAGCTGCTGCCTCCCAATTGGAAGGAAGGCATCTATCAAGTTAAAAACAAAATATCTTTCATAGGCTGGGATGGAGACTTGGGTCCAAAGTAGGAGAAGAAATGAAGCACTAATCATCTTGGGTTTTGCTATTATACATAATAATTAAGGTAGAAGAATAAAATTCAGAAGACATAATGGTTAGATATGAATTTTAGTCCCTTATCAGAGCTAAGTATTTTTTTAAAGGGTATATGCCCATTTTCTGAATTATTAAGTTTCTATGTATATACAATAGAATAAACTGTAAAAAGAGCAGGTAGCTAACCAATCAGTTGAATTGAACATGATTATCTCTTCTTGTCTTTCTAGCAGTGTCAGATTCCTGCCACAGGAGATGGGACAGAGGGGCAAACAAAAGCAGGGGCTGTAAACCCAGCCCTTCCAGGACCAGGCAGGGAGGTGGGTAGGTGAGGTGAGCCCAGTTGGGGATGCTGGTAACCAGGAGGGCACAGTCCTCTATCTGACAGGCCAACTGCTGCTCAGCCCCAGCCTAGCAAGGCCATGTGGGAATGCCAGCCCAGTGTTGACAGATACTTGGAGGCTTTGCAGGAGAAGTTGGAAATCTGGAGATTTATGAGAATTCTCTAGATTTTTAAATGTTGGCAATTCACTTGAAGAATTTTCAAACCCCCGGCAAACCCAACAATAAACATGTGCCGGCCAGATGCTACTTTCAGACTTCCGGTTTGTGAGCTGTGTTCTAGAGCATGGGAAGGAGTGGGGAGGAAGAGGTATATGTCTGCCCATTTTTTTAAAGATTTTATTTTATTATTTATTTTAGAGAGAGAAGTAGAGAGAGCACGAGCAGAGGGGGAGAGAAAGGGAAGGGGATAGAATCTCAAGCAGACTCCACACTGAGCGCAGAGCCCAATGTGGGGCTCAGTCTCCTGACCCTGAGATCATGACCTGAGCTGAAATCAAGAGTCAGATGCTTAACTGAGCCACCCAGGTACCCCTCTTCTGCCCATTTTTAAATTGGACTATTTTTTTGGGGGGGTACTGACTTGTATCAGTTCTTTATGTATTTTGGATACTAATTTTTTATTTGGATATGTCATTTGCAAATATTTTCTCCCATTCAGTAATTTGCCTTTTAGTTTTGTTGATTGTTTCCTTCATTGTGCAGAAGCTTTTTATTTTGGTGTAGTCCTAATAGTTTATTTTTGCTTTTATTTCCCTTGCCTCAGGAGACGTATCTAGAAAAATGTTAATAGCCTATGTCAGAGAAATTACTGCCTATGCTCTCTTCTAGGATTTTTATAGTGTCAGATCTCACATTTAGGTATTTAAACAGATTATACATATGTTAACCTAATGGTGAAGCAGGATAGGAGACATCTATTAAATCCACTGATAATTCCAAAAGTTTATTTTAGTGACTATGCCTAATTTTTCCTCCACTTTTTTTTTCACCAAGGACTTTGTAAAATTACAAAGTGAATTTCTAATTTCACATTTTTTATTATTTTCATACTCATATACTGGTTAGTCATTTGTTTATTTGTTCAGCTATTATTTAATAAACAGCTACTATATGCAAAGTCCCAAGTTAGGCATCGGGCAGAGAAAGGGGGACATGACAGAGACAGAAAGAGAAGACTTTGGCAAAACAACCTCAGGGAAAAAAATTGTACAGAAATATTGGCCTTGTTTCTGTACAGTTCCCCAAGAATGAGATGCCTTTAAGGACCAAATTGGTTTTCACCATTGCCAAGAATAGTTCCATCTCTGAGAGAACCAGAGCCATGTCTAACCATCTGTAGAGACGTGAGTGGCCTCCTATATATTTCACACCATTTCCGCTGCTTCCCTCTCTAATCAGACACATGACCATGGTAAAAATTAAGTCAGTGTGGGCTCCCAGTGTAATCTCAAGAGCCAATGCTCCTACATCTCTGTGATTCTCTCTTGTAACAATATAAATTAATATTCATGCATTCTTAAATTCTCTCTAGGATGATAGAGTGTGCGTAATGGTCAAGACATGGTGATAATGAGACCACTGGTTTGGGAGGCTGCATTTATGTGCAAGCCACCTGTAACCTGTAAGATTTAGTCCTTCCAACTGCAAAATGAAGTAAACATATATGTCCTTCATATTTCACAGGATTCTTGGGAGAATCAAATGAGTCACTGGAGAGGAGAGCCCATGTAAACTGTAGTTAATAATAATAAAACAGAGCTCATGCTTATGGAGCTCTTATCACATGTCAAGCATGGTTTTACTTTATATATATTAACTCAGTTAATGCTCACAACAGTCTATGAAATAGGTGGCATTATCTTCATTTTCCAGTTGAGAAAACCTAGACACAGGGAGGTTTGGTAACTTGCATAAGGTTACACAGCAGTCAAATGGAACAGCCAGCAATCTATCCAGGCTATCTGACTCCAGAAACAAGGTCTTTAACCCCACCTGTAAACACTGCTATACAACTCATAGGAACATAATCCATTCTGCGGTATTCACCATCTTCAATATGCCAAGTGCCATGCTAAGTAGGATGATGAATAGAGGATTTAAAAAAATCCTCCTGCCTTCAAGAAGCTAATAAATTAGGGGCGCCTGGGTGGCTCAGATGGTCAAGCATCTGCCTTCGGCTCAGGTTATGATCCCAGGGTCCTGGGATCGAGCCCCACATCAGGCTCCTGGCTCAGCGGGGAGCCTGCTTCTCCCTCTCCCTCTGCCTCTATCCCTGCTCATGCTCTCTCTCTCTCTGTATCTCTGTCTCAAATGAATAAATAAAATCTTAAAAAAAAAAAAGCTAACAAATCAGTAGGAGAGCCAAAGCAATCTAGTTCATACTGAAGTCCTTAAAAGCACACGTGTGTGTGCTCACAGACATCACATACCCATTCCTGTGTTGTCTTGACTCAAACTCCTTATCATCAGTAAAACTCACTTGTGAGTTCTTAGATCAAGGGAAGAGATCTGCCTACACACAAAAGAATAGAACCAAGCTCAGTGGTTATGGGGGTTATTGGAAACAGGTAGGTGTGGTGGATGTTAGATGGCTAGGACCTAAATTCTCTACCACCAACAGATACTCCAGGGATGTCCTTTGAATTGGAGGCAGAAGTAGACAGCCTGTTTTCTCAGTGTCATGTTTTGTTATTTTTTATTATGTTATGTTAATCACCATACATTACATCATTAGTTTTTGATGTAGTGTTCCATGATTCATTATTTGTGCATAACACCCAGCGCTCCATGCAGAATGTGCCCTCCTTAATACCCATCACCAGGCTAACCCATCTTCCCACCCCCTCCCCTCTAGAACCCTCAGTTTGTTTTTGAGTCCATCGTCTCTCATGGTTTATCTCCCCCTCTGATTTCCCCCCCTTCATTTTTCCCTTCCTGCTATCTTCTTCTTTTTTTTTTTTTTAACATATAATGTATTATTTGTTTCAGAGGTACAGGTCACAGACCTGTACCTCAGTGTCATGTTTTAAAAGTGGATCAATATCACAACCTCCCAAGTGATGTCAAGGGATAGCACATGCTCAAGAGAGACAGTTTCCCATGGGGAGGACTGAGGGGAGGCTGTAGGAGGACCCTTACAAATATGTGTTACATCATAACTCAGCCCTGCTTACCTCCACTTCCCAAATACTCTCTGCTCCAACATGTTCTGGGGCCTTTGCTGTTCTTTGTGAGGTGGAAACAAGTACTAACTGGAGGTCTTCAAAGATTCATTCAGAATTCATCCCCCATAAAATAATCAAACTCACTTTTTAAAGCACCATTACATTTTCATGACTTTGTTCTATTTTATTTCTCAGCATCCCAGTGAAAGTTCTATTCTGCTTGGTCTCCTTCAGTGACCCACTGCTTAACTCTTTCCACAGTCCAAATTTCATAAAAATGCAGATCCTAGTGTTTATTTATTATTATCTACGTATCACAATAAGGAATTTAAAAAGGATCTGCTTTAATTTCATAGACTTTTGACAACACGCCACATTATGAAGTGGTTAGAAAAGTAGCTGGTAATATGAATTGTGCAACTCAAGTTTGGATCTTTAAAAGGCACTTTTAAAGTGGGGAAGCCCCCAGGATCTATCCTCATTTAAGACTCTTCCAGAAAGACGAAGTATGAAAACAGATAAAGAAAACTTAGAGCCTTCAGTGTCCACTCTGATTCTTAGTTTCTTCCTGTGTGGGGGTCATTTAATTTTTGCCTCTTGACCTGAAGGCTTAGAAAAAAATAAAGAGCCTCTTTTTCAGAAACAAAGTCAGATTAACCCCTCAAGATAAACATAAACTGAAACTCCCAAATCTTTGGGGGCATTAATTATTGATTAAAAAAAAACAGACAGCAAATGAGACAATACAACCAAAATAATCCAGAGAAAGAGGGGACTGTCCCAAGAGACAGATACAAAGTTCTAGAGAGGCTGCATTTATCTCCAGAGACATTTGATTCCCCCTGGTCTATTCCCATAAGAATGAGAGAAAGCAACCCAGTAGGTAAAGATTTCTGTGCCGTTTGAACCAGGGTAGTTAACACATTTCATTAAAATATCTTAATTAAGTCTTTCTCCATTCTTCCTGTATAGGACCCTCAGACAATTCATGCCCAACTCTTATCCTCAAAAAATCCCTAAACTCCAAAGCATGTTTCAGCTTCCAAGGGCTTTCACAAAAAATCACAAAGAACTTTTTTTCTCCCATCTAAACCCAAATCCTTACTCAAAGAAATCCTTACTCCCAAGTATTTTTTTGATTTGTGGCAAATATTTCCAAATCAACTGTAGGTGTTACAGTACATGCTTGCTTTGATTGACTAACACCAGAAGCAAAAAATAGAATTGACCAAATCTGTTAAGTCTATTCTTATGTCAAAACACTAGCTTTATTGGGCCAGGGGAGAATGATGAAGAGAATTGTTTCAGTGTGGTGTTCAAGAACATTCGACATGCAAAGAAGGAACCCCTATACACCAAAAGGCAACTGCTTGAACTTCAATATTTACCAGAAATGTCCACAGATGAAAACAGAGGAGTAAGTTATATTGATTTTTTCCAATATATGTATACCTGCAAAATTTTAGTCACAAACCAGTCTACCTTTCCTCTTTGTCTCTTAATTCCTACCTTGAAATCATTCACACTATCCCATTTGCATGTTGTGTTCTACAATCTTTCAAAGGGCTACATTTTTTTATTTTTTTGCTGGTGCGTAGGAAAAGATAAAGCCTGTCATTGCAGGTAATCTGATATTTCTGAAATTAGATATACAAGAAAGGGAAAACAAGCCTGTTATTTCACCCTAAAAAAATTGACATGATTTAAAGTGACTGTTTATTAAGCTAAAAGATTCATCTCTACATGTTCATTAGTCAGTCATTTGCTTAATTGCATTTGATTAACCAAGCTGAATTATGCTTTTACCTTTGTATAGCTTATCGTTGGTACTGATTTCCAATTATTAAACAATGCCATGGGTAGGTAAATATCTTCATTATTACAAACTAGCCAAAGAGTTATTAATCAGAAAAAAATAGTAAGTATAAAAATTCATAAGTTGGAATATTAAAATACAGGAGAGGTTGGTAAAAAGCACAAACTTTCAGTTATAAGATAAATAAGGTCTGAGTATCTAATGTATGACATGGTGATTACAGTTGATAGACTATAGTTGATAGACCATATTGTATAACTGAAATTTGCTAAAAGAGTAGAACTTTAATGTTCTTACCAAAAAAGGGGAGGGAATATATGAAGTGACAGATGTGTTAAGTAATTTCATGGGGGAGTCCTTTTACACAATGTATTCAAAAAAAAAAAAAAGTTCATCAAAAGGAATGATAGGAGAGTGAACAGGAAAGCTGCAAGTAGAAGACCCTAGCAATTCATGAAGAATTTCTACAAATCATTACCAAAAAAAAAAAAAAACAATCTAATAGAAAAATTAGTAAAAACTTGAACAGATATTGCAAAAACAGAATATCCAAATGGTCAGTTAATAAGTGTAAAAGTGCTCAATTTCATTATCATCAGGGAAATACAAACAAAACTACTATGAGATATAACTAGACATAAACAAGCATGAATAAAATAATCTAGAAGGGAAATAGCAAATTTTGGTGAAAGGATTGAGCGCAGGAATTAACATATACTCTGGTGGGAAAGTTAGTTGGTTGAGAAACTGGCAGTATCTGTGAAACTTGAACATGAATTACCTTACAGCCACCAGAAATGTGTACATATGTTCACCAAAGACAGTACTAGAGAATATTCCTAGGAACCCAATTGATAATAGCCCCAAACTGGAGACTACCTAAATGCCCATTAAAAGTATAATGAATAAACAAACTGTGGTATATTCGCACAACAAAATATGACCCAGCCCTGAGAATAACCACACTATGACTCTGTATAACAGTGTGGATGACTCTCATGATCATGTCAAAAGGAGCCAGACAGAAGAATATATACAATATTTTCTAGTTATATAAAGTATAAAAATTGGCAAAATTAATGTAAACTGTTAGAAATGGTTACTCTTGGGAATGAGGGCTCAGGCACAATAGAGGGCTTCTGAGAGCTGGTAATATTCTGATTTTTTTGTCTGGGTGCTACTTATAAGAGGTGATCATTTTGTAGGTGAAACCAGTAAGTTACATACTTATAACTAGAGCACTCTTCTGTTTTATAGTACTCTTCAAAAAGGTGATAAAAAGCAAATTGGCCATGACTAACTTGCATTTTCACGGAAACACTTTCAGTCCACAAACAACGCTGTACATTTTAACAGATGAAGATTGCCTTCCTTTTTTAAATTGACCTTTGTAGTCAAGAAAATATATTACTTGAAAAGTTTTCTTCTACCACAAAAAGGCAACAAGTACCAAAAATGTACAAACAATACCTATTTTTCTTTTTTTTTTAAAGATTTTATTTATTTATTTGAGAGAGAGAGAATGAGAGAGAGCACATGAGAGGGGGGAGGGTCAGAGGGAGAAGCAGACTCCCCACCGAGCAGGGAGCCCGATGCGGGACTCGATCCAGGGACTCCAGGATCATGACCTGAGCCGAAGGCAGTCGCTTAACCAACTGAGCCACCCAGGCGCCCAATACCTATTTTTCTTAAAAAGAGGTAATAATTCCTTTCACTAAGCTAAATAAATAATATAAACTAAGAAGTTTCTGTGCTGTTAATGATGTTTCAGTGTACCTGATGCTTTATTGTTAGTAAAATACTTTCATTCTTTTTCTTTTTATTTTATTATGTTATGTTAATCACCATACATTACATCATTAGTTTTTGATGTAGTGTTCCATGATTCATTGTTTGCGTATAACACCCAGTGCTCCATACTTTCTACTTTTACACAAGTATCTCTCCCCTGAGCCACATTAAGTAGAGGCAATATTATTATTTACATTTTATTGATAAGGAAAACGAAGCTCAAAGAAGCACCATGTGTCTGTGATCACAAAAAATAATAACTTATCACCTGGACTCAAATTTGATGGAGAATTAATGCAATTTACTACAGTTCAGCAAATAGTCTTATTTTAATTTTTCCTGTATTCCTCATAATCCACCTGAAGTGAAACAACCCCCCCTGATAATTCTAGACTCATCATTCCTCTGCTAAAGCTGAAGAGTTCCTTAATGCAGAATTGCATAAAAGATTATTTGGACTTTTTTTCTTTTTTAAATGTTTTTATAGCTGGTGTCAATTTTTCTTTGTTTTCAATCTGCAAAAACCTGAAACTCCTCAATGTGTTTAAAATGAGGCCACTTATGGTTGCTTATCTTAGCTTTCAGGTAATTAAAATGCTGCAATACCTGGATCACCTTTGACTTGGTGCTTGGTGCCTTTGTCTTGAAAGTCAGAGAGGTAATAAAGGGCTAGATTATAGAGGTAAGTCCTCAATGATATTTTGTGACTTTTCTATGTATTATAAAACTGAAAATTGCAAGAACCTGAACTTTAAGTCTTCTTAGCATCTACTCTGAATATTAACTTTACAACCAAATATCTTGCATAGACATAGAGTAAGAAAAATAAGAATTCAAAAACACACTACCTCCTAGATGGGCTAACAGGAAACAAAATGTGTGAGAAAAAACTCAATTAATAAAGGATGTGTGTCATTGAGCAGAGAAACCTCAATGGCAACCTACTAATTTTTCAAGATTGCACATCTTATTAGTCACACAAGACAGAAGAGAAGAAAAGGAGGTGAAGTAAATATATAAAATGGTGTGGCTTTACTCACGGACTCTAGATTGACTTATGAGCCACTGAGAGCATCTCTACCCAATGAGGATCTCCAGATTCACACATTTGTCCTTACTCTGGAGCTTAAGACTCAGCAATCATTCAAGTTCCTACCATAATAGGAATCCTCTCCTTTTTAAAAATAGTACCTTAGCAAAAAGTGACATTATTATTATTATTATTATTATTACAAGGGATTATTTTTGAAATATATTTTAATGTGCTTTAATAATTACCATACTTTCTTTGTATTCTTAGCCTCTTAGTAATAGATTCAGATCAGCTTTATCAGTTGAAAAATATTAACAAACAAGATTACCATGAGAGAGGTATACCTTATGTATAAGTGGCTAGTAGAATAAATAAATGATTCCTTTGGTAAAGTTACTTGAAATTCCTATAAGTTTTTATCTTCTCTTATCCATTCTTTGGTATATTGAATAATAATATTCATAGATAAAAAGGGCTTTTAATTAAATTTTAAATAAAGAAATTTTATTATGTTAAAAAATCACTACTGAGGCTAATTTAGTCATTGTCAAGGCTGATCACTAAATGGGTGGGCAGGATGCCTAAACATCATTGGCTCTACACCACACTTTCATGACAATCAAATTCATAGGAATATGAAACTTCCAGGTTCTTTCATACGCTGACCAAAAAAGCACAGCATTTCAGATGTCTCTCACCTCCGCAGGCAAGCATATGGCATGATGAAGATTGAAAACAAGGTTATGAGCCTTTACTTGTCATGGCTCTAAAACCAAGGTGCCACTTTCTTTTTCTTTTTTGTTTTTTAATTTAAAGTGCCACTTTTAAAAATAAGGAATATTATAGCAGAACTATGGGATTGAGTCTCTGTACAACTTCTGAATTTCCCAGATACTCCCACCAACTCCTATATCTGGTGTTGTACATTACCTACGTACTCTCACAATCCAGTCATTTTGTCTGTCAAAGTCTCTCCTGACTCTCATAGAAATATGGCAAAAGCCAAAGCTTACCAAAACAATATAAATTCTTTCAAAGAACAGAGTGCTACAGTGATTCTTCACATGTATCTGATGGTTCTAAAATAGTTGCGAAAACAAAGCTCATCTATTCTCTTTCATTAAAAGTGAAGAATTCTTCCATGTTTGGGTGACATTTGGAATTTAGAGACTGAGGACTTCAATCCATAACCAAATATTAGTTCTCTATTGCTGTGATAACTAATTACAACATAACAAATTACCACAAATTTAATGGTTTAAAAACAGTACAAACTCTGAATTTCTCTAAGTCAGAAATCCAATACAGGTCTCACTAAAATAGGACTAAAATAGAGGTATTGGCAAGCCGTATACCTTTTTAGAGTCTCTAGGGAAGAATGTTTCCTGCTTATTTGGGTTGTTGGCAGAATTCAGTTGTACTTACAGGTTATAGGCTGAGGTCCTTGTTTCTTTGCTGGCTATCAGCTGAAGACCATTCCTGGCTTCTAGAGTTTCCCTTTCTGCATCTTCAAAAGCAGCAAGGGCGGGTTGAGCCCGTTTAATGTTGCATCTCTCTCACCCACTCTTCTTCCACCCTCTTCTATTTTTAAAAACTCATGTGACTAGATTGAGCCCATCTGAATAATCCATGATAATTTCCGCATCTCAGAATCTAAACCTCATTCACATATGTAAAGTGCCTTGTGCATTACAAGAAAGCATACTCCAAATCCCAGGGATTAGGACATGAATTTCTTTGGGGGGCTGTTATTCTGTCTACTCTCCCAATCTTATATGTCCCTGGCTGAATAATTTTCTCTTTTGAAAAGAATAAGCTTACCAAAGGATTTCAAATGAACAAAATTTGCTGACTGACAAATTGATTTTACAGAACTTAAATTGGAAGGTGTTCTTTGCTTCTCATTTGTTCTATTGTCATATGTTATCAATAGAACCTACATGGAGAGATGAAAGGAATGAGTCAGTGCTATGGACTGAATTATGTCCCCCCAAAATTCATATGTTGAAGCCCTAACACACAATGTGATGGTATTTGAAGATGGAGCCTTTGAGAGGTAATTAGGTTTGAATGAGGTCATGAAGGCTTGTGATGGGATTAGTGCCCTTATAAAAAGAGATACCAGAGAGCATGCCCTCTATTTCTCTCTGCCTTGTGAGAATACAATGAGAAGACAACCATCTATAAGTCAGGAAGAGAGTTCTCATCAGAACTTAATCATGCTGGCATCCTGATCTCAGACTTCCAGACTCCAGAATTGTGAGAAATAAATTTCTGTTGTTTAAGCTACCCAGTCCATGGTAGTTTATTTATGGCACCCAAACTGAGTAAGACAGTCAGAAAAGTGGATATAAGCAAAAGAGACTTATCTCCATATTTTCTAAGGAAATGCAGTATCATAATAAAGGTGGAAAACATCTTCAAAAAGCAGTAAGCTTTAGATTCCATTCAATATGCTTTTATTTAATCACTAATTTTATCAACTAATAGCATAAAGTCTTACCCAAATATATTGGGATTTTTCTAAAATCCAACCATCATTGGAAGGTTTGAGACCTTTAAAATATTACTTATAATAATGATTTCCTCTTCTATATGATTATAGATCAGATCTCTATCAACAATAATAATGTCAAAGAGTAATTTCTTTGAATATGAAACTATATAAAATATGAACCAATTATTAAGAGGTTGGCTGCCAGTTACTAAGGCTTACCAATGGATTTCTCTCACCCCACTGTAGATATCACAGGTTTCATAAGCTTAATGAAAAAACATTGAGGATTGCTAGTGAACTGATTTATCTATATGTTTCTAATTTTGAAATCTTAAAATATTGTTTATATATTTGCTTTTCTTAAGATCAGAGAAACTCTTCAATAACACAGTGGCAGGATAAAAAGAAATCAACACAAAGATAAAGCTGTTCTTTTTGGTGGGCAGCCATACCATGGTATGATATCAAGGATCCAAGAAGGTACTTTTGGTAGATAGTCTCCAAAGATGGTTACCATAAGTTTCTTCCCTCCCTGTACAAATATTCTACCCTCCCCTCAAGTAAGAGGTAAAATCTATTCTTCCTCCTCTTGAATCTAGACTACCCTTGAAACTACTTTGACTAGAAGATTACAGTAGAAGTAATATTCTTGTACTTCTGAGCCCAGACCTTAAGAAGACTGACAGCTTCTATTTTCTTCCTCTTATAATTCTCCTTCTTGGAACTCAGCCAACAACCAGTAAGGAAGCTCAAGAAGCTAAATAGAGAGGCCACATGGAGGAGAACAAAGCCCCTTGCCAACAGTTCCAATTGAACTCCCATCTGGCAGCCAGAAATTACTTCCAGCCATATGTCTGAAGCCATTTGGACCTTCAAGCCATCCCATCCTAGTACCCCAGCCAACACCACATGAAGCGGAAGAATTGCCCATTCAACCAGAATGGGAGAAAAATGGAAAATAAGAGCAGGGTAAAAAGGAAGATGGGCATTACAATTTTTAATAGAGTAGAGAAAAATTCATGAGAATGTAGCTTGAGAGAGTGAGCCGTGTTCATATCTGGAGGAAGAGTGTCCTAGGCAGTGGGAATGGTCAGTGAAAAGGCCCTAATCCATGAGTGCCCGGCATGTTTGAAAGAAATCAAGGAGTCCAGTATGCTTTGCAACAAGGTGATCAAGGGGGAGAGTGGTAGAGAGGTCCAAGATAATAGGGGTCCATAGTAGGTAGGGCTCTGTAGTGGGTTGAATGGTAGCTCCCAAAAATATATGCCCACATCCTAACCCCTGGATCCTGTAAATATGATCTTATTTGAAAAAAACGTCTTTGCCTATGCAAAAAAAAGAATGAACTCAATACGAGATTACCATGGATTATCTGAGTGGACTTAAATACAATAACAAGTGTTCTTATAAGAGAAAGGAGAGAAGTCCATATGAAGATGGAGGCAGAGATTGGAGCCATGCAGCCAAGGAACACCTGAAGCTACCAGAAACTGGAAAAGACGAAGCTTCTTACCTAGAGCCTTCAGAGAGAGCATGCTGATACCTTGATTTCATACTTCTGGCCTCCGGAACTCTGAAAGATTAAACTTCTGTTGTTTTAAGCCACCAAGTTTGTGGTACAGCCCTAGAAAACTAATACAGTCTTCCTAGGACATTGTAAAGATTTTATTTTGTAACTAGAGAAATATGGGAGCCATTACAAGGTTAGAGCAGAGAAGCAACATGATCTAAATTACATTTTATGGTGGACTGGTAGGTTGAAAATAAAGCATTAGGGCCCAAGAGTAGAAGTCAGGAGACCATTGGGAGTCCAATACAAGCAAAAGGAAAAAGCATAGGCAAGTATTGCAGCAGTGTTAGAGACGAAGAGTAGTTAGATTCTGGACATATTTTCACAGAGAGAACAGAATGTCTTGATAGGTTGGACCTAGAGTATGAAATAAAGGGAAGAGCCAAGGATGACTCCAAGGTTTTGGATGTAAGCAAATGGAAAAATGGAGTTGTCATTGACTGAGATGAGAAATATTGAAGGTAGACCATATTTGGGGGGAAAAATCAAAGGAAATCAATTTGGAGCATGTGGAATTTGGGGTTTTTATGAAATATCCAATTGGAGATGTCAGGCACCCAGTTGTATATCAAAATCTGAAGTTCAGAATAGAATATGGGCTAGAAATATTAATTAGGGTACATCAACATGCAGATGATATTTAAAACCATGGAACTGGGTGAGAACAACAAGAAAGTAAATATAAAGAAGGGAAGAAAACTTAAGAACAGAATCCAGAGTGCTCTAGCATTAGGAGGAAAAGGAGCAGAAGGACAAGAAAGAGACCAAGAAGGAGTAATTGATAAAATAGGAAGAAATCCAAAAAATGTGGTATGCTAGAAGTTAAAAAGTATGTCAAGGAAGGAGTGATAAAACTGTGTCAGGGACGCCTGGGTGGCTCAGTTGGTTAAGCGACTGCCTTCGGCTCAGGTCATGATCCTGGAGTCCCTGGATCGAGTCCCGCATCGGGCTCCCTGCTCTGCAGGGAGCCTGCTTCTGCCTCTGACCCTCCCCCCTCTCATGTGCTCTCCCTCTCTCATTCTCTCTCTCTCAAATAAATAAATAAAAAAAAATCTTAAAAAAAAAAAACTGTGTCAAACATGCAGTTGGGACAAGTAAGATGAGGACTGAGAATTTTTCAGTGGCTCTAGCAACTTGGAGGTCCCTGGTAACTTTGGTAAGTACAGTCCTGGTGAAATATTAGGGGCATAAACCTGGCTGAAGTGGACTTAAGAGGGAATGGAGACCATGAGCTTGAAAAAATCATTAGAGGAGCTCTAACACAAAGAAAAGGAAAGAAATGAGATGGCAGCTGGCAAAGGAAGGATGGCCAAATGAAGCGTTTTTGAAATTGAAGGAAAAAAGTATCATGTATATATGCTGATGGTAGCCATTGAAAAGAGCAAAAGAGAAAAAAGAAGAAAGACAAAGAAAGGGAAAAGAATTGCTGGAGCCATGTCCAATGGGATGGGATCTAATGTGCAAGAGTGAGGGGATTGGCACAGTGAGTTATTCTACAGTGTATCCCTGAGAAAGAGGATGTGGTTGCTGGCGAGGAAGGGCAATAGTAATCTGGGGCTGTTCTCCTCTGTTTGCCTCAATATGATCGGTGAAGCAGGAAGTGAGGCACCAGCTGAGAGTTAAGATGGGAGAGAGGGTTTTGGAGGTTGGAGCAGAGAGAAGATATGAAATAAATGTTCAGGAGAGTTGACGAGTAAACAGCTAAAAAATTAGAATGATTGTCTAGCAGCATTAAAGGCCCATTTGATGTTGGTGGTGATAAGCTTAAGGTGCTACCAGTCAGCACTGTCAAGTGTTTTCTCCAGCCAAGTTCAGCTGTGCTGAGGCAGTCACAGGGCATCCAACTCTTGGGTTTAACCAGGGCTCCGGGTTTGCTAAGAGATTTCTACAACATGAGAGAAGCAAAAGGTAGCCCAGGGTGTGCACTGGGAGTGGCGTGATGGTTGGCTTTGGAATTTAGGCTGATAAGAAAGGGAGAGAAGCCATCAGGGGGATAAAGGATAGTGAAGAATGGTGAGACTAATGGATAGAAGGCCAGGAGGTTGGGGGATCAAAGGACTATTGGAAGTACCAGAGAGAGTAAGCTGGAAATAAGAAGAAACCCAAAAGAATCTAATGTTGTAATACTGAACACCAGAACAGACCAGAGAGCAGAAGCTCTTCCACTAGTCTTTGATTCACCTTAGGAGAAAAGAGTACCTTTGAGATGGACCAAAAACAACTTCCTTATCCATTATTTCCTGTGCTAAAAATGCCTTTTACTTTAAAAGCTCTTTATTTGTTCAAGTTTACAGAAAAGCAGGAGGGCTTTTTTTCCAGGCCAGTTTCCAGCTGTCCCATCTTCAGAGATGATTCTCATTGAATTCACAATACACTTGTCATTCTAAGTTAAATGTTGTATGTGTAGATGCCTCTTCCCCACACCAGTGACTGTGATCTCTAACCCGCCTTCCTATCCCATTTTATAATCTATAGTTTTTTATTCTTTTATTCTTCTTCTTTTTCATTCATTCTTCTTCTTTTTCATTCTTTTATTCTTCTTATCACTCATCTCTCTTAAAATTAGAATATAATGCTTAAGCCCGAATACAACAGAGCAACCTCACCAATGCCAAGAATAGTGGGAGGACTATCTTGCCATCCTTATATGTCATTTCCTTTCCCAGTGTCATGTCAGTGTTGGGTTCAGTGTTTTTCAGGAAGTAGATGCCCACCTTCTCATTAAGTGCAAAGTGTAAAACGTGTCTCCCGGAGCCACATTGCACCTGGAGATCTCTCTAGGGGAAGATATGCAAAAATAAACAGCAGCCCCAGGCAAGTAGGTTTCATTATATTTTTATTAACACAGTAACTCTTTTACCAAGCAATATCCCAAATTGGATAATTACCTCCCACATTGCTTTCCCCTTGGCTTTGGAGCTAAACACCAGGCTCTTTCTTAATTAGCATTCTGAGCTTTGAATCAAGTTCCTTATGTTCTGTTACCCAACTGCTACACAACTACCCAAATGTTGCATGAGCCCTTCCTAAATATAGCTCTTTAAGCACATTCAGAATCCTCCAGGAAAAAATAAATAGCATTAGTATAAGATTTTATTGACAAGAATCCATGTCTACCACTTAAAAGTGTTTTTTAAAAAAAATTAGAAATAAGTCAAATAAGCAACATATTATACTGACTGTAAAATTTCAAACTACTGACCTGATCAGGGTGAAAAGATCATCAGGTAATAAAATGTGTTGCAAGTTCATTACGCAGCACTTTCATCCAGTAATATGTTATTACTGAGTAAAAGTAATTTAGCAGTAAAATGGTAAGTATGAAATAAGGTAGGGGAAAAAAAATCTACTTGTGTTTTGCATTTAAATGTTTTAGTATTTAAATGGAAACCAAAAAAGCAAAAATACTCAGAAGTAAAAACAGAACTGCAATTTCCATCTCCCATCCACATCATAAATGAGATCATTCCACAACAGTGCCTCCTTGCACACCACTTTAAAATGAGTGCACTCAGACAGCATCTGTGGCCTGGGTCCAAGGCACAGAAAATCTATCCTGTTGTGGCTTCTGAAGGATGCATCACACGTGCGCGCGTGCGCGCAAACACACAGGCACTCACATGGTGTAGATTTACAGCTCTACTGAAACTCACATAATTTATGGCTATGTCTTGGGACGCCTGGATGGCTCAGTCGTTAAGTGTCTGTCTGCCTTCAGCTCAGGTCATGATCCCAGGGTCCCGGGATCGAGTCCCACATAGGGCTCCCTGCTCAGTGGGGAGCCTGCTTCTCCCTCTCCCTCTGCTGCTCCCCCCGCTTGTGCTCTCTCTCTCTCTCTCTCTGACAAATAAATAAATAAAAACCTTAAAAAAATTTATGGCTATGTCTGTAAAATTTATGAATAAACTACTAAAGTAGCCTCAAGCAGAAGTGGCACTAAACATTGCTCCTTTTATATCATTTTGGAAATAAACTCCATTTATTTGGAAAGGCAACATATGATGCTTTGACAACATCAAAAATAATATTTAAGAATATAGCAATCCCCTGGAGCATCGTTTTATATCTCCAAAAGGGTTAACATCTGAGTCCAGTTCTTTAAATCTGAATTCAGAGGGCTGCTGCCCGTGTGGTTTCTGTCCACACATGGAGCTCACATCTGTGCAGCTTTGTCTGAGCAAGTCACCAACCTGCTGTAACTTCTCTTCATTGACCTTTCACTTACAAGAGATGTGTTAACACACCATATCAAGTTCATTGTGCAGCACTTGCCTTCCTTCAGGACAGCGTGCCAACTTGCAGAGAAATTAGCAGATGGAGAGATGGGCTAGGGTACAGAGGTGGATAGCACTGCTGTGCAAAGGAAAATATTTAAGGGAAATCACAGCTGAAAGGAGAAATAAAGTAGAGCTAATTATTTCAGTACAGTGAATAAGGGGCATTGTTTGCACGGACAGTGGGAGATGAATGTGTGCACCCTGTAGGGGCAGCCGGCTCCCCTCTGCCACCCACCAGGCCTGCCTGCACTGTGGTCATTGGTGCCTTTTAGAGGAGCTTGAGCTTCTGGGTTCCCAGGTAATGACCAGCCTGCATTCCCCTGCCCTTAGCACATCAAGGGCTACCTATGTCCTACAGCTCATTTGCTCATGTCTAAAATTGGAAAGAAGAGAAGTATTGCCATGAAATTTACACCACACAGAGCTCATTTTTGTTTCCTTCAGAATAATATAGAAATCAGACATAAAGGATAAACTAAGGGGCTGGGTCTGAGGGGGACTGAAGAAGCAGAAGGAGGAATGCCCCATTGCATGTCTGAAATTGAGAGGGAACAGGGGTGGGGAAGGAGAGAAGGAAAATAACCGTTTAGAGAAAAAAAAGTGAATTCAATGAAAGGAACGCTAGGGAACTTTGGAAATAACTTCTTCAAATTCTTCAGTTTCCTCCTAGCATTTCCTGTCAGCTGTCTGGCTATCTACCAGGGAAAAGAAAAACCTCCTAATACTCTTCCTGTGGGAATTTGAATTGTAAGTATGAAAAATAATGGCCCACAGGCCAGAGAAGGAAATGCCAAAATTCCTAAATGACTTGAGGTAGAAGATCAAGAAGAGTGTAAACTTTTGTGTTTTTCCACTTTTCTGTGTGGTAATGCACAAGATAAATCTCCCTGCCATGAAGACTGGTGATGAATTGATATGGAATAGCATCACACTCTGGCAGAATTACACATCCATTAAGTATTTTGCAAATAACTAACACTGAACATTCAGTAAAGTGAGAGTTAAGGATTTGGTTTCTTCAGCCAGCCAGACTATACTTAAGTCCAAGCTCCTTTCTATCTTTATGACACTGGCAAATGATTTAAACATGTTGAACCCCCATTTTCTCATCTAGAAAACAGGAGCAATAACTATGTTATTGCTTCTCTCACAAAGTTGCAAGGATGAAGTTATTAATACATGTAAAGTATTTGGAACACTTGGTACATAGTAAGTACACAATACATGTTAGCTATTATTATTATGACTATCATTATATCAGTAATAGTTGTGTTACTTCCAGATGTAATAGAAAATATTTTATATTTTTAAATAAATTTTCCTAGGTTCTGGGGAAATTCATCATCCAGGTACTTACGATATGACAGAAAATGTCATGAAAATAACAATATTTTACTTTTCTTTTTAATTCCTCAATACAGACATATAAATTTAATTATATACTGGTAATTCATGTGTATGTACTATAAATATATATAATATGCTGTATATTTTTAATATATTTAATTATACATATATTTTTAATTTTATATTGCCAGCCTGTATATCCTAGTGGAGCTGACTAAAAAAAGGGTTGTAACCTGCCTGCAAAATGGCAAAAAACTAGTTGTTGTAGAGCTGAGGTTAAGTATAGCTCTAGTTTCTTGCCATTCCATTAAGAAATAGGGAACGGAGGCCAGGGGGATCTATTACTTTGCCTGGCAAGCATTAAGCAATGTCATGGGTGGATAGATGGATGGATTGTCCCAATATGTTTGCAGGCTATCCTTCTATTGATATCAATTCTCTCTCCTTTATTCTTTAAATTTCCCTCTCAAATATTGATTCACATATAAAAAGCTTTTGAGTTGATCACAAGACAAATGTAAAAAGAAAACACATATTCACATGCCATCCACCATGCTTGTCATAATTCTCTCCCATGCCTCTTTTTCTTCAAAAGCTGCCAATTCTCTCTCTCATGTAATTTATCTTGAATAAATTAATAGCAAAAGTATTTTTGCACCTACCATAACCATAGTCAGTACACCTTCCCCACCCTGAAGTAGAAGATGAAATAAATGTGAAAAGATATCATATAATAGTCACTCTGTCCATCTGTTTTCTTAGAATTTAAGCTCCAACAGAACTGAGACCATGTCTTCCAGAAACTGTGCATGTCCAATAAATATGATTTCAAGCAGTCTCACTGGGAGGACTCAGGTTCTCTATGTAGTTATCCTTATTCCAGCTTACCACTGCCTGCATGATGCTTATTCTTCATTCTATTTCCACTTGCTTCTGTTTCCTGTTTTCTTCCAGACTATGGTCAAGGCCAGAAAGCTCCTCAGTCTACCCTTTGCTCAGCTAGGGGGTGTCTCCTCCCTTCTTCAACTTGCATGCTATTAAATAGGGCTTTTTATAGTACCCAGACTATGTCACCCCTCTCAGATGAATTACTTTTTCTATAAAAAAAAAAAAAAAAAATGATTCATGATCTTGACCCCTGGGCTGGAAAGTAATGTCTCATTGAGTGAAAAGGCAGCATAAAACTTTTGAGAAACTAGTTTATTTTTCAGCTCATACCTGTTAACTTTCCAGTAGTTGCTGGAAATTATTGTGAAGAATACAAGAAAGAATTTGGCCATGTTGTATGGAAACAGCAATAAAAAAATGTTCTGTATATAAAAAGTTAAGGAAAGCAGTTATTACTAGTCCAGCTACTAGTAGGATTCAGTCATTGTTTCATTTATCATTCAGGATATAATAATCTCTTTGGGAAAAGTTTATCCCAAAACATTACTACTAATAACTCTTCTGTCATCTTATTTATGTGAGGTAAACTTAACTGATCCTAGCATCAAAAGACAAAAATGTGAAAGTAAAATATATCAGATTAAATCATTGTCAAATTACCAATTTGCCTATAAAAATTCTGAAAAATTAATTAAATAGGGAATAAGAGGAACCAAAAAGATTAAGTCCACTTACTCATTTTTTTGCATTTAAAAAAAAGTATGTCATACATTATTTCAATAAGAAAAAATAGTTGTATTTTTTATTTCAAATGTAACTGAAGTCTTTCCATTTTGTATCTTTAGAATTCTACTCCTTTGTCCATTTACAAATCAATATTTATTAAAAATCTACTTTGTGTAATGGAACAATATAAATAAAACACAATTCCTGACCAGAATAAACTCATATTTTAAAAGGCAAACAAGTAAAGAAAAATGGCAATAATATATATGAAGTATAATAGTAGAGATTTCATAAGGTCAGAGATGGCTCAAGGAAGCAGTGGGTAATTCTCTCAGGAGAGTTAGTAGGTAAAAATATATAGACTATATCAGACAGACTAAGTGGTAAAGAACATTCTCAGAAGAAAATGAACCATATGTGTAAAGACATGGACACATGAACCAGCATAAAGTGTCTCGAGAACTACAAGCCAAGCGTCATGGCTGGAGCATGAGGGGAGAAGGTAGGTGGTGAGGCGGCAGTTTCAATATGACTTCTGGAGATGAAATAAACATTGTTTATTGGGCTAAGGACTAGAGTCATAGCAGGTTTCAACATTGTGATAAGAAGCAGAACTAGCTCTACGTTCATGCACTTGTGCAGCTACCTAGGGTCCAGTGTGTAGAAGGGCTCCATGCCTGGTTTAATGCTCCGCTGTCACCATCTTGAAGTTTTTAATTTTGAACAAGAGGTCCTGTATTTCATTTTGTACTGGGCTCCACAAACAATGGCCATACTTAATGTTTAGAAGTTTAAACAATAAGTATTTCTAGAAGAAAAAAAAAAGAAAGATGGAACTAAATTCTCCTTGGATTATTTGTGGTTCTCTGTCTTTAACAAGTGTCAGTCAGTATACACAAATGCCAATAATTCTCAAAAGAAGGAAGAGAAATTTCCAAAAAATATTGTTCCTGACCAAAGCTATTCACTGAGAAAACCAGTTAGATGGCTGCAATCGTTAGCCTTTTCTGCTGATTCTTGCTCACACTCACGTTTGAAAATAGCCTCCAATTCATTATCTAAAAACTTCTAAATATTCTCAGGGATTATCTTTATAAAAACAAATCCTTTAAACAGCATGCATGAAATCATTTGGCATTCCCTTTGCCAGAATGTACAGTGTTTAATTCTCAGCCTCCTAACTCAACCTACTTTCCACTTAGAATCTTAAACAATGGTATGTAAGGTTATAGATGAGCTTTGGTTTACATTCTAGTTATACAATTATTTATATTATTTCTTATCTAGGGAATAACAAATTAAGTTATGATTGCCAAAATTATTCATAATTCATTTATCTGTCTTTAAAATGAAAGTCTTTGGCTCAATAAACAATGTTTAATTCATCTCCAGAAGTCATATTGAAATGAATCCTTTTCCTAATATCTTTCTTTTATTTGAAGCATCACATTGATTCCATTTACCATCTGTTTCAGTAAGAATGATTTCTCCATATGTATTACTCGCAGCATTTTTTCCACCATAACCATAGATCAACACAGACAATATGTTTTAGTTTTTCATTTTGTTTTGTTTTTATTGGAGTACAAAATTTAGAAGGCACAAAAATCTTAGGAGATCAATAAATATATATACATGTATATGTATACAAGTATGTACATACACACATATACACATGTAAATGTAACCACCATCCAGATCAAGATATAGAATATTTCCAACACCTAGAAAGATATTTTATACCCTTCTTAGTCAATACTCCCCCAGAGTTAACCATTAATCTGACTTCTATAACCATCTTGCCTATTCTTTTTAAATTCCAGTATAGTTAACATACAGTGTTAAATTTATTTCAAGTGTACAATATAGTGATTTGATAATTCCATACAAAACCCAGTGCTCATCACAAGTACCCTCCTTAATCCCCATATCCTATTTCATCCATCCCCCCACCCACCTCCCTCTGGTAACCATCAATTTGTTCTCTATAGCTAAGTCTGTTTCTTGGCTTGTCTCTCTCTCTTTTTCCTTTTGGTTTTGTTTGTTCATTTGTTTGTTTCTTAAATTCCACATATGAGTGAAATCATATGGTATTTGTCTTTCTCTGACTTATTTCACTTAGCATTATACTCTCTAGCTCCATCCATGTCATTACAAATGGCAAGATTTCATTCTTTTTTATGGCTGAAAGAAGATGTAGTATATATACACAATGGAATATTACTAGGCCATAAAAATGAGTCTTTGCCTATTCTTGAACTTCATATAAATGGAAATTTTGGTGTATTTTACTGATTATTAGGTCTGTGCAGTTCATTTCTATTGTTGTGTGTAACAGTATCTTATATTATTATTACTAAGTGAATATACCACAATTAATTTATCCACTCCACTATTAATAAATATTTATTACTGAGTCTCACTGATGAGTCTTTCATTAGTTTTGAAAAGTTCTTGGTCATTATCTCTTTAACTGTTGCTTCTCTTCCAATCTGTCTTCCCTGTTCTGAGATTCCAATTACATGCTTATTAATTTTTTGAATGGGTCCCACATGTCTGTATACTTTGTTCTGAGCATTTCCTTATTTTTTTCTCTCTGTGCTTCAGTTAGATATTTTCTGTGGACTTCCACTTCGTTCATTCTTTTCTTCTGTGCCCGATCTGCTCTTAATTCCATCCCACAAGTTATTAATTCTGAAATTAACACTATATAAATTGCATTTTCCTGCCTCTTCATAGCCTAGCCTTATTTTTTATTGTATGTAATACATTGTATATAAAAGTACTGCAGAGGCCACAGATATTTTCCCCCTGTGAGGATTTATCCTTTGCTCTGTTAGATAGGGTGTTTTAAAACATGGGTTTTATTATTAGTTTAGGTACGGCAAGTAAAACATCAGGAGATGACTAACACTGAAAAGATAATTTGTTATACCCACAGATCCTAAGAGAAGGGAGCATACCACACCACAGGAGGTCACATGAGGAATTTCCAGGTTGATCAGGAGACAGAGGGAGGGGGAAACCATAAGCAAGAGCCTTCATAGTGGTTCCTGTGGAGAGGAAATGACAAGGCAAGGTAAACAGGCTTAGAATTGGCTAGTTTGAATATCAGCAGGCTCTGGGGCAAAAGGGCCCTTTTTGGTATCTGGCCACAAGGTGATTAGGACAGGGGGATAGTGGCCTAGAGTATGAGAGTCCATTAAAGCAGGTGGTCAAGAGTATGGGCTCTGGATTGGTCAGCTTGCATTTGAAAGGCGTGCTCATGGGCAGGTGTTTACTCTCTCTATGAAATGGCCAATCCTGGGAGGGACAGTCCCTCCAGAGTCACCAGGGCCCCAAGATATCAAAACGCTGGAAAACAAAAAAATA
Source organism: Mirounga angustirostris (assembly GCF_029215605.1). Lineage (NCBI taxonomy): Eukaryota > Metazoa > Chordata > Mammalia > Carnivora > Phocidae > Mirounga > Mirounga angustirostris. The sequence goes on from NW_026991716.1 coordinate 70,484,607, forward strand.
GAAGAAAAATAAAAAGATATGGTTATTCACTAAGGGACTGATAACTTCAATAACAAAATTGTACTAGCTTGAGGGTAGGTTGAAGTATTAGTAAGAAGATTCAGTTCAGCTCTGGTTTGTTCTTATTCCTCAGGCATTGCTCTTTGGGGCTTCCCTTTGGTGGTTTTAAGATTAACTTGACAGCCTCCCATCCTATGCAGATTTATGATTTGGCAAATGTCTAAAGGGAGAGAACTTTCATATTTGTTTTGCAGGCTACTTCCCTCTAGCAGGACTGTTTCCTCAGTACCCTCAGACAATGGGAGACTTCCTTCTGCCTTCATGGCCAGCAACACAGACTCCTGCACCACCACTGAAACTTAGTAAATGGTATATAGGGAAAACTCAGCTTGTGTTCTGGCCTCCCTTTCTTCCTATTTGTTACAACAGTCCCATGGTACCTTGCTAGCTTCTCTTTTTCCCAGTAAAGTTCCTCAGCTTAGGAAAAGCTTGATCCTTAGTCCACATTGCAAATTGTCAATGTTCCTGGAAACAAAACTGCTAGCAGATAATGGTTCATCTCAGAAAATCTTTTTTGCTCTCTGGAATATCATTTATCTAATCCTCCTTATTTTCACAGCTTTTCAGTGCCATTAAAAGTATTATTTTTGCAACTTACTCTATTTTTGTTAGTTTCAGTGAGGGAGTAGCCTGCCATAGTCTACTATATCCTACCCAGATCATGTGTTTTTAAGGCTTATCTTCTATTTCAAAGAAAGAACAAAAGCAAGCAAAAAAAAACAAAAACAAAAAAAACATGAAAAACACATAATACATTAGAGGGTACATGAATCACTGTTCAAAATATTGAGAAAAATGCACATTAAATGATTTTTTTTATTTTAATCAAATGTGTGTATGGCCTTTCCAAAGAAGTATTCCTAGATGTCTTACTTTCTTGGTTGACACAGTTGCTCATGACTCAAAGAGAATAAGTGAACACAAACACATTGAAGCCATGAGCAGGTGGACCTACAAAGGATTCAAGATGAAGAGAAGTCAGGGATTATCATTCTCACTATACACATGAGGGAAAAAGAACTTAAGAAAATTGTTCAACGTAAGTTTGGAATATACAAGCAAATACAATACTAAACTTCAGGAGATTTTGTTTTATTTTTTAGAGAGTGTGAGAGTACAAGCAGGGGGAGGGGCAGAGGGAGAGAAATTCAAGCAGAATTCCCAATGAGTGCAGAGCCCAACATGGGATCAATCCCACAACCCCGAGATCATGACCAGAGACCAGTGAATTCAAGAGTCAGAGGCCCAACCAACTGAGCCACCCAGGCGCCCCTAAACCTGAAGAGAAGACTTTAGCAGTGGAGAATAAAACCATTAACTAAAAAACAACACATTTCAATTAAAATGTCATGATGTGGGGGAGGGTGGAAAGATGGCGGAGGAGTAGGGGACCCTACTTCAGCTGGTCTCTGGAATTGAGCTGGATATCTACCAGACCACTCTGAGCACCCACGAAACCAGCCTGAGATGTAAGAAGATCTGGATCTCTACAAACAGAATATCGCAGGTTTTGAGGTATGAAGCCGGGAGTCGTGATTCCGCGGGCAGATATCAGAGGATAAACAGCAGTGGAAGGGTGCCTGGCCATGGGGATCCTACACCGCCGATGAGTGACAGCCTCTCGCGCTGTGGACGGGGCGCAGACTCTCAGACCAGCAGCAGCGGGGAAAGGACTTTAGAGCAGCCCCCGGGACAGAAACCTGGAGCGGCAGGGTCGCACGGACGAACTGGGAGCGGCTGGTGGGGTTTAGAAGCACAAAGGGCAGAGACAAGCCCAGACCTGGAGGCAGGACTGGGGACACCGCAGAGGGGCGCACACCCAGGATGCTGCAGTTTATAGCAGCACAGACAGGAATGGAGACGGTGTGGCCTGGAGAGCTCACTGAAGAACAGACTGCGATCTCTCTGCTCTGAGGCAGAGGGTTGGAAACGGTCTCCTCTGCTCTGACTTGAGGAAGAGAGGCGGAAAGCCGCTAGGGAAAGCCACCAGAGAACAAAAGCCCCAAAGACTGATTCCCACTGAGCCCATCCCCTGCCACAGGGGGGCAGGGCAACTCCACCCAAAGAGGGTTGCCTGAGTAACAGTGCAGCAGGCCCCTGCCCCAGAAGACAGGCTGGGAACACAAGAGGCCAGCAACCCTAAGGTCCCAAGAAAACAGGTGCATCTTGCTTGGGTTCTGGTCAATAATTTGGACTCTATACATTCCCTCAAACACCCATCAACAGAATGACTAGGAGGAGGAGCCCCCAAAATCTCAGAAAACACTCAGAGATTATGACTTATGCTGCAGATTTACAAATGGATGCAGATATAACCAAGATGTCAGACATGGAATTCAGGCTAGCAATTGTGAAGACAATGGCTAGAATGGAGAAATCAATTAAGGGCAACATAGAGTCTCTAAGGGCAGAAATGAAAGGTAAATTGGCAGAACTTAAAAATGCTATAATTGAGATCCAATCCAATTTAGATAATCTAACAGCTAGGGTAACTGAGGCAGAAGAGCAAATAAGCGACCTGGAAGACAATATAATACATAAAAAGGGAAAAGAGGAGGCCAGGGAAAAACAACTCAGAATCCATGAAAATAGAATCAGAGAAATAAGTGACACCATGAGGCGTTCCAATGTCAGAATAATTGGAATCCCGGAGGGAGTGGAGAGAGAGAGAGAGGACTAGAAGATGTATTTGAGCAAAATGTAGCTGAGAACTTCCCTAATCTGGGGAATGAAACAAACATTCACGTCCTAGAGGCAGAGAGGACCCCTCCCAAAATCAAGGAAAACAGGGCAACACCCCAGCATTTAATGGTAAAACTTGCAAATCTTAGAACCAAGGAAACCATCTTAAGGGCAGTTAGGGGGAAGAGATTCCTTAAGTACAGAGGGAGGAACATCAGAATAATGTCAGACCTATCCACAGAGACCTGGCCAGCCAGAAAGGCCTGGCAAGACATATTCAGGGTACTAAATGAGAAGAACATGCAGCCAAGGATACTTTATCCGGCAAGGCTTTCATTTAGAATGGATGGAGAGATGCAGAGCTTCCACGACCAGCAGAAACTGAAAGAATATGTGACCACTAAGCCGGCCCTGCAAGAAATATTAAGGGGGGTTCTATAAAAGGAGAAAGACCCCAAGAGTGATCTACAACAGAAATTTACAGGGACGATCTATAAAAACAACGTCTTCACAGGCAACATGATGACAATTTATATCTTTCAATAATCACTCTCAACATGAATGACCTAAATGCTCCCATAAAACGGCACAGGGTTGCAGATTGGATAAAAAGACAGGACCCATCCATATGCTGCCTACAAGAGACTCATTTTGAACCTAAAGATATATCCAGACTGAAAGTGAAGGGATGGAGATCCATCTTCCATGCCAGAGGACCTCAAAAGAAAGCTGGGGTAGCAATTCTTATATCAGACAAATTAGATTTTAAACTAAAGTCTGTAATTAGAGACACAGAAGGACACTATATCATTCTTAAAGGGTCCATCCAACAAGAAGATCTAACAATTGTAAATATCTGTGTGCCCAAAATGGGAGCAGCCATCTACATAAGCCAACTGTTAACCAAAATAAAGAGTCATATTGATAACAATACGTTAATTGTAGGAGACCTCAATACTCCACTCTCAGCAACAGACGATCATCTAAGCAGAAAATCAACAAGGAAACAAGAGCTTTGAATGATACATTGGACCAGATGGACCTCATAGATATTTACAGAACATTCCACCCTAAAACAACAGAATACTCATTCTTCTCGAGTGCACATGGAACTTTCTCCAGAATAGACCACATACTGGGTCACAAATCAGGTCTCAACTGATACCAAAAGATTGAGATTACTCCCTGCATATTCTCAGACCACAATGCTCTGAAACTGGAACTCAATCACAAGAAAAAATTTGGCAGAAATTCGAACACTTGGAAGCTAAAGACCACTCTGCTCAAGAATGTTTGGGTCAACCAGGAAATCAAAGAAGAACTTAAACAATTCATGGAAATCAATGAGAACAAAAACACATCAGTCCAAAACCTATGGGATACTGCAAAGGTGGTCCTAAGAGGAAATACATAGCCATCCAAGCCTCACTCAAAAAAATAGAAAAATCCCGAATTCACCAACTAACTCTACACCTTAAAGAACTAGAGAAAAAGCAATAAATGCTGCCTAAGCCACGCATTAGAAGAGAAATAATTAAGATTAGAGCAGAGATCAATGAATTAGAAACCAAAACCACAGTAGATCAGATCAATGAAACTAGAAGTTGGTTCTTTGAAAGAATTAATAAGATCGATAAACCACTGGCCAGACTTATCCAAAAGAAAAGAGAAAGGACCCAAATTAATAAAATTATGAATGAAAGGGGAGAGTTCACGACTGACACCAAGGAACTAGAAACAATTATTAGAAATTATTATCAACAACTATATGCCAATAAACTGAGCAATCTGGATGAAATGGAGGCCTTCCTGGAAACCTATAAGCTGCCAAGACTGAAACAGGAAGAAATTGACAACCTGAATAGGCCAATAACCCATAACAAGATTGAAGCAGTGATCAAAAACCTCCCAAAAAACAAGAGACCAGGGCCTGATGGATTCCCTGAGGAATTCTACCAAACATTCAAAGAAGAAATAATACCTATTCTACTGAAGCTGTTTCAAAAAATAGAAACAGAAGGAAAACTTCCAGACTCATTCTATGAGGCCAGCATTACCTTAATCCCCAAACCAGGCAAAGACCCCATCAAAAAGGAGAATTTCAGACCGATATCCCTGATGAATATGGATTCCAAAATCCTCAACAAAATCCTAGCTAATAGGATCCAACAACATATTAAAAGGATCATCCACCACGACCCACGTGGGATTTATCCCCGGGATGCAAGGGTGGTTCAACATTCACAAATCAATCAATGTGATAGAACACATTAATAAGAGGAGAGAGAAGAACCATATGGTCCTCTCAATTGATGCAGAAAAAGCATTTGACAAAATACAACATCCTTTCCTGATTAAAACTCTTCAGAGTATAGGGATAGAGGGAACATTCCTCAAGCTCATAAAATCCATCTATGAAAAACCCACAGCGAATATCATCCTCAATGGGGAAAAGCTGAGAGCCTTTCCCTTAAGATCAGGAACACGTCAAGGATGCCCACTCTCACCACTATTGTTCAACATAGTACTAGAAGTCCTAGCAACAGCAATCAGACAACAAAAAGAAATAAAATGTATTCAAATTGGCAAAGAAGAAGTCAAACTCTCCCTTTCGCAGACGACATGATACTTTATGTGGAAAACCCAAAAGACTCCACCCCCAAATTACTAAAACTCATCCAGCAATTCAGTAATATGGCAGGATACAAAATCAATGCACAGAAATCAGTTGCTTTCTTATACACTAACAACGCAACTGTAGAAAGAGAAATTAGAGAAACGATTCCATTTACAATAGCACCAAAAACCATAAGATACCTCGGAATAAACCTAACCAAAGAGGTAAAGGATCTATACTCTAGGAACTACAAAACACTCATGAAAGAAATTGAAGAAGACACAAAAAGATGGAAAAATATTCCACGCTCATGGATCGGAAGACTAAACATTGTTAAAATGTCTATGCTACCCAGAGCAATCTATACCTTCAACACCATCCTGATCAAAATTCCAATGACATTTTTCAAAGTGCTGGAACAAACAATCCTAAAATTTGTATGGAATCAGAAAAGACCCTGAATTGCCAAGGAGATGTTGAAAAAGAAAAACAAAGCTGGGGGCATCATGTTGCCCGATTTCAAGCTATATTACAAAGCAGTGATCACCAAGACAGTATGGTACTGGCACAAAAACAGACACATAGACCAATGGAACAGAATAGAGAACCCAGATATGGACCCTCAACTCTATGGTCAAATAATCTTTGACAAAGCAGGAAAAAACATGCAATGGAAAAAAGACAGTCTCTTCAATAAATGGTGCTGGGAAAATTGGACAGCCACATGCAGAAGAATGAAACTCGACCATTCTCTAACACCATTCACAAAAATAAACTCAAAATGGATGAAAGACCTCAATGTGAGACAGGAATCCATCAAAATCCTAGAGGAGAACACAGGCAGTAACCTCTTCAACATCGGCCACAGTAACTTCTTTCAAGATACATCTCCAAAAGCTAGTGAAACAAAAGCAAAAATGAACTTTTGGGACTTCATCAAGATAAAAAGCTTCTGCACAGCAAAGGAAACAGTCAACAAAACAAAGAGGCAACCCACAGAATGGGAGAAGATATTTGCAAATGACACTACAGATAAAGGGCTGGTATCCAAGATCTATAAAGAACTTCTCAAACTCAACACCCAAAAAACAAATAATCAAAGCAAGAAGTGGGCAGAAGATATGAAAAGACACTTTTCTGAAGAAGACATACAAATGGCTAACACACACATGAAAAAACGTTCATCATCATTAGCCATCAGGGAAATTCAAATCAAAACCACATTGAGATACCACCTTACACCAGTTAGAATGGCCAGAATGGACAGGGAAAGAAACAAGAAATGTTGGAGAGGTTGTGGAGAAAGGGGAACCCTCTTACACTGTTGGTGGGAATGCAAGTTGGTACAGCTGCTTTGGAAACCAGTGTGGAGTTTCCTCAAAAAATTAAAAATAGAGTTACCCTATGACCCAGCAATTGCACTCCTGGGTATTTACCCCAAAGACACAGATGTAGTGAGAAGAAGGGCCATATGCACCCCAATGTTCATAGCAGCAATGTCCGCAATAGCCAAACTGTGGAAAGAGCCGAGATGCCCTTCAATAGATGAATGGATAAAGAAGATGTGGTCCATGGAATATTACAGTGGAATATTACTCAGCCATCAGAAAGGATGAATACCCAACTTTTACATCAACATGGATGGGACTGGAGGAGATTATGCTAAGTGAAATAAGTCAAGCAGAGAAAGTCAATTATCATATGGTTTCACTTATTTGTGGAACATAAGGAATAGCATGGAGGACATTAGGAGAAGGAAGGGAAAAATGGTGGGGGGAATTGGAGGGGGAGAAGAACCATGAGAGACTATGGACTCTGAGAAACAAACAGGGTTTTAGAGGGGAGGGGGAGGGGGGATTGGTTAGCCCGGTGATGGGTATTAAGGAGGGCACGTACTGCATGGAGCACTGGGTGTTATACGAAAACAATGGATCGTGGATCACCACATCAAAAACCAATGATGTATTGTATGGTGACTAACATAATAAAATTAAAAATAAAATAAAATAAATAAAAATAAAATGTCATGATGTAGTGTTTCTAAATTCCATTGAAAGTGCACACACACACTCCCACTAGATTCTGAATAATGGCAACAGAAATTATAACCCAATAATTTAATCTAGCACAATGTTGGCAAAAGCTACTCTTCCTTGAAAGAAAAATGAATCCAGAGTAACCTTTGAAGTTGACACAACCACTAAACCAAGTCTCAAGCTAATATTAATGTTGGACTCTATAATGTCTATCACAGACTGACAAATAAACAGACTTTGACTCTTTAAAGGGCAACAACAGATTTGTATTTAGTAACAGTGTCTGCTATCCCCACCCTGGCTACATTTGTTTAGCAATAACAAGTCAGTGTAGCACAGTGATTAAGAGATCTGAAGTCACAGGCACCTGGATAGGGCAGCTGGTTAAGCATCTGACTCTTGGTTTTGGCTCAGGTCGTGAACCTGGGCTTGGGCTCTAAGCTCAGCACAGTGTGTGCTTGAGACTCTCTTTCTCTCTCCCTCTGCCCCTCTCCCCTACAAGCACTCTCTCACTCTCTCTCACTCTAAAATAAGTAAAGAAATCTTTAAAAAATAAAGAGAGAGAGAGAGAGAGATCTGAAATCAGTCTACAGGGAGTCAAATACTAGAAAGTCATTTGACCTACTTAAGTAATAGTTTCCTCATTTATATAATAGGAACAATTGTAGAAATAATCTCATAGAGATTAAATAATACAAAAAAGCTGTTTAGGATGGTGTCTAGCACATGGTAGAACCTTAAGAATTGCCAGCTATTATTTTGTCAATCTATCTCATATTATATATATATACATTTGTATGTTTATTTTTATGTTTATGAAAAAATATTTAGCACATATATAGTGTATATATTAGTATGCATTTTCCACTTCCACCACCAACACCCTGATTCACATCCTTATCACCGTAACTCTGAAGTATGGCAACATTTTAACTGTTTAAAATGATTATTGTATATATGACTTATGCCTACTAGTGGATCAAAAGACCATGTAAGGATAGGACAGTTGACTTTGTAGTTAAAGCTCCAACTTCCATTCAACCCCAGATAATTCACCTAAGCCATTCATGGAAATTCCATTCCCCTTGTCAGTAATTAGTTCCAGAGTGGGCATCTGACTCAATTTCCAGCAATAAGAGAGGAAAGAATGACCATGAGGGCTACTGGCTTACTCCTAAAAGAGAACCACAGAATGATATGATCCATTTTCCCTTCTATATCATGTCTGGAATGTGATAGCCATCTAGCTATCAGCCAGAGGAAGATGTCTTCACCAGAGATGGAAAAGACATATAAAAAGAACCTGAGTCTGTGATGAAATTGTTGAGCCACTGAGCCAAACGTTGTGTCTAACCTACCTCAGAACTTCCTGTTACATCAGGTATTAAGTGCACTTGTTTAGTCACTATGAGCCCCGATACTAACTCTAGTGACTTTTAGTGGGTGCTCAGCAAATATTTCTTAAAGGGATAAAAAAATCAATAGAAGGATATTATCCAAGGTGAGATGATTAGTGCAATACATATCCATTGAACAAATTATTTTTAAGGCAACACTAAGAGGAAAAATTACACCACATTACCATCAGGTCCATGTCACAATCTAAATTGTAATCAATGCTACTTAAGTTACTAAAGCATTGAAACTCTATTGCTTTAACAAGTAACTATGATGTGAAGAGCCTTGGACTTGAAATCAGAAGACCTGGGTTCAAGAGTCAGTTGTGTAAGATTTTGGATAAATGAAATAGATGAGAAGAATAATATTAAAGAATAACATTCATCACATTCATCAAATGTTTACCATGTAACAGATACTGTACTAAGCTCAGTGTACATATTATATTATTTAATTCTTAACCCTATAAAGTAGATTTTACATTATTCTCATTTTTAAAAGTGAAGAAACTTGCCATTAAGAAGCTAGATTTAAAGGATTATTCACCACAACCAAGTGGGATTTATTCCTGGGCTGCAAGGGTAGTTCAACATCCACAAATCAATCAATGTGATACACTACATTAATAAAAGAAAGGACAAGAACCATATGATCCTCTCAATAGATGCAGAAAAAGCATTTGATAAAATACAGCATACTTTCTTGATTAAAATTCTCCATGGTGTAGGGATAGAGGGAACATACCTCAATATCATAAAAGCCATATATGAGAAGCCCACAGCAAATATCATTCTCTCTTTTTTTTTTTTAAGATTTTATTTATTTATTTGAGAGAGAGAGAATGAGAGCAAGCACATGAGACGGGGGAGGGTCAGAGGGAGAAGCAGACTCCCTGCCGAGCAGGGAGCCCGATGCGGGACTCGATCCCGGGACTCCAGGATCACGACCTGAGCCGAAGGCAGACGCTTAACCGACTGAGCCACCCAGGCGCCCCAGCAAATATCATTCTCAAAGGGGAAAAACAGAGCTTTTCCCCTAAGGTCAGGAACACAACAGAAATGTCCACTCTCACCACTGCTGTTCAACATAGTACTAGAAGTCCTAGCCTCAGCAATCAGGCAACAAAAAGAAATAAAAGGCATCTGAACTGGCAAAGAAGAAGTCAAATTCTCACTCTTCAAGATGACACGATACTCTATGTGGAAAACCCAAGAGACTCCACCCCAAAATTGCTAGAACTGATACAGGAATTCAGCAAAGTGGCAGGATATAGAATCAATGGACAGAAATCAGTTGCATTTCTATACACTAACAATGAGACAGAAGAAAGACAAATTAAAGAATCGATCCCATTTCCAATTGCACCAAAAACCATAAGATACCTAAGAATAAACCTAACCAAAGAGGTAAAGGAGTTGAACTCTGAAAGCTATAGAACACTTATGAAAGAAATTGAAGAAGACACAAAGAAATGGAAAAACATTCAATGTTCATGGATGAAAGAACAAATATTGTTAAAATGTCTATGCTACCCAAAGCAATCTACATATTCAAGACAATCCCTATCAAAATACCATCGAATGAAATCTTGCCATTTGCAATGACGTGGATGGAACTGGAGGGTATTATGCTAAGCAAAATAAGTCAATCAGAGAAGGACATGTATCATATGATCTCACTGATATGAGGAATTCTTAATCTCAGGAAACAAACTGAGGGTTGCTGGAGTGGTGGGGGGAGGGATGGGGTGGCTGGGTGATAGACATTGGGGAGGGTATGTGCTATGGTGAGCGCTGTGAATTGTGTAAGACTGTTGAATCACAGACCTGTACCTCTGAAACAAATAATACATTATGTGTTAAAAAAGAAGATAGTAGGAAGGGAAAAATGAAGTGGGGGATATCAGAGGGGGAAACAAACCAAGAAAGACTATGGACTCTGAGAAACAAACTGAGGGTTCTAGAGGGGTGGGGGATGGGGGATGGGTTAGCCTGGTGATGGGTATTAAAGAGGGCATGTACTGAATGGAGCCCTGGGCGTTATATGCAAACAATGAATCATGGAACACTACATCAAAAACTAATAATGCAATGTATGGTGATTAACATAACATACTAAAAAAATAAAAAATAAAACCAATAGGAAAAAAAAATACCCTCAACTTTTTTCACAGAGTTGGAACAAATAATCCTGAAATTTGTATGGAACCAGAAAAGACCCTGAATTTCCAGGGAGAATGTTGAAAAAGAAAACCAAAGCTGGTGGCCTCACACTTCCAGACTTCAAGCTACATTACAAAGCTATAATCATCAAGACAGTATGGTACTGGCACAAAAACAGACACATAGATCAATGAAACAAAATAGAGAACCCAGAAATGGACCTTCAACTCTATGGTCAACTAATCTTCGACAAAACAGGAAAGAATATCCAATGGAGGGGCGCCTGGGTGGCTCAGTCGTGAACCGTCTGCCTTCGACTTGGGTCATGATCCCAGGGTCCTGGGATCGAGCCCCGCATCGGGCTCCCTGCTCGGCGGGAGGCCTGCTTCTTCCTCTCCCACTCCTCCTGCTTGTGTTCCCTCTCTCACTGTCTCTCTCTGTTAAATAAATAAAATCCTTAAAAAAAAAAAAAAAGAATATCCAATGGACAAAAGACAATCTCTTCAACAAATGGTATTGGGAAAATTGTACAGCCACATGTAGAAGAATAAAACTGGACCATTTTCTTATACCATACACAAAAATAAATTCTAAATGGATGAAAGACCTAAATGTGAGACAGGAATCCATCAAAATCCTAGAGGAGAATGCAGGCAGCAACCTCTTCAACCTTGGCCACAGCAACTTCTTGCTAGACACATGTCCAAAGGCAAGAGAAACAAAAGCAAAAATGAACTATTGAGACATCATCAAGATGAAAAGTTTTTGCACAGCAAAGGAAACAGTCAACAAAACCAAAAGACAACCGACAGAATGGGGAAAGATATTTGCAAACATCTCATCAGATAGAGGGCTAGTACCCAAAATTTATAAAGAAACTCAACACCCCCCAAAAAAACCAAATAATCCAGTCAAGAAATAGGCAGAAGACATGAACAGACATTTCTCCAAAGAAGACATACAAATGGCCAACAGACACATGAAAAAATGTTCAACATCCACTCGGCATCAGGGAAATACAAATCAAAGCCACAATGACATATCACCTCACACTGGTCAGAATGGCTAAAATTAACAAGTCAGGAAACAAATGTTGGTGAGGATGCAGAGAAAGGGGAACCCTCTTACACTGCTGGTGGGAATGCAAGCTGATACAGCCACTCTAGAAAACAGTATGGCGGTTCCTCAAAAAGTTAAAAATAGAGCTACACTATGACCCAGCAATTGCCCTACTGGGTATTTATCAAAAGGATACAAACATAGTGATCCAAAAGGGCACCTGCACCCCAGTGTTTATGCAGTGTCCACAATAACCAAACTATGGAAAGAGCCCAGATGTCCATCAACAAATGAATGGATATAGAAGATGTGCTATCTATATACCAAGGAATACTACTCAGCCATCAAAAAAAATGAAATCTTACCATTTGCAATGACGTGGATGGAATGGGAGGGTAGTATGCTAAGCAAAATAAGTCAATCAGAGAAAGACAATTATCATATGATCTCACTAATATGTGGAATTTAAGAAACAAAACAGAGGATCATAGAGAAAGGGAGAGAAAAATGAAACAAGACGAAACCAGAAAGGGAGACAAACCATAAGAGACTCTTAATCTCAAGAAACAAACTGAGGGTTGCTGGCGTGGTGGGGGGTGGAAGTGATGGGGTGGCTGGACATAGCAGATGGACATTGGGGAGGGCATGTGCTATGGTGAGCACTGTGAATTGTGTAAGGACTGATGAATGACAGACATGTACCTCTGAAACAAATTATGTTTATTGTTTTTTGTTTTTTTTAACATATATTTTTAAAATTATATGTTTAAAAAAAAGAAGATAGTAGGAAGGGAAAAATGAAGGGGGGAAATTGGAGGGGGGAGACAAACCATGAGAGAATATGTACTCTGAGAAACGAACTGAGGGTTTTAGAGGGGAGGGGGCTGGGGGATGGGTTAGCCCAGTGATGGGTATTAAGGAGGGCATGTATTGCATGGAGCCCTGGGTGTTATATGCAAACAATGAATCATGGAACAATACATCAAAAACTAATCATGTAATGTATGGTGACATAACATAATAAAATAAAAATTTTAAAAAGTAAAATAAGGTGAAATCAGAGAAGGAGACAAACCATAAGAGACTCTTAATCATAGGAAACTGAGGGTTGCTGAAGGGGAGATGGGTGGGGAGATGCAGTAATTGGGTGATGGGCATTAAGGATGGCACGTGATGTGATGAGCACTGGGTGTTATTTGCAGCTGATGAACCACTGAACTCTACCTCTGAAACTAATAATACGTTATATGTTAATTAATTGGATTTAAATAAAATCTTTAAAAAAAGAAGTTAGATTTCAAGTAATGAAGGTGTAAACAGTTTAAGCAATTCCTCCTGAAGGTAACTGGGAAAAATTAATAAAAACAACTATTTGAAGGTATTGAAAAATGACCAAAGGCTAGTAGAAACTTGAAAATAATTTCCTCTTGAAGAGTGTTACCGAATTAGGTAATAACTGAAATTGTGTCATTCATACTTGGTGGGTGCTCCCCAATGACTTCTCCCCAACCCTGGAAACAGAGAACTCTACCTTGGCTAGAGGTGGCAGATGACAGAGTTAAGAGCAACAGATCTGCTATCCCTTTAAGGAGTGAATTTTGAAAGCACAGGAACTATAGAAAGGCTAATGTCTAAAATCTAACTTTAAAATCTACATAGCAGATCAATACAAAAAAAAACAATACATGTTGTATTTCTTTTTAATTTATAATTTATTTCTCTAATCATTTCTTCATACCATTTACTATGAAAATGTCAGAAAACTAATAACTCAGATATATTACTCCTTTCTTTCCCATTCTAGAACTCCAAAACAGCCATGATAGAACTTATAACATCCATCCGAAATTTTTTAAAGGAATATATGTATTACAGTATGATACTCTATAACTTTTCTAATCTAAACATAAAAATTGTTTTGAGTTAATGATAGAATAGAATGTTTTTGCCTTTCTAATATGCTAATATGATAGCCACATGACTTGAAGATTGAGAGAGGAGGGAAGGAAGGAATGGGAGAAAGAAGGAAAGGAGGAAAAGGAAAACTTGTTAGTTCTATGGGCAAGTTTATCAAAAGAATGTTTTTTAATTATCTGTAGGAATAAAAATGAAGGTCCATGGCCTTAAGGGCTTATTATTAAGAAAACAGCTTAATGTTTGTTTAAAGAATAATTAGGCTGGGGCTAATGTTTAAGATCTATGTCAGAGATTTTTATTACTGTTTTAATAGTTTAATTTTAATAACACTATTTCCTACAACTGATTAATTAATCAAAATGAAGATAAATATTTGTCCCTGCTCCTCCCTCTGAATTCAAAACGTGGTCACAGGAGTTGCCAAGATAACAAAGCATATTAGTATGCATTTTATTTGCTCTTACTGTTGAAAAATTATTTTGAAAATATTTTGCACAAAAAAGTTCTCTATCCCAGAAACCATAATTATTCTATGAGACATTACAAGTTTGCTTCTAAAATAAAAGTATACAACGTTATTGGCAACAACTATCCATTCTTCTTAAGGCTGTGGTGTATTTTAATAATAACACAACCCCAACACAACCCTCCAGAAAAAGTGAAAAAACAGACGAAAAGCCACTCCCATGAATACGGTAAGTACCCTCTTCTCAAAATCTCTTTTTAAAAATATAACTTAGCTGGAGGTTAACAAAACTAAGCACTCTGAGTCAGGGTTCAAAGAGAAAGAGCGCCGACGGCGTCTCTCTGTCCGTCCTGGGTTAGTCACCTAGGGACCCAGTGCTGAACTCCCAGCCGCCCTGTCCCTGCCAGTCACCAGGGAGCCTCCCGAGCCTGCGCCTGAGCAAGAGCTCAGAGGGTGCCCCTGAAGCTCCGGGATGCAGCCCCAGGTCAGGACTTGCGCTCAGCACTCTTGGTTACCTTCTTTTCGTTCTCACGGTTAGACACATGCAGAGAGCTTTTGTTGAAAAACGTCTGGTTCTCTAGGGATTTGAAGCCTACCGCTGAGGGGTGCCAGATTCCCTGCCCTATGTGGGGCCCGCAGCGCAGCCAGGTTAGCCAAGTTCCGCCCGGGGCACCCATAGGGTCCACAGCTGCTGCACGCTTACATCCCCACGGGAAGAAGCCGAAGGTTAACTGGCGTCCGTTAATTGCCTGTGGTGATCACCTGTCCTGCTGCCTGGGGTCCAGCTTCCTAACCTCAGCTGTTAGGGGACAAGCTGCGGCTCCCACCCCGCCGGTGGGACCCCGTGGCTGGCTGCACGGCCGGAGGGTAGGGATGGTTCCCATGGAGCTTGCAGGCCAGGCCGCACCACCCCACGGCGCACCCCTGCGAATCCGCCAGGTTTTACCAATTTAACCAGTGCTCTCTCACGAGGATTTGCTCGCTGCACCCAGCGGATGGTTGGCCCCGGGCAGCGCGTCTCTCCCGGGGAAGGGCCCCAGCGGTCAGCTGCCCCCGCACCAGGACAGTGCCTTCAGCAACCTGCCTTTGCCCGCACAGCACCCCTGGCCTAGAGGTAGGTGTCTTTCCGTTTTTTCCAGTGTCGGTAGCCAAACACGAGGGGCCTAGGGATGGTGCTGTGCCCTCCAAGAGAGCTTGTCGGGAAAGTCCTGTCTCCTTTCCCACAGGGGGTGGCCATGGCCTGGCCCAGTAAGCTCTAGGTTGTGGGGACGCTACCCAGCCAGAGGCCGCCACTATTTCGTATTCTTGCCTGTCTTCGGTGGGCGTTTGAAGGAAAACCTGCTGGGCGTGTGTGTCCCTGAATTAAGTGCTGTCAATTCTGTGCTCGGCTTTTCCACTTAACCTCCTTCCCAGCTCAGAAGTTCTCCTTTTAAAAAATCTGTTTTCAGTTAGAGATTTCAGTTAGAGTTCTCCTTTAAAAAAATCTGTTTTCAGTTAGATGATTTCCATCATCATAAGTTTGGCCCACTGATGTACATACCAAAACCATCCTTTTCCTGGAGAGAGAAGCATTTGCTCCCACAGCCTCAGATAACCTGCCCTGGAGCACAGTCTGCACCAAACTCTTCGGAGAGAACACACTGCAGAAACGGAAAGCTGTTTGAGTGTCTATGATCCTTATGAGTGAAGTGCTTGTTAGAGCCCATCTGCCCTATAACTTAGTGTCAAGAACCTTCCATAGGCCAGTCTTGGGAAGGTCAGCTGGGAGATGAGGACCGTCGGATACTTTTTATCATTTGATTTAATTAAAATGGAATAGAATATAATGGAATTATTGACTCAAACAGGTTCTTATGGGCTGGAGTTCACAGGAACAATGGGGGAGACTTGGATTATTTAGTTCAGGCCAGCTCTAATTATCTGAAGAGGTTGGGGCCACCTTCTCTTTCTCCCAACCTCACCTTCTCAGGCAGCCCAACATGGCTTTACTTTCTCCTCTGGGACTGCATTTTAAGTATTCCCAATTTCCTTTGTGAGATTCTCCCACCAGCCCTGCCTTCACCCCTCAGAACTTGCCTAGCATCTCTGCCTCCCAGGGAAGCACCGGTTCCTTAGAGCCCCTGGCATTTCCTTGCCCTTGTGCTGCAGTACCCAAGACTTGTGAGCTGCTGGCCAAAGGAGGCCAAGAACGGGACAGATTGTTCATAGCTTTCAGCTGTTCCTGCGGGAGCCAGGCGTTCATGCCCGTTGTGTGGAAAAGTAGTCATTTCTCATAGGAGGGAACTCAGTCAGTGCTCTCAAGCAGCATAGCCCTCAGCTTGCCTGAGGTTTTCTTAGAATGACTTGTGCCTGGGTCCTCCATCCTCATAGCATGTTAGAGACCACTCCCCTCCTGCCTCTGCCCCCAAGCCCTGTGGAAGTCCCAGGTGCCCAGTCCTGGCCCAAGGGGGCCAGAGGCCGTAAGACAGGGTCAGTGGGTGTGGCCAGGGCCCATCTGGAAGTGCCTTGTATTCAGGAAGAGAACTGAGCTGTGAACGGGATCATTGAAGAGTTTAAAAGGCTTTGCATGTTTAGATCCCCATGTTCTCCTCTTGGCTTAAAGTTCCATGTATGTGAAACAGACAAGTTCATGGGTATTTATTTTCCTGGCTAAGATGCGCCCTGCTTCCACGAGGCCTGCCTGTGGGCCCACATGTCACAGTGCAGTCAGCTCCCAGGGCCCTCCTCAGATGGGCAGTGCCAGAGATGGTGGCCACCTACCTACCTGTCATATCTTACTCCAGGGACTGGGAGTCAGTGTATTTTAGGACAAGACACTGGTTCATTTGATCTCACGTGCATCTTTCTCTCAGAAAAGTCCATGGCACCCTTTGCGCTGTTGACACGAATTGTGTTGGGAGACTCTGGGAACATCTTCTCTATATATGGAGTTTGTAAACAGGATGGGTTCCCAGAGAAAGAAGTGATTTTGATTTGGGAGTGATATTGATTTGTGACACATAAAATGGGAGTTCAGAAAAAATCCAAAGACTCTGCAATGAACTATAAAGACAAAATGTTTTATATTGTCCAGTGAACTAAACTGCTGAAACTTTGTACCATATATGCTTTTCCTCATATGACCAGCAGCTTCTAAATAAACCAGATGATTTCTTGCCTAAGAGAGAGAGAGCGAGCATGCACACTGGCTCTGAGAACTACGAGTAAATTCATATAAGCCATCTTTCTGTAGAGTCAGTATGAAAGCTGTCAACAACAGCAGCAGATGAGCTGAGCACTGCCCTAGATGCTGAAGGGAAGTTAAGGTTCTTGGTCTCAAGAACTCATCATCTGGGTGAGGCATAATAAAGACACCTAGGAAAATCTTACCACAGCATAAAGGTTTACATACCATGCTATCTTCAGTAGCTTACATCTTTTTATCTAATGTATGCATATATCTTGTCTAAAACATTCCAATTTCTTAAAAAACATTTACCAGTTTCTACACCAATGAAATGTCCCAGCTTGCTATCCTCCCCTCTCCTTTTCCTGCAAAGTTCCATTCTGGTTTACAGAATTTTAACTGCCTCAATTCTTGAATAGATCTTTCTCTCTTGCCTTTCTTCTTCCAACCCACTTCCCCCTCACAGCACACCCTCCCCGCCCACACACACTTTGGAAGATAAAATATACTTGGAAATAATAACAGATCCCCTTAAGAAAAGAGCATAGTATGTCCTTTAAAATATACTTTATGTCCCAAGTTTGGTACAGTGCACTTTAATAACAATTGACTGTTAAATACAGAATCATCAGCCAACTTTCTAAAAGACTATTCAATACTTTCCTGCTTTCATTTTTAAATAAAACTAAATATCCTCATGAATCAATAAATATAGGAACTGTACATACAAATTAGGAGAAATCTAGAAGCTTGCAAGCTTAGATTCAAACCACACAGAGCAAATGTTTTCTAAATACACAATTTTCAATATCTATAAACACTTCAGCAAATGCAGTGTGACATAGAGTGTATTACTTAGGCTAGACCATAACCCACATGCTAATCTAGATTGGATGATGCACTGGTGTTCCAGCCACGAAGGCCATAACCCAAAGGTGGTGCTACAAGAGATCTCTGTATCTTGATCCACAACCAATGCTTTGTAAATTCACGTGTGCAATACCAAAAATGGGTTTCTATAAGTGAAAATAATGATCTGTTAACTAGCAGGATGAAATATCAGACACTGACTCCATTCATGAAACTGTGAAAATGTGAATTGCCTAAAATTATTTTGGAGGCATTCTTCACCTTTAAATGAATCAGGTGAAAGGACCCAACAAGGCCTGTACTCTTTATCCTTAGGGACAAGACTCAAATACTTCTGTGTCCAGATATGACATCTGGAGAATTCTGTTTCCTGATAGGTTGCAAAGGACACAAGACGATTGCTCAAAGTTTAAAGAAACAGGTGATCTATAAGGTGGCAGAATCTCGCCTCTGGAATCTGGGCATTAATCTTGAATGAGCCTCCCTAGGTTAGAGTGTCAGAACACCTTTAAAAGAACTAAGAACTGGGATACTTATGAGCCTACAGAGCAGGCTGTATGAAGTGTCCCACTGACATTTAGGTCTTTTTCCTTGGGTACAGCAATTAATTCAGAGAGCGCAAGAGGATAGTGTGGTATGGTATAATATAGTGTAGTAAATAAAACTATTAATAATAGCTTATGCTTTGAAGCAGTCACCATGTATCAGGCACTGTTCTTTGCTGGGGATCAGCAAACTTTTTCTTAAAAGGTCAGATAGTAAACATTTTAGGCTTTATGGGCCAGGAGACAAAATTGAGGGTAATATGTAGGTACTTAAATAACCATTTTCAAATGCAGTCATTTAAAAATTAAAAAAAAAAAAATTCTTAGCTCACTGTACAAAGAGCTAAGCCCAGGTACTTGGTAACAGTCAAGCCTGAGAAAGCAAAGCGTCAAGAGGACCCTATTCCCTGTGGTTGGCAGGCAGGATCCCTTACTCCTTCTGTAAAATAATGAAGCTTTTATCAAGGACCTCCCAATGCAAATAACATTTATGGTTCCAGATGGCATATTGTAGTCGTTCATCTTTACGTAACCGGATGATTAGTACAGAGCAGCAATTGTAGCTAAATCATCTGTCAGTTTGTCTTTAGACCTTACTGATCATATCAGCCCAATATTTGGGATAACTGATGACACGTACTTAGGCATGGAAGAGAAGATTAAGCTTTGCTATCTCTAAAAGGAAACATAAGAAACAGAAAGCACTAAAATTGTTTTGGGTCCCAAGCCTCTGGCACCAATGAAAGGCCCTTTCTGGCCAACATCCTGAAAACAGGAGATGCTTTTTCTGGCTAATGGTGCAGGGATTCTCTGATATGGGTGTCCCTTTTTCCTGGCTCTGTAATCAGCAGCAAAATCAAGTGGAAGTAGTTTTGTTATGTGTTTCCTCGAACCAGGGAACATTTCAAAACATTCAGGACTTGGGAATTTTCAGTTCTCTGAACATCCCTTACCTGGCAAGGTGGGGCAATGAAGGTTCTAGTCAAATTAGAGAGAATATTCTGCATATAATAGGGAGTTACCATATATCCCATATGAGGATTTCAGATGGTAAACCATTTCAGTTAATCGATGACTAGAATGGCTTGAATGCCTCCTCTAAGCAAAAAGCACTAGGTGTCCTCCTGTAGTGCAAGACTCGATGACCTACTTCCTGCCAAAGATAAAATTAATACTAAAATTGTACTGAAGCCTTGAATACTTTTAGGGTTCAGCTGATTCACAGGATTAGCAAAACAAATGGTTATATGCTAAGTGCGTGTGAGAGTTATAATCCTAGGGTCATCTAGATCTATTTTTTTTAGGTCAGAAACAGTTGACTATTATTCAACTTACTATAAATTAATAGATTTCTAACCACACATATGGAATGTTTACAATGTTATTATGAAGTCACTTTGTTATAGGAAGCTTGCTTTCCTTGGATACTTTGATTTAGTTTGGCACCTAAACTACTTAAGACCTGGAACCCTCACCACCTCCCCTAAAAGGAGCAGTGTTTGCTTTCTGAGTCAGTTTTGTCCCTGATGCTCAGAGGCAGCTTGTTCTCTGAGTTCACACACCTCTGCTTACTGCTAAGTGATAGCGGACAAATTATAGCTGGTGAGGAGGCTTGTGAGCTTCCTTGCTGAACACCTCTAGGAGCCACAGAGAACACACAGTCACATGGCTTCTGGAGAGGGAAGCTCTCCAATGCACAGCAGACTGGAACCTACCTGTGGGAAGTCCTAATCTCCGTTGTCACCGCCTGGGAAATTTGTGCAGGGAATGGCAAAATGGGAACCTAATATCCCACAGTCACACATCCAAATTAAATTAACTTCAGCCAGTTATTATCCTAAATATGGTATTAATCAAATTATAAAGTAACATATACTTCTTCCATTCTGGCAGATAACAAGAACTTAAGTGAGATTTTTTTTTAAGCACACAAAATAAATGCTACTTAAATACCCTTTAACAATAAATATTTATTAGATACCTACTCTGACCCAGAATCTGCCAGCCTCTTTCTTCTATGTTCTCTCTTTTCCTTTCCACAACTCGTAAACAACAGGGCAGGGGTTAGAACCCAGTTTTTCTGAACCAACACAGGGTACGAAGGTGCTACATTGGCTTTGGGACCTTACTTGGAAATCTTTCTCAGGACTGTTTAGTAGACATGATGTAATATGTTTTGTAAGAGGAACCAATTTGGTAAAACTGAGAATGAGAACAGTTTGCTTTTAATTTCTTTTGGAGGGATTATGTGAAATCAAAAGCTCCTACATTGAGCATAATGGGACTTTTCACTTAGGCAGTGAGTACAGCAACCTCAATTGAGACTGTCCAAAGCGACTATTTTCTTAAGAAGGGGAAACAAGACAAAGTTCATGATAACACTCTCCTAATGGAACCAAACTGAACCACCCAGCTTAACTTCCCTAGGGAGAACCTGCGTCAAATTGAACACAAATATTTACCTAGATGTACTTGAAGAGGAACGCGAGACTCCTTCCACGGGTGGATTGCTAACCTGCTCCAAAGAACCGAGCAATCATTAGATGTTCTGATTTAGTCCTAAGTTATGGTTTATAGAAATACGTTATAATACATACATTATACAATGTATTTATATAAAGTGTATATTAAAATATACTAGAAATAAATATATAAATATAAATATATTATATAAATACATGATTGTTTATATAAATATGTTATATAAATACATATAAAATATGTAGAAAATACATCTAGAAACAAATTTCAATGATTTTTTTTTTCTCTCTGCTATTATAATATTGGGTATTCTCTTGTAGTTCTGCTTCTCTGGGGAACTCTGCAAAGACTTGTCTGCATTTTCCCTGCACTCAGTCTGAGGAGTGGTAACAGAAACTATGCTTATACCAAATGACACTTTCATAAGGGTTGGGGGGTGGAGGAGAGGTCTGGTCAAAATGCCTTAAAGTGCCTAAAAGTGGATGAGCTGCCACTTCACAGAGCCAGAGACACCAGCCTCCAGAGATCCTAGGACCCCTGACCAGCTCTCAAGTTCTGTTGTTAGGATAGGTATACACTCAACATTCTATTCCTGGCAAGATGGTATAAAACCGTGCACCTCCTTCGAATACTGCAGGGCCAGCTACATGATTTGCAGGGTCCAATGAAAGATGAAAAGGTGTAGACGCTTGTTCACAAAGTAAGAAAAGAGCTTTTTCCTTGTTACTTAAGTATCTGTCTCAAGCTGTCATGGTGTTTTTTTCTTTGCTATTTAATGTAGCGTTCCCTTGGGCATGAAGGTACTCACTGGGCAGGTACAGGCCTTCATTGCCACGGGGCTCCCCAGTCTCCCCCAGCTTCACACGTGGGGTTGCCTCCAACTGTCCTTGTACCTGCACCCAGCCCTACCATGGGGGCAGAGGAGGACAGCGGTTGCTGGAACAAGGCAGGGGACTAGGCAGCCAAGAATCTGACCCGGGGAAGCTGCAACGTAGCAAGAGAGACTGTGTGTGAAGCAGGCTCCAAGTCCATGTCACATACTCTGCAGTCCCATTAGACTTACAAAACACAAATTCAAACATAAAAGGTTTGAGAATTTCAAAATCGTGACCCCAGAACATTCAACCCCAGAGTGTGGAGCCCCTCCGAGCATGGAGCCATGTACAGTCATACTGGTAATACCCACGAAGCCAGTCCTGGCTAACCCGGAAGCACCTATTTGCTCAAAGTAGGCTCTTCAGTCCAGAAATTGGTCATGTGACAGTGGTGTCCCTAAATAATGAGCAAAGAGACATTGTCCAAGAAGAGACTCCTAAAGCAGAAATGCTAGTCAAGGAGCCCCTGGCTCTGCCAAGAGCAGCTCTCCTGATTTCCAATTTAGCAATAGATAAAAAATGAGTTCAGGGATCTAAAACCTTTGTTTCAGTCTCAAAAATTTCTAACTAATCATTAGGATGAACTTGTAAGTAGAAAAACTCCCCAAGTTTCTTTGTTGACAGGCTAAAGGGAAGGTAGATAATGAGAGAGCCCTAATCAGATAGCACAGAAACCACCAAATCATGAAAATCCAAACAAACAAAAAAGCATTATCTTAATAGCCAAGCCAGAAAAGCAGATGGTCAGAGAACAAGCTCTGGGAGCCTGGAAAGTAAGATCTTAGGAAAGAAAAAAAAAAGCACCATGACAGCCTTGAACTCTGAGCTAGTAATGGAACAAAATCTAGATTCGCTTAAAAAAAAACCATCATGGGTCTTGCATTTTCCCAGAGTTCCTATGTTATCCTCAATGGGTCATAAATCTCATATATAACTCAGAACTATCTTGACACTGAAACTATGTAACTGGGGCATTCGGTTCAGTGTTTGCATTGGCTATCATGCTAAATTGTCAGGCCACCCTTCGTTAGCCTCATTTTGCCTCGAGAAACCAGGGCTTACAGAGGTACCTTGCCCACAGCCCCCCAGGTGGCGCACAGTGACAGAGCTGAGGTGTGACTAAGCTGCCTGCACTCTTAGCCCTCTCCTTCCTGCTCCTAGCACTAGCTGCCTTGTATTCTCTCAAGAGGCACAAAAAGCACTTCTTAAAGCCCTACGTCCTGATTTGTTATTTGGAGATTGTAATCACTAGAGCAAGAGAACTCAGGCAATGCAGCTCAACGATATAAACGAAATCTTCAAGCTCCTCCTCTTTTCTCTCTTCCTTCTGGTATGAATCACCCCTTCTAGCCTTTCTATGCCCCCATGTCCTACTTGTAAAATAATAATAATGAAGTCTTCATCATAGTATTATGGTAAGAGCTAACACTGGTGATCCATGTAGATCACTTAGCATATCCCTCAATAAAATTTGCCATCATCAGTATAAACGTTCATATTAGTGTTAGTGTCAATTTTGGAATGGGAAAGAATGTTGAATGTGTATGGGCAGGCAGTGTTAGTCTCTTTCTTTAGACTAAAAGTATGAAAAAGCAGAGCAGTGTGTATAAAGTGGGTGAGGGAGAATTATGAATTTAGAGCCTACTGCTGATTAAAACCTGTGTTGTGTTATAACTATCAAGAAGCGCACCTAATAGGATTTATTTTCCAATCTATGTTCTCCTAATTTCCTGAAAATTCTTTCAGAGGCTCCTCATATCCCATATACAGCCAACTTCTTAGTCAAACAGGAAAAAATCTAAGGGAAAAAACTAAATCTCAATGTACTGGAATCCAAATGTTGCCAGTTTATATCTTCTCTAAAATTTGTTTCTGAAAAATTTCACACCAATACCAGTTACTTGGTTTATTTATTTTGTATTTTACCATTTTACTACATATAAATGGCTTAGAGATTGCATCTTCTTATTTATATATTTTACTTGTTACCTCACATAGAGTAGAAGTTCTCTGTTTTCTTATTCCTAGCACAGGGATACACAACAGAAGATGTATAATAGAGGCTTAATTAATGTATTTATTAGGCTAAATAACACTTCCTAACATTCTCTCAGGGAATTCATTCTCCAGGCCCCACAAATTGGACCTCTGTAGCTTTAGAGTTTTGGATCCTAAAGGGGTAACACATCCACCAGGAGACCTAGCAAGAATCCCATTGCGCACTAAGCTACACCTGCTCCCCAACCACCTGGGGCAAGTCAGACCAAACTACTAGCAGGTAAAAAGAGGAACCACCATCTTGGCAAGGGTAATGTATCCTGATCACCAGTCAGGAGGAAGAAGAACTGTTGTTCCCAGAGGGCAGAGAGGAATACATTTGGCGCACAGGTGTTGGACTTGGGTTTCTCTCAGAATTCCCTTGCCCAGTTACGAGACTCATTAACGTTATTTGTCCATGATAAACCCAGCATCCACAGCCTGAGAAAGGGGAGAGAACCCTTCTGGATTTCCTATTGAGTAAGTGCCAGAGACCAGCAGAGAAGCTAGCCAAGGGTGAAGGGAATCTTGAATGGTTAGTGAAGGAAGGAGAGAATGAATAACATTTGTGACCTTAAGACTAACTGCAATAGTGAGGGCAGTAGTTTGTCTCACTGATCATCCTCCTATGAGTTTCCCTCACGGAAAAAAAGGCCCACCAGAATCTTGTAGGAGCTGGTCCCCAAATTCATAGGAAATAAATAGATCCAAGCAGCACAAGGAGAGGGCTCTTATATGAGCAGTGTCACAGTCCTAGCCTCCCTTCAAGACATAGATGTGTCCCCCTGCAAGTGGGAAGGTAGTTGCTAACAGCACTTTTTGGGAATCACCTCAGTGGAAGAAGGCCCCCTGCCTAAGGTGTGCCCTTCGGGCAGACCACATATAATGACTGATCAGTGCAAGTCAGGACAACTCTGAAGTGCTGTCCAGCTTCAGAGTCCCCCCCCCCCCCCCCTATACACACAGAAGCCTTGTTAGGACCGCACCTCAGCCCAAATTATCCTTCTGCCCAAGTTTTCTTCCTTTTTGGCCCCATCCTAATAAATTTCCTCTACGCTAAGCTCCCTCTCAGAACCTGATTCTTAGAGAAGCCAAGTCAGAGCAGTCACTGATACTTAGATTAATAGTGAACTTTTTATCAGATCATCATGCTGCTTTATCTTCAGGCCCTACTTTATCTGGCAGGTCAGAGGGACATCGAGGAAGATGGCAGGCTTGATCTGCTTCACTAATGATACACATGTGAGGGCTATCCACAGCAAAGGACATAGGAGCAAAGGCTGAGAGGTTTTTCTTCCAGAGGCTAAAATGAGGAAGCAGAGCTGGAGCTTTCCACATTAGGAACTGTGGCAATAGGGGGTCTCACAGGATACCCTCAAACACATCCCTCTTCAGAAGGCCAACATTTTCATGCCCACCACAGAGAAGGCACCACTGACTAGCCAGAATGGACCAAAGGTGATACACATAGATACAGCAGAGGACTGGAGGCAGTGGTGTTCACCACTGACTAGCCAGAACGGACCAAAGGCGATACACATAGATACAGCAGAGGACTGGAGGCAGTGGTGTTCACCACTGACTAGCCAGAACGGACCAGAGGCGATACACATAGATACAGCAGAGGACTGGAGGCAGTTGTGTTCTGGCAAAGGTTACCAACCAGCAACCAACCCAGAAGGGAAAAAAGCACTGACTTACAATGTTTGCTTATCTCCATGGTGCAAAGACTCCCACCATGGTTGATTTTAAGCTACCAATAGGACATCACTGATTGTGAAGTCAGGAAGTAACGTACAGTGGGCGCCTGGGTGGCTCAGTTGGTTAAGCGACTGCCTTCGGCTCAGGTCATGATCCTGGAGTCCCGGGATCGAGTCCCGCATCGGGCTCCCTGCTCAGCGGGGAGCCTGCTTCTGCCTCTGACCCTCCCCCCTCTCATGTGCTTGCTCTCTCTCATTCTCTCTGTCTCAAATAAATAAATAAATAAATCTTTAAAAAAAAAAAAGGAAGTAACGTACAGTAACATACCATCACAGAGTATTTCCACCATACAGGTCTAATACGTATAAATAACCTTAAGGTTAATATAGCTTAACCTTAATATAGTAAAAATATATAAAACAATTAGGAAGTGACAAGTTTTGAACATTACCTCTTTTCAATATAATTCATTTAATTGTAACTTTATATAATTCAGTTTATAGTAATGGCACACTTAACAGTTGGCCCATACAATTCCTGAAAATTTAACAGTCAGCTCTAACAAGCCGGTACAGACCAATTCCAATATATCATCTGATACAGGAGCAGTTGAGAAAAAGAGAGCCCCCATTCTCACTCCTCTTACCAGTCCCCAACACAAAAAGCTAGAAGCAGAAGGCGAAAGGAGAAGAAAGAAAGAAAAAGGCATGTTCCCCTCTCTCTCTTGGCCAGACAGACATGGGGTAGGAAATGTTCCAGTTTTCTGTTGCTGCAGAATAAACCATCCTAGAATGTAATGGTGCTCTCTCATGGTTCTGAGGGCCAACTGGGCTCATCTGGGTGTTTCTTCTCCATGAGAAGTTAGCTGGAGCTGCAGTCGTCTGGTGCCGTGACTGGGCTCTCCTGCCTGAGACGGCCCATTTACATGTCTGTCCCCTTGGCAGACACAGCTGGGAGGCAGGGCTCAGCTAGGAAGCTAGGACTGTGGCATGACTGGGCCTCCCTCTCTATCCATGCCTTTTCCCGCTCCCTCCCTTTCCTGGACCGTTGGTTCCATAGGAAATGCTATATTTTGTGAGTGCACGCTGGATTGAGGAGCCCTCTCCTGTGTAAGTCCAGGGCCTTTCCTTCTCCATGCGGTATCTCTACATAATATGTTGACATGCCAGATTTCTTACATGATGGCACTGGGCTTCCAAAAGCACAAAATAAGAAGATGCCAAGGCTTCTTATGACTCAGGCTCAAAATGGGCACACCATCCTTTCCACGGGTTCATATGAGTCATAGGCCTAGCTCAGAATCAATATCAGAGGAAACAACAAAGGGCAAGATTGGCAGAGGACCATCTCCAGAGACCAGCTACCATGGGAAGGTGGGAAGGGGATACCTGAGAGGTGATAAGGAGATGAGGTTTAAATTGGATTTGAAATAAGAGGTTTACATTTGAGATTGGAAAAGCTTGAGGTTTTAAATAACAAAGTGACAGGAAATTACAGATTCTAGGCAAAATGTTACTGAGAAAGGAAAGGGTGAGAAAGGAGTATTTGACATAACAGTTTAGGGGCATTTGAAATAATATAAAATAACTTGGTATATTTACCCCTACTCAGTTTAAAGTGTTCAATAAACCAACTGCACATGACTGTAAAAATATCAGTAATGATTATGAATTATTAAGATTTGTTTTTCAACTTTCATATCAAAATTAAGGTGAATATGTAGAGGTGTTTTCTTCATCTGAGTCAGGGTTCACTCTTGCTTTTAAGCAGGAGCATCTTAATTTCTATCTGAACAGTGCAACCTGACAACTGTTTTATATTTATTTCATTTTTGTCATACATTTTAGTTTAACACTCAGCATGTGACTCCCTCCCATTTTCCAAAATCTTTGCAGTTTTTCCAAATGTGGAAGTTATGGAAAAATAAGTGTTCTCTGGGACACACCCACATCCTGCTCAATTTTGAACAGATTAAGAAACAATTGGTTGGAATTCACAGTATCTTTCACAAAATCCTTTCCTAGACTAAACAGTATATTGGAGGACATTTGTAAATTATCACTGGGAATAATACACTAATAAAACTTATCTGTAATGGTAACATATTTGCTTCTTTACATTGTAAAAAAACATCTTTGGGTATGTTATCCTAGCCTTGAGCCACCTGTAGTGGTAGATATTATTGCCTCTGTATTGCAAAAGAAGAAATTAAGGCCTAGAGAAATTAAGCAGTTTGCTTCAGTTCTGTAATTATGAGTACCTAAACCCAAGTCTTCAGGCTTCAAATTAAGTAGGCCAATTTTCCTAATTTAATGACCTACTAGAATCTTCTTTCCTAAAAGCTAAATCTTCCTTTCTCTAGACAGATCTAGTATAAAAGAAAATTTTTACAGAATATGGGAGGAACACTGGGTCCTAACTCCTACAGAAGTGTTATCCCAACTTGGGCGGTATTTCTCTTCTAACATTATTGTCAAAGCCTCGGATTTTCTTTTGCTTTTGTGGGACAGTGTTACTTTATTTCCACAGCCAAGTTGGTTAAGACAGAGTGTCCCTTAT
Source organism: Mirounga angustirostris (assembly GCF_029215605.1). Lineage (NCBI taxonomy): Eukaryota > Metazoa > Chordata > Mammalia > Carnivora > Phocidae > Mirounga > Mirounga angustirostris. The sequence goes on from NW_026991716.1 coordinate 70,513,238, forward strand.
TGGAAGGCAGGTCATACAAAGTAGGCAAGACTGTCGAAGAGAGTACTTCTAGCACGATCCAGAAGGTGATTCAAGAAGCCAGGGTAAATAATGGTGTCTAATTCAAGGGTAGCTTCTTGAGTTGAGGCATGGCGGTAGGCATACATATCTGCATGAAACGATCATTCCAGAAAAGTTTGCTGTAAAGCACAGCCTGTTGTAAGAATTGGCTTTTCAGCCAAGTTTTTAATTAGCATCAAAGTTTCTTAATGGAATATTGCATAGTAATTAAAACCATGAGTTTTGAAGTGAGACTTGAGTTAAAACAGATTCTTCTACATATTGTATATGTGGCCATTCAACAGTCACCCAACTCTAAATTTCAATTTCTTCTTCATAAGACAAAATAATAGTGAATCATTGGTAGGATTCAGAAAATTGTGTATGTTAAGAAGGATAATACAATACAGTTTCCAATAAATATAAATGATATACATTACAGAGGGATCACCATGATAAATCTATCTTACCATCTGTCATCACACAAAGTTGTTACAGATTACTAACTGTATTTCCTGTGGTATACATTGTATCCTTATATCTTATTTATTTTATAACTAGAAGTTTGGATCTTTTAATCCCCTTCCATTTTACCTATCCCAGCACCCCCTCTGGCAACCATCAAAGTGTTCTCTGTATCCGTGAGTCTATTTCTGTTTTGTTTTGTGTGTTTGATTTTGTTTTTTCAATTGCACATGTAAGTGAAATCCAACAGTATGCGTCTTTTTCCATTTGACTTATTTCACTTAGCATAATACCTTCTAGGTCCATGCATGTTGTTACAAATGGTAGGATTTCATTCTTTTTTATGGCTGAGTAATATTCCATTATATATATTACATTATATATACATAATGGAATATAATATATATATTACATCTTCTTTACTTTTTGTATTAGTGTTTTCATTTTCATTTTCTTCAAAAACCCAAAAACAGAATTGCTGGATCATGTGGTAGTTCTATTTTTAATTTTTTGAGGAACTTCCTACCATTTTCTATAGTGGCTGCACTGATTTACATTCCTTCTAACAGTGTACGAGCATTCACTTTTCTGCACATCCTTGCCAATACTTGTTATTTCTTGTTTTTTTTGATACTAGTGATTCTGACTGGTGTAAGGTGCTATCTCATTGTGGTTTTGATTTGCATTTCCCTGATGATTAGTGATGTTGAGCATTTTTCCATGCATCTGTTGGCCATCTGTATGTCTTCTTTGGAAAAACGTTTATTCAGGTCCTCTGCTCATTTTTTAATTGGATTTTTTTTTTTTATATTGAGTTGTGGGAGTTCTTTATATGTTATGGAAAGTAACCCCTATCAGTTATATCATTTGCAAATATCTTCTTCCATTCAGCGGGTTGCCTTTTTATTTGTTGATGGTTTCCTTAGCTGTGCAAAAGCTTTTAAGTTTAATGTAGTCCCATTTTTTTTTTATTTTGCTCTTTATTCCCCTTACCTCAGAAGACAGATGAAAAAAAAAAAATTGCCCAGACCTGTGTTTTCTTCTAGGAGTTTTATAGTTTCAGATCTTACATTCAAGTCTTTAATTCATTTTGAGTTTATTTTTGTATATGGTGGTAGAAAGTGGTCTAGTTTCATTCTTCTGCATGTAGCTGTCCAGTTTTCCCAACCCCACTTATTAGAGAGTCTTTTCCCCCATTGTATGTTCCTACCTCCTTTGTTGAAGATTAATTGACCATACAAGTATGGGTTTATTTCTGGGCTCTCTATTCTGTTCCAATGGTATACATGCCTGTTTTTGTGCTGATAACATACTGTTTTGATTACTACAGCTTTGTAGTATAGTTTGAAATCAGGCAGTGTGATACCTCCAGCTGTGTTCTTCTTTCTCAAGATTGCTTTGGTTACTTGAGGTTTTTGGAGTTCCATAAAAATTTCAAATCCTTTTTCTAGTTCTGTGAAAAAATACCATTGGGATTTTGGTAGGGATTACATTTAAGTAGTATGCACATTTTAACAATATTAATTCTTCTACTCAATGAACTCAGTGTATCTTTTTATTTATTGGTGTTGTCTTCAATTTCCTTTGTGAATGTCTTATAGTTTTCAGAATATAGGTCTTTCACCTCCTTGGTTAAATTTGTTCCTAGGTATTTTATTCTTCTTGATGCAATTGTAATGGGACTTCTTCTTTAACTTCTCTTCCTGTTAGTTCATTATTACTGTATAGAAATGCAACAGATTTCTGTATATTAATTTATTCTTCTTGATGCAATTGTAATGGGACTTCTTTAACTTCTCTTCCTGTTAGTTCATTATTACTGTATAGAAATGCAACAGATTTCTGTATATTAATTTAGTATCCTGCAACTTTTGAATTCATTTATTCTAATAGTTACTTGGTGGAGTCTTTAGGGTTTTCTATATAAAGTATCATGTTGTCTGCAAATAGTGACAGTTTTACATTAGCAATTTGGATGCCTTCTATTTCTTGTCTTAATGCTGTGGCTGGGAATTCTAGTACTATCTTGAATAAAAGTGGTGAGAGTGAACATTCTAGTCTTGTTCCTGATCCTAGAGGAAAAGCTTTTAGCTTTTCACTGTTGAATGTAATATTAGCTGTGGGTTTGTCATATATGGACTTTTTATGTTGAGGTATGTTCCCTCTAAACCCACTTTGTTGAAAATTTTTATCAGAAATGGATGTTGATTTTTGTCAAATGCTTATTCTGCATCCATTGTGATGATCGTATAATTTTTATCCTTCATTTTGTTAATGTGTGTCTCATGTTGATTTACAAATATTGAACCATCCTTGCATCCCTGGAATAAATCCCACTTGATCGTGGGGAATGATCTTTCTGATGTATTGTTGAATTTGGTTTGCTAATATTTTGTCAAAGATTTTTACATCAGTTATCATTAGGAACAAGATTTAGAATAAAAATATTCCCCCTCCTACCTAGACTCAGAAGGCAAAACAACTGATTAACAGATACAAATTATTAATATAAATAATTATCAGGACAAATTTTGATGAGGTATTGAGGACCAAAGAGAAACACAAGCTCTATAAAACTTGAAATAATGGACTGACTCAATTATATAGGGAGAGAAGAATAACTTTCATTATACTTACTTCCATGTTTTAATGTGAAGTGAATCTACCAAAATTGTTCCAATAAAACCTTAATTTGAGATCCATATACTCTGATGGAAATATGGAGTCACAAATTTCCTTCACTTATTTATTAAGCCCTGGGTGCCAGGGATGCTCTTGTGGGAGGGAAAACAGCAGTATGGAAGACTATATATAGCTGCTTACCTCAGAAAATTTTCCTCTGATGGTGAGGATGAATTATTCAACAAATAATTACTATAAGTAGAGGAAAACATTAGAAGAAATGTTATTTTGTGTGCTTTGAGGCATTGCTTACTTTTGATTTATTTTGCCTATTTAAAAAAATGATTATTTTTGCTATGTACTTACCACATTTTATTAAATTTTTTAAACAGTTTTGTTATTTTAATTAAAATTTATCTGAATTCAAGAGCTAAATTTGCTAATTTTCCCTGAAGGTCTGCTTCATTTCCCCTTTGCTTCCACCAAGGTTTTTACATCATTGCAAGAGGACAAATTTCCTTTACTGAAGAGCCATAAGTATGAATTCCTTCAGATCAGCCCTCTTTGTTATATTCCCATCCATGCAGATGCAATAATTCCTCATGCAAAAACTTATTTAATTGATCAGAAACTACTATAAGAATGCTAGATTTTAAATATGAAAGAATAAATAGAAACAAGCGCTATGGTACAAATTTTCTGAATAAAACTGATGTTGACATCAATGTCCCAGTAAGGGGATGCTCTAGACTTTAAAAAAGGTAAAAGAAGGGCACCTGGGTGGCTCAGTTGGTTAAGCATCTGCCTTCAGCTCAGGTCATGATCTCAGGGTCCTGGGATCAAGCCCCGCATCAGGCTCCCTGCTCCATGGGAAGCCTGCTTCTCCTTCTCCCACTCCCCCTGCTTGTGTTCCCTCTCTCACTGTGTCTCTCTCTGTCAAATAAATAAATAAAATCTTTAAAAAAAAAAAAAGGTAAAAGAATGAAAAAAACCAATAATAATAATACCAATAACAAAAACAACGATAATGATGATAGCACAGATGTAGATGCTTTTGAAGAATGTTTGTGACCAAGATCTCTGATCCACTCATGGATCACTCTCTTCATTTAATGTCAGCTGAGTCACTCATCTTTCTGTGTATCAGATTCATTGTACTGGTTCAATATTTACTGACTGCTTATGGCATACAAAGCACAGTCCCTAAAGGTGAGCTAACACAGCTGCTCCACAGTTTGTTCTCTTTCTACCTTTGCAAACTTACACCACAACCTCCAAGAGGGTAAAAGGTGTTGCCAGTCAGCCCAGTATTCGTGTGAGAATAACCTTGATCTTGACCACTCCTTGGATGAGATGAACTCTGAAGTGAGTTATGTGGAAAAGAAAATGTTGACTACAAATAAGAAAGGATCCCTGTCCTCCTGGAAGAGATTTAGGATAGAAGTCAGAAGATTAGTCAAGCAGGTTTAGTGTTAAAGAGGAGAAGGTAGTCAGCTTTAAGAGAGAGCTCAAGACTTTCCCCCTTCTTTGCTATTATGTTACATTACCCAGTAGGTTCCAGGGTCAGTCATCAAGAGGGCCCCTTGGCAGAGGGTGGAATACTTGATGTGATCAGGGGGCCATATGTGGCCCTACACTGTGCCCTCTGAAGTTCTCTTCTCCTTTTGATGCTTCCACTCTTGAGATTGACAATTTCTTTTTATTCTTTTTCTCTTCAGAGGTCCCTACTCTGAGCAGGCCTGGGGTGAGTTGCTTAGATTCAATTCTAGCTCCCAGAGAGAGAAATGTCCTTCCCTTCTTTTTGCAGGTGCTTTCTTCTTTGGATCCTTCTCTCTGTACTGCCCCATGTCGTGAAACCAGGGACCTACAGAGCAGACATAGAAAAAAGGGGACCAGAAGTATGCTGGGCTTACTCTTAAGGAAAACCATAGACCAGTCTGGAACCTTCAGAAAAGAAGGACTTGTTGCCCTAGTTGCTGAGGATGTTAAGATGATCTTCAATCATCAACCCTCTTTGAAAAGGGATTGCCTTAACTAAGAAACCTGCCTGGCTCAAAGTCATACCTCCTTCCAGGGACAGCTTACATTCACAACCTATCCCTACTTAAGATAACTCTGAAAAGCCATCCCAACTCCAGAGCTACACTTGAGGTCAGCAAAGGCCTTCATGGGGACTGCATTATTGCTCAATTTCTCCCTCTGCCCAATCTTGCTTCCTGTTCATCCCTTTGACAGCCCAATAGCAACCTAATCAATGTCCTGCTTATTAAAAAAATAGTAGAAACCATTCATATCTTACAAGCTATACAAAAACAAGTGATATTTGGCCCATAGGCTATAGTTTGCCAATTCTTGCTCTATAACCACTTTCCTAAATTAAGTCAGCTTTGGGAGTCTTAGTATAAGCATATGTCAAATGATGCCCATTTCCAAAGTTAAAATGTTTAAGCTAGAAATGCTTACATTTAAGTCATTGGTGGGCAAATCAATAATGCCAACAACTCAGAAATATTAAGCAAAACCATTCACATGAACAAAAACATTCCCACTCTCCATGCTGTATTTTTTCATGAAATAAAAAGACTTTGTTTTTTGGGTTTGAGGGCCAAACATTCTTGAAGTGGAATATGAAAGTCACTTGGAAAAGAAAAACATTATCAACAATTAGATATAAAATTTTGGAGCTGTGATAAAGAGTGGTTTTCTATATTTTCTTACTTTGAATTTCATGGAATCTGGCAACAGTCTTCAGAAAGGCACAGTATCACCCTCACGTGTAATTTACATTGAAAAGAAGCTACACAGAAATGACTCACAGAACCTATTCATCAAAAGACCTAGTATCTGCTCAGCAGCTATTGTGACCTCAGGCCAGCTAAGCCACTGCCCTATTCTTCAGCCACTCTAGCAATGAAAATGCACATGACATCCCTGAAACCCTCAACCTTCCATCTCAGAGTTCTAGAAGAACCAGCAACAGGGATTGTCACCTTAAGGGCTGAGTACTCAAAAATATTCATGTGATAAATTATTGTGAGTAAATAATTAAATGAAGAGCTCAAAAAAATACTCAAGTGGGACTATCCTCACTTTGATTTTGTTGTTCACTTCTGCTCAGGCTTCTTTGCAAACTATGGACGGAAAAAAATTTCAATGGTCTATTTGACGTTAATACCTAGTCAAGGTCAACCTTGTAAGAAAATAGACTCCATTTTCAGTTTTGAAATTCCAATTAACTTCGTATCAGGTAACTGAATTTTTTTCATAAAATGCAAGAGTCAGAATATTGCATTCTAGATTAGAATTAAAATTTCCCAGAAGAGAGTGTCTAAAATAGAAATCTGATATGATTCATGCTTCCCTTTTTCCCTCTTCTCTGTTGTAGGTGTAATCTTTTTAGAGGAATTTACGGTTAATCCTATAATGATATCTGAAGGAAAATCAGTGAGGATAGAGTAGGCCTGATTTTTCTAACCATAAACACTATCAATTAGAGCTAGAAATAACTTTGGGAAACCATGGCCACAAAGACTATGGTTAAACTAAAAATAACATGATACAATTTGAAGGGGGTGGATGACGATGGTTCAGACAAGAATCTTGCCTTTATTGCAGGTTTTCAGGCAGAGGTCACTATGAAGTCCACCATTGTGGTTTCCAACATAGATCCTCAGTGTAATTCTCTTCCCTTATTGGACTTCCCATCCCCCTAAAGCTCCCTCAGACTTGCTTTTTTTTTTTTTTTTTTTTTTCTGGGAAACGTGATCAGGCACCTTCCTCATTTGACACTGAAAGATAGGACATCAGGGCAGAAAGAGGAACCAGGAAGGAGTAAGAGTTGAGTGTTAGATAGGACTTTTTCTTAATAATGCACCTAAACTTTTTTTTTTTCCCCACCATGGCCCATGACCTCCCACATCTACCTAAGAATACCTGTTTCCCAGGATCCCCCTCTCTGTCCATGTCTTTGTCTTTGCTCTTTGCCTCTGATTCCTCCAGTGAGTCCTGGCACCATGGTATTTAGCTATGGCTCAAGTTCCTAAAAATGATTCCCTTCACAATGTTAAATAACAGACTTCTCTCCTGTCTGATCTTCTCATGCCAGAAATGAGTTCACAGGTTTTTTGCCATTGTTCTTTGGAAAACCAAAGGAAGTTCAGGGCAAGCTTTGTAAAGAAGAGGGCACTGGACCAGGGCCAGGCAGGATGTCAGGGATTTCACTGACTGAGGTCATGGAAGGAAAGTCATTTCAAGCAAAATGAGCCCTTTGAGCAAAAGCATGGAGAGGATCAACTTCAGTTTGGCAGGAGCAGAGAGTATGTGAAGGCTATATTTATTTTTTTTAATATTTTTTCTCTTTTTAATAAGGTAACATTTTATTTATTTTGAAAGATTTTTCCTGTCAAGGGGAAAATCTATTTTTGTATGATATCAAAAGCTCAGTGTCACTCAGAAGCAAAATTAAATACAAAAATAGGCAATATCAGCCACTACTAGCTTTGATGGAATTACATTTCCCTATTTTCTCTCTTTCTTGGTTGCGAAGGAATACCAAAAAGTCTCCCTGCACTGAGCTGTGATACATATGTGTAGATTTTACTCTATTGGTGCTAAGAATATTTACATATTAAGTTCATGAACAGTCTTGAACATGAGGTGAATACACATTTAACACCTAGTTGTTCTTTTTTATTTTAGCCAGTCATAATAAGTGGACATGATTAATTTGTTTTATGATTTTATATCAATTGAGCTCTGTACAGCTTGTATTTTTACCATTCTATGATTCAACATATCCCAGAAGTAGGTCTTTGATGTGAGATTTTTTTTTTTTAAGATTTTATTTATTTATGTGAGAGAGGGAACACAAGCAAGGGGGAGTGGGAGAGGGAGAAGCGGGCTTCCTGCTGAGCAGGGAACCCGATGCGGGGCTTGATCCCAGGACCCTGGGATCATGACCTGAGCCGAAGGCAGACGCTCAACGACTGAGCCACCCAGGCACCCCTGATGTGAGATTTTTAGAACGGTATAGTATCTTAAGAATAGCATAAAGTGCTTTTCAGGTGATCATACATTACTTCAACACCATTAGCTAATAAGAAATAGTGACAGTTGAAATTCAGCCTTTGATAATTATTTTAAAGATGCTAATTAGAAGTTCCCTTATCAGCTGTGCTACTGTGTTAAAAAAAAAAAATCTTAAGCCTCTATCACATGCCATTACGTTTTTGCAAAGTTACGGCAAACAACCTCAGAGGCCCTACGAATACTGAATGTAGTTGCTTGGGGTTTGGCACAACTTTTTTTTTTTTTAAGATTTATTTATTTATTTGAGAGAGAGTGCACACGAGGGGTGGGAGAAGCAGAGAGAGAGAGACGAGCAGATTCCCCACTGAGCTCGGAGCCTGACGTGGGGCTCAGTTCCAGGACCCTCAGATCATGACCTGAGCCGAAAGCAAGAGTCAGACACACCACTGACTGAGCCACCCAGGTGTCCCTGGCCCAACTTTTTTAAAACATTTTTTTTAAAACTCTAGGTTAGTGCTTCTTTTCATCTATCATCCACTTCCTCTAATAATGACCTCTCTACATGTGCTGACAATCAATTGTCATCCCAGAATATGCCTTAACATGCTTCCACATGACTCTTTTTCAATATGATTTACTATTCAAAAGAAAAAGTGGAAATACACACTGAAAGATCAAGAAGGCATATCTTTATTTATGATGCCTGTTTCCAAGGAATGTATTGAGATTCCCAGCTAACTACCTAGGGACTAATCTTAAAACATCTGCACATCTTCAGGCCTATCACTCTGAAGTGAGTTGCAATCAGATGAGCTGCTGCATCGCTGCACGTTTTAAGATCCTTTATTATGACAAATATTTAGTGTGCTTGTTTTGCATTGTCACAGATAAAATTTTATGTTAGATAAATGTAGCTGTATTTACTTTTTTAAAATTATTTATGCCTTAAATATTTACCAAATTATTTTGGAGGTAGCATACAGTGAAAAATGGAGATGCAATAAAACCACAAACAACATTGAGTTTTAAAAAGTGCTGAATAGGGCGCCTGGGTGGCTCAGTTGGTTAAGCGACTGCCTTCGGCTCAGGTCATGATCCTGGAGTCCCAGGATCGAGTCCCGCATCGGGCTCCCTGCTCCGCGGGGAGTCTGCTCCTCCCTCTGACCCTCCCCCCTCTCCTCTCATGAGCTCTCTCTCTCTCAAATAAATAAATAAAATCTTAAAAAATAAAATAAAATAAAAAATAAATTTAAAAAGTGCTGAATAATGAATCTGTAGGAGATACTGATACCAGATAAGCAAACCAGCAGTTGAATGCATAACTGACCTCTGAACTTGAGGGCAGCAAGAGCATAAAACAAAAACAAAGATGTGACGTGTTACATTGTGCTCACTTAAATAAATGGAAGCAAATGGTTTGCCAGCAGTCGTTTGAAAGCATTTATTAAATATCAGTCGCATAGTAGATTATTCTTAAGCTGTGTGCAGAAGCCTGGGAGTTTTGTTCAGTGCAGATGGGCCCTGGGCTCTACTGGAGATACTAAATGGACACCAAAAGTTGAGAACCAAACTATGTGATGGGCACTTTTTGGTGAAAAAAGATATTTGTAATTGCAGTGTAGTTGACATACAACATTATATTAGCTTGTTGTGTCATGTTTGTTGATTTGACAATTATATACATTATGAAATGGTCACCACGATAAGTGTAGTCACCATCTGTCACCATACAACGTTATTACATATTATTTGACTATGTTCCCTATGCTGTACTTTTCATCCCTGTGACTTATAATTTCTTAAGTGGAAGTTTGTTCCTCTTCATTTGTCTCATCTGTTTCACCCATCCCCTACCAACCTCCCCCTCCCCAAAAGCAACCACCAGCTTATGCTCTGTATCTATGAGTCTGTTTTGCTTTTTGTTTGTTGTTATTTTAGATTCCACCTATAAGTGAAATCATATGGTTATTGGTCTTTCTTTGACTTATTTCACTTAGCATAATGCCCTCTAGGTCCATCCATGTTGTTGTAAAAGGCAAGATTTCATCCTTTTTAAAGGCTGAGTAATATTTCCATTGTTTGTGTGTATATGTGTGTGGGTGCACACCACATCTTCTTCATCCATTCATCTATCGATGGACACTTAAGTTGCTTCCATATCTTGGCTACTGTGAATAATGCTGCATTAAACACAGGGGCGCATATATCTTTTCAAATTAGTGTTTTTGCTTTTGGGGGGGTAAATACCCAGACGTGGGATTACTAGATCATATGGTATTTCTATTTTTAATTTTTTGAGGAAACTCCAAACTGTTTTTTCCATACTGTTTTTGTTTTTTGGTTTTTTTTGTTTGTTTTTTGGGGTTTTTTTTAAAGATTTTATTTATTTGACAGAGAGAGAGATAGAGAGAGAGGGAACACAAGCAGGGGGAGTGGAAGAGGGAGAAGTAGGCCTCCCGTGGAGCAGGGAGCCCGATGCAGGGCTCGATCCCAGGACCCTGGGATCATGACCTGAGCTGAAGGCAGACGCTTAACGACTGAGCCACCCACGTGCCCCTTCCATACTGTTTTAAATAGTGGCTGCACCAGTTTGCATTCCCACCCAGGATTCCCTTTTCTCTACATCCTTGCCAATATGTGTTCAGGGTCTTTTGTGTTTCCGTACGAATTTTAGGATTGCTTGTTCTAGTTCTGTGAAAAATGCCATTGGGATTTTGACAGGGATTACATTGAAGCTGTAGATTTCTTTGGGTAGTATGGACATTTTAATAATATGAATTCTCTTGATCCATGTGCATTGTATATCTTTCCATTTATTTGTGTTGTCTTCAATTTCTTTCATCAGTGTCTTATAGTTTTCAGAGTATAGATCTTTTACCAAATTGTTTAAATTTATTCCTAGGTATTTTATTCTTTTTTATGCAATTGTAAATGTGAATTTTTTCTTAATTTCTCTTTCTAATAGTTCATTATTGCTATATAGAAATGCAACAGATTTTGTATATTTAGTATCCTGCAACCTTACTGAGTTCATTTATTCTAATAGTTATTTGGTGGAGTTTTTAGGATTTTCCATATATAGTAGCATGTTGTCCATAAACAGTGACAGCTTTACTTCCTTACCAATTCAGATGTCTTTTATTTCTTTTTCTTGTCTGATTGTTGCAGCTAGGACTTCTGGTACTGCGTTAAAAAAAAAAAAAAAAAAGTGGTGAGTTCCTGATCTTAGAGAAAAAGCTTTCAGCTCTTCCCCATCGAGTATGATGTTATCTGTGGGTTTGTCATATATGGGCTTTATTATGTTTAAGTATGTTCTTTCTAAACCCACTTTATTCAGAGTTTTTATCATGAACTGATGTTAAATTTTGTTAAATACTTTTTCTGCATCTACTGAAATGATCATATATTCTTATTCATTTGGTTAATGTGGTGTCTCATGTTAATTGATCTGTGGATATTAAAACATTCTTGCATCCCTGGAATAAATCCCTCTATATCCTTGTGAATGATCCATTTAATACATGTTAATATGTGTTAAATGCTGTTAAATTCAGTTTGCTAATATTTTGTTGAGGATTTTTGCATCTATGTTCATCAGGGATATTGATCTGCAATTTTTTTTTTTTTTTTGGTTGGTTGTGTCTTTGTATGGTTTTGGTATCAGGGTAATGCTGGCCTCATAGAATGAATTTGGAAGCATCCTCCTTTCATTTTTTTGGAATATTTTGAGAAGGATAGATATTAACTCTTCTTTAAATGTCTGTTAGTATTCACTGAGTCCACCTGGTCCTGGACTTCTGTTTGTTGGGAATTTTTTGATTACTGATTTAATTTTGTCACTAGTAATTGGTCTGTTTAGATTATCTGTTATCAGTTCAGACTTGGAAGAGTGTATGTTTCTAGGAATTTACCCATATGTTCTATGTTGTCCAGTTTGTTGGCACATAATTTTTTGTAGTAGTCTCTTATAATCCTTTGTATTTCTATGGGGTCAGCTGTAATTTCTTTTTCATCTCTGATTTTATTGATTTAAGTCCTCTTTTTTTCTTGATAAATCTAGCTATAGGTTTTGTTTGTTTGTTTAAAGATTTTATTTATTTGAGAGAGAGTGAGAGAGAGGGCACGAGCGTGTGGGAGGGGCAGAGGCAGAGGGAGAAGCAGACTACCCGCTGAGCAGGGAACCTGACACAGGACTCGATCCCAGGACCCTGGGACCATGACCTGAGCCAAAGGCCGACGCTTAATCAACTGAGCAACCTAGGCACCCATAGCTATAGGTAGAAGGAAAAGATAAATTTTTAAATTTCCTTTATCTTTTCAGAGAACCAGCTCTAAGTTGCATTGATCTTTTCTACTGGTTGTTTGTTCATTTGTTTTTATTATGTTCAGTTAACCAACATATAGTACATCATTAGTTTTTGATGCAGTGTTCAATGATTCTTTAGTTGCATATAACACCCAGTGCTCATCACAACACGTGCCCTCCTTAATACCCATCACCTGGTTACCCCATCCCCCTAGCCCCCTCCCTTCTGTAACCCTCAGTTTTTTTCCCAGAGTCCAGAGTCTCCCTTGGTTTGTCTCCCTCTCTGAGTTCTTCCCATTCAGTTTTCCCTCCCTTCCCCTGTGGTCCTCCGTGCTATTCCTTATGTTCCACATATGAGTGAAACCATATGATAATTGTCTTTCTCTGTCTGACTTATTTCACTAAGCACAATCCCCTCTAGTTCCATATATGTCGATGCAAATGGTAGGTATTCATCCTTTCTGATGGCTGAGTAATATGCATTGTATATATGAACCACATCTTTATCCGTTCATCTGTTGAAGTACATCTTGGCTTCTTCCACAGTTTGGCTATTGTGGATATTGTTGCTATGAACATTGGGGTGCATGTGCCCCTTCTTTTCACTACATCTTTGGGGTAAATACCTAGTAGTGCAATTGCCGGGTTGTAGGGTATGTTTTTTCAGCCTCTGTTTCATTTATTTCCATGATTTTTATTATTTCCTTCTTTCTACTAACTTTGGGCTTTATTTTTCCTCTAGATTGTTTATTTGGATTTTTCTTGTTTCTTGAAATAGCCTTGTACCACTATAAACTTCCCTCTTAAATCCGCTTTTGCTACATCCCATAGAGTTTAAACTATTGTGATTTCATTTTCATTTGTGTCCATGTATTTTTTTATTTCCTCTTTGATTTCTTCATTGACCCATTGATTGTTTAGTAGCATGCTGTTTAGACTCCACCTGTTTGTTTGTTTAATTTTTTTTTTCTTGTAGTTGATTTCTAGCTTCATACCATTGTGGTCAGAAAAGATGCTTGATATGATTTCAGTCTTCTTAAATTTATTGAGATTTGTTTTGTGGCCTAACATGTGATCTATCCTGGGGAATGTTCCATGTGCACTTGAAAAAAAGAAAAGAATGTATGTTCTGTTTTGGGATGGAATGTTTACATATACGTAATATACACACACACACACACATATATATGGTCCATCTGGTCTGGTGTTTTATTTAAAATCACTGTTCCTCTGTCAATTTTCTGTCTGGATGACCTATCTATTGATTTAAGTGGGCTGTTAAAGTTTCCCATTATTATTATACTACTGTCGATTTCTCCTCTTTTTTCTACCTCCATTTGCATAGAATAACTTTTTCCTATGTGATGGGCATTTTTATCTTACTAAATCTTATTAAGTCCTCTCTACAACCCCCCCCCCCAGGAGCAGATATTATTAATATTCCCATTTTACAAACAGGGAAACTAAGATGTTGAGAAAGTCAATTGTGTGGCCAGTGACAGAAAAGCTAGTAAGTGATGGAGTTGAAAATTAATCTCAGAACTTTTTGATGCTATAACTCATGTTCTTTTGACCATGAGATTTCCAAAAGTAACAGTAACCCTTTTCTTAAACAAAATCATTGAAAGAGGCACAATCAACAGAATATAATGGAACAGAGCTGCTTTGACTGCACTGAAGGGGGGGTCTACACTCCTATTCAGCTAGTTTCTTCGCCAAAGCCCCTCTTCATGAGTGGCAGTTTTTCAGAGACTCCTGCTAGAAGGACCCAAGGGGGCTTGAAGCACATTTGGCAGCCGTGGTATTAAATGAAATCTCTCTCCAAACCGAGGCTCTCCTGCTTTGCATCATCTTGGCTCTTGGAGTCCGATCTTCACAGAAGAAAGGACTATGAATAATGTGATGGGTTACTCTTCAGAACTAGTTTAAGCAACAGCGCAGATTCCTTCTTCTTCACATGGCTGTTCTTCACTGAGACTCATAAAAGCCAAGGGCATAATACTAAATTATAGATGTCTGAAAGCATTTATTTGGAGAGCTAAAGTCGTATAATAATTTTCACGTAATCTGACTCAATATGGGATAAAGCTAAGTGCATAATTAGCATGTTTTAGAATCTATACCAATTTTCTCTGTTAAGTATGGATTTTTTCAAAATATACAGAGTAAAAATTCCAAATTAGAATCACTAGGAGGAGGATGCAGACAAGGGGATTCTGTAGTTGATTAGTTCTGAGCCACAGAACATCGAAAGGATGAACTGGACATGGACGTTTTGAGGCTAGGAGCTAACAGTTATGCTCCTCACCCATGAAAGTCTCTGGGAGTACATTTCATTTTTAACTGGATTTGTGCATTCCCAGATAAATGAGATTATAGTCAGTCTCTGGTTCATAGATGATTCCATGAACTAGCATTTATCCTCATAGAAGAGAGAAGTCAGGTTTCTTATTTCAAAATCTTTTTAGGGATTTACGTAGCCCAGGGCAGAGGTTAGGAGTTTAAATGACCTACCCCAAGAAGGCATTCTTTTTAATCCCATTCTGATAGAAGAAGACTACTATTAGTCAGATTGGTCCAGGAGTTCAGCTGCACAAACCAAAATAAAAAATCACAAGTACTTGAGTATTCTTAAATTCAAGTGTGTAGCACTGTCCAGAAGGGCAGCCTCTGGGAAAACCCCCGAGCTGTTTGGGTTCTTGGAAGAACAGCCAGTTACGTGGTGATTGTGTTTATCCAAAGACTATAGGCTTTAGTTTGGAAATCTCATGTTTTAGCTTATGGATTCTCTGAATTACCAAGACTGGTCATTTTTGATGTGGGGCCTCTCAGGTCTTTTTGGACATTAGGTATCTCTGTGAGACAAAACGGCCTGGTATAATGGTGTATATAGAGGACCATTTGCGTATGAGATCTAAGACAGACTACTAGGGAGCTATTATAGTAGTTCAAAGGAAAATAATAAGGAATTGAATTATGGACATAAAAAAAAGTGAGAGAGAAAATAGAGATATTAGTGGATTTGGCATTAGAAAGGATCTTAGAGAGGAATCAGAAGAATTCACAGGATTCCTGATATTTATGCCAGTTAAAGTAAATTAGTCATAATAATTAAACAGAATAAAAGGCTTTATGAACACATATATTTGCACTATTATCTATACACAGAAAACTTTAACCAAAATGTTTGGTCAAAGTGAAATACGTAAGAAAAATATGATGAAAATGAAGAGGATCATTGAATGATCTGACTACATACCTTGACTTAGGAAAACAAAAATTCTACACAGAACCTGAAGTCCACTCCCATCATGAGTTCACATGATTGTCTTTACCTTTTTATCCTGGAAACCAAGGTTGCTAGACCTGGCAGGGTTTACAGAAATCTGGGAAGGACAGAAGGGTGAGGGCATGATTTGCCTATGGCTAGAGAGTTCAGGCCAAGAGTGATCTGAAAAGCTTGTCTAGTAGAGCATCCAGCCCAATACATCACTCCAGGGCAGCCAGGCACAGAGAGAGAGAGAGAGAGAGAGAGAGAGAGAGAGAGGTGGGGCTTCGGGATGTCAGATCAACTGAGTTCAGAGGGAGAGTAGGAGGTAGACCTCGAAGAGAGTCCCTCAAGAGTTTTTGTAGAAGGTCTCCTCATTCATGCGTGAGGAGGACAGAGTTAAAGACTCGGAACTGGTATGAACAATCACAGTTTCTCAACCTAGATAATGAGATAGGGAACTCACTTACATGCTTTCCCCATATTTCTCCTATATAGTCCATTCTAGTGGGCACAAATATACCAGCAGAGTTATGGGAGAGGCATTCTGCTGAAGACAGCATAGCTTTATCTCAACATTGTACCAACACCAAAGACTCTACTTTTCATGACATTGAAGGAAATACATTAGCAAGGACCCAGATAAACTGGAGTCCCTTACGTGATCAAACTTTTTTTATACTCCATCCCGGACAATAAGCATGTACAATGAATACATTTAGCAACAAAATGAGGACTTCTAGGATGGTGCTGTGCATGCCAAGAGTGCTGTGGTATAATTTCTATGTGGGTATTGTAACTTTGCTCTTTAAAACTCTTAAGGGACCCACATTTGCCTGCTACAGAAAGGAGGATGTGGTTAGTTATGCAGTTGTTCACTGTAATATAAGAGGCCCTTTGGTGTACAGGAAAGAGTTTTGGATTTGAAGACAGAAGATCAGTGCAACTTTACTAGCTATATGATCTGAAGCAAGTCATAACCTGAGCCTCAGTTTCCCCTTCTATAAAATGAGATGAATGGTTCCTTTGTCATCTTTCAAAATTGTGACAACTCTGAATATTAAAAATAAAAAACTTTATAAAAATACCTATATCTATAGAGCACCACATAAAATAATAATCCAATAATGTACTGAAATGCATTGCTACCTGTTATAGAGACTCCTGAACACCACAGGTAGGTCCTAGAGTCAATATGGCATTTAAATAGTGATGATCCTCAAACCTATAAATCCAGCCAATCTCCTCTAGTCGCTTACCCATGCTATTGCAAACGACATCTTTCTGAAGGTTAAGTTCCATTATAACAGTCTTCTAGGATTTTTCATTGTCATGGTTCTCAGTATAGACCCAAGCCTTTAGCAAAGCTCACTAGGCCCTTCACGATTGGCCCCACCTCATCCCCAGAGTCCTGTTCACATCTCTCTCCTTCTGCTCCAGAATCCAGACCACTGACATGCAGTTCCCTGAATGTGTAGCCACCTTTCCATTTCTGTGTATTGTTAGTGCTATTTCTGGAATAATTTTCCTACTTAGCTTACCTTGTACAGTTTTTCAAGGCTCAATTTAAATACCATTTCTTGGGGCGCCTGGGTGGCTCAGTCAGTTAAGCGTCCAATTCTTGATTTCGGCTCATGTCATGATCTCAGGGTTGTGAGATCGAGCCCCACGTCAGGTTCCACACTCAGCAGGGAGTCTGCTCAAGATTCTCCCTCTCCCTCTGTCCCTCCTCCCACACATGTGCACATGCTCTCTCTCTCAAATCTTAAAACAAATAAATACCACTTCTTCCAACAAACCTTTAGTAATCTCTGCCTTTCACCACTCTTAACACACACACACACACACATGCCCCACCCCCCAGCCTTTCATCTCCATAGCCAACATTTTCCATAACACTTCTCATGCTATAATTGTTTTTTCTCTCTTTTCTCTACTGGATGAGCTCCTTGAGGGCAAGTCCTGAGACTTTCAGTGTTTTCTCTCCAAAAACTTGTTCCATGCCTGGCACACTCCTGATTCTGGCCAAGTGTGAAGAGTTGAGTAGATTTACCCAGAAGGAATCTTCTTTCAAATCCCTGCCCAGACAGGAGAAGCTTCTCTTTAATTAGACATGACCTTGAGGTCCAGCAGATGGGAAAAAAAAAGTCCAATTGTTTAATCATAGGTCATGTCTTCTACCAAAGACATTTTAAAGGAAGATTTACAACCATCTCGTTATTCTTCAGAGCAGCCACAGCAAACAGGAGAAGGCTCCTTTTGTTAGGCTAGAGGCCAGAGGAGTCAGTGGGGAGTGTAGAGCACAGCTGGCACATCAGATAGGAATGAAGAGCCCACGGGAGTCACAGGGCCAAAGAGCGTCGCTCCCATGTGCGCACACCCCTTAATCCCTCAGCTTATCGTAAAGAGAGAACTTCCCCCCAGCAGCATGAGCTTCTGGACCCACCCCTGGGGGAGAGACAGAGGAAGAGAAGAGAAGCTTTGAACGCTTACCTAGAAATCTCCTTACTTTACAAATTATAGAAACCTAGTTGACCACTGCTCCTTCCTCAAAAACAACTGCACTCCTCATTGTCACAGTGATTAGGTTAGCGCTGCTATCTTGACATGGTTAGGCACCACAGAGCAAGCCCAGAAAATGTGCTCCCTCCACATTAGATCTTGGACGTCTAAGGAGCCATCTTTGCCATGTAAGTGGCTCCCTGCCCCCACCCCTTCATTTGTGCTCTCACACAAGTACCCACACATCCACTCCCACATCTACACCCACAGTCGATCAGTCCACCACTCATAAGTATCCTGGTATCCGAAACAGCATAAAAATCCCTTGGAAAGTCAATGACCATCCTCCCATTTTCCCTTAGCAGAGTGGATAGATTATCTGCTTAGATCAACCAAAATATAGGAAGTGAGGGAAATTTGCTTAACAGTTTGATCTGCAGTGTGTGTTTCATTTTCTGTTCTCTATCATATTTCAGGCAGATAGAAGGATGGAGGTGCACACCAGCACGCACGTGCCCCTCCTCAAGCAAGTGCTTCTCTTGCCATTCTCCCGCCTGCCAAAGATGAGAGCAATGGCGTCAATCACTGGGTCTCATTACCAATATTTTAGCAGATTCTTAGCCTGAAAATCTGTACTTTTGGTGATATTTCTGGCTTTCTTTACTCTGGGCTTCATCCATATTCATTTTCCTTAAAAAGAGGACTCCAGAAAAAGAAGGAAAAACCAAAGGAGGTTAAAGATGATGACGTTATTTATTGAAAATACATCAGTCTTAAACCATTTTAATTTACAATTAGATGGGTTAAATGGGAAACACCAAAATTAGTTCCAATGATATTAAGAGATTAGGGAAAGAATCAAGGGTGATGAGAATGTGCAAATCCTAGTAATTTATGTTTCATTCTTTTTGCATTTATGCAGTGAGCATGCATGTAGGGTTGCCAGATTTAGCAAATAAAAATAGAGGCTTTCTGGTTAAATTTGAATTTCAGATAAACAATGAGTGAATTTCTTTTCTAGTGTAAATATGTCCCAAAGAGTGCATAGGACGTACTTACACCAAAAAAACGTATCATTGTTTGTTTAACTGGACACCTTCTATTTTATCTAGCAACCCTACATGTATTACTGTGGTAATAAATAGTTAAAAATAGGGCGCCTGGGTGGCTCAGATGGTTAAGCATCTGCCTTCAGCTCAGGTCATGATCTCAGGGTCCTGGGATCGAGTCCCACATCGGGTTTCCTGCTCCTTGGGAGCCTGCTTCTCCCTCTGCCTCTCTCTCTCTGTCTCTGTCTCTCATGAATAAATAAATAAAATCTTTAAAAAAAAATAAAATAAAATAAAAAATAAATAGTTAAAAATAATATATGGGACACACCAAATGTTAGCAGCAATTCTCTCCAAATGATGGAATTTCTGCTCACTTTTGAAAATTTTCATTAAACTTCTCTGAAATTTCCATATTTTTAACATAATTTTTATAATCAGATGTAAAAAAATATGATAATAACAAAAACCTCTGGGTCAAATGAGGCTAATATTTAGATAGTTGGTATCCAAATAAAACAGTTATTCAGGAAACAGAATCTGTGTTCCTCTCCCAGATAGGGGGCAGAAGAACAAGCTAGGTATGAGGACCCAGGATCATCACCCATGGACTAGCTAAAGAGCTAATATTTGATTTAAACCAAGGAAGTCAAAGCGTGAAAGAATTTTTCTCTCAATAAGAAAAGAAAAAAGTATATATAGTCCATTATAAAGCATTCCTGCAGTTGAACGTCATGGAGTGGGGTGCAAAATAGGGGCCATCATTCAAAAGTGAAAAAGAGAATGGCAAGGGTTTTCTTCAATTATCAAAGCGTACACATTAGAAAAAGTGTGAATTCAAATTTCCTAATGTATGATCCAACAATTCTTGTGTTTGGGCTTGCGCTTACCCTACCTCTTATGAATTCGTTGCTGTCCTACTGTGTACGCGACGGCAACAAATAAATCAAAATTTGTGCCCACCAACAGTGCTCTTGTAACTTCAGTCTCACAGACCGTAGATCCCCTGAAGCTTTGCAATCCTTTCAGAATCATGAAAATTCGCTTTAAAAGCAAATAAAGTTACTTTGTTGTTAGTAATAAAAACCTGAAGTTGTTTTTTCCCATGACATAACAAATAGCATCAAAGAACTTGCATTAACATTTCACATAAGTCCCAATCAGACACCAAATTTGTTCTCATTTTCATTCATTTCTAAATTCTCTTCACTTCAAGGATGATTGTTGAGATTTGATAGTCTCTGTGGTTTTATAAATCACCCTAGGAAATGGTTCCTCACGAATTTGCTAGGATCTTTAATAAGTTTACATGATTAATGACTATTACAAGTTATTAAGAGCTTAACGTAATAAATATTAAATATCCATTGTGGTAATTACCGGTTCTTATTCAGAGCTGCTTTTGCAACGCGAGATGCTGTGAAAGGTCTCGAGGGAAACAGAGATGTCAAAGACAAACCTGCCGCTTAGTAGAAGCCTTGAGCTTCAACTTCTGAGTTTCACTGGACGATTTTCCCACCCTAGCCCCACCAGTAGGAGGGTATGCATGGGATAGAGCTTTCAGAGAATCCAGAAAGCCTCTCAGGGTTTCTTGACTTTTGGGGTTGGGTTTGGGTTTTATTTTCCCTATGTTGTAGGTTCATTATTCCTCTTCAGCCAGGTTTGCTAGGGTTGATGGAGTCAATTTAAGGAAACTGATGATCACATCTCTTTCATTCAGAAAAGAATGTATAACTGAGATCCAACCAGGAAGAATTAAAGACCAAAGTTTCAATAAGCAGATATTTTCAAAATCTTTGTCCCTAAGACCACAGTAGACATGTGTTCTAATAATATCCTGAAAAGAACGTAAAGAGCAAGGGCAGATGTCTGAGGAGGAAGTAATTTCCCCGGAACCTAGGATCTGGGTGCCCAGCCACCATAGGCGGTCACCCCCTGACTCGCTCGCTCCCTTCCTTCCCCTGGAATATTCAAAACAGGAATCAAATCCAAGGGCAGAATGTTCTGAGTTTTTTTCAGAATGAGGAGTCCAGCTCCTATGTCACTTTCTGGGAAGATGTTTTCAGGAAAACTTTTTCTCTTCTCAGCATACTCACTTCCAAGAGCCTGAGATTTGACTGTGATTTATACTAATCATGAAACCGAGCTACCTCAGAATCATGACACAGAAAAATTGTAAGCTCCTTGGGATAAATTTGAGAAACAGGCAGTTCCAAACCGGTTAGGGAATCCGAGTTCATATCTGAGACATCCTTGGGAACTCAGATCACATTTTCCAGTAGAGCTATGTGAGAACACCCCACTACAGCTGGTGGTACTCATCACAGAGTGGAGACAGTGCGACCCCAACAACATTCTAGAACCTAATCATCACTGCTTCTGAGAAAACACAAGTTTCAAACAGCGTTACCAGAACCACAGCCCTCTCCCTCTCCTCAGTTCCTCATCTTTCAATTCCCATCCTGCTGAGCCACAGCGGGGCTCCTCCCAATGTGCAGCAAGCCAGGCCCAATAAAGCTGGGAGTGGGGGTGGGGAGAACTCAGCTCCTGCAAGGCACACGGTATCTACAGGGTGGGCCTCGGCTGAGGAGAAGCATCCAGGAGAGAAGCAGGAATTACGTGAGGATCTCCAGATGCGAGAATTATAGGGCTAAGCCCCCCAGTGAGAGCTTCCAGTGGAATTCTACAGGAACAGCCCCACTGGGTCTGGTGGAGGCAGGAGGAAGGCTCCGGCAGGGAGTGTGGAAAGAACCAGATGGGGCCAGAAAGCAGTGCCAACTAGTGGAACAGAGGTTTAAGGGCAGTCATTTTCTTGGGTAATGGTTTCAGCAGGGGCTCCTGTGGAAACCGAGAAGAATAGCAGCAATTGAGATTTTCTGTTGTCTGCCGGTGGAGGCCCCTTGAAATGAACCTACTTAACTGCAGTTCAGCCCCACAACCCCCCGGGCCCCAGGTATGGCCTCAGACCCTGCTCTGATAACCATAGCCTTGATCTTCTCCACCTTGACCAGGACTTCCTGTCCCTACACAATGTCAGCATTTATCCTTTTGGTTCAAGCACCAGAGGGATGGGTCAGAGATGCTCCTGATTTTGGAGCTGACTAGATCTTGGCCAATTTGTAAGAACATATCCTAGAACCAAGTCATTGTGTCTCTGTGGCCAGGACTATGCAAAGACTTCTGTTTTTTTTTCTCTCTCTCAAATACTGAAGACCCACTATGTGCTGGACTTGCTTTGGTCTTGAGGAAACAAAAATAAATACTAATGGTGGTCGGGTGGGATGTTTGATGACAACACACCTACATACAATGAGGTAAATACTATAGAAGCCGTTGGAATCAAATGCTGTTGGACCAATGCAAGGGAGGCCTTTTTCACATTGACCTGTTAAAAAGACCTAAAACTGTGGTGAGCTAGATATTTGAAGTCTCTCAGGCAATCATACTGAGTACAAATATAACCACATTTGGAGGTACCTGGGGAGTGTGTCTAGGTGCAGCCACCAAGATCAGAGTAATCACAGTTCCCTTCCACTTTGGATGCTTTGCCAACTACTTTAAACAGATTCACCCAGATGCCCGTTCACACTGTCTCCGAGCCATGTGGTATTCCTTCTCGCCTTCATCCTACAGATGATCTTGTTTTAGAGAATCTCCCTCCATGTCATAGGCCACCTGGTTCGAAAGTGAAAGACAAGAGCCAAAGTCTGTTGGACTGAGCCCTGACGACTCCATCCCCCGAGTTGGGCAGTGGATTTTAACCTATTTGTGGCTTAACTTTCTCATCTTTAAAATGGGGGGGTTGCCAACCTCACAGATTCATCATAAGGGCTGAGCTAAACATGGAAAATGGGGCACACAGCCTGGCAGAAGGCGGCCACTGAAAAATGGAAATTGCTCGTTCTCTTTGCCCCTCCTCCCTAGAGGCTGCCCTGGGAAAAGAAAGAAGACGGCTGCTTCCCCTGTGATTCTTAGAAGCTCTGTACCTCACAGCCCTGCAGTTTCACCCTCTTTGGACCCCTGGGAAATGTGTGTTTGCACATTTGCAATGACAGATCAGGACTTGGTCCACATTGTCCAGCCCCTGATACCACCAGGAGGTATTACCAGATGGTTTCTCCCTTTGCCAAAGAGTCTCTAGGATTTCCACCATCTAGACACCCTTCACTGGCTCAGGTGACCACCCTCAGGGAGGTGCTTGCTGGTGGTGCCATGCCCACTGGCCAGGGCCTGGGGAACAGTTTCCTTTCTGTTTCCCACAGGCTGAGCTGGTGCCCTGCTGCCCCACTTATGGAGCGCAGCCAGGGCCGGGCCGGGCAGGCTCGTTCGGGGACTCAGTGGGATGCTACCTCTGATGTCCCTGCCGGGAGCCTCTCCTCTGCCACGTCTAAATTCACGTGGCTGTGGGACAAAGCTGCGGGATGCGAAGATCCCGGTTGGTGGAGTGTCTCCCCCTGCCTGGATTATTCTCTTTCCTTTCCCCACTTTCAGCCGGGCAGTCGGCTCCAATCTTGTCGTCTAGGGGTGGCCAGTGGTGGCTCTTAGTGTCCGAAGGACAGAGGAGGGGGGTTGCCGCAGCCTGCACATCTCCGGATTTCACTTTCTCAACGTCTGAACTTTAAGAAAACATGCATAGGGTTTGAAAGAGATGAAAGAAAGAGGTTATAAAGACAGTGTCTTGAAGAAAGAAGGGCTGCACAGGCTTCCCTCTAGCTTTCTGACTTTCCTTCCAAACTGGAAACAGACACCCCCAGGGGAAGAAGAGGACCATGAGCAAGGCCTTGGGTGACTGCATGCACTTTCTATTTCTGCATAATAAATTACCACCAACCCAGCAGCTTCAAAC
Organism: Mirounga angustirostris; assembly: GCF_029215605.1. Lineage (NCBI taxonomy): Eukaryota > Metazoa > Chordata > Mammalia > Carnivora > Phocidae > Mirounga > Mirounga angustirostris. The sequence goes on from NW_026991716.1 coordinate 70,537,363, forward strand.
ACCATTCATTAGCTCACAGTTCCTCGGGGACCGCAGGGGCCGTGGTCCTACAGCTCGTGGATGTGTAGGTCCAGTGCAGCGTGTGCTCAGAATATCACAGGCTGAAATCGAGGTGTCAGCGAGGCAGAGTCTTGTCTGGAGACTCTGGGAGAAATCACTTCCAGGCTCAGTCAGGTTGGCAGAACTCCGTTTCTTGTGGTCTTAGGGCGCAGGCCCATGTTTCCCGCTGGCTGGCAGTCAGGGCTGCTCTCCATTTTACTCTCAGGCCCGAGATGGTATGTTGAATCCTTCTCATGCTTTGAGTCTTGGATTCCCTCTTCTGCAACCAGCAGGAAAAACACTGTGCTCTTATGGACATAGGTCATTATGTCAGGCCCACCTGAATAGTCTCCCTAATTTAAGGTCAACTGATTTGGGACTTGAGCTACATCTGCAAAATCTTTTCACACCAATACCTAGATTATGGTTTTCTGAATAACTAGGAAGAGGTATGTGTACCCCTGGGAGCAGGAATCCTGGAGGCCAGCATAGAATTCTGCCTCCTGTAGCCCCAGAGCAAAGAATTGAATCCTGCTTCTTGGCCATGAAGGGGATGGCTGGATGAGGTGGCCAAGAACACAGGATCATAGGAAGCCCTGCAAATGTTCTCACCTTCGCTCTGTCTAGGCTTGCCCATGAAACTAGTATGACAACGTCAACTCCCCAGTCCTGAAGCCACCATGTGGACCTGGGCAAGTGGACACCTGAGAAGTGACCAGTAGTAATCATACTCTCAAAACTAGGTACTGTGTCAAAGCTCAGACGTGTGGTCAGAAATTAAGTGGAGTTATGTAAGTCAAGGACAGTGATATTTCTTGCACACCCACAAGATAGAAGTTGGACACCTTGGTGTCTCCAACACTAACAGCATAGTACCTGATGTATTTTCCTCACTGTTTAATGAATGAATGAACAAAGGAATGGAGCTACTAATGAATAGTTTGCAAAAGTTCACAAGGGCCACCAGCTTCTTGAATCAATCTCTTTCAAATAACAGAAAAAATTCATCAGGGCAGCTCTTTTAAAAAGTGTGTTTGGAGAAAGGTTAAGTATTATATAAAAAAATAATTCTTTAATCAAGATAATTGGGAAAATGCTAGATCACAGTGGTAAACTGGCTTCTTTCCTGAAGGATTTTTTTTTTTAACATCCTTTAAAATGCCAGTGTGTATTATTTTGAGTGGGATAGCATATGCAGCATTTTCAAAATCTCCTCGACACAAAAAAATCCCACTGGCAATGCATCAGGAAGCCTGGGCTCAGATGCTGCAGTAACAAAATCTCAGTGGTTTGCCCGGTGGTGCTTTGTTTCTCGTTCACTTTCCACGACAGCTGCTAGGTGGCTATAGCTCTTCTCAACATGCTCTGCACTCTTGGATCAAGGCTGAAAGGGCAGCTCCAATCTGGGCCATTGCCAGCCTCACGGCGGAGATCAAACGCAGCGGGTGGAACCTTGCGAAGGGCTTGAGGCTTTCGCTGTTGGCGGCACGTGGCACTCGGGGGCTGCTTCGTTGGCTGCAGCAGATCACGTGGCCAAGCCTGATGTGAACCGGGAGATCAACCCCCCAGAGGGAACATTTAGTGATACTGATTCTGTGTGTGGAACCCACTTTGAAAACCCCACCTTAGGAACCCAGCACTTGAAAATCACTCTGGGTTTGGGGCACCCTGTATTGCCTACGACCGAGGAAGAAAGCAGAACCACAGAGCAGTGCAAAATTCACGGGCAAATCTTGGATTTTATTCCAAATCAGTTGTTCTTGTAGTTTATGCTTTTCTTTCCATTTGAGAAAAAACTGGGAACAAAATAAAATGGAATAATGATCCAAAATTTCACTCCTTTAGTTTAATATGTCTAAATATTTTCTTTTTTTTTTTTCTTTTTTTTTTTTTTAAGATTTTATTTATTTATTTGAGACAGAGAGAATGAGAGAGAGAGAGAGCACATGAGAGGGGGGAGGGTCAGAGGGAGAAGCAGACCCCCCGCCGAGCAGGGAGCCCGATGTGGGACTTGATCCCGGGACTCCAGGATCATGACCTGAGCCGAAGGCAGTCGCTTAACCAACTGAGCCACCCAGGCGCCCTAAATATTTTCAAAAGAAGAAAAACATTAAGTCTTCCATTATCTTCTGCCTAACAGTTCTGATTTTTGGATATGACCAAGAAAAAATCTCTGGGAAGAGAAGAGCATTGGTTTGGTTTTCTTCTTTAAGTTCTTAGTGGGACAGTGCTCTGGGCATCGTGCGGTAACGCCGACCAGCCGTCCTGCTCGCTTCAGAGCCCTGGGCCCCTCTTTTCCCACAGGGCCGTGTTCGCCTCGCGGTCAGCCCTGCCCGCGTGGGTCAGTGCAGATCTGTCCCCATGAGGGGATGAAAAGCAAACAGTTTTGTACAAATAACGACCTGACTCTGGGCTAGATCTGCACCAATAACAAAGCTGGTGAAAGACTTCAGACTCCCAGTGATAGAGTGCGGCATTCTCTCACTGAGAAAAAGAAGGTTCAAGAGAAAAAGCACAAAACCAAAGTGAAGGATTGAGACTTTATTTTCTTCTTCTACTTCCCGCCTTTCTATCCTTTACTTCAGAGCTGGGCAGGGGACAGAGACAACTTGTCCCAATTAAGAAAAATTAAAAACAATAGCGATGCTACTTAAAGATTTGCCTGATTGGCTAACTGCTGATCCAAGACTTTATTCTGGCTGCCGTCGAACAGCACATCGAATTTTTTACTGATCACCCCAATAACAGTTCCATCCCAACAAATCTATAGCTGAAATTTCAGGAAGAAGGATGACTCTGTGAACTCCACTTGTTTGAGAAACACCTTTATACTCAGGCTGCTGATCCATTCAGTGCAATAGGAGAACCACCCAGAATTAGCTTTAAAAATGCAATCACAGCTATTGGACCTCACCTGTCACACCCACTACCATTCACTAAAGTCCCTTCATCAGAAGCACTCCTAATACATACACACACACACACCCAACATATGCACTTATATATCTAAGTTAAAACTCATATATTAACTCATTTCTATAGTTTGAAATTCAAATAGTTATACATTGATAGCTAGAGAGACCATGATCGAAATCTAACAAAATACCTGTATGGTAGTTTTAACTGATGCCCTTTCACCAAGCCTAGAACTAGCCTAATGACTGTGTTTTGTGAACTGTGTGGGTTTACTCTCTCCTGGGCCATATGTTTTGAACAGTTTAACTACTAAGGCTTATATTTTCAACTCTGCCCCCAAAGGTCTTTGATTCATAGGCAGTGAGACTGACCTGGATTTGACTCTGCCTGAATGAAACTCGTGCTTGTTCTCAGCCATGAGTCATCAGAAGTTGAAATCTGCAGGTGGATGTGATGGGTGCACTGGCTCTTCAGAAATACAAAGAGAGTCTCTAGAGAGACTCCATACAAAAGATGTTGGATTTCAAGTCCCCTAAGTGGCTTTATGCAAATTAAGTCATTTACACTGCCTAAAATAGGACAAGCCTAACAGGGTGTTCACAAAACAATAACCCACACTCTTTCCTCCTCCACATGGTCTTTATAATAGTCTAATTAGCTTAAATTATTTTGTTAGCTAAAACTTATAATTAAGATGTAATAAGAACCTCTCACTTATAACTAGAAGTCATAGCTAATCATCTTGAAACATCAGTTTCTCAACTTGATCTTATTATAAAACTGTCCAGAGAAATGGAATATATTTTCTTCTTCATCTAGGCTCTTAAGAATATACATTTTACTTATATTTTTGGACAAGTGTTATAAATTACATTCCCAAATTTTCACAATACCAGAGAACTAGAGGAAATTTAAAGAAAAAAGAAAAGGCTAGGACTGTGTCAACAAAGACCACAGATGTGAGCTAACTTGACTGTAGCAAATAAGTACTCCATGTTGGAGAGGAAATAATATATATGTCATTGGCTTGTAAATATTTCAAGTGGAAAGTTTTAAATTTCCTTTTTATAAAAACCAGCTTTAAGAGTATCTGAATCTAGTTGCCCAAACCTTAAACTGATAGTAAAAGAAACGCCTCTCCATCATCCCCTCCAATCCCATTTATACACAGCAAGCTTTCAAGACAATTATAAAGCATCCCTTTAATTTGATAGATAAGAAATTCACTATGAAGAGTTTTGCAACTTCAGGAATGTAAAAGGTCATTTTCCAAGAGCCTAACAAAATTTTTGCCTGCTGAGAAGTAAAGACTACATATTAGGCGACACTGTTTCCCTATGTTCTGACAGATGATGTCATTCATACTCAACCCAGAAAATCCAACAGGGGCTTCTCCATCTTCTGAGCACAAATCCACACATCTGCTTTTATCCATACTCATGTCCTGTGCACCCCTCTTTGACAAGGAAAGAAGTGTTGCCGCTCCTATGAAGCATCTCCCCTTGCTCCTGGCACCCAGCGCCTTCCCCTTTATAAGGAATCGCTTCTGCCATTCTTTCTTCTTTCCTGCAGCCTCTTTTCTTCTTCTCCTCTGGGTCCTTCCATCGGCACATGGACAAGCTCGTGTTTCACATTCTCAAACAACAAATGACAATAGCAGCTAAGATGAACTGTCCTAATCCCACAGCACCTTCTGTTTCTGACTCCATGCTCTGCTCCTCTTCACAGCAAAACCCCGTGAAACATGAACCCATTCACTATCTTCACGCCCTCACCCCCTTTCCCTCTGGGGGTGTCGCTCTACCCTCCACTGACTCATCCTGCTGGGGCCACTGACAAGCTGCGTGATACCGTTTCCAAGGGTCACGTATCTGCCCTCATGTTACCCAGATTGCTAGGAGCTCTCAAAGAGGTGACCACTCCCTCATCCATCAAGCACTTTTCTTTTTCTTTTCTCAGTGACCCCACACTTTCCTCATTCTCTTTCAAACTTCTACCAGTTTCTTCTCTGTCTTTTATGTTCCTTTTCTTGGCCCAATCTCTAAGGTTAGAATGCCCCAAGATTCGATCTTTCCTCTGTACATTTTCTCCCTGGACTTACATACTAGTTATGTGCTAATGACTCAGGGGTCATCAGTTCGGATTCATACCACAAATAACCAAAAATCAAACTTTGTCCTAAAAGTAATAAAGGTGGGGGGGAGGGCCTCATTGGATCACATGAATGAAAAGTCCTGAGGCAAGGTAGTCTTCAGGGCTTAATGATATCATCAGGGAACCAGTTTCTTTCCAATTCTCTGTTCTGCCTTCCATGTTATTAGCATTATCCTCATGTTGACAAAATGGCTGCAGTGTTTCCAGACTTTACATCCATAAATCATGCCGTCCAAAATGAGAAACAGGATTTATAGTAGCTTTCTCAGTGGTCTCAGAAAGACAGGAAACATTTTTCTTAAAAGATCCCCCAAAATGAACCCTACATGTGCCGCTTGCCCAAATTTTTCACAGACCTACTTCTGATCTGATTCCTTTGGATATGGTAATGCCATATACAGGGTGCCTTAAATCTAAGTTTCCTGAATCAATAAATGTGGGAGAGGTATGCAAAAGAATTCTATAGGCTAATTAGTCCATTTCCTCCTCATCTATGTTGAACTTAGGCCAATTGCATTGAGATATATGTCCCTTATTCTTAATCCTTTACATAGCCCTGCAACTTTCCTGTACAAAATTTTTGTATTCTACATTTTAAACTATCCTGAAGGGACTGCTGATTCTCTATTATTGTGCCTTGATTTTTATAACAATATGTCAATGGAGAGGTTTGGAAAGAAATATGATTAATTCTATTGGTTATGTTTTGCTTGAGATACAAGGGTAAGATTGGCCCAGATGGCCTTTGGATATAGGTCTGATCTTAACTTTACCAGTTTTTGTTACTAGCTATAGTAAATGATGTGAATGACTGGGTTTAGGTGAGTTTGTACTTCTATCATATAGAACTTCCTGCTTCTTTGTGTCCTAAAAAGAATTTTAGGCTGAATAAGTTTTATAACTAAAAGCAGAATCTTTTTGTGTATAAACCTTAATAGTGACTCGAAGAGATAACTGCCTATAAAGTGATGAATAGATTTTTAATATAATTTTCTGTCAAAAAGTACACATCAAAGATTACAGTTAAGTATAGCATTAAATAAATATAGAACAAGTGTCTTCAAATTATCTTGAACTCAGAAAAAATGGAAGTGTGAATTTATTAGTTGAATGAATAAAGAGCAAGAGTTGAAGCCTGGGCATCTACACAGAAGCTAGGTTAATTTTGTAAAGCTGCCTTATTTTTTTTAACACTTCACATATTTGCCTTTTTAAAAATATATATATTTTTTAGGAATCCTTTGAAAGCTCGTGGATTGCTCAGAAATGGAGTAGTTTACAGTCATATTATTTAAAAATTCTTGATTGCTAATCTACTTGGTGAAAAGTTAATAGCACAACTGACTAGAAATCATTTTGGCTTCATTTACCTGAGGTAGGGTCATCTTAGAAAACAGTCTTCATGTTCATTAGAATTGAAATTACAATTAAATAGATGAAATGTGTTGAGTTCTTATCAAGAGAATTTTTAAAATTATAGATACGTCGAAATAAAAAAAAATCTTAACAAAATTTTACTATAGTCAAGAAGGGAAAAAGTATGGCTCTGACCCTTTGTGTGATATCCCCAAAGATGGGAGAGTTAGTCAATCTTGTCTTTCTGGCAGAACTATCCCCAGATAGATAACCATAGAAGTACCATAGGATTTGTGCATGGAGGGTCTCCTTATTCAAGGCTCAAAAGGGCTCAAGAAGGAAGAATTTGCGCCAAGTGGAGACAGGAGTGGAGAGAGGAAAAGAGGGAAAGAGAAACTCCTCTAGAAGCTCATAAAATACAGACATGAAAATTTAAACCCTATCATAATAGATTGGAAAAAAATTACACCCAGCCCAAAGTTACACAATATCATTTTGTCTTCTTTCTCCCTGTCAAGGAGAGATCTCACATACATAAGACAGGACCCTGGTGACTGAACAAGGGTGTGGAATTGGAAAAGAAGAGGGTATAAGACATCGTGATGCACTGGGAGCCCCAAGGCCTCATAATCCCACACTTTGATGTTAGTTTCCTATTTTTGTTTTAAAAGAAGAGAAAAAATGTGATTATGCCATTAAAACACTCATGGAGTTAACCTTCTATTTTGTGTAGTCAAGTAGTACAAAGAAAGGAATGCCTTTGGGATACATTTTGGAAGTAGATTAACAGTTGGGGTAATAGCAAAAAACACAAGAATTTCCCTGAGGTTTTTCTTTTGCGTGGATGATGGATGCCATTGACTTCAACAGAAAAATGGTTAAGAAATAGGGTTGGGGATGAGGATTGTAAATTAAGAGTTCTAATTTGGCCATGTTAACTCTACAGTGTCTTCAGTGGTCCAAGAGAATTGAAAACCTCAAGAGGTTTTGTTGCTGCACTTTGACCAACATTCCTCATTCACCCTGTCTCCCATGGGCAAAGCCTGAATGTCATCCTAGACCAGGCCTTCCCCTTCCCCTCCAGCCATCAGCTCAAGCTGTCTACATTTCACCATCTTATTTAATCTGACTTTCATACCCAATGCCACCTCTATGATCCAATTCTTGCTACTCTGTGCCTCCTCCAGTCATTAGGACCAAAAGAGTATTGTGTGAAACTATTGCTGGATGGTACCCCTCACAAGACACAACCCCAAATGATGATAAAGATTTGATGATCTGGAGTATGGTACATTTTATAAGTTTCTTTTAAGTCTTTTCTTTTTGTATCCCTCCCACACACCCTAGTGCCAGCACTATTTTCTGGATAGCCCCACAGCAGTCTGGTTGACCAGAGCTCCAGTTAAGATACCCAGACTAGTTCCAAAGTCTGAAAAATCTCAGCCTCACCCTAGTCAGTCTTCCAGCCTACGTTTGTCCATCTTAAGAACTCCAGCTTTACCTAGCATTTCCTCGTCTCTTTCAAGCTATGAAGCAATAGATGGAGGAGAGGGAAAGAGGAAGAGAGGAGGAGAAGAAAGATCTATGTGTATGTCATCTCATATCCACCCTCTCAAACATTATCATCATTCTAATACAGTATGCTATTTGGGTCATTTTCCTGTTCCAAGGACCATCAGAATCTCCAGTGAATGCAGAGTCTGCTGTATATATAATCAGTGTTACTTATAGAATCAAAAGAGAAGAGGTGATCATAAGTGATTAAAAGCTGTTTAAATTTCTTCAGACAAAGTTCCTGGGATAAGAGGGTTTCCGTCGGTATTGACAGGGGAAACAGAGATTCCCCCACAGAAAGGAAGACAGAAATTATTCTAATTAGGGAAAGTTAGGGAAAACCAGTCCATTTAGAGGCAGTTCATGAGGAGGTATGCATCAAGAGACGGGGACACATACACGAGCCTGGTGTTGTCATGTGATGGATGTTAGCAGAGTCCACAGGCAGGAATTTGAATTTCTGAGGTAACTGAGAAATCCTCAGAGCAAATTTGACCAATTACCTGCAACCCCATTGGAACAGCCACGGTGAGAACCACACTTCCCTTCTGTTCTCCAGACCCACCTCCATAAGAAGTTAATTTGTATTGCACAACCCAGTCTTCTGGCTTAGACAGAAACATTTCGTTTTTTTTAGAAATTACCAAAAATATTTATAGCTTGACTAAGCTAATTTAAAACACATAGCAAAAGCATGCCGTGCCTTGGGCTCTCTGGGCTGCAGCTGTGGGAGTGGCTGCACGCCCCTGGCGGGGGGGTTGGGAGGATGGGGGGGCTGGGTGGGTGAGGACACCGTGTCAGCAGCAGCACTCTCCATTCATCACAACCTTGCTTAGATTACACAGGACCTCTTTGCTCACTAGGTAACTGTCTGGCATAGATGCAACCATTTCCTGGCACGTTTTCTTCAGAACCTAAACTTTCGAGGCATTTGAGCGTCAAGCAAGACCCTGAGCTCGTCTCAGGGTGAAGTATTTTGTGTCCTGACCCAGCAAAATATTTTACAGTCTGTTCCCTAATCCTGGAAAAGCTGAGTCTTACCCTTGTATAAACTGAAAATTTGCCCTAAAAAATGAAAGCAATTAAATAAAACAATAGGGAAAAGATTTCCTTTGTTCTGCAGAGAAAATTCAACATTTGCCCCCGGGCCACAGCCAGCTATCAGGAATCTCAGCTGAGTGAGGTTGGCCAAGCCTGCCCCAAGCACCTGAACCAGACACCAGACATTCTGCACCTTCTCCCTGGTGCTTCGGTGGAAGCAGTGATTTTTATTAGCTTCTGTAATATTAAGAGACACAACATGCCAGAAGATTCTTGAATCTCCATAGAACATAAAGTTCATCAATTATAGGTATACTGGACAGACTCTTATTTTTCTGATTAAACTAGTAATGCTTCCTCTGGAAAAACTGCTTTGTCATCAATTAGGGCATGGAAGGAGAAATTTTTTTTTTTTTTTTTGCTCCAAAATGTACAAGGAGAAAAGGAAAATGGAAGAGGAGGAGGGAAGGAGGCCACTAGGAAGTGGAAATGACCACCAGCCACTTTTATTCTGAAAACACAGGGATGTTGATTGCAACAGTACGTTTGATACATATATGCCTCCTGATAAAAGCAAAGGCAACAAATTACAAAAGCCAATGTGATCATTGCTGAAAAGCAATATGCAAATTATGGTCTTAAAATAAGACTGGGAGGAGCATGGGCTTCACCCACATGAAGGTGACTTCTTTGCTAGGCTGCTCTTATTGTTTACACTCATCTCCGCTAAAGCGAGCGTGGGGTTTCTATGAAGTGCAGTGTTGTGATTCATGACATTTAACAGATGAGGAAGGGCCCTCTCCAGAAATGAGCCTCTCGGCTGAAGCTGAGCAGAAAATAGCCTGAAATGAGTCACACAACGTAAGAGACGGTGCAAAAGATGATTCACAGGGTCCCAAGGAAAAGAAATAGGAGTGAATGGCTAGTGTACCCAGGGAAACGCAGTCTCAGTGGGCAGAATTTACTGGTCTGCCTCCCGCTGAGCCCGGTCACTGAAGCTGGTGGGACGAGGTGCTGGTGCTGAAAATGTGATGGGGGGGGAGCTCCTTGTGAGGTGGCAGCGCTGTGGTGGCTGCTCGCTTTGGTTAGGGATCTTCATGGCTGAGCGATACATCTGCACTAAGGGCTGTGAAGTATATGATGTGAAATGATTTATCCAGAAGGCTGCACGGCTGGCATCAGATAAAACATTTGGAATCATTTTAAATGTACATTACCTAGAGGCAGCCTTCCCTCCCCAATGCTAAATTTAAACCATTCCTGTCATTTCAGACTCTCTGATGAAATCTGTTTCTCATAGGATGTCTGCCTTGGAAATAACATGCAACCCCCACCCCTATAAAATGGAAGGGAATTTGAAACTTCTAAATCAGCCGTTCTTCCACCTTCCTCTCCCCGTGCGCAGGCCCACGTGCGCGGACACAGCCGCTCTCACGCACAGCCCTACTTCTCTCTCTCAAGAATTTCAGAACAGAAGAAGGAATGCATGGAAGTGATAAAGATGAGCTTCCCAGGATGGCGGAAAAAGAAGGAGGGGGTGGCTGGTGCCTGCCAATAACTCACAAACAGCGGCACTGAATGACTCATGCAAAGGCCCCAGAAGGATCATTGGTTCCCTCAGTCGCTCTTTAGAAGAGAGACCAAAAACGTGGTATTATAAATGTTCCCACAGAATCGCAGCTTTACTGGATCCAAGGCAACCACAAGTTTACCCTGCTGCTCTCTATGCTGTAGTGTAAATAAGCTGATGGGCCCTACACACCTAGAAACCCAACAGAAAACATGCAGCACACACGCGTGATTCAATATCCAATGGGAAAGCTTACATTGTCTGATTGAGTCCATCCTGTCCCATGCTTGAATATTGAAGCAAGTTTTTGAACCGTTCAATATTTCTTGATGCAATTTAAAGGCAAAATCAACATATGAATGTGACTATCCTGATCTCAACTGTAGATTCCAAAACTATTTCAAGAAATTAAAAACCCACTTTAAGCAGAACTCAGGAAGAGTTCCAGTTTGAAGCCCAAACACAAATGTTCTTTGCTGTTCGTGGAGACTTGCTCACATCACTGATGATCATAACACACGGTCACAAGAACACCACATCTTTAACTTTTCCCATATGTCTTGGTTTTGCATGATGATGATGCTACTGCTTACCATACTTCTTCCCCTCATCTGGAATGAGTTAGCCGAGGAACTGGATGCTCTTGCAAGGGGGCCAGTAAAGATGCCTAGGATCCTGCCCAATGCGTAGCAGTGCTCACAAATGTCTGTAAGTGTAAAAAAAGGGTTGGTAAGCCTTGTTTTGTCTCAGTAACCTTCTCCCTCCCCTCAGGGTGGCTCAGAAAGAGCAGGTTTCTATGGCCCTCTCTCAAGCTGAGCAGACAGGCAGGATACCAGCAGCCCTAAACCAACAATGGTTCACTAAGAACTAGGAAAAGTCTTTGACTGTAGAATGCCCAAGGCGGTAAATCCTCTGAGTGCTTCCTTAGAGAGTCCAAACTACCTGGGTTGCTGTCTCTTGTTTCCAGGGTTTTCTATCAAGGCATTTGACCAAAAATCTTGCGGCCACCATGCGTTGTGACATTGCATTGCTCAAATAGTTAATGTGGCTGAAAGCTTCCACTTGACATTTCACGGAATGTGCATAAAGGCACTGGGGAAAAAGTGGTTCTTCATAGGAAGTCCTTAACTTAAGCCTGATGTCATACATTACTTCAAGTGTGAGAATGTCCTTAAGCCATATCATCAGTGCTTCTAGCCTTAATTAACTCAAGGAAAACCACCTGCAGTACTCACTACCACAGCTAAGAGCTTTAGCCTTCCTGGGGTTCTACCATGTTTTTCATCCATATCAAGTATTGCTGAAACACCCGGTCCCCTAACACATTTCTTGATGTGGGGCTTGCCATCAGGAGTATAAGAAGTCAGTCCATTATTGACATCCTAGTGGATGTCAGTACATACTGTTGAATGCAAGTTACTGTTTTGTATCACCATATTACTTTGTGATGAAAGATCTGTGAACTCACAAGATCAATTGCAGTCATCTTAGAATGTAACCACCTCTATGGTGGCAAGATGATATTGCTATATTATCAAGCCAAAACGTCCTAAACTGGCTCTGTCCTACAAATTGGACTGCTAATTATAAATGCCTTCTGGGTGGAGTCAGCCCAAAGGAAAAGTTACCTCAATGAAGGTATGTTAATGAAGGCCAGTTCACTCCTGCTTCTTACTTAAATCTTTACTCGGTGCTCAGAACAAAGTTTGATCAATCCCCTATTGACTTTCAGAATGTACACAGAATCCATACTTCCTCTTTGATTAAAACATGCAGTGATAAGCAGAGCTTGGCAATACATATTCAGTCACTTAAATCTTTTTTTGAAAGTATCACAAGATGCTTTACAGGCAAGAGTCATGAAACTAAGGCTCAGAGTCAAATATAAAACTAGGTACAACTTAGGCATATTCCTTTTCTACTAAAAAATATTTGCAGATCTCTCTATTGACATAGGAAATAGTTTTGGTTCTTACAGCAGTTTATAGTACTGGCTGTCCCTTCAGGGTTTCCAGTGTTCGTGGTCAAGGCTGGGCTGTGCTTACTACAGAGTAATCAGGGTAACCTCATGGCCACTGACAATGTGTAAGGGGGACTGTGAGCCATTCCCTAGTGCCTGGGCCCAGAATTCCATGTTCTGCTTCCCTAAGAATAGTCTATTTTAGAACAGAAAATGAAAGGTAATTCCCATTTGTGTTAGAGAAGCTCAAAGAGCTTCGTGTTTTTTAAAAAATTAACTTTGATGGCAGCCCATTGAGATAAGGAACAGGTGTTAACCAGATTCTTACTAGGAGATTACAGTCGTAAGCAGGGAAGGCCATGGTATGCCAGCAAGCGGGCTGTAGTACCATCAGGCATTGGGGTCAAACATCTTTGCACTTGGCTTCCTGCTGAAGTATCACTTCATGCTTTCATGCAGCACATTTATTCAATATGTGAAACGAAATTCAGAATCCTCTTCTCGTTAGTGTATGAAACTTCTGGTAACTGAAATCCCGGCCATTAGAGCCACTACTGTCTTCGTTAAAATATAGCAATGGGGATGTTTGGTACCACGTGGAATTATAGTCTGATAGAAAAATCTGCATGAAGTAAATGCCAAATTTAAGTCATAAGGGCAATTAAGTGATTTTATCACCAAAACTGTTATTCACAATTGCTTCAGGGTTTTTCTCCATATGTTCTGTTTAATGGAGAGCATGCATTTCAGTAGTCTCCTGCACTAATCCAAGATTTTGAGGCACTCTATTCAGTAACCAGTATAGAATAATTGACTATCAAATTGACTTTTTAAAATGTACTCTTTGTAAATCCCAGGCATTCTGAATATCTTTAGAAGTCAAATTAGGTCCTAAGAAAGCACTTGAAGTGTGTGCCCAGTACTCAACATTTCTAACATTCAGCGAGGGGATTGAGTTACAGCTGTCTATGGGCATGAAGAGATGGAGTTAGTTCTTCTTCTCAAGGAAGGGGTGGAAAGGCAGAGAGACTCCGATTAAGACAGTCACCATTTACTCACATGACCATTCACAATGGGAACAAGAACTCAACCTATTAATCTACTCCCGTTATACTGGGTGCAGGGATAGAAAAAAAGAGAAAGTAACTTGCCTTTTTTGTCTATCTTGCAAAGTGAACAAGAGAGCTATTTGGTCAGGGAAAATTTTAAGCCCAAATAATTAAATGTATTGATGGCTTTTGGGGTGGGGGGGGATTACACTGAGATTATTTTAAAAGGTCTTCCTTCTGTTCAAAGAAAAAAGCAAGGACAGTGTCCAGAAAGCACATTGCCATTCAGAACTACCACCACCACCCCCCGCAAAGAAATAGAATGACTTCCGTCACCATAGGTGGTTTGGTTCCGTCTAAGTATAACCTTAACAATCCTTGTTAATCAGTATTTTAGTTCTATAAAAAGAAGTATAGTACTTGGCAGTCATTTCCTAATTAAAAACATGTGCAAGAAATGCAATGGTAAAGGAAAGGAGGTAAAACTTAGAAGAGTCCTTAGAAAAGGAAAGTGCCTATTTTCTCTTTATGCTCTGACCTTTGCTTGATTTCCACTGTCCACATTCTCTAGCTCCTCGCTATGATGTCCCATGGGAGCTTGGGGCTGTCCCAGTTCCAGAAGTCTTTCAACGGTCTGTGCACTTTACCTGCCTCTGAACCCAGCACTGTAGGATTTGGTGAGAGTCACACCGCCAGCACAGGACCCACAGACTCAGATGCCCCCTGTTGCCAAAACTCTGCAAGTCTGCCTAATCCTCAGGTTGCCCAGTGCTTTCTCCAATTTGGCCTCATTTTCAGAATTGGGTCTCTGCCTAGGTTTCTCTTTAATTTTTGCCTGTTAGTTGCCCTGTCTGGTAGACTCTTTACCCTCAAAGTCAGGCGCTACATCCTGAACCTGAAGGAATGGAGATTGAGCCCTGATGGTTCTCACCAACCCACGGCTCCTGCCTCCTGTCCTTTCAACCAAATAGGGACAGATCATCCAAAATCATGATTTTTGTTTGCTGGCTCCTAGAGCCCAAGTTCTCAGTTTCTCACTATTTACTCACTCACCTGGAGGACTGTGTAACTTGTCTCCACAATGGTGGCAACAATCCCTCCCATCCCACAGGCACTTTTTTTTTTTTTACTTGCATTTTGAAATAATGATAGACTTACAGGAAGTTGCAAAAATGGTACAAAGAGTCCCAGGTAGCCTTCAACCAACTTCACAAAATGCTGGTATCAAAAGTATAGCTATGGTATGATATCATGATTATTGGACAATATATTGTACACTATCAAAACCAGGAGATTGACATTAGTATATTATTGCTAACAAAAGATCTTTACATCATCTTCAATTGATTCATTTGTGTGCTTATATAGTTCTATGCAATTTTATGCCATGTATAGATTTGTGTGACAACCACCACAATCAAGATACAGAACTATTTCATCACCACAAGAGAACTCCTTCACGCTGTCTCCTTGTATCCTTGCCCACCCTCTTCCAACTACACCCTCCTCACCTCTAGTCTCTGTCCCTTGCCAACCACTAATTTGTTCTCCATCTATATATTTTTCTCATTTTGAGAATGTTCCATAAGTGAAATCTTATAGTATGTAATCTTTCAAGATTGATTTTTTTCACTAACCCTAAGACCCTTGAAGTCTATCCAGGCTGTTGCTTGTATCGACAGTTCATTCCTTTTTATGATAGTATTGCATTGTACAAGTTTGTTCAGGTGAATGCAGGGTAAGTAGGGATTGTTGCTGCCATCTTGGAGACAAGTTACACAGTTCTGCAGGTAACTGAGTAAAATGCTGGCACAAAGACTGAGAACTCTTCCCCCACAATGTAGGAGATTTGGGTTGAAGATTTAAGTTGATTCCAGTATTTTGCTGTTATAATTAAAGTTACTATGAATATTTGTATACAGGTTTTGTGTGAACATAAATTTTCACTTCTCTAGGATAAATGCCCAAGAGTGCAACTGCTGGGTCATATGCTAAGTGCAGGTTTAGTTTTACAAGAAATTGCCAAACTATCTTTCCAGAGTGGCTGTACTCTTTTACATGTCCACCAGCTAATGAGACCCAGTTTCTCCACATCCCCCTCACTAGCAATTGGCATTATCACTAGTTTTCATTTTAGTTAT
The DNA here is from genome assembly GCF_029215605.1 of Mirounga angustirostris. Lineage (NCBI taxonomy): Eukaryota > Metazoa > Chordata > Mammalia > Carnivora > Phocidae > Mirounga > Mirounga angustirostris. The sequence continues at coordinate 70,553,143 of NW_026991716.1, forward strand.
TGTAGTAGGTGTATGATGATTCCTCACTGTGGCTTTAATTGGCATTTTTCTAATGGCTGATATTGAATGTGGTTTCATGTGCTTATTTGCCATCTGTATCTTCTCTGTGGTGAAAAATCTGTTTATATCTTTTGCATATTTTATAATTCATTTTTCAGATGTCGTTTCTTATTCTAGATATAGTCTGTAGCTTGTCTTTCATCCTCTTAACAGGGTCTTTCACAGCACAAAAGTTTTAAAATATGTTGATTTATTTGATTAATCATGCTTTTGACATCCTATCTGAGAACTCTATTCTTGGATAAACTAAGAATATATATTTGTATGTGCTTGATTCTACATGAAGGAACTGGAAAAACACCAAATCTTATGAAAGTGTGGGGCATCTTAAAGTGGGAACTGGGGGATGTAGGCAGGGATAGGAGATGTGACTTTTCATCTTTTAATATTCAAGTTTTTAACTACATGAGGATGTTAATTTTAAAAATGGAGGATGGGCTTCAGAATCAGATTAGTTTCAAAACAGGTTCCACAGATTAGCTGTTAGAGCTTGGAAAGTTATTACTTTAGTTTTCTCATTTGTAAAATTAAATGTAAAAATAGACATAGTATCAGTCATTTTTATGAAAATTAAATAAAATTATGTGAAAATAGTTTAAGAGTAAACCAGTATGAGATTGAATTATGAATCACCAAAGTAAAATGTATATTTAATATAAAATAGTTCAATTTTTTCCTATTGTTTAATAGTTATCTTTGGTGACATACTGCTCAGTTTTTCTAGGCTTTGTATATTCTGCTGAGGAATTACAGTAGCTGCATTTGTGGACTCTGCTTCAATTAATGTTGTTTTGATAAGTAAGCATTTTTTATTTGTGCTTATAATTATCTATGTTCTTTACATGAACTACCAATCTCTAATACTCTCATTAAGTAGAAATTTTTATTCTTAATGAATAGGTGAGAACTCAGGGCTCAGAGAGGTAAAGTGACTTGATAGTTTGTCTAATTCCAGAGCTTTATAACAAACTTTGGGGTGCCTGGGTTGGGCTCAGTCGGTTAAGCATCCCGACTCTTGATCTTAGCTCCAGTCTTGAATTTAAGCCCCACACTGGACTCCACACTGGGCATGGAGCCTACTTAAAAAGAAAAACAAAACAGCTTATATCTAACTTGGATGCCAGTATAATCCAGAATATTTTCCATGGAACTCCAAACCCTTAGGGATATTGCTAAAAAAAAAAAAAAAAAAAAAAAAAAAAGAGTCATTGGTTAAATGAATTTAGTGTAAATTTAAAAATAAAGCATGTTGAAAAAGTCCCTCCTTGAGAGTCTGCATTGCATAATCACAGATTAAAGGTTCCGAGGCATCCTATAGTCTTCAACCCAGCATTTCCCAAATTAACTTTACCATAGGTCTTTTAAGAAATATATAGCATTATTCAAACCACTCAGAATTAATATTCCATAGAAACATTTTAGGGAGCCCACACTGAACATACATTCTGCCCTATTTTAAAATGCTTGATATTTCTGTAAACTAATTCTAATATAACTTCACAAAAACTCCACAGATTGTTTATTGATATGGCATTATAGCATCTTACCAATGAAAATAATAATCCTGTGGCAAACTTAATGAAATATATATGCTTTGGATTTATGAAGAAAACCCCAGAGGAGTAGCAAGTTTGCACCAACAACTCTGAAGGCAAATGATATTAGGAGATCATAAATCTCCTTCCTGATGAGCCTGTGACTTTTCACCTTGAATGGTGTACTAGTCTGAAAACTTCAAGATAAGGTCATGTTGGGGGCTCTATCTAACCAATGCAAAATAATTGTTTAAAATACAGACAACCAAAGAATAAATTTATTTTCTTTAATCTCAGTCACTACCTTTAATTCTGGTACTTTTTAACCTATCTCTCCTTACAGGCTCTTAGAAACATACGATATTACATTATCAGCCCAAATGTCAGTCCCTAGATAGAAGGGATTATACTTGCTATTCCCTGTCCTTGAATTCTTCTACCTTCTGTACAGTAGGTAGCTATTTAAACAAATGCTTGGTAATGAGTACGACATTGATGGTGATGGGTTTAGATACATGGTTATAGACATGCATCTAACATAAAATCATACTAAATGCCTCTTTTTCATAAAAGTTTTCCATGTCTATAGACAGCAAAGTGAGTCAAATACACTATTTTATTACTTATTAGACTGGTCACTGCTATGTTATTCTTGAGAGGTAATAGAAAATTCATCTTTTCATTTCAGCCTACTGTTATTTCCATTTCACTTTTTATTGATAAGTGCAATTAGTAATTTGTTTCAGAAAGTTTACAATTTTTTTAGAAACTTTAGAAACCTTAAATAACTGAAACCAGTGACATAGGTAACAAATAGAACTTTGGAGATAAAATAGTTATAAATTCATTTTCTCTAAAAATTAATTTAAAATGACAATGTTTTATATCCTCTATTATGCAAGAAGTGAAGAATTGTTACAATAACACAATACTTTATTTTTAATAGAATCATCTGTAATTTCTACCAAGAGAATACTTCAAAAGTCTAAACTAAGACATTTAAGTGTCAGGTATAAGTTATTATGAACTGAACTTAATTATGATGCTTTTATTTTCTATCTTATTAAATAAGACATTACTACTTCCTCTTTGTCCTAAAATATACAAAATATACTTTTGTAATATTCCAGAACATGTTGTTCCACAGAATTTTAAGACTCTCTCATTAAAGTAAGCTATACACTATAGTGGAGCAAAATTTAGCTTGATTTGATGTTTATGACTTGATTTTTTTTAATTTTTATTTTACTTTCTGTCTTTTTTTTTTTAAAGATTTTATTTACTGAGAGAGAGACAGTGAGAGAGGGAACACAAGCAGAGGGAGTGGGAGAGGGAGAAGCAGGCTTCCCGCAGAGCAGGGAGCCCGATGCAGGGCCCGATCCATGGACCCTGGGATCATGACCTGGGCCGAAGGCAGATGCTTAACAACTGAGCCACCCAGGCGCCCCTCACCTTCTGTCTTTTAAGCTTGCTTATTTGGCTCACAATAAAATGAAAGCAGAAAAATAAATTGAGGAAGGTACTTTGTGTAATTCTATTTAAACATTTATCAATCTTTAAACATTATCCATGTAGCAACTGTAGGTGTGTTCATACAGAATACAAAAAACTCTCACACTTCCAATTCTTAAGCTTATGATTTTGATGCAATTCACAACTAAAGATTCTTAACTAATATGCCATCTGTTTCTATGAATCTGAAAGACAGAGCCTCATTTGGAGACTTTTATTACACTAAACATAAAAATTGGGAATTTTGAACTTATGGTTACCTGTAAAACTCTAATTTCTAATTTAGGAACACTTTTAAGATTCACAAGTTTTTAAAACATAAACCTCAAAATGATGATTCCAAAGAAGAATCTAAGGCTGAAATGGAACACAAAATTAAAACCAATTTTATAAATGCTTAGCTTTAATAAAAAACCAGCCCCAAGTATTGATAAACTTTAACTGACTTTGCTAACTTTTAGCTTTAGAGTTACTTTCTTTACTGACTCATAGTCCATATAGGAAGACCCAGTAATTAATGTTTATTAGAAAAGGGTTTATTCAAATATGCTTATCTACTGCTCTATCTCTATGGTATATTTTGGTAATTTATCAGAATACACAATTTACTTGTCTCTTTGTATCATTTATACATCACAATAGGATTCAAAAGTCTTTTGCTTTAACAAGTCTAAAAAAATACTCTGAAACAAGATTTAATATATGTAAATAATCTAAATGCTTCCACTGTAGATTTTGCCTTAAAATATTTGATAGCTATAGCAAATGAAGATAGATGCTTTACAGTGTACATTTTCTGAGATTGGGGCTTATTTTATGAAGGAAACTTGGCTGAATAATCAGAGCTTTCATGTTAACCAAGTTCAGAGTACTTGCTTTACAGTCTCAAATTTTAAGATTAAACACAAGATAAATCAATATACTGAGCAAGAATTATGTCTGGTTTTTTTATATAAAGCCATCTATCTAATAGATTTTTCAGTTTATAGTTAATTTCACAATTTTTAAATTATTATATACTTGCAGAGCTAAGAAGTCAAGCCCTGCTAAAAAAGACTTGTGCCAAAATAGTTGCTCCCTGACCCAGCTCAAATGCAATCCCTGTCAGCTCTTTCACCTGTTTCTTCTTTATTTCAATCTACTTCTTAAACCACTTAACTGAGGTATGACTGACAGGTAAAAAGCTGTCCATATTTAATGTATACAACTTGATGAGTTTGGTAATAAGTGTATACCCGTGAAGCCATCACCACCTTCACCACCATCAAGGTCATAGACATATCCATCACCTCCCAAAGTTTCCTCCTTCCCCCTCTATTAGTAGTAGTAAGTGTGTGCGCACATGTGATAACAAGACAGGATCACTCTTGGCAGATTTTAAGTAAAAAATCAGCAGTGTTAGTTATAGGTGGTGTGCAGTGTGGTAGATCTCCAGAACTCATTTATACACAGTGTCCTGGCCCTTTTGGGCCAACTAGGCTTTGAAGGAGCACAACCACACAAAATCACCACGGGGAAAGTGAGGCCATGCTTTGTGGGCTGTGACATGGAGGTGACTAGTAGAACTGATGAGCTGATGAGATGCTGGTGTGAGGTCAGCCTGCTGATATTGAATTGGCTTGGGCTGTCAGAGCAAAGCACCATGCTGAAGTCTACTAAAAGCTGAAGTCCTCAGTTAATCCACAATTCCTGATACTCCCATCAAAGTGGATAATCAAATCTACTCTGAGAACTGAGAAAATTCTGAGCAACTCAGAATAGATGTATTGGACCCAAAAGAGGTCAAACCAGAACCAGCTAAAGGGGAAAATCTGCAAAGAACCAGAGCTTTTCTGTAGTCATAGTCAATTAATAAAATTGGAGGCCATTCTTCTGCTTGAAGTCTGATGGCATCTGTACACATTTTGTCATCTTTTTTTTTTTTTTAAAGATTTTATTTATTTATTTGACAGAGAGAGACACAGCGAGAGAGGAGATACAAGCAGGGGGAGTGGGAGAGGGAGAAGCAGGCTTCCTGCGGAGCAGGGAGCCCGATGCGGGGCTCGATCCCAGGACCCTGGGACCATGACCTGAGCCGAAGGCAGACGCTTAACGACTAAGCCACCCAGGCGCCCCACATTTTGTCATCTTATACTGAGATTCAGTCTTCAGGATAACTCCTGATTTGGTCAAAGATGCAGTTTGTGTTTGCTTTTTGTTTTTCTTGTTATTTAAAGGTGATTTTCAATAGGCTGAAGATGTCTTTTCTCTGTCATCTTAAAACTGGAAGTCCTGGGTGCCTAGGTGGCTCAGTCACTAAGCGTCTGCCTTCAGCTCAGGTCATGATCCCAGGATCCTGAGATCAAGCCCCACATTCCTCAGCAGGAAGCCTTCTCCCTCTCCCACTCCCCCTGCTTGTGTTCCCTCTCTCACTGTGTCTCTCTCTGTCAAATAAATAAATAAAATCTTAAAAAATAATAGTATAATAGTATAGTGTAATAATAGTAATAGTATAGTATATAATAGTATATATAATACAGTATAGTATAATAGTATATATAATATATAATAGTATATAGTATATAAGTGTAATATAATTAGCATAATAGTATGATACATATATAATATATAATTAATATATATTATACAAATTATATAAAATATATATTTTAAGATTTCACATATATCTTTTAAGATTTCATATATACGTGAGATCATATGGTATTTGCCTTTCCTTATTTCACTAGCATAATGTCCTCCAGATCCACCCATGTTGTAGTAAAGGCAAGATCTCACTTCTTTCCATGTGGGTGTATATATATGTGTGTATCACAATTTTTAGCCATTCATACATCAGTGGTTACTTAGGTTGTTCCCATAGCTTGGCTACTATAAAATAATGCTGCAACAAACAGGGGGTGCATATCTTCAGTGTGGTTTTTTTAGAAAAGTACCCTGATGTGTAACTGCTGGATCATATGGTAGTTCTAATTTTTTGAGGAACCTCCATACTGTTTTCCATAGTGGCTATACCAGTTTATGTTCCCACCAAGTGCACAGGGGTTCCCTTTACTCCACAGCCTTGCCAATACTTGTTATTTCTTTGTTGTTGTTGCTTTAAAATATTTATTTGTGTAAGAGAGCACAAGCAGGGGGAGCAACAGGCAGAGGGAGAAGCAGGAGCTCCCCCTGAGCAGGGAGCCCAATGCAGGACTCGGTCCCAGGACCCAGGGACCATGACCTGAGCCAAAGGCAAACACTTAACCAACTGAGCCACCCAGGCGTCTTTTTTGTTGTTGTTAACAGCCATTTTAACGGGTGTGAGTGATATCTCCTTGTAGCTTTGATTGCCTTTCCCTGATGACCAGTGATGTTAAGCACCTCTCATATGTCTGTTGGCCATCTGTGTATCTTTGGAAAAATGTCTATTCAGCTCTTCTGCTCATTTTTAAATTTGTTTTTTTGCTATTGTATAGGTTTTTTAAATTTTTATTTTTTTAATTCTAGTGTAAGTAACCTACAGTGTTATATTGATTTTGGGTGTACAATATAATTCAATTCTATACATTACTTGGTGCTCATCACGGTAAGTGTACTCTTAATCCCCTTCACCTGTTTTACCTATCCTCCAACCCACCTCCCCCCCACCGGCAGCCACCAGTTCTCTATATTTAAGAGGGATTTTTTGTTCATCTTTTTTTGTTTTGTTTCTTAAATTCCACATGAGTGAAATCATATAGTATTTTTCTCTGTAATTTTTTTCACTTAGCATTATGCCCTCTAGATCCATCCATGTTGTTGCAAATGGCAAGATCTCATTCTTTTTTATGGCTGTGTAATATTCCATTGTATGTATATATGTGTGTGCGTGTGTGTATACTACCTCTTCTTTATCCATCTATTGACGGACACTTGGATTGCTTCCATATCTTGGCTATTGTAAATAATGTTGCAATAAACATAGGGGTGCATATGTCTTTTTGAATGAGTGTTTTCGTTTTTGGGTAAATACCCCATAGTGGAATTACTGGATATGGTAATATGGTAATTCTATTTTTCATTTTTTGAAGAATATCCTTACTATTTTCCACAGTAGCTGTGCCAGCTTGCATTCCCACCAACAGTGTGCAAGATTTCCTTTTTCTCCACATCCTCGCCAACCATATTTCTTGTATTTTTTATTTTAGCCATTCTGACAGGTATGATGTGATGTTTCATTGTGATTTTGATTTGCATTTCCCTGATGATTAGTGATGTTGGACATCTTTTCATATGTTTCTTGAGTTTTAGGAGTTCTTTATATATTTTGAATATTAGCCCCTCATTTGCAAATATTTTCTCCCATTTGGTAGGTTACCTTTTCATTTTATTGGTGACTTCCTTTGCTGTGCAGAAGTTTTTAGTTTGATGTAGTCCCATTTGTTTGTTTTGTTGCCTTTGCTTTTGTTGTCAAATTCGAAAAATCCTTGCCAAGACTGATGTCAAAGAATTTACCACCTATTTTTTTCTTTTAATAGTTTTATGGTTTCAGGTATTATTCAAGTCTTTAATCCATTTTGAATTAAATTTTATACACGGTGTATGATAGTTTTTCCAACACCATTTGTTGAAGAGACTCTCCTTTCCCCATTGTATATTCTTGATTACTGTAAGGTTATAAATTAACTGACCATATATGTATGGGTTTATTTCTGGGCTCTCTATTCTGTCCCATTGATCTATGTGTCTTTTTTTATGGCAATACCATGCTGTTTTGATTATTATAAGCTTTGTAATAGCATTTGAAATCAAGAAATGTGATGCCTGCAGCTTTTTTGTTTTCCCCTCAAAACTGCTTTTGCTATTCAGAGTCATACACATTTGAGGACTGTTCTGTGAAAAATGCCATTGGAATTTTGATAGGGATTCCTTTGGGTAGTATGGTCATTTTAACAACTTTAATTCTTCCAGTCCATGAGTACAGAACATCTATTTATTTATGTCTTCTTCAGCTTCTTTCATCAATATTTTATAGTTCTCAGTGTACAGATCTTTCACCTCCTTGGTTGAATTTATTCCTAGGTATTTTATTCTTTTTGCTGCAACTGTATATGGGATCATTTTAATTTCTCGTGATAGTTCATTATTAGTGTATAAAAACAAAACAGATTTTTGTGTGTTTATTTTGTATCCTGAAACTTTACTGAACTCATTTAGTAGTTCTAACAGTTTTTGGGTGAAGTCTTCAGGGTTTTCTATGTATAGTGTGATGTTATCTGCAAGTAGTGACAGTTTTACTTCCTTCTTACCAATCTGGATGCCTTTTATTTCTTTTCCTGCCAAAATGCTCTGGCTAGGACTTCCAATATTATGTTAAATAAAAGTGGCAAGATTGAGCACCCTTGTCTTGTTTCTTATCTTTCAGCTTTTCCCTGCTGAGTACAATGTTAGCTGTAGGCTTGTTGTATATGGCCTTTATTACATTGAAGTACATCTCCTCTATATCCACTTTGTTGAGTTTTTATCATAAATTGGTGCTGCATGTTATCAAATGCTTTTTCTGCATCTATTAGAGATGGTCCTTCATTTTGTTAATGTGGCGTTTCACATTTACAGATATTGAACCATCGCTGAAATAAATGCCACTTGATCATAGTGTATGATCCTTTTAATGTATTTTGAATGTGATTTGCTAATATTTTGTTGAAGATTTTGCGTCAGTGTTCATTGGGGATATAGGCCTGTAATTTTAGTTTTTTGTGGTGTCCTTTTCTGGCTTTGGTATTAGGGTGATGCTGGTCTTGTAAAATGAGTTTGGAAGTGTTCCCTCTTCTATTTTTTGGAAGACTTGGTTAAGGATTGGTGTTAATTCTCCTTTAAATATTTGGTAGAATTCATCAGTAAAGCTGCCTGGTCCTGCACTCGTTTGCTCGGAGGTTTTTGATTGCCAGTTTAATCTCCTGAATAGGAATTAGTCTGTTCGGGTTTTCTCTTTATGATTCAGTCTTGGTAGGTTGTGTGTTTCTAGGAATTTATCCATTTCTTATAGGTTTTCAAATTTGTTGATATATAATTGTTCATAGTAACTTATGGATCCTTTTTATTTCTGTACTCTTAGTTGTAACATCTCTTTCATTCTAATTTTGTGCCCTCTTTTTTTTTTCCCCTTGGAGGGTCTTGCTAAAGGTTTGTCAATTTTATTTACCTTTTCAAAAATCAGCTCTTAGTTTCATTGATACACGTAAGTGTCTTTTTCATTTCTATTTCATTTATTTCCATTCTGATCTTTGTTATTTCCTGCCTACTACTAATTTTGGACTTCATTTGTTCTTCCTTCTCTAGTTTGTTGAGGTATAAAGTTAGGTTGAGATTTTTTTTGTTTCTTGATGTACGTGTTTATTGCTATGAATTGCCCTCTTAGAAACACCTTTGCTGCATCCTCTAAGTTTTACTATGTTGTATTTCTATTATCATTTTTCCCAAGGTATTTTTTTCTCTTTTGATTTGTCCTTTGACCCACTGGTTGTTCAGTAGCATGTCGTTTAATCACCAGATTATTTCTGAATTTTCCAGTTTTCTTCCTGTGATTGATTCTAGTTTATACCATTGTGGTCAGAAACAATGCTTGATATGATTTCAATCATCTTAAATTTATTAAGACTTGTTTAGTGCCTAACTTATGATCTATCCTGGAGAATGTTCCATGTGCACTTGAAAAGAATGTGTATTCTGTTGTTTTTGGATGGAATGTTCAGTATGTAACTATTAAGTCCATCTGGTTTAACATGTCATTTAAGTACATTATTTCCTTATTGATTTCCTCTCTGGATGATCTTTGGAAAAACTATTATTTTCTTTATATCAAGTTATAATTAGGACTAGTGGATTTTAGGGCACCCAAGGAAATTCAAAATCTTAAAACCGTACTAAATATTTGAGATTTAAAAGGGAGTTGTAAGCAATTTATAAATATTCCCCTTTTGCTATCAATTAATAAAAAGCCCTTCCATTTGGTGATAAACAAAATTTAAGCTTTTAAATTTATATAGCAAGTATGTTTTCCACTCTCTTCCAGTTACTGGCCTTCTCTCTGCTATGAAAAGTAGATTATCAAGCCAAGCATATCTTCCCTTTTTTTTCACCTCAAAATGTCCTCTGTACTGTGGTTTTTTAAAAACTTTAGCATGCATCAGAATCCCCTGGAGAGCCTGTTAAAACAGAGATTGCAGGGTTCCACTCCAAGTTTCAGATTCAGTAGAACTGGAGTAGAGCTCAATAATTTGCATTTCTCGCATGTTCCCAGTAATTTTGATGTTCTTAATCTGGAGACCAAACTGAGAACCACTGAAATATGATTATACTCAATTACTCCCCTTCAGTTTAAGAGAAATAAATAGCACTTCTCTCCAACAAATTTTACTTTACTCTTGATTCCATTTTCATTATTATCTGCAATTATTCCCTCTATTCCCAGCTCTCCAATCTCTATATGTACTGACTTCTTCCTTTCTGCCTTCTTGATGAGTAGACTTCCATTTTTAGAAAACACAAAAAACAGGTGTGCCATCTACCATTTTTGTCTCTCATGTATTTACCTGTTCGCTGCCAAATTTCTAGATATAATATCCTTGAACCAAAACCTCTACATTCTCTTACTTTTCTTCATTACTTGGATCATCTCTGAATCAATTAAGAGTCCCAGCAGGCAACAGGTAGCACTCTCAACTTGGGTAAATTATTAATTAACTATAAAAATATGGGCAGGACATAGGGGAAACTACAACGGATACTGCAGTAACCTGAGTTAGAAACAATGAGAAGATCCTTTTTCATTCCTAGATCTGAATGAGTGAGAGGAAGCAACACTTAACAGAATCTGGAGAGAATGTTCCATGGGAGCTATGACCTTCTGGTGAGGAGTGTAACCCATAACAACACTATGGAGGTAGGAGACGGGGAAAAAAAAAGTTCAGTCTCTTTACTCCTGTCAATACTATTGTAGTTGCTCCAAACTGGCTAAAGCAACCAGAAGCCAGAAGGAAAATGAGCTAGTTGATAAAGTTCTAGAGTTCAGCCTCACAAGACAGGATAGTGGAGAGAAGAATACAGAATGGATCTGAGGTGCAAATAGATGATATCCAGCACAATCCATACCTTTTGATCTTCAGCCTCTATTCTTGTCCTTTATTTAGGTAACAGTTTCTGCTCTCAACACAGAAAACAAAATTCTATAAGCTGCCATTTCATAAGATGATGTCAATTCAGTCATATTCTTCTTATGAACACATGGAATAATCTCTAAGATTCTACATATGTAAGATGATAAAATACATCTTGATAAATTTAAAAGGATTGAAACAATACAAAATAGGTTCTCCGAATTTAACAAAATTAAAACAGAAACAACAAAAGGATACTTAGAGAAATTCCCAAATATTTTGAAATTAAACAATATACCTTTAAATAATCCACGGTTCAAAAAAGTAATCAAAAGGAAATTTAAAAATATTTTGAACTGAATGAAAATGAAAACATGACATATAAAAATTTATGGAATGCAGGTAAAGCAGTGCTAAATGGTAAATTTATAGCTTTAAATGCCTATATTTGGAAAAACTCTTAAATCAATAATCTAGGTTTAAACATCTAGAAAAAGAACAGTAAAAGCTAAAGCAAGCAGAAAAAAGGAAATAATGAAGATAAGGGTTAAAACCAATTGGAAAAAAATAGGGGGAAAAAAATCAATGAACCCCAAAGTTGATTCTTTGAATAGATCAACAAAATTAACATGATCAGGGAAAAAAAAAAAAGAGAAAACACAGAACCAAAATCCAGAATGAAAGTGGAGACCTCACCACCAATCTTACAGAGATTAAAAGGATTAGAAATACTGTGAAGAACCTTATGCCAACAAACTAGACAAGTTAGATAAAGTTCTAGAAACATACTGAAACTGACTCAAGAAGATATTAAAAAACATCTCAGTAAGCCTGCAACCTGTACAGAAATAGAAAGACACTGAATATTTTCACACAAAGAAAAGCCCACATCCAGTGGCTTCAGTTGTTAATGCTAGCAAACATTTAAATAAGAAATACCAATTATTTATAAACAGTTCCAGAAAAGAGGAGGAATACTCAACCCATTCTATGAGGCCATTATTACACTGATTCTAAAGCCAAAAAAAAGAGAACAAAGAAAACCACAGACCAATATCTCTCATGAATTACAGAAGCAAAAATCCTCAATTATAAGCAAATAAAATCCAGTATCTCTTTTGAGGTGCTGTTAATGGTCCATTTCTTGACTTACTGGTAAATCACTGAGCTGAATATTTTTGTCTTTTGCACTTACCTGTGTTATGGTTCAAGATTTTAAATAAAACACAAAAAAGAAAGTAAGGAATGCTTAGTCTGTGCCTTCAAAGTATAAGTAATTTAGTGAAAGATAAAGATTAATAGGAAAACAGAAGTAATGGCAGAATATGACAAGTACCCTGTAAGGCATAAAGTGTTAAAAGGAAATGGGAACACAGTCGATCCGTGTATACTACTGTTTTTTTCTTTTGAGAAGCTATGAGGAGAAAAAAAAAAAAAACAACAGGAAAAAGTTGATGAAGTAAATAGAATTGGGTTGCCTTAACCATGGATAAAGAGAATTTCAGTAGGTGAAGAGAAAGAAATATTTATGCAGAGAATCTGCATGAACAAAGCAAAATCTATTTGGGAGAAGTATCAGGCTAAGTTTGGCTCTACCACCACAGGTAGAGATGGGGGAAAAAATCACTTGAAGGCCAAACCGAGGAAATATGAACTTACTCAAAGTGTAGAGGGAGTTACTGAAGTTTTAAATTTTCAAAGCACAGACAAGACCTATGTATGCTTTTGGGCTATTAGTTTGGGAATTAACAAGTTTAATGGATTGGACCAGGCAGATGGAAAAAGGGATAACAGCTAAGGGATTAAAGAAGTGGTTCTTTACCATGTTCTCAACCTTTCAGGAGTTAGTGAGATCAAAACCATTTTCATAACTTGTCATTTGCCATTTTCTATCTCAGTCTCTCAAGTTCCCAGATACTATATGACAAGGTGACACTGCAACAGATTGAATGCAGAAGCAGCTAGGATAGGGCGCCTGGGTGGCTCAGTTGGTTAAGCGACTGCCTTCGGCTTGGGTCATGATCCTGGAGTCCCTGGATCGAGTCCCTGGATCGAGTCCCGCATCGGGCTCCCAGCTCGGCGGGGAGCCTGCTTCTGCCTCTGACCCTCCCCCCTCTCATGTGCTCTCTCTCTCTCATTCTGTCTCAAATAAATAAAAATTAAAAAAAAAAAAAAAAGAAGCAGCAGCTATAGGATAATCTAGGAGTCCTCTATTAACCCAGACAGCAAAGACCTAAACCTGCAATACCGAGTTATATGTTTTTATATATAAAAATATAAAATGATCCCAATCTTAATTTTGTTTTATAAAATAGTTACATTTTTATTAAAAATGTTATTTAACATATGATGGTTTATGAATTCTAAAGGAACTGAATTTTTTTTTTTTAAAGATTTTATTTATTTGACAGAGACAGAGACAGCGAGAGCAGGAACACAAGCAGGGGGAGGGGGAGAGGGAGAAGCAGGCTTCCTGCTGAGCTGGGAGCCCGATGTGGGACTCGATCCCGGGACCCCGGGATCATGACCTGAGCCGAAGGCAGTCACATAACCAACTGAGCCACCCAGGCGCCCCTAAAGGAACTGAATTTTTACAGTTCTAATTTTGAATACATTAAATAAAAATAGATGTAACACATATAAACAAAAGCTCTTTGGAGTTCTCAATAATTTTTTATCAGTATAAACCTTTGGTCCTGAGACCAAAAGGTCTGAGAATTTTTAGAAAGAAAAAAGGACATAAAACACAGTAGTAGTAATGAGAATGAAATGGAAAAGGTTAAACGATAGGCGCTGGACAACCAATAAATGTGGGGGCAAACGGGGAAAGAGATAAAGTAGAATCCAAAAGTTCAGCCCAAATGACTTAGAAGAATGACAACATAAGAGATAAGGAAATAAAAAAGATCAGGAAGTTTGGGGGTATCAAGAATTCAGTTTTGACACAAATGAAATGCCAGCCAAGCAGCCAAGTAGAGAGACATAAACAAAAAATACGTAAAGACTAAGATACAGTTTGATGGTTATGTGTGTAGGGAAGACCAGGTTGTTCTGGTATATCTTACATAATTGAGCATCACTTCAACCAAAAAAGATACACATAAGCAGTACCATAAGTCTTGGATCACTTGTCCCCAATTCTTTGGTGGAAGGTTGTTTAAGTTTCTTCTGAAAAGCTCTCTTAAATGGACAATTCTGGAAGCTTCTGGTTACATTTATCTTTTCTAAGTGCTTTTTTATATGTCCTCAGTCTTGGTTAAATTGCTATAGACAATTAGCAATTTCTAAAAGGCACGGCTCTAGGGGAATCAGAAAAGACACTTCATTCTCCTTAGACACTTTCTCTGGAGTTCACTTTCTTTCTTTTTTTTTTTTTTAATGAAGACAATATGCAAGGTTAATCTATTGGGCTTCTTCAGATCTAAAATTTTATGAAACAGCTATTAACACCCTTATCATGAGCAAACATGATATGATGTTTGTTCTATGATTGTTTTGGTCAATCTTAAAAACCTTTTCACTCCCCTGATCCTTTAAATTGACAATTTCTAGATTTTCTTCAATTCTATTAAGTCTTGAAGTCAAGGGATTAAAGATGAACTAATTATTACAGGCAGAATAATATTGTTAGGGGAAAAAAAAAAACCATCACTTTCCTGGGCTTTTTGGCGGTAAAGTATTTGGTTACTATCTTCATGGAATTGTTTATGAAAAGTTATAGTGTATAGCATGCTTATCTTTCCTTTTACTAGCAAAAGAATTTTTTTTCCCAATGAAATTTTATTGGGAACACCTAACTATATAAAATGGACCATAAAGGGCAACGCTCTAATGGAGGTTTGTAAAGGCCTAAAGCCCCACAGACTCAGTCAGCCCTTGTCCCTCCTTCACATCCCATCCAACAAAGGCTCTTTAGGGTGCTTCCCAGGCAACATGGAGTGCACTGTGAAAACCATCACTTTGTAGCATCTTTAAATGTTAAAGATTCCAATATGCATTAAGAATCAAAGCTTCATATGAAATAAAGCAATTCAGAAGGCCTCTTTACTGCAACTTCATTAAAACATTATAAAATCATTTCTTCTCAATTTAAACACAATATAAAACTTATCACAGACACATCTTAGGAAAACTGCCTTTTTTAAGTGGTGAAGGAATGAACACACAGCATCAACGCAAACAATACCGGCTATAATATAGTAGATCAGGAGGAATAATTAGTAATTCCTCCTATGCTGGTTGTCAATATAAGATATCAAATACACATTAACAGTAAAATGGATCAAGATTATTTATTATTGCACATTTGCTTACAAATTTAGGTAGAGCTAAGCCTCAAGTATTAAGTTAGTTTCAGCCATATTTCAATCACCTGAATTACAGCAGTGAATTGCCTATATGTTCCCCTAGGATTATGTTTCAGAAACTAGAACATTAACCTTCCCAATTTGTCTAGTTTACTGGAGCACAGATTTAACATTTGTTTTTAAAAAATTTAACCACTCAAAACCAAATAGCATACTGTAAAGAGAACAATGTTTATGCCTATTCATATAACTCAGGCTCACAGAACTTCTGATTACATAATATTGTAAAGGGTCTTCAAAACTATTCAATTCTTGTATGTATAATTAAGCATTTATTTTGGAAAATTTTAATATTTTGATAAATTGATTCTCTCATAATCAGGCTTTTATAAGATCTTCCCTCCCCACCAAAAAACCAACACACAATGACTCCAAATTTAATAAAGGAACCATTATCTTGGACAAAAGCTTCAGAATAGTATTCACATTCTCTTTTCACTGTACTCTGTAGTTTAAAGCAAAATATGCATACAAATTGAAATAATACAGCATTTGAGCGGTCCATGCTTTAAACAGATCTGGAACATTGATGGCCTGATCAAAAAAGACGCAAGAATGAAAACAACTATATTGCAAACATAAAATTTTGGCCATTAATGGATCAGAAGTAATGGCTGATGCTCCTACTTTAAGCTCATCAATATCATTAAAAAAAAAAAAGTGACAACAGATATTTGGCAATATCTTCTAAATTATTTATCCCAAATTCTCAAATGGAAAGTTATTTTCAATGCCTCACACTTAAATTTTATACTTCAGTCACTCATGTTTTCCTTTTCAGACTGTTCAGGAGAAATAATTCTACTTAAATTTTTAACCTAGTAAGTTTTTCCTCTCACAGTTTTACATAAAAAGTTACTGAAATCACAATTCTGTGGCATTTGTTTTTAATCATACAAACATTATATACCTAAACTGCACTAAAGAAATTAGATCCTTTCTTATTCTATCTAGAACGATGTTACCAAATTTGTAAGAACTCTTTTCCATAACTCTGCTTTTTAACAATCATGATTTATGAAAAATGCATTTCAATTCCACAGCAAATTAGCATCCATGCTTATTCCACATAGGTACTGCTAGTGGTCCCTGTGGTGTCCTTTCAACAATGACAAACTCATCAGGGTTGCCAAATGCCTCATAGAAAACCAATAAATCTTGTATCGCATGCTCTTCAATCTGAAAAAAGGGTGAAAAAAAAACTTGCTTTAATCTTTTAGCAGGATTGTATTAGCTTTCCAGTTTCCTTTTGCAGAAGTCCCACTTTCTATGAATACAATGCAGCAGAATTAAATTAGGTATCCTGCTATCCCCATGGCAAGTAGAAGGCTTAAAGCCTGAAGAATAATCAGATACCCGCCCTCTCTTAAATTTTAATCTTGTGCAGAAAGAAAAAAACCCTGAAAATAGTTGTTGGAATCCATTCATTCCAATAACTTCAGTGAGATACTTTCTGCTCTACAAGTCTTCTAACTCTTCAGGGCAACTATGGGTCTCATCTGTTTCCAAGCCTGGGTCCCTGGTCCTTCAACTAAATCTGTGGAATTTTAATATCCCTCTAATAATTTCTCTTTTCTGTAAGTTAGCCAAAGTTGGTATCTGTGGCTTACAACCTAAGAACACTTACTGATACAGAAGCACTAGATAATGCCGAGTTCATTATTGATCACTTTTATTCTTTTTAATATTTATTTATTTATTTATTTTAGAGAGCACGCACAAGTATGGTGGGAGGGGGAGAGGGAGAGAGAGAATCTTAAACAAGCTCCACTGCCCAGTGTGGAGCCAGAAAGGGGGCTCAATCTCATGACCCTGAGATCATGACCTGAGCCAAAATCAAGAGTCACATGCTTAACGGACTGAGCCACCCAGGTGCCCCACTGATCACTTTTAAAAACTAAAAGAGTCCAAAGCATCACCAGTGCTAAAAAAAAAAAAATTACCCTGGTGACAATTTAGTCTAAATTAATTATCCTGAATTCCTTCAATTAATACTATTGAGTGCTTCAGTTTAGTTTTATATAACATTTTAATGTAATAAATATATGCACCTCTGTGATCAAAATAAACATAATTTTCTTAAGATGAAATGTAGTATAGTTCTTCTCTAAATTAAGTCCATAAAGGCACATTACTTACCTGAATCAAAGCCAAGGGTTTTTCTCGACTTCTGATAAGAGCTGCTTCCTGCTGTAGTTCTTCTTCTACAATAGATGCAAAAGTGACTGGGGCTACCATGGAAGGAGCAGTCAATGAAGAAGACAGCCAGGGACTGAAAGAATAGTAACATGAGTTCTCATTCATCTTTCTAAATTTTTGCATATAAATTCTCCTCTGAAATATTCTTCAACAGTGTTACATTTTTTTTTCCCCAGTGACCTACAATATAAAGGGACTTGGAAGCTTTTGCATTCTCTTTACAGAATGGTGAGGTGAAAAACAGAGGAAAGGAGAGCTAATATTTTATTTGGATCAGTGTTGTAGAGAAAACTTTAGAAAACACCAAAAGGATGGATGGAGCAGAAATGATATAACCAAACAGAAAAGTAACTCAAACTGTGGAGCAGACAGTAGTCAGAAAGCTCATTCTATTCAATATTCTACTCCCAATTTTTAATATTATCTTTCACTGCTAAACAATAGCCTAGCTTTGGAGGCTCCAAAGCTAATCAATTAGCCTTACTTGTGACTGTCTACAAGTGGTAAATCTGAAATATGGTTGCCTTCTGGTCCTGGGGTACCATGAGTCGAGCATCTGCAAAACAAATGCCAAAATTGGAGATTAAAACTTCTACTAATATTAGTAAAAGTGTTTATAACAGAAATACAGAGGAAGAATTACAAGTCCTGACTCAGGATACAAGTTAATGTGTGCAGTCAGACTCACCTTTAAAATTGTAAGTAAAAAAAAAAATCTGTGCCTAGGTGGTTCAGTCAGTTAAGCGTCTGCCTTCAGATCTAAGAGTCTGGGATCTAAGGGTCCTGGGATCGAGCCCCGCATCCGGGCTCCCTGCTCAGTGGGGGGAGTCTGCTTCTCCCTCTCCCTCTGCCCCTACCTGTTTGTGTGTGTACACGGGCTCTCTCAAATAAATAAATAAAAATCTTTTTTTAAAAATCCTGTGTATAAAATACCATAGAGGAAGATCTTGCAAGAAATGGTCTGTTTCTTCTAATAATATTCATATAACCATTTACTATTATCAAGCATACATTAGGAAATACAGAAAGCTTTGTATATAAAGTTTTACATTAGTAAGTTTATGAATAAAAGTGAAAAATTAGCACTATGTTTCAAAATACATACAAACTGGATAATTAGCAGCCAAATTTTATGAGCAACTAATATAGTAAATATTTTGCTAAGCCAGAAATTATAGGTTGGTAATATAAGATATAATTTCTATGTTCTAAGAACTCACAAAATGAGGAAACAATATATAATTTGAAGTATAGCAGAAAATAATTTAAGACACTATCTAACAAGGACTATAAAAATCAAAAAAGATTTGGTCATTTGAGAGGGCCTCATGGAGAAGACAATAAAAGAGGTGTAGGATGAGGGGTTAGGAAGTATTCCTGTAAGGGAAAAAATTAAAAAGGTACTACAGAGACTGGCCTAATTGTGGAATTTTACAGCTAGAAAAGTACCTAGAAATTATCTGGATTAATCAAATGCCCTCTTTCAGGAATGAGCAAACTAGGCTTAGTCAGGTTTAACAGAAAGTCAAAGAATGAACAAACCGGGTCTAAAATATTGACTTCCTGATTCATTTATGGATCATTTGTGGAGTTACTAGGTATGTGTAGCACTATGGTGCTGAAAATCAGGCTGATTAAAACTCAGTCCCTTCAGGAGGGAAAACTGAAAGGGGAGAAATCAGAGAGGGAGATGAACCCTGAGAGACTATAGACTCCGGTAAACAAACTGAGGGTTTCAGAGGGGAGGGGCAGCGGGGGGATGGGGTAGCAGGGTGATGGGTATTGAGGAGGGCACGTGTTGTGATAAGCACTGGGTGTTATACACAAGTATTGAATCAATGAACACTACATCAAAAACTAATGATATACTATACACTGGCTAACTGAACATAAAAACAAAAACAAAATTCAGTCCCTTCCCCTCTAAAAACTCTGAGGAGAGAGATTTAAAAATCTATTTATAAAGAATGATAAAACAATGGGAGATAAAACAATTGATACTTATACCAATTTGCATAAAGTAGTATGGATTCACAGGAGAAATTGACATGAGGGCATATGCTGTTGGCTTCACTGAAGAAATGGCATTAAAGCTGAGGAGAGTGGCACTGAAGTAGGGTTTTTGGTTGTACATATACATGAAATAGTAAAAGACTTTGGTGGCTTAAGTAAAGACAGGCTGTTCTTTTCAATAAATAGAATGATTTGGAAGAGATTAAAAGAGAAATAAAATTAAAATGAGCCAGTAGGGCCAGAGTACAAAGTGCACTGAAAGCTAAAACGTTTAGACTTGATGTATGGACAAATAAATTTATTGAGAGTATTTTCATATATATTACCTCATTTAATCTTTGCAATACTCTATAAAGCATGTATTATTTACATTAGTGATTAGGGAATTTAGACTCAAAGAATATTATATATATATATATAACTGCCTGACTCACAGGTTGGGAAGTAGCAGAAACAGAACTCAAAGCAGATCTTTTTCACTCAGAAGACAGTATGTTTTCCATTATCACAAACCTGCCTTTATTTCTATTATTTCCCTTAGTTTAGAATACATTCCACTACAAATGTTTTCTTATTCTTTAAGGACTGGTTCAAATATCACCTTCTCTCTGCTCCTACAGCACTTCAACTACTATTACAGAGCTTCCCACACCGTGTTGTTATTGTTTGCACATCTGTCTTAACTGCTAGACTAGTCTCTCAAGGTACAGCACTGTACCTCATTCATGTGTCCAACAGAACACCTGGAACACAGTTGTTTGTAAAAACAGATTTAAAGAATAAATAACAGAATCAGAAAGCCAAAGGATTTTAAATATGAGATAAAAGCAGGTTTTTTTTTTTTTTTAAGTTCCTCATTCCTCTGAATTACTGGTAACTTTTTTCTTCTAGATGTTAGGTACTGAATGAAGTGAAAATAGTATAGTTATATGTTCTTAGTTTTAAGTTCTAGGACTTGAAATCTCCTGGATGCTTGACCTATGACATCCAAAATAAGAGAAGTCTCCAGGATGAAGTAGAAGACTTGTAGCCAAGAGAAAAATGAAGCTAAGGAGATGAACTAGAAAGTTACTGGAATAAATGTTACAAGATGAAGAGAATCTAGACTAGAATAACTATAAAATAAATGGAAAAAAATTCTACATTCTGACGGAAGAGAGAGCTACCTTAGAGACTAAATGCAAATTCCCATGGTTAAGTTCCTTGAAAAGTCCTAGGAAGGAAGGAAGGAAGGAAGGAAAAGGAAGGGGAAGAAGGGGAAAGGAAGGCGAAGGGCAAGAAAGAGAAAAGAAAGAAAAGAGAAAAGAAAAGATGAAAAAAAAAAAGGTCTTAAAGTCAGTCCGAGGCTAGAGATTAGAGGCCTTCTAGGGCACTAAAGCATAATATGCTAGCCTCTATTAGGTGTATACATAAAAGTGTTAAATACAGGCCTAGTCCCTTAAATGTGTTTGAAATATCTAGTTGGTAAGTCTAAATGAGCACACATAAAAGTTAAATGAATGACTTGAGTGGTGCTCAAAAATCCCTCCCTGGTATCTGGGATTGGCTAAAAATTTTGACACTGTCAAAGAAACGGAAAAATATTGTAGAATCAATCGTTAATAAGTAAGAAGCAGCAGCTACAAGCTGTCTGTGAAAATGGTATGGTACTGGCTAAAACAAACTGAATATCAGAACTAAAGTATCTTATATAGGCCTTGTAAAATCACAGTTGAGCAATCAGAGCTTAAGTATAACAACTTACCTGTATAACATTTTATAATTTATAAAGTACTTCCATATACGCTGTCAGATATAAGCCTTATGATAGACATTATTGTTCTTATTTCAGATGTGATGAATCTGGTTCAGAAAGGTTCACAGAGGGCTACTGTGTTAGACTGAAACTCAAATCTGTTTTATAAGATTGTAATCTCAAGTCTTTCCATTAATGATTTTTCAGTGGATAATCTCATTAGTTATAAATTTATCCAAACAACTGAAAGTCCATGCAAATTTCATCTTAGAATGAAGTAAAACTATTACATAGAGCTATGATTAAACAAATACCAAAAACATACTAAGCTTTCAGATAATAAATACAGGTATTTGCAACACAGAAACAGACATCTCAATAAACAATCTGTATAAAAATTGGCCTTCTGAAAATAAAAGCAACATTAAAAGGCTGGCAAAAATAAAATCCTCTTTCAGTGATTTTTGTTCAAAATGAACAACATTAATCTTACCAAATTTAGGCTTTGAGAATAACTAAATTACTTCTTACTCGTTCCATCGACTTTTAACTTTTTTAAGGAATTCAGTATTAGCTTAATTACAAAGATTTTTATGTAAGTTTAGAGCTGATATAATTTTTGTCTCACAAGTAGTTTTCCTTAACAGTAAGAAACACAAGATCAGTTTCTGTCCAGAATTACATAAAGGGGTGCTTAAGTGGAAGGAAAATGAAAGAAAACACATGAAAATGAAAAAGAACACATAAGTAACAATAAACACATAAATTCCACAAATCCCTCTTTTCTGCATTTTAACATCCCCAAATAACATTGCCATTCCTGGATTTCCCTAGCCTTGAGAGAAAAAAAAATCACAATTTCTACAATTAAAACAAGAATATAAGATTTGAGGAATTTCCTAAGATGAACTCCATTACACTTGCCACACAAATTCTCTAAAGGACCACAGCATTTGTCTTCTAGCTATAATTCTATTACTTCTATTTACACTGCCTCTATTATACTTCTCCTCTCTTAAAAATCTCATCCTATGTTCAAAAGCTTGTGGCAATAGATCAGTATTTTTCTAATACTATTTATATGACCATACATATAATGACCAAATATTTGGCACTGAATAAGAAAAGTGTTTATGAACTATTACTCAGGCCCTTCTTCAATTGAGTTTTTCCTGACAATTCCAATCCAGTCATTTTTTCCCCTCTCTGAACCACTCAGCTGGCATTTAAATCATATACTGCTTGTGACTTAATACTGTTACACTGTATTGCAATTTCACTCTTGACTTTTCATTTAACTTTCATGTGTGCTCATTTAGACTTACCAACTAGATATTTCAAACACATTTAAGGGACTAGGCCTGTATTTAACACTTTTATGTATACATCTAATAGAGGCTAGCAGAATGTTGTGCATATGTAATTTGGTGAATTACTATTTTACTTTGTTTTATTATTTCCTTTTTAAAACTCATTTATGATTTCACATTTTCTGTAATAAAATTAAAAATGAAAGTCAAGCTGTTTCCATTCTCAGTCATCATATATTACACAGTGATCAGTGATAATATACAGCTATTTAAAACATTTACTTCCACTTACCAAATAGCCAAGCTATGGATGGCATGACACTATTATACACTCCTTTATAATACTCCTGTATTATAGTGTATACCATTATAATACTCCTGTATAATACTGTATACTATTATACACTCCTTTACAATTTCCAAACCAGTATAATAGCAGAAGCCACTTTTCACAATTAAGAGCCTTAATGTTATAGCACACTCTAGTGATCAACTATGAAACCACAGATCTTCAATATGGTAAGACAGACTTATCCAAAGAAAATAAAATTTCAATCTATAGTGTTAGTATTTAAAATGTAAAAATATTACAGAAATGAACTTAATATTCATGCCTTACAATTTACACACCTAAGGCATACACTATAACTTACTCATTAGAAACAAATGTTACCTGAAACAGCTACAATTTTACCTCATTTATTCATCTTGTTCTCAATGAAAATATTCTAAGCATTGGTAATTCAGTGAGGAGCAGAGATCAATCTCTCACTGAGATGACTCTCTTCTCCTATGCTTTCACTGAACATATGTTAGATACACAGATATTAAAATACTTGTAGTTGAAAACATCAAACAAAGAATCACACTAATCTGTGAAAAGTGTGAGGAGTGAGAATTGCTATGGGAACATATCATAGAAAACTGACCCACTAAGGGAAGTCTGACTTCTCCAAAGAATATGACTGAATAGAGACTGAAAGAAGAATCAGTCAACTAGTCAAAGGGGAGGTAAGTGGCAAGAAGTAAATGGCATTTGAGAAACTGAGAGAAGAAGATAATGAGAATCCAGAGATATTAAAAAGATAAGAGGTTGGAAGAAAACAGACTATGCAGGCCTTAAAGCCCAGATAAGAATTCTATCTTTTACCCTAAGAACAGTAAGATCTGCCATTTCAAAAAAGAACATAACTGGCTCAGTATATTGGAGGAGAGGAAGATAGGTTATGCCAAGACCAGTTAGGAGGCTACTCAGGTGGCCCAGGTGAAAGATCACAGTAATCTGAATGAGGGTAAAAACAGTGGAGATAAAATTTAATATATGATTTGAGGAATATTTAAGAGCTAAAACTGGCATGTCCTGATGATAGACTGAATATTGGTCGGGAAAATGGAATATTAAAGACTTGCAAATGCCATTTAACAAGGAAGAAAACTCAGAAAGAATGGGTTTTAAAGAGAACTTTATTCTTTAAACTAAGCATCATGATATACTTTTTTGTTTCCAACTACCCATAGAATATTCCATTCTTCTCATGAAGAACTGGATTTCATATATGCATTTTTTAATTGAAGTAGAATTGACATACAATGTCGTATTTGTTTTAGGTGTACAAGAGTGATTAACAATTCTATACATTATGCTATGGTAACCACAAGTGTAATCACCATCTATCACCATACAACGTTATTACATATTGTTGACTATATTCCCTATGCTGTACTTTTCATCCGCATGACTTATTTATTTTATAACTGGAAGTTTGTAGCTCTTAATCCCCTTCATCTATTTTGCCCATCCTTCCAACCCCTTCCCCTCTGGCAACCACCTACCCATTCTCTGTATTTATAGACATAAATGTTTTGCTTGTTTCTTCTGTTTCTGTTTTATTAGACTCCACTTAAAAGTGAAATTATATGGTATTTGTCTTTCTCTGACTTACTTCACTTAGCATAGTACCCTCTAGGTCCATCCATGTTCTCACAAATGGCAAGATCTAATTCTTTATGACTAAGTAATATTCCATCTCACACACACACACACACACACACACACACACACTGTCTCTCTCTCTATCTTCTTTATCCATTAATCTATTGACAGACACTTATGTTGCTTCCATATCTTGGCTATTGTAAAAAATAATAATGCAATAAACATAGGGGTGCATATATTTTTTGAATTCATATTTTTGTTTACTTTGGGTAAATCAGGAAGAAAAAATCCAGGAAGAATGGGCTGTTTTGTATTTTTGTTCGATTTTATGAAAGGGGTTTGAGGAAAACATTGTTTGGTTTTAGACAAAGTTAAAGTACTTCTGAACATCCAAGTAGGAAGGAGTTATGAAGAAGACACCTGAGTATGTCTGAAGCTCAGATGATAGTTGTGGGCAGGCAATATAATTTTTGAGGCTTTAGTGTATAGCTGATAACTGAAAATAGAAGCTCATGAAATGGTGTAGAAAGAATACAAAGTGAAGTGAGAAGATGACCTGTAATTGAACTTCAAGTAGAATGAGTCACATAAAAAGTTCATGGTTTTGGCAATATGGAGATCACTGCTGAACTTAGCTTGAACTATTTCAGTTTAGTAATGGGACTAGAAGCCAGACTGGATTAAGAAGTGACTGGGAGCCGACAGCTCTTTTAAGAAATCTGGCTGTGAAGGGAGTAGGGGATTGGTAATGATAGGACAACTGTTAGAAGGAAGTGTGGGAGATGACTGAGGGATTCATTACCTCACCCAGATCACATGAGAGAGATCTAACACATATACAAAACCAGATGGGAGGTATCCATCTAAAAGGACAAGGCTGAATATCCACAAGAAAAGAGAGGGATAATTAATAGCTTAAGGCATTTAAAGTGGAAAGGAATGAAGATACCAGCACAGGTATAAATATTAACCATAGATAGGAAAAATAACTCTTCCAGTGCAAAACAAGAAAGGGAAAAAATGAATAAAAATAGATGCAGATTTGTTTCACAGTAAGAAAATAAGGAAGTTACATGTTTTCTATTTAAAAGCCTGGTCTATATCACTTATCACACAACTTACAAAAACCAGTGGTATTCTTATGTTTCTCTTATATCAATAAAAAGACTATATTCAATTTTTAAAAATATTGTAATAGATGCAGGATCATTAGAGTATAACAATTTTTTTTTAAATTTCTAAAAAAAAATTTGGAATCAAAAAACATAATGAGATGTACAGACTTTAAAAAATTTTTTAGAATTATGTACATAATAGACACATTCATAAAAGAAATAGATAAACATAAATGCATGTGTATGTGTACAGTGGCACTCAAATGCAGTTGAAAATAAACATTTTTACTGTGAGAATTTAACAACACTTAAAAACCTACCTGTCACTTAGGAATGGAATAAAATGCCCTTCCCTCAACATCTTTAAGAATACAACTTACAAAACACTGAATAGTTTTACATTGTTTAGGTTCAGTCATTTTCATTGTATCATAAAATGTTCACCAAACTTTGTTAGTACTTTTTTTCCGAAATACATTTTGAAACTAATAAAAAAAAATGCATTTAAATACGTTTAATACATCGATGATCACTGGCATGTTAACTTCTGTTGCCAGGTTAATTCATTTCTATATCAATTCAAGAAGAAAATTTCTTCTGCCATCTCTGTTTAAATGAAGTATGCTCTGAGAGAATCTTAAATCGTAACTATTTCAGTCAGAATTTTCTTAATATTAGACAATTAAATGCTGAAATAAATGTTGAGGCTGATTTTTATATACTTAATTACTTGTGTAAGGTTTCTCTTCTCTTTTGGACTGTGTTCTCTATGGGCAGGGGCTATGTTAATTTTATCACTAACTCTAAATATTTGTCAATTTTAAGACTACAAATGTCTTGCATCACATCCAGTTCTGTAATTATGATCCTAACAAACCAGCCTTAATATTCTCACTTTTTCATAAGTAAGCATATAACAAGTTTATCTATTTGATATGTTAGAGTTACATTTAAGACTTTTATAGTGTTCCACTTATAAAAGTTTTCACAAAGATAGGGAGATAGACCAAATGATTTCTTCAGATTCTTTCTGATCTCCGATTTTCCATATTGTAAGTAAATGGCTCAAGATCTTTGGTCCCAAATGTATGTTATAATAAGGCAGCCAGTCACAATATCAACGACGAAAATGTTTAAAGAATTCATCTAAACCAATAATTTCCAATGTTGTTGTTAGAAGACTGACAGTTCCTCCGGAGTTGCTTACAGGGCAGATATGATGAGGTTAAACTATAGTATGGTTCCCAGAACCCTCTTCTTGGTACAATCACAGAAATTTATACTAACCTGTTTGATAATACTGGAATTAGACATAAGATTTCACATTAAAAACGGTTTAGGGGGAAAAGGTTTAACAAATAGTGTTAAAAAAGCTTTATCATTATGTAAAACAATATTAATCTGGTCACAGCTGACATTTTTAATTACATTTTTGTTTTGTCTAAAATACTTTAGGGTTTAATATCTTTGGGAGACGTCATATTAGCAGAAATAAGAAAAAAAAATCCATTTAGCCAACCAACTTGAAACACAGTTCTTTCTTCCAACACTGGACTATCTAATGCTCCAAGAATGATCCTTTTTGTACATTGATTAAGAGAATTTACATAACATGGCAGAAAAGCTATTTTTATTAGAAAATTGCTTTTAAATTATGTTTAGATTTTCATGTTCCATGTAGGCATTTAAAATATGAAACATCTTTTAAAATACATTGAACTTTAAAAACTAGTATCAGAAACAGCTAGAGAAAAAACTGGAAACACCTAAAGGTCCATCAACAGATTCAGATATATGGGTTGCTTTATAACAATGAAATACTACTCAGCAATAAAGTGGAATGAACTAATGATACACATAGCAACTTGGATGAATCAAAAACTATACTGAGTAAAACAGAATTTTTAAAAGTACAGACTAAATGATCCTATAGGTGTAAAACTAGAATATACAACATAGTCTCTACTGACATGAGGATTAGTATCTGCATAGAGAGTAAATGGGGAAGGGAGGAAGAGATTACCAAGGGACATGAGGAAACTTCTGAGAATGATTGTTATAGTCATTGTCTTGAATGTAGGTGGTAATGGGTTCACAGGTGCATATATATGCCAAAACATCAAATTGTACACTTCAGATTTATACAGTTTACTATAAGACAATTATACCACAATAAAGCTACAAAAAAACAGACATGTTAATTTTGAATGTAAAAGAATGTGTAAAACTCTGCCTGATAAATTTTTAAAGATTTTTTCAGAAGTAAAACCAATACAGAACTTTTTAAAGTAAAAAAATGTTTAACTTATTACCTTTCAACTTTTGGAGCCGGGGAATTTTCTATTCCTTTAAAACAAACTTTTTTGACATGATCTCCAGTAATAGATTTTTTTTCTTCTAAGAAATCCCGGAATGACTTGGATGAAACTGAATGCAGAGAAGATGCCCTGCAAAAGACAACAGAGATCGTGTTAAAACATCCATTTTTTAAAAGGTCACTGCTAGAAATCACAAGGAGAAAAGGGAGAGAATGTATACAAAAATTTTACAGTGATGATATATAGTTTTTAATGTGATGTTGGATTCTTGCTGTTAGTTGTGAATCAAAATGATGTGATTAAAAAACAATGGAGACCAACACTGAAGATAACCCAGATGTTGAAATTAGCAATGATATTAAAAACAAGTGTTAAAACGATGTCTCAGGCAACAATAAAAAAATGCTCAGAATAAACTGAAAAATAAGCTCAGGGAAAAGAAACTATGAAAAAGAACAAAATAGAAATTCAAGAACTTTTAATACAATATTTAAAAAACAAAATTCACTGGATTGATTTAACAGCCAGAAGAGAATCAGTAAAACTGAAGATAAATCAACAGAACTTTTAAAACTGAACAGAAGGAAGAAAAGATTGAAAAAAAAATCTGCCACGGGGACTTATCAGATAATATCAAAACGTCTACTGTAAGTGTAACTGGGAGGACCAGAAGGAGAGGTTAGAAATATGGCAGACAAAAATATTTAAAGAAACAATAGCCAAGCATTCCCCAAATCTGGTGGAAGATATAAAGATTTCAGCAAACTCCAAAGAAGATTGATCTAAAGAAAACCATACTTAGGTATATAATGAGCAAGCTGCTAAAAACCAAAGATCAAAAGAAAATCTTGAAAGCATCTTGAAAGAAATACAACACAGTATGAAAACACCTAGCTTATTAGAAACAAGGAAAGTCAAAAGACAGTGGAACATCTTTAATCTGATGAAAGGTAGGAAAAAAAGCTATTGATCCAGTATTCTATGTGGGTGAACTTGGACAAGGATCCTCTCCAAGTCAGGATCAGAAACGATTACAGTCCTGGCTGAACCTTGATTACAGCAGTGTGGGAGACTTGAGCCAGGAGCACCCATAAGCAATAATTCAGTGAAGCCTGACCTAAAGGAACTATAAGACAACAAACACTGATTGTTTTAAGCCATTGTTTAGGGATAATCTGTTACAAAGCAACAGATAACTAATATAAGATACCATTGGAATTAAAAAGATAATAAAAATTATAAGTAACTTTATGTAAATAAATTTGACAACTTAGATAAAATGGACAAATATCTTGAAAAAACAATTTATTAGGGGCGCCTGGGCGGCTCAGTTGGTTAAGCGTATGATTTTGGTTCAGGGTATGATCTCTGGGGTTATGGTATCAAGCCCTGTGCTCAGTGGGGATTCTGCTTCCCCTCTCCCTCTGCCCCTCCCCCCCCCTCAGGCACACACTCTCTCTGAAATAAATCTTTAAAAAAATATTTATAAAAGAAAACAAAAATATAAAATAATATATATAGACCTATCTCTATTTGAAAAATTGAATTAATACCACTAGTTTTAATTGTAGAAATTGACAAATTGATTCTAAAATTTTATGGGAATACAAAAAACCTAAGCCAAAGTATTCTTTTTTTTTTAATTAACATAAAATGTATTATTTGTTTCAGGGGTACAGGTCTGTGATTCATCAGTCTTACACAATTCACAGTGCTCATCATAGCACATACCCTCCCAATGTCCATCACCCAGCCACCCCATCCCTCCCACCCCCTCCACTCCGGAAACCCTCAGTTTGTTTCCTGAGATTAATAGTCTCTTATGGTTTGTCTCCCTCTCTGGTTTCATCTTGTTTCATTTTTCCCTCCCTTCCCCTACGATCCTCTGCTTTATTTCTCAAATTCCTCATATCAGTGAGAGCATATGATACTTGTCTTTCTCATGATTGACTTATTTCGCTTTGCATAATACCCTCTAGTTCCATCCACATCGTTGCAAATGGCAAGATTTCATTTTTGATGGCTGTGTAATATTCCACTGTGTATATATACACCACATCTTCTTTATCCATTCATCTGTTAATAGACATCTAGGCTCTTTCCATAGTTTAGCTATTGTGGACATTGCTGCTATAAAATTGGGGTGCACATGCCCCTTCAGATCACTACATTTGTATCTTTGGGATAAATACCCAGTAGTGCCATTGCTGGATCATATGGTAGCTCTATTTTCAACTTTTTGAGGAACCTCCATACTGTTTTCCAGAGTGGCTGCACCAGCTTGCATTCCCACCAACAGTGTAGGAGGGTTCCCCTTTCTCCGCATCCTCGCCAACATCTGTCGTTTCCTGACTTGTTAATTTTAGCCATGCTGACTGGTGTGAGGTGGTATCTCATTGTGGCTTTCATTTGTATTTCCCTGATGCCGAGTGATGTTGAGCATTTTTTCACGTGTCTATTGGCCATTTGGATGTCTTCTTTGCAGAAATGTCTGTTCATGTCTTCTGCCCATTTCTTGACTGGATTATTTGTTCTCTGGGTATTAAGTTTGAAAAGTTCTTTATAGATTTTGGTTACTAGCCCTTTATCTGATATGTCATTTGCAAATATCTTCTCCCATTCTGTCGGTTGTCTTTGGTTTTGTTGACTGTTTCCTTTGCTGTGCAGAAGCTTTTTATCTTGATGAAGTCCCAATAGTTCATTTTTGCCCTTGCTTCCCTTGCTTTTGATGATGTGTCTAGGAAGAAGTTGCTGCTAGCCAAAGTATTCTTAAAGAAATACAAAGTTGGAAGAAGATAAAACAAGTCAGAGTAATCAAGATAGAGTGGTACTGACATAAGGATTAACGAACAGATCAGTGGAAAAGAACAGAGAGCTCAAATATAGATCTTCACATCTATAGTCATTTTAATTTAAATAACTAAATTCCCAAAACAATTCAGTGTAAAAGTATTTCATCTATAATAAACAAATGTTTATAGAAGAAAAATACCTTTACCTTTATCTCACACCATATCCCAAAATTAATTCAAGGTGGATCACAAACCTAATGTAAAAGTTAAATATCCTAGAAGAAAACAAAACTCTATCTTCATAACTTGGTGGTAGGCAAAGGTTTCTAGGACTTATACAGGAATAAATATCAAATAAAGAAATGGTGAATTAGACTTAACCAAAATTAAAACTTCTGATCAGAAGACACTGTTAAGAAAACAGAAAATATCTGCAAAACATGTATTTGACAAATGACTTGTATCCAGACTGTAAAAAGAACTCCTAGAGGGGTGCCTGGGTGGCTCAGTCAGCTAAGCATCTGCCTTCAGCTCAGGTCATGGTCCCAGGGTCCTGGGATTGAGCCCTGCGTGAGGCTCCCAGCTCAGTGGGGAGCCTGCTTATCCCTCTCCCCACTGCTTATTCTCCCTCTCTCAAATAAATAAAATCTTTTTTTTTTAAAAGAACTCCTAGAACTCAAAACTAAAAAACACAGTAATAAAAGGCAATTTCAAAGAGCAAGCAAAAATGATTTCAATAGATACTTCACAAAGAAAGATATGCTAATGATCAATAAGCACATAAAATAGTGCTCATTATTCATCAGGGAAACACAAAACCACAATGAGAGGTTGCTATACACCCACCAGAATGGGTAAAATTAATTGACAATATCACATATTGGCAAGAATATAAAATAACCAATGCTCTCATACATTGTTGGTGGGAGGATAAAATGGTACTAATACTATGTTAATAGGTCTGGCAGTTTCTTAATAAGTAAACATATATTATATCTGTATAATCCAACAATTGTCCCTAGTATTTATCCAAGAGAAATTAAAATATGTCTCTGAAAAGGCTCAAACAAGAATGTTAACAGCAGTTTTATTCATAATTGCCAAAAACTATTCAATAGGAATAAACACAAATTGTATATTCATACCTTGGAATACTACTGAGTAATAAAAAGGAATAAATCATTGGTAAACACAATCCAGATAAATTTGAAAGACATGCTGAATGAAAGAAGCCAGAGAGAAGAAACTACATTATGTTTCATTCTCATTATACAAAGTTCTAGAAGAGGCAAAACTAATCTGTGGTCAAAAAAGAAAAATCAAAACAGTGGTTGACATTGGTATGGAGGAGGGGGCCAGGATAAAAGAGAACTTTCTAAAGAAAACTTTGGGATAATGGTAATGCTCAGCAATTTATTAAAAAGATAATAAACAATGACCAAGTAAAGTTTTTTCCAGGAACGCAAGGTTGGCCTAACAATAAAAAAAAAAAAATCAATATAAAACATACATTAACAGGATAAAGTAGAAAAATCTTATGGAAAAGGCCTATGATCCAAAATATGACCAGTAAAAGGCAAAGATCTGAACATGCATCCCAAATATATAAAAATGGCCAATAGGCCCTTAAGAAATGTAAAATAAACCACACCTACTAGTAGCTAAAATGAAAAAGATTAAGTGTGCCAAGTATTGGAAAGGATATGTAACAACAGGAACTCTCACACACTGCTGGCAAAAATATAAAACATGACCATTCTGGAACACTGTCTGGTGCTTTTCTTATAAAGTCTAACATTCACTTAACATATGATCCAGCAATTCCACTCCTAATTATTTACCCAAGAGAAATTAAAAACATGTCTATTATGACTTTAATAACTTTTTTCATAAAAATATAATGGAAACCCAGTATTTCTCAACAAAAAAGGAAGAAATTATGGGATAAATGCAACAACATGGATGAAGCTCCAAAACTTTAAATTGAATGACAGAAAGCCAGACATAAAATAGAACATTACTGTACTTATATGTCATTTATACAAAATTTGAGAGCAGGCAAGAACTAAGTTATAGTGACAGAAATTTCATCAATGGTGGCATAGGTGGAGACTGAGAAAAGGTATTCGGATGACAGAAATATTTCTTTTTATTTTCATTGGGGTGGTGAATACACAGATGTATACATTTGTCAAAACTCCTATACATAAAATTAGTGCATTTACCATATGTAAATTATACCTTGATAAAGTTACTTAAAAAAAAAAAAACAGTATAGAAAAGGAAATCTGAACTCCTTCCCAAATGACTAAATTAAAGTTGAAAAATGCCAAGTTTTGGTAGAGGTGGAGAAAGCACAACTCATATACCACTGATGAGAATGTTTTGTGATAGCCACCAAAAATGAATATATGCATATCCTATAACCCAGTTATTCCTAGTTATATACCCAATAGAAATACAAATGTACTTCACCAAAGACATGAACTAGAACATCTATAGCAACACTATCTTAATAGTAAAACAACGAAGATATTCAAATGCTAACAAAAACTGAATGAATAGATTAGTTGCAGTATATTTACACAGTAGAAATTAGTACTCATCAAAATATGACTGAGTTTCATAAATATGTTGAACAAAGGAAGCCAGACACAATTCTATTTATATACATTAAAAGAAAATCTATGGAAAGAGAAGTCAGGATAGTGGATGATAAAAAAGATAGTGGGTTGGTGCAGGGGGAGGGGACATAGAAGGGTGGCAGGAGGGGACTCAAGATGCTGGTAATGTTACTTCTTGATTTGAGGGCTGGTTGCACAGGATGTGTTCAGTTTGTGAAAATTCAACCTATACAGTTTTGATAACTGTACTTTTTAAATTTTTTTTTTTAAAGATTTTATTTATTTGACAGAGAGAGACACAGCAAGAGAGGGAACACAAGCAGAGGGAGGGGGAGAGGGAGAAGCAGGCTTCCCGCTGAGCAGGGAGCCCGATGTGGGGCTCGATCCCAGGACCCTGGGATCATGACCTGAGCCAAAGGCAGATGCTTAACGACTGAGCCACCCAGGCGCCCCTGATAACTGTACTTCTAAGTGTATATTGTTTTAATAAAAAGTTACTTAAAATGTAAACCTAATTTTACATTGATAAAACAGAGGAAATAAAAATTAGGTTGATCTAAATACACAAAATTAATCACACCCAACATAGGTTTAGTTAAAAGTAGAATGTATTTTAGACTAATACGAAAAAACAGGCAAACAATTAAAAATCATCTATTCAGACTAATTTAGCTTTCAAAGATTTCATATTCAGATTTTATGATATCAATCTCTTAATTCAACAATGTTTTATTTTACAATCAATGCAAAAACAATTTGTAGGATAATAGGGTTAGGCACATAAGCTCTGTTGCTAGACTGACTGGGTTCAAATTTTAGCTGACCGTGAGAAGTTAACCTTTGTGTTTCAGTTTCCTCATCAATAACAGGATACTAATACCATCTGCATCATCATGGTTGTTATGAGGATCAAATGTTAATTTATGAAAGAATACTTAAAATAGTACCCAATACAGAGAAATGCTATGTTAAGTCTTACTATCCATGATTTTCATAGCATTTAACAAAACTTATTGTGATTTAAGAGAAAAAAAGACAATGAGAACAAAAGTTCTGACATGAAGACATATAATCAGTTATAAAAGGCTTAGTATCTCTTTCCTTCTAAAGTCTTAAAATATTTAAAAAAAATAAAATTAATTTTTCTATTTATCAGAGAGAAAGAGAGAGAGCACAAGCAGGAGGAGCAGCAGAGGGAGAGAGAGAAGCAGGCTCCTCGCTGAGTAGGGAGCCCGATGCGGGACTTGATCCCAGGACCCTGGGATCATGACCTGAGCCGAAAGCAGATGCTCAACCAACTGAGCCACCCAGGCGTCCCCAGAAAAAGTAATTTTAAAAGATAACCTTTAGTTATTAGTTATTTAATACACTAGATCTGCACCATATCCTTAGCATCATTTTCAGAATCCTTAACATTAGAGAATCAGAATTATAAGCAATAATAATATGTAAATAATTTCCATGCCTTTTTTTTTTTCTATTTTTCTTTACTCAGAGAACAAAGTGGTCATGTTACTAAGTGAACACAAATGCTAACAGGATAATTCCCCAAAAAGTTACATTCATACTGGCAAGAAATCATGAAGTCCATACCTAAATTACATTCATAAATTACTTGAGATATCCCATAAAAGAGCAAGGCTTTCTAAAATCCTGGATTTTGTCTGAATAGCTCATTTGTACCTAACGCTGACCTAATTACCAAACCATATCTGCAAAACACTTTAACAGGCATCACGTCATTTAATTCTTACAGTAACAATCCTAAAAGATAAGTATTTTTATCATCTCCTTTTGTTTAAAAGAAGAGTAAAACCAAAGTTCAGGGATCACCAGAGAGAAGGCAGAACTGGGATCCAAATCCAGTTCTTAATGATCACAGAACTCATCCTTTATCTAGTATACCACTGCCTTCAGTAAGAAATCACGACACTTCTTATGAAGTGCTAAAGATAACACAAATAGGAAGAAGATACTGATGATTCACAGTATGTCTTGTTATGAGCTAAGCAAAACAAAACAAAAAATTCATAACAAAACAAAAAATTTTTACCAAATTTCTACTCGCTCAGTAAAGATTAGATCAATCAATACAAAACATCTCACATAAGATTTTTCTAAGAAAAAAGAAAAGTTCACCAAAAATTTAATACATGTTAAGGAAATGAGTTAATCATGTGGCCGTATTACAAATCAAGTTACAATTTATTAAAATATAAATGCCTATCATTATATATTTGATTAGACAATGTTGAAGGTGCTGTGCTAAATGTTTCATGCTTTAACTCCGTTTCAGCTTCATAATACCCCTGTGAAATAGGTACTGTTTTTAGCTCTATTTATGGATAAGGAAAGTAAGAGAAAGATTAAATAACTGATCTAAGTTTATATTGCTACCAAGTAACAGATCCATGATTTAAACTCAAACAAGGCTCACTCCAGAACCCTGGGTTAATCACAGTATATACTGCTGTCCACATAAAGTCATTTGCTCTAAGTAAAACCTTATATCAGAGCAATTTTCCTTATAGATTTCTATCAGAAATATGACCTACCTAGGTATTCATGCTAAAAATATTTCTTCAAAAGGAACTTACCTAGGACTTGACCACAAAATTTTTCCCAAAACACATACATACATAAAAAGTTAAACACATATACAGAAGAATCATTCCCCATTTCCTTAACAACTCCTTCCTCTTCCCAAAAGCACACATGCCTAAAGGTTTCTATTAGCAAACAAGGTAACTATGGTGTACAGTATAACATTAGCAATTTGAGAACACTGCTGGCAAATGTTCTTGCCTGAGAATCCATTCAATGTCTCTGTAAGTATTCATGTTTCTAAATACAGAAATTTCACAATGATCTGTAAAGCACAAGCTGTCAGATTGATCCTAGTAATAATTTAGGGACACTGAGATATAGTAAATGATACTTCTAGATGTGGTAAAACTCAAAACTTTTTTAAAAAGCTACTGATAATCTTCTTAGGAATAAATAAAATACCTTAAACTCACATGTTCATTAATCATGCACAGTGGTTACCTATAAAATGACTTACCAGATTTCTTTAAATGAGTTCTATTCTTTCTACTGATCATGCCATAATTTGAAAGTGTCTGATTTCCCATGATTTTGCTTTCTAAACTCAGACTCTGGCATCTTAGCATCTTAGAAACCACAGTAGCTTTATGAAGAAGCATTTGTAGACATTTGTAACCACATAAAAAATTAATTGAGATTTTGTTTCTCAGCTAAAGCAGCCCTGGAATTTTAGCTTTAATAAATAAAATGTCCAGCTCTAAAAAGTTAAATAATTGAATTAGTATATAATTTATAGGTTACCTCTACATGGAATTTGGAAGAATTTATATTCATACATCAAGCCAGGCCACAAAGATTGTGCATTCTTCCACTCAAGATGACTGGTGAGAAATGTATTATTTCTCCAATTAAAACAGGTGATAATGAATAGTGACCAAATTCCATATACACTCGGTGTTTCACATTAGATTTAAGTTCAGCTGATCAGAACTTCATTCTAATGCAAGAACCAATTCTCTTTAATACACACTGCCACATTTAACTGTAGACAGCAGGAGTACAACTATGTATTATGAGTCATATAAACTAGGTGAGTGAATCTGCAAACAAACTAGTGAAAATCCTTCCCACAATCGGAAGGAGACTTATAGAGCTAATTTGTGATTTCCTAATGAGCTGTATCTTAACCTTAATATTAAGATAAACATAGCATAAAAACATCTTCTACGGAAATAAAATTGTGTTAGAGGATTCTTCAGAATGATGAAGATGCACCTTTGGGAAATAGCTTTAAAAACTTAAATCACTACAGTATTGAATATACTCTATACATACAATTTGTAAATCAGATTAAAATGCTAATTTAATCTTAATTTTCTAATTTATTCATAGAATAGTAAAGTTTAAATTCTACCAACTTTCTTTAGACCAACATTTACATGGGATATTTTCAGGAAAATAAATCTATTCCATTTTTTAATTTCTTCAAGCATATACTGCATGTATTTATACCCTATGTGTAAAAAGTATTCAAGAATCAAATGATTATTTCCATTTACACTAAATATGGGTCAAAATTCATGAATTCCAAACATCAACCATTTTATATAAACATGTTTTAAAGATTTCTAACAAATACCTTGATTTGTGCCATTAACATAAAATTTCCATAACCAAAGTATAGTAAATATTTTATATCCTTATTTTATATATATATATAATTATTTTTATATACACACTGGCACTACATATATTTTACTAAGTTACCTCAGCCCACTGTTTCATGAGTACAAATAGAAGTATATATAGCAGGAGAATTTAGCAGAAATGCACTTTTAAAGATCCTTCAGATACCAAAAATACTACCAAGAAATCATAAGGACATAAATAATTTTACAACTCACTTTGATAATTCAGAATAAAATTATAATTAAATTTACTTGGTGTCCTAAGATACATAAAACCACTATTGATTAGTTTGTATTTTTTAATTTTACTAAAGTATAGCTGCCATACATTATATTAGTTTCAGGTATGCAACATAGTGACTCAACATTTATATACATTGTGAATTGATCACCCACCATAAATCTAGCTACCGTCTGTCCCCAAAGCTGTTACACATTATTAACTATATTCTCTATGCTACACGTTATATCTATGTGTCTTATTTATTTTATGACCAGAAGGGTGTTCTTCTGACTTTTTAATCCCCTTCCCCTTCTCCCCTCTGGTAACTACCAGACTGTTCTTTGTATGTATGAGTCTGTTTCTGTTTTGTTCATTTGTTTTTCAGATTCTACATATAAGGAAAATCCTACAGTATTTGTCTTTCTCTTCCTTATTTCACCTAGCATAATACCGTCTAGGTTCATCGATCTTACTGCAAATGGCAAGATTTCATTCTTTTACTTTTTTTTTTTAATATTTCATTCTTTTTAATGGCTCCTATTCCACTGTATGTATATATACCACATCTTTATCCTTTCATCCATCAATGGTACTTAGTTGCATCTATATCGTGGCTATTATAAATAAAGCTGCAATGAACATATTCTATATTTATCTTTTCAAATTAGTGTTTCATTTTCTCCATATAAATACCAGAAGTAGAATTGCAGGATCATATGGTAGCTCTATTTCTAATTTTGTGAGAAACCTCCATACCGTTTTTCATAATGGCTGCATCATTTGGCATTCCACCAAGTGCATGAGAGTTCCCTTTTCTCTATATCCTCACCAACACGTTATTATTGTCTTTTTGACAACAGCCACTCTGACAGGTGTGTGGTGATAGCTCATTGTGGTTTTAATTCGCATTTCTCAGATGATTAGTGATGCTGAACATCTTTTCATGTGTCTGTTGGCTACCTCTATGTCTTCTTTGGAAAAATGTATATTCGGGTCCCCAGACCATTTTTTAAATTGGGTTGGGGTTTTTTGTTTGACATTGAGTTGTATGAGTTCTTTATATAATTTGGATATTAAATCCTTATCAATCACATCATTTGCAAATATCTGTTCCCAGTTGGTAGGTTGCCTTTTTGTTCTGTTGGTTTTCTTTACTCTGCAAAGGCTTATTAGTTTAACGTAGTCTCATTTGTTTATTTTTGCTTTTGATGCCCTTGTCAGAGGAGACATTTCAAAAAAATATGTTGCTCAGGGGTCCCTGGGTGGCTCAGTTGGTTGAGTGTCTGACTCTTGGTTTCAGCTCAGGTCATGATCTCAAGGTCGTAAGATTAAGCCCTGTGTTCGGCTCTGTGCTCAGAGCAGCAGAGTCTGCTTGAGATTCTCTCCCTCTCCCTTTGCCCCTCCCCTGACTTGTGTGCGTGCACACACTCTCTCTCAAATAAATCTTAAAAAAAAAAAAAAAAAAAAAAGTTGCTCAGGCCAATATCCAAGAGCTTACCACCTATGTTTTCTTCTAGTAGTTTTATGATTTCTGGTCTTAAATTTAAATTTTTAACCCATTTTGAGGGCTTTTTTTGTATGTGGTATAATGACCCAGTTTTCCCAATACCATTTATTGAAGAAACATGTTCTTTCCCCATTATATGCTCTTGCCTCCTTTGTCAAAGATTGACCATATAAACATAGATTTATGGAATCTATTCTGTTACATTCATCTATGTGTCTGTTTTTGTGCCAGTACCATACTGTTTTGATTATTATAGCTTTGTAATAGTTTGAAATCAGGGAGTGTGATACCTCTATCTTTGTTCTTTCTCAAGATTG
The DNA here is from genome assembly GCF_029215605.1 of Mirounga angustirostris. Lineage (NCBI taxonomy): Eukaryota > Metazoa > Chordata > Mammalia > Carnivora > Phocidae > Mirounga > Mirounga angustirostris. The sequence continues at coordinate 70,593,058 of NW_026991716.1, forward strand.
CTTTGGCTCTTCAGGGTATTTTGTGGTTTCATATAAACTTTTAGGAGTATTTGCTCTAGTCCTGTGAAAAATGCCCTTATTATTTTGATAGGGATAGCACTGAATCTGTACATTATTCTTAGTAATATGGACATTTAAAAAATACTAATTCGGGCGCCTGGGTGGCTCAGTTGTTAAGCGTCTGCCTTCGGCTCAGGTCATGATCCCAGGGTCCCAGGATCGAGCCCCCCATCGGGCTCCCTGCTCCGCGGGAAGCCTGCTTCTCCCTCTTGCACTCCCCCTGCTTGTGTTCCCTCTCTTGCTGTGTCTGTCAAATAAATAAAATCTTTAAAAATAAATAAATAAAAATACTAATTCTTCCAATCCATAAGCACGGTGTACCTTTCTGTTTGTGTTATCTTCAATTTACTTCATCAGTTATAGTTTTCAGTTCTTTCACCTACTTGGTTAAATTTATTTCTAGGTGTTTTATTCTTTTCAATGCAATTGTAGAGAGTATCATGTTCTTAAATTTTCTGACAGTTCATTATTAGTGTATAGAAAGGTGACAAATTTCTGTATATTAATTTTGTATGTAACTTATTTATTCTAATAGTTTTTGGTGGAGTCTTTAGGGTTTTCTATATATAGTATCATGTCCTCAAATAGTGACAGTTTTACTTTTCCAATTTGGATGCCTTTTATTTCTTTTTCTTATCTGATTGCTGTAGCCAGGACTTCCAGTACTATATTGAATGAAAATGGTGAGAGTGGACACCTTTGTCTTGTTCCTTATCTTAGGGGAAAAGCTCTCAGTTTTTCATCATTGAGTATGATGTTAGCTGTGGGTTTTTCATATGTGGACTTCATTAAGTTGAGGTATGTTCCCTCTAAATCTACTTTGTTGAGGGTTTTTATTATGAATGGTAGTTGTACTTTGTCAAATGCTTGTTCTGTATCTACTGAAATGATCATATGGGTTTTTTTTTTCCTTTCTCTTGTTAATGTAATGTATCACATTGATTGATTTGTGAATACTGAACCACCCTTGCATCCCAGGAATAAATCCCACTTGATCTTGGTGAATGATATTCTTACTGTATTGTTGGGATTCAGTTTGCCAATATTTTGTTGAGGATTTTTGAATCTCTGTTCATCAGAGATACTGGCCTGAAGTTTTTTGGGGTTTTTTTTGGAGGGGGGGGTTCTGTCTTTATCTGATTTTGGTATCAGGGTAATGCTGGCCTCATAGAATGAATTTGGAGATTTCTTCCTCCTCTATTTTTTTGGAAAAGTTTGAAAAGAATAGATATTAACTCTTCTTTAAATATTTGGTAGAATTCACATGTGAAGCCATCTGGTTCTGGACTTTTTCATTGGGAGTTTTTGATTACTGATTCAATTTCATTGCTAGTAGTCGATCAGTTCATATATTCTATTTCTTCCTGATTCAGTTTTGATAGGTTATACGTTTCTAGGAATTTATCCATTTCTTTTAGGTTGTCTAATTTGTTGGCATATAATCTTTCATAATATTCTCTTACAATTCTTTGTATTTCTGTGGTGTCAGTTGTTATTCCTCCTCTTTCATTTGATTTTGTTTGAGTCCTCTCTCTCTTTTGGGGGGGATGGGGAGGATCAGTCTGGCTACAAATTTATTAATTTTTTTGATCTTTACAAAGAACCAGCTCCTGGTTTCATTGACCTGTTCTATTGTTTTTTAGTTTATCATTTATTTCTGCTCTAATCTCTATTATTTCCTGCCTTCTACAGTAGGTTTGGGGTTTTGTTTGTTCTTCTCTTTCTAGCTCCTTCAGGTGTGAGGTTAGGTAGTTTGAGACATTTCTTGCTTCATAACGTAGGCCTGTATTGCTATAAACTTCTCTTAGAACTGCTTCTGCTGCAGCCCAAAGATTTTGGACCATTATGTTTTCATTTTTATTTGTCCCCATGTGTTTTTTGATGCCTTCTTTGATTTCTTGAGTTAACCCATTCATTGTTTACTAGCATATTATTTAACCTCCATGTATTTGTCCTCTTTCCAGATTTTTTTTTTCTTTAAAGATTTGAGAGAGAACACAAGCAGGGGAGAGGGGCAGAGGGAGAAGAGTCTTAAGCAGACTCCGCCCTCAGCGAGATGGGGCTCGATCTCACAACCCTGAGATCATAACCTGAACCGAAACCAAGAGTCAGATACTTATCTGACTGTGCCACCCAGGCACCCTCCAGATTTTTTTATTGTGGTTGATTCCTAGTTTCATAGCATTGTGGTCAGAAAAAATGCATAGTATGACTTCAATCTTTCTGAGTTTGTTGAGACCTGTTTTGTGGTCTAATATGTGATCTATTTTGGAAAATGTCCCATGTGCATTTGAAAAGAATGTGTATTTTAGAATGGAATGTTCTGAATATATGTATTAAATCCATCTGGTCCAACGTGTCATTCAAAGCCACTGTTTCCTGGTTGATTTTGTTTAGATGATCTGATTGATGTAAGTGGGGTGTTAAAGTTCCCTATTATTGTATTACTATCGAGTAGTTCCTTTATGTTTGCTATTAACTGTTTAATGTATTTCAGTGTCCCAATGTTGGGTGCATAGATATTTACAATTGTTATATCCTCTTGTTGGATCATCCCCTTTATGACTCTAGAGCATCTTTCTTTGTCTGTTGTTACAACCTTTGTTTTAAAGTCTATTTTGTCCAGTATTAAGTATTCCTACCCCGGCTTTCTATTCACATTCATTTGTATGTGTCTCCATCCCCTCACTTTCAGTCTGCGGGTGTCTTTAGGTCTGAAATGGAGTCTCTTAAAGGCATATGGATGGGTCTTGTTTTTTTAATCCATTCTTTCACACTATGTCTTTTGATTGGAGCATTTAGTACATTTACATTCAAAGTGATTTTCGATAGGTATGTATTTATTGCCTTTTTGTTACTTCTTTTGTGGTTGTTTTTATAGTTTTCTGTTTCTTTCTTCCATTGCTCTCTTCTTTCACCATAAGTTGGCTTTCTTCTGTGATTTTTTGGATTCCTTTCTCTTTGTTTTTTTGCATATCTATTACTGTTTTTTATTTTTTTATTTTATGTTAATCACCATACATCATTAGTTTTTGATGCAGTGTTCCACGATTCATTTTTTGCATATAACACCTAGTGCTCCATTCAGTATGTGCCCTCTTTAATACCCATCACCAGGCTAGCCCATCCCCCTCCCCTCTAAAACTCTCAGTTTGTTTCTGAGTCCATAGTCTCTCATGGTTCGTCTCCCCCTCCGATCTCCCCCCCGCTTCATTTTTCCGTTTCTGCTAGCTTCTTTTTTTTTTTTAACATATAATGTCTATTACTGGTTTTTAATTTGCGGTTACCATTAGGTTTGTATATATCTTCTGCATATACCAGTCTATATGAACTTGATGGTCACTTAAGTTGAACCCATTTAACTCCTCTTCCCATCACAATTTAGGTGTATGGTGTCCTACTTTACATACTTTTATTTTGTGAGTCCCTTCACTGTTTGTTTTTTGTTGTTGTTTTTTTTTACAGGTACACTTATTTTTACTGCTTTTGTGCTTCTTACTTTTCTTACTTAGGGTCTTTCCACTCAAAGAGTCCCCTTTAACATTTCTTGTAGGGCTGGTTTAGTAGTCATGAACTTCTTTAACTTGTGTTTGGGAAACTTTTTCTCTCTCCTATTCTGAATGAAAGCCTTATTGGATAGAGTATTCCTGGCTGCAGTTCTTTTCCTTTCAGCACTTTGAATGTATCATGCCAATCCCTTCTGGCCTGTAAAGTTTCTGCTAAAAAATCCACTGATAGCCTTATGGGGTTTCCCTTGTATGTAACTGTCTTCTTTTTTCTTACTGCTTTTAAAGTTCTTTATCACTGCTTTTTGCCATTTTTATTACTATGTGTCTTGGTATGGACTTCCTTGAGTTGATTTTGTTGGGGGCTCTCTGTACCTACTGGATCTGAATTTGTTTCCTTCCCCAGATTTGGGAAGTTTTCAGATGTTATTTCTTCACATAAATTTTCTGCCTGTTTTCCCTCTATTCTTCAGGGATCCCTATAATGTGAATGTTATTACGCTTGATGGAGTCATGGAGTTACCTAAGTTTGTTCTCATTTTGCGTAATTTTCTTTCTCTTACCTGCTCAGCTTTATTACTTTATGTAACTTTGTCCTCCAGGTCACTGATTCGTTCCGCTTCCTTTAATCTGCTCTTTATTCCATCTAGTGTATTTTTAATTTCATTTATTGTGTTCTTCATCTCTGACTGGTTCTTCTTTTTAATCTCTTTGTTAAGGGTCTCACTGATGTCCTCCACTCTTTCAAGTACAATGATTATGATGATTACTTTAAATTCTCTATCAGGCATATTATTTATCTCTTTTGCTTAGGTCTCTTGCTATGGTTTTGTCTTGGTTCTTTCATATGGAACATATTCCTCTTTCTCATTTTATCTAGCTTTCTGTGTTTCTATGCCTCAGGAAAAGTTGGCTACATCTACTCTTGAAAGAAGTAACCTTATGAAGAAGATGCCATGTAGTGCCCGGCAGTGTCACCTGTTTACCAGAATGTGGCGCTTCAGGGGTGTTTTCTATGTGTGTTGCATGTGCCCTGCTATTGTGGCCCAACTACTTTTTGCTTCAGTCCAGTTATCTGCAGTGCCTCACTTTGCCTACTGTGAGCAATGTTTGATCCCTGTGGTGCTACTGGACCAGTCTGGGGCCATGTTGGGCTTGAATTGAGTCAAACCAGGCTTTTGCCCGAGATGCAGTAGCACCAAACTACACTTTCCCTGTGTTGTCCCCTGAGATGCTTTTGTTGGTGGGAGGGGCCTGCTATCAGACCAGCTGTCTGCCCCTAGCCCACTGTTGGGGCTATAGTTTAATTGGTTTGTGTGGTTATCTTTTCCTCTCCCTAGGGTAGAAGTCACTTTGGAGTGGTGTTGGCCCCTGTCAGGGCTGCTTGCACAATGCCAAGCTTGTGGCCCTGGTCTGAATGGGCTCCGGCCAAAAGTGTATTGGTGGGGGTGGATCTACAACATGATCAGGGGTGGGGCATGCAGTAGGTCCTCTGGGAGAAGGGATGAGCCTCTGCAAGGACCATGGCCATCTGGGCTGATCAACAAAATACGTGGGCTGGGTGCAGTTTTAACAAATGCATACCAGTCCTCTGCTAGAGGGGATGGGCTGTCGCTGACCAAAGTTGGCCAGGGCCAATCTGCAAGTGTGAGTGAACAGGGCACACAGTGCCTACAAGTTTTGCATGCCAGTCCCCTGCTAGGGGGATGTGCCTCCAACACAAGGAAGGCCAGCTGGGCCTGTCTGCAATGCATGAAGGGGTGGGATGCACAGTTTTAACAAGGTGCCTGCTGGTCTTCTGCAAGAAAGGCCCTGCAAAGTGCACTGTCAGGAGATGTGGTATTGGCAAGGCTTTGCTGGTCTTTTGGGGGGTGGAAACCTGCAGTGCCGGACTAAGGCAAGCGTGGCTGGAGGGGGCAGATCCCCGAGGCACAGAAGTGGGCTGGGGAAATGGCACCTGCCAGCTCCTCTGTTCCTGGAGGAGTCTCCCAATGATCTCTGTCCCTCTGGAATATGCTCTGAGATTAGTAAATTATTCTCCCTTCCATATGCTCCAGGGGTTTTTCAAACTGCTGTTTCTATGCTGTAGGTCAGTGGGCTGTTTGTTGTGCTGTCTCTTTAAGTACACATACTCTTTTTCCTATAGCCCTAAAGGCTCTCCCAGAACCAAGCCCGCTGATTTTTAAAACTCCATGTTTTAAGTCTTGGTGGTTGTAAGAACTTACAAAATTCCATCCCTCTAGTTTTCAAAGCCAAATGTTATGGGGATTCGTTTTCCCCATGCAGGCTCCTTGGTGTGACAGTCTGTCTCCCCTCTCTGCACCCTCAAGTCCCTCCCTCCAGTGAAGTCCATTTAAGCTCCCCATTATCTCTGGCTTTCTTACACTCTTTGATGTGGCCTCTTCTCTAAATTTAGTTGTAGAGTTTGTTCTGCCAGTCTCTGGATAATTTTCTGGGTTATTTACAATGATGTGTGTGTTGCATCATGGGACAAAGTGAGCTTAGAGTCCTCCTAATCCACCTTCTTCCCTGGGATCCTCCTCTACTTTTTGTTTTTAAATAATGAAACTGATTAATGGCATGGCTAAAACTATACTACTAAGCCCAAAGCTTCCTCATAGGCTTGTTAATTCTCTGAAATTGCAGTATATTTAGCATCTTGAGAGCTGATCCAAGAACTTTTTTGTGTCTCCTCCATACTTTTCTTTAGGGAAAACACAATTTAATGTTGAAACAGCTATCTCACAAACCCTACAGAGGCAATGACCAAATCAGTCTACCAAACACTATCTCATATATACAAGGTATGCAACAAATACTGATGAATTAAAACATTCTACTAAACTAATTCTCTCAAATTTTATCTTTTTTATCTGGGTTTTCCCACCTCTACTTTGTTTTCTGTGACAAGTAGCTCTGACAGACATTAATTTAGTCCCCTCAGCACTCAAAATGAGTTGCCACTAGCTTCAAAATAATTTACATTTTAATTGGGAAAACTATTCTCTTACAAGTAGGAAATGTGGCATTAGAAGCAATAAGGGGGGGGGCACCTGGGTGGCTCACTGGGGTAAGCATCCAACTTTTGATTTCAGCTCAGGTCATGATCTCAGGGTTATGAGATTGAGTCCTGTGTCTGGAGCTTAAGATTCTCTTTCTCCCGGGCGCCTGGTGGCTCAGTTGGTTAAGCGACTGCCTTCGGCTCAGGTCATGATCCTGGAGTCCCTGGATCGAGTCCCGCATGAGTCTGCTTCTCCCTCTGACCCTCCCTCCTCTCATGTGCTCTCTCTCTCTCTCTCAAATAAATATAATCCTTAAAAAAAAAAAAAAAATTTCTTTCTCCCTCTCCTTCTGCCCCTCCCCACCCTCAAAAAAAAAGAAAAATAATAATAATAAAAGAAGCAATGAAAGGATTCCCTCCAACAAAGGGTAGCCTCCAAGACCCTCTTCAGTCCTTCTGAGAAAATGGAGTTCAATGAATCTCTTTCTTGCCCTTCACACTATCCATATACTTTTCCTCTAGAATTGCTTTTTAGTTATTATGATATAAACTACAAAGAAAAGGGAGGCTAGAAGGGAAGCAGGAAGTACAACCTATTTTATATACCTCAAATTGCTAGGTGACCTTTTTAGAGATTGTTCCTATTAATGCTGCCATTTTAGGTAAAATCTAATGGAGAAAACTTACAGCAAGTAAATACCCCTGCTTAAAAGTGACAATGAAAGCCATGATTATAACAACATATTAATGATGTATCCAAAAGGACAAAGTAAGGTGGTAAAAAAAAAAAAAAAAAAGACTGTTTGCTTAAATTACTTTAGCAATACACACTAATTAGAATCCAAGAAGTGGGGCGCCTTGGTGGCTCAGTTGGTTAAGCATCTGCCTTCGGCTCAGGTATGATCAAGCCCCACATCAGGCTCCCTGTTCAGTGAAGTCTGCTTCTCCCTCTGCCCCTCCCCTGGCTTGTGCTCTCTCACTCTTTCCCAAATAAAAATCTTTAAAAGAAGAAAAAAAAGGAAAGACTACCAAGAAGAAATTGTATCTATGTACAAAAAATTTTGGAAACCATGATGTAAATGTCAAAATAAAAAAAAAATTACTTCACAAGGTCTAGTTTTTAACTTAAAAGCGAAGAGAGGAATGAAATATTTGAAAAGATGGGAGGGGGACCCAGAAGCCAAGAACTACCTTAAAAGCTAATGCACAGATCTCTGTTTATTTTAATAAAATTTAAAGCATACCATGCATTCGCTGGTTTTGGAGTTTTTGAAGGAGCAGTTAAAGCTGTTTCCATGCTATTCGTTCCTGAATTGTTTTCTTTGGTAGTCATTGCAATCATTTTTCGTTGCTTCTGAGAAAGTTTAACGCCATGAGAAATCATTTTGCTAGAAATTAAATGAATTAGCATTAATTTCTAATGAAGGTTACAGGTAATTATATTGCTGTTTATTTGATATGATTTTACTACTTTGGATCAAAATGGCCACAAGATTCAACAGTGACAATAACAGTTTACACTATCAATGATCAAATAATAGCTACAAATGAGCCTAATATATTTACATGACACTTGCATCAGAAATAGTCCACAATGATCATTTTAGAGGCCAATTTCTGACAACACCATATTCCACAAGAGCTGGACTACCAACCCAACTCAATCTTTAGCATATATTTAAGAAATGTTAGGAAGGCTAGAGTACCAAGGAAAGAGCTTATAATTTGAATTTAATATCAAATGTAGAAAAACAAAGTCCAGTAGGCCTTTCCAATTCTTTAGAACAGAACTATAAAACAACACCATCTTTCCTTTTTTATGATTTTTTAACCGACCCCAAATTTGTCTTTGGTGTAGCTCCACATTTTTGTCTGCTTTCTTCAATTTGCATGATGGTTCTGAGATCCATGACCGGAGGGCTGACAAGACTAAAATACATATAAAAGGTACTTTACAACACAGTTATTGATCCATAAAGTCCAACCCCCAAACTTCACTGAAACTGTAAACTATATATAAGATTGATAATGAGAGGCTAATTTAAGGTTTGTCAGCTATGGCCAAATTCAAAAAGGATACTCTGAATGAAGGCTACTTTTATATATACATAAAACAACTAAAATGCATCCAAAGTCATAACTGAAGCTCTCAAAAAAAAAGCCAAGCAATAAAATGATTCTTTTCTAACTCAGGCAGAAGTAATCAAAGTTCTGCTTAAATTTTTATCCTTTAAGATGAATAGAACTTGCAAATTATATTCTATTTTTAACAAAATTCTTACTACTGTCTAATGTTAACAACAAAAATTTAACAGTAAAGCTTGGGAGTGCTCGATAATATTAGAAACCTACCTGGGGGGTTACACAATAATGAGAAAAAAAATTCTACAATCTTTAGAAATAGCCAATCTATTTTGCTGACTTTACACCAAGCGAATTATTCTTAAAACACATTTAATAAAATAATCTAGTGATTAGAAGATGCTTCTCAGTATTCCCACAAACATGTTGACTTAAAAAGGCAAAAAATTTGAGACGGATTTCTAAACTACTTTTAGAATATGAAGCAACATAAACTGGCACATCATAATCTGGTCTCCCAACTTTGCAAAATACAGCACATTTCAAAATAAATAATTACATAAATATAATTGGTAAGTCAGCAGTTTTAGCCTATGATAAACCATAGTAGGTATATAAAGATGAAACACAAGCTCAATAAACACTCTAAAAGTACTGCATTCTGATTATATCTACTCCTTCCACTTAAAAATGGACTTTTCTAAACAAAAGAAAAATATGGATTTAATACAGGCAAATCAAAGCACAGTGTAACATTAAATGAATGTCCTCTGAAAAATAACTGAATAACAATACATTTTGTGAAATCTTAAATACCCTTTAATGTGCTAAAAACAAAAAGTAAGCTTACAACTGACAAAATAGTCTTCCTGAATGGGAGTTTTAATTAATATATACCATCAAAAAAATAGCTATTAAGTCAATACATATCTAGATATAGGTATGTGTGTGTTATATAGTATTTACCAATTTTCACAAATGACAGTACAAAGGGAACTAAATTCTGTCTGGGGAAAAAAAGTGCTTATTTTAGCTGGCTACTAATCTGTATGCATTTAGGTAATTTTCTATGTATTAGAAATTTACATTAATACTTTTTAAATGTGCTTCATTAAAAATTTCCATTGGACTGAAAATGAATAATATTTCTCGAATAGGTACAGAACAAAATGAAAATCCTACCTGAAAGAGCCAGCAACCCAAGTGGAAGAGCTTGTAGTATCAATTCTGTTACTGGGAATGGTCTGTGGAACAGATATGTTAAGTACTGGTGATTTTTCCCATGGTTTTAAATCTTCCCTAGAATATGTAGGAGGTGTACCATTAACATATGGTTTAATTTTCCCCTGGAGATTAAAAAAAAAAAAAGAAAAAATTAAAAAATGAGTAATAGGCACCTGGCATAGTAGCTGACGTATAGTTGGTACTTAACATTGGTTAAATATATTAAAGCATAAAATCTTATAACAATAATCATCCAGCATTTTTCTAGTTTAGTGCCTTAACCAATTCTCAGAACTTATAACCCAATTATCATGAACTTCGGGAATAATTTTTAGGGGAATAAGTTTGCATATTAAATCCCTATTAACATGAGTATTAAAAATGTTAATAAAGTTGTTCAAATGAGATATGAATCAATAACTTTAAAATTAATGTCCATGACTTTTGTTTATGCCAGACTTTTTGTTTTAATGTCATATAATTCACTCTGAATAAAATTAAAGTTAAATAATATTGACAGTTCAAAAGGAACCCTAAAACAATTGCCATTACAATAGATCAAAGAAGTTATTAAAATGGCTATTTCCATAGCCAGGATAGATTCTTATTGCCAGACATTCACAGCATGCCCTTAATCTTCCTTTTTAACCTCAGTTGTCTTCTACACCCACCTGAGGCTAATATGAATTGCCCCCAAATTTCTATCCTACATAAAAAAAATAATAAAAATAAATTTTATAGAACCGCATTAAAAAAAATCCTTGAGGCCTAGAAGACCAAGAAGAATGGGTAAATTTTCCATTGTCTCATGAATTTCTCAAAGTTCTAATAGTTCTGTGGAGGACTAGGAGTTAGAGAAAAATGACAGTATCTAATAAGTTAGACACTTTCCTTTCCTATAGATTAACAATTATGGAATAAGACATGTCTAAAAAATGGCCTCCCCAGAGTTTAACCAGACTAGAAATTCTGTAGCTTAATGTCAATTGTGCTAGAATAGGAGAACTCCATTCTAGATTGTATTGCTCCTAGTAACATGATAGAGGAAAGAGACTATGCAGAATTTGAAGTTAGGCTTACTTTCAAAATCAGTTTCCTTTGACAGTTTTTAGCTGGTGTTAACTGACATTTTGCAAAATAAATTTCAAGTAATTTAGCTATAAATATATTTCTCCATATGTCTATACAGTGTTGCTATATTTTACATCACCATTATATTTCAATTGCAGAAAGAGGATTAGAAATATGTCATAAAAGGCTCAAACTGCCATTAAAATCTTTAAAACTAGAAACATAATGCAAATTTGAGAAAACTAATACTACACATATTATTATATTTTTTTTATAAACCAGCCAGGAGAGTATTTTAAAGTTAGAGCAAAAAAAAAATAAAAAACTAAAGATAAATTGTCTATAGATCTAAAATTTGAAGAAAACAGTTCATTAATAAATAAAAACAAACCTCAAGTTTATCTGACTGAAATCCTGCTGTGAAATCAGGGGACTGTAAATCTCTAGGACTACCCACTCCTGCATAGCTTCCTTCAGAGTCTGATGTCAACAGTTCTGGAAGAGATTCCACAGAATTGGTCTTACCAGACTTTAACAGTCCTGAAAGGTAAAATTTTTAAAAATATTTAAACACATATACATTAAACATGTGTATTACATTCAGTGAACTAAATAGAGCTAAAAACTTCCATTTATCCAGAGACTTAAAAACATTTATATTATACTGACTGTATCAAATCTTGACAATTCAAGTTAACTGATGAAAAAATCAAAGTAAAAAAATGAAATGGAGGAGACTTTAAAACAACAGTTTTAGCCATTTCGATTACACAGCAATTATGCAATGAACCTAAGGAAGACACTTCTTTGGATCTGCTTTAAGAAGTGATTCAGAACTTCCTCTCCATAAAAAAGAAAAAATTAAAAAACTTCAGACCCTCCCCTTTCTCATCTCTCTGTACCAAGTTCTCTGCACCCATGCACAGGGGGACTGGCCCCATTCTGTGTGGGATTAACATTATAGCCTTTCTACTCCAGTCAACAGACTGGCCCAGTAGCAGAGGCTATGCTAAAGCCAACTGTGGCCTGTGTGAGGGTTTATACTTCTGCAAAAAAAAAAAAAAATCTGTGGATTGAAAGCTATTTTAATTAGCTTACCACCTAAAGCAAAAGGGTTGTTAGAAATGTACATACCATTTCTTCTCCTAGGCAACCTAAATACCTGTCTCCCTGCCATACCTGGTATCCATATTCATTAGTACATCAGAATCATTTCAAATATAGAGAAAACAATAAACTTTTAAGTTCATGTGTTTATTTTCACATATTTCAATTTTAGTAGAATCTAAATGAGGTAGCAAAAAACCCCCACATATATGAGCTGTAACTAAAAGTTTTACAAATGACTTAAAAATAAAAAAAAATACCATCTCTCATATAAAGAAGTGTGTTTTCTTTAAAGTAAATCACTTTGACAAGATATATGCCTCTTTTGTTGCTGTCACTGCTAAAATAGTTTGGGAACAACATTCAGCACCCCCGCAATCTTTTAAATATTTTTAAGAGCAGCAAATTTTTTTTTGAAGATTTATTTATTCATTTTAGAAAGAGTGAGAACATGAGCGGGAGGAGCACAGGGAGAGAATCCCAAGCAGACTCCACACTGAGCATGGAGCAGGACGCAGGGCTGGATCTCATGATCCCAAGATCACAACCTGAGCGGAAACTAAGAATCAGATGCTTAACGGACTCTGCCACCCAGGCACCCAGCAAATTTTTATCTAAGTATATTTAATGCCAGAATGCTCCCAAAAGTCAATTAGAAATAAATCTAATGAATAAAGACAATCTTTAAAGTGGCCAACAATTATTTTTAGTATAAATCATTTTCACAGAATGTCTTTTGTCTAATGTTAAGGATCAACAAAAATAAATTTACTTCCAAAACAGGTCTTTTTGGTCCCCAGTTTAAATTTGACCTTTAAATCATTATCTGCTTTGGCCACAAAAAGAGTGGTACAGCACAAAGAACACAGAACTGGAATTGAAAAAATAAATTCTATTTCTGTCTGGCACTACCTCAAATCACTGAAGTTTTCTGAGCTTGTTTCCTCAGGTTTAAAAGAAGAGACATAAACTAGCTCATTATTGTCTCTTCCAGCTATGAAATGCTAAGATTCTAACACATGTGCTAATAATACCACTACTTAAAGCAAACCAAATAAGGGTGCCTGGGTGGCTCAGTTGGTCAAGCCGTAAGACTCTCAGTTTCAGCTCAGGTCATGATCTCAGGGTCCTCATATCCAGCCCCACGTCAGGCTCCGTGCTCAGCATAGAGTCTGTTTGTTCTTCTCCCTCTGTTTCACGCTCCCCCATCCCCACTCATGGTCTCTCAAATAAATAAATAAAACCAAATATTTGCTTTTTCCCTAAGTCTTTTAGGCGACTGGGAAATCACTAGTTTCATGACTGTCTATCCGTTTATTCATCTTTCCATGTGTCCTTCTAAGGACTAGAGGTAACTCATGTAACACAGAGAACACAAAATCACAGAATTTTAAATTTTGAAAGATCCTAAAACAGGAATCAAGAGGTGTAGTAAATGTGAAAGACCTATCTTTAGTGCTTCATCAATCAATTTAGGTATATTATCTTTTATATATCTTTGTATTATCTAAAGTAACTATTCTTGACATGATTTATCCTTTGAGCATTACCAAACACATCAAGTACCTAATTTGTAGATTGTGTTAAACATAAAAAGACATTCTTTACCCTGAATGACAGACAACTCCCCCCTCCAACAGGGACACAAACAGTGTGCACTTGTATGAAAATACTGCTGACAGAAATTGCACCTGTTTGTCTTACTGCTATAGACACACATAAAATTTCTTAAAGCCATACTGTAGTCTCATTATTTTATGGTCACATTTCCATATTTTCACTGCAAGAAACTACTAAAATTTAGATAGTTTAATCTGGATCTAATCAGATAAATGTGGAACAGTCTATACCACTGGCCTGAACTTTTGGAAACAAAACAAAAAGGTGTGAAAGGTGCTACTCTAGTTAAAAGAGACTAAGGAGACATTAATAAACAAAGGTAATGTCTATCTTCATAGGATACTAGGTCTTTTTTAAGGTTAAAACACAAAAGCCTATAAAAACATTCTTGGACAATCAGGGAAATATGGATAGAGACTATAATACTAGATAATATTAGTGAATTAATGTCTTAGATGTGATGATATTGTAGATGTGATAACGATACTGTGGTTATGTAGAAGAATATCCTTATTCTTAGGAGATTCATATTAATATTAATTCACATTAAAATGTCATGCCTACAACTTCCAAGTGGATCTATAAAAAATATATAGAATGTTTGGAGGATGAGGGAAGAGAGCATGCAACAGAAAGTCTGTATGAAAAAGTAAATGTGGTAAGAGGTTAACAGTAAATCTGAAAGAAGGGAATACAGATTTTCATTTTTCTTCATCTTTTCAGTAAAAGATTTTCAAATTAAACAAAAAATTTTAGAAAAACTACATAACCTTTACTTTCTTTTTCTTTTTTTTTAAAGATTTTATTTATTTATTTGACAGAGAGAAAGACAGGGAGAAAGGGAATACAAGCAGCGGGAGTGGGAGAGGGAGAAGCAGGCTTCCTGCTGAGCAGAGAGCCTGATAGGGGCTTGACCCCGGGACCCTGGAATCGTGACCTGAACCGAGGCAGATGCTTAACGACTGAGCCATCCAGGCGCCCCTAACCTTTACTTTCAAACAGCTCACATAATGCAGAGAGATGAAATGTATTGTAGTATTTTACTGGATTATAACGTCCTAATGCACATGAATGGCATGTGCATTGGATTACTGATATAAATGAAACGAATCCATGTGATAACAGTATCTCTGTCATATTTTGTATATCTCTAATCCTCTATGCCACTAGACAGAGTGGTCTTTCTAAAAACATAAATTTTATCCACTCACATCATACGCCTTAAATATCCATCAACTAGGGTGCATGGGTGGCTCAGCTGGTGGAGTGTCTGACTCTTGATTTCAGCTCAGGTCATGATCTCAGGGTGAGATCAAACCCCGTTGTCAATCTTCATGCTGGCCGTGGAGTCGGCTTGGGATTCTCTCTCTCCCTCTCCCTCTGCCCCTCCCCCATCTCTCCCTCAAAAAAATTATATATCCATCAACTACCATAGCCTTCAGAATAAAATTCAAATTCCTTAGTTTGTCATAAAATGCCTCCAAAATCTGACCAGTTTTCAACTACCACCTATCTGCACATACCCTATATGGCTGAGTCATGCAGAACCATAGGCATAAAAAATGTGCAGTTCTTTCTAGTGCCTCTAGTCTTGGGAGCATACTGGCCAACTCCTCCCTCATTCTTCAAGATGCAACTCATGTATTATTTTCCTCTAAAAGTCTTCCCTGATCTTCTCAGACTAATATGGGCTCTTCTTTTGTGCTCCCAAAGCAAATTTCAATTAGAATATTTATTACAATATACTATCATTTTCTGTAGCCTCCTAAGACAAAGACTATTTTCTATTACAGTAGGCCTCGCAAGTGGCATACAATAGTATTTAATACATGTTAAATCAATTAGAGAACAGAGACATGAAAGATTAGATCAGGAAATATATCCTAAGACACTTTCACTAACCTGTAGATGGTGGACTCTGAATAACATCTGAAAGGTTATAACCTCCAGAACTATCTGAACGCTTACGTGACTTCTTTTTTGCTTTTGTTTTTGCCTTCTTGAACATACTTTCCCTAGGAAAAAGCAAATATAAAATTGATTTTTTAGAAATAAGTTACAGATTAACAACAGAACTATGTATTTTGAGCAAAAGAATATATATAGCATTTTAGTCAGAGAACACAAAAAATACACATGCTCTAGTTGCATTTATCTATGTGGCCCAGAGCAAATTACTCCGTTTCACTGAAATTCAACTTGTTCTAACTCTACTATTTCTGTGAAAGTTAGAAATAAGATAATATATAGGAAAATACTTTGAAAAGTAAAATAATCAGATATCAGAAACTTCAAGTAACCTAAATGCTAACAAACTCTAGAAAAGGCGTTAAAAAAACCTCTGGAACCCAAGACCAGTTTCTCAGTGAGCTACACAGTTAGTATACATAGTATGTATGTGTATATGTGTATGTATGTATGTGTGTGTGTGTGTGTATATATATATATATATATATATATAGTAAATTACTTGAATGCCCAAAGATTTTAACAAGTCATTTATCAAGTAGAAGGAAAGTAATTCTGTAACCAGTTGATAAGTGAGCCTAAGACACAGACTGGAAATTCTAAACAGGGCTTGCTAAATGGTTGGCCACACAAAGGGAGATAATGGAGAACTTGGGATATTTTGTTGCGGGATTCTCCAATGTCAGTCACTATAGGTCCTATCTCTTGAACCAGTCAGGTTCTCTACAGAAAAAAATCCACAGTGGCGATGCACTCCTCTTAAGTTCAAACTCTCCAGAGGGCAAATCTTTCTGTCAAGATGGATGGGAGGGGCAATCATCTGGGTGAATGTGGTTCAGAAAGAGGTCAGTGCTCTTTGAAAGAATATTTAAAAATGCTCTTTTCCAAATCTAACCACTCACTCTGAAACTTGCTATCTCTAATTCTTAAGGCTTTCTGGAATTCTGTTTTAGTTTTTTTCTAAGTCATTACTCTCCGTAACCGCTTTCCAACTTCCAAAACTGTACATCTCCGAACTGCTGTTTTCTCCTTTCCTGTTCTCTCTACTGCAATATGCCTTTCTTATTTATTATAATTTCAGCAGGGTTTGGGAAGGTAGCTAAGATAAATTCAACCACACATGTTAATTTAAAGGTTGTGTTCCTTTTATATTTACAGTTAATTTTGTTACATCTGCAAATAATTATGCACTTACCCTCTTATAATAAGGCTAAGAATAAACATAAGTACATACTTCTTATGTCAGGATTCTCCAATTTTTCTCTTTCAGCATAAAACTGTTAATAGTGTAAAAGATTGGGGAGGGGGACAGAAGGGGAGGAGGGAAGGAAAGAAAAAAAAAGAGGGGCCCCTGGGTGGCTCAGATGGTTAAGCATCTGCCCTCAGCTCAGGTCATGATCCCAGGGCCCTGGGATCGAGCCCCACGTTGGGCTCGCTGCTCAGCAGGAAGCCTGCTTCTCCCTCTCCCACTCCCCCTGCTTGTGTTCCCTCTCTTGCTGTCTCTCTCTGTCAAATAAATAAATAAAATTTAAAAAAAAGAGAAACAATGCTTACGAATAATTTTGTTCCAAATTTATTTCTTCTTTCAAAAAGATATCTCCATCTTCTACTTCCAAATAGCTAATATCTGGTCCATCTTGATATGGTGTAATGACTCTTCTATCCATTGCTGGAATCTATTAAAAAAAAAAAAAAAGGTGTCCCTTGTTAAATACAAAATGTGTAAAGACTTTTAAAAAAAATAGGTATATCCCACTTGTTTATATTGGTATGTGGTGACGTTAACAAGGAAAAGTCTAGAATGCCTAATGACTTCCTAAGTTTACACCAATGGGAAAAACTAATTAGATTCATTCATTTATTCTAAAAAACTGTCAAAAAAAAACTTTTAAAAAAAGCTCTACTTTATTATCAAATACAAATTAATCCATTTCTTAGGGATCATATGAATCCATGTTTTTGTACTGTCCTGACCTTTGGTAATGAAAGACTCAAAAAGCTTTCAATAACTTTCATTTATAAAGGAATTAGATAATTTTATCATTAAATATTTTCAATTTTGATTATCATACTAATCTGGGATCTGTAAAAAAATTTACATCCTCATTTTTAAAAGATCCTAATATATTAGAATTCAATAGGAAATTATTCCATTGAGAAGTCTGACCTAACAGTACTACTTTAGTTTGATCATATTATTAAAAAAAACATAAACCTTACCATTTTTCTATAAAACACAGAAAGATCCTTCAAAACACCATCACTTAAAACATCAAGAGACCTAAAAATCAAGATACAAAATTCCATCTTAAGACTTAAGTAACTTAATACTCATCAAGATTTTCAAATATGTAGAGACATTTTACATTGCTGAATAAGTAACAGTTATTTTTTAAATCATTAATATGCCGGCTGCTACAAATTCTTTTTGGAAGTATGTATAGTTGTATATTTCAAATAAACAGCAATATATATAGACAAACATCTTCAATAAAACTCAACTCTTAAAAAAGATTTTTCTATCACTTATTTATATTGTAGCAAAATAGCAACTAAAGTTCTTCCTTGACATCCCAATAAATCCATCAAAAGTTAAAAATCTCTTAAGTCAAAAATATATTTAAATATACCCACTTACTGAACATCACAGCTTAGCCTAAACTACCTTAAACATGCTCAGAACACATACATTAGCCTACAGTTGGGAAAAATCATCTAATACAAAGCCTATTTTATAATAAAGTGTTGAATATCTTATGTAATTTATTAATTACTGTATTGAAAGTAAAAAACAAGTGTGTCAGTTGTTTACACCCTTGTGTTCCTGTATGTCACTGGGAACTGTGGCTTACTGCCACTGCCCAGGATCATCAGAGAGTATCGTACTATTTATCACTAGCATGGGGAAAAGATCAAAATTCAAAATTCGATGTACAGTTTGTACTAAATGTGTATCACTTTCACACCACTATAAAGTTGAAAAATCCTAAGTCAAACCATGGTAAATCAGGGACCATGTATTCATTTTCCAACTTTCCAATCTTTAGCTACAGAAGGAGCACTATATTGATAGAACAATGGCCTATCACAATACCTTAATTCTATCTAGAACTATCAATGCTACCAGTTAGCTGCATGACTTTGAGCAACTCACTTTACCTCTCTGGACTTTAATATGTTCATGACGCATAAAATAATGGTTTGGACTAGATCAGATGTATTCAAAGTAAATTTCAAGGAACTCTCAAGTTCCAAAGAGATACTTTTAAGGCATCAGTGAAAACTTAAATCAAAGCTTACATTCTAAAATATATTTTAAACTATTTTTACAAATGCAAAACAACTTGCCTATTCAAATCTGTACCATACCAGTTTTTAACATTTTGATGATAATTAACCTGTGATGTTATATCAGTTTTGGTGCAGCTCTCCTTTTTTAACATCTCTGTACATATTTATTTACACTCCTAGGAAACATATTTGATAAGGAATGGTTAAATTTGTACAAATCTTTGTTTTAATGCAAGTTACGCATACCTGCTCATGTAAAATTATACAAGTAGACATCACCACAGCACGTGCCATTTTTAATGATTCACATGATACACTTGTCACAACATAACAACTGAACAATGGTACTAAGACACATCATTTTCCAATATCATATTTTAGATTTGGTGCTTGTTTTGCATTTTGGTTGATTCTTATCTGACAAACTGAATGAGCTTAATTTGGCAAAGCAAAGTAAAAAACAAAAACAAAAACAAAAACAAAACTGCTTTGATTACAATTATTAATGTAACATCAGCAAAGAAATTTATTCTGAAACCCTAGCCAGGTTCTGATACTAAAATATCAGAGGCATTTTAAATCACATTGTCTAAGGGTGCCTGGGTGGCTCAGTTGGTTAAGCCTCTGCCTCTGGCTCAGGTCATGATCTCAGGGTCCTGGGATTGAGACCCATGTCAGGCTCCCTGATCAGCGGGGAGTCTGCTTCTCCCTCTGCTCCTCCCCCCACTTGTGTGCGTGCGCGCTCTCTCTCTCTCAAATAAATAAATAAGATCTTTTTGAAAAGAAATAAAATAAAATCACATCGTCTAATATCCCATATTAATTTGCATTTGAAAAGCATTTTCACAAAATAACAAAGCATTATATTGCCAAAAGAATTTCCTCTGAATTGAACCCTATGTAGCAATTATTAATAATCTGTTAGTGATTCACCTCTAAAAATCAGAACACTTTTATTTCAATCATATTTTAGAATTAGTTTCATTAAAGATTATCCTGACTTTGAAAGGTGAGACAGCAAAAATCTGTTACCATTTATAATAAATTATATGGATCAAGATTTTGATTCTTTGCAAAAAAAGGGTTCCTGGGTTTTCTCATCTGTAATATGAGGATATAAAAAGAATCTACTTCATCAGAAGGTTTCCATGAAAATCAATTGAGATCTGCATAACACTTTTAGAATGCTCCCTGGCACATAGTATTAGTTATCATTATTATGACTAAAACAAAATACAGAAATAAATAATACTGAAGCTTCAAAAATGCCAAGTGACATGAAGAACTCTCATCTAAAACTTGTGTTCACCAAAACACTCATTTTTCTCACCACTGACTTTATAGTAATAAAAATTTGACCTTATATTAAAAAATAAGTCTGTAAATTTATTTCATTAAACGATTCCACTGAGACAGTTGAAAACACTCCCTCGGGCGCCTGGGTGGCTCAGTTGGTTAAGCGACTGCCTTCGGCTCAGGTCATGATCCTGGAGTCCCTGAATCGAGTCCCACATCGGGCTCCCTGCTCAGCGGGGAGTCTGCTTCTCCCTCTGACCCTCCCCCCTCTCATGTGCTCTCTCTCATTCTCTCTCTCTGAAATAAATAAATAAAATCTTTAAAAAAAAAAAAAACACCCCCTCTAATTCTAAAATACCTACGATTTCTAAGTTATTACCATTTATCAAATTTTTTCAATCCAAGTAAACATCAACAGTATGAAATACTAGCTTATAAAATAGGGTGTATATGTTTAGCCAATTGTTTTATATAAAGTGTCATTTTTCTAAGAATCATTACTCATTGATTTCAACATAGTAAGACTTGAATATTCACACCAGCTTGCAACAAACTAAACCAACTAAATTTTTCAGGCCATCAGCTGCAGCCTAAGTTTGACTAAAGAAGCAATATGTCATATAAGAAATATTCAAAGAGAAAAATACAAAGAGAAAAGGAAATCAACTAGTAACAAATTTTTCACATGCTTACATGTGAAATAATTATGTGCTATCTTAATTAGTATTATAGTTTCCAAAAGCCTAGGTAACAATTATAACTGTAAATCAGCCTAAACAAGCAAAGAGATATGCATACATATAAAGAAAATACTTGTAATAACATTTTCCCACAAATTTCCAAGAATGGAAGCTCTCCACTAAGGTCAAGGATTTTGTCTGTTTTGTTCACTGTTGTATCTTAGCAGTGGCTGACATATATTAGGCACTCAAATACTGATAGAATGACTGAATCCCCTTACATTTTTATTTTCTACAAAGCTGTAATTTATCATTATGCCTTTTTAAATTACTAACAGATCTGCTATTATACATAAGTAATTGCTTTTGCAACAGTCATATAATGTATGCACCCAACCTACCTTGCTTCAAGTAAAGAGGCCATATTCAGTCCTATAAACTGTAAACAAGACAGTTTCAATTGTTCAGCATTATACATTGCTGCAAATTCCAGTACCATAGCAGCATTCTTAAGGGTAACTACAAAGAAAAGATACTCAAAATGAGATGAAAGTCATGTTACTACAGCAAATACAATATACTTATTTTTAAAGTTGTCGGCTTTGAACATTAAGAACAAGGAAAACTGAGGGGGGCGCCTGGGTGGCTCAGTCGTTAAGCGTCTGCCTTCGGCTCAGGTCATGATCCCAGATTCCTGGGATCGAGTCCCACATCGGGCTCCCTGCTCAGCGGGAGGCCTGCTTCTCCCTCTCCCACTCCCCCTGCTTGTGTTCCTGCTCTCGCTATCTCTGTCAAATAAATAAATAAAATCTTTAAAAAAAAAAAAGAACAAGGAAAACTGAAAGTAGTTTCTTGCCAAAATAACTTATACTAAGGCAAATTTAGAATGCTATTTTCCTCCCACGGTGCCAAAGTAATTTTAAATGATTGGTTATGAGGAGAAATAAGCACACCAAAAGAAAATACAGATGATGTGTTATAGTGTCATCTAAAAGCAAATATGTAAGAATTGACAATCTTCCACCTAACATTTTTAGAATAGTTTTAACTTCCATCGATAAACAACTTTCCTTTTCAGTTATATAGCACAGAATAGTTATTCTCTCTTCTACAAAACTAAAAAGATCTTAAGACTAAGAGAAACTAGGGGCACCTGGCTGGCTCAGTCAGTAGTGCCTGCAATTCTTGATCTTGGGGTGGCACTGAGCCTCATGTTGGGAATAGAGATAACTTAAAAAAATTAAAAAATAAAATATGCTTAAAAATAAATTTTAAAAAGTCAAGGGTAATGTTAAGGGTAATTTTAAAAAAAGACTAAGAGAAACTGATGAAATCAGTCTATAAAATATATTTGAGTATATTTACATTGAGTAATCCATCAGAATTTATGTGAGTATATTTATATAAACAAATACACACACTATATATTTGGAACATAATTACATTTAAATATGACTGTATTATTATTCATGCCGGTGCAGAATCTGGCATACTGTATAAAAGATTCTGGATTTTATTACAATCCTAGTAGCTTTATATATGAAGTGTCCTATTTTGCTAGAGACCATCTCAGAATATTCTACCTACCTAGCTTATAACTTTGGCTTCCCAAACCCCTCCATTCTTGATTTACTGTGAGTTCTAACCAAGAGAGGGACACAACTGTTTTCTATATCTGGCTTACTCCACATTTGTTTTTCTTTCTTCCTTGTAACTCTGTCAAAAGGTATAACTGCAGTCAAGAGTGGTCTTTGTCCCACTCCTAACCAAACCTAAAGTTTCAACTAATTATGAAACCAAAGTCTCCCATTTCACAAAAATGGATCATACAAAAATTTTAAGAGTTGTTCAGCTGAGAACAAGGACTGCCCAATACTGAGAGACCAGACTTCTGTTGAACCCTTCTCTTGCTAGGTTCTAGGATGATCAAGATATTCATTTATAGGACAGTTGTGCAGCATGGGCCAAAAAAGAATATACAAGCAGTGCCAGGAAAAGTCAGTTGAGCAGCTGAAAATATCTCCAATATGTATACTTTACTCCTGTTATATTAAAATAAAGGATGCAACAAACATTTCCATTTTCTAGCTTAAAAGATTAGAACTGTTGTTCTTTTTGATAACCAAAAAGATATCCCATAAAGCTCAAGAAAAGTAAGTAAATAAGACACTATAGCTAAGACAAACTATCAGCAAGTACAAATTAGAAAATTCTGACAGGAAATCCCTTCATACTTCCTAAAGTGGAAATGTGACAATGAAGATGAACAAAGATAAAATAAGAATCTTTTATATCAGGCTAAGAAAACTTAATCTTTACCCTAGAGTAAGCAATTAAAAATACCTCAAGAGAGGAAGACATAATTACTTCCAACAGAAAGATTAAAAAAAGAGAAGTAGAGAGAAAGAGGACTTAAGATTCCTGTGACACTACACAGAAGGGACAGATATCAGTGACCTCAACTAGCATAGTGACAATAAAAAGGAGGGGGAAATGTAGTTAAGATGCATCAGTTCTGGCAACTGAAAGAATGTGGATGTAAAGAACAAAACAACATAAAAGATAGCTTTGGGTTTCAAAAGTTGAATGTTCAAAAAGAAAGCAATGCAATTAACTGAAATAATGAAGTATTCAGGGATGCCTGGGTGCCTCAGTCGGTTAAGTGTCTGCCTTCAGCTCAGGTCATGATCCTAGGGTCCTGGGATCAAGTCCCACAATGGGCTCTCTGCTCAGTGGGGAGCCTGCTGCTCCCCCTGCTTGTGCTCTCTCTCGCTCTCTGACAAATAAATAAATAAAATCTTAAAAAAAAAAAATGAAGTATTCATTAAATGAAATAATGAACAGAGAAAGAAGAGTTTAAGAGAAAAGAGATGTGTTTTGATCAAATACATAAATGAGACAATTATATAAAAATTCCAGCAGTAACAGGTAGCTAAACACAGACTTCTAGCCAAGACCAGGGCAAAAGGAAAAAAATTTCTTTCAAACACTCATCTTTGAAATTTCAAAATAAATTTCCTATCATCTTCATTATTCGTTTTACATTTCAAAAACTTAACATATTTCGATTATAAGATGTACATATTTTCACATATTAACACATGTGACATAAGAAATGTGCTTACAATGACACAAAATAGCTTAAATGTTTTAACATTTTTCATGATTCAGAAAAACAATGGTGCATTTTACCACAAATGGAATAATAAAATCAATGAATAATCCTGTACCAACCTGAAAACACTGTAATATTCAAATTCAAAAATACTCACGTTTCTCAGTTAATGCTACTTCACAAATCCCTTTCAATCGAGTTATAAGAAGCTGATCAGCCACCACAAGAACACTACACACAAAATCCACATTTTGAGATTCTAAAAAAAAGAAAACAAGCAAAACTATTACTTTGTAAACATTATACCTATGAAAAAAGTTCTAAGTAATTAAGAAACAAAGAAAGATAATTATGACTATTTTCTAAATGCTGCAATGGCAACTATGATAAATAGTAATAACGTGAGAATTTTCTACCTTTATTTTAAGTAGAAAGCTGGAAAGAAACACATCAAAATGTCCTGGTTCACACTAGGACATAAAATTGTCAAAATCAACTTTTTCAAAATTCGAGAAAATAGCCAAAGGCTTGCAATAATTTGAGGAATGTTGACTCAAGAAAAATGGCTGAATCTTACTAGGAACAGTGAGTAACGGGACACTGTAGCTTTTTCTATTTAAATCCTCCTCTTCCCTCCTCCACAGTAGTCTTAAAAACCAATAACCCTGCCGTCACAGTGGAAACGAACAACTACAGCCATTGAAGGAGGCAGAGAGTTATGAAGCAACATTATCAAAGAACTGTCATTATTTGACCTGCCTAGCAGTTCCCTGGAAATCCCACTAGCAGGGCTTGTCTTTATTTTGACCTGACTCAAAGCTTTACTGGTCTGAATAGCCTCTTCTCTCAGGGCATTTATTAAAAACAATCAATAGCAACTGTTTAACATTGAAGCTGACTAAGACAATAATAACAGATGGAGCAAACAAGCAGATCAAAACAGTTTTTTTAAAAAAAAAAGGTAGGGGGCACCTGTGTGGCTCAGTCGGTTAAGCATCTCATTCAGCTCAGGTCATGATCCTGGGGTCCTGAGATCAAGCCCCATATCAGGCTCCCTGCTCAGTGGGGTGCCTGCTTTTCTCTCTCCCTCTGCCTGCCACTCCCCCTGCTTGTGCCCTCTCTCTCTCAAATAAATACAATCTCTTAAAAATAAATAAATAAAAATTTCAAAAAGGTAGGAAAAGAGATGTTATGACTGGATGTTTGTGTTCCCTGAAAATTCACATGTTGAAGCCCTAATTTCCAGTGTGGCTGTATTTGGAGATAGGGCCTCTCAGGAAGTAATTAAGGATAAATGAAGTTATAGAAGGGTAGAGCCCTGGTCCAATACGATTAGGGTCCTTCTAAGAAAAGAGGTATCAAAAAGGTATCTGTCTATTTCCCTCCCTCCTCCCCGCTCCCTAAACACACACACACACATGCACACACGCATAGAGGAAAGGTCATGTGAGGACATAACAAGAAGGCATGCATGTATAAGCCAAAAAGAAAGTCCTCACCAGAAACCAACCTTGTCAAACCCTAATCTGAGACTTCTAACCTCCAGAACTATGAAAAAATGAATTTCTGTTCTTTAAGCCACCTAATCTACAGTATTTTGTTATGGCAGTTCCAGCTGACTAATATGGATGTCCATAGGGGGTTCTGAAAAGTTCCAACACACTGTTGTGAATCTAGAAGGCCACGTGCATATAGACAACTATATACATGCCAAGGAAAAACTTAAGGTCCTAAATTTTTACCTTTGGCTGGACATGAGGCTGTACTAAAGCAGACAGTAAGAGCTAAAGCAGAGTCATAAATTGCCTGCTTGAGAAATGAAGGCATGCCCCAACATACACAAAGAACTCTATGGCAAAGGCTGGGAATCTATTGATTTTAGGCATTTAAGGAAATTTCTAATTATTAGCTGACCACTAAGCTAACCCAGCAGAAACTTTAGTGGTCACACAAGACAAAGAATAGAGATTTTACAGAATTAATTAGTTCAGAAAAGTCAATAAACAAATAGCACAAACAATAAACCCTGGGGAGGGAGGAGAATCTGATTTCAAGAGTTACCACATTATATTATTTAAAATATATGAAAAATTATGAAAGATGAAAAAAACATGTAAGTATGGCCCATATATAGGAAAAAAGCAACTAAGAGAAACTGTCCCTGAGGAAGCCAAGATGTTGAACTATTAGAGTTTAAATCAGCTATTTTAAATATGTCCAAAGAATTAAAGGAAATCATGTCTTAAATTTAAAAGAAAGTATGAGGATAATGTCTCTTGAAATCAAGAACATCAATGAAGACACAGAAATTATAGGTCAATTGAAACTATCCAACCTAAAGAACAGAAAGAAAAAACAATGAATACAAATTAACAGGGCTTAAGAGACCGATGGATCACCATCTAGCGTATCAAGATACATATGGGAGTTGCAGGAGAAAAGAAAAAAAGGGCATAAAGAACATTTTAAGAAATAATGGCAGAGTGGGGAGAAGTAAAATGTAGAGGTTTTGTATGCAATGGAAATTAAGTCGTGATTAGTTTAAAACAGACTGTTATATTGGGGCGCCTGGGTGGCTCAGTTGGTTAAGCGACTGCCTTCGGCTCAGGTCGTGATCCTGGAGTCCCGGGATCCAGTCCCACATCGGGCTCCCTGCTCGGCAGGGAGTCTGCTTCTCCCTCTGACCCTCCCCCCTCTCATGTGCTTGCTCTCTCTCATTCTCTCTCTCTCAAATAAATAAATAAAATCTTTAAAAAAATAAATAAATAAAACAGACTGTTATATGCACACTGTTACATATGTTATATGTAAGCCTCATGGTAACCACAAAGGAAAAACCTGCAGTAAATACACAAAAGATACAGAGAAAGGAATCAAAGCATATCACTACCAAAACATCATTCAATCACAAAGGAAGACAATAAGAGAGAAAGAAGGTACTATAAAAGTCAGAAAACGACGGACAAAATGGCATTAAGTCCTTACCTATCAATAATTAAATGGATTAAATTCTCTAATCGGAAGACAAAGTGGCTGAATGGATAAAGAAACAAGATTCAATTATATACTGCCTACAAGAGACTCATTTTACCTTTAAGAAAACACATAGGCTGAAAGTGAAAGGACGGAAAAAAATATTCCATGCAAATGGTAACTGAAGGAGAGGTGGAGTGGCTATACTTCTATCAGACAAAATAGGCTTCAGTAAGAAATAGAAGAGACAAAGAGGTCATTATAATAAAGGGGTCAATACATCAATAGGACATAACAGTTGTACATATACATACAACAAGCATACAACACTGAAGCACCTAAATACATAAAATATATAAACTGAAGGCAGAAATAGTCATCAGTACAGTAATAAGAGAACTTGAATATGGATATTCATGTTCAAATATGGACAGACCATGGAGACAGAAAATCAACCAGGAAACATCAGACTTGACCAACACTACAAACCAAATGAACCTAACATATATACCGAACATTCCATTCACAACAGCAAAATATATATTCTTCTCAGCGCACATAAAACATTCCTCAGGATAGATATATATGAGGCCACAAAACAAGCCTTAACAACTTAAGACTGAATGATACCAAGTATCTTCTCCAACTACAGTGGCATAAAACTAGAATAACAGGACGAAAATAGGAAAAAGTGTAAATATGTGGAAATTAATACAGTAAGTCAAAGAAGAAATCAAAGAGAAAGCAAAAAATATCTTGAGACAAATGAAAATGGAAATACAATATACCAAAACCTATGGGATGCAGCAAAAGAACTTCTAACAAGAAGTAAATACTGATAAATGCCTTAACAAAAAAGAAAGACCTTGAAAGAACAACTGAGGGTTTTTACACAACAAGGAACTACAAAAAGAAGAAACAGGGCGCCTGGGTGGCTTAGTTGTTAAGCGTCTGCCTTCGGCTCAGGTCATGATCCCAGGGTCCTGGGATCGAGTCCCACATCGGGCTCCCTGCTCGGCAAGAAGCCTGCTTCTCCCTCTCCCATTCCCCCTGCTTGTGTTCCTGCTCTCACTATCTCTCTCTCTGTCAAATAAATAAATAAAATCTTTAAAAAAAAAAAAAAGAAGAAGAAGAAACAAAGCCCAAAGTCAGCAGAAGGAAGAAAATAATAAAGATTGAGCAGAGGGGGGAGCCTGGGTGGCTCAGCTGGTTAAGCATCTGACTTCAGCTCAGGTCATGATCCAAAGTCCTGGGACTGAAGCCTGCATTGGGCTCTGCACTCAGCAGGGAGTCTGCTTGTCCCTCTCCCTCTGCCCCTGCCCCCCCCCCCCACTCATGCTCTCTTTCTCTCTCAAATAAATAAAATCTTTAAAAAAAAAAAAAAGACTGAGCAGAAACATATGACCTAGAGACACTAGAAAAAGCAAAAAAGGTCTACAAAACTAGGAGTTGGTTGTTTGAAAAGATAAAATTAACAAACCCCTAAGTAGAATAAGAAAAAAGATCCCCCCAAAATAAAATTCTAAATGAAAGAGGAGACATTGCAAGTGATATCAGAGAAATGCAAATTATAAGAGACTACTATCAATAACTGTAAGCTGACAAATTGGATAAACTAAAAGAAAGAGATGAATTCCTAAAAACATGATCTACCAAGACTAAATCATGAGGAAACAAAGTCTGAATAGACCAATAAGAGTAAGGAGACTGAATCCATAATCAAAAATCTCCCAAAAAAGAAAAGCCCTAGACCAGATGGCTTCATGGATGAATTCTACCAAACATTTAAAGAAGAATTAACATCAATCCTCCTCAAACTTGTCCAAAAAAAAACTGAAGAAGAGGGAACACTTCCAAACTTATTTTATGAGGCCATGATTATCCTGATATCAAAAGGAGTCAAGGACACTATCAGAAAAGAAAATTACAGTACAATATCCCTGATGAACATACCTGCAAAAATCCTTAATAAAATACTAATAAACTAAATTCAATAGCATGTTAAGAAGATCATACACCATGATCAAGTGGGATTTATGCCTGGATGCAAGGTCAATACATGCAAATCAACGAATGTGATACTATCTTAACAGAATAAAGAACAAAAATCATATGATTATTTTGGTACATGCAGAAAATGCGTAAGACAAAATTCAACATCCATTCATGATAAAAACTTTCAACAAATTAGGTAGAGAAGGAATGTACCTCAACATAATAAAGGCCATCTATGACAAGTCCAAAACTAACACCATATTCAACAGTAAAAACCTGAAAGTTATTTGTTTAAGATCAGAAACGAGACAAGGATGCCCACTCATGCCACTCCTACTCAACATAGTACTGGAAGTCCTAGCAAGAGTAATGAGGCAAAAAAAAAAAAAAAAGAAAGAAAGAAAGAAAGAAAAGTCATCCAAATAGAAAAGGAAGAAGTAAAACGGTCTCTGCAGATGACAAGATCTTATTCTAGGAAACCCTAAATGCACCATCAAAAATCTATTAGAAGTAATATACAAATTCAGTAAAGTTGCAGGATACAAAATCAACATAAAAATCAGTTGCTTTTCTAGGCACAAGCAATGAGCTATCCAAAAAGTAATTAAGAAAACAATCTCTTTCACAATTATATCAAAAAGAATAAAACACTCAGGAATAAATTTAACCAAGGAGATAAAAGATCTGTACTCTAAAAACTATAAAACACTGATGAAAGAAATTGAAGACAAAAATAAATGGAAAGATATCTCATGTTCATGGATTAAAGGAATACTGTTAAAATGTCCACTCTACCCAAAACAATCTACAGATTCAATAAAATCCCATCTAAATTCCAATGGCATTTTACACAGAAATAGAAAGAGCAATCCTAAAATTTATATGGAACCAAAAAAACCCTAAATAGCCACAGTAATCTTGAGAAAGAAGAACAAGGCTATAAACATCACACTTCCTGACTTCAAATTATGTTACAAAGCTACAGTAATCAAACATTAACGTATTGCCATTAAAAGCAGACATATATACCAATGGAACTGAATAGAAAGCCCAGACATAAACCCTCATTTTACAGTCAATTAATCTTCAACAAGGGTATAAAGAATACAAAATAGGGAAAGGATGGCCTCTTCAATAAAGAGTGTTAGGAAAACTGAACATCCTCATGCAAGAAAATGAAACTGGATCTACACTATATACTAAAGTCAACTCAAAATGGATTAAAGATGTCAACAAAAGACCTGAAACTGTACAACTCCTAGAAGAAAACAGGGTAAAGATTCT
The DNA here is from genome assembly GCF_029215605.1 of Mirounga angustirostris. Classification (NCBI taxonomy): domain Eukaryota; kingdom Metazoa; phylum Chordata; class Mammalia; order Carnivora; family Phocidae; genus Mirounga; species Mirounga angustirostris. Next base: position 70,623,331 of record NW_026991716.1, read on the forward strand.
AGCCTTGCCAATGATTTTTTGAATGACATCAAAACCACATGCAACAAAAAGCAAAATAAGCAAGTGGGATTACATGAAACTACAAAGTTTCTGCAAAGCAAAGGGAAACAACAAAACGAAAAGGCAAACTTTGGAATGGGAGAAAATATTTACAAACCACATTAGATAAGAGATTAATATCCAAAATATATAAGGAATTCCTATAAATCAATAGCAAAGAAAACAAATAACTCAACTAAAAAATGGGCAAAAGAGCTAAATAGATATTTCTCCAGAAAAGACATACAAATGGCCAACAGGTACATGAAAAGGTGCTCAATGTAATTAATTACCAGGAAAATGCAAATCAATACCACAATGAGATGTCACCTTACACCTGTAAGAAGAGCTATTATTAATAATACAAAAGGTAAGTGTTAGCAAGGATGTGCAGAAAAGGGAACATTTGTGTGCACTGTTGGTGGGAGTGTAAAATGCTATAGCCACTATGGAAAACAGTATGGAGGTTCCTCCAAAAATTAAAATAGAACTACCATATGATATAGCAATCCCACTTCTGGATATTTAGCCAAAGGAACTGAAATCAGGATCTTGAAGACATACCTGTACTCCCATGTTCACTGAAGCATAATTAACAACAGTGAGGATATAGAACAGCCTAAATGTCCACTGATGGATGAATGGATAAAAAGAATGTAGTATACACATACAATTAAACACAGTAGCCCACCAGGCCTGACTGAAGACAATTTGTAATTAAAACATTGGTGTATTACTTGAAAAAGTATATAAATGCAATCTCTCCATAAATTTTGATCCAATTCTTAGTCTTTCTTTTACTTCAGAGATACTATCACAAAGGGGAAAACAAACAAGAAAAAGACTTTTGTAAAGTATTTGTCAAAACTATTCCCTATTGTCAGTTCCTCATCTCAATCACAGAAATAGCTGGGTATGAAACTGTTAAATCTAATCTCAACCATGATATATAATCCTTACAGAGTTCATTTTCACATAGGTATTGAAGATTTTTTTTCCACTCCTTTAATATTAGTAAACATCCCTATTGCTGATTCTAAATTAAGCCTCTGTTGATGGCTTATTTCAATTAGAGTAGATATTATGATTCATGTTGATTTTGCCATTACTCAATTATATCTTAAATATCTAAAACGTCCTCTTATTAATACCTTTTATCACCACAGCTTCATCACTATAGAGGTAGTCCAAAATAACTTTCAGTATGTCAGAATGTATTGGCATTTCCAGAGCTGTACAAGTGGAAGCCTAAATAAAATAAAGTAAAATAATTAATTTTAAACTACAAAAAACTACTGCATTCTGACTGGAATAGAAAACTCTGAATAGGAATCACATCAAATGCAAAAGAACATTTATTAAACACAAATCTAAAATGACATACATTTAATTTTAAAATGCCTTATAACATGGAGAATCAAGAAAAATTGAAACAAAAACCAATCACACTGGTATTCCAAACACATATCCCAATAATAAAAGGGAAATTCTGACCTAAGAAGCTTTTCTGTAACAATTTTCTAAATGTTGCTATTTTCCAGAAGGCTAGAGCATAAATAAAGTTTAAAACAAAAATAAAACGGAGTTAAAATATCAGGTTCCCATTCTGATTTCTTTAGTATGTAATTTCCCAAAAATAAAAAAAGTGTGATTACCAGCCATGTGGCTTCAACTTAAATCTTACCTCAATCCATGAGCTACTCAGCATACTATGAAAATATTCTGGAAGAAGAAAAAGTACAATTCATTAGAACAGTGAAACAATACTAAAACAAATAAATCAGCAACTAATAAAAAGTATACCTACCAAGTCTAGCACAAAGAACACACTTATGACAAGGAAATTCCTTTCCGTCCACTGATTTCATGGTCACATCACATAGAAATGAACTGAAAAAAAAATTTTTTTTTTTAATTGAAGTGAGAGTGATTTCTTTACATATTTAGCAAATAGAAAATTTATTATAGGATTTGGCTTAAGTTGATTTTCTCTTAAAGAGAGCAGAGAACAAACAACTTGAGAGTAAACATACAAATAAAATACTTCATCTCCTTCCACTTGAGGAAAGATAGTAAGGGCCTTACAATAAAGATAATATTTAAAAGGAATTGAATACAGATAAATATTCAAAAAAAGTCTTTCTTCTAATTTTCCTTTTGCATTACAGACCAGGTGTTAATAATATAATACTAAGTGACATCATAGTCAAAGGTCTTTAATTTACTTCTTTTTACAACCTATTCTTTGCTAAAGCACAAGTCTAGATATCTCCAGTTTCTTTCTCCAAAACTTTTCCCCACCTAAAACCAAAAATTTTTAATGACATATTTAGAATAGTATATTTATTACTGAAAAAGCTTATATTAAAGGAAATCATCATAATGATGAAGAGGCATAATTAGTTTGGTTTTGGGTTAACATCATTTCCTACATATTGAAAAATACAAAATTTGGGCAAGGAAAAATAAAAATTAAAAATTTTTTCATTAGGGGCGCCTGGGTGGCTCAGTCGTTGGGCATCTGCCTTCAGCTCACGTCATGATCCCAGGGTCCTGCGATCGAGTCCAATATCGGGCTCCCTGCTCAGCAGGAAGCCTGCCTCTTCCTCTCCCACTCCCCCTGCTTGTGTTCCTTCTCTAGCTATCTCTCTCTCTGTAAAATAAATAAAATCTTTAAAAAAAAAAAATTTATTTCATTAGAAAATAATTTATTTTTTTATTCTTATGTTAATCCCCATACATTATATCATTAGTTTTAGATGTAGTGTTCCATGATTCATTGTTTGTGCATAACACCCAGTGCTCCATGCAGAATGTGCCCTCCTCAATACCCACCACCAGGCTAACCCATCCTCCCACCCTCCTCCCCTCTAGAACCCTCAGTTTGTTTTTCAGAGTCCATCATCTCTCATGGTTCATCTAACCCTCCAATTTCCCCCGCTTCATTCTTCCCCTCCTGCTATCTTCTTCTTCTTCTTCTTTTTTTTTTTCTTAACATATATTGCATTATTTGTTTCAGAGGTACAGATCTGAGATTCAACAGTCTTGCACAATTCACAGCACTTACCAGAGCACATACCCTCCCCAGTGTCTATCACCCAGTCATCCCATCCCTCCCACCCCACCCCCCAATCCAGCAACCCTCAGTTTCTTTCCTGCGATTAAGAATTCCTCGTATCAGTGAGATCATATGATACATGTCTTTCTCTGTTTGACTTATTTCGCTCAACATAATACCCTCCAGATCTATCCACGTTGTTGCAAATGGCAAGATCTTGTTCCTTTTGATGGCTGTATAATATTCCATTGTATATATATACCACCTCTTCTTTATCCATTCATCTGTCGATGGACATCTTGGCTCTTTCCACAGTTTGGCTATTGTGCACATTGCTGCTATAAACATCAGGGTGCACGTACCCTTTTGGATCCCTACTTTTGTATCTTTGGGGTAAATACCCAGTAGTGCCATTGCTGGATCATATGGTAGCTCTATTTTCAACTTTTTGAGGAACCTCCATACTGTTTTCCAGAGTGGCTGCACCAGCTTGCAATCCCACCAACAGTATAGGAGGGTTCCCCTTTCTCCGAATCCCCGCCAACACCTGTCATTTCCTGACTTGTTAATTTTAGCCATTCTGACTGGTGTGAGGTGGTATCTCATTGAGGTTTTGATTTGGATTTCCCTGATGCCGAGCAATACTGAGCACTTTTTCAAGTGTCTGTTGGCCATTTGGATGTCTTTGGAAAAATGTCTGTTCATGTCTTCTGCCCATTTCTTGATTGGATTCTTTGTTCTTTGGGTGTTGAGTTTGATGAGTTCTTTATAGATTTTGGATACTAGCCCTTTATGTGATACGTCATTTGCAAATATCTTCTCCCATTCTGTCGGTTGTCTTTTGGTTTTGTTGACTGTTTCCTTTGCTTTGCAAAAGTTTTTATCTTGATGAAGTCCCAATAGTTCATTTTTGTCCTTGCTTCCCTTGCCTTTGGCCATGTTTCTAGGAAGAAGTTGCTTTGGCTGAGGTCGAAGAGGTTGCTGCCTGTGTTCTCCTTTAGGATTTTGATGCACTCCTGTCTCACATTGAGGTCTTTCAACCATTTGGAGTCTATTTTTGTGTGTGGTGTAAGGAAATGGTCCAGTTTCATTCTTCTGAATGTGGCTATCCAATTTTCCCAACACCATTTGTTGAAGAGACTGTCTTTGTTCCATTGGTCATTCTTTCCTGCTTTGTCAAAGATGAGTTGACCATAGAGTTGAGGGTCCGTTTCTGGGCTCTCTATTGTGTTCCATTGATCTATGTGTCTGTTTTTGTGCCGGTACCATACAGTCTTGATGATGACAGCTTTGTAATAGAGCTGGAAGTCCGGAACTGTGATGCCGCCAGCTTAGCTTTTCTTTTTCAACATTCTTCTGGCTATGCAGGGTCTTTTCTGGTTCCATACAAATTTTAGGATGATTTGTTCCATTTCTTTGAAAACAGTGGGTGGTATTTTGATGGGGATTGCATTGAATGTGTAGACTGCTCTAGGTAGCATTGACATCTTCACAATATTTGTTCTTCCAATCCATGAGCATGGAACGTTTTTCCATTTCTTTGTGTCTTCCTCAATTTCTTTCATGAGTATTTTATAGTTTTCTGAGTACAGATCCTTTGTCTCTTTGGTTAGAATTATTCCTAGGTATGTTATGGTTTTGGGTGCAATTGTAAATGGGATCGACTTCTTAATTTCTCTTTCTTCTGTCCTGTTGTTGGTGTATAGGAATGCCACTGATTTCTGTACATTGATTTTATATCCTGCCACTTTACTGAATTCCTGTATGAGTTCTAGCAGTTATGGAGTGGCGTCTTTGGGGTTTTCCACATAAAGTATCATATCATCTGCAAAGAGTGAGAGTTTGACTTCTTCTCTGCCGATTTGGATGCCTTCTCTTTCTTTTTGTTGTCTGATTGCTGTGGCTAGAACTTCCAATACTATGTTGAATAGCAGTGGTGACAGTGGACATCCCTACCGCATTCCTGACCTTAGGGGGAAAGCTCTCAGTTTTTCCCCATTGAGAATGATATTCGCTGTAGGTTTTTCATAGATGGCTTTTATGATATTGAGGTATGTACACTCTATGCCTATACTCTGAAGAGTTTTGATCAAGAAAGGATGCTGTACTTTGTCAAAAGCTTTTTCTGCATGTATTGAGAGGATCATATGGTTCTTGTTCTTTCTTTTGTTAATGTATTGTATCACATTGATTGATTTGCGGATGTTGAACCAACCTTGCAGGCCAGGGATAAATCCCACTTGGTTGTGGTGAATAATCCTTTTAATGTACTGTTGGATCCTATTGGCGAGTATTTTGGTGAGAATTTTTGCATCCATGTTCATCAGGGTTATTGGTCTGTAATTCTCCTTTTGGATGGGGTCTTTGTCTGGTTTTGGGATCAAGGTAACGGTGGCCTCATAAAATGAGTTTGGAAGTTTTCCTTCCATTTCTATTTTTTGGAGCAGTTTCAGAAGAATAGGTATTAATTCTTCTTGAAATGTTTGGTAGAATTCCCCTGGGAAGCCATCTGGCCCTGGGCTTTTGTTTGTTGGGAGATTTTTGATGACTGCTTCAATTTCCTTAGTGGTTATAGGTCTGTTCAGGTTTTCTATTTCTTCCTGGTTCAGTTTTGGTAGTTGATACATCTCTAGGAATGCATCCATCTCTTCCAGGTTATCTAATTTGCTGGCATAGAGTTGCTCATAATATGTTCTTATAATTGTTTGTATTTCTTTGGTGTTGGTTGTGATCTCTCCTCTTTCATTCATGATTTTGTTGATTTGGGTCATTTCTCTTTTCTTTTTGATAAGTCTGGCCAGGGGTTTATCAATCTTGTTAATTCTTTCAAAGAACCAGCTCCTAGTTTCGTTGATCTGTTCTACTGTTCTTTCGGTTTCTATTTCACTGATTTCTGCTCTGATCTTTATGATTTCTCTTCTCCTGCTGGGTTTAGGCTTTATTTGCTGTTCTTTCTCCAGCTCCTTTAGGTGGAGGGTTAGGTTGTGTACTTGAGACCTTTCTTGTTTCTTGAGAAAGGCTTGTATTGCTATATACTTTCCTCTTAGGACTGCCTTTGCTGCATCCCAAAGATTTTGAATAGTTGTGTTTTCATTTTCATTGGTTTCCATGTATTTTTTTTAATTCTTCTTTAATTTCCTGGTTGACCCATTCATTCTTCAGTAGGATGCTCTTTAGCCTCCATGTTTTTGAGTTCTTTCCGACTTTCCTCTTGTGACTGAGTTCTAGTTTCAAAGCATTGTGGTCTGAAAATAGGCAGGGAATGATCCCAATCTTTTGGTACCGGTTGAGACCTGATTTATGACCTAGGATGTAATCGATTCTGGAAAATGTTCCATGGGCACTAGAGAAGAATGTGTATTCCGTTGCTTTGGGATGGAATGTTCTGAATATGTCTGTGAAGTCCATTTGGTCCAGTGTGTCATTTAAAGTCTTTCTTTCTTTGTTGATCTTTTGCTTAGACGATCTGTCCATTTCAGTGAGGGGGGTGTTAAAGTCCCCCACTATTATTGTATTGTTGTTGATGTGTTTCTTTGCTTTTGTTATTAATTGGCTTATATAATTGGCAGCTCCCATGTTAGGGGCATAGATATTTACAATTGTTAGATGTTCTTGTTGGATAGACCCTTTAAGTAGGATATAGTGTCCTTCCTCATCTCTTATACAGTCTTTGGTTTAAAATCTAATTTGTCTGATATAAGGACTGCCGGCCCAGCTTTCTTTTGGTGTCCATTAGCATGGTCAATGGTTTTCCACCCCCTCACTTTCAATCTGGGGGTGTCTTTGGGTCTAAAATGAGTCTCTTGCAGACAGCATATCGATGGGTCTTGTTTTTTAATCCAGTCTGATAGCCTGTGTCTTTTGATTGGGGCATTGAGCCCATTTACATTCAGGGTAACTATTGAAAGATAGGAATTTAGTGCCATTGTATTGGCTGTTAGGTGACTGTTACCGTATATTGTCTGTGTTCCTTTCTGGTCTATGTTGCTTTTAGGGTCTCTCTTTGCTTAGAGGACCCCTTTCAAGATTTCTTGTACGGCTGGTTTTGTGTTCGCAAATTCCTTTAGTTTTTGTTTGTCCTGGAAGCTTTTTATCTCTCCTTCAATTTTCAATGACAGCCTAGCTGCATGTAGTATTCTTGGCTGCATATTTTTCTCATTTAGTGCTCTGAATATATCCTGCCAGTCCTTTCTGGCCTGCCAGGTCTCTGTGGATAGGTCTGTTGCCAATCTAATGTTTCTACCATTGTAGGTTACAGATCTCTTCTCCCGAGCTGCTTTCAGGATTTTCTCTTTATCTCTGAGACTCGTAAATTTTACTATTAGATGTCGGGGTGTTGACCTATTTTTATTGATTTTGAGAGGGGTTCTCTGTGCTTCCTGGATTTTGATGTCTGTTTCCTTCCCCAAATTAGGGAAGTTCTCTGCTATAATTTGCTCCATTATACCTTCTGCCCCTCTCTCTCTTTCTTCTTCTTCTGGGATCCCAATTATTCTAATGTTGTTTCGTCTTATGGTATCGTTTATCTCTCGAATTCTGCCCTCCTGATCCAGTAGTTGTTTCTCTCTCTTTTTCTCAGCTTCTTTATTTTCCATCATTTGGTCTTCTATATCACTGATTCTCTCTTCTGCCTCATTTATCCTAGCAGTTAGCGCCCCCATTTTTGATTGCACCTCATTAATAGCCTTTTTGATTTCTACTTGGTTAGATTTTAGTTCTTTTACTTCTCCAGAAAGGGTTTCTCTAATAACTTCCATATTTTTTTCAAGCCCAGCTAGTATCTTTAAAATGATGATTCTGAACTCTAGATCTGACATCGTACTAATGTCCGTATTGAGTAGGTCCCTGGCAGTCGGTACTACCTCTTGGTTCTTTTTGTTGAGGTGATTTTTTCCATCTTGTCATTTTGTGCAGAGGAGAATAGATTAATGAGAGAACAAAATGCTAGCAGAGTAACGTCCCCAGAAAATATACTCTAAACAAATCAGAAAAGACCTGAAGCGGTGGAAAAAGAAACGGAAAGAGAAAAAAGAAACAGAAAAAAAAGAAAAAGAAAAAGATAAAGATAAAAACAAACAAAACAAAACAACAACAACAACAAAAAACCAGAATGTGATCAAATATGATCAGGCTGGTATATAGATCAGTGCCACACACTAGATTTGGGGTGTATTTTGGTCTTTTAGAAGAAAGTGCCTCCCAAAATTTTAAAGAAGGAAAAACTTATATATGTACAAAAATAAGGGTTGATATGATGAAGGGATGGAATATGATTGTAAAGATGGAAATTATAAAAAAAATTTTATAAAAGGAATTGATAAGAAGTTGTTTGAAAAAAGAAAGAAGAGGATTTAAAAAAAGAAAAAAGAAAAAAAAAAGGGAGAGAATGTGATCAGGCAGGGGAGTAGAAAAAACCATATACTAGAGATTTAGGGTATATTTTAATCTGTTAGAAGAAACTATCTCAAAATTTTAAAGAGAGAACAACTTATATATATATGCCAAAAATACGGGTAACTACTATGAAGGGATAGAATATGACTCTAAAAATGAAAAATAAAAATGTTTTTCAAAAAAAGGGACTGATAAGATGTTGGTTGAAAAAGAGAAAAAAAAATTCAAAAGAAAAAAAGACAGTTAAAAAAAATTAACTTTGAAAGACTAAAGAATCATGGTAAAAAAAGCCATGAACTCTATGTGCAGTACTCCCCCAGCGCTGGAGTTCTGCCGTTCTCATTGATCGGTAAACTTGGTCTTGGCTGGCTGTTCTCGCTGATCTTCTGGGGGAGGGGCCTGTTGCAGTGGTTTCCAAATGTCTTTGCCGGAGGCGGAATTGCCCCGCCCTTGCCCCCTCCCAGCTAAGTAATCTGCTCAGGTTTGCTCTCCGGAGCTTTTGTTCCCTGCGAGCTTTCCGTACAGCTTTGGAGGCGGAGAGTGAAAATGGCAGCCTCCCAATCTCTGCCCCGGAGGAGCCGAGAACTCGGGCCCTGCTCCTCAGTGAGCCCCCAGAGAAAAGCCGTCAGTCACTCCCATCTCTCCGGTCTCTGGCCGCACTCCGTGCTCACCTGGCCTGTGACCACGCGTTTCTATCTCTGGCACCCGACCCCGGGTGGAGTCTCCAAACCCAGCAGATCCCTGCGGTGCACTCCCGCGCGGCTCCTCCTGGGGGAGGAAGGTGAGTCTCCCCGGATCTGCCGCTTGTTGGGTCCCTGCTGGAGGAGCAGGGGCCCGACTGTGCCGTGGATCACGGTTTATGGCAACCCCGAGCTGAGAGCCCGCGCCTGGGCTCCGCCTCTGCAGCCGGCTTCCCTGCTCCGTTACCTGGGAGCTCTGCCACACTCAGGCACCCCCGGTCTTTCTGTGACCCTGAGGGTCCTGAGACCACACTGTCCCGGAGGGTTCCACCCCCTGCTTAGCCACCAGAGTGACGTCCCTCAGCAGAGCAGACTTTTAGAAGTTCCGATTTTGTGCTCCATGGCTCTATCATTTGCCAGAAGCGGCCGACGGAGGCCCCTCCCCCGCCGTCTATCCTCCCGAATATCGCCTCGGATTCACTTCTCCGCACGTCCTACCTTCCAGAAAGTGGTCGCTTTTCTGATGAGAGAGTTGTTGCTATTCTTTTCTTCGATCTCCTGTTGAGTTTGTAGGTGTTCAGAATGGTTTGATCCCTATCCAGCTAAATTCCTGAGAGGAGACGAGATTCAGGTCTCCTACTCCTCTGCCATCTTGCTCCGCCCCCTCATTAGAAAATAATTTAAAAACGAACTGTTTCAATGTCTCATTGAGCAGTTAATATTTCATCCATTTACCTCAACATCTCTCCAACATTTCTAGAAATGATGACTAGTAAAGATAAAAGGGTATCAATTCATATATTTTGCTTCATATGTCAGTAAGAAGAGCTCTGTTTTCACACTTAGGTCTCAAAATCTAGAGATGAGAAGTTTAGCTTCATTTCTAACTTACCATTTTTTCTGATTTAGTTTTGATTTAGTACCAGGTTTCTTCTCAATAACATTAATTTTTCCATTTTCAAATTTGACTCCATCTAACCTACAAAGAATAGATAAAAATTAGCAGTTGATGGACCAAAACAAACAACAGAAATCCAACAAATTACCTTACATCTGAACATAATTATATAATTTATATCGCCTAGGAAAGTATCTCAACAAACTCTACTCTGTGTTAAAGGAGTACCATATATTCTCCTTCAATTTTACTTCAAAGTACAGTTGATCCTTGAACAGTGCAGGAGTTAGAGACACCACTACGCCCTGGCCACCCCCCCAGAATTGAAATCTGCATATAATTTTGACTCCCCCAAAACTTAACTAATACCCCACTGTTGACTGGAAGCCTTCCCAATAACATAAAATAGTAGATCTGTATGCTTACACTTTGTATGTTATATGCATTATATATTGTGTTTTTACAATAAAAGAAGCTAAAGAAAATGTTATTAAAATCATAAAGAAAAGAAAATACTTTTACAGTACTGTACTGAATTTATCACAAAACAATCTTAATACAAGTGAATCTGCACAGTTCAAATCCATGTTTTTCAAGGGTCAACTGCACATTAAATATAATTACTGACAAAAAACATATCAAAGCCATAGCACAAAGCCCCTCAGTGTTTTTAATAGGAAACCTGATACATGCTCCTCCTCTGCTCCTAACCCACATATTAGGTTATACCGCCACAAGCAACATACATACCTTAAAAAAAGAGAGAATTCCAAAGATTCTGGTTTATATGACAAATCTGTCTTAGGCACTTTACACATGCTATATGGCAGAACTACACCAACAATCTGAGATCACTATTATCCCTCCCTTTTATATACTGAGAAACTGAAGCTCAAAGAAACTTAAGAAATCTGCCCCAGCTAGTCATTGTAGAGCTAAGAGGCATATATAGGTCTAACTTCAAAGACAGTACTCTTTCCAGTATACCACACTGCCTACCACTCCAGATCCCTGTTACACAAACACCATGGAGAGTTCAAACCCACTAACAGCCTCCACAGTTTTAATCCAGGGAGTCCTACAGAGATAGTTTTAGCAGAAATTGGAGAAAAAACATATCCAAAAAGGAAGGAGTTGAGGGAGGGGAGAAGAGGATTAGCAAAGAAAAAGAGAAAAATTTTTAAAAGGACATAATGAGGTTCAAGAATAGATATTAAGGAGGAGCCATACCTACTACTCAAATTACTGAAACCAAATTTCTTTGCAACATTTTGCAACATTCTTACAGGATCATCTTCCCCAATACTTTTCCTTTTATTGGAAGATTTTGGTTTGCTTTTCTGCTTTTCATTAACTGTTTGAGCTTGATTACTTCTGTAAACTTCAAATGCTGACTTCTGATTATCTTCATGGCAATTCATTTTATTTGAATGAGAATTCATAGTGCCCTGATATTCTTCTGGCTTTTTGTTAAAGTTTATTCTTGGTGTGAAGCCATGAATTAAAAAATCACAAGTATCTGTGTATATAAATTGTAAAAGGTACTCAAACAAGTCAGGATGAACCTTCTCTACCACAAAGAGATGGCATCCTGCAGAATCTTCATCTTTCCGGTAAACATCTGTAAAGTCTAAAGAGGTCCCATCTGAAAGAAACAATTTCTGAAAAAAGTCAGAATGCACTGCCAAAATATATTTATGTGCAGGGAAAATTCTATTGCCAACTTGAAATGTCACATCATGTATATTGTCCGTTTCATCTGTTTCCCTTAAGAGTTTGCCAAACTCTTCAAAAAAGGATGATGACGATACAGCTGGAATTTCATAAAGGCTAGAAATGAAACAAAAATCATTTTTACTTTCATGAAAAAAAAAGCATCCCTAGTCAATTCTCCTTTTAAAGTACAATTTCTTTTTTAGTTATTAAACTTATTAGATTTTAAACCTGGCGTTTCCTAAAATATAAGAATATTGCAAAGTCTTAGATACGGTATCATACTTCAAAATGTTTTTATTCCTTTTTATATTTTTCTCCTAAACTAAAATGACAAGATTTAAGTTTTCCTTTGAAAGCAGTGTTTTTTATTTCTACAAGGAAACACTAGAATATGAATTCAAATGACCATTTCATAGAAATTTTTTAAATGACTAAACAGAAATGACTATAAAACTAAAAACATCCAAAAAAAGAGTACAGTTCTCAACCTTTTTGTATCCTTTTATTTTATCCTTTATCCTTTTACTTTAAGTGAAGAAAACCAAATATACAAAGAACTTCCAAACCAAATATACTTCAGGTCAAATACCAGAATAGGTTAGAAACTCAGGAAGTAAAATAAAGATAAATACAAATACAGACATACAATCAGTCCGTAACACTGGTTCTTTCAGTACTCTTAGATGGTTATCACACCTTCCCAATCCACATTCACCCTTCCAGGTACCGAAAACAATCCTCCTAGTTTGCCCTGGATTGAGAGCCTTCCCAGCAGATGAGAGTTTGGGTGCTAAATATGGGACAGACCTAGGCAAACCAGTAGGGATGGTCAGCCTACTTCTGGGACTTCTTTCTAATAGAACCCATGATATTTATCTTAACCTGTCATCTCTCTACTAATGTGACTTAGAGAAGATTGGCACTGAGATTCACACTACCCTACAGATCACTCTATACTATCTCTTCTTTTGTTAATTTCAAGTGTTAGAAGTTTTTGCAAACTATTTAATATTTATATTTCTCAGAATCTGAGAACCTAGAGTACATCATAAAGTACTAAGATATAAATTTTGTGCATATATATCTTCAATGTTTTCAATAAATATCAGTTTACAAACTAAGAGAAACACTTATTATTCCCACTATAACAAATTCCACCTTTGAGTTATCCAGGTAACATTATTTTATGTCTAAAGCCTCTACAAGTCTTGGCAAAAGCATTTCAATTAAATTTGCTCCAGAAGCTACTGAAAACAAAAGAAAGCCCAGTGATTATTCCTTCCAAAAATGAAATTTAATATACACAAGTGTACCTTGTTTTAGGATCTGACTGCAGGATTGCAAAGTTGCATCCACTTGGATCTGTGCTGACACTAACAGCTCTATGGGCAAAAGTAAGTTTCTCAAGTCGAATTCTTTCATATACACTATTTATATCAGAGACACAAGACACATCTGATGAGGAATTATGAAGATTTGATAAAATCTCTGCTAAAAAGAAAAATAAACTTCCATTAATGGAGGCTTTACTGAAACTCTTAAAATGGTTTAGTAGTAAAGAAAATAGAAAAACAATTAAAACACGGAAATATCTTTCATATATAAGTCCTTTTGAAGAACTATATCCTCTCTCTCTTCAACATATTTTGCACCCTATGTACAGGTATTTATTATACAGGAAATTCTGGTTAGTCAATTCTCAATTATCCATGATTTTATCCCTTTCAACAAACCATCTTCCACACTGCAACCAAAGTTCTTTCTAAAAAGCAAATCAGTGTTATACTGGCTTCTAAAATTCCTCAGCTTGCATTAAAAATATGTAAATTTGGGCATTTTCATAATTTGCATGTTCATTTGTTTCCAAATATCTGAGTGACCACACTGTCCTACTGTGATACAGTGATCATCAGTCTGTCCCTAATGATACAGTAGTGAACAAGACAGGCATGTCCCTACCATCTCGGAGTACACAATCTAGCAGAGAAGACAGACATTTAAACAAATGATTATATCATTACAAGTTGGATTAAGGCTATGAAACAAAAGTATGAAATTTGCATGCAAAGAAATGATTGTGGCTGCAACAGGAAGAATGTTGAAAGTAATTAAAAATAAAGACAAAGAGCTCATTTAGGAAACTTTAATAAGAGTCCAAAAAAAGAATAAATAATATACACTGAAGTTGTAGCAATAAAAGTGGAGAAAAGTGGAAAGATTTCAGAAATATCGGGAGATAGAAGTGACAAAACTTGGTGACTGATCAGCTGTAGGGGTGGGGGGATGTGAGGTGTCAAAGGTAACCATTTACTTAGATAGGAAACATTAAAAAGCAAATGTGGGAGCATGAGATCATGAATTCAGTTTTAGACCACTAAATATGATTAAGATACTATTCCAAAACTTCCAACATTTACAAGTCAAACCTGCATTTTGTTTACTCTCTAAAATTCACTGTATTTCAGTCTTATGGGGCTTCACTAATCTTCCCCCAAACACTCAGTTATTGCAATTTCTACACTCTCAAAAAACCTAACATATGCATATTAGTATTTGTAAACTGTAAATAGTTATGTATATGTCTATTGTCCCTACAAACTTACGAATGTCTGAAAACGGGCCTATCTTACATATATGTTGCTATCAATAAAGCGTAGCCCTATTATCTGACACCTAGTAAATCTACTTTAAATGTTTACACAACTTGCATAATCTAGAAGAAAGAAAAAATACAACAAATCATTAATCACTTCGCTGTGGCTTTATGATTTTGAAGAATATGTTTATAATTTTCTGAATAATTATAAATGTTCCTTATATATGTCTTAGCATACAATAACTGATTTATTCATTTAACAGATGACTTAATGAGGGACTACTATGTGTCAGGAAATATACTGAATGCTAAGGATACAGTGAAACAGTCAAGGTCCTTGCCATCTTAGAGTCTGATAGGAGATAAGCATTAGAAAAATTAATCACAAAGATAAATCCATAAAAACAAGCAAAAATGACTTGCATCATGAAAATACAAAGGGAATATGAAAAGTGAAACAGGGTACTTCAATTTAGATTGAGGGATCTGTGAAAATATCTCTGATGAAGTATAGATAAAGCTCAGATGTGAAAAATTAGGAAAAGCCCTGGGACTACTAAACAAAATTGAAAACCTGAAGGTCAATGTGACTGGAGAGTGGTAAATGAAAGGGAGTTCAGAGACACAGACAAGGGTCAGAGCAGGAGCTTTCAGGACAATGTTCAGGAAGTGAGGAAACCATTAAAGAGTTTTAAACACAGGAATATTAGAATCTGATCTGAAAAGATCATTCTGATAATCCATTAAGAACAGATAAGAAGAGTACAAATAAGGAAAACTTATTTTTTGCGGTAGTCCATGTGAGTAGGGCTAGGGTGGGACCAATGAACTATGAATAGGTAAATGAATTCTAGTTTTTCCAGAAGAAAAATCAACAGATAATAATTATGGATGAAAGAAAAAAGTTGGTAACCTAAGTTAAAAAACAATTCAAGTAATTCAAAAATGTATAAATTTATAATCAGATAAAATTAAGAATGAACTATATAATGAATAACTTCTATTTTCAATGGTGGCACCTTAATTAAAGCTATCCTTTATATTCATCAAGTAATGAAATAAAACATCTCTATTTAGCAACCGCTTAATTCAACTACTTTTATTTTTTAAAATTCTCATTAATATAAAAACTTCATTCTTCCCGTAATTTCCCTTTAAGCCATGAAATGTACCTTTTAAAACTTTAATTTTAAACATACAAGTGGCGGGAAAATATATATATATAGTATAAGCCACTTAATTCTCAATTTAGGGAAGAAGAGAAAAAATAGAGCTTGGAAGATGGTTTAAAAGCATCTGGGAAGTTTTTCTTTAAACTTTATACTTCCCTGGCCCTAGAGCCAAGTAGTCATCTACTATTACTGATAGGAATGCACCATGACCTCAGGATATACTGAGACAGATAAATGTTTGAAAACCAAACTTAAGTGAATTGAAATCACTGTTTACCCGCGCACACACGCAAACCAAAATCAAAATAGGAGACTTAAGGGTAAAAACCTACCAACACTTGTCAAACCTAATGAGAAACACTTGTGAAATTAAAGGTTAACTGAAAAGTACTTTATGCACTATTCACATATATGAACTCACCTTTCTTTTCAGAATTCTTTTTTTTTTCTTCAAACCATTTCCCTCTAAATCCTTCCCCATCTTGTGTGACAAATAAAATGTCTTTTCTATTTAAAGCAATGTCAGAAATGAAGACCTGGCGTGGATAGGCCCATCGACACTGCTTCACAGAACTGCTGACTGATCTCCAACAAAATACCTAAAATAAGCCCAAATTACATTAGAATATATATTCCCATACATCATCTGAACAACCAAAAAGGGAAATTGCAAGATAATATCTCTAAAACAAAAGCTCTGATTAATGTTTCCATGTTCATTCTTTCACAGGAAAAGATACTATAAAAATCAATTTATTTTTAAAGAACTGTATCTTTCATTAAAAGTACATCAAGCAAATATGAAGCATTAAAAATATTTCAAAGACATTCCTCTTAAGAAGTAATATTCAATATTACTTGTTTTTCTCAAATCTATCTGCTACAATGCTAAAGGAAAACAAAAATATGAAAGCTAAAACTTAGATATCAGACTTGTAATACCATCTGTTTGCAAGAAGAATGAAAAATCACCCTATTGAAAATCCAAACTTTAACTCTCAAGAAAAAAAAAAGAGATGTATGAATAACCCAATTATATAACTAAAACAAAATCTTACAGACAGAAAAATCTTAATAGAGTTCAATGGCTTCCAAGTGCTTCTGCAAATCTTAGAATTCCTGAGAAATGACTTAGAACCTGCTGCTCAGGGATGGAGAGAATGAGAGGTATGGTGTTGAGTTTCCCAATCCAGTTTTATCCAGAACAGTAACTCTTGTCTGCTTCATATATTTGCATTCCAAGAAAGATTTCATTTGAAAAATTAACACTGATGATTTTTAAAAGTTCAATTCCCCTCATATTTAAGAAAACTAAAACACAAAATGGTATCTGCCAAGATCACTCAAAAGTTACATAAAAAAAAAAAAAAAGACTATACTGATTGATTCCTTCAGAGACTGGTTTTCATAGTAAGATTCTAATTTTCCAGAAAGTAATGATCCAGAGGTATACACTAGATCCATATTAATATAAATGAAACACATCCTAGAGTCAAATGTTTTTTATACTATTTTATGTAATCCCATGCCACTGCTTCCTTCCATTAGTACAAAATTAGAGTTCTAATTCTAATATAGTTCCCCATATTAAAATGATTGACTACAGATTTATACCTGTTAAGTACCAGTAGGTGGAGCTTTATGATTAATTCTTCAATTTCCAAAATGTCAAATTTTATAGCACTTTATAAACCTCAGAAAACAATCTCGTTGTATGTTCCTATTTGACAAGCAAAAAGCAGAAGGCAATCTGTGTTTTTCTAGCTACAGTGTAAAACTCTTTGTGTTACTAAGTTATATTTTTAATTTAACAATTTCATTAGAGAAATGTACTGATATATTTGCATAGGGAACAAAATTGAACTCTACTTAAATGGAAAGAGATTAGAGATTCTTCCTACAGTGATCTAGGAATGCAGCTATAGTCTCTAAAAATACACATTATGTCTACATTTGTTTAAAACTAAATCTGGGAAAAATTTTCTAATTACGCAACAAATTTTTAATATCGCCTGTTTAGCTTTTTATTTTTTTAAGTAGCAGTTATATAAAATATCTCCTATCTATGCAATTCGATATCTTCATCAGTACTCAGTATACATATCAAATAATATATCAAAATCCCTTATTTCCATTTTAAGCACAGTAAATGAAATTTTAAGCTACAGTTTAACAAAGCTGTACTGTGCAACATTAGTTAAATGTCATCAAACTTTCTTTGAAATACCAGCTCCATACTAATTAGTACTGGATGTCAAAAATAAGTAGAGAAACAAAGTCAATAGGAATCATTATCATAGTAACACATGTTCACATTATCAGGTCCCTTATAGCTATCAACTCACAACAAAATTACTTTAATATACTTCTACATAAATATACACTCACCCTTCCAGCTCCATCCATTGCAAGAATGCAAATTTTTTGACCTCCATTTTCTTTCAAATTTTCAGGATCAACCTTGTATTCCATACGCCCCCCAGAAACAAGAACTTTTTTCAAGTTTAGTTGTCTAGGTCAAAAAGAAAATTCTTCATTAATATGTTTTCTAAAATACACATGCTCAATTTTAAAGAAATTACTAATCAAACAATAATCTAGGGTGATATATGTGAAAGGTGAAGTAAGACGATTTGGCCTTTGATAACCTTAGTCCCTCCTTTCTGTAAGTTTCCCTTATATAATGGCTGTTTCTTTTTATAGCAAGTCCTTCCCTCCCAAATGCCACTACCCATACATATACACACTTGCGACACCTAAAGCCCCACTTAAGAATGCACACGTTTACTCTACTTTTGACTTTCCCTTTCAGTTTTAAATTTTCTCTGCCCAGTTTTCTCCATCTGACACTCCAGAGCATAGCATAAAGCTGATACTCAGTTTTGCTGGAAGAACTGAATTATTATTAAGGTTGTATTTCTTTACAAAAATACACATACTTAGAAGCCATCTTCTTGCACTGATAGTCTGTAAGTAAGTAAATATCTCCCCTTGTGGTAACACAGACTGTGGCCCCATCACTTGCAGCAACCAAAGACAAAGTGATATCCTTATGATGAAGGGCAGAGACTTGACGAGGAGCAGTTACATACTTTTCTCCATTGGGATCTGGCAAATAACCTAAAAAAATTACACAAATAAATCACAAAATATCCATCTTAAAAATTCAATTTATTTTTCAGATATTGTCATCAAGATTTCTTACCCAGTTGTCCACCATTTAGCCCCATAGTGTAAACAGCTTCTCTAGTCCACAGCACCGTATGAAACCTGCCTGCTGCTACTCCAATGATTGTCCTTCCTTTCAGATATTTTGCCTGCATCTATTCAAAAAGACAAGCAAGACAGCAGTTTATTATATTATTAAGAACTTGTACAATTTTTAAAAGATCCAGTAGACCAGAGTAGCAAATATATCACATACTAACTACCAGTAAGGGCAGAATTCACTAATAGATCTTAGCACTAACACTGAGAATCCAACTCTTCTCAGAACACAAGATACTTTGATGTAGCCACTTTAAATCAGCAGATTTAACATATAAAAAATTGACCTGATAGAAAAACCAAATCATCCAACCTGTCAACAAGCAATATGTAAAGCCCGGCATTCTCATTCTATCAGAAAATACAGTACTTTTAAATTTGACATATTCAGGGTCTCTCAACAGTGGCACTATTGACATTTTCAGCCAGATGACTCCTATTGATATAACATATCACACTGATTCTTGTAGTAATATTGAACCACCCTTGCACCCCAGGAATAGCCAAAGCAATCTCAAAAAAGAAAACCAAAACTGGAGTTATCATAATTCCAGATATCGTTATATTATAAAACAGTAATAATGAGAACAGTATGGTATTAGCACAAAAACAGATACATAGATCAATGGAACAGAACAGAAAATCCAGAAATAAACCCACAATTACATGGTTAATTAATCTTCAACAAAGGAGGAATGAATGTTTACAATGGGAAAAAGACAGTCTCTTCAATGAATGGTACTGGGAAAACTGGACAGCAACATACAAAAGAAAGAAACTGGACCACTTTCTCTCACCATACACAAAATAAATTCAAAATGGATTAAAGACCTAAATGTGAGACCTGAAACCACAAAGATCCTTGAAGAGAACACAGGCAGTAAAGTATCTGACACTGGCTGTAGCAACTTTTTTCTCGATATGTTTCCTGAGGCAAGGGAAACAAAAGCAGAAATAAACCACATCAAAACAAAAAGTTTCTACACAGCGAAGGAAACAATTAACAAAACTAAAGGGCAACCTATGGAATGGAAGAAGATATTTGCAAATGACATATCCAATAAAGGTGTAGTATCCAAAATATATAAAGACCTCATACAACTTAATACCCAAAAAACAAATAATCCAATTAAAATATGGGCAGAAGACATGAACAGACATATCTCCAAAGAAGACATACAGATGGCCAAGAGACACATAAAAAGATGTTCATCATCAGGGAAATACAAATCAAAACTATAATAAGATACCTACCTCACACCTGACAGAATGGCTAAAATAAAAAACACAACAAGTGCGGGCAAAGATGTGGAGAAAGGGGAACCCTCCTGCACTGCTGGCAGGAATGCAAACTATTGCAGCTACTGTGGAAAACAGTGTTGAGGTTTCTCAAAAAATTAAAAATAGAACTAGCCTATGAGCTAGGAATTATACTACTGGGTATTTACCCAGAAAACACAAAAACACTAATTTAAAGGTATACATGCACCCCTATGTTTATTGTAGCATTATTTACAATAACCAAACTATGGAAACAGCCAAGTGCCAATCAATAAATGAATGGATAAAGATGTGTGTACACACAAACACACACACACACACACACACACACCCCAATGGAATATTATTCAGCCATAAAAAAGAATGAAATCTTGTCATTTGCAACAACATGGATGGAGCTAGAGTACAATGCCGAGGGAAAAAAAAAAAAAAGTCAGAGAAAGACAAATACCATATGATCTCACTCATATGTGGAATTTAATAAAAAAAAAGAGCAAAGGAAAAAAAGAGAGCGACAAAAACAAATCAAGAAAGAGACCCTTAACTGTAGAGAACAAACTAATGGTCACCACAGGGGAGGTAGGTTGGGGAATGAATGAAACAAGTGATGGGGATTAAAAAAATAAAAGAAAATGAAAAAAAAAGAAAGAAAAGAAAAAATACTGGACATATTCAGGGTCTCCCAACAGTGGCACTACTGACATTTTCAGCCAGATGAATCCTTGTTGTAGGGGACTACCCTGTAAACTGTAGTTTTAGCAGCATCCCTGGACTCTACCTACTAGATGTCAGTAGCACGATTTCCGCTCCCACCCCCAGTTGTGACAACTAAAAATGTCTCTGCACATTGCCAAATGGCTCCTGGGGATGCAAAAGTAACTGAGAATACTGAATATGTCCATATCAACCTAAAGCTCCAAGATAGCCACACAATAAGAATAAATACAGGAATAAAATCTATCATTTGTAAAGAAATCTATGATTAAATATCCACGAAGTCCACGTCTGTAGAAAATGGATCTTCCAACCAAAAAGTACCACAGATTGGAGATTACCTCTAACAACTTCTCAGTAATTCCTATTGATTCATTAGTCATCCAGAATGGAAAAGCATTAGATTTAAAAGTTTATTAATAAAAAATGTATATCTAGTAATAATCTTAAATCCAGGAGATTAAACCAGTAAAGAAACTTCACCTCTGAAATACAAAATTTTATGAGCTGAAAACTCATTTGTTATTGAGTGATGATTCTAGCAACATATTAATTTAGAGCACCAGTCCTAGTTCTTTGAACTAGGTCTGTGAAGTACTCTTGAGTAAAGAGTACCTTCTGGTAGTGGCTGTGCAAATGGGAGGGGGAAATTAGAATAAACAGTGGCTTTTGGGCCCATGTCCCCTGACATAAACTTGCCATGTATATTTTCGGTGCAGAGGAAGATTTTCCATGAGGCCAGCAAGCTTAGTGTTCTGGGTAACTCACTTCCATGGCCATTTTGCATTTATAACTTCATATTTTTTCTTAAGGAGGGACTCAAAATTATTTGTTTCAAACCGCAAAAATGTGGATCCCCCTCTGCTTATAAATACTTAAAAAGCTGAAACTAAAGCACTTTGGGGCCTAATTTCCTAAGTGCCTTCTCTTTTACTCCAAACAAATGCTAATTTGTACAATGCTTAATGTCTCCTGTGAAAAATAAAGTATATACCATCAAATATAAGTAAAATAAATTGCATATCAATACCTTCCATCTTTTTGTCCATACAGGTTTTATAGCAAATAGTCACCTTGTTTTAAAAAGGAAGCTTACCTGTCTGGGTACATTACAACTGGAAGGTGGAGGAATAATTCCTAATTGATGAAAAATATTCAGACCAAAAGTATAAACACATCCATCTTCAGTCAGTACAACAGTATGATCCTTAGCAGCTGCCACTTGGGAACAATTATGACCACTCAGTCCTTCCACAAGCCTAGGGATCTACAAAATAAAATTAACTTTAATATATTTTTTCTTTTTTTTTTTTCTTCTTAAAGAAAGGCAGACTACCACGTGCAGTGCCTCATCTGGATGTGTCTGGAGTCTTGGAAACTTGACTACCCTGCATTCTCCTACAAATGGACTTGAGAGCTTGTTTGGAGGTTCTCACAGGGGAGCGCAGCTATTCGTATACCCCTGACCCAAGAATGGTCCTCCTCTATCAGGGACGGCCGTCCTCTTCAACGGAGCGCGCAGCTTCGGGAGGGACGCACATGGAGAGGTGAGGGAGGAAGGGGACACCTGCCTAGCCAGCCAGATCAGCTGAATCAACCCTGGCGATCAATGGAGTGACAGATGTCGCAACCAGATCACCCTCACATCCTATAATATATTAACCATTTATATAAAAATACAAATAGAGTCTGGTGATACTATATCCAAATGACATGACTAATAAATGGCTGATCTATCATGGGTAAACTCTACAATTTAGCAAGGGATAAGTGAGTTTAACAGGATATGGACATTAGTTTATGAGTAAAATACAAAACCCCAGTATGGACATTTCAGTAAAATAATTCAATCCAACAAGTGATTTTTGAGCCCTTATCATACACCAAGTGCAAATTTGGTTGGTATAAATAAAGGGAGCTCTTCAGCCAAAGTATTCACTGATGTATTGAAAAAAATAAATAAAAATACAGGAAAATACAGGTGTGAGGAGTAAATGAGTTGGTAAGTATAAAAAACAACAGTCTGACACTGCATAAAATGAAAATAATGTCTATAATCTCAAAGGGTTGCTGTGAGGCTTAAGTCAAGGTAATGATACTGCTTGAAAAGCATCACTGATGCCTAGAACATAATGAACCCATGAGAAATGGGTGTTGTCATAGCTGTCCCTTCTTTTTAAAGCACCCTTTAATAGATAAATATACCAGTAATCCTGTCAAAAAAAATTTACCTTAAAAAAAACCTACTGAGGCAACTTTACTGAATGCACTAATTATTAGGTTTCTTCCAATTAGCACTAAGTTTCAGTGCCGTAAGACTCAATTTTGTGATTATACAATGAAAATACGGGCTCAACTTTTTAAATTTTTTTTTAAGATTTATTTATTTAGAGAGAGCACACACACGCAAGAAGGGGGAGGGGCAGAGGGAAAGAATCTTCAAGCAGACTCCCCACTGAGTGCAGAGCCCTACACAGGGCTAAATCTCACAATCCGTGAGATCATGACCTGAGCTGAAACCAAGATTCAGAGGCTTAACTGACTGAGTCACTCAGGCGTCCCCTGGCTCAACTTTTAGACCACAAATACTTTGATGAGAAGTTAAAAAAAAAAACAAAAAAACACCAGGGTTTTGTAATTAGTCTGACTTATGGGGCACCTGGGTGACTCAGTTAAGTGGCTGCCTTCAGCTCAGGTCATAATCTTGGGATCCTGGGATCAAGCCATGTTGAGCTCCCTGCATGGGGAGTCTGCTTCTCCCTCTCCCTCTGCCACTCCCCTTACTTGTGCTCACATGCGTTCTCTCTCTCCATCAAATAAATAAATCTTAAAAAAAAAAAACAATAGTCTGACTTTTAAAATTTCAACTATGGAAATATTTTAAGGCTTATTTATATGCTCTCCTGTCCCAGTATTTGCCAAATACAAAATATAATTTTCCTTTGATGCTTTAGAATTCGGTATATCTAAATCCTTTAATTTGAACATGATATACCAAGAAACTGATTTTTTTAAAAAGATTTATTTATTTATTTCAGAGAGACGGAAAAAGAGAGTGTACAGGGAGTCTGCTTCCCCTCACCTACTGCCCCTGCTGAGCAGTGAGCCCATAACATGGCTCTATTCCCTGACCCGGAGAGCAGGACCTGAGCTGAAACCAAGAGTCAGAGGCTTAACTGACTAAGCCACCCAAGTGACCCAACTAATTTATTTAACTCTACTATCAATTGTTATATTACTCTCCGCTTACAGTAGATTAAAAATAATATTTTTTTAATTAACTGAAGTTTCCGTGTTATGGAAATTTTACTGAAGTTACCTAAAATGTGTAATGACATTTCAATTACCAAGCATGTCTGTTCATCTCCATGGCCTAAACGTCCTCCGGGACCATGACCACAGGTATAAACCTGCCCTTTCTGAGACAGAAACACTGAATGAAATTTACAAAGCACCACCTAAGAAAAAACAAAAGAATATTGTTAAATTTCTCTGAATAAAATATCCTTTATTTTATAAAAAAAATAAATTACTGCTAACTATTTAAGCTGGATGATGGGTAAGTGGGGATTTATTATATGTTCTAATTTGAACATGTTCTATAATAAAAATTAAAAATATATACGCTTTATTTTAAAACCATGTCTACAAACATTGACAAATGGGAATAAGAACAAAAAAGAAATTAGAAATATGTTACCCACAAAAGAGACTAAACAAAGGACATGAAAATCTCAAATGTTCAACTACAAAAAGCAGTAGCCAGCTGTTTTCCAACTTTATAGAATCCCAAACAAGAACTGGGCAGTGCAACACGAAGCACAAATATTAACAAATACTGATATATGTTATTTAAGAAAATAATGGAAATGGCTTAAGTGTATTTTAAAAAAAACAACATCCCCTATACAGGGATTGATGGCTAGATAATATGTCCTTTTAATATCTCTGATTTTGTCTAATATATCTCTAATATCATTACATGACTTTAAATAATTCTCTGTTTTCAAGTTTTACTCTCCTCCCATTTCCTTTTCTACCTGCCATCTTTCCAACACCCTCCATGCCCTCTTGACACAGAATTACATGTTCACAGACTCTTACCAAAAGATAAGGGTACTTAAATGACTGAACTTCATCAAAAAGAAGTAACAGAAAATCAACAGCAGTTTTAAATACAGGCATAGCTCAGAGATAATGTGGGTTTGGTTCTAGATCACTAAAATAGGGGAAATTTCCCAGTAAAGTGAGTCAAATAAATTTTTGGTTTCCAAGAGCATATAAAAGTTATGTTTAAATTATACTGTAGTCTGTTAAGTATGCAATAGCACTGTGTCTTTTAAAAAAAAATGATTTACATATCTTAATTTTTAAAATATTTTATTGCTAGAAAGTGCCAACCATCATCTGATCTTTCAGCAAGTCACAATCTTTTTGCTGGTTAATGGTCTTGCTTCAGTGTTGATGGCTGCTGACTGATCAGGGTGATGCTTGCAGAAAGTGAGGATGGCTATGGCAATTTCTTAAAACAAGTCAATGGTGAAGTTTGCCAAATCAACTGACTCGTCCTTTCATGAATGATTTCTCTGTAGCATGCAATGCTATTTAATAGCATTTTACCCACAGCAGAACCTCTTCAAAAACTGCAATCAATCCTCTCAAACCCTGCCACTGCTTTATCAACTAAGTTTATAAACTATTCTAAATCCTCTGTTGTCATTTGAACAGACTTCACAGCATGTTCACCAGGAGTAGATTCCATCTCAAGACACCATTCTCTTTGCTCATCCATGAAAAACAACTCCTCAGCCCATCAAGTTTGATCATGAGATGGTAGCAATTCAGGCCCACTTCAGGCTCCACTTCTAATTCTAGTTGCCCTGCTATTTCCACCACATCTGCACTCACTTTCCCCAATGAAGTCTTGAACCCCTCAAAATCATCCATGAAGGTTGGAATCCACTTTTTTAATTGTTTAAATTTTATTATGTTAATCACCATACATTGCATCATTAGTTTTTGATGGTACTGTTCCATGATTCATTGTTTGCATATAACACCCAGTGCTCCATTCAGTACGTGCCTCCTTAATACCCATCACTAGGCTAACCCATCCCCCCACGCCCCTCCCCTCTACAACCCTAAGTTTGTTTCTCAGAGCCCATAGTCTCTCATGGTTCATCTCCCCCTCCGATTTCCCCCCCTTCATTTTTCCCTTCCTGCTATATATATATATTTTTTTAACATATAATGTATTACTTGTTTCAGAGCTACAGGTCTGTGATTCAACAGTCTTACACAATTCACAGTGCTCACCATAGCACATAACATCCCCAATGTCTATCACCCAACCACCCCATCCCTACAAACCCCACCACTCCAGCAACCCTCAGTTTGTTTCCTGAGATTAAGAATTCCTCGTATCAGTGAGATCATGATACATATCTTTCTCTGATTGACCTATTTTGCTCAGCATAATACCCTTTAGTTCCACCCACATTGTTGCAAATGGCAAGATTTCATTCCTTTTGATGGCTGTATAATATTCCATTGTATATATACACATCTTCTTTATCCATTCATCTATTGAAGGACATCTTGGCTCCTTCCATAGTTTGACTATTGTGGACATTGCTGCTATAAACATCGGGGTGCACGTACCCTTTCGGATCCCTACTTTTGTATCTTTGGGGTAAATACCCAGTAGTGCCATTGCTGGATCATATGGTAGCTCTATTTTCAACTTTTTGAGGAACCTCCATACTGTTTTCCAGAGTGGCTGCACCAGCTCCCACCAACAGTGTAGGAGGGTTCCCCTTTCTCCGCATCCCCGCCAACACCTGTGGTTTCCTGACTTGTTAATTTTAGCCATTCTGACTGGTGTGAGGTGGTATCTCACTGAGGTTTTGATTTGGATTTCCCTGATGCCGAGCAATGTTGAGCACTTTTTCATGTGTCTGTTGGCCATTTGGATGTCTTCTTTGCAGAAATGTCTGTTCATGTCTTCTGCCCATTTCTTGATAGGATTCTTTGTTCTCTGGGTGTTGAGTTTGATGAGTTCTTTATAGATTTTGGATACTAGCCCTTTATCTGATATGTCATTTGCAAATATCTTCTCCTATTCTGTCAGTTGTCTTTTGGTTTTGTTGACTATTTCTTTTGCTGTGCAAAAGCTTTTTATCTTGATGAAGTCCCAATAGTTCATTTTTGCCCTTGCTCCCCTTGCCTTTGGTGATCTTTCTAGGAAGAAGTTGCTGTGGCTGAGGTCGAAGAGGTTGCTGCCTGTGTTCTCCTTTAGGATTTTGATGGACTCCTGTCTCACGATGAGGTCTTTCAACCATTTGGAGTCTATTTTTGTGTGTGGTGTAAGGAGTTTCATTCTTCTGCATGTGGCTGTCCAATTTTCCCAACACCATTTGTTGAAGAGACTGTCTTTCTTCCACTGGACATTCTTTCCTGCTTTGTCAAAGATGAGTAGACCATAGAGTTGAGGGTCCATTTCTGGGCTCTCTATTCTGTTCCATTGATCTATGTGTCTGTTTTTGTGCCAGTTCCATACTCTCTTGATGATGACAGCTTCGTAATAGAGCTTGAAGTCCGGAATTGTGATGCCACCAGCTTTGCTTTTTTTTTTTTTTTCCAACATTCCTCTGGCTATTCAGGGTCTCTTCTGGTTCCATACAAATTTTAGGATTATTTGTTCCATTACTTTGAAAAAAGTGGATGGTATTTCGATCAGGATTGCATTAAATGTGTAGATTGCTCTAGATAGCGTTGACATCTTCACAGTATTTGTTCTTCCAATCCATGAGCATAGAAAGTTGTTCCATTTCTTTGTGTCTTCCTCAATTTCTTTCATGAGTATTTTATAGTTTTCTGAGTACAGATCCTTTGCCTCTTTGGCAAAGGTTAGATTTATTCCTAGGTATCTTGTGGTTTTGGGTGCAATTGTAAATGGGATCGACTCCTTAATTTCTCTTTCTTCTGTCTTGTTGTTGGTATATAGGAATGCCACTGATTTCTGTACATTGATTTTATATCCTGCCACTTTACTGAATTCCTGTATGAGTTCTAGCAGTTATGGAGTGGAGTCTTTTGGGTTTTCCACATAAAGTACCATGTCATCTGCAAAGAGTGAGAGTTTGACTTCTTCTTTGCCGATTTGGATGCCTTCTCTTTCTTTCTGTTGTCTGATTGCTGTGGCTAGCACTTCTAATACTATGTTGAATAGCAGTGATGATAGTGGACATCCCTGCCGTGTTCCTGACCTTAGGGGAAAAGCTCTCAGTTTTTCCCCATTGAGAATGATATTTGCTGTGGGTTTTTCATAGATGGCTTTTATGATATTGAGGTATGTACCCTCTATCCCTATACTCTGAAGAGTTTTGATCAAGAAAGGATGCTGTACTTTGTCAAATGCTTTTTCTGCATCTATTGAGAGGATCATATGGTTCTTGTTCTTTCTTTTATTAATGTATTGTATCAGATTGATTTATTTGCAGATGTTGAACCAAACTTGCAGCCCAGGGATAAATCCCACTTGGTTGTGGTGAATAATCCTTTTAATGTACTGTTGGATCCTATTGGCGAGTATTTTGGTGAGAATATTTGCATCCATGTTCATCAAGGATATTGGTCTGTAATTCTCCTTTTTGATGGGGTCTTTGTCTGGTTTGGGGATCAAGGTAATGGTGGCCTCATAAAATGAGTTTGGAAGTTTTCCTTCCATTTCTATTTTTTGGAGCAGTTTCAGAAGAATAGGTATTAATTCTTCTTGAAATGTTTGGTAGAATTCCCCTGGGAAGCCATCTGGCCCTGGGCTTTTGTTTGTTGGGAGATTTTTGATGACTGCTTCAATTTCCTTAGTGGTTATAGGTCTGTTCAGGTTTTCTATTTCTTCCTGGTTCAGTTTTGGTAGTTGATACATCTCTAGGAATGCATCCATTTCTTCCAGATTATCTAATTTGCTGGCATAGAGTTGCTCATAATACGTTCTAATTGTTTGTATTTCTTTGGTGTTGGTTGTGATCTCTCCTCTTTCATTCATGATTTTATTTATTTGGGTCCTTTCTCTTTTCTTT
This sequence comes from Mirounga angustirostris, assembly GCF_029215605.1. NCBI lineage: Eukaryota > Metazoa > Chordata > Mammalia > Carnivora > Phocidae > Mirounga > Mirounga angustirostris. Next base: position 70,652,227 of record NW_026991716.1, read on the forward strand.
TTGATAAGTGTGGCCAGGGGTTTATCAATCTTGTTGATTCTTTCAAAGAACCAGCTCCTAGTTTCATTGATCTGTTCTACTTTCTTTCGGTTTCTATTTCATTGATTTCTGCTCTGATCTTTATGATTTCTCTTCTCCTGCTGGGTTTAGGCTTTATTTGCTGTTCTTTCTCCAGCTCCTTTAGTGTAGGGTTAGGTTGTGTATTTGAGACCTTTCTCGATCTTAAGAAAGGCTTGTATTGCTATATACTTTCCTCTTAGGACTGCCTTTGCTGCATCCCAAAGATTTTGAATAGTTGTGTTTTCATTTTCATTGGTTTCCTTGGATTTTTTTTAATTCTTCTTTAATTTCCAGGTTGACTCATTCATTCTTCAGTAGGATGCTCTTTAGCCTCCATGTTTTTGAGTTCTTTCCGACTTTCCTCTTGTGACTGAGTTCTAGTTTTAAAGCACTGTGGTCTGAAAACAGGCAGGGAATGATCCCAATCTTTTGGTACCGGTTAAGACCTGATTTGTGACCTAGGATGTGATCTATTCTAGAGAATGTTCCATGGGCACTAGAGAAGAATGTGTATTCCATTGCTTTGGGGTGGAAATATTCTGAATATGTCTGTGAAGTCCATTTGGTCCAGTGTGTCATTTAAAGTCTTTATTTCCTTGTTGATCTTTTGCTTAGATGATCTGTCCATTTCAGTGAGGGGGGTGTTAAAGTCCCCCACTATTATTATATTCTTGTCAATGTGTTTCTTTGCTTTTGTTATTAATTGCCTTATATAACTGGCTGCTCCCATGTTAGGGGCGTAGATATTTACAATTGTTAGATCTTCTTGTTGGATAGACCCTTTAAGTAGGATATAGTGTCCTTCCTCATCTCTTATTACAGTCTTTGGTTTAAAATCTAATTTGTCTGATATAAGGATTGCCGGCCCAGCTTTCTTTTGGTGTCCATTAGCATGGTCAATGGTTTTCCACCCCCTCACGTTCAATCTGGGGGTGTCTTTGGGTCTAAAATGAGTCTCTTGCAGACAGCATTATCGATGGGTCTTGTTTTTTTATCTGGCATATCTGATAGCCTGTGTCTTTGAATGGGGCATTTAGTCCATTTACATTCAGGGTAACTATTGAAAGATATGAATTTAGTGCCATTGTATGGCCTGTTAGGTGACTATTACTGTATACTGTCTGTGTTCCTTTCTGGTTCATGTTACTCTTAGGCTCTCTCTTTGCTTAGAGGACCCCTTTCAGTATTTCTTGTAGGGCTGGTTTCGTGTTTGCAAATTCCTTTAGTTTTTGTTTGTCCTGGTAGTTTTTTATCTCTCCTTCTATTTTCAATGACAGCCTAGCTGGTTATAGTATTCTTGGTTGCATATTTTTCTCATTTAGTGCTCTGAATATATCCTGCCAGTCCTTTCTGGCCTGCCAGGTCTCTGTGGATAGGTCTGTTGCCAATCTAATGTTTCTACCATTGTAGGTTACATATCTCTTCTCCCGAGCTGCTTTCAGGATTTTCTCTTTGTCTCTGAAGACTCGTAAGTTTTACTACTAGATGTCGGGTTGGTGACCTACTTTTATTGATTTTGAGGGGGGTGATCTGTGCCTCCTGGATTTTGATGCCTGTTTCCTTCCCCAAATTAGGGAAGTTCTCTGCTATAATTTGCTCCAATATACCTTCTGCCCTTCTCTTTCTTCTTCTTCTGGAATCCCAATTATTCTAATGTTGTTTCATCTGATGATATCACTCATCTCTCGAATTCTGCCTTCATGGTCCAGTAGTTGTTTATCTCTCTTTTTCTCAGCTTCTTTATTTTCCATCATTTGGTCTTCCATATCACTAATTCTCTCTTCTGCCTTATTTATCCTAGCAGTTGGAGCCTCCATTTTTTATTGCACCTCCTTAGTAGCCTTTTTGATTTCAGCTTGGTTAGATTAGTTCTTTTATTTCTCCAGCAAAGGTTTCTCTAATATCTTCCATGCTTTTTTCAAGCCCATCTAGTATCTTTAAAATTGTCATTCTGAACTCTAGTTCCGACATCTTACTAATGTCCATATTGATTAGGTCCCTGGCAGTCGGTACTGCCTCATTCTTTTTTTTGAGGTGATTTTTCCCATCTTGTCATTTTGTCCAGAGGAGAATAGATGAATGAAAGAACATAATATTAACACGGTAACAACGGCCCCCGAAAAATATACACTAAACAAATCAGAAGAGACCTGAAACCAGGGGGGAGGAAAGAAAGAAAAAAGAAAAAGAAAAAGTTAAAAAAAAAAACAAACAAAAGAATATGATCAAATATGATCAGGCTGGTGCATAGATCAGTGCCACACACTAGATTTTGGGCATATTTTGGTCTGTTAGAAGAAAGTGCCTCCCAAAATTTTAAAGAAAGAAAACTTATATATGTACAAAAATAAGGGTAAATATGATGAAGGGATGGAATATGACTGTAAAGATGAAAATTATAAAAGACTTTACAAAAGGAATAGATAAGAAGTTGGTTGAAAAAATAAAGAAGTGGATTTAAGAAAAAAAAGGAAGAGAATGTGATCAGGCAGGAGACTAGAACAAAGCCATACACTAGAGATTTAGGGTATATTTTGGTCTGTTGGAAGAAACTGTATCCCAAAATTTTAAAGAGAGAATAACATATATATATATACACACCAAACATATATATATATATACACACCAAAAATAAAGTTAACTACTATGAAGGGATAAAATATGACTCTAGAAATGGAAAATAAAAAAGATTTTTTAAAAAAGGGATAAGATGTTGGCTGAAAAAGGGTAAAAGAAAAATTCAAAAAAAAAAAAAGAAAAAGAAAATTTTAAAAATTATCTTTGAAGGACTAAAGGATCATGGGAAAAAGCCATGAATTCTATGTGCAGTATTCCCCTAGTGCTGGAGTTCTGCAGTTCTCATTGATCGGTAAACTTGGTCTTGGCTGGCTATTCCTGCTGATCTTCTGGGGGAGAGGCCTGTTGCACTGGTTTTCAAATGTCTTTGCCGGAGGCAGAATTGCCCCACCCTTGTCGGGGCGGGCTAAGTAATCTGCTCGGGTTTGCTCTCGGGAGCTTTTGTTCCCTACAAGCTTTCCGTACAGCTTTGGAAGACGAGAGTGAAAATGGCGGCCTCCCAATCTCCACCCTGGAGGAGCCAAGAACTCGGGGCCCTACTCCTCAGTGCACCCCCCAGAGAAAAGCAATCACTCCCGTCTCCCCAGTCTCCGGCCGCACTCCATGCTCACCAGGTCTGTGACCGAACATTTCTATCTCTGGCTCACGACCCTGTATGGTCTCCAAACGCAGCAGATTCCTGTGGTGCGCTCCCACGCCCCTCCTCCTGGGGCAGGAAGGGGAGTCTCCCCTGATCTGCCGCTTGTTGGGTCCCTGCTTCCAGAAAGTGGTCGCTTTTCTGTTCAGAGAGTTGCCGCTATTCTTTTCTTCGATCTCCTGTTGAGTTCATAGGTGTTTAGCATGGTTTGATCCCTATCTAGCTGAATTCCTGGGACCAGATGAAATTTAGGTCTCCTACTCCTCTGCCATCTTGCTCCTCTGGAATCGACTTCTTCTAAACTCCTGTTAATGTTGCTATTTTGACCTCTTTCCATGAATCATGAATGTTCATGGCATCTGGAATGGTGAATCCCTTCCAGAAGATTTTCAATTTATTTTGCCCAGATCCATAAGAGGAATCACTACCTATGACAACTATAGCCATATGAAATGTATTTCTTAAATAATAAGACTTGAAAGTTAAAATGACTCCTTGATCCATGGCCCACAAAATAAATGTGTTAGCAGGCATGAAAATAACATGAATTTCATTGTACCTGTCTATCAAAGCTCTTGGGTGACCAGGTGCATTATCAATGAGCAGTAACATTTTGAAAGAATCAATTTTTCTGAGCACTAGGTCTCAACAGTGGGCTTAAAACATATATTCAGTAAACCATGCAGTAAACAGATGTGCTGTCATCCAGGTGTTGTTCTAGTTTTAGAGCACAGGCAGAGGAGATTTAGCATTATTCTTAAGAACCCTAGGATTTTTAGTTTGGTTAAGTGAATGAACACTGGCTTCAGCTTCAAGTTACCAACTGCATTAAGCCCTAACAAGACAGTCAGCCTGTCCTTTGAAGCTGTGAAGCCACTCACTGACTTCTCCCAATAGAAAGCTGTTTGTCTACATTGAAAATCTTGTTTAGTGTAGCTGCCTACATTAATGATCTTAGCTAGATCTTTGGGATAACTTGCTGCAGCTTCCACATCAGCACCTGTTGCTTCACCTTCACGTTGATGTTCCAGAGACCGCTTCTTCCCTTAAACTTCATGAGCCAACCAACCTCTGCTGGCGTCAAACTTTTCTTCTGTAACTTCCTCACCTCTCTCAGCCTTCATGGAATCGAAGAGAGTTAGGGCCTGGCTCTGGATTACGTTTTGGCTGAAGGGAATGTTGTGGCTGGTTGGATCTTCTATCCAGACCGCTAAGACTTTCTCTATACCAGTAATAAGGCTGTTTCACCTTCTTACCATTTGTGTGTTCACTGGAGTAGCACTTTCATTTCCTTCAAGAACTTTTCCTTTGAATTTACAACTTAGCTAACTCTTTGGTTCAAAAGACCTAGTGTTTGGCCTATCTCTGCCTTTCTCACTAGGCTTAATCATTTTTAGCTTTTAATTTAAAATGAGGAGGCATTCAACTCTTCCTTTCACTTAAACACTTAGAGGCCATTTCAGAGTTCTTAACAGGCCTAATTTCAATAATTTGTGTCTCAAGGAATTAAGGAGGCCCAAGAAGAGGTAGAGAGATAGGGGAACAATGGCCAGTGGAGCAGTGAGAACACACACATTTATCAGTTAAGTTCATATTGGATGTAGTTTGTGGTACCCAAAAACAATTACAATAGTAATATCAAAGATCACTGATTACAGATCACCAGAAGAAATACAGTTAACTCCTGAAAAACACGTGTTTGAACTTTAGTGCGCATCCACTTATATGCAGATTTTTTCCAGTAAATACAGTATAATACTTTAAATGTATTCTCTTTTCTCTATAACTTTCTTAATAACATTTTCTTTTCTCTGGTTTACCTTATTCTAAGAATACAGTGTATAATGCACATAAGTATGTGCTAATTGACTATGTTCTCAGTAAGACTTCCAGTCAACAGTAGTTAATTTTTTGGAGAGTCAGAAGTTATGCAAGGATTTTTGACTGCATGGAGGGGTCAAGTGCCCCAAACCCCATTTTCTTCAAGGGTCAACTATATAATACTAATGAAAAAGTTTGAAATATTGAGAGAATTACAGAGTTACAAAGTAAGGAAATCCTATTGGAAAAATGGCAATGAAATACCTACTCAGTGCAGGACTGACATAAACCTTCAATTTGTAATAAATACAGTGTCTATGAAGTCCAATAAAGGGAAGTGCAATAAATCAAAGTATGCCTGTTTGCATGTACGTACATACTTAACCTCTACACCACACTGCTATTTTTCAAAGCATCTAATATTCAGTATATTAATTTTATCTTAATACTATTTAAAAATCCTCTTTTCTTACTTTTAAAAAAAGGTACATTTACATTTCTTATGTCATCTATAAATATTTCTAACTTTGAATATAAAAAATGATTACAAAATAAAGAAATCTCAGAATTATTTTCCAGAAAGACAAGTTCTTATGGAAAACAAAATTAGAAGCTGAATTACAAGCTCTACTTACACATATCCTTTAACTACTTGGTAAGTTCTGTGACTACATATACTTATCATAAGTAATATAAAAAGTCATTATCTCACTTAACTATACCACAAATACCTAAAAATAAAACCCAAAATTGTATTCATATTTGTAATACAAACTTAGAATCTGTAAAGGAAAAATCATTTTTTGAAGCCAGAAATAATACATTTTGTTCAATTTTATATTCAATATTAGAATGCCATTCTATAATTTGACTTATATTCAACAACCAATAGCAGAGTTTAAGTGTTACAACCTTAAAACCTCAATTTTTTAAGGAGATAAGTGATTATGCCTTTTCATCTTAATTCTCTGGAATATATTATGCTGAGATTAATAATTTCTGCTGCATAGCAGTATAGAATCAGCCCATTTCAGTGACTAATGGGGCTCTCTATATAACTGGTGCTCAGTAAATATTCCCATAAAACTTGCCTTCTCTTTTCCAAATGTTATTTACAGTTTTCTTTCCTAACCTATCCACAGTGCTTGCTTCAACCCTCACTCTGTGGTAAATAAAATTCCTTATACCCTTAATCTGTTCACAAAATATTCTCACTTCCTTGCCTTAAGTGTAGCTTTCTCCATAAGTGTACTATTTCATCCTAACCAAGGATGAAAATGCTCATTTCCTCTACCGCACATATATCTGAGGACCAGAAGGTATAATACGTCTCTGGTTTACCAATGCTACCATTTATTCTTTCACTTTTGTTTAAAAATCCTTGCTCCTGAAAAAGCTCAGCTCATGAAAGTTGACTAGATCATGGATTAACTCAGAGAAGGAAAACAGGAATCTTCTCTAAGTAAGTGCCCCAACTGTGATCAATCGTTAGTGGCTGCTAATGGGTGGAAGAGCATTTTAAGGACTCTAAGGACCTAGTTAAGCTCAGATGAACACACACACACACACGCACACACACTGCATTATGGAAAAAGATGAGTATGTCAACAGTAGCAAAATCTATGGAAGTGGAAGACATCATCCAACATAATGAACTAAGACCAAAGACCAAAACTTTTCAATTGTACCAACTAGAATTTTATAATTACTTATATTTAAGAACTCAGGTTCGCTCACCTAAAACTAGTAACACTGAGTTTCAACAACAAATTCACTTGAGAAACAATATGAAGAACTCTAATTTTTGTGAAATGAAAACAAATGCTAGAAAATGTATACGAGCTCTACCTTTAAAAGTAGTATCTCTATAGGGCTTTCTAATTTCTAACACTGCTTGCACAAACATCTCATAGTTTTATGGTATTTAACACAATGTAAATATGATTAAAGCTAACACAAAATCTAATACAGAATTCGTGAAGTTCTGTTGATTTCTAAGTGTTATTATCCCTTCAACAAAGTTAACATAATCCACATGAAAAGATAAACTATCAAACACAAAAGTTCTTTTTAATCTCTAAAAGTACTCAGACTGTACTTCAAAATACCTGCTTGATATAAATCCCACTCCGGGAGAACAGATCCACCAACTCTGGATGATGTTTGCTATTCTGGCTTCCATGACCCAGGGTAAAATTCGTATTATCTCCCCAAGTGTAGACATCTGTAGGATCTAAAATGTAAATTAATTTTTATACTTTTATATTTTAAAACAAATATCAGTTGAATTCAATTATATATATACTAATCAGTTTACCTCAAACACAGACTCTTTACAGGAACTAATTTAACCAGCATATTTAGAAAGATGATATCAACATTATCTTTTACATTATGAAACTATTAACATATTATCTAATTCTAGGAACAGAAACCAGAAAATCCAAATCAGCACAGGGCTATCTCAATGTTAGGAATCTAACACTTGTTTCTTGTTTCGTTAGCAGCTAGTTTAACTGCCAAATGAGTAAAATACCACCTGCCATATCCACTTAGTTTCCATGAAAACAATAATTATAGTTATTTAAATACAGAATGTTACTAAGAGATACATAATATATGTAGTAATATTATTTATATATTATATACATACATATAAGGGTTCTAGATGAAACAAATGTGGTATTAGTTACTGTTCCTACAGAAACATTAACTTCAACAGTTTGCTCCTGATAGACGCAAAAATCACACTCGTGATCAGGGTAATAACTATTTTAAAGTGGGATAAAACTTAATCACAGCTAAGTTATGATCTAAGTCTTCATTTTTATTTTGGAAGGCATATAAATTCCCTGAATGGAATTATAATTATAACTTGCAATACAGTATCCAAAGTAGAAATAAAAATGAAAAATGTGTCCTTACTTAGCTTGCTCACTACTTAAATGCAAATTATAGAGTGGCCCCATTTAAAACTCTTCTCCTTTTCCACCAATTTCCATTTTCCAAGTTCAAAGGCAAACAAATTAGAGAAATAAGTAAGATCAGAAGGATGTGAGGGTAGAAGAATCACTTCCTTTCCCCCTCTACCTCAAGTATTGATGTTAATTTCTGGACACACATTAATTACTTTACAGTAGTTACAGTTCTGTCTTCCCACTTAGGGTGTGTTTTTACTCTTACATAGTATAGATTGAAAATGAAAATGCAAAATAAACCAGTGTTCTGAATAAAAACCCAAAATTATCAGGTAACACACACCAAGGTAAAAGTTCTTTGCAGATATCCACACACAAATCAATTTTCTCAGGTATTTTAATAAGAACAAAGTTTCATTAAAATTTTCTAAGCTGTACTTTAATGGAATATATTTATGGAATTTTCTTACCAGTAGTTTTGAATACTACATGAGTTGGTCTATCCTTCATTACAAGATCCAAAGCTGACAAGCCTTCTTTGTCTTGAATATACAGACTAACACCATGCTAAAAAAAAAAAAAAAAATACGAAAAAAGTCTTTAAGTTACCTCCTATGCCCACCACATTTTTTTCCACACACACAAGAGAATTAAGAAAAATCAAATATCTAATTCTTAAAATAAGAACCAGAAAACCTGAGGAAATAAAGTAAGTAACATTTAAAATCAAAATGAACTAGATGTGAAAATTTTCTATGGTAAGGCAAGTCTGGCTGCCTAGAAGGACCTAGCTCTGGGTCTGTCTGTGCCTGTGCATGCACTACACTTTACATATTTAAAAAGCCATGCTCCATGTCTAGTTCAGTTAAGGGCTATAAGAACTTCAAGGTAATGGCACAGCAGTCCTTATATTAGAATTTAGTATTTATAAATATAATGTGATCACGTAGGGCCCATCTCTTCTTGCCTTGAACTTTGTTATATCCAGTATTTACATTAAAGACAATTATAGTTCTTTATTTCTATTTGTGTGATATAAGTTTTCATCTTTGTACTTAAATTTTTTATAGCACTGTTTAGTTATGGCTTCTTATAAATCATATATAAATAATAGTATCCTTAAAAAACCTGAGAATGTGTGTTTATGTGTTTTAGGGATGAATTTAAAGTAATCTATCTTCACAGTTCAAAATCAAACATGAAACAGAATATTTTCTGTCCCACTTATTTAAGGCAGTTAGACACCCTATCCCTATCACCATACTTTTCTATCTTTTAAAATATAATGGAAGGGGGGCAGGAGGGACAGAGAGCAATGTTCAATTCATATTGTTATTACTTAACTACAGTTTTTAAATATAAAACGTTCTCCTTTTCAAGAATAACTTTTGGTACCTCACACCAGTCAGAATGGCTAAAATTAACAAGTCAGGAAACAACAGATGTTGGCAGGATGCGGAGAAAGGGGAACCCTCCTACACTGTTGGTGAGAATGCAAGCTGGTGCAGCCACTCTGGAAAACAGTATGGCAGTTCCTCAAAAAGTTGAAAATAGAACTACCCTACGACCCAGCAATTGCACTACTGGGTATTTACCCCAAAGATACAAATGTAGTGATCCAAAGGGGTACATGCACCCCAACGTTTATAGCAGGAGTGTCCACTATAGCCAAAGTATGGAAAGAGCCAAGATGTCCATCAACAGATGAATGGATAAAGAAGATGTGGTATAATATATACGATGGAATATTATGCAGCCATCAAAAAAAAAGTGAAATCTTGCCATTTGCAACGGGTGGATGGAACTAGAGGGTATTATGCTAAGTGAAATAAGTCAATCAGAGAAAGAAATGTATCATATGATCTCACTAATATGAGGAATTCTTAATCTCAGGAGACAAACTGAGGGTTGCCGGAATGGTGGGGGGGTGGGAGGGATGGGGTGGCTGAGTGACAGTGAGGAGGGTATGTGCTATGATGAGCACTATGAATTGTGTAAGACTGATGAATCACAGACTTGTACCTCTGAAACAAATAATACATTATATGCTTTAAAAAAAAAAAAATGAAGATAGTAGGAAGGGAAAAATGAAGGAGGGAAATCGGATGGGGAGACGAACCATGAGAGACTATGGACCCTAAGAAACAAACTGAGGGTTCTAGAGGGGAGGGGGGTGGGGGGATGGGTTAGCCTGGTGATGGTATTAAAGAGGGCATGTTCTGCATGGAGCACTGGGTGTTATATGCAAACAATGAATCATGGAACACTACATCAAAAACTAATGATGTAATGTATGGTGATTAACATAACATAATAAAATTAAATTAAAAAAAAGAATAACTTCTTGTATTTGCTGATAGTTTAATATGACATTCAATAATTAGACTTACCTCTATTTTAATCTGTGCAGGTCATCACTGCCTGTCTGTACACAGTTCACTTGGGTAGTTACAGGCAGAGAACTATGAAGTTATTAAACTGTGTGACATGTTGGAATCTTCTGTTTTAGGTTACTTAGGAAAGAAGAATCTCCTCTTACCTTGTAACAATGGATTCCTAACAAACTAAAACCAATTCTAAGTTCATTATGTTCCAGATGGTTATAATACTTGATTTCACAAGAATTGTCAATGAGCAAAAAATACTCAAACGAGCTAACCAGTAAAAAAAAAAAAAAAAAAAAAAAGTGATCTAAGATTTTGATAAATTTAAAGTCATATGTTACCTAATACTTTAAAAAAATTAGATATAATAAATCCATGTGAGAAGCCAGGAGTTTAACCTTTTAAGAGAAATGAAGGCAGATTCCAGGACAAAGTGCTCCAAGCTATGAAGGTGACAAATGGGATCCCAGAAACCGAGATCCCTAGAGAGTTTATTTTGCCAGTTTTATAAATTTTTTATAATTTTTTTATTTTTTATAAATTATAAATTTTCCTAAACTTTACCAACTGGACCCTATTAAGTAAGACCACATACATTTGCATCATCCTAAGTAGCCCCAACTGCGTAAGACTACATTTGTTTGGCCATTAGAGCTCCCTAGATATATGGTAGACTCTGACATTTTCTAATATACTCATCTTAAAGTCTAAGGTTGCAGGACCAGTGTGTAGTCTATCCTATTTATTTAAAGATCAATTCTTTACATATCCCCAAAATAGTAAAGTCATTACCTTGTTAAATAGCATCTAAGTATTACCAGGCTTATAAACCTGAGCATTTCATGAGAATGCTCCACAACAAGGAGCAGATGCACTTTAGACACAGCTATTCCACTACAAACCACTAATAACACTACTGGATAGGTCTGTCTGCAAATACAGAGAACTGTTTTTGTTTGCTTTGACTATCTTCCTCCAAAGCAAAGCGTAAGATAAAGACTGGCATGCAGGTAATTTCCTTGGGAAGAGATCCTAGAAAGTGAGGACCAGAAGAGTAAATAAAAGGAGGAAAAACCAATACAAGGATGTGTTATCAAGTAGGCCATTGCTAAGGCTTGTGCACGATCCTGCCAGGAAATTCTGGGAACCTTATACAATATATCACAGAGTAATTCTCCAGTTGAGGAATAAAAAGGGTAAAGGTTTACCCCCAGTTCCCATTCTTCATTAGCAAAGAGTTGCTCTAAAAGGGATTTAACTCTCCTGTACTTTTGGCTGGTCATGCATGAATGCCAAGCTTTGGGACATAAAAGAGGCAAGCAGTAGATGCTAGAAACAAGCTGCAGATTTATACCTATACAAAGCTGCTAGAAGCCTGTACACAACTGGCTAGAATAAGAGATGAGGCCAAAATTATATGAAGTGGTTCAAGAGAAGTATCTGATACACTAATTTTTCCAAACTGGTTATGAGCTAAATTGAATGAGTTTAATATGGCTCTCTCACTATTGCTGCCCGTATACTGCCAAAAAAGTCAGAATCAAAAGACTATCTTGATTCTCAGAGTCCATAGTCTCTTGTGGTTCATCAAACTGAGGGTTCTAGAGGGGTGGGCGGTGGGGGGATGGGTTAGCCTGGTGATGGGTATTAAAGAGGGCACGTACTGAATGGAGCACTGGGTGTTATACGCAAACAATGAATCATGAACACTACATCAAAAACTAATGATGTAATGTATGGTGATTAACATCATAAAAAAAGTTTTTTAAAAAGACTATCTTGAGACAATAATTTCTAGTGGGGTAAGACGGGATGTATTCTACTCTCCTTCTTTCAAGCCTATTCTTCAAAGCTTTGATAATACTGTTGGATACACTGGCTAGATGCCCTCATAACTAGAGAAAACAAAAAAATAAGCATTCTCTTATATTCAAATGACATGGTTTTAACATTATAAACTAGGAATAGTTTTAATAAACTGGTCCGGCTATCTAATTATCCTGGGGCAGGGAGGTGGGAGATACTTCAGATCAGTTCTACTTAGTTTATAACTCTTCTATTTTAGTTTGAGGAGATTTATCTTATTCATGATTTGACAATTAATTGTATTACTCTTATTCATGACTCGTTCTATTCTGTGAGGTATCTGATATCCCTCTAATAAAATAGCTTTTGCTTGGGGAACCTTAGTTAGCTTCTGTTTCTATGAAATAAGAAGTCTAATACACCAACATTTATTGTCCTATTTGTTTATTTAATTATTTGGTTTCAGTCTATCTCCTTCTACTAAAATAAAAACTCAAACAAAAAAAGAGGATTCTGTCTGTCGTGTCCATTACATATCCCTAGGACCTAGATTAGTGCTTGGCACACATCAGGCACTCAAAAAAAAAAAAAAAAAAAATTGTTCCAAATACTTTACAAATAGGTTAGCATTTAATCCATGCAATCTTATGATTAAGTTAGTTCTATTTATAAATGAAGAAAATTAAAGCAAGTTTTTCCAGAATAGTAAGTAAACCACCAGTATGAAAAAACAACGGCATAGCAGTAACAAACAGCAGGACACTACAAGCATAAACAGTCTTTGCCAGCCACTCATCTTGTCATGGAACCAAGGAGCCAAAGAAGATATGCATAAGATAGGCTGTCTCTCCTCCAGCTTTTGGTAGACAAGTAGTTTCTGCTGAGGTTTTGTGTTTTTGTTTTTTTGTTTTTTGTTTTTTTTTATCTTTGGCAATCAGGAACTGACAGTGCGGGTGTATATTTATTGTACAATTTGTTTTGGCAATTAAAAAGTCTTATAGCTATAAAGTTGTTATCAAATGCAATTTATTTAAAATGTGTATTTGTGGGGCGCCTGGGTGGCTCAGTCATTAAGCGTCTGCCTTCAGCTCGGGTCATGATGCCAGGGTCCTGGGATCAAGCCCCACATCAGGCTCCCCGCTCTGTGGGAAGCCTGCTTCCCCCTCTCCCAGCCCCCGTGCTTGTGTTCCCTCTCTCGCTGTGTCTCTCTCTCTGTCAAATAAATAAATAAAATCTTAAAAAAGTAAAAATAAAATGTATATTTGTGTATGGTCTCTCTCTGCCAACCATAATACCTTAAGGGCTATAGTTGTCATAATACCTTATATGCTACAGTTGTCCAGAAGTGGAACTGACATGCACACTCCAATCACTGCAGCTCTTCCAATTAAATGATGTTGAAAGGTCAAAAGAAAAAAGGATATACCATGTTGAGACATGAATACTAAATGGATAGGAAAAGGTTTTTGTGGGAAAATTTTATCAGTGCAATGCATCCACTGTTAGATATCTATCATTGATCAATAGGGCTCCGATGATAATAAAAGACAGTCAAGTCAAGCGCAAGGTGGCTGAAGGCACAAATTTCCTGGCTTCTCTTATCCAAGGAGGAAAGAATGAGGATTTCTAAAGAGAAATGAAACCCCAAAGGGAGGGAAGGTCCAAAATTCAGATCAGATCCTATTTCAAACTGAAGCCCCAAATCCTGACACCTGAATGTCAACTCCTATGACAACAGAAAATCCAAGGATGCTCTCCAGCTTTATAGGACTGGAGTCATCCAAATTTCTAGCAGAAACTGGAAAAAAGCTGAGGTTTTAGATGTGGGAAAGGGTAAGAGTAGAGCTGATAAGATGCTTTAACTCTTACCAACCTAACTTTCTGTATAAAATAGATTACAGTAAAGAATTAAACCATCTAAATCAAATGTTTTAGATGTAAGAGGAATTAACAGTACTATTAGTAAACTTTTTTAAACTCAAAAATAGATGAAGACACTGAAGATAAGCTCCCTAATGTGACCATAAGTTCCTTGAGGACAGGAAGTGTTTTGTTCTTTTCTGTGTCCTCTACAAACATGATAAAATGCCTGTACAAAAAAAAAAAAAAAAATTCAATTTAAAACTCATGACTTCTGATTCTGAGTTTTTAATGTGCATTCATTAGTGAAATGACATTGGGGTATATCTCAAAACATTTCATTATTTGACTATACAGTACAACAAACCTAGATTGAATCTACTTGATGGGAAATTTCAAATAAATTAAACTGATTCTAATTACTATTTTTACAACTATAAACACTTTATCCTAGCCAAACAAGAAATAAGCATACTATCCAAAACAGTCCTTAAATGTTGTATTTCAGTAACTAGTGCCCTTTTAAAGTAGCTAATAAAAGTTAAAGAAAAGTAAACCATTTTTCTTAAGAATACTAAAAGGTTATACGGATTAAATGATAAAATGTGTGGGATTTACTTCAAAATAGTGTGAGATAAACAAAGGCAGTGAGGATATATATAACACATAATTAGCCAACAGTCCATTATGTATTGTAAACTTTGGTATATGTTTAAAATTCTACATCATAACAAGTCTAAATTAAAATATATATGGATTTGAATTCTAAAGACGAGTCAGTTACAATAGTAAAAGATATCAAACAACTGATTAAGAACAAACTCAAATCTTTGGAAAATAAATGGGGTGTCTGAAAAAGACTAAGAAAAGCATATGCCAGAACAAATAGTTTTAAATAAACAAATGACACTTACCTTCAATAGAGACCAAACACAATCAATATGTCCATAAAAAATGCTTCTGTGCAAAGCTGTCCATCCTGATTCCTTGTCTTTCACCAGTAGATCCACTCCTTTCTCAATAAGCCAATCTAACACTCCTTTCTTTCCACAGGAGGAAACAAGGTGGAGGGCATTTCTGCCAAAAGGATCTTTGATAGTTGCAGCATTGTAACAATAACTGGAGAGAAAGGCCTTAATCTGGTTTTCATTCCCCTTTGTTACCACAGAAAGGACATCCAAAGCATGCTTCAGGGATCGACACTTTGATGTGCAGTCAGGGATGGAAGAATTCATCCTAATTGTTTTTATACTGCTTAGTTTAGTTCTTCGGAGTAGTCAGTTAAGATTAATTTTTAAAAATAAAAAAGCCAGGACAAAAGGTGCTATTCAGAAAGATTTATAGAGAATAAATGACCTGTTTAGGATTATAATTTAAATCCTCAATGGCAAGAGTATAAAACTATATATCTTTGTACAATTTATTTTGGCACATAAATCAAAAAATTATAAATAGTTCTATAAAGTTTATATCAAATGCAAGTTCTCTATTAAAAAAAAAAAAAAAACTTTCCACAGTTTATAAATTATTCCTGGAGTCAAGCACCAAGGGGGAGTGAGGAGGGGAACTCCCCCTCCACACTGTCTGATCCTTTTAAATATCCATAATTGCAAGGGTGACCTATAAAAAAAAGGGAAAGAAAGAGAAAGTAAAAAATACAAAATCTACCTCTTGTTCTCCTCAAGTGCTTTACAACTACCTCTATATTTAAGTGCCCCTAAAAATAAATAAAGTTCTCCTAATTCCTATTTCAAAAAGATAAATAAAAGTATGTCAACTTTTCACCTTCACATCCACAGTATCCTAGAACTATACTAATCATCTTCACCTCCTTTTTTCCATTCTGCTTAAAGTTAACCTCTGTATTTGTACTCTGGAGTCCACCTCTTTCTTTCCAAAAGCTTCATTCCTTCTCTCTTGTATTTTTACACTCTACTAGCTATGTCCCCACAAGATATAAGCACACTTAAGTCTACCATCTTTATAGCAATCCCATCTCAAACCTTTACCCCCTAAAATCATTTCATCACCACCACCACAAAAACCAACCCTCTCATCATTCAGTTTTTACTAAGAGCCAGGCACTGTGATAATGTTCTCTGTGCCTGGAAAGTCCTTCACCATAGGACCATAGGAGGAGATGATAATTAAATACCAAGTATCAAAACAACTAGGTATCAACCTGAAAAAAAAAAAAATAGTACTTTACTTACTTTATACCTTACACCAATATAAATTCCAGATGGGTCAATGACAAACATAAAAATAATACCATAAAAGCACTAGAAGAGAGCATGGGAGACTCTTTTTTATAATTTCAAAGTACAAAAGGCCTCTCTAAGTATGATCTGAAATTCAAGAGTTGTAAAATATTAATAAATTTAATCAGTTTAAAATCTACATTAAAAAAATTTTAAGACAAAAAAGGAGAAAAAGCTTCCTTAACATATAGTCTCTACAAATAAGAGACCAACAGAATAAAACTCAAAGAATTTGGTATTTCTCAAAAAAAAAGGAAATTTAAACAGATTTTTAAAAAGAGACACACCTCACTCAAAAGAAATGTAAATTAAAATTATAATGAGATACCATGCAACAACATGAATGGAGGTAGAGAATATAATGCTGAAGCCAGTCACAGAAAGACGAATACCGTATGATTTCACTCATGTGTGGAATTTAAGAAAAAAACAAATGAGCAAAGGGAAAAAAGAGAGAGACAAATCAAGAAACAGACTCCTAATTATAGAGAACAAACAGAGGGGAGGTGGCAGAGGGGATGGGTTAAATAAGTGATGGGGATTAAGGAGTGCACTTGTCTGTGATGAGCAAAGGGTGATTCGTGGAATTGTTGAATCACTACATTGTACACGTGAAACTTAAATAAAACTGTATGTTAACTAACTGGAATTAAAATAAAAACTTTAAAAAAACTATAATGAGATACCATTTTTTTATCTATCAAAATAGCAGAGATCAAAAAGGTTGACGTTACTATGTATTGACAAGATTGTAAGAAAATACATACTCTACTCCATTGCTGGTGCATATAAACTCATACAATCTCTTTGGAGAGCAATTTAGTATAGTTGTGAAAATGTAAAATACACCTTTTTTTTCTGACCCAAGCAATTTTACTTCTAGGGATTTATCTTGGAAAACCATATCCAGTGTGAAATGGCATAAGTACAAGAATATCCAATGAGTCATTGTTTTAAATAGTAAAGCGTGGAAAAAAACTAAATAGTTAGAAGTAATTATGTCCATGCAACAGAATATTATTCATGTATCAAAAAGAATGAAGCAGCTATATATTTTTCTGATATGAAATAATCTGCAAGATACACTGTACAATGTCCTTTAAAATGAGATGTATATATAATACCATTTATGGAAAAATTGTATATGTATTTACACATTTGTGCTTGAATATGCATGAAAGATATCTAAAAGAATACATAAGAAAATGGTTAAGAGTGGTTCCTCTGGAGAAGAGCACCAATAAGTGGAGACAGAAATGGAAGGCATACTTACTTATATTTTACTACAAACCACTTTTGAATGCTTCACCATGAGCATGAATACCTATTCAAAAATAAATATCTAAAAAATATAAATAAATGCTAATATATTGATTAGAGAGTCTGTCGGAAAATATAGAAAACTCAGCCACCATATAAGAGCCTCTAACTTCCTTTTTTCCAATATGCTACCCTGTCTGCTTTGCCCTGTTCAGATCTGGAGAAATGAAATACAATTTGTCAACTATTTGATAAACTACTATTCTTCAGGTTTTTTACTTCCTGTTAGAGAACTAACCACCTATATATTAGAAATTTTATATCTAGAGTGGTCTAGATGGACTATTTCTCCATCATCTTTTTATTTATCATCTCCTAATTATTTTTCTTTCAATATTTTTGTACTCTGGATTTTATTCTATTTTATTTTAGTCCTCTGGATTTTAAATAACTAGTCAATCCATTTCATAATGGTTAGATTTTAAAGCTTTTATAATAGAAATTCTATGTAAATTCTCTTCTCCAAGGTATTGATCATAAATACTTTATAGAACAAACAATCCTAAAACCACAAAAGACCCCAAATAGCCAAAGCAATCTTGAGAAAGTAGAACAAAGGTGGAAGCATCACACCCCCTGATTTCAAACTACATTACAAAACTGTAGTAAATAAAACAGTATGATACTGGCATACAAAGAAACACCTAGATCAATGGAACAGAATAGAGAGCCCAGAAATAAACCCATGCATATATGATTTATAACAAAGGAACCAAGAATATACAATGGCAAGGGGACAATCTCTTCAATAAATGGTGTTGGGAAAATTGGACAGCCACATGCAAAAGCATGAAACTGGACCCTTATCTTAAACCATACCCCAAAATTAACTCAAATGGTTTAAAGACTTAAATGTAAGACCTGAAACCATAAAACTCCTAGAAGAAAACACAGGCAGTAAGCTCCCTGATATAGGTCTTGGAGATGATTTTTTTAATCTGACAACAACATCAAAAGCAACAAAAGCAAAAATAGACAAGTAGTACCACATCAAATTAAAAAGCTTCTGGACAGCAAAGGAAACCATCAACAAAATGAAAAAGCAACCTACAGAATGGGAGAAAAATTTTTGCAAATCATACATCTAATAAAGGGCTAACCTATATAAAACATCCAAAGAATTCATACAATTCAAGAGCAAAAAAATAAACCATCTGATTAAAAAAATGGGCCAAAGATCTACATAGATTTTCCAAAGAAGACATACAGATGCCCAACAGGTACATAAAAAATGTTCAACATCACTAATCATCAGGGAAATGCAAATCAAAACCACAATGATATATCGCCTTTCTCCTTTAGAATGGCTATTATCAAAAAAATAAGAAATAATTACTGTTGGCAAGGATGTGGAGAAAAAGGAACCCCTGTACATTACTGGTGGGAATGTAAATTGATATAACCACTATGGAAAGTAGTATGGAGGTTCCCCAAAAAATTAAAAATAGAACTACCATATGATCCAGCAAGTCCACTTCCAGGTATTTATCCAAATAAAACAAAACACTAACTCGAAAAGATATATGCACCCCCATATTCACAGCAGCATTATTTATAACAGCCAAGTTATGGAAACAACCTAAGTGTCCATCAATGGACACACGGATAAAAAAGTTATATATACATATATTATACACACATACACACACACACACACACACACAATGGAATATTATTCAGCCATTAAAAAGGATGAACTCTTGCCATTTGCAACAACATAGATGAACCTCAAGGGCATTATGCCAAGTGAAGTAAGTCAGAGGAAAGCCAACAGCATATGACTCTCTTATATCAGACTGGGGGTGAGAGGGAAGAAATGGATGAACTGGTTTGTTTGTTTTAAATAAATTGAATAAATTTTAAAAAATAAAACTTAAATTCCCTAAAATACTTTCTTCATTTCTAGTTTTAAATATATACTTTGAATGACAAAGAAAAAGTTATGAGGCGGCTACTTAGAGGGACATATATGAGTTCACTATATGTGTAGGGGAAACTTCTGTGCACCATAGATAGATATGAAACATTGCAAATCTGCACTTTCAACTCCCATTTCAAACCACACTGAGTCAGAAGTCCTAAATCTAACTAGTTCTTCACTATTATGACTTCCCCATCTAGAGGTGACAGCACAGAATTAGAGGATTCCCAATCCTTTCTAGCTCCAGTTGTATCTACTAGTCTGTATGTTTTATAATTTGATATAACCCTTATAACATTCATCCCCACCTTAAACTGTTGATTGGTATAAAAAACAAAGTGTTTCTTAGTTAGCTGACATAAAGAAAAAGGTATCAAAGCCTCAAGTAATTTAAAATGTGAAAACTGGAAAACAAGATACATGGCAAAATAGTCAACTGTAGTTAATTTCATTCTTTTGAGGTTCTAAAATTTTTCCACTTTTGTATTTTCAGTGTATTCATAATACCTGAAAAGAACTACTTACTGGCAAATAACTCAAACACTACATGAAAGAATTAAGGTATAACCAAAGAAAATTCCCTAATTGTTACTATACATAAACAATTAAAATGGAGGGGCGCCTGGGTGGCTCAGTTGGTTAAGCGACTGCCTTCGGCTCAGGTCATGATCCTGGAGTCCTGGGATCGAGTCCCGCATCGGGCTCCCTGCTCGGCAGGGAGTCTGCTTCTCCCTCTGACCCTCCCCCCTCTCATGTGCTCTCTCTCGCTCGCTCTTTAATAAATAAATAAATAAAATCTTTAAAAAAAAAAAAAAAATTAAAATGGAAAAAAGGGGTAATATGAATGTAAAAATGGTAGCATACTATAATATATGAAAAACATACAGAATACTATGAACATAAATACGGAAGTGACTAAGAGCTGGTGTTTCTTAGAGTCTTACATATTTGGATTCAAATATAGCAATGCCGGCTGTTACTAGTTACATAACTTTAAAAATTACATAATCTCTCTTTTCTTCATCTGAAAACGGATACAATGTCACCAACTTCACAGGGTTACTGTAATGATAAATGAAATTGCTTAGCCTGGTACCTGGCACAAAATAGGCATTCAACAAACAGTAGCTTTTATTACTATTATTTCTTCAGTAACAAAAGGGTAACAAATTTAATCTCAAAATTCATGTTTGAGTTTCATTGTCTCTGCTACCTGGTTTCCATGCATATTTCTCCAATTAAACCATACATACTAAGGTTACCAAAATGACCTCCAAACCTACAAATACTTTTAGATACTTCCAGTTCTTACTTAACTTCCCTGCTTTTAGTCATTAACACCGCATTCTCCTACGGTATCTATGAAGGGATACTGAAAGCATAGGGAACTACTGAAGCATTTAAGCATGGGCTCTCTCTCACCCCTTCTTCCAAAGCCATTATCTCTTCCCCTTACCTTCAAATTTTGGGGTTCTCTCAATGTTCCATCTTCAGTCTTCTCTTCCTCTCCACTTCATATTCTCCCTGGATAATTTCAATCTCTTTCTAGCTTTTAACTGTAACCTACATGCTCATAATCCCCAAATACGTCTTCTACCCTCACATCTTTCCTAAATTCCAGGCCCATATTTCCAATTACCAGTGTAAATGTTATTTATGCATTCAACAAATGCTCACCGAAAGCAAAGAAAGCAAAGGAAATATTTATTAAGCACCTAACACATACTGGAAATTTTACATCACAGAGAGGTTAAGTAATCATAGCACCAATAAAAGAGGAGTTAGAATTCAAGCACAGATCTGTTTAATAGCAAAGTCCAAGCTATTTCTACTATACTACACCGCTTCTCCAGTGCATCCACAGTAGGTCACAAGGTACTGGGAATACAAAATAAATATGGTATAAATATTTTAGATAACATGATAAAAATACAGATTCATGGATAATAATGAAGTGAAACTATAGCTCTTTTAACATCTGTATTCAATGAACAATATTTATTATCTATTATGGTCTCTACCGTCAAAGGGTCACAGTTTGATAGAGGAGACTGATTTTATTTAAGCAAGTAATAAAAACGTGATTATAAACCTATGGTAAAGATAAAACAAGTGACTCATAGGAATAGGGAGTTGACAAGAGAGAGATACGGAAGATTTCCCACATTACGATGAGGACATGTTTGCCTGATAAATTCAGGGTGGGTGGGCATTCAAGGCAGAGCGAACAATAAATATAAATAAAAGCATTAGAATCATTTTAGTCTATTCTGAAAATTCCAAGTAATTCAGAAGAAAGAAAACAGCGAGGCCTAATATATACACAAGGATGGGCCAGATGATGAACAGCTTTCTGTGCCTTTCTTTAGGGATAAAGAAAGTGAGCAATTCAGAGACACATTTAGATATTTAAGCTCTTGAATTGACAAAAGATGTGGTGATAACTCTCAAATTTCTAGCCTGATTACAGGTAGAGTAGGGGGTAAATACTTGGGAAATTAGAAAAACAAAACAAACTTTTAAAAAAGCAACAAATAAAAATTAAAGGTGAAAAGTTGTTTTATATGTGATGAATATGAAATGCTGATGGGCAACTGACTGGTAGCAGTATAGGCAATTGTTCAACCTTGGGCACTGGCCCACCACAAAGGCATTAGCCAGTAGAGGTTGAGCCCTCAACATCGACTCATAATTGTTCCACTTACCCTTGGTAGGAGTTTAGGTATCTTCCTAAAATACAAATCTGATTGTGCCATTCTCTGACAAATCCAAGCCTAACATCTACATTTCATGTGTTAAGGTTAGCCTGTGACTTCAGGAAGAGGATATCAATTAAGCCTGGAGACCATGTGGCATGTAAAATTCAGACTCTTAAATTCAGAACACCGGAGGTAGGAACCCAGGCACACCACTAACTAAATGATCCTAGGCACATCACAATTTCCTAAGCTTCAATTCTCTCACTTAGAAAAAGTGGAAACAACTATTTATATCCTGAGTTGTTCTGAAAATAAATGAGACAGTTCATTCGTATGCAAGCACCCAACAAATGTATAAAAAAAGAGAGAGAGAGAGAAAGGAGTATATTAGTACACAGGTCAGAAAAAGGCATAACTTTATTAGAGTCCTTTCTGTTTAGAATGCTTTTCACCCAAACCCTTATAAGACTGCCAATGTGTCCATGAGTTAGTTATAGAGTATCTATCATCTTTTAAATTTTGATATGAAAATTCTTTAAAAGAAAAAAAAAGGGCGCCTGGGTGGCTCAGTCGGTTAAGCATCTGCCTTTGGCTCAGGTCATGATCCCAGGGTCCTGGGATGGAGTCCCACAGAGCAGGGAGTCTGCTTCTCCCTCTGACCCTCTCCCCTCTCATGCTCTCTCTCTCCCTGTAATAAATAAATAAAATCTTTAAAAAAAATTATTTAAGTTTTGATATGGACAATCAACAAATTTCAGCCTCATATTGCCCCTTTATATATGAGTACCTTCATTTTACAATGAGGAAATTTACTTGAAAGTTTAAGCAGCCTATCCAAAATTACAAATACAGAAAAGTGTACTCTAGATTCTATCTATTCTATTCTACCCAAATTGCTCTCTCAAAATGAGAAGTAGAATAGTGTAGTATAAAAAAATTACCCTTATTTGTAGTCATAAGAATTGGGTTCCTACTACCTAAAACCTTGGCCAAGTATCTCCCTAATCCTATTTCACCATCTGCAAAGTTGATGATAATAACTTGCCCCATTAGTATGTACCCTGCCTACACAAAGATTTTAAGTTCTCGGGGCGGGGGGGAACAGGGATGTATATTTCTTCATATTTCTCACAAAATAATATATATTCCATAAGCAGATTTATTTGTATAAGCAATAATACCAAAATACCTTCCTTTTAAACTTGTATCTATATTAACTGTCACAAAGCTACAAATTATAACTCATAATTGAGTTTAAAAAATTTTTAATTCCTTCTGTAAACCCTGAAAATAGTTCACATAACAATTTTAAAACACACGCACTTACTTCTTTAGGAAATTAGTAATTTTGCTTTATCAATATTGTATTTTAGTCAAACATTATCTCAAATACTCTCTTGGTACAAAAGATAGAAACTTCAATACTTTATCGGTGCAATACCCAGTTTCACAATAGAAAAATTCCGCAAATTTTAGGGGGCAAGCACATTTCTACATGTAGCAAAAAATTACTGACCTATTAATAATGGTAAACTGACTTTGATATCATTTATAATAATAAACCAAGTAATACTGAGCTCCTTTATGTGATAGGTAAGTTCATTTATGGTCTACTGAACTTTATATTGTTGTCCTAAAGCATAATGAAAGTAAAAGAATGTAATAAGTTCCTTCACAGAATTTAGCATCCTAAGAACCCTCTATACAAGTGTTTTTTTTTTTTTAATTTAAATAATGGAACAGCCATTTTTTTTAAATTTCTTGAGGTAAACTCTGCTTTGACTAAAGTTTCTGCAAATATCTGTAACAAATTCTTTTTGGAAAGCAGACCTTTCTGCCCTCATCTAATCTGTTTCTAAAACCAGTAAAAATCAAGGAATTCAAAAAAGAAAAAAAGAGAAGATCAAGAAGTAGCTATGCAAGGATGTGAATTGGTACATTATGGGTGGAGAAACACTACCACTCATAAAAGTCACATTCTTTCAGTAATTCTAATACATTTCCAATTTCAAACGCCCTACTTCGAAGCATGGGGGGAAGGGGGGCGAGGGGAGTGCTACATCAATTTCTGCTTCCTGATATCTTGGAAGTTTTATTAACTATGTTGGAGAACAGGAGTCAAGGATGTGCGGGCTTAGCTATTTCGCTGTTGAACTAAAACTTTTTTTTTTTTTTAAAGATTTTATTTATTTATTTGACAGAGAGACACAGTGAGAGAGGGAACACAAACAGGGGGAGTGGGAGAGGGAGAAGCAGGCTTCCCGCCGAGCAGGGAGCCCGATGCGGGGCTCGATCCCAGGACCCTGGGATCCTGACCTGAGCCGAAGGCAGACGCTTAACGACTGAGCCACCCAGGTGCCCCGAACTAAAACTTTTTAAAACCAGACAACGTGATACAATACTAAAAAGCCTCTATCCTGTTCCCCCCACCCCCAAAAAGAACCGGTCCCTTTTCACACACTGGTCAATTCACACAGAATTTCAGAGTTAGTATCCCCATAGTGGAGTAAAACTATGTGACCCCAACGAAGGGATAACGAACAGCTTCAAATTCAAAGCTCGAAGTGAAGTGACACCTGCAACTACTGAAACTAGCAAGGCAACAACGCTGGAGGGCGTGTCGGGCAGGACAGCAACGTAGCGCGTCGCCGAACAGACCATTCATAAGCTGAGCGAGGCAGCAGGACGGCGGACGCCGGGACCCCGGCCAGTCGGCCCGCTACGCGCCGTCTCGCTCCAAGCGCGCCAGCCTCGGAGCCACTGGGTTCCCTCCCCGCGGTCCATCCGCGCCACTGGCGTCCCGGTCACCCGCACCCTCCAGAAACTGAATACTGTCTCATCGTCCCCCTCCCCCGGCTGAAGAGACACCGTCGCCTCAGCCCACTCCGCACGTTGAGGCCGCGCAAAGCACTCCCTCACCAGTCGCTAGATGAAAGTGCGCCGGTGTACTCCGCGAGACGAGCACACAGCTGCGCAGGGACTCATCCTCAGTGAAGACAACTGGAGAAACCGAACGGTGCCAGGGAGAGGCCGGTCCCCAGGCCCGGGTCAGCTGTGGAGGCGGCTGCAGATTCAGCCGCGACTACAGGCACGGGGAAGGGGGGCAGGGAGAAAAGGCCGGTGCGGGCGGAACCCAGGAATAAGACAGGCGTTGATTGGCTGGGGCTCGTGTATGCCTCACGAGGATTGGCTGGTGTCTGCCCAGGAGGCCTCGCGTGGCAACACCTAAGCTGTGGCCTTTCCCGGGAGCCTTGAGGGAACTTGACCCTGCCGGCCTTCTGACCACGGGCGCAAGCCGGGGGCGGGGAAACGCAGCCGCTGAAGTCTCTCAGCCAACAGCGGTGGTGGAGATGTCCCTTTCAGGGTCAGCCGTGGCCTAGGTAGAAACGTCAGCTGCAGACTTGGAATTCCGGATAAACCCGGGTGGAGAGAGAGAGCGCTGGAGACCTGGCCGAGTGCCTTGGGTCACCATACAGCAGAAGCCAAATGCGTAGGCAACTTGCACAGAAAAGTTCTCCCGTTGGCAGCATCGCCCTTCCCTTCCCGCTCGTACACCGGGTTGTCTGAGAGTCACTCCCTTGGTCCTAAGGCGTCACTGCCTTCCTAGATTGCTACGGGGACCTGCTGCCCACCAGGGTCACGTCAGTCAGCGTCTGACGCCGGGCTTGCACTACGATTTTCCCCGTTTAACTCCGCATGCAAGGCCGGTTTTAAAAGTGCTGGAGTGAAGAAAAAAGGGCGGGGACGGGGGAGAGGACTTATTAGTATTAAGAGGAGGAGGAAATCGATACTAGTATACCAAATGGGTATCACTGCAACCAAATGCCTCATACAGTAGGCATTCAGTAAATGTTCAAGGAGGGGTAGTTTGACTCAGAACAACGCTAGCCGTTAGGATTTGGCTGTACACTCGGCCACGTTGTCAATTATACAAGCCACTTAGCCTCTCTCATCTATAAAACGAAAGCGTTGGACTACGTGTCTTTTTTTTTTCCCAATTAGAAAGAGTTTTTATTTTTTTATTATTATTATGTTACGTTAATCACCATACCTGTCTTCTTAAGGGCCGCCAGTTCAGCTTTACTGTCTTTGTAGCCTTCTTTATAAAAGCGCAAAGCCATACAGCTGGTTAGGGAAAGGGAAAGGGAGAATAGCTCCCCTGCTGCCCTTCCCAATACAGTGGTCTCTTTCTTTGCCCCTTTTCAAGGTGCCCTGTTGCCTACTTTGATGTAACAAAAACCAATTTGTAATGTAAAAATTAAGTGATTTGGAAAATAAGCTATATATGATGACTTTTATATTACTGAACAAAGAAACCAGTAATGGCAAGTAAGGATAATAATGTATATAAGTGCATAGGCCTGAGTTCAAATCTTTTATTGATCTCTTTTATTTGGCAAGTGATTAGCTTTCCTGAAGATGTACTTTCCTCGTTTGTAAAATAGAAGCAATAAAGTATTTTAGAAGCAAAAATGCGTAAGTTGATTTTTTAAATCAACATTTAATTATCGCAAAGAAAAATAAATTATAAAACTCAGAGATCAAAATTAAGAATCACCCCTAATTCCACCACACCAAGATAATCATTAGTATATTACTCTCTCTTCTTTCTTCTATGGTCACAGATGCATTTGCATTTGTGAAAAATTATATACAGGTATACAGCACATGGAGTGCCTAGCACTTCATGAATAAAAAATCTTACTTTTATAAGTCAAAAGGTATTTCCAGGAGCACCTGGCTGGCTGAGTCAGAAAAGTGTAGAGATTACTTACTGCTGGGTGTAGAGATTACTTACAAATAAAATCTTAAAAGAAAAAAAAAAGTATTTCCATAGTAGCGGAATTATTCCAAGCGGTCATTCATTCATTTTAACAAGAATGGCAAGCCCAGATAATCCCAAACATAAGAATAGATTGCTACCTATACAAGTACTACAAAGAATATTATCAATTTAATCCGACTTCCCAAAGAAGTGACACAAACTATGATCCCAGGAATGAGTAGGCAATAACTAGATGAAACAGGGAAGAAAGAACATTCCAGTCCAAAAGATGTGGAATTGCTCCTAATTTCCCTAAAAAACTGAATGCCTTCAAATATATTGGTTATTTGCAAGAATTATTGAAATGATTAGGAATTAATGCAAATGAAATACAATTAAATGAAAAATGTATTGCAGATGATATTAGGGGAGGAAGAGATCATAATTAGCCATTTTGGGAGGCTTTTAAACATGTATGTGTTTACCATAGAAGAAAGAAGAGAGAGTAATATACTAATGATTATCTTGGTGTGGTGGAATTAGGGGTGATTCTTAATTTCGATCTCTGAGTTTTATAATTTATTTTTCTTTGCGATAATTAAATGTTGATTTAAAAAAATCAAAATTTACCACAAAAGAAAAATTGACTAGAATTTCTGAAGTAGACTTAAAGTAAGAAATACATCCAGAGATGGCTTTAGAAGACTGCAATGATGTAAATGGAGAGAAGTAGGAGAATGGTCCAGGCATCAGGAAGGAAGTTTGAGATGAAGCCAGAATAGAGCACTGCAGAAATGTTTTTAAGCAACACAGCTTAAAATACTCCCAAATGCCATTTTTCCAAAATAAATTAACAGTGCTATTCTTCATAATCAAGATATATTGTGCTGTCATTCAAGTTGTATATAGGCAGTGCTGCCCCTACTTTAGCTGGTAATATAAGAATGTTAGAACTTGTATGGTTGGATCAAAACCCAAACCCAATGAGGTTCTGCAAGAATAGTTATTACTGTAGGAAGGTCAGTGCGGCTGGCCTAGAGATGACTGGAACCTTATGGTTTGGCCCTGTTTTCTGCTCCAGACCATTTTCCATGTGAAAACACTTGGCTCGCTGCAGCTTTCTGACACACACCTCAGCTTTTCCATTAGGAACACAGTGCTGTGCCCTCTGCCTTAAGCACAAAAATTCCAGAGCCCCTGATGGGTTCATATTGACTCAGATTAGGCACAGAGTCAAGGTTATAAAGCTTGACAGCCTCTATGAGAGTCATGTTTGAAGCAGAGTAATGAGTAGCTCCCCCAAAGAATGCAGGGTACAGGGCAGGCAAAATAACAGACAAATAAGGTGTTTCTCTACTATTAGATCCAGGGGATATGGTCCCAGCTACATTCTTCCTGTGCAATGATCATCCTTCAAATCCTCACGTAGAGGAGGCTACCTCCTTAAAAATCTGTGTAGACTTCCCTGATGCCCCTTCCTAACAGTTATCCCCTCATCTTTAACTTTGATAACTTATTAATATTATTGTGTCACACTGTATTATTCTTAAATTTATTATTTTACGTGTGGATGCAGTAAAAGCAGGGACTCCAGAGGCATACCGCCTGAATATAAAATTTTACTCCTTTTCATATGTGAGACCTTAGGCAAGTTACATAACCTGTGTAGGCCTCAGTTTCCTCATCTCTACCATGTAACTAATAATAGTTGATGCATAAAGTTTTTATGAAGTTTAAATGAGATATCTGTCAAGCTCTCAGGAGACCTCTTAGCACTTAACAAAAGTTGACATACCTCCACCCTTCTGGTTGTACTTGTGTGAGGGAGCATTTGAGGGTGGGATGGGGAGACAAAAGGAATGACACACAAGATGGTAGTGTTTGAATATAACTTTAGAACTGTATAAGCTTGAAAGAATCCACCAATGAATCTATAACTTTAAGGCAATTCAAGACAAATTCAAAACCTACATGAAACAAGGAAACCTGTGAGAAAGCAAACCTATGAATTTGGCAAGCTTAGCATCATTTCATAACCAGGACAATGTGAACTCCCTAAACTCTCTCTCCTGTTTACAATGACTAAGAATTTGTAGTGTTCCTTTCTTGGAATTGCTTGTGTTCATCCTTTACCTAACTATAAAATTAAATCAAGCTGTTGACACCACAGCTTCCTTTTTTAAAAAGGAGAAGAAAAGCAAGTTTGATTTAAAATGGCAGAGTGGGCACATAATACAACCTTCTCTTCATGCCACAAACCCCTAGACCTGGCAGAAAACACATATTTTTAAAAATTGAATTCATAAATTCATTGGAAAACAAGAAGGTTAGCTGTCGATGGAATTTATGAAAATTCCCTGAAAAATGGATAGGAAGCTCGATTGGACAGAAGGACTAACAGCCCCAAACAACAAGACAGAACTGCTACAAAAGGTAATAGCAGCACCAAAAGTGTTCCACATCTAGAGGTGACCATCAGGAGCAGGAAGGAGTCCAGACAAAACCACAAAGTAATTAGAGTCTCACAGCAGGAGCAGGTGAGCCAATGAAGTTCCCCATCCCCCAACCCATGATGGCAACAGGGGTATCTATCCATAGGAAGAATATACAGGACCTTCAGTTTGATAGGCCAGCATCCATGTGGCTGGTGAAACCTGGAACAATCAGGAAGCTCTTAAACCCAGAACACCAGCTCTTAGCTCTTCCTGTTCAGCAGCATGCCCCACCCCTTCCTCATACATCTAAAGAAAAGGCAGGCGGTGGCCACATGTGTTAATCCTCCCCACCAGAGATAGTGTGCAACAAGCCACCGCACAAAAATAAACAAAACAAAAAAAGAATCTCAAGTACACAGATGAGCACAAAAGCAAGAGTTACCAAATATTTGAGGAAAGCCAACATCCTAAGAGACATAAATTTACAAATCCAAGAAGCTCCGCAAACCCCAGGCAGAATAAATACAAAAATAACTATGCCTAGAAACATCATAATCAAATTGTTGAAAACCAAAGATAAAGAGAAATCTGAAAGCATTTAGAGAAAAATGGAATACTACGTAAAGGAAGAATGATTTAAAACACTATGAAGTTCACACAGGAACTGTGAAGATGACCATAGCTCAATACCTTTAAAGAATAAAAGAAAGAAACTGTCAACCCAGAAAATCTTCCACAATATAGAAGGCAAATGAAGATATTCTCAGAGAAAGAAAAATTAAGAGTAATAGTAGCCATCAGAACTGCCCCCACCAGAACTTCTAAAGAAAGTTCTTCAGTCTGAGGGGAATGCTGCAGATAGAAACTCAAAATTTCATGGCAGAAGGAAGAATATGAGAAATGGAAAGTACCTGATGAAATAAAGTCAACCTCCACTACATGCACACCTCAGAGATGTTGCAATTCTAGACTACTGCAGTAAAGTAAATATCACAATAAAGTGAGTCAAATAAATTTTTTGGTTTCCAAGACCATATAGAAGTTGCTTTTACACTATACAGCAGTCTTTTAAGAATGAAATTATGTCTGAAAAAAACAAACTATATACATACCTTAATTTAAAAAATACTTTATTGGGGTGCCTGGCTGGCTCAGGTGGTAACACATGCAACTCTTGATCTCATGGTCATAAGTTCAAGCCCCATGTTGGGCACAGAACTTCCTTTAAAAAATAAAAAAAAATTAAAAATGCATTATTGCTAAAATATGCTAACCATCATCTGATCTTTCAGCAAGTCACAATCTTTTTGCTGGTTAATGGTCTTGCTTCAGTGTTGATGGCTGCTGACTGATCAGGGTGGTGCTTGCTGAAAGTGAGAATGACTATGGCAATTTCTTAAAACAAGTCAACAGTGAAGTTTGCCAAATCAACTGACTCGTCCTTTCATGAATGATTTCTCTGTAGCATGCAATGCTATTTGATAGCATTTTACCCACAGTAGAACCTCTTCAAAAATTGAAGTCAATCCTCTCAAACTCTGCCACTGCTTTATCAACTAAGTTTATAAACTATTCTAAATCCTCTGTTGTCATTTGAACAGACTTCACAGCATCTTCACCAGGAGTAGATTCCATCTCAAGACACCACTCTCTTTGCTCATCCATAAAAAGCAACTCCTCAGCCCATCAAGTTTGATCATGAGATGGTAGCAATTCAGGCCCATCTTCAGGATCCACTTCTAATTCTAGTTGCCTTGCTATTTCCACCACATCTGAGTTCACTTTCCCCAATGAAGTCTTGAACCCCTCAAAATCATCCATGAAGGTTGGAATCGACTTCTTCTAAACTCCTGTTAATGTTGTTATTTTGACCTCTTTCCATGAATCATGAATGTTCATGGCATCTGGAATGGTGAATCCCTTCCAGAAGATTTTCAATTTATTTTACCCAGATCCATAAGAGGAATCACTACCTATGACAACTATAGCCATATGAAATGTATTTCTTAAATAATAAGACTTGAAAGTCAAAATGACTCCTTGATCCATGGCCCACAAAATAAATGTTGTGTTAGCAGGCATGAAAATGACATGAATCTCATTGTACATGTCCATCAAAGCTCTTGGATGACCAGGTGCATTATCAATGAGCATTTTAATGATTTAATAATGAGTAACATTTTGAAAGAATCAATTTTTCTGAGAATTAGGTCTCAACAGTGGGCTTAAAACGTACATTCAGTAAACCATGCAGTAAACAGATGTGCTGTCATCCAGGCGTCATTCCAGTTTTAGAGCACAGGCAGAGGAGATTTAGCATTATTCTTAAGAACCCTAGGATTTTTAGTTTGGTTAAGTGAATGAACACTGGCTTCAGCTTCAAGTTACCAACTGCATTAAGCCCTAACAAGACAGTCAGCCTGTCCTTTGAAGCTGTGAAGCCACTCACTGACTTCTCCCAATAGAAAGCTGTTTGTCTACATTGAAAATCTTGTTTAGTGTAGCTGCCTACATTAATGATCTTAGCTAGATCTTTGGGATAACTTGCTGCAGCTTCCACATCAGCACCTGTTGCTTCACCTTCACGTTGATGTTCCAGAGACCGCTTCTTCCCTTAAACTTCATGAGCCAACCAACCTCTGCTAGCATCAAACTTTTCTTCTGTAACTTCCTCACCTCTCTCAGCCTTCATGGAATCGAAGAGAGTTAGGGCCTTGCTCTGGATTACGTTTTGGCTGAAGGGAATGTTGTGGCTGGTTGGATCTTCTATCCAGACCGCTAAGACTTTCTCTATACCAGTAATAAGGCTGTTTCACCTTCTTACCATTTGTGTGTTCACTGGAGTAGCACTTTTCATTTCCTTCAAGAACTTTTCCTTTGAATTTACAACTTAGCTAACTCTTTGGTTCAAAAGACCTAGTGTTTGGCCTATCTCTGCCTTTCTCACTAAGCTTAATCATTTTTAGCCTTTGTTTTAAAATGAGAAGGCATTCAACTCTTCTTTTCACTTAAACACTTAGAGGCCATTTCAGAGTTCTTAACAGGCTTAATTTCAATAATTTGTGTCTCTAGGAATAGGGAGGCCCAAGAAGTAGAGGGTTACAGGGAATAACCAGATGGAGCAGTCAGAACACACAACATTTACCAATTAACTTCACCATTTTTTATGGGTATAGTTCATGGTGTCCAAAAACAACTATTAGAATAACATTAAAGATCACTACATATCACCATAACAAGCATATTAATAATAATAAAGTCTGAAATATTGCAAGAATTACCAAAATGTGACACTGAGACACAAAGTGAACAAATTCTGTTGGGGAAAAAAATGATGCCGATAGACCTGCATGGTTGCCACAAACCTTCAGTTTGTAAAAGACACAATGTCTGCGAAGTGCAGTAAAAGAAAGTACAATAAAATAACATATGCCTATATTCACAGATTCCATATTTGTGATTTGCCCCCTTGCTAAAATTTATTTGTAACTCCAAAGTCAGTACTCACAATGCTTTCAGTCATTCAGGGACATAAACAGAACAATGAAAAACTTGAGTCGCCTACAGCACACACTTCCAGCATGTTCCCAGC
The DNA here is from genome assembly GCF_029215605.1 of Mirounga angustirostris. Lineage (NCBI taxonomy): Eukaryota > Metazoa > Chordata > Mammalia > Carnivora > Phocidae > Mirounga > Mirounga angustirostris. The sequence continues at coordinate 70,685,283 of NW_026991716.1, forward strand.
TGAGTTCATACAAGACAATGCTCTGCCTCCTTGTTTCAGCTGTCATGCAAACAGGTATCTATCTTTTCTTGGTCTATTTAGTGCCATGTTTTTTGCATTTGTGTGCTTATCTTGATGATTTCACTCTTTGAAATGGCCCTCAAATATAGTCTAGTGTTCCTATGCCCAAGGCTGTAATATCCTTTTTGGAAACAATGCATGTGTTAAATAAACTTTGTTCAAGTATGAGTTGTGTTATTGGCCACCAGTTCAATGTTGATGAATCAACAATATACATTAAAGAGTCTTCAAACAGAAACATACATAAAACAAGGTTTGTATTGATCACCACTCACTCTCCTGGGTCTCCATCTTGCCAATTGCAGATGTTGGGAATTATCATCCTCAGTAATCATGCGGGCCAATTTCTTATAATAAATAAGTATGTATATACAATTATATATATATATATTTCTGTTCTATTGGCTCTGTTTCTCTAGAGAACACTGACAAATACCTCACTGATGTTTATAGGTCCCTACATCCAATGACTGGAGAATACATCTTCTTTTCAAGTGTACATGGTCCATTCAACAAGATAGACCATATAGTAAATCTTAAAATAAGTCTTGATAAAATTTAAAGGATTGGAATCACAAAGGAAGTTAGGTATTTCATGCTGAATGAAAATAAAAATATAACATATCAACATCTTTATGATGAAGCTAAAGCAGTGCTTATATACAGAAATTTATGGCTTTAAATACTTATATTAGTAAATAAGGAGAGATTAAAAAAAAATCAATGACCTAAGCTTCCACACTAAGAAGCTAGAAAAAGAGCAAAGTAAATTCAAAGTGGGCAGAAGGAGGAAAAAATAAAGAGCAAAAATCAATTAAATTGAATATTAAAAAAATAGAGAAAATCAGCTAGTTGTTCTTTGGAAAGAAAGCTGAAGTTGTTCTTTGGAATGATCAACAAAGCTGAAAGTTGTTCTTTGGAAAGAAAGCTGAAGTTGTTCTTTGGAAAGATCAACAAAGCTGAAAGTTGTTCTTTGGAAAGATAAACAAAATTCATAAACTCCTCGCTAGAGTTAGTTGTCAAGAAAAAAATGAAAATTGGGGCCTGTCAAGAATTTTGAAGGTTTGAGATTGTACCCTATTTGCAAAGCTAACAAGTTAGCCTGCCAGTTTCATGGATGCTGGTCAACCAACAGAGATTCCTGGGTCAGAGATAGGACTTTATTACTCATGGTGCAGCAAGCAGCATGAGCTTTATGTTTGCATCACTTCCTTTTGGCCCCAAAGGCCCTCAAGAATGATACACACTTCTTTGACACTGGCTGTAGCAACTTCTTTTATTTTTTATTTTTTTATTTTATTTTTTTAAAGATTTTATTTATTTATTTGACAGAGAGAGAGATAGCGAGAGCAGGAACACAAGCAGGGGGAGTGGGAGAGGGAGAAGCAGGCTTCCCGCCGAGCAGGGAGCCCGATGTTGGACTCGATCCCAGGACCCTGGGATCATGACCTGAGCCGAAGGCAGACGCTTAACGACTGAGCCACCCAGGCACCCAGTAGCAACTTCTTTTAGATATGTCCCCTGAGGCAAGGGAAATAAAAGCAAAAATATACTATTGGGACTACATCAAAATAACAAGCTTCTTCATAGTGAAGGAAACAATCAACAACTAAAGGCAACCTACTGACTGGGAAAAGATATCTGCAAATGACATATCTGATAAAGGGTTGGCATCCAAAATATATAAAGAACTGATATAACTCAAGACCCACAAAACAAATAACCCAATAAAAAAATAGGCAGAAGATATAAACAGATATTTCTCCAAAGAAGACATACAAATGGCTAACAGACACATGAAAAGATACTCATCATCACTTATCACCAGGGGAATTCAAATCAAAACTCTAAGGAGGGGCGCCTGGGTGGCTCAGTTGGTTAAGTGACTGCCTTCAGCTCAGGTCATGATCCCAGGGTCCTGGGATCGAGTCCCGCATCGGGCTCCCTGCTCTGTGGGGAGCCTGCTTCTCCCTCTCCCACTCCCCCTGCTTGTGTTCCCTCTCTCGCTGTGTCTCTCTCTGTCAAATAAATAAATAAAATCTTAAAAAAAAAAAAAAAACTCTAAGGAGATATCACCTCACACCTGTCAGGATATCTAAAATCAACAACACAAGAAACAACAGGTGTTGGTGAGATGTGGAGAAAGGGGGACCCTCTTGCTCTATTGGTGGGAGCACAAACTGGTACAGCCATTGTGGAAAACAGTATGGAGGTTTCTCATAAAGTTAAAAATAGGACTACCTTATGATCCAGCAATTGCACTACTAGATATCTACCCCAAGAACATAAGAACCTTAATTCAAAGGGATGCATGCACCCCTAGCAGCATTATTTATAATAGCCAAGATACGGAAGCAGGCCAAGTGTCTGATGAATGGATAAAGAAGAAGTGGTAAATGTATATGGTGGAATATTATTCAGTCATAAAAAATGGCATGAAATCTTGCCATTTGCAATGACATGGATAGAACTAGAGAGTATAATGCTAAGTGAAATACATCAGTCAGAGAAAGACAAATACCGTATGATTTCACTCATATGTGGAGTTTAAGAAACTAAACAAACAAGCAAAGGAAAAAGAGAGAGAGAGAGATCAAGAAAGAGACTCTACTATAGAGAACAAACTGATGGTTACCAGAGGGAAGAGGGGTGAGGGGATGGGTGAGATAGGTGATGGGGACTAAGGAGTGCAGTTGTTGTGATGAGCACTGGGTGATGTATGGAAGTGTGGAATTACTCTATTGTACACCTGAAACTGATATAACATTGTACGTTAACTAACTGGAATTAAAATAAAAACTTAAAATAAAAAAATGTTTTAAGTAGTCATAGCTATAGATCCTACCGACATTAGAAGGAAAAATAAGAGAACATTGTAAACAACATTAGGTTAAAAAATTCAGAGCAGTGGGTTGCCTTTGAAGAGTTGGGGATGGGAATTGACTGGGAAAGAATATGAGTGGACTTTCTGAGGTGGTAGAAATATTCTGTACCTTGAGAGGGGTGTGGGTTACACAGGTGTAAGCAGTATCAAAATTCCGCAAATGTACACTTAAAATTTGTGCATTTGTAAAATTTATCTCAAAAAAAAACCCAATAAACAATATGAACTCAAGCAATAATTTTTATGCTGAAGGGTTTAAATGTCAATTGATACCTACAATTTACTACAAAATACATCAAGTAATATTATTTGGGAAAAATGGTGAATGGATGGTAGATAAGTGATAAAGGAAGTATAATAAAAATGTCGATGCTGTAATCTTGATGGATATATAGTTGTTCACAGTTGGAGGAAAGAGACTTAAAAACATAAATCAATTACACTCTTTGGACTTTATTTGGATCATAATTTGGACACATAAACTATAAAATATTACGAGACCCTGGGGGAAATGTGGACACTGACTGCCACTTGTTCATTGCTTTTAGGCCTGTGTAGGATATGCTGTCAGTTCCTAGGCCCCATAGTCCCTCACCCTTACCCTTGGGTGCATGCTACACAGAATTCAGCTAGCAGCACCTGCATGCCTTTGCCTGCTAAAACCTCTGCCTGCTCATGTGGGTGCCTGCAAGTGCTGAGGAGTTCATGCTTTCCAGAGCAGCCTTCTGCCCACATCTAACTTACAACCTTCCCTTTTCTTTCTCACTTCCCTATTAATGTCTCCCCTCTGAAATAGACTCTTTGCCTTCCAGCCTTTGTTTCAGTATCGGCTTTTGGAAGAACCCACAGTAAGACATTGGGATACTGGCATTTTCTTTATCTTTTTTTTTTAAAGAGTTCTTAATTTTTGGAGGTACATATTAAAATATTCACAGATAAAATGACATTATCTGGGATTTGTTTCAAAATAATCAAGTGTTGGTAGGAAGAGTAGGCAGAGGTAGGGATGGAAATAATGGCAGACGGCTGATAACCGTTGAAGCTCAGTGATGGACATGGGTGTTCATTATATACTACTGTCTACTTTGTAAATTTTAGAAATTGTCCTGAAAATGACCTGTAGGGGCTAATGATGATAAAAGGAGATCTATTGAGAAGCTGGAGCACAAACTCTGGCCTGGGCTTATCAAGTCAACTCACCTGAGGAAGACATTGTTTTAAAAGTTGACCAGAGAATCTACACTAGAATATTCATAGCAACCTTATTTACGGTAGCCCCAAACTAGAAGCAATGAGAATGTCTTTCAATAGATGAACAGTTGAACAAGCTATGGTTTATCTGTACCTTGGGGGAATGCTATTTGACAATGAAACGGAACTAACTATCGATGACACATAATAACCTGAAAGGATCTGAAGGGAATATAGTGAGTGAAAAATGCCAATCTCAGAAGAGCATATATGATTCCATTTATATAACATTCTTGAAATGACTCAAGTATAGAGACGGAGATAAATTAATGATTGCCAGGGGTCAGGGACAGGAGGAAGTAGGTATAACTATAAAAGGGTAGCAGAAAGGAGATCTTGGTGACAATGGACCAGTTTCATATCTGGATGGTGATGGTGGTTACATGAATCCATATATTTGCATAGCCCTCTACACACAGACATACACGTACATATACACGATTAAGTTCATGTAAAACTGGAAAAATCTAGATAAGTTCTATGGACTGTACCAATATCAACTTCCTTGATTTGAATTTGTGCTACAGTTATGTAAAATGTACTATTAAGGGAAACTAAGTAAAAGGTACAAGGGCCTTTCTGAGGAATCTCTATCACAAATTATAAAGTTTTTCTAAAAAGTAAAGAAATGGAAATAAAGTTTTTTAAAAAGGCATGTAGATTTTTTTTAAGGAATCTCTACACCCAGTGTGAGGCTCAAATTCACAACCCCCAGGTTAAGGGTCAGATGCTCTTACCGACTGAGCCAGCCAAGCACCCCTTGCATCCAGGTTTCAAAGGTAGCTAGGATGAAGGCACTAGCAGTTGAGTCCCATATCCAGTGTTGACAATGCAAAAAGTCCAAGATTCCTTCCTTCATCCAGAAAGCAAGAGGCGTAGAGCCTTCGCTAGAAAGCCCAGTAGCCTAATTTTTGCAGACCATGTAGCCTGTAAGCCTGATGATAAGGCCCTCTTCCAGACTGGTAAGGTATCCAACATCTTAATACATTCCTTTTCTGCTTAAACTAGTCAATATAGGCTCTGTTGTTTACAGCTTTGAACACTGTTTGATTTTTATTCTAATGACTCTAACTGCATCTGAATTTTCTGAGGCATTTTAAGGAGTGATAAATAAAGCTAAAATGTATCTCTACACACTGAGCCCACTGAGAAATCACTATCAGGCTACACATTAATAAATGGATATATGATTCTCCTCAAGAATTTCTTTGTTATGAGCCTGATTATAGATGCTTGGTTACCCCTAGAAGTAGAGAGAACTGGAGCTTTGCAATTATTAATGACCCTGTCTTTCTGAGTTTTTTTTGTTGTTCTGGAATCCCTAAGAAACCAGAGCTCTGTGTGTTCTTCTGTGTCCAGAACACAGATTTTTCTTCTATAGCTCACTGATGATATGCAGCACTGGCCCTTTAAACCCCCCGAGTGGCGCATACTGGTTCTTAGATGGAAGGAATTCTGCCTGGAAAACCCTCCTGCTTTAAGCACACCTTAAGTGAGGGCTCTGCAAAGGGGATGTTGAGGGCTTTACGATTAACCTATACTGTAAGCAGGTCAGGAATGGACAAGAGGACAGGCAAAGGACCAGAGGAGAGAGCAAGAGAAAACAATGAGAAATGGAGTTCTGAAAAAAAAGGAGTAAGACTGACAGAAATGATCCTGGCCTAAGTAAAAGGAGAAGGAGGAAGACAGCCAGGGCAGGATCTTTAAGGACCTCATGGTCACAATTTCCCCTTTTTATTGCTTTGTATCAAATGTGTATATAGGTTTGGATCTTTGCTGGTGTTGGGACTTTGTACCTCATTTACTTAGGATATAATCTGTAGAAGTTAATTTATAAAGCTTACAAGAGCAGAACCATTTGAATGGAATTTTTATCTGGTCTCAAACAGAAACAGCCAGTTTTATTTTACATCTCCATTTTACATTTGTGGGTAAAATGTAGCCAAATAAGCACTTTCTAAAATCTAATGTAATTGCCCAATGGGGCTCCCCCAAATGGAGATGATGGGATCATCAGAGGTACACATGCTATGATGTGTATAACAATTTCTTCTTCATAGCTTTGTCACTGTTCCTTTTACATCTTCTAAAATTACTACCATTCATTATTTAAATTTTTAACAAAAAACAAGACAAATAAAAAAACCAAAGAACTGGGAAGTTGGTAGCTCTGAGTCTGCCAAGGGCCACCATTCCACCATTAATCATTATTATTGCCTACTTGTCTTTGGTGTCTTCCAGTTTAGAAGGTATTTTGATATCCTTTGTTTCCCATTATGACTTTGCTTCTCTACAACAATCCCGAGAAAGAAGGAGGGTTTATTGATAGGTTTAAAATGAAAAAGATGATGCTCAAAGGGGTTAAGTGACTTTCTCAAGGTCACAGAGCTAGTAAAAAGATCCCTCATTGCTCATATCAGAAACAGCCTGCTGCCCTTTCTAACGCTAAGGGATTAAATTAAATGAGAAGAGAGAGCCCTGGGGAATTGCCTCTAATCACCCCACATTAGCTGAAAAGCACAGATTGCCTTCTACTTCCTCTCAAATCCCATTGCACTTGCCATCTGTAAAATTCACTTGAGCTCTTCTTCATATTTTGCCTTGTCTTGCTTCTAAGAGTTGAATAAATGTATGGGTGAATAGTGTGTGTGTCTTATATAGTACATTGTATTTAGTACAAATGTTGTATTTGTACTAAATTATATAGTACAAATATTAGATAATAGGCAAGATCAGATATATAGACAAATAATAGAAACAAGAACCTAGATTTTTGTATTCTCACAAAATTGAGCACAATGCAATGCTTATAAATAACTTTTTATTTGAGTTTAATTAGAGAATAGTATGGAAAATACAGACTTTGCCCTAGGAAAGTAAGATAGAGAAAAGGACAATTTTAGTGGAGGTCAACCAGGTACATTTGTGGCTATGGAGTCAATCACTGAATGATCAGTCTAATCATTCTTTTGCCAAGACATTTAATTGTCTTGACCTAGTTGCACATCTCACCTCAGTCATAACCCTGGATCAGCTTTCTTCACTCTTCACTTTGGTGAGGCTAGAGACAAGGTTACAAAGAACAGAAAGATTAACTTATACTTGTTTAAGTAATAAAGGTTATTTGGATGGAAAAGTCCAAGGTAAAATGGCCTTCAAATGAGGCTTGATCTTGCAGCTCAAATGATGTGAGCAAGACTGACTTTCTTTTTGTCTTTTCACTCTGCCTTCCTCAGAGTTGTCTTCATGCTCAGGCCAGGCATTGCTCCATTGCCTTGTGGTTTTCAGTAGAGCTATTGAGAATTCTGATGTCATTCTTGTTCCCAGTTCTTGGTATGTGACCTATTTTTTTTCCCATTGGAAGACTTAGGGTTGTAAAATTTCAAGATAATCCTTCTTCATTCATATCTAGCAAGGAAAAGCAAATATGTGTCCCAATATTCACAATAAAGTGCTAGGTTAGGTACCACCAATGAAACAATCACTCTAGCCAGGTAAATTGAAGGGACTGAAAAGTTTAAACTCAGTTCTGTGTTCCATATTAGAGCTAGAAATGGAATCAATTTTCTTGGGATCATATGGGTTCCCAGTGGGAATTGGTAGCTACTGGAAAGAGGAAAATAGATACTATAGAACTAACATGTTCTGCATTTTCCTTTATCTTGGCTGATAGGTGTTAATAGAAGAAACCAAAACCACACATGGAATGCATACATGAAAACTGTGCTCACCAACATCTGCAGGATTATTACATTAATCCCTCCCTCACATTACTCTATTAAGTGCTTTTTCTCAGTTTAACTTGATCAAGTATCTCTCTTCACCAAAAAAGAATAAAACTCACTCAAACCAATGAGATTTAACTACTACCTTGATTATCTCCCCTCACAACCAAGTATATGAAGTCTACACACAATGTAAAACTTAATAAAGTGAGACAAAAACAAGGCCACTGAAACCCACAAAATATCAAACACCTCCTCTCCCAGCTAATGTGACTGCTTTTTTTTTTTTTTTTTTTTTTACCAATCCTCCCTCTAGCCTGCCCTCCCTATAGGTAAGATTTATTGATATATCTCGACATAGAATTGCCCTTTTTGATAGTGAGTAAATCCCCATTTTCTTAGGCTCTCCCCAAAATTACCCAACTAAAGCTCAAATCTGATAAATAGGGTTCTAACACTCTCTTACTGAAACACCTCTCAGTTTCTCATGGTGAGTGTTCTCCACCTTTGCACTGAGTAATAAAATCAAGGTGGTCAACTAAAGGTGTGTTTCTGGTGGTCTTTGGCTGGAAGGTGTTGGCAGTCCTTACTGCAGCCACTGGAGTCCACTGAAACATCCTTCATTTCTCTTCTGAGTTACTTCAACATCCTCAAAATGGTTTTCCCTGTCCCCCCATCTTATTTCCTCTAATCAACATTCTAGCATCCTTTCCAGGGTGATCTTTCTGAAACTCAAATAGGATCATGTCACTTCCAATTCCCTATATTCCTAAGAATAAAGTCTAAATATTTTAGCCTGGCCTATGACACCCTTCTTACAATCTCACCTCCTGTCCAATTAGTCACCACCTCCCCAGCTCCAGTGCCAAGCAATATTCTTGGTAAATTTGTTTGCAGTTTTCCTAAAGCATTTTTCTGAACGTTGGCATGGTCTTTGGACCTCTTCTGATGCCTAGAAGCCTTCTTCATCTAGTTAATTTTTACTTGTTCTTAAAGCCTTGGCTCAAGAATTTTCTTCTCTGAGAAACCTTCTTGAATATCCCTGAGTGTCATTATTGTGTATTTCTTTCTCTCATAACATGTACCACACTGTACTGTATGTGCTTACTTGTTTTTCCCACAAGGCAACCAACTTCTTGAGGTCCATAATCTTATTTTATTCATCCTGATATCCTCTGGTAGTGGGTCATACCCAGGGTTCTTCTCCTGTGATGTTTGGAAATGGAAGGAGGGAGTAGGGTTAGGTTGCTCAGGATTGAGACCTGCTTTGTGGATATGACCCAGAGATAATAAATGTTTTGCAATATATTAGATAATCCTGTACAAAGAATTATCTCAAAGGACTATTTCGCCCCAAATGTCTGTATCATCTCCATTAAGAAACACCACGGATTCTCAGTAGGTGTTTGTTTATTGAAGGAATTAATAAACATGAATGATGTAAAAATAAAAGAATAAATTAATGAACAAATAAAGAGGGAGCAGCCTGAGCACTGTAAGTATACCCTAAGGGAGGTATTGACTGAGAAATTCATACTTTGACAACTTAAAAATTTTCTCCTGGTCATAATTACTAGACCCTTCCTCTGGGGTTGTGAGTACAAGGTACAACCTGAGTTGAAAGAACTAATTAAAGTGAGCAGATTCATATGAAGATATGTGAGGTGGGAGATAAAACCCGACTATCTAGATGTGAGAGGGAAGGCATTTCTGTAAGGCTTCTTAGATCATTTGGCCTATGACATTTACCTCACCTTTTCAAGACAAGATCTCTTAATTCTGATTTGAACTTTACATTTAACCATTTAACCCAAGGCCCATTACTTGCAGTTTATTGTTGCTGCAAATTAAAATCCACAGGGAGCAGACACGCACTGTGGTTTTATTTGCCAATGTAAGTACTATGTGACTCACATCCTCCCTTCAGGGGAATCTTAGCTAGGTAAAACTTTTCCAGGGCTCAACTTTTCCTGGAATAACTTTGTCATTAAAGACATAGGCACTGAATCAAAAGCTAATTGAATCAAAACTGTGGATAATTTAATCTGGAACTCGAGACACATTTAGTGCATAAATAATTGGTACCAAGTGTCTTTTATGCAAGGAGGCCAACAGTTTCTGGGTCCCAATGCAATCATTTCTAGTTTTGAAGGCAGTATTTTAGAATCCCTCAATCTGTTCACATATCCAATGTCATAAAAAAGATTTCAATGTAATACCAACCTATAAATATTAGCTGATGATCATGAGCTAACCTGTACTTCAAAAAATAAGAGGCATCCTTAGAAATGTTTTTAAAATTGTTCATTCACACTTTTCATGGAAATATTGTTTCTAAACTTTTAATTTCTCTGGAGAAAAGAATAGCAAGTTCTCATAAGGATGACTGTGAAGGACTTTTGTTCATCTTCAGTCATTGCAAATCCAGTGTATCCCCAACCACAGGTGTTCTATTTATTCACTTACTGTTTAAAAGAAAGGGGGGGAAACCCCCTTCCTTTTGTTTACCATTCTTTTGAGACCTATCAGATTAACAAACTATTCTATGCTGATCTATTAGTGGGAGCTAATGGCTAGTGGGGTTTTCAGTACTGAGATAGCCTTTTTGAGATGATGTCTTAATTCACCAAATTCACTAATAAATCCAGTGATGGGAGTGTTTGTAGGCACTCCTAGTAGTTTGTGAGAAAGATTTGGGAATAGACTGGATCTAAAGCAAGCATGGCCTGGAGTTATTCAATTTATATTAATGCTGTGGAAGATGATTCCATATAAAGCTCAGCTCCTAAGATCTCACTTTGCAGGAAGCTGCCATTTTTACCTATAAGAGAGCCAATCAGGACTAGCTAAATGGATATAAGAATTACATTAAATTCAATGAAACATATCTATTGAGCACATGACACATTTTAGGCACTCTGATAGCTAGGGCAGGGGATTTTTAAAAAGCAACTTAAAACCCCCTATGGGAAATTAGATAGATACATATTATCACTAGTAGCAAAGTGAAATACCACCATGAAAGAGACAAGGGCATAGTGAAGCTACAAAGGAGAGATCACAATCAGTTGAGAGGATCAGAAAAAAACTCCTACAGTTATCTATGAAGAAATTTAGGGATGGATAGGATTTTGTGCAGCATCTGAAAGCAATCTCTTGTTTTCATGATTGCCAATGCAGGGAAAAATTATGGAAGACTTTGAAATGGACCAAAAAAGATTACGGGATGACTTCACTGGAAAACTAGGTGAATCAGCTGATTCTATAGGGTCACTGGGCCTTTCATTGTCCTTGAGCTATTTTACCATCCTATAATTTGCAGATAATCAAAGGCAATGCAGATGACTCGGTTCGTAGATATGCAAATCTGTCTTCTAGCAGGTAGTCCCTCCCCATTACCTGTGTTCAGCCCAGACACCTCATGTAGAATCCTGGTGCCAAAGCCCTAGCACCCAGATTGTCAGCAACACTTCCACGGCCTTTCCCACTGGTCTCTCCTTGCAAAACACAGCATCCAAGCAGGTTCTGATCTCTTTCCCAGTGAAGCCCATAATATCTACCCTTCCAAGTTCCTGCCCATGTACCTTCCTCTCACTTCTCACCTTAACACACAGGAATCACCCTATCCCTTTTTTTTAAAAAAACATACAGTTATATTGCCTTTCTCAACAATGTAACTATAGACCATGGATTCTAGATTGCGAAGAGACAAATATCTGTTTATGTTCATCCCCATGTCATTTTCTCTTTAGTACCTGAAGCATTAAAAACCCCCCTAAAAATAAGGAGAACTGTAATATAAGGGATTATGGGCACCTTAGAGTTCTCTGAACCTTAGAATTCTGTCTCATTAGGTGAAATGTTCTTTTGCCTCTTAACTATGTCCATAAAAATCCATGAAATTTTAATGGAAATCTATACAGTCTGGAAATACTGTTTGGACACTACAGATATGCTTTTATTTTTATTTTTTTATTTTGAAACGGAGTAAGGGCACAAAGCCTACCACCCAGCATCTGTGCCTGTTGCAGTTGCGTGTCATTAACAAGAGCAGAACAGAGATAAGCAGACACATTCTGAGGAGGGTCTTCTCATGTCTGGCTGTTATTCTATCCTACTATTGGGTTTAATTATTCTACTTTTAAGGGCAGCACAAAATAGTGTTGCATTGGTAATTAGAAAGTCCAAGAACTAAGAGAAATCAGAATAACATAGAAGGAAGGCTTTTCTTACTATATCACCTCAAAAAGAGAGAAGGAGATGCCAACACAGATTATGTATTACTTTAAATGAATCTCTGTATATGATTTGATTAATTTTTTTTTTGCCACATTTAAGGTTGTAAGATAGTACATTCATCACGACCTTGAATCACATCATGTTCTGGTTATGTAATTATAAAATAATTAAACTGCCTTCATGAAATTACATGGAAATTAAATGATTACATTTTAGAAGTGGGTTGCTAGATCCTGTTCAGTTTCTAACCTATAATAAACTTGGCACCACTAGAGAGGTTGGAAGTGAGACATAAAGTGAGCATTGCTTGGCATTCTTCCACTAAAATTCCTGCTGTGGAAGATTGGCCCTTTCAAATAACACCAGATACTAAACTGGTATTTAATTTAAAAATCTTTAATCAACAAAGATCTCAACAACCATTTAAATTTCACTGCATATCAATTCTAAGTACCAATTATAAAATCACCGCTAATGCCATCACAAAAGCAGAAGCCTTTGAATTGAGGGCTTCGGCGATACTGAAACCATAGAGATCAAGAGGTCACTGTCCTGTTTCTGAAAGGAAAATTCTATGGTAGTTTAGCTGAAATTAAGAACAGAGGTTTGGAGTCTTTTGGAATTGAAACTGCTTTAGACAGATGTGCCCCATTCAATTACTCGCCTTGTAATTAGCATGGTAAAAGTATACCATGCTTAAATCTGCCATCCTGAAAAATTATGTTCATTTTCCCAGTTATGAGTATCTTAATGAAGAAGAAATTAAGGCCAAAGAAACCCTTTCATAAGTGTCAGGGAACCATGAGAGGAAGAGCAAATGTATTTATGGAGAGATTTCCAGATGATGGGTCGTATTGGGAAATTACAGATTTAGCCCCTTGACTCAGCAGATACAACAATATCTCAGCCAACATCATATGATGTCTGAGCGTCATCCATTTAACTACCTCCTACTATTCAAGGCATTTTAGATTTGCTCAGCATGTTTTATATTTCAATTCAAATTCACAACTATTAGTTTATCCACACGCTCATGACAGAATGAAAGAATGCACAACAGGAAGAGGTCCCGGGAAACTCAAAGTCTCTGAGGTCAGCGTGCTAAGAATCCACCTCTGTCACCACTTGGGAAGAAGGTGATGATTGCTACAGGCAGGTTTGAGGAGAGCCCTGCTAAGCAAGGGGGAAGTGCTTTGGAAACAGCAGCTGGTAAGTGTGGGGCAGGAGAGAGACTTGGTCCTGGAAATATATCACAGTCAGAGGAACTACAAGTTAGAGATAGGTCTTTGAAAGGACGAGCTGATTCTGGGAAACACAGATTAATTAGACAGTATTTTCTGGTTGGGCTATTGTTTTTCTAAATTTTGTTTTCCTTCTTCATGTGGAGGGGGAGGGTTGTTTATTGATTTTGAACCTGGCTAACGGTGGGCCAACTTTGAAAACTCTGTTAATTGTCCTTATAGATGTGCATCTCTTTAAGAAATGTAATTGAAGAGAACTTTGCTTCTTCATATTCATAAATATTTAAAATTTTAGAGCTACAGATTTAAGACAGAAGAGGGGAGCAGAGTTCTGTTTTAAGTAGCGTGATCATTGCAGTTTTCTTAGATTGTTAACATTTCCTATTCTTAGCAGAATCAGTGTTTTGTTTTAGCAAGACAGGCAGAGGTGGGATGGCAAGGAAAACCTTAGTTAAAATACTAAGGCAGGGGCGCCTGGGTGGCTCAGTTGGTTAAGCGACTGCCTTTGGCTCAGGTCATGATCCTGGAGTCCCTGGATCGAGTCCCACATCGGGCTCCCTGCTCGGCAGGGAGTCTGCTTCGCCCTCTGACCCTATCCCCTCTCATGTGTTCTCTCTCATTGTCTCTCTCTCAAATAAATAAATAAAATCTTTAAAAAAAAAAAAAATACTAAGGCAGTAATTGCTCTGGATTTTCAGATTTTTCATCTTTTTTGGCTCTCTACAAACCAGATTAAAACTTAAAACTCTCAGTGACACCAAAAAGAGCCCCAGAATTGCATTTTCCTCAGGGAGGTAAAACAAAACTAGAATTAAACCTGGGACCAGACCCTAACAGTAGCAAATGTTTTCTGGGTTCCTTTAAACAATTCCGAGAGGAAACAGAGCATTTTTTTTCTTCCTTTTTTTTTTGGATGTATCTGCCACTAGATGGCACTATATAAACACCTTTATTTTCATTTTTCCCTTCTTCCCAAAGTAGTCAGGAAGGAGGCAAAACATTAGGTAATTCGTTCAGTCTTTTAAAAATTGCTACAGTTTATTAATTTTAGCCAAATCTTTAAATTATAAGCCTGAATGCCTTGTAACTGATTTGCCATACCTTAGTTCCCTATCGGCATGTATAGCTCAATTGCTGGGAGATTGGTTCACAGTCAGCTTTAGATGTATTGTTTCCTATTTCAGAGAGGAAACTGAATAAAAAGAAGGCAAGAAAACTGATACTATGTGAGAGGGCAGACAGGAAAAAGAAATACACTTACAAGAAAATGTATAATCTTGAATTTTGTTTGGTTTCCATGAAAATTGCCTGTGCCTCAGAAGATTGTCAGTTTAATGTTCTATCAGTAGGACCATAATTTATTCTTTTGTTACACCACCAGGATTGGAGGCGAAGAAGAGTCCCAGGCTAGCAGGAGGCACAGGAAGAGATTACATATGCAAATAATTTTGTAGCTCTTGTACCAGGAGACAGTTTGTCTTGTAATATTTCTTTTAAGTCACATAGAGAAATCCTTGGTTGGTTGCCAAAAAGCAAAATTGTGAGGTTAAAAAAAAAAAGAGAGAAAGGAAAAGGATATTCGAAAGGGGTATGCAGAGCTATGATGAAAAGTCAGGAGACACGTGACAACTGCAGCGTCTGTGATATTTTTAAGAGCTAAGAATGGAGGGGAGAATGGAGGGGGTGGGTAAGGAATATAAAGCAGTTTGGAGAAGGAAGTTTAAGTGTATTTAGGCCTGGGGAATTGAGGACACTGGGTCATATCCAGAGAAGTGTAATCTGTGTGACTGGCAGTGGGCAGGAGTAACCCAGGTCACTTGCCCTCCTAAAGCAGGTCGGCTGCTTCTTGACTCCCCTTCCCAGGAACAGTTGGTGATGTTTCACAGAGCTGAGGTGCCAGATGCTTCTTCCTCCCTGCAAGAGACAAGCAGACACTGAGGCAGAATTTTAGACATCAAAGAGCCTGAGCAGACGACCGTGTCTGCAGCTAGCAGGTCTACTAGGCCAGTAAGTTCAGGGAGGAATGGAAAGATGGAGTTGGCACACTTGGATGCCTCCGGTAGGAATAGGGCTGGAGGGGGGGCTGCTTGGAATGAGCTTTCTTCCTCCAGCACACCCTCAGTCATTCAGCAAACTATTTTTCCCTTCCTTTGTATCTTAGCTTACAAGCATTGGCTCCTCTCTGAAAAGGTCACCCTCCTATTCAGACAGAATTTGTGACTCTCAGTAGCTGGGAATACCTTGGAACCAAAGAGAACCTATTAGGAGAGGAAAAAAAAAAAAAAAAAAAAAGCCAGAGTCATTGCTAAGCCAAAACATGGGGAAAAGATTAACCTCTAAATTTTTTTTTAATGATAACAAGAACACACATTTCTCTTTGATTCATAACCTTAATAAATTCTACTTATCGTTTTCAATAATTCTAAGGTGTTCTAAAGACAATTTTGTATTACAAAAGGATTTCATATTAGTTTGAATTACTTCAGAAAAAAAATGCCCTATTCCACTACTAACAGTTGTGGAAAAATCTATAGGGGGACATTTTTTACTCTCACTAATGAAGAAAGAACCTAATAAAGATTGTTGAATTTTGGAGATCAGGGAGTTGTGGTTATACCCACAATAAAATGTTGGCCTATTACATCAGGAAAGCCTTGGTTCATTTACTTTAACACAAGTATTTGAAATAATTTAGTTTCCTTGGTAAATGGTCTGTAGACTCTTCAAGGTGTTGTTAGCTAAAATATTAATGTGAATTCACTCCACACATCTCCTAATTTTGCTGAGAAATGAGACATGAACACTATGTTTTGTGGTAGCAAGAGTTGGAGGAGGGGAGCCAAGAGAGAAGCAACAGTGAATGGTATGGTTGAATTGACGGGAGTTCAGAGCACTAGCAACTGGGAAAAAGAAATCGGGAAACTTGGATTTTGCTACCAATTATCATTCAGAATCAGCTTGAAAGATAAACTGGTTAATAGACACACTGGGGATAATTACTAAAGTGTCCACAGCCTGTTCAACTAAATCCCTGTTCGCACTGTCAAGAAAGCTCTCAGGTAACAAAAACCCTAGTATATTGACACTACTTACAAAAAGAAAAAGTATAACCATAGTCCAGCTAACTCCAAATAAGCACAGTTTCAGAGTTCCTGGGGAATCTTTTGCAGGAGTGAGAGTTTGAGGGAGACAAAATTAAGCTTCTAGGAGAGTGTAGACAGAGTTTCTCTGTCCCACACTTCAGTTGTTGTCCTGGGGCCCAAGGTGTCAGGTGACTTTTTTGCTTGTTTCTGTGGAGGAGCTCTTGCTTTTCCACCTGAGAGCCTTCTTTCCCATCCTCTCTGCTATTTCTTTGCTCTCCCACACTCATTCCAGGCAGTCATCCCTGGGCCTTCCAAAGGGACTCCTTCTCTGAAATCCAGATAAGGTTTCAGGTTGTTCTCTACCTTACGGCATCATGACTTTTATATACAGCTTTATCCTTTATTGAACTGTAAGCTTTTTGTTGGCAATGACTTTGTCAGAATTATCTTTTCAGATAACAGGTGCTCAAAAGTATTTAAATCACCTAATCTTCATACAGCTCTAGGAACTGTGGGCACCAGGATTCAATGTAATGTAGTTCCCATGTGTTAAATCAACTCACTTCACAAATGGTTTCAATGTCCTCGTCCATCTGGTATTTTATTACATTTATGCTGGACATCAATTCTAATATGACTATACTCCCATGCCCCTACCCTAGGCTGCATGAAGGGAGCCCACTCTGGCCTTGAATTAGGGAAACCAACTATCCCAGTTAGTACGGGACTGAGGGGTTTCCCTTTCATTGATAAAATGGGGACAGTAGAAGGTGAACTGGAATAGTTGGTCACCCTAACACTGCTCCCCCACCCAGTCCCCCCAAGTGTATTTCTCTTAGAGCTCTCATCAGTGTACTATAATCTTTGATTTTCTTGTTTGTCTCTTTTACTAGACTGAGTTTCTTATCTCTTTCTATCCGTAGCATCTATCACAGAGTCTGGTACTTAACTGATACTCTATAACTGTTTGGTGAGTAAAGAAAAGAATGGAGAAACACGCATGAATGAGGGAACAACGATTTTATTTCTCCATGAGGAGGAGAAACATCCTTTCTGTGTTTCAGTCCTATCACAGAGGGGTTTCCGTCCATCTGAAGAAAGCGGGGTTTCACCTGCAGCCCAGAGGTTCATGGACACCTTTGGCACCCTCTTCATAAGGAAGAGGCCCAAGAAGTACACCATGAGATGCCTGCACTCTCCCCTTCTGTGCAACTCAAATGTTTTCTCTTAAAAAGTCTTCCTTCACCCTCCTCCCACTCTGAACAGATTCACTTGTTCCCCATTCTGGGCTTCTGGAGCATTTGTCTTCTGCTACTCTAAGGACATCTTGAGTTATCTGTATCTTATTCATTTTTGGATCACCAGAAGTTAGCATTATATCCAGTCCATAATAGATGCTCTGAAAAGGACAAAAAGAAAATGCTGAAAGTACAGGGGAATTTATTTACAAGTGTGAGGGGCAAAGGAGATACTCATAATAGCAACACAGATTGCCTAAGCACTCTGTATTCATTATTTTATTTCATCCTCACAACAAAGCTCAAGAAATTTGAATTATCCCCATTTTGCGAAGGAGAAAATTAAAAGTCAAATAGATAAGTTATTGCCCAGTCACATAGTTCATGAATGGTGCAGTCCAACCTGGCTTCAATTCAGTTCATTTTATTGGCTTTTATCTAGGGATAAAGGGTTTTTTAAAAAAGATTTTATTTATTTATATGAGAGAGAGAGAGAGAGAGAGGGCATGAGCTGGGGGAGGGGCAGAGGGAGAAGCAGACGTAGGGCTTGATCCCAGGACCCTGAGATCAGGACCTGAGCAGAGGGTAGATGCTTAACCACTGAGCCATTCAGGTGCCCCAAGGGATAGAGGCTTTTGACATGGATGGTAATAGTTCCACATGTGAAAAAAGCAGGAGTTTGGGGACCTGGCTACCAGTATATATTAGGGATGAAGAAATACTGAGAAAAGTTTACATTATTATTAAAACAGTTTGTGAAACCAACTACCCGCAAAAGTTCTCTTTAGAATGTGATATGTACACATGACCTCCTCAAAGCTCTCACTTCCTCAGAGACTCTAGATTTGGGGATTTGGAGGGAGGACAAGCCTGGGCCCAATTCTGTTTTTATATTTATTAGTGAAATGTGAGTGAATATAATTAAGTGACTGTGAGGGACTCAGAAGAAACAAATCCAATGCCAGATCACGTTTCAGGTGTGATCCCAAACCCTGGAGGGATTTCACTTACAAAAACCCTTAAAAGAAAGGCTAGTTTGAAAAGGGTCCTAGGATGGAAAGCCTTATGAATTTTAAGAGATACTATGTGTGTATATCTTTTTGTGTGTGTGTATGTGTGTGGGGGGGGGTTCAAGGTTAAATTATAGTTATTTTATTAGATATGCAAAGAAGGATAACTCCTTTACTTCCTATGACTGGGGTGGGAAGTAGGTAAAAGAACAATAGACACCTTTAAAAAATTTAACTTTTGGGCACCTGGGTGGCTCAGTCAGTTAAGTGTCTGCCTTTGGCTCAGGTCATGATCCCAGGGTCCTGGGATCGAGCCCCTGCATCAGGCTTCCTGCTCAGAGGGGAGTCTGCTTCTCCCTGTGACCCTCCCCGCCCTCTCGTGCTCTCTCTCTCTCTTTCAAATAAATAAAATCTTTAAAAAAAAATAAAGAAATAAAAAATTTAACTTTTAATTTTTAAAAATTGTGGTAAAACACATGTAACTATGTTTTTTAAAGATTTTATTTATTTGACAGAGAGAGACACAGCGAGAGAGAGAACACAAGCAGGGGGAGTGGGAGAGGGAGAAGCAGGCTTCCCACTGAGCAGGGAGTCCGATGTGGGGCTCGATCCCAGGACCCTGGGATCATGACCCGAGCCGAAGGTAGACGCTTAATGACTGAGCCACCCAGGCACCCCCACATATAACCATTTTTAACTGTACAGAGAGAGAGACAGAACAAGAGACACTTTAACTTGCCAATTAAAAGAACTTCCAGATGAAATGGTTGTGTTCAGGTAAATATGAACCTGAACACAACAATTTTGGGTTTTGATTCAACAAATGAATCAAAGATCAGCTCCTTACTAGGGACGTTCCTTGAGTAGAAAAACTCAAGATAATGTCCATAGGGGAAAATACTTTAGCAATGTGGCTGTTTGGCATTTATTAATTATTTTCTGTTGGTCTTCACCCCCTGATGGCTAGTCTGAAGTGGTCTCTGACTCGCATGTAGTGAAGTGTAACTGTGTCCATTGTGCTGCTCTCGCTATTCCTACCTGCATCTTCCCTCAAAGCTCAACTGCAGTTGATCGTCCAACCTCTAACTATCTTCCTCTGGAAGGGGAGAGACTTTTTTTCTTTTTCTTCCACCCTGTAAGAGACCTCTACATCATATTCTTCTTTTCCCCCATAGCACTGAACCCAGTGTCACAGCCTGAAATTGCAGATGAATTGTTCTCTCTACCTCTTGAAAGAAACACTTGATTTGAGTCTGCCAAGTACAGATAGCTCTTAATGTGGGAGCCTTGTCATAACTTGGAAACAGGAATTACTGAGGGCCAAAGAGCACCACAATATTATTCTTTTTACATATATAAATAAGTTTAAAATTGACAACTTTGGATCAATGACTGTATGACATCTTTTTTCAATCCCATCAAAATTCAAACAGAAAAAATAGTAGAAAACCATTTTTTTCTTTTGAAAAACAAATGGAAAGAAAACAATTCACTTATTTAAATATTTAATGTGTCCCTTAGATGTGCTTGCCATGCATCTGGCTGGCTATATAAACAAGGATTAGATTTAGAAAAGGGGGGGCACCAAAAGTGAGTTATGATTCCACACATGCATGCATGCATGCATGCAAACATACACACAGGATTTGGTTTGAAATAACATGCAATTCTCCTACTTTTGAGTTTATTTTAGTTAGAGAAACAATAGAAGACTATAAATGAGTCTATAGGTTTTGAGTAAAACCATAAAGTACGTGCTCTTTATTTCTATAAGAGAAACTTTTGAAAGATGAAGGAAATATCTTGCTAGTCTCTCGAATAATTTTGGAAGTTTTTTCATTTCAGAAACAATATTCAATTATATTTTGAGTCTTTGCTTTTAAAAATTTCCATGAAAGTTTTCTCTGACAATGAAATCATTATGTTCCAAGGTTTTAAAAAATTATTAACCTTCCATGTTTGATAATTACATGCTGATAAATACTGTATTAAGTATATTAGGAATAAAAGCTTTCTTAATATTTAATATCCACTTTAAACATTTTAGTCTTTTCCGGGATAAAATAATGTGAACTAAAGACAGGTATCAATTTAATTAAAACTGCAACATGGTTGACTTATTTTTATATTGAGATCAGTTGGACATTGATATCTCAGGCATAGTTAATTTGCATTTATATTGGAACAAGAAGAATCTTTATAAACAACATTTATACTTCTGATTTTCCAGAGGTCTTTTATTATGGAAAGGGAAAGAGATCAAAAGGTAATGAAAAGAACATGAGTTCTAACAGAAAGAATTCATCTGAAAAGGACTGTAAGAATAGAGATATGGCTAACCCCAGTTGCACCAAACCACACTGCATGGCAAAAATATTAACGCTTACTTTTGCTTAGATTTATACAATTTTCCTTAAATTTACTATGATTTTACTTGCTCTGACTTGTTCTGCTGCTAGTATAGTTCATATAATCATATTTTGTGTGTTTTTTAGTATAGTTGACACACGATGTTACATTAGTTTTAGGTATACAACATAGTTGTTGAATATACTGCTTTTAATGTAAGCTTGTTCTAGCCTTATTCAAGCAATAGTATCAGTCAGGTAAGGAATTGGGCAGTGCAGCTTTCTAAAAACCAGGGACATTTTTGTGGTAGCTGCCTGTCAATTTCAAATTAAGCTGTCCTACAAAACTTTAGTTTTCCTCTACCCCCTCACATTCTCCATCTGACCTTAGTCACTTCACAATAGACTACAAAAAAGTGTGTGGGGGGGAAGTCTCTGATCTTTCTCAAACCTATTTCAGTTTCATCGATCAATATGTACTGAATACCAACTTGGAGAAACTACAGAGACCTTTACCTTCTTTTATATTTCCCCAATATTGATCTTTCTTTATTTCCTATATTCAGAGAAAGTGTGGGATGCATAGAAGGGCACAAGCAAAGTGGTTTTATGAGGTTAAGATAAAATAAAAAAATAAACCCCTGGCACTGGGACACCAATGGAGAGTGCACAGTAGGCATGAATAGTGTTGGTATCTAGAATTGAGGGAATTGCTATGATATGAAGATCTTTAGGAAGCTATAACTGTATTGGATGTGCCCTAGTAAAATCATAAGAAAGGTAAATTAGGCAATAATAACAGCTAAGATTTTTTTTTTTTAGTTCTTTCTATGTATCAGGACTTTTCTAACAAGTTTTATTTATTTAATCTTCACAATCCCATTCTGCAGGAGGTATTATCATTATTCCTGTTTTACAAATAAAGAAAGTGAGGCACAGAAAGGTAAATTATCTAACATCACATAGTTAACAAATGCTGGGTATTTACACTCATGCAGACTGATACAAGAAGCTGTGCATTTTATCTATATATAAAGAGTTACCTAATTGTGGTATATTTGAGTTCATTCAGAAATAAACTGGAGTACAGAAATAAACCCTCACATATATGGTCAAATGATCTTCGACAAAGATATCAAGGACACTTAATGGGAAACAGTCTCTTCAACAAATGGTGATGAGAAAACTGGATATCCATATGAAAAAGAATGAAACTGGACCTTTATCTTACACCATATACAAAAATTCTCAAAATGGATTAAAGATCTAAATGTAAGACCTAAGACCATAAAACTCTTAGAAGAAAATATAAGAGAAAAGCTTCATGACAATGAATTTGGCAATAATTTCTTGGATATCCCAAAAGCACAGGCACCAAAAGCAAAAACAGGCAAATGGGACTTTAAATCTGTGCATTAAAGGACACAAACAGCAGAGAGAAAAGGCAAGCTACAGAATGGGAGAAAATCTTTGCAAATCAGATATCTGATAAGAGAATAACGTCTAGAATACATAGAGAACTCCTACAACTACAAAGAACAACAATAACAAACAACAAATAACCTCAATTTAAAAAACAGACAAAAGAGTTGAATGGGCCTTTCTACAAAGATAATATAAAAATGGTGAACAAGCATAAGAAAAGATGTTCAACATCACTAATCATTTGAGAAATGCAAATCAAAACCACAATGAAGTATCACCTCAGACCTATTCAGAGGCCAACTATTGAAAAAACAGAAAATAATCAGTGTTGGTGAGGATAAGGAGAGATTGGAACATTGTGCACTGTTGGTGATAATTTAAGATGGTGTAGCTGCCAGCATACACCAGAAACACTTCCTGAAGTGCGAGGCCCTGGACAGCGTATGACCCCTTCTTACTACAGTATTACTCTCAGGAGCAGGAAATATAACAAGCTTTCATAACACGCAAAAGACAGAAATCTAGATATAATGATAAGACAGAGGAATTCTCTCCAAAAGAAAGATCAAAGAGAGATCACAGCCAGGGATTTCTTCAAAAGATATATAAGCAATGTATCTGAACCAGAATTTACAACAACAGTCATGAGAACACTAACTGGGCTTGAATGAAGCATAGAAGACATCAGAGAAACCGTTGCTGCAGAGATAAAAGACCTAAAAACTAGTCAGGCCGAAATAAAAAATGCTATAACAAATGCAAAACTGACTGGATGTAATCACAATGAGGATGGAAGAAGCAGAGGAAAAAATAGATGATAAAGAAGATAAAATTATGGAAAACAATGAAGCTGGAAGGAAGGGAAGAAAACTACTAGATCACAAATATAGACTTAGGGAACCCAGTTATTCCACAAATTAAAATAATGTCGGTATCATAGGAGTCCCAGAAGAAAAGTGGGAAAAAGGAGTAGAAGGTTTATTTGAACAAGTTATAGCTGAGAACTTCCCCAATCTGGGGAAGGAAACAGGCATTCAAAACTAAGAGGCACAGGGAACTCCCCTCAAAATCAACAAAAACAGGTTGACACCAAGACATATCATAGTGAAATATGCAAAATACAAAGAGAAAATTCAGAAAGCGGCTAGGGACAAAAGGTCCTTAATCTACAAGGGTAGGCACATAAGGTTAGCTGCAGACCTGTCCACAGAAACTTGGCAAGCCAGAAATAAGTGGCATGATATATTCAATTGTGCTAAATGGGAAAAATATGCAACCAAGAATACTAAATCCAGCAAGGCTGTCATTCAGAATAGAAGGAGAGACAAAGAGTTTACAAGACAAGCAAAAACTAAAGGAGTTCATGAACACTAAACCAGCTCTGCAAGAAATATTCCCCTTTGAGTGGGAAAGAGAGACCAAAAGCAACAAAGACTAGAAAGGAACAGAGACAACCTACAGGAAAATGACTTTACAGGTAATACAATGGCACTAAATTTATATCTTTCTTTTTTTTTTTAATTTTATTTATTTGAGAGACACAGAGAGAGATAGCGAGAGAGAGCCCAAGAAGGGGGCGAGGAGAGGGAGAAGCAGGCTCCCCGCTGAGCAGGGAGCCTGATGCGGGGCTTGATCCCAGGACCCCAGGATCATGACCTAGCCAAAGGCAGATGCTTAACCAACTGAGCCACCCAGGTGCCCCTAAATTCATATCTTTCAATAATTACTCTGAATGTAAATGGACTCAATGCTCTGATCAAAAGACATAGAGTATCAGAATGGATAAAAAAACAAGACCCATCAATATGTTGCTTACAAAAGACTCATTTTAGACCCAAAAACACATCCAGATTGAAAGTGAGGGGGTGAAGAACCATCTACCATGCTAATGGACATCAAAAGAAAGCTGGAGTAGCCATACTCATATCAGACAAACTAAATTTTAAACCAAAGACTGTAATAAAAGATGAAGAAGGGCACTATATCTTAATAAAGGGGTCTATCCAACAAGTTGATCTAACAACTATAAATATTTATGCCCTCAACTTGGGAGCAAACAAATATATAAATCAATTAATAATAAACTTAAAGAAAGAAACTCATTGATAATAATACAATAATAGTAGGGGACTTTAACACCCCACTCACAGCACTGGACAGATCATCTAAGTAGAAGATCAACAAGGAAACAATGGCTTTGAATGACACACTGGACCAAATGGACTTAACGGATACATTCAGAGCATGTCATCCTAAAGCAGCAAAATACACATTCTTTTCGAGTGCACATGGAATATTCTCCAAAATAGATCACACACTGAGTCACAAATCAGGCTCAACCAGTACAAAAAATTGATATATCATGAATATTTTCAGACCACAATGCTATGAAACTTGAAGTGAACCACAAGAAAACATTTGGAAAGTCCACAAATACATGGAGGTTAAAGAACATCTGACTAAAAAATGAATGGGTTACCCAGGAAATTAAGGAAGAAGGGTGCCTGGGTGGCTCAGTTTGTTAAGCATTTGCTTTCGGCTCAGGTCATGATCCCAGGGTCCTGGGATCGAGCCCCACATCAGGCTGCCTGCTCGGCAGGGAGGTTGCATCTCTCTCTCCCTCTGCTGCTCCCTCTACTTGTACTCTCTCTCTCTCCATCAAATACCTAAGTAAAATTTTTTTTTTAAAGGAAATTAAAGAAGAAATTAAAAAAATACATGGAAGCAAATTAAAATTAAAACATGATAGTCCAAAACCTTTGGGAAGCAGCAAAGGCGGTCGTAAGAGGGAAGTATATAGCAATACAGGCCTTCCTCAAGAAGCAAGAAAAATCTCAAGTATACGACCTAACCTTATACCAAAAGGAGCTGGAAAGGGAACAGCAAATAAAACCCAAAACCAGCAGAAGAAGGGAAATAGTTTGGATTAGAGCAGAAATAAATGATATAGAAAAAAAAAAAAAACCCAGAACAGATCAATGAAACTAGGAGTGTGTTCTTTGAAAGAATTAGCAAAACTGATAAACCCCTGGCAAGACTTATCAAAAAGAAAAGAGAGAGGGCCCAAATAAAATCATGAATGAAAGAGGAGAGATCACAACCAACACCGAAGAAATACAAACAATTTTAAGAGAATATTATGAGCAATTATGTGCCATCAAATTGACCAAATTCCTAAAACATATAAATGACCAAAACTGAAACAAGAAGAAATAGAAAATGTGAACATACCCATAACCAGCAAAGAAACTGAATCAGTAATCAAAAATCTCCCAACAAACATGAGTCCAGGGCTGGATGGCTTCCCAGGGGAATTCTACCAGACTTTTAAAGAAGAATTAATACCTATTCTTCTGAAGCTGTTCCACAAAAAAGAAATGGAAGGAAAACTTTTAAACTCATTCTATGAGGCCAGCTTACCTTGATTCCAAAATCAAACAAAGACCCCACTAAAAAGGAAAATTACAGACCAATATCCCTGATGAACATGGATGCAAAAATTATCAAAAAGATGCTAGCTAATCGAATCCAACAGTACATTAAAAGGATTATTCACCATGATTAAGTGGGACTTATTCCTGGGCTGCAGGAGTGGTTCAATAGCTCCAAATCAATCAATGTGATACACCACATTAATAAAAGAAAGGATAAGAACCATATGATCTCTCAATAGATGCAGAAAAAAACATTTGACAAAATACAGCATCCTTTCTTGATAAAAACCCTCAAGAAAGTAGGGATAGAGGAAACATACCTCAATATCATAAAGGTCATATACAAGAGACCCAGAGTTAATATCATTCTTAATGGAGAAAAACTAAGAGCTTTTCCCCTAAGGTCAGGAACACGACAGGGATGTCCACTCACTACTGTTGTTCAACATAGTACTGGAAGCCTAGCCTCAGCAATCAGACAACAAAAGGCATCCAAATCGACAACAAAGAAGTGAAACTTTCACTCTTCACAGATGACATGATACTCAGCAACCTCTTGGACCTTGGCCATAACAGCTTCTTACTAGACATGTCTCCAGAGGCAAGGGAAACAAAATCAAAAGTGAACTATTGGGACTTCATCAAGATAAAAAGTTCTGCACAGTGAAGGAAATAATCATCAAAACTAAGAGGCAGCCTATGGAATGGGAGAAGATATTTGCAAATGACATATTGGATTAAGGGGTCAGTATCCAAAATCTATAAAAACTTATCAAATTCACCCCCAAAATAAATAATCCAGTTAAGAAATGGTCAGAAGACATGAACAGACATTTCTCCAAAGACGACATACAAATGGCCAACAGACACATGAAAAGATACTCAACGTCACTCATCATCAGGGAAATACAAATCAAAACCACAATGAGGGCGCCTGGGTGGCTCAGTTGGTTAAGCGACTGCCTTTGGCTCAGGTCATGATCCTGGAGTCCCAGGATCGAGTCCCGCATCGGGCTCCCTGCTCAGTGGGGAGTCTGCTTCTCCCTCTGACCCTCCCCCCTCTCATGTGCTCTCTCTCTCTCAAAAAAAAATAAATAAAAAATCTTAAAAAAAAAAAAAAAACACAATGAGATACTACCCCATATCTGTCAGAACGGCTAAAATTAACAACTCATGAAACAACAGATGTTGGTGAGGATGTGGAGAAAGGGGAACCCTCTTACACTGTTGGTGGAAATGAAACTGGTGCAGCCACTCGGGAAAACAGTATGGAGGTTCCCAAAAGTTAAAAATAGTACTTCCTATGGCCAAGCAATTGCACTACTAGGTATTTACCCAAAGGACACAAAAATACCAATTCGAAGGGGCACATGAACCCCAATGTTTATAGCAGTATTATCAGCAATAGCCAAGTTATGGAAAGAGCCCAAATGTCCATCAACTGATGAATGGATAAAGAAGATGTGGTTTATATATAAATGGAATATTACTCAGCCATTAAAAAAAGAAATTTTGCCATTTGCAATGATGTAGATGGAAATAGAGTGTTTATGCTAAGCAAAATAAGTCAGTCAGAGAAAAACAAATACCATATGATTTCACTAATATGTGGAATTTAAGAAACAAACCGATGAACATAGGGGAAGGGAAAGAAAAACAAGATAAAAACAGAGAGAGAGGCAAACCATAAGAGACTCTTAACTATAGAGAACAAAGTGAGGGTTGCTGGAGGGGAGGTGGATGGGGGATGGGCTAGATGGGTGTTGGGTATTAAGGAGGGCACATGTTGTGATAAGCACTGGGTGTTTTCTGTAAGTGATGAACCACTAAATTCTACTGCTGAAACCAATACTATATTGTATGTTAACTAACTTGAATTTAAATAAAATCTTGGAAGAAAAAAATAAAATGGTGTAGCTGCTATTGTAAAACAGTAGGGTGATTCCTCAAAACATAGAACTACCGTGTGATCTAGCAATCTCACAGAACTACCATATGACCCAGCAATATATCCAAAAAAAATTCCAAAAGAATTAAAAGCAGGGTCACAAAAAGATATTTGTACAACCATGCCCATTTGGAGCACTATTCACAATAGTCAAGAAGTAAAAGCAAACCAAAGGTCCATCAATGTATATGCATACAATAGAATATTATTTAGCCTTAAAAAGGAAAGAAATCTTGTCACATGCTACAGAATGGATGAATCTTGAGGACATTGTGCTAAGTGAAATAAGCCAGTCACAAAATGACAAATACTATATGATTCCACTTATATGAAGTATCTAGAATAGTCAAATTCATAGAAACAGAAAGTAGAATGGTGGTCACCAGGGACTTGGGAAAAGGGGAAATAAGGAGTGTTTAATGGGTAGAGAGTTTCAGTTTTGCAAGATGAAAAAGTTCTGAAAATCTGTTGCAGAACAATGTGATATAGTTAACACTACTGAACTGTACAGTTAGAAATGGTTAAGATGGTAAATTTTATCTTACATGTTTTTACCACTATTAAAAATGAAAAATAAGCAAATAAACTTGAGACATTAGCTATCTGAAAGACCCAATATGAACACTTTTCTTCTATGATTTCTAAGGTCTATTTCTGCTCAGCTGTCCTTTTGCAGTATTCTACATTGGGTACAACAGTTCCTATCTCTTTGCAGAACCTTTCTCTAAAGCCACCAGTATCCATGACCTCCAGAGCATTTTATGATCTACCTATCCTATGTGTTGTTATATTCAGTGTCTCAAATCTTCTGAGCCCAACATCTAACAACTTTCCAAATAAGAAGTAGTCTTGGATTTATCAAATAAACCATTTCTATTAACATACTGTCTCACTGAAATAATATCTGATTCTTTAATTCATATATATTATGCGGACACAAACACACACACACATATACACATACACACACATGCATATCTGTAGGGATAACGTCAAACAAGAAAACTAAGTCTGATGAAGGAAATGTCCTATTGAAGGACATTTCTTTAACAAAATCATTGAGAGCCTTCTCAGTCAACAAAGGGAATATCAGGTTAGTGAAGCAAAGCAGCAATGAAAAGACAAAGAAAAAAACCCCCAATACTTGAGGATTTAAGGAAGACAGCAAACAAAGACAGTAATCTTTCCAGGAGAGCTGAGAATAGAGTTTGGTTGTTGGTCAATTCATTTAAGGCTCATTAATATTCAAGAACATTGGCTGATTGTATTACTTCCTTTCTTTACTAATGTCAAGTCATTATTATTGGAGCTGGTTCTTCCTCTCCCATTTTGTGCATACCCCAGTATATCTCCCAAAATGAGACTGTTGTGAAGGGATATATTGTAAGGAAGCATTGGAAGAATGAGAAAGGCAATAAGGCCATTAGAAGACCCAGTGCAGAGAGGACATTACTCTGTCCAAGATAAGAAAGTTATCATAGAAACAAGATGGTGATCATTAGCAAAGGGTCCAAGCTCCCCTCCCTTTAGCAACAGCAAAGAGAGTTCTCATATCTCTCCAGGTTCTGCAGGCAACTGTTTCTCTTGTTCAGTGGCTTCCCAGAAGGTGTTAAGTGAATAGATAACAGCCAGAAAAATGGAGTGAGGGCTTCTGGAGAGGAGAGATGATGATTCCACAGGCCAAGAGCTAAGAGAAAATTCTCGGTCACTTTCAAGATTCATTGCATGAAGAGTTCCAGAAAGCCCTGGGAAGTGGAATATAAAAGTAATTGCAAACCAACGTCTTGCCACAGCTTCTCTGGATGACAAACAATGCGTCAGAGATTGTCATTGAGGCAAATGGGCTCTACAAGCAGAGGAATCCATGGGATCTCTATAGAGAATAATCCCCTTGTAGTTGATAGATATGCTATGCAGAATTTCCTGTTAATTACATCTTTTAATATAATTCTGTGGCAAGAGTTCTTGTACTGAATTTCAAGTATTTCTGGGCTTGGGGGAAGGGAAAGAACAGGGAGGAAATTACAGTACTGGATAGTATTATATGAAATTAATTACCCACAGGGAATTTATAAAAGATTGATTACAAAGATGATTGTCGTCATCCATGATTTTCCTATTCTTTACTAATTGTGTTTCTAGCTATTGAATCAACGTGGATATTTCAGCAAAGGCTCTGATAGTCTTTAAAGTTCTTGCTTTTGTGTTAAATGAAGATCAACCATCTGTCTCTCTTCTGGTATTTTTTAGCATAATGCAAAGTCATATCAGTCGATGACTAACAGATTTTTTTCTCGTAAACTTTTTTCTTTCATCTCTTTGGAGGAATAGTAAGGTTATGTATTATTAGCATAATAAATGTATATACATGCACACATATGGAAACCATTTTGCAAGTACAAACATGAGTTGGGTTTCAAAAGTTCACTTTTAGGTCAGATGTTCAGAACTTGGAATGATTATTAGATGTACAAAAATATTGTTAGAATTTAATGCTTTTAAAATTATGCTAAAATTGGACACTGGTATCCCACAAGGAACTTTTACAGAAAAATACAAGAGACTAGTGGTCTTTCCCCAATTTTCAGGGTGATGAAATTATTAGGTTTTCTTGGTTTAAAGGGTTTTCCCCATATATTTTCTCTCAATAATAAAAGAACATCTGAGGGTGCCTGGGTGGCTCAGTCGTTAAGCGTCTGCCTTCAGCTCAGGTCATGATCCCAGGGTCCCGGGATCGAGTCTGACATCAGGCTCCCTGCTTGGCAGGAAGCCTGCTTCTCCCTCTCCCACTCCCCCTGCTTGTGTTCCTGCTCTCGCTGTCTCTCCTCTGTCAAATAAATAAATAAAATCTTTAAAATAATAAAAAAAAAGAACATCTGAGAGCTTACTGTTTTACATACATCAACTTATTTAATCTTCACAAGGATCCTATTATATAGAGAAAAAAACACAAATGACTAATTTTCCCTTACACTGCTCAAATACTAGGTGGTAGAGCTAATGTGGTAGATTTAAACATGTCCACAAAGTCTTTTACATTTCTCCCATTCAGAGTCTATGTCCCCTTCCCTTGAAACTAGGCCAGCCTTAGTGACTCACTTATAACCAACAGAATCCAGGAGAGATATTGTGTGATTTCTGAGGCTAGGTCAGAAAAGGTCATGCAGCTTCCACCTGGCTCTGTTGTGATGCTTGTTCTGGGAGAAGCTAACTGGCAGGTAAGAAATCTCTCCCTGCTAGAGAAGCCATAGATAGACACTCTGATCATCAGTTCTGCATCAACTGTAAGTCATTAAGTAAGCCATTTAAATTTCTAGCAGAGCCAAGCTTTCAGATGCCTACAGCCCCAAATTTGACTGCAAATGCATGACAGATTCCAAGTGAGAACTACTAGGTTGCTATGTTAGTGTTGGGGTAATTCATTATGAAGTAATAACAACAAGAACAGCCAGTAGCAGAACCTAGGTTTGTTGGCCTCTAATGCTCATCTTAAGCTATACATCTTACTGCTTTCCTTAAACCTTTGATACTGATGCTACTTTTCCACAATAAAATCAAGTATGAAACTCAATTTAATATAAAATTATCTATTTAGCTATTTAATTAAGTTTAGGATATCCATAGTACTTTGAGTTCTGCAAAAAATCACCCTGAATTCTATTCTGTCTCTTAACAAACCAGAGAACCACTACTTTACAAATAATGGCCAAGTTCTCACTCATCCAACCAACATTTATTGAGTACCTACTATATGTCAGGCAGTGTAAAAACTGCTGTAGATACAAGAATGAATTAACATGAGCTTCATCATCTTGTCAATGATGGGGGCTGGGAGAAAATGGGGAAGGATGCACGTTAAACAAATAGGACAAAAATAAGAAAAGTTCTGTGATTCAAGAATGCACAAAAGAGATGCTGGTTGAGCAGAGTCTAGAAGTTAATGTTTCTGGTGGTTGGAGGAAGCAGGGGAACAGGATGGAGAGGGGAAAGGACTCTCTGGGTTAGCTCATCTGTAGCACTAACTTCAAGCTCTCTCTTAGTCCAAGACCCCTTGACACTGACCAGTCAGAAGGGAGAGGCTGGAGAGAATAATTCAAAGGGTGAAAGCTAAGATGGTCTTCCTAAAACACAGCTCTGGGGGGATGCTGAGCTTGAGAGAATCCAGAGGTAGGCACCCCGATCCTATTATGTCAGGAGAGTTTCCAAATTAACGGTTGCCTGTATTCAGTCTACCAGGCATTGACTTTGGATGAAGACATTTTCTCTTCCTTTCCCCCACCCCATAAAATAATTATAATAGCTCTTACTCCTAAACTGGTTTTTATTTTCAGAGTAATGAGGTGAGTTAATGTCTATAGAGATCCCTTATTTTCTTGCTAGGAAAAAAAGATGTTTTGGGGATGGGAATTATCATTACTCCGGTAGTATAGGTTTACATTATAAGAATGAGGAAAACATCTCTTTTTGTTCAAGCAGTGTACTCTCTTCAAGGGAGCTATTTTTTGTATCTCTTGCTCAATAGGTGGCAAGCAATGTGTTCTCACATGCTTGGGTTGCTCACATCTTTCATTCAGCCACCCACAGCTAAAGACCGCCCTGTTTATTTAGTAAGTTAGTAATTTTTGTATCCATATTTATTTTCTTACCTTTCTTTGTCTGCTCAGACTCCAGTTTGGAGAACTGTTTCTTTTACAAACAGAGCTATGAAACGCATGGCCTCACCTATCCTACTAGGAATGAACCTGTGACTCAGGCTGGCCAACAAGAGTATTGTACTCCTCCTCAAACACAGTGACTGGTCTAAGGATGGACAAGTGATTCAAGGGAACACAGAATGTTTTTCTAGGATTGATATGGATGATCAAGGAGAGAGGGTTATTTACTCATTTGAGGTCATGAACTAGAAGGACTGTATAAATCTGGTGCTGTCAGGACTCATCTTCTCCATTGTGTAGACACAACCAGCCTACAAATTAAAACTAATACCCAAAAAAGCAGAATTAGTAAATTAATAATGTAGAGAATGATACCTTCATTTTAGGTACCTGGTTCTATTCTGGAAGTTATCATCCCTTGGACTTTTAGGTTAAATAAGCCAATTTTTTTTTCCTGGCTTAAGCTTTTTTTTAAAATTTTGTTATTATGTTATGTTAGTCACCATACATTACATCATCAGTTTTTGATGTAGTGTTCCATGATTCATTGTTTGCATATAACACCCAGTGCTCCATGCAGTACATGCCCTCCTTAATACCCATTACTGTGCTAACCCAACCCCCCACCTCCCTCCCCTCTAAAATCCTCAGTTTGTTTCTCAGAGTCCATAGTCTCTCATGGTTCTTCTCCCCTCCGATTCCCCCCCCTTCATTTTTCCCTTCCTTCTCCTAATGTCCTCCATGCTATTCCTTATGTTCCAATTATAAGTGAAACCATATAATTGACTTTGTCTGCTTGACTTATTTCATTTAGCATAATCTCCTCCAGTCCCATCCATGTTGATGCAAAAGTTGGTATTCATCCTTTCTGATGGCTGAGTAATATTCCATTGTATATATGGTCCACATCTTCTTTATCCATTCATCTGTTGAAGGGCATCTCGGCTCTTTCCACAGTTTGGCTATTGTGGACATTGCTGGCTTACACTGGTTTGAATCGGGTTTCTGTTACATCCAACCAAGAGTACTGGCTAATTAAATTTATTCTTATATAATTTTGGGGTTCCTGGACCCAATTCCAACATGTGTATTAGGTGGGAGAGCTGAACTTCCCACACAACACCAAGAAATTCTTGGACATCAGCAGAGTATCTGACAATTCAACTCAATTTGATGGCTATCTACCAAAAGATACCATCAGATTCCACAGGTTAAGGATTCAGTCCTACAAGACTCTCCCCTAATCCTCCACTCACATCTGATGCTAGTCACAAGTCCAGATTGTAACTTGTACTTCTGACTGATTGGCTATATGATCAGAGGATCCCAAGACCTCCTCCTCAGGTATGACTAATTTGTTAGAGCAGTTCACAGAACTCAGAGAAATGTTT
Source organism: Mirounga angustirostris (assembly GCF_029215605.1). Classification (NCBI taxonomy): domain Eukaryota; kingdom Metazoa; phylum Chordata; class Mammalia; order Carnivora; family Phocidae; genus Mirounga; species Mirounga angustirostris. The sequence goes on from NW_026991716.1 coordinate 70,719,215, forward strand.
TATTTACTAGGTTATCAGCTTACTATAAAAGGATATAACTCAGAAACAGAAAGAAGAGATGGATAAGTTGAGGTATGAGGAAAGGGCTTGGAGCTTCCATGCTCTCTCTGGGCAGGCATTCTCCCAGCACCTCCAAATGTTCACCAAAATGGAAGGTCTCTGAACCCTCACCTTTTGGGGGTTATGTAGGTTATATTACATAGGCATGATTGATTGCACTGTTAACCATTGGGGATTGATCCAACCTCCAACCCCACTCCTGTCCCCAGAAGTCAGGGGGTGGGACTGAAAGTTCCAACCCTCTAATCACATGGTTGGTTTTCCTGGTAACCATCCTTAGATGCTTTCCAAAAGTCACCTCATTAAAATAACAAAAGACATCTTTATCACTTTCAGTACTTAGAGGAAATTACAGGGGTTTAGGAAGCTGTGAGCCATGACAGTCTCTCTTTGACACCATAGTACACCCCAGGTACCTGCAGGTCAGAGCCATATCTGCATGCTCCCAAGAGTTGAGGTAGTCACTGACCCATCTAAGGAGTTCAGTTGAAACTGTCTTCCAGAAATTCTTCCACCACTCCCTTGGCAATTGCAAACACAACCAGATGAAGGAGGGCCAGGCAGGCAACCAAGTTGGCTGGAAGCACCTAGGGGTTTATATTGCAGCATCCATTCTTTGTGAAGAAACAGACATCCTTCATATTAATATTCAGCCCTGAGGAAAGAATCAATCCTGTATCCATTCTCTTATCTATTTTAGTAATTTGCTTTTGTCTCACTGATTTCAGAGTAATGTAAACTCTTCTCATGGTTGGTTGAGATCTTGAATTTAGAAGCAATAAAAAAGAATTTAGAGTTCAAAAGTGTACATCCTCAATTGTGTTGGCTTCTCCAGGTGCTTAGCTTGACTTCTGGATTGGTTGTTGCAGCTTAATTTTATGCTTCAAAAATTGCTTTTCGGGACGCCTGCGTGGCTCAGTCAGCTAAGCGGCTGCCTTCGGCTCAGGTCATGATCCCAGGGTCCTGGGATCGAGCCCCGCATCGGGCTCCCTGCTCAGCAGGAAGCCTGCTTCTCCCTCTCCCTCTGCCTGCCACTCTGCCTACTTGTGCTGTCTCTCTATCTCTCTGTCAAATAAATAAATAAAATCTTTTAAAAAAATTGCTTTTCTATTTCTTACAACACAGATTGTTTCAAGCTAACTTGTGGCAGAAAGGACGTAGGAATCTTGGTGATAAGACAAGGTGAACACTGAATACTTCCCTTGCCCTTGTTCTGCCTGTAACTCAGAGCTTTTCCCAAAAGTAGGGAAGGTGGGGTGGCCTAACCCATCTCCCAACAATCTTCCAGTGTATTGGGAGGGAAAATTTCTGTGTGAATTAAAACTTAACTGAATTTGCTTCTGCCTTTTATTTATTTATTATTTCAAATTTTAATTTAAATTCTATTTAGTTAACATATATGGTAAAATTGATTTCAGGTATAGAATTTAGTGATTCATCACTTACATATAACACCAGTGCTCATCACAAGTGCCCTCCTTAATGCCCATCACCCAATTAGCCCATCCCCCCCCACCACCCCCTCCAGCAACCCCTCAGTTTGTTCTCTATAGTTAAGAGTTTCTTATGGTTTGCTTCCCTCTCTCCCTCTCTCTTTTTTAGGAAGTGGCCAGCAGTGGTTGAGCCATCCTTAATCTTCCTCAGTTTCTGCTTTCAAAGTGAGGCCCAAATAAATACATTATCTGTTCTGGTTATTCTCCATCACCCAAACCCACCCCATTTGTTCTGGACCATGGACAGGGAATCTGGCAAATGACCTCAGCAAGGCTCCCCTGCCATCTGGCTTCTAGTTGGGTTCAGCCCATGAGAAGCATCTGGGAGAGCAAGAGGAATGGGAGATCAGGGTATTTCCTTCCCCACTCCCTCCCTGCTTTGGTGCCTATAACCCCTATGATAACAGCTCCTCCTGGCTCTTCCATGGCTCCAGCTGTCACCAGGCTCAGAGACACTATTTCCTTCCCTTGCTCCTTCAGGCCTAGGGGTGTAATGGCTTCCCACTGGCGCTGTCCCTGGGTGCCTCAGTGTTTGTTTTTGGTTTCTCTAACCTGCCCACACTTCTGGAGACACGTCCTTAATTAAAGTCTCTTTACTTAAACCCCATTAAACAGAATTTTGCTTTCTGCCAGGACTTTGCTGCATGATTAAGTTAAAAATAGTTTGCTTGCTATGCAAGTATAATTTCAAGATAAGTTTTCTTAATTCCCTTTCCATTAGACAATCCCTACAAAGCCCATTCTACATAGAAATTCTGGAACTGCCATAGGAATATCATAATTCAATCCTGGGGTAGATGGTTCTGTTAAGGAAAAGATCATAATAAGATGATTATCTTGGTTAAGAAAGCCCCCCCTTGTCATTGCCTGGGGTGAGGTGGGGAGTAAGAATATATTCATATTTCTGGGAGAAACCTTGAAGATAAGAGTGAGTAGATGAGTAAAGGGCCTGGAAAATAGGGAGAAAGGAAAGCAAAAGTGGTTATGGAAGACAGGAACCTCAAGATATGGCAGGAAACAGGCAGTGAGAAATTGTCAGTGGTGGGAAATGGTCATAAATGCTAGGACTAGTGATGTCTGAAATTGTTGAAGGTTATTTTGTGTTCTTTGTCAAAATTACTGTTATCCTGTTCCTTTCACCCCATCTTCTTCCACCATGCCATTCCTCCCTCAAAAGATCAGTAAAAGTCGGCTTCAAGTAACAGCTTTGTAAAATTAGTGCTCCAGGGGGCATGAAAGAAGACAGATGAAGGTCCCAGGTGGAGCCCTTCAGAGAGAATGGGGCTTGTTCACACTGCGAGGTATGTTAGGAGGAGGTACATGTGGAGAAGCAGGCAGCTAGGAACCTTACGGAAAATTGTGAGTCCCTTAAAAATCCTCAGAGATGTTGGGTTGTGTTTACATATTATTATTTAATTATTACTGAGGACCATGGTGATGGACCTCCACTGTTAACTCCAGAAGGCAGGAATATGTTCACATAAAACCTATATGACTCAATCAGAACAAATAAGAACAATAACATTAACTATACATGCAAGTGTGTTCTGAGTTTGAAATTTTTAGAAACAATTTCTAAAGAAGTGAGCAAATACATGGGTGTTTACGCTGGCAAATGGGAAATTTTCTCTAAGTGTTGAGAATGGTACCTGGCATAAAGTAATTGCTATATGTGTGTTTGGTGGTTTATTCTTTAAAACAAGAAACATCCATAAACAAATAACTTCAGAGATAAGGCCATACAATTACAGTAGGATAGGTATATAGATGGATGGGTAGATAGGTAAAAGGGTGAATAGATAGATTTAAAATATTAAACAAATAATAGTTATTATTTCATTGTTGTTGTGACCTGGGCTTCAGTGTCCAAAGAGTGCCCTTCCTTTTTTCCTGTACTCAAATTGCACCTTCCGATGTTCATAAGGGTCATGCAGCTACATATTCCAAGAAATTCAGATTTAAGTCAAGAATACAAATGTAAGTGTGTGTTCATGGCCTATGGAAAGCATCATTGATGGAAGAAATAACTCAGGATACTCACAGGAAAGCAACCACAATAAATGTTATTCTTCTGTACTATGTGCAAGACCCCATTTAGATACATTGATACTCAGAGCCACCTTATTATTATCTCATTTAACAGAGGAGAAAATTGAGGGACAGAGAATTAACTTGCTGGAGATTTCAAAGCTAGTAAGCAGCAGAGTCAGGATTCAAACCTAGACAGCTCAACTCCAGAGCTGCAGCTCTCAGTGACTAAATTACCTCATCTTAAAGCCAGAAATAAGCAGACTGGTAAACATTCCACTTCGGTCCAACTCCCTAAATATTTTGTTGACATATTTAGGGGGGACATAATTCCAAAACTGCATAAAATATACTAATTATCACTGAATGTGGGACGGCAGTAATCTAATAAGAATTTATTCATTCTTTCTTTTTTTTTTTTTAAATATGTGGGTTTTTTGTTTTTTTTATTTATTATTTATTTGAGACAGAGAGAATGAGAGACAGAGAGCATGAGAGGGAGGAGGGTCAGAGGGAGAAGCAGACTCCCTGCCAAGCAGGGAGCCCGATGCGGGACTCGATCCTGTGACTCCAGGATCATGACCTGAGCCGAAGGCAGTCGTTTAACCAACTGAGCCACCCAGGTGCCCCCATTCTTTCAACAAGTATTTAGTGAGCACCTACTCAGTGCCAGAAACTCTCTAGGCATGGGGGCAATAGTTATGAACAGTGTGGAGAGAAATCCATACCTTCATGGAGCACAGATTCCAGTGAAGTGGATACAGGCAATAAACAAAATAAGGCATAAATATTATGCAAAAATAAAACAAAGTGGAGAAGAAGGAATAGCCAAGGAAAGCCTCCACAAGAAAGTTGTTCATTTGTTTAGGAAGCCTTGGAAGAGGGTAATGAAATACTGTGCTTACCTTTTCCCCTTTATTTCTATTCTCCTCTTCACTAGATGAAGCATGAATGTGAGCTAAAGAACCACAGGAACCTGCTTATCATAATTTTAGAAATTCATTCTTCCACTAATGCAAAACCAAAAGTATGGCTATTATGTTGTCATTACTCCTCGAAATCCTTTTAAGGTTGCAGGGATTTCCTTTCTTGTGCTGGGGTGTACCCACATGTCTGTGGTTCTTGAAAGAGCCTTCTAAGCCAGAGCAGCTCCTCCACCTGATCATCTCTCTGTTAAAGTCAAGGGCAGATTTATTTGAACTTCAAATGCCTTGGGCAGTTCAGTGTCCTTTCACATGGGACATCTGACTTGTCAAGAGATGAGTTGGCATGATCTTGAATGAAGTTAAGACACTGGATGGGATTTTTCCCTTATTTTCCTATTTTGTATATATGTGTGTCTGTGCTAAAAAGGCAATATTGTCACAGAACCTACATGGACAATCACTTTAGAAGTATATATCATGGTATGAAATCATGCTGATGAAACCTGTGTTTTTTCATGGATCCCCATAAATGATCTAGCTTAAACACTCCAGAATAGGGGCACCTGGGTGGCTCAGTTGGTTAAGCATCTGACTTTTGATTTCAGCTCAAGTCTTGATCTCAGGGTTGTGAGCTCAAGCTTCACATTAGGCTCCATGCCTAGCTTGGAACCTACTTAAAAAAACAAATCAAACAAACAAAAAACAGAAAAAAAAAAAAAACATTCCAGAATAACAGATGGTCCCCCAAAGAGGATAAATAAAATTTGAACAAAATCCCCAAGCATGAAAAGACTATATTTTAATTCACCAAAGGGTTTATTTCCACTCTTTAAAAAATCTTCAGAAATCCTAAATGGTTATCATTTATTTCAGTTTTCTCTCTGTTCCTTGAGGAAGGTCATTTTCTCTTTCATAAAACATAACCATGACCTCCTTGGTTTCGAATATCATGGAACACAAAGGCTAGACACCCATTGTATTAGTTGATGCTATGGCTGTGGGGCATTTCTACACAACCAGTTCTCATAGATAGTGCTTGATTTCAGTCTGTTAAAACATGAAACCAGTGTGAGCAACAAAGAAATGCATTCTCCAAGGCCACCTCTGACACCCAGATCACTCCCTCTTTTCCTCTACACCTGTTTCTTCCTCATCCATATTTAGGTAGCAATTATCACTATTCCTGTCACCCTTCCCTCCCTTCTCCTGTTCATTCCTGGATTCTCAGTTGTTCTCAAACTTTACAGGAAATACAGATCAGCCCAGAGTTCATTAGACACACATAGTCTCAAATCCCTCCTCCCATACTGTGATTTTTTTTTTTTAGGAACATGATTTTATTTTTAAAATGTTTCCACTAGTTTTACTGAGACATAATTGACATATAACATTACGTAAGTTTAAGGTGTACAACGTGATGATTTGATATGTGTATGTATTGTAAAATGCCGCAGTAAGGTTAGTTAACACATCTATCATCACACAGCATTACCATTTTGTGTGTGTATGCTCAGAACTTTTAGGATCTACTTTCATAGGAAGTTCAGGTATACAATACAGTATTGTTAACTATAGTCACCCTGCTGGATGTTAGATCCCATCCTAAAATTTTCTATTTAGTAGGCTTGGATCAGGATCCAAGAGTCTGTATTTTATTTTTATTTATTTCTTTTATTGTTTTATTTTATTTATTTTTTCATGATAAGTGTACTCTTTAATCCTCATCACCTATTTCACCCACCTCCCCTAGTAACCATCAGTTTGTCCTCTACAGTTAAGGGTCTGTTTCTTGGTTTCTCTCTCTCTCTTTTTTGTTTATTTGTTTAGTTTCTTAAATTCCACATATGAGTGAGATCATAGGGTATTTGTATTTCTCTGACTGACTTATTTCACTAAGCATTATACTCTCTAGCTCCATCCATGTTGTTGCAATGGCAAGATTTCATTCCTTTTTATGGCTGAATAATATTCCATTGTATATATACATCACTTCTTCTTTACCCATTTACAATTGGTGGACACTTAGGCTGCCTCCATATCTTGGCTTTTGTAAATAACGCTGCTATAAAAATAGTGTTTTTGTATTTTGTGGGTAGCTACCCAGTTGTGTGATTACTGGATTGCAGGATAGTTCTATTTTTAACTCTTTGAGGAAGCTCCATACTGTTTTCCACAGTGGCTGTACCAGTTTGCATTCTCACCAACAGTGCAAGAAGGTTCCCCTTTCTCCACATCTTCACCCACACTTGTTGTTTCTATGTTTTTTATTTTAGCCATTCTGACAGGTGTGAGGTGGTATTTCGTTGTAGTTTTGGCTTGCATTTCCCTGATGATGAGTGATGCAGAATATCTTTTCATGCATCTGTTGGCCATCTGTATGTCTTCTTTGGAGAAATGTCTGTTTATGTCTTCTGCTCATTTTTTAATTGGATTATTTGTTTTTTAGGTATTGAGTTTTATAAGTTCTTTATATATTTTGGATACTAACCCTTTATTGGATGTCATTTGCAAATATCTTCTCCCTTCAGTAGGTTGCCTTTTAGTTTTGTTGATTATATCCTTCACTGTGCAGAAGCTTTTTATTTTGATGTAGTCTCAATAGCTTATTTCTGCTTTTATTTCCTGTGCCTCAGAAGACATATGTAGAAAAACTTTGCTATGGCCAGTGTCAGAGAGATTACTATCTGCGCTCTCTTCAAGGATTTTTATGGTTTCAGATCTCACATTTAAGTCTTTAACTCAGTTTGAGCTTATTTTTGTGTATGGTAAGAGAAAATAGTCCAGTTTCATTCTTTTGCATGTTGCTGTCCAGTTTCCCCAACACCATTTGTTGAAGAAACTGTTTCCCATTTTATATTAATTCCTCTTTTGTCAAAGATCAATTGACCATATAATTGTGGGTTTATTTCTCGGTTTTCTGTGTGTCTATTTTTATGCCAGTACCATGCTGTTTTGATGACTACTGCTTTGTAATAGAACTTGAAATCTGAAATTGTGATACCTCCAGTTTTGTTTTTATTTTTCAAGATTGCTTTGGCTATCCCTGGGATGCAAGTTTGGCTCAATATTTGCAAAACAACCAATGTGATATGTTACATCAATAAGAGAAAGGATAAAAACCACATGATCATTTCAATATATTCAGAAGAAAACATTCTAGAAAGTACAACATCCATTCATGATAAAAACCCTATGCAAAGTAAGTCTAGAGGGAACACACCTCAACATAAAAGGCCTTATATGTAAAACCCACAGCCAACATCATATTCAATGGTGAGAAACTGAGAGCTTTTCCCCTAAGGTCAGGAATAAGACAAGGATGTCCACTCTCACCAGTTATTCAACATAGTACTGGAAGTCCTAGTCAGAGCAATTAGACAACAGAAAGAAAGAAAAGGCATCCATGGGGCGCCTGGGTGGCTCAGTCATTAAGCGTCTGCCTTTGGCTCAGGTCATGGTCCCAGGGTCCTAGGATTGAGCTCCACATCGGGCTCCCTGCTAGGCGGGAAGCCTGCTTCTCCCTCTCCCACTCCCATGCTTGTGTTCCCTCTCTCGCTGTGTCTCTCTGTGTCAAATAAATAAATAAAATCTTAAAAAAATAGAAAGAAAAGGTATCCAAATTAGTAAGGAAGAAGTAAAACTCTCACTATTTGCAGATGACATGATACTATATATATAGAAAACCCTACAGACTCCACCAAAAGCTACTAGAACTGAAAAATGAATTCAGTAAAGTCACAGGATACAAAATCAATGTACAGAAATCTGTTGCATTCCTATCCATTAATAATGAAGCAGCAGAAAGTGAAATTAAGAAAACAATCCCCTTTATAATTGCATCAAAAGCAATAAAATATCTAGGAATAAAATGAACCAAAGAGGTGAAAAACCTGTACTCTGAAAACTATAAAACACTGAAGAACAAAATTTAAGATAACACGAAGAAATGGAAAGACATTTCATGGTCATGGGTTTGAAAATCAAATATTGTTAAAATATTTATACTACTCAAAGCAATGTACAGATTTAATGCAATCCCTATGAAAATACAAACAGCATTTTTCAAAGAAGTAGAAAAACAATCCTAAAATTTGTATGGAACAACAAAAGAGTCTGCATTTTAAATAGGCATTCCTGGTGATTCTGTTATATGGAAGCTTGAGGACCACCATTTGAAAAACAGTGTTAGTGACAGCAAAATACTTTCTTAAGAGAGGATCTACTAAAATTATAGATTTCAGATATGTTCAGTGTAGAATGAGGATTAAATTTAAGAATTATAAAAATGTAGCATTATGGAATCTTCTGGCTGGGAATAAAGATCATTCTAGGCTAGTGCCTTCATTTCACAGATGCAGTAATACAGGTTCTGAGTAGTTAGGTGATATGCCCAAGGGTTATAATAAGTTTGTGGCAGAACCAGGGCTGGAAATAAGGTCTCAATGCCCCATTCAGGTTTTCTTCCCCCCATCTTACATTCTAAAATGAAGTAAAACTAAGAGGATTAATTAGAAAAGTTCTCTTTGTGTTTTTAACCTTTTGTAGGGCTCTAGAGTTTCTAATTGTCTCTCAAAATACAGCTCTATTCTATTTAAACATTTTGGAAGGGTAACAAAGGAGTTGATTGCCACAAAAGCAGAAAAGAATGTGGAAAAATACAGCTGGTAGAGAAAAGCTTTTCTGTGTGAAGAGATTCTAAACCATGATTTTATGTTTTAAATACTTGTAATTAGACCCCTCTATATAAACACTCTAGTCTCCTTTTGGCTTTTCAACATACATTCTTTTTTTTTTTTTCTGCACAGCAAGGTCAAATTGTGTCTTGTTGATGCATGCACGATGAGCAGGGTGCCTATCATATTATTTTCAAGAACCAGGTATTAAGGGCCCACTACACCAACATGGAAAACCAATCCTTTGACACTTGCATGTCAAACTCTTCTCCATTATTATAGGATTAAAATCAATTTCAAAGTTGTACTGTTAGCAGTTTTGCAGGAAATTTATAGCTTTTAATATGGCCAGTGATTTCCAGATAGAAAAATGACAAATATGAGCAATGTATAAAATTACTGTATAAAACTACTGGTCTGATTGCTTGGAATGTCCACCACCCCAGACATTCTCTTCTTCAAAGGGAAGTATGCATCAGAAAGTAAACTGCACATTTGAAACTTGAAATCTGACATTCTTTAAAAAAGAAAACTTTCCACTCTTTCCACCAAAGAGACAGTGAACATACTAGAATAGAAAGAGCACTAGAGTTGGAACCAGGTGACAGAGACCTGGCTTTACTGCTATAACAAGTTTTAACTTCAGTTTTCTCATGTGCAAAATGAGGATATCTCAACCTATCTGACAGACTGTCATAAGGCTTCTATGAGCTTATGACTGTGAAGTGATCAAATAAATAAGATATTGTTATTTAGTAATTGATATGTTTATTTGCAGCAAAAATAGTGCTAAGAATATTTTATCATGTGGTATTAGGAGGAAATGGTGAGAATATTTATTATTAGATAATACCTATTTCTGGTAAAAGAGCAATAGTCTTTTGCAAGCATAGCATTACATAAAGCATTTCAGTAATGTCATTCAGGCTCCCTAGGGTCTTGGAGCTAGCTTGTAGGTGCTGACTTGCTCCAACCCCCAAATTCCATTCTAGGCAGGAATTAAGCCAAGTAGAAGAGAGAGACATCTGCAGGGAAGGGGAACATGAGTAGGGATAAATGACAGTTACATTTGCCCTCCTAGTTCATCAATTCCTTGTACACAAGTCCAAATTTAAAATTGTTCCTAAGTGGACCACCTCCAGTAAGTTAGTTGTCTCTGTAACTTGTCACATCTAATTCACTAAATTAGAAAAATCAACAGCAGTGTTCTGAGTGCCACTTCGTCATAATCACAGAGCTTGGAGCTGGAAAGGATACATTTTTAGGAAGCTTCTTAGGTGATTCTGATACTTAATCAAGTTCGGGAATCAAAGCTGTAGATCATCTAATTCAGTAGTTCTCGGTCTCTGTTAGAATCAACAAGAGAATTTTTTTATTACCCAGATATTTTATTGAGCTGGACATCAGAATATTTACAAAGTCCTCCTGACATTTCTAACATGCAGCTGGGGTTAAGAACAATTGATCTAGCTTAGTTCCTTATTCGATGAGCACACTGAGCTCCTCTCCTCTTGAAGGGAGTAGATTATTAAATTACTACAAGCATCTACAAATATGGATACTCAATTCAACTCAAAAAATCTTTATTGAGCACCTTTATGGTATAAATCCTGGTCCAGGTGGCCTTATCAACTCATAAGAATGTTGAAAATAACTCAGAATTATACCAGGCAAAATAAGGTAAATGCTATAGGGCAGGAAAAAAAAGGTGTTTGGGTAGTTCAAAGGGTTGAGAAATAACTGAAGGTCTTTATCAGGAATATGGCAGAAAATTCCTAAAAATCAGAGGATGTTGACTTCTAAAAGCTAGTGAGTTCTGAACCTGAACCTGTGGAGCTGTAGATAATAATGTGACATAGGTACTACAATTTCATCTCATGCTTTGAAAGTTACCCTGTGTTCCAAAGAACTGTAAAGACTTTTGCTCATCATGGACAGTACAACTATAAAAATGTCCTGAAAGGAAGATTGCTATAAATAAGGTTTATAGCAATCAATATCTATGCTATAAATGATTTCTTTTAACTTAAGTGTTTAAGTTATAGGATTGTACTCACTATTTCTAATGTCCTGAAAAATTACTTGAGAAGGACTATGAATGATGCCTATGGAAGATGTAGTCATTCCTGGATATCTTTTTAAATACTTTTAACTTCCAAAATATATTCCAATATGTCACTATTCTAATTTCAGGGATAACCATCTAGTTCAGGGTCTCAGCATGTATCAGCTTAATCATCTCAAAGTCTCCTTTCTGGTTTTCTTTCCTCTAATCTCTTACTTCATTCAACTGATTCTACATATTGTTGTGGAATTAATAAATCTAAAATACTAATTGCTTTAAATGTACAATGAAACTTCATTTTGCTATACAGAACCTTATAATATCCATTTATATGTTTTCTCCTTTCAAAGTTTATTATTTATCAAAGTAATACATGTAAATAATTTAAGAATCAGAAAATACTAAAAGACTTACAGTAGAACATAGCTCTCTCCTGCTTTATCCCTTCACACTCCCAATTTCTGCTCCCCAGATTTTTCAATATTGAACGTTGTCTACTGATTTTCTACTCTAAAGGATCTAAAGAGTTTTCTACTTCAATTATACACTCCCTGCCCTCTGTCTTCCTGCAAATAATAGGGAATATTATAGTAAATAAGACAAAGTCCCCATATTTATGAACTTACATTTGGGTATAAAATGGTAAATAATAGACAAGTAGCCAAATAATCTAATAATTCCAGAAGTGACCCATGATATGAAAGAAAAAAATAAAGAAGGACAAGAGAAAAGGAAACATGCTCCCTTTCTCTATCCACCCAATATAGTTACACCAACATTTTTGATGTTTTCATTGGTATAACTAGACAAATATTACTCAACACTGAGGCATAACTTGTACTATGATTACCTTTCATTTATTGTACAACCTCTTGTTTTCTCTGAATCTGAAATTGCCTCGTTTTTGCATTTGTTTAGTTTTGCATTTGCTGAGAACAAATTCATTCCTAAACATGCTGCCAGACTCTACAACTTCTCTCAATATGGTCAAACACTACAGTTAATCTCCCAGGTTTTCTTCCTCCTCTCCTCTTTTTCCTCTTTCATCGTTCCTTCCAGAGACCTCTGCCTTCTTGCTCCAGTCTTGTCTGGTAGCTTTCTGGGCCTGTGACACAGCTGATACCCTAGCATCCCTTTATCTTCCAGGATTTCCCTCTGACCCTCTCCTTGATAGAGGTCCTTCTGCGGATACCCCACCTTCCTTTATTGATTTAGTCCTCCAGTAGCTTCTTGAGGAGAGGGCACAGGATGTGAATTCTTGCAACCTCACATGATTGAGAATGTTTTTATTCCACTCTCACTCTTGATGGAGAGCCTGGGTATAGAATTCTAGATTGAAAAGGATTTTTCCTCAGAAATTTGGAAGAATTGCTCCATTGCCTTCTAGCTTTCAGTAGCACTACTGAGAATTTTGATGCCATTCTTGTTGCCAGGCCTTGGTATGTGACCTATTTTTTTTTCCCCCACTGGAAGCCTTAGGGTTCAAAAATTTCAAAAATTTGACTTTCATAAGATCTAATTTTTTCTGGAAAGGCAGATAGTGTAGTGATTCTGGTGTCAGGCTGCTGGGTCTCTTATTTAACTAGCTCCATAACTTTGGGCAGTTTATGCAACTTCTTTGTGCTTCTTTTGGCTGTAAAATGAGGATAATACTAGTGCCCATATCATTGGATCTTGGGGAGGGTAGTAATAACACTTCAAAATGTTCGGAACAGTGCTGGGTGCATAACAAGACTTATGTAAACATTGGCTATTACTATTATTACTATTATGTATTTTTTGTGCTGGACATTTAGTTGACTCAATTTAGAAACTCAGATTTTCACAGCTAGTGCATCTGCTTCTGTTATTTCGTTGATAATTTCTTCTTCATTATTTCTATAGTTTATTTCTGGAATCTTTGTTATTAATCCAATTCCCTCAGTGTTATATTTCAATCCATCTGTTATCATATTTTAAATATCCAAAATTTTTGTCTTATTTTTTGAATGTGTATATGCATGTGTGTATATTTATGTATTTATATATGTGCATATAAACTTTTTTAAATGGATGCAACATTTCTTTTTCCTTTTTAAGATTTTATTTATTTATTTGACAGAGAGAAAGAGAGAATGGGAATGAGTACAAGCAGGGGGAGAGCAAGAGAGAGAGGGAGAAGCAGGCTCCCCGGTGAGCAGGGAGCCCGACATGGGGCATGATCCTAGGACCCTGGGATCATGACCTGAGCTGAAGGCAGATGCTTAACCGGCTAAGCCACCCAGGCACCTCTCTTTTTCCTTTATGATTATATTTATTTTAAGGTTTGTTCTTGTTGTTCAGGCCTTCCTCTCCTCTGGTGATTCTTGGCTATTTATACTTAAAAGTGAGGCTCTTAAACTTCAGAATTTGCCAACTGGTGAGCTTTGCTGAAGAGAGATTGGGTTGGAGTAGGGATCCCCTGAATAGACAGATGGGCTCCTATAAATGTCAGTTTCTGTAGACTTTTTATTTTGAGCTTGTCATTTTTTTCTTTTTTTTTTTAAGATTTTATTTATTTATTTATTTGAGAGAGAGAGAATGAGAGAGAGAGAGAGCACATGAGAGGGGGGAGGGTCAGAGGGAGAAGCAGACTCCCTGCTGAGCAGGGAGCCCGATGCCAGACTTGATCCCAGAACTCCAGGATCATGACCTGAGCCAAAGGCAGTCACTTAACCAACTGAGCCACCCAGGAGCCCCTGGTCATTTTTTTTCTTATCTCTTGCCTGGGAGTATAAACCTGGCCACCAGAGCTTTGGGAGCTGAGCTGTAGAAGGGGTGAAAGAACTGTTTTTCCCACGGACTCACATAATCCCCTTATTTTTAGTATGGTGTCTCCTGGCCCAACCTCTCCACTCTGTCTAACATAGATCTAGGTTTGGTGGCACCTAAAGCTTATACAATTTCGGGGACCCTCTTCCAGACAAAAAAAATATATAAAATTATACAGCAAACTTCAATATGGGGCCTTGGAAGGGACCTGTGCAAATGGGGAGCCTAAGGCCTTGCCTCCATTAGCTTCATGGTAAATCTGGCTCTTCATCCTGCCCTCTACCAGGGTCTAAAATGGTGTACCTGACTTTATTGGCTGAAGAGGGCATCTGGAAGGTCTAACTGTTGTTTATAGTCTTTTGGTTAATTCTCTTCTTTTTCATCCTACTCTATAGCCTGGCTCTTCAGGAATAACCAGTATCATCAAATCCTGGGCCTTTCTGGCATTGATAGTTCAATGGGTACAATTGTTGTTGGGATATCTCTCATCACAGGTAGTTAGGCTTCACTTGCTCTGCTGAGCAGTCTTTTAACACTCATTCATGTACTCCCCGTTTTCTAAAATCTTGAAGATATCTCTTAGTTACTGTTATTACCCACCCGTTCTCTTTGTTATAATGGCTTTACTCCTTTTAACAGTGGCTTTGCTGCCATTTATGTGGGGCTTTAGGAGAGTGTAAAAATAAGCAACCAGGTTCAATTGCCATGTTTAATTGGAAGACTCATTCCATCATTATTTTTATGTCTGCCATTAACTCTAATATTTTATTGCCATTTAAATAATTTCACTATAAACCAAAACATTTGTACTCCATATCTGAAAAATAAATACTTCAATGTTCTTATAGTCTGGTATTTTTTTTGAGCCAATAAATCAACACTTGTTGGCCCAGCAAGCTGGTGTGCTCTCCTATTAATCAAGCTGTGAATATTCTGTGAAGGAGAATATGCCAGAAAATGTCTACAATTTTTTAAAACAAAATTACAAAATAATGCATGTTAATAGAGGGGTTTATTAAAAAAAATCCCTTTGTTTATATGCTTATGGAAAAAATGCTTTGTCTAGTTTATTCTCCTAGATGGTGCTCAATACATGTTTATTAAATAAATAAAAGCTCCAATAACTAGTCCTGTCTCATCCACTCAGCTGACTTCATTTCTATGAAAACATTTTCTTTCCCAAACTACTCTCCAAACTCTTGGCCAATGAGATATAAAAGCATTTATAGTAATGTTTCTCAAACTGTGCTCCTTGGAACCTCAGCTCTGTAAGAATACTTTAATAAGTAAAATCTAAGAAAATGATCTGTAGTCAAGTACATTTTATAAATTCTGAGTTCAACAAAGTTAAATTTCTTTATATCAAGGACTTCTTAGAGCCTTCACTACAATAATATGCATTGTGAATCTTTAAGGGAATAATTATTAGTATTTCTCAAATTTATTTACTACCAATCCTGTTTTAGGTAGCATACTATTTATTCCTGACAAATATGGTTTGGAACATTTTTTGTCAACAGTAGATTTCCTAATTCTGTACCTGTAAGAGATGTCATTTTCATCCCAAGGAGTTTCCATTCTAGATCTTGATCCAATTCCATCCTAGATTTTGATCTCTCAGGATTGTTCTATCTTGAAACTCTCTAGAAGACTGTTCCCATGGGATCTAAATGATGCAGGGTGAAATAAAAACCTACGCCAGGGAACTTTTTATATTTGAGTTACTGGGGAAAAGCAGAAATGAATAAAAGATAACAGCAGGATGCTATGGCACAAGATAGGCCATCCAAGTAGTCCTGAACTGAGTATCATGCTTCTGCTTTAGGATCAGGGTCAATTTTAAGCAGAGTCAAGTAGAGAAAGAGATAACACCAAGTGTTCTCTTCTCTCTGCTCTTTAGTGTTTTCCAAACTTTCTTTCTGCATGTATTAAATACACACATTTTATGTCCAGAGCCTCAAACTGACTGACCTGACTCTCCAGGGGAGACACCTAGAAATCTGCATGCAAGAAAAGATGATTCTTAGGACTGGAGGGTTTAGGAAGTACTGCACTCTGCACCACAACTGTGGGGCTTATCTGGCCACTCCTGACCATGACATCCACATTCCTCTCACATTGAGGATAATCGTGTTGGAGACTCTGAACTCACTTTCTACCATAAAGCATCTGCTTTGCTTCAGATTCTGATTGTGTAATTTCTGAGCTCAGTCTCTCATCCTGGTTCTGATTTATCTGTCTCCGTCTACTGAATATTTTGGACAGGCATTAAATGGAGTGAATTCTCTCTAGGATTAATCTTACCAGAGCAGCTCAAAAAATCTGAATACCTTCTTCTACTCTTTGAAGAAATTAAATGTTAAATAGAATCAAGGTAACTGAAGAATAGTTGTGGAAGAGGATTAAAAAAAAATAATTAACAGAATTCAAAAAGTACAAAAAAGCAATAATTAAAAAGTATGATTTTTCTTTTTTTTTTAAAAGATTTTATTTATTTATTTGAGACAGAGAGAATGAGAGACAGAGAGCATGAGAGGGAGGAGGGTCAGAGGGAGAAGCAGACTCCCTGCCGAGCAGGGAGCCCGATGCGGGACTCGATCCCGGGACTCCAGGATCATGACCCGAGCCGAAGGCAGTCGCTTAACCAACTGAGCCACCCAGGCGCCCAAAAAGTATGATTTTTCTATACTACTTCTACCAGCTATGTAGTTGTTTGAAAGCCACTAGTATTTTATGAATGCTTTTAGAGATATGCTAATGCATGTATAAACATTTATGTAATACGTATGTGCATATTTCTTTTACACGGAGATATCATGCTATATACCCTCTTCCGCTCCTTGCTTTTTTCACCTAATTTACCTTGCAGATTGTTACAGATTGAATTGTGTCCCTCACCAAAATATGTTGTAGTCTTAACCCTCAGTATCTCAGAAGGTAGCATTATTTAAAACTAAGGTCATTGTAGATGTAATTAGTTAAAATGAGATCATACTGGAATAGGGTGGACCCTTCATCCAATGGGACTGGTGTCCTTATAAGAAGACACAGAGCCGTACAGCGAGACTGCCTTGTGACAGCAAACAGAGGCAGCGATTGGCATGATGCAGCTGCAAGCCACAGAATGCCAAGGCTTGCTAGCAGATCACCAGAATCTAGTAAGAAGCAGGAAAGGAATGTCCCCTACAAGTTTCAGAGGGAAACTGACTATGCCAACACCTTGATTTTGGACTGTTAGTCTCCACAACTGTGACACAATACATTTTTGTTGGTTTACATCATACAGTTTATGGCACCTTTTGGGGCAATTCTAGGAAACTGATACAGAGATCTTTCCATATTAATAGAGAGCTGCTTCATTCTATTTGACAGCTGCATAATATTCTATTGTACGGCTGAAGCATAACTTATTTACTTGGCCCTTTACTGATGGACACTTAAGTTGTTTTCAAACATTTCCCATTAAAAACAATGTAAAATGAAGAGCCTCCTATGTCATTTCATATCTGTGTCAGATCATCTTGGGCTAAATATACAGGAGTGGTGAATACTTAAATTGCAATAAGATGTTTTATACATGAACAGTGAGAAATTATTATAACTTGAGTAAACTTAAATTTCCATGAACAGAAGAAACAGTAAAATTATGTTCAAGCCAATAATGATGCCAAATGGCAGGACCTTATCTTGACTCCTTTTTTATCCCTCCTCCTAACTGTCCACCTGCTGCATGACCTTTTAAACAAACCTTTCTTCTTTTCTCTGGATCTCTGCTATACTTGAGTTTTTAGTGTCTTAATACTTAAGTTCTCAGCAATGGTTATGAGGATCAAACGAAGAGAAAATCGTGAAAGTAATTGCCCTATGTAAGGACAGGGATTGCTGTTATCTTTGCCTTAAAGCAATGTTTGATAACTTTATTATGCTCTTCATCCACATTCTACACACACACACACACACACACACGGTTGCTCTGGTTTATATATCTGTCTCTCACATTTGTTTTCATAAATTTAGTAGTTTCTTACTGTCTCCTTTATATTTGCCCACAACAGTTAATATTCTGTCTGTTCTACAAATGTTACTACCTGACTAATAAATATATATTCAGTGCTTTTGCATGCTAAATTTTTCATCAATGAAAATTCTTTACTTCCTGAGGGTAGCTTGAGGCTCTCCTTTTTCTAGAATACAGTTTCTACAAACTACATTTTTTCCCTTTCTTCCTTTCTCAGATTAGGAAAACTGTTGGGGATGTATTTTGTAACCAATGGAGTAAAAACAATCAGTACAAGATACATTTTATTGTTACAGCTAATCCATACACAAAGGAAGGAGGTATTTCACCTGTCTTCCTAAATCATGAAGACTTTTCTTTCTAGGGAGGGTTTAGGATTGAGACCCTGGTCACATGGTTATTATTCTTAGTATCCTCAGCCTTGTAGCCTGCCAAGAATAGAGCTAAAAGCAGGCTGTTGTTTATATGATATAATTGGTGAAGTGCTAGGAAGAGCCCTAAGTCTTCACACATCTCCCTAGAGCATTCCAAAGTACTTAAAATTCCTACCTTCAGAGTTAATGCTTTCTTTTGCTCAAATGTAAATAGCTCGAAGGGATATCATAATAAACCATTATCAGTCATCAGCAACTCAGCGTGAATTGGTCTATTAGATTCTTTTCCTGCTAACAATAGATGGCCAAGAAGAAAGTGAGAATTCAACAGAGAAGCTTTCACTGAAGTGAGTTGTTTGCTGCTGCTGCTGCCTCCATGAGAGAAAAATCTGGAGAGGTACTTATCCCCCATCACTCTTTTCACTGACCAGGAGACCAGAGCTCCTTTGGAGGGAGGATGTACTGGGATTGGAGCCATCTAGAGAACTGAGCTAAAAGGACCTTCTTCACTTGCCTGCAGGGTCAACTCTAGGCAAAATTGTGAAGAAGTAGCTGTTAGGTCTTTCTAAACTTTAAGTATGACAAGTATGATTCTGGAAAAGCTCAAAATGGTATCTGGCAGTCAAAATGGTTTATCACACTTCTTTAACACATAATGTTTAACACTTATTTTTTTAATCAAACTACTTACTAAGATGGAAGTACTCTGTATTCCTCTCCATATTCCCTTTTTCTCATTTCTGTGACTATTGTGGGGCCACTGATCTCCATCCATTTTGGAAAAGGCTTTTTGACTTCTTTGTGGAATATTTATGGCTAACAAAGTCTAGTCAATATTCTTCATGTGTCCTACACACTGAAGCTAATCCCTACACCATGAGATCCCCTTGGGAGATTGAATGCCTGGTTAGTTGAGGCACTTCCTTCTCTCTCGCTTGCTCTCTTGGTCGCACACTCTCCAGCATTTTCCATTCTCACCTGACTAGAAAAACTACTGGAAAGAGGTGATAGCTCATCTCGATAAAGCTGTCTAGACTTTTAGCCACATCTTTTAAGAATTTGCATTCATGGGATGCCTGGGTGGCTCAGTCATTAAGCGTCTGCCTTCATCTCAGGTCATGATCCCAGTGTCCTGGATCGAGCCCCGCATCGGGCTCCCTGCTCCGAGGGAAGCCTGCTTCTCCCTCTCCCTCTCCCCCTGCTTGTGTTCCCTCTCTCGCTGTGTCTCTGTCAAATAAATAAATAAAATCTTAAAAAAAAAAAAGAATTCTCATTCATTTCAGAAGCAGTAAAGGATTATAAATTGAAAGAGCTCCATAGAGGAAACACTTTTTTGCTTGAGAACAGCCAACAAGTTATAGGTGGTTTCATAAATTAGGTTCATCCACAAATGTTTCAATTCAAATATTGTTCTCAGTTATTGATTTATTGAACTTGTCATATTATCTCTTTATGAAATTTATCAGTTATGAGAAAATTTTCTCTAAATAAATACCTCCCCACTTCATATAGTATATTTATTCTATCTACTTTTATCCTCTGCCTAAAAACATGCTCAAGCTTTTCTCCATCCTAGAATTGTACAAATCCCTTTTTGGACTCAGTTTACTACTCAAGTGAATGCTTCATGTCTCTCCTCTTTCTTGCAGACTTCTTGAGAAGTCTCCATGTCCTAACCTCCCATCTGCTCATTAATTGATTATGATATCATTATTTATTTTATTTTCAGTTTCATCCTACTCAATCTTCCCACAGCAGTGGCCAGTGTTGGACCTTTAGACCTTTCTCCATCCTTTGTTTCCACCACATTACATTCTGTCAGTGCTTCCACATTTCTGACTATTTTTTGACTTTGCTGATTTATTCTTCCCTTGTTCTTTTTAAAATACTGGGCTAATCTGGATTTCCTTCTTCCTTTTTTTTTAAATTAATTTTATTATGTTATGTTAGTCACCATACATCATTAGTTTTTGATGTAGTGATCCACGATTCATTGCTTTCTTCTTCCTTTAAATATCTTCACTGGGTGAACTCAATGACTCCTATGTCCTCAACAATCATCTCAATTCAAATTCCAGTGTTTCTTTCTCCTAGGCTTCAGTTTCATCTCTACTTATAGGTACCACAAACTAGAAATATCTAAATCAAACACATTATCTTTCCTCCAAAGCCTATTCATCCTTCCACAGTCCCTCCCTCACTCTAAAACATGGTTTATATAAACATACAAGCCTGAGTATGGGTAAAATACGCATTTTTTTACATCTCTTTTTCTTTTATTCCTGTATTTAATTGGTCACTATATCCTGTGTATTCTCATTTTTAAATTTAAAAATTTGTCCATTCATCTCCATTATCATTTCTGCTGCTTTAACCCAAACCCTCATCCTATCTCATTTCTTTTGAGATTAAGTGTTGTGTATTATGCTTTAATTAGAGTTCTAATTAGAGTTCCCTACCCCAATTTTGTATACCAAAATAGACCATCAGACATTTGCTAAGTGAATAAATGAATACCTAACATTTATATTTCATGAAGATTACTCTACTGTTTAATACTAACACAGCAGTTGTTATTCACCAGGCATTACTCTAAATGTGTTAGCTATATTACCTTATTTAATATTTATAAATTTCTTTTGAATTAGGTACAATTATTCCTATTCTATAGATGGGGAGATAGACATAGAGAAGTGAACTGACTTGTCCAAGTTTATACAGCTAATAAATGGCAGAGCCAGAATTACATCACTGTTTGGCCTTAAATCCATGCTTTCAATCACTGCACTTCCTTACATTTCCTGTTGCTCTGCTTCTATGTATTACATTAAGACCCTAATTATTTTTCCATTATAGCTATGAGAATACAATGGTTACTCAGTTTACAAACTTACAGATACAGATCTGGAAGTAAATTCATATTTTCAGCTTCCTCCAACCCTTCAACTAATCCTAGAGCAATTCAGAACCAAGTTAGTTCAGAGTTTAAAGGGAAACTGGAGATTAAAGCAGGGTCCATTGGCCCAATAACAAATAGAGATGCAAACAACCAGCATGGTTCCTATAACCCAAAGCAAAATTAGACCTCAGGAGCTGTATCTGGATCTCTTGGTGAATATTAGCCCTGTCATGTTGGACAATGGGTAGCACCGAGTTGAGAAGATAAGGCTCTAAGGCAGGACAAAACATAATATGGAGCTGCCATTTAGGACAAAGTGAGTAGATGCTCTAGAGTAAAAGTAAAAGACAAGTCCACATAGAGGAATGGATTAATGTCAATAAATGTAAAGGAGTCAAGAATATGAAGAAACCGAGAGCCAAGATGGGTCATGGATGAGAGAGGGGCAGAGAGCAGACAGCAGAAGAGAATGTGTGCCAGAGGCAAGAATGCCTTCAAAATGAAGGTAAAGTCACTTCAGATGTCTTACACTCTGTGGTAGATTTTTGAACCGAACATCAGAAGACTGCTTATAATTTGATTCTATGAGCAATCACATGTGCAATCCTGGAAAAGCTACTTAAACAATCTGGAACTCACCTTTCTCATCTGTAAAATCAATTTTTTATTTTTTATTTATTTTATTTTTTTCAAGATTTTATTTATTTATTTTGACAGAGAGAGACACAGCAAGAGAGGAACACAAGCAGGGGGAGAGGGAGAGGGAGAAGCAGGTTTCCCACAGAGCAGGGAGCCCGATGTGGGGCTCGATCCCAGGCCCCTGGGATCATGACCTGAGCCGAAGGCAGATGCTTAACCAACTGAGCCACCCAGGTGCTCTGTAAAATCAATTTTTTAAAGATTTATTTTATTTATTTGAGAGAGAGAGAGAAGGCATGTGAGTGAGGGGAGGGACAGAGGGAAAGGATCTCAAGCAGACTCTGCTGAATGCAGAGCTGGATGAAGGGCTTAATCTCATGACCCTGAGATCACGACCTGAGCCAAAATCAAGAGTGGGACACTTAACCAACTGAGCCACCTAGGCACCCCTGTAAAACCAAATTTCAACATGGGTAATCTCTGATAATTACATAGTTACCAAGTCTAGTATCATTTACACAATGGTTTTAATGATTTTTGATCATGGACGACTCTTAATAGCAAAGAAATCTTAGCAAGTACCCCCATTTAGGAACATGCTAAATGGACAAATTTGTAAATTATTTATAAATGTGTTATTTTGTACAAACATCACTTTACTAATACATTAAGTATGTTATGAAACACAGAAATAGAAACATAAAGATTAAGCAATACAGTTAAATGCCTTATCAACTGTGATGTATCATATAATCATTACTATCTCAAGGCACAATATACAAGTAGGGTGAGGTTTATCATTATAATGGATGTAAATGCCTATTTAAAATAGTCCTAGACAATTTTGATTTTTTTTTTAAGATTTTTTTTTTTTATTTGAGAGAGAGAGAATGAGAGACAGAGAGCATGAGAGGGAGGAGGGTCAGAGGGAGAAGCAGACTCCCCGCCGAGCAGGGAGCCTGATGCGGGACTCGATCCCGGGACTCCAGGATCATGACCTGATCCGAAGGCAGTCGCTTAACCAACTGAGCCACCCAGGCGCCTGGCAATTTTGATTTTTTGCCCAATTCTTGTTAGATCTGATTAGATTTTCATTACTTTTGTATTGCAGTTTGGCTGACGATGAGCTTTTTCTTGGATTTAGAGAAGTATTAGCAATGTTAGTTTCTTGTTCACCCACTCTTATATATCAGTATTATCTTACGAAGTTTCTTGGAAAAAATCTTTTAAAAAATATTTCCATTATGTAAGCCTTCATTCCGTTAACTAATTAACAGTATACAAGTATATCACAGTATATCTCATCTGACTTTTTGGATTCCCTCACTAGCAGCTCCGGAGAGAAGGACCAAATGCAGGTCATTTTCTTGGGAGGTGATCTTTGGAAGCACAGGAGCACGTTGCCGCCGGGGGCTCAATCACAATACTGACCTCTCAGAAGCCATGTTGGACATACCTCAGAATCATCCTTTCCTTGATGACTGAGGCAGCTGGCACATTTATCCACCAACTTTCATTTCCCATTGGTTGATGGTTGTTGCCAGTGGCTTTAATTCCCCTCCACTTCTGGGTTACACCTGTCTCTGGCAGAGCGAACTCCAAACTCCCATGGTGCTGGAGAATCAGGCAGAGAAGAGAGATGCTGGTGCTAGAGGTGGAAGGCTAAATTTTAGCGTGCTGCAAACTGTTT
The DNA here is from genome assembly GCF_029215605.1 of Mirounga angustirostris. NCBI lineage: Eukaryota > Metazoa > Chordata > Mammalia > Carnivora > Phocidae > Mirounga > Mirounga angustirostris. Next base: position 70,742,870 of record NW_026991716.1, read on the forward strand.
ACTGCACCTCAGGTGAATTCAGCTGTGCTCAGCAAGAATGGCGAGTGGTATCTACAGTGTCTGCTACACTTGGTGATGGTGAGGATTAGGAGTAAGGTTAAGATTAGTAAACTGTGATAAATTGAAGCAAACAAAGAAAGGACAGCACTGGTATCTACCTCTCCCCTTCTTTCCTCAGGATGTACTCAGTTCCATATTTTGGCAATCTGTGTATTAAACATTAATAATAAATTATAATTTTTTGGGATGCCTGGGTGGCTCAGTAGGTTAAGCGTCTGCCTTCGACTCAGGTCATGATCCCAGGGTCCTAGGATCGAGTCCTGCATCAGGCTCCCTACTCAGCCAGGAGCCTGCTTCTCCCTCAGCCTGCTGCTCCACCCCTGCTTGTGCTCACTCTCTCTTTCTCTGTCAAATAAATAAATAAAATCTTTTTTAAAAAGTATAATTTTTTAATATTTTTAGACAAAATATGTAAGTGGAGGCTCTAATATTTTCTTTCCGCATTTTGAAGGTCATCTTCTATACCTCTTAGGGGCATGCATCTCTGACTTATGATCAGCTCTAGAGTTGGGTGACCTAAATGCCAGGTTCCTTAAGCTACTGAGATGTACCTTCTGGAAAAAGCTGCTTCAGACCCAGGAAGACATACCAGGTGTCGCAGGTTCTGGCAACCTTTACATCTCTAATGCAAAATTGTGGGCTTCTGCTAACAGCACACCTGCATATCCTCCAAGGACAAGTGCGGGAATACCCTGGAGGCCTCTGGAGGGTGCTAAAACATCAGAGCCCTCTTAACAGGAAATACTGCAGTGAGCGGCTACCTATTCAAGAAAACGAACTAGAGGGAGGAAGAAAATGACATCTATCTGCATATAAGCTATTCTATAGAGCAAGTTTAATTATTGTATCATTGATGTTTATAATCATGGTGGAGCTAACATTTTCTCTTTGGCATTATCACAATTCTATACATGAGGTTAAAAAAATTAATTGAATAATTTTGACATTTGAATGCCATCGATTAGGTAACTCCTGTATGCTAAATCCCTGTAAAAAGTGGTGTGAGTTATAAAAAAGATCAGTAAAACTCAGTCTCTTACTTTTCATATCGTGGGGGGGAATGAACATTGCATATAAGCAACCATAAAGCAAGGTGGAAAGAGATAAGATCTGTAAGAAAAATACGAAGGGCTGTGAATATTCTAAGATAGAAAAATTATTTCTGCACCAAGCAATTTATTATTTCTTGTGATAATAGCTAAGCCTAACCCAAATTCCATGCCTTGGAAATTTCTTTAAACATGGTCCACTGGTAAGCCCACCAGTTGAAGTTTAGTAGTAAGCAGCCTTGGGCTTAGAAAAGACGAGAAGTCTGAGATGGGCCTTTAACTCAGTAATAACTACACTGGACTCTAAAAACGCCTTCAAGAGACAAAGCAGAATACATTCTCTAACTCTCAATCATAAAGAAAAATCTAATGTTTTGTGGTATGTTTTTAAGCCACAAGCTTTTAAGAATACAAAAGCAAACAATGGAAAAAATTGTACACTATTTGTACTGACAATATATTGTTGCAGCTTTCTTGAGCATGAAAATATTTTCTCAATAAAGGTTTTATCATAAAATGGAAACTGATATGTTAGGTGTCTTTTTTCTTAGTCAGAAACCAATTTATAATGAGATTATACACATGAAAGAATTTGTAACAGAAATTTTAATAGAAAATCAAGCTGAGTAGAGCTATTCAGAATTATAATAAATAAAAAAAGAATTATAATAAATAACATTTCATGCTCAAATAAGTAGGAATTCTATACTTTTCATATTAGGTATTAGGTACAACTTGAGATAAGTACATTTTCCGTTCTGTCCAAAGACTTAAAAAATGTTATAATGAATTGCTTAAAATAAAATGTATTTGTCACATTAGCTATATACAATATATATTTGACAACTTTTTATTTATTTATTATTAGTATTTAAACTTACCGAAACATAGTTGACACACAATGTTATATTAGTTTAAGGTATACAACATAGTGATTTGACTATTCTATACATTTTTCAGTGCTCACCAGGATAAGTGTCATCACCATAAAATGTTATTACAGTGTTACTGACTATATTCCCTATGCTGTACTTTTGATCTTGTGATTTATTTATTTTATAACTAGAAGTTTGTACCTCTTAATTTCCTTCCCCTATTTCACCCATCCCCCAGCCTTCTGGCAACCTCCAGTTTGTTCTCTGTATTTATTATTCTGTCTCTGTTTTTGTTTGTTCCTTTTTTCTGCTTTTTTTTAGATTCTATGTAAGTGAAATCATATGGTATTTGTCTTTCTGTGTCTGACTTATTTCACCTAGCATAATACTCTCTAGATCCATCCATGTTGTTGCAAATGGCAAGATCTCATTTTTCTTTATGACTGAGTAATACACCTTATATGTACACACACCACATCTTCTTTTCCATTCACCTATTCATGCTCACTTGGGATGCTTCCCAATTTTGGCTATTGTAAATAATGCTGCAATAAACACAGGGGTGAATATCTTTTTGAATTTGTGTTTTTGTTTTCTTTGAGTAAATACCCAGTAGTGGAATCACTGAATCATATGGTATTTCTATTTTTAATTTTTTGAGGACCCTCCATACTATTTTCCACAGTGGTTACACTCATTTACATTCCCACTAACACTGTATGAAGTTTCCCTTTTCTCCACATCCTCACCAACACTTGTTATTTCTTTTCTTTTTGACATTAGCCATTCTGACTGGTGTGAGGTTGATATCTCATTTTAGTTTTGGTTTGCATTTCCCTGATGATTCGTGATGTTGAGCATCTTTTCATGTGTCTGTTGGCTATCCCTATGTATTCTTTGGAAAAATGTCTACTCAAGTCCTCTGCCCATTTTTTAATCAGATGTGTGTGTATTGAGTTGTATCAGTTCTTTACATATTTTAGATATAAACCCTTTATTGGATATATCATTTACAAATATCTTCTTCAGTAAGTTGCCTTTTTGTTTTGTTGATGGCTTCTTTTGCTGTGCAAAATCTTTTTATTTTGGTGTAGTCCCAATAGTTTAATTTTGCTTCCCTTGCCTGAGGAGACAGAGCCATAGATACGTTGCAATGGCCTATGTACAAGAGATTACTGCCTATTTCCTTTTGGGAGTTTTATGGTTTTAGGTCTACATTTAAAGAAACATTTTGAGTTTATTTTTGTGTATGGTGTAAGAAAGTGGTCCAGTTGCATTCTTTTCCATGTAGCAGTCCAGTTTTTGCGACACCATTTATTGGAGAGACTGTCTTGTATATTATCGCCTCCTTTGTCGTAGATTAATTGATCATATAGGCATGGGTTTATTTCCATCCTGTGTCACTGATCTATGTATCTATTTTTGTGCTGGTACTATACTGTTTTGATTACTATAGCTTTGTGGTATATCTTGAAATCTGGCATTGTGATACTTCTAGCTCTGTTCTTTCTCAAGATCGTCTTGGCTATTTAGATAACTCTTTAAAAACACTTCAATCACTACCTCCAAATTAGTATTTACATATATTTTCTTTATGTGAGCTCTGATAAGCTTTGTTGAAATTTCAAAACTTCTCATAACACCAAGCTCCTGAAGTACCTACTTAAATTCTGTTGTTTGATGCAATGAATACCCCACTATTGAATCTACATCATGAAAAGTGTACTATTTTTTTATCTTTTTTTTTTTTTCCAGACAGGGTGACTCATTTTTTTTCTTTAGGAAGGAGAGAACCAGTGCTTCCAGTTCCTCCTTTTTCTAATTCATCCTCCATACTGTTACTGAAGAGATTTTTTTTAAGGCAAAATTCTGAGCATATCACTCTTTCCTCAAAGCCTTCATAATACCTCATCACCTCCAGAATAAGTACATTATACATTTAGTGTAACATTCACAGCCCCTTACACCCCTTGCCTCAAACTACTCCTTGTATCCCATTCTCCCACAATACCAATAAGTTTGTGGTTCCCTAAACATGTCATATTTTTTCTTTCTTTGTTTTTGAACATTCAACACTACTCAGAGGACTTTCCACACAGACACTTTCTTTACCTGCCTGGTAAAGTCATATTCATTCTCTAATACTCACCTTAACACCACCTTCTTCTTGAAATGTTTTGACCTCACACAGTATGGATTGCTCCATTCTATGCACTATCCATGCAAATTATGATACCTCATGTATGGCAATTAGTTGTTTACATGGTTGACTTCTACATCAGACTATAGTCCTTTCTTGTGTTCTCACTGCCAAGGAAAACACCTATTGAAGGACTACATGGATGGATGGATGGATGGATGGATGGATGGATGGATGGATGGATGGATGACAAACTAGAGTCTCAATCAGCTACTTTAATCCTAGTGCAATTTGAAATACTTAAATAATCAATCTGATACCTTCTTAGCTAATAGGTTTTTAGAATGATTTTTAACTTCCAGAAAAAAAGTTTAGAACTTATATTACAGCACTTTTAATGGGAACTGAACTTTCTTTTACCCTCTTTCCTAAAGAAAAAAGATGAGTCACCCTGTCTGAAAAAAGAAGATAAAAAATAATACACTTTTCATGATGTAGATTCAATAGTGGGATATTCACTGCATCAAACACAATTTTATTTAAATTGTAGTTAGTTAACAGACAGTGCAATACTGGTTTCAGGAGTAGAATTCAGTGATTCATCACTTACATACAACACCCAGTGCTCATCACAAGTGCCCTGTTTAATACCCATCACCCATCTGGCCCACCCCCCACCCACCTCTCTCCCTTAACCTTCAGTTTGTTCTCTATCATTAGGAGTATCCATGGTTTGTTTCCCTCTTTCCTTCTTTCCTCCTTTCCCATATGTCCCTCTGTTTTGTTTCTTAAATTCCACTTATGAGTGAAATCATATATTTGCTTTTTTCTGATTGACTTATTTCACTTAGCATAATACATTCTAGCTCCATTAACATCATTGCAAATGGCAACATTTCATTCTTTTTGATGGCTGAGTAATATTCTATTATATATGCACCATATCTTCTTTGTCCAGTCATCAGTCAATGGACATTTGGGATCTCTCCATCATTTGGCTATTGTTGATAATGCTGTTATAAACATTGGGGTGCATATACCCCTTCAAATCTGTATTTTTGTATCCTTTGGGTAAACACCCAGTAGTGCAATTACTGGATCATAGGGTAGTTCTATTTCTAGTTTTTTGAGGAACCTCCATACTGTTCTCCAGAGTGGCTGCACCAGTTTCATTCCCACCAACAGTGCAAGAGTGTTCCCCCTTCTCCACATCCTTGTCAACAGAAAAGTCAATTCAGGTCCTCTGTCCATTTAAAAAATTGGTTTGTTTTTTATTACTGAGTTGTAAGAATTCTTTGTATATTCTAGATATAAATCTGTTATCAGATATATGATTTATAAATGTTTTATCCCATTCTGTGGTTATCTTTCATTTTCTTGATGGTGTCCTTTGAAGCATAAAAGTTTTTAGTTTTTTAATATATTTGTTGTTACTGTTTGTGTTCTTATTATATCTAAAAAGGCTTTCCTTAACCTAAGGTCATGAAGATTTATTCATTTTTTTCTAAAAGTTTTATAGTTTTAGTTCTTACATGTAGGTCTATGATCCATTTAGAGTTCATTTTTTTAGAAGGAAGGAGCCTAAGTTCATTTTTTTGCATGTGGATATCCCATTGTCTCAGCACCATTTGTTGAAAGCAATTTTCCTTTATTAAATGGTCTTGGCACTTTTCTCAAAAACTGAGTGAACACAAAGGTGAGAGTTTATATCTAAACCATCATTTTTATTCCATTGATCTATTAGACTATCTTTATGCCCCCACAACATTCTCTTGATTACTGCAGCTATGTAATATGTTTTGAAGTGATCAAGTGTGAATCCTCCAAATTTGTTCTTCTTTTTCAAGATGATTTTGGCTACTCTGGGTCCTGTGCATTTCTTTATAAATTATATCATCAATTTATCAATGTCTGTAAAAATCTCAACTGAGAATTTAATATGGATTGTATTGGCTGTGTAGACCAATTTGTGAATACTGCCATCTTAAGTCTTGTAATACACAAACAAGAGATGTCTATCCATGTATTTATGCCTTCTTAACATCTTTCAGCAAAGTTTTATAGTTCCCCCTGCTTTATTGAGGTATAACTGCAAAATAAAATGATATATATTTGAAGTGTGTGATGTGATGAATCCATCGCCTCACATAGTTACTATTTTTTACTTTTGTGGTGAGAATGTGTAAGATCTACTCACATAGCAAATTTCAAGTAGACAATACAATATTATGAACTATAGTCACCATACTGTACATTAGATCCTCATAATTTATTCATCTTGTAATAGAAAGTTTGTACCCTATAACCAACATCTCCCCATTTCCCCCACCCTCTGCCCCTGGCAACCACCATTCTTTTTTTTTTTTATTCCATATATAAGTGATAACATACATGGTCTTCCTCTGTATGGCTTATTTCACTTAACATAATACCCTCCAAGTTCATTCATGTTGTCACAAATGGCAAGATTTCCTTCTTTTCTATGGCTGAAAATATTCCTGTACATGTAACACATTTTCGTTATCAGAATAGATAGTAGATATTAGGTAAAATAGATATTTTCTTTCTCTATCCATCAGTGGACAGTTAGGCTATATCCATATGTTGGCTACTGTGTATAATGTTGCAATGAACATGGGATTGTTTCTTTTGAATATATACCCAGAATCACTGTGGTTTTGATTTGCATGCCCCTGATGATTAATGATGCTGAGAACCCTTCCATGGATCTGTTGGTCATTTGTATTTCTCCTCCCACCCCCTCTCCTCCTCCTCCTTTACAGAAATATCTATTCAGGTCCCTTGTCAATTGTTTAATCACTTCTTTTTGCTATTGAGTTTTATGAGTTCCTTATATATTTTGGATATCAGCCCCATTTCTCATATATGGTTTGCCAACATCTTCTCCCATTCCATAGGTTGCCTTTCCATTTTGTTGATGGTTTCCTTTGTTGTGCAAAAACTTTTAATTTGATGTTGTCCCATTTGTCTATTTTTGCTTTTATTACCTACACTTTTGGTGTCATATCCAAAAAAATCATCGCCAAGACTAATGTCAAGGAGCTTTTTCCCTTTTTCTTCTAAAAACTTTATAGTTTAAGGTCTTATATTTAAGTCTTTAATCTTCTTCAAGTAATTTTTGTGAGGGGTATAATCTAGGGATCCAGGATCATTTCCATGTGGATATCTAGTTTTCTCAGCATCATTTGTTGAAGAGACTATCTTTTCCTTTATTGAGTTTTCTTGATATCATTGTCAAGATTTCTTTGGCCATATAGTTGAAGGTTTATTTTTGGTCTTCAGTTGAGTTTTGAATGAACTCAAGTCTACCATGATTAGATGACTCTTTACCTAGCAATTAATTGCATAGCTTCTTGTATCAGTCTACAGGAGTGTAAGTACTCCACCATTTACTGTGATGTTAGACAATATACCTTTCTGCAACCTATTTTCCTTATCTATAAAACAATAATAATGATAGTGCCTTCCTCAGGATGGGATTATGAAGAATAAATAAAAGAAAACTTGTTAAAAATGCTCACTACATAGAACTCAAAAAAATCTTAGCTATTATTATTGCCTATTTTTCACAATTTTATTAGGGCACATCCAACACAATTATAGCTCCCTAAGGATCTTCAGATGGTTTCCTATGAATTTTAGGATTGTTTATTCTATTTTTGTGAAAAATGCCAATGGAATTTTAATAGAGATTGCATTGAAGCTGTAGATCATTTTAGGTAGTATGGACATTTTAACAGTATTAGTTCTTCCAATCCATTTATTTATGTCTTCCTCGATTTTTTTCTGTAATGTTTATAGTTTTTATTGTTCAGGTTTTTTTACCTCCTTGGTTATATTTGTTAATACTTGGTTAAATTTGTTAATACTTGGTTAAGTTTTTTTTTTTTCTTTTTTTTTTTGATGCTATTGTAAATGGGATTGTTTTCTTAACATCTTTTTTGGATAGCTCATTGTTAGTATACAGAAACACAACTGATTTTCATATGTTGATTTTGTATCCTGAAACATTACTAAATTTAGCAGCTCTAACATTTTTTTGGTGGAGTCTTTAAGGGTTTCTATATTTAAGATCATGTCATCTACATAGGGACATTTTTACTTCTTCCTTCCTGATTTGGATGCCTTTCTTTTCCTGCCTAGTTGCTCTGGCAAGGACTTCCAGTAATATAGTGAATAGAATATGGCGAATAAAGAAAAGCACCCCTGTCTTGTTACTGATCTTAGAGGAAGTCTTTGGACTTTCACTGTTATGTTAGCTGTGGACTTGTCATATTTGGTTTTTATTATGTGGAGGTATGTTCTTTCTCTACCTAATATTTTGAGAGTTTTTATCATGAAAGGATGTTGAATTTTGTCAAATGCTTTTTCAGCATCTATTGAGAGGATCACACAATTTTCATCCTTCACTTTGTTAATCTACTGATTTGTGTATATTGAACCATCCTTGCATCCCAGGGATAACTCTAACTTGATCATGATGTATGATCCTTTTAATGTCCTGTTAAATTCATTTTGTTAGTATTTTTTCATCTATGTTCATCATGGATATTAACCCAGAATTCTCTTTCCTTGTAGTGTCTTTCTCTGGCTTTGGTATCAGTGCTATGCTATCTCATAAAATGATTTGGAATGTTCTCCCCTCTTCAGTTTTTAAGGAGTTTGAGGAGGATTAGCATTAATCTTTTTTTAAGTGTTTGGTAGAATTCACCAGTGAAGACATCTATTCCTTTCTTGGGAGATTTTTGACTATTGATTCAATCTCCTTACTATAGATCTAATCAGACTTTGTATTTCTTCATGATTCAGTCTTGGTAGATTGTATGTTTGTAGGAATTTGTCCACTTCTAGGTTGCCCAATTTGTTGGCATATATAATATTTTAGGAGCACTCTCTTACAATCCTTTGTATATCTGTGGTGTCAGTTGTTACTTCTCTTTTGTTTCTGATTTTATTTATTTGGGTCCTTTTTCTTTTTTTTTTTCCTTGATGAGTCTGGCTAAGGCTTTATCAATTTGATTTATCTTTTCAAAGAAACAGCTCTTGGTTTCAATGATTTTTTTTTTTTTAGTCTTTATGTCATTTCATTCTGCTCTGATCTTTATTATTTCCTTATATCTACTCACATTGAATTTTATTTGTTTTTTGTAGCTCCTTTAGGTCTAAGTTTAGTTTTTTCACTTGAGCTTTTTTTGTTTCTTGAGGTAGGCCTGTATCACTATATATTTCCCTCTTAGAACTGCTTTTGCTGTATCTGAAAGATTTGGGGCCATTATGTTTTCATTTTCATGTGTCTCCATATATTTTTTAATATCTTCTTTGATTGCTTCATTGACCCATTGTTGTTTAGTATCATGTTGTTTAGCTTCCATTTGTTTGTGTTTTTTCCAATTTTTTTCTTGTGATTGATTTCTAAATTTATACTGTTGTGGTCAGAAAATATGTATGGCATAATTTCAATCTTGTTAAATTTACTGAAGCTTATTTTGTAGCCTAACATGTGATCTATTCCAAAGACTGTTCCATGTACAGTTGAAAAGAATGTGTTTTTGAATGGAATGTCCTGTATACATCTGATAGGTCCATCTGGTCTAATGTGTCACTCAAAGACATTGTTTCCTTATTGATTTTGTCTGGATTATCTATTCACTGATGTAAGTGGGGTATTAAAGTCCCCTACTATTATTGTATTTCCATCAATTTCTCTCTTTATTTTCACTAATATTTGCTTTATGTATTTAGGTGCTCCAATGTTGGGTACACAGATATTTGCAATTGTTACATCTCTTGTTGGATGTCTCCTCTTTCATTTTTGATTTTTTTGTTTTTTCTTTTTTTCTTAGTCTAGCTAAAGGCTTGTCAATTTTGTTTATGTTTTGAATAAACAACTCTTCATTTCACTGATCTTTTCTATTGGTTTTCAGTTTCTAATTCACTTATTTTTGCTCTCATCTTTGTTATTTCCTTCTTTTTGCTACTTTGGGCTTAGTTCTTTTTTTTTAGTTCCTTGAGGTATAAATTTAGGTTGTCGATTTGAAATACTCCTTTTTTCTTAATTAGGCATTTAGTGCCTGCTTAGAATTGCCCTCTTAGAACTGCTTTTGACCTCCATCAAAAGAACCAGCTGCCTGGTAGCACCTGCTGTTGTACCTCCTTATCCTCCCACATCACTGCTGCTGCTTTGGCTGGATGACCCCTTATTGGGGATAAGTCTCCCAACTTTGAGGCCAATACTATCATTGGCCACATCCATTTTCATGACTCTCTGAGAGTCACATGGGGCATTCTTTTTTCCCAGGCTGGAGACTTAACCCCAGTGTGTACTACAAAGCTTGGCAGAGCAGCAAATCTGGCACCAGAATTTACCAAGAGGAATGTTAAAGATGATTACTCTTTTAGTAGATGATGTTGAAGACCACCCTGCCTGGAGCAAGGGTATCAATGCTTACAATGGTGAGAAGTCCACAGAAATGTTACCTTTTCCAATCACTGATGATAAGAATCAGGAGTTTACTATCCTGTTGAGCATGCTTGGACCCAGCAGAGAAGAATGAACAGGGCATGCCTCTGACAGCTTGTGCAATGTTTATTTTTGATCCTGATAAGAAATTGAAGCTGTCATTCTCTATCTAGCTACCACTGGGAGGAACTTTGATGAGATTCTCGAAGTAGTTATTTCTTTCAAGCTGACATTGGAAAAGAGAGTTGACACCCTGGTTAATTGGAGGAATGAAGACGGTGTGATGGTCCTTCCAACTATCCCTGAAGAGGTAACCAAAAAAATTTTCCCTAAAGGAGTCTTTACCAAGGTGCGTGCTCCTATCTGGCAAAAAAGACCTCCTCTATACTCCTCAGCTGTAAGGTTCTCTTGAGAAGTTGGTGCTGGAATTGCTTGCTTAGCACAGTGAGCCAAAGGATGCTAGCTGCTAATCATGTTTTCCTGCAGCAATTTTGTAAAAACATCCTGGTATCATCCTAAAAAAAAGGGGGGGGGAATTGCTTATCTGCAGTTTGCTATGTTGTGTTTCCATTTTCATATGTTTGAATATATTTTTTGTTTTTCCTTTTGATTTCTTCTTTGATCCATTTGTTGTTCGGAGGTGCATTGTTTAATTTCCACATATATTTGTAAAATTTCCAGCTTTCTTCCTGTTACTGATTTCTCATTTCATACCATTGTGTTTGGAAAAAATACCTGGTATGATTTCAGTCTTAAATTTGTTAACACTTGTTTTGTGGCCTAACATACAAGCTAGTCCAGAGAATGTTCCATGTGTGCTTGAAAAGAAAATGTATTTTGTTGCTGCTGGGTGGAGTATTTTGTATATGTCTGTTAGGTCCATTTGGTCAAAAGTATAGTCCAAGTCTAATGTTTCTTTATTATATTTTCTGTCTGGATGATCTATATATATTGTTGAAAGTGGGGTATTGAAGTCCACAGCCATTATTGCAATGTCTATTTCTGCCTTCAAATCTGTTAAAATTTGTTTAATCTAGTTAGGTGCTCCAATGAGGGTGCATATATGTTATATCCTGTTGATGAATCGACCTCTTTATTATTATATAATGACCTTCTTTGTCTCTTGTTAGAGTTCTTTACTTAAAGTCTAATTTTTTTCTGATAGAAGTTAGCTTTTTTCATTTTCATTTTCATTTGCATGGAATGTCTTTTTTCACCTTTCAGCTTCAGCCTATGTGTGTTTATAAAGCTGAAATAAGTCTCTTGTAGGCATCACATAGTTGGATCTCATTTTTATTTTATCCAGTGACTCTGTCCTTTGGGAAGTTTAATTCATTTACAGTTAATTGTTGACAGCTAGGGACTTACTATTGCCATCTTGTTAATGTTTTGGGTGGGGGGTGTTTTGTAGTTCCTTTGTTCTTTTCTTCCTCTCTATCTTGTGATTTGGTGATTTTCTGCAGTGGTATACTTTGATTCCTTTATCTTTTCTGAATCTACTATAGGCTTTTGCTTTGGCTACTATGAGGCTTACATAAAACATCTTAAACTTGTAACAGTTTACTTTAAGCTGATAACAACATAACTTTGATCACGTACAAAAACTCTACCCTTTTATTCTTTCTCCCATTTTATGTTTTTGATGCCATAATTTGTATCTTTTCATATTGTATATTGTATATCCATTAAAAATTATTGCACCTACAGTTATTTTTAATACCTTTGTCTTCTTTTATACTGGAGGTAAGCAATTTACACACCACCAATACAGTATTAGAGTATTCCAGAATTTGACTATATATTTACTATTACTAATGAGTTTTATATTTTCATATGTTTTTATGTTACTAATTAGTGTCCTTTTATTTCAGCTTAAGAAATCCCTTTAGCATTTCTTATAAGGCAGAGCTCATGGTGATGAACTCTCTCAGCTTTAGCTTGTCTGGGAAAGTCTTTAATCTTCATTTCTGGGGGCACCTGGGTAGCTCAGTTGATTAGTTGACCTGCCTTCAGCTCAGGTCATGATCCCAGGGTCCTGGGAGAGAGCCCCATGTTGGGCTCCCTGCTCAGTGGGGAGTCTGCTTCCCCCTCTTCCCCCTCCTTGTGCTCTCTCTGCCAAATAATAAATAAATAAAATCTTTAAAAAAAATTCCTCATTTCTGAAGGACAGCTTTGCAAAGTATTCAAAGTATTCATGTTGGCACTTTGCATATATCATCCTACTCTCCCCCAGCCTGCAAGATTTCTTTCTTTCTTTTTTTTTTTTAAGCTTAACCAACTGAGCCACCCAAGTGCCCCTGCAAGGTTTCTGTTGAGAAATCCTATCATAGTCTGCTGGGTGTTCCCTTGTATGAGTGGAGTTTCTTTTCTTTTGTTGCTTTCAAAATTCTCTTTGTCTTTGATTTTTGACAGTTTTATTATCATGTGTTTCAGTGAATTCCTCTTTGGGTTTCATCTGTATGGGGACCTATGAACTTCAGATACCTGGATGTCTTATCTCTGACCAGATTTGGGAAGTTTTTAGCCCTTATTTCTTTAAATTAGCTTTTTTGTCCCCTTTTCTCTCTCTTCTGCTTCTGGGACTCCTGGATTCTGAATATTGTTTCTTCTGGTGGTGTCCCATAATTCATGTAGGTGTTCACAAATTTTTTTCATTCTTTTTTTCTTTTTTCTCAGCTGACTAGATAATCTTAAATGCCTTGTCTTTGATTCACAGATCTTTCTTTTGTTTAATCAAGTCTCTTGTTGATGCTTACCATTGCATTTTCATTTCATTCATTACATTCTTCATCTCCAGAATTTCTGCTTGGTTCTTTTTTTTATGATTTCAATATTTCTGTTGGCTCTCTTTTTTTGTTCATGTATTTTTTTCCTGATTTCATTAAGTTGTCTGTTTTTTCTTATAGTTTGGTGAGCTTCCTTAAAACAATTATTTTGAAAATTCTTTTTTTGGTCAGAGAATTCATAGATTTCCATTTCTTTGTGGTCAGTTACAGGAAAATAATTATGTTCCTTTGGTAATGTAATGTTTCCTTGCTTTTTTGTGATTCTTGAAGTCTTGCATTGCTGTCTTCTCATTTGAAGAAGCAGTTACCTCCTCTAGTTTTTACTGACTGGCTTCAGGAAATAGATACCTATATTGGTCACAGTCCAGCTAGGAACTCTGAACGTATTTTCTCAGATGTCTTCTATGAATGTGCCCACTCCATACATGTTCCCTCTTGGGGGAATTTTTAAGATTCTTTGTCCTCTCTTGATCCTGCAAAACTGTATTGGGTGCTGAGAGTCTCCTATTTGTTTTCCTTAGAGTGGCAGCCTGAAATGCTCAAGTTTGTGAGCATTCTCCCAATCTCAAAGAGTCAGGCTGGCTTTCTGCACTTAGTAGTTTTCAAAGGCTGTTTTTTGCTGTCTGAGGAAGCATGTGCTGGGAGCTGGTCCTGGGGGGTGGGATGGTGAGAGGTATGGGTGAGATGGGGTTATCTATGGGTCAGCTGTGGGGGTCTACAGGCAAGATGTTCCCAGTGGCTTGGGGGTAGGATTCCTGATGGAGTTCACAAGTCAGTTAATAGGAAAAAGTGGTTAATGACATCCCTTTAATGAGTTTGGAGCCCTGGCTGCTGTGTTCCCAGCCTCTGCCAACCCTTGGTCTTGCTGATCACTTCAGTAGTTTAAGTGAGAAGAGAAAAAAGTGTGCCTCTTGAGCAACATCCTGCATGGCTAGGGAAGCTGGGCATTCACTCACATGTTCCCACTTTCCCCCAGGGGAAATTATGGTTGGTAATAATGTCTGCACTCATTCTTGATTTTAGTAATTTGAGTCTTTCTTTTGGTCTAACTAAAGCTTTATTGATTTGTTTATCTTTTTGAAGAACCAACTGTAGATTTTGTTGATTTTCTTTATTATTTTTTATTTATTTCATTAATTTTGGTCCTAATGATTTTCTCCCTTGTGCTTGTTTTGGATTTAATTTATTCTTCTTTTTCCAGTATCTTAAGTAGAATGTTAGATCACTGTTTGAGCTATTTCTTTTTTTTCTTTTTTAACACAGGCATTTACAGCTATAAATTTCTAAGAATTGCTGTAGCTGCACTTGTTAACTGTCAGTAGGTTGTATCTTTATTTTTATTCATCCTAAAGTAATTTCTAATTTTTTCTTTTGACTTCTTCATTGGCCCATTGGTTTTTTTAGTTATGTTGTGTCTAACTTCTTCATTATTTGTGAATATCCCAAATTTCTTTTGTTATTAATCTCTAATTTCTGTCCATTGTGATCAGAGAAATACTTTCTACATTTTCAAACCTTTTAAATTTATTGAGGCTTGTTTTATAGCCTAGCATGTGGTTTATCCTGGAGAATGTTCCATATACTCAGACAAAGGTGTATTCTGCTGTTGTTGCATAGAGTATTCTATATATGTCTGTTAGGTCTATTTTGCATATACTATTCAAGTTTTCTATTTCTTTTGTTGATATTTTACTCAGATGTTCCATTCATTATTGAAAGGGGGTATTGAATTCTTCAATTATTATTGTCAGGTTTTCTATTTTTCCTTTCAATTTGTTTTTGCTTCATTTATTTTAGGGCTCCCCTGTCAGGTGCATATATGTTTATAATTATAATGTCCTGGTAGATTGACCCTTTCATCATTACAGAACATCCTTTTTATATCTTGTAACATTTCTCATTTTAGTCTACTGTGTTTAATATTATTATATATTATATTATATTATATTATATTATATTATATTATATTAGCCTGTGGTTGCTGTTTATATGATATACCTTTTTCCATTCTTTTACTTTCAATCTATTTGTATCTTTGAATATAAAGTGCTTCTTCTGTGGACACCATATAGCTGGATCATGTTTTCTTATCCAGTATGACAATTCTGCCTTTTGACCAAATTATTTAACCCATTCATATTTAATGTTATAATTGATATAATTGCATTTGTGCCTGCTATTTTAGTTTTTAAATTTTTACTTTCTATTGTCTCATGCCTTTTTTGTTTCTATTCCCCCTACTGCCCTCTTCTGCATTAAATAAATTTTTTTGAGTTATACTTTAATTACTGTAATTATTTTTTCATGATTTTAAAAGTACTTTTGTCAATTATTTTGTCAATAATTGCTCTAGGGATTACTATATACATCTCATCAGAATCTACTTTAGGTTTATACAAACTTAATTACAGTGCAATACAGAAACATTATTTCTGTTCAACTCTATTCTCTCTTTTGGACTATTATTGTTATGCATTTATTATATATATATTTTATATATATATATATATATAACTAATCTACCAATATATTGTTATAATTATTACTTTGTATAATTTTATGTCTATTAAGCTGAGTAAAGAGAAGAAAACAAGCTTTATTTACAGAGTTTGTTATATTAACCTTATTATTTACTCTTTTTGGTTCTCTACATATGTTCCATGGATTCAAGTTACCAAAAAGTGTCATTTCCTTAGTCCAACAAGACTTTGCTAACACCAAACTTCTTTGTACTATTGTTGGCAAATATGTTATATTTCTATATGTTCTGGTCCAATCATACAATTATATATATAGTATTTTATACAATTGTGTTTTAAATCAGTTAAGAGAAGAAATAAGAGGCATACATTTATAGTACCTTTTATAATTAAAATGAATTATTTTCTTTACTTAATAAAGTTTTAAATTAACTAAATGTTATGGGGGCTTGCGTTCCTCCACCCCCATCAAAGTCACATGTTGAAGCCCTAACTCTCAATGTGATAGTATTAGGAGTTAAGCCATTTGAGAGGTAATTAGTTTAGATGAGGTCATGAGGGTGGATCTCCCATGATGATATTAGTGTCCTTAAAAGAAGAAGGGCTTCCTCTCTGCCTGTACACAAAGAGGCCATGTGGACATACAGAGATGGTTGCTACCTACAAGCCAATATAAGAGGCCTCAGTGTGTAACCCACACTGGCAATACCTTGATCTTAGACTTCCCAGTCTGTGAGAAATAAATTTATATTTTTTAAGTCACCTAATCTGTGATATTTTGTTATGGCAGTCTGAGCTGACTAAGACATTAAATTAACAAATTCAAGCAGGGGTAGTTTTTGAGGTCAGTCTCTGAAATGTGTTTTGACCTTAGAAGGTTTCTTAGCTCTCTCTTTCACTGACTCTCTTTAATGAACTAGCTGGTCTATGATTCTGTTTGTTGTTCTTTTTTTTTTTCTTTAAGATTTTTTATTTATTTATTTGAGACAGAGAGAATGAGAGACAGAGAGCATGAGAGGGAGGAGGGTCAGAGAGAGAAGCAGACTCCCTGCCGAGCAGGGAGCCCGATGCGGGACTCGATCCCGGGACTCCAGGATCATGACCTGAGCCGAAGGCAGTTGCTTAACCAACTGAGCCACCCAGGCGCCCTGTTTGTTGTTCTTAATTAAGAGGAATTATTGTTTTTGAGTGCCCTTAATTTAAAAAATTAAGTGCTAATTTCTTCAATACATACAAATCAATTAGAAAAAGAAAAAAATCCACTGGAACAAAATGGACAAAAGATATGAACATATGGATTTAAAAAGGAAGTATTTGTGGGTTTTAAACATATAAAGAAATTGTCAACCTCACTTATAATTAAACAAAAAGACAAATTAGAGCTATACAAAGATTACATTTTCATATGCGAGGTTGGCAAGGATGAAAAATTGGTAACACAGTCCCAACACTGTTGGTGAGAATATAAATTGTTACAATAATCTCTGAACAGTGCTTTGACAATACCTATCAAAATCACAAAAGCCCATATCCTTAAACCACTTCCAAGGATTTACCCTAGAGATATACTGGTAAATGTAAAAGATGACGTATATACTCATTAGTCATTGCTGCACTGTTTGTAATAGCAAAGAGCAGAAAACCTTCTAATATCGGGTTGTTTAAATAAATTAAGTCACATCAGTTTGTGGTAGATTGCACAATAGCCCCATTTCATTAGATTTTCCTCTATATACGCCCTTTACTGTGTCATTTTGTAGTGCTCTTCCACTGTGGATGGGGTGTAATTCCCTGCTCTGGGCCCTTAGCACATGATTTGTTTTGGCTGATAGCATATTGACAGATGTGATGCCAACAATATTTTGAAAAGGACTTACCTGGATTAGGCTTGCCTTCTCTTGTGCTTCTACAGTTGTCAAGAGAAGAACATGCTAAGGCTGTTCCACTCATCTTGGGACACCAGTCAATCTCTAGAAGCACAAGCAAGCCCAGATTAGTAGAGTTTACCAACCAGGTCCAACTCAGATTATCCGATCCTGCAGGTGCATACGCTATACATGTAAAGAATTGTTTCAAGCCACTGAGTTTTGAGATGGTTTATTACACAGCAATAGATAGATAATACACTGTGCAATGGATACCATCTAACCATAAAAGAGTTCTTTATTATAGTAATAGGAATAGTCTCTGACATTTATAGTTCAGTTAAATTAAGTGCAGAACAATGTGAAGTATTCAATCATTTGTGAAAGTAAATTTGCACACATGTGCATAAGATATGACTAGAAGGATACACAAGAAAAGCTGATAAAAGTTTGTTGCCTGTGGATAGGTTATCCAGATAGCTGAGGGACAGGAGGAGTGGAAAGAGACTTTCTCTTGTATACCTTTTTGTTACTTTTTTTCAACTGTTTAAATGAATTATGTATGTTAAAAATAAATAAATTTTTTTTTAAAAATCAGGATTTTCCTGGTGCTCCAAATTCTTCTAACAACTAATAGAGCAGAAAAAAATTCTGAAATCATTAGATTTTTCTTCCTTTAAAAATGCCATTTTTTTACTTAAGTGATTGTGGGATTCTTTACTTTTCCCTTAAATTGGGAGTTTCAGCAGTATTTGTCTAGCTGCACAGCTCTAGTTTATTATTCTTTCTTGATAGCTAGAATATATATGTAAAGAACTCTTAATTAAAACTCAATCCCATAGGGCTCCTGGGTGGCTCAGTCAGTTAAGCGTTGGACTCTTGATTTCGGCTCAGGTCATGATCTCAGTGTCATGGGATGAAGCACTGCATCCAGCTCCATGCTGAGTGTGAAGTCTGCTTGAGATTCTCTCTCCCTATCTCTCTGTGCCTCCGAACACACACTCACTCACTCTGTTTCTGTCTCTCTCTCTTTCTCAAATAAATAAATAAATCTTAAAAAAAAAAATCTCGTGAAAACAAACAGCCAAATTTAGAAAATGGGCAAATGAACTGATCAGACACTTCATGAAAGAAGATACAGAGGTGGTAAACAAGAACATTAAAAGGTGCTTAAGATCACTGACCGATGAAAAGCAAAATGAGATACTACTACACACCTTTTAGAATATCTAAAATTAAGAAGTCTAACCATGTCAAGTGTTAGAAAGATGTGGACTAACTGGAAATCTTCACTGCTGGTGGTAATGTAAAATAGTATAACCACTTTGGAAACCAGTTTGGCAATTCCTGAAAAAGTTAAAAATGAATCTACAATATGACTTAACCATTCCACCTCCAGTAATTTACCCAAGAGAAACAAAAGCATGTGTCCACACAAAGACTTGAACATGATTTTTTTATCAGAGCTTTATATGTGATAGCCCCAAACTGGAAACAGACCAAATATTCATCAACAGGTAAAGGAATAAACAAAATATCCTATATCCATACTATGAAATACTACTCAGTTAAAAAAAGGGGGGGAATGAATTATTGATACTCATAATAACATGGATGAATCTCAAATTTAGTATGCAAGTGAAAGAAGCCAGATAAAAGAGAGCACATACTCTATGATTCCATTTA
Organism: Mirounga angustirostris; assembly: GCF_029215605.1. NCBI lineage: Eukaryota > Metazoa > Chordata > Mammalia > Carnivora > Phocidae > Mirounga > Mirounga angustirostris. The sequence goes on from NW_026991716.1 coordinate 70,762,292, forward strand.
TATAAAACTCCAGAAAATTCAAACTAATCTATAGTGACAGAAATGAAATCAATGGTTGCATGAGGATGGGTTTGGGTGGAGGTAATGTGAGATGGACGGATTAGTAAAGGTCATGAGGAAACTTTTGAGGGTGATAAATATGTTCATTTTCCTTATTCAAGGGTGTATACATAAGTCAAAACTTACCAAGTTATGCACTTTAATTATATGCAAAAGAAAATTGAAAAAGAAACCAAATGTTAGGATTTATAAAGCTGAGCAGTAACTATACATGTTTTTGTTACACTATGTGTTTTCTATATTTAATAACAAAATATTTACATTCAATTAAAAAAGAAAACTAGATTTCCCATACTTCTGATAATTGATTTAATAAACTAGTGGAAATAGTAAGTTTTCATGAAAACAGGGCCCTTGCCTGTTTTATTCACCATTGCATTCTCAGTTCTCAGTACAGTGCCTAGAAACACTCATCATATACTTCAAAATTATCTAATAAATTATGACTAAATTCAGCTTATTCATAACTACTGGTTATTTTCTTATTTTAAAGAAGTTTTCAGTTCCTTATGGTAAAGCTTGGAAATCATGGAACAATTTTAGAGTGATTGCCCATACTGTGGTGTGTAGTTGATGAGATTATCAGAAAACTCTATCATCTATCTATCATCTATCTCCTATATATGTTTGCATTCAGGCAGCTTGTACCAACAAAGTCCTATTGGTTGCTTACAGGTGCCACCCCGTCTGATTATTGAACACTTATTAGTCCATGTTTTCATGCACCATACTGATTGTAAACTATTTTGGATATCATCCCTTCACAAATGTCATCACATAAATTTTCTTGGGTTCAAGTACTTCTTGATGCTAAACAACCCTCCAAAAAGTTTTTGCTCAAGTTCAGTACAGGCATCCTTTGGCATGTACTCTGCACCCAAATCCTTTTTTCTACCATCATCTACACTGCTCAGACCATATGATTTGACACTGGTTTGATTTTGTCTCCCTAGTTAAACTCTTAACTTCCTTTTTTTTTTTTTTTTTCCACTGCCAAGGTGATGTGATAAATCTCTATTCCAAAATACACAATATATTTAGTCCTCTCTTCTTGGGCTTTTATATGGGGATCTAAACTAAATCTGATACGTATTCACTTACTGGCTTCAAATATTTCAAGCAGTTCTAGAAGGCAACTTATTAACCTATGTACTTTAGCTCACTGAATAAGACTTATAAAATACATTAGAGAAGCGTGGATCATGTATCCAGCTTTGGCCCAAGTCTGTCTGCTGAACCTCTGCCATGGACATGCAATAGATTGTCTGTCAATCTGCCAGGATTTGAAATTTTTTAAAGGAGAATTTCTGGCTTTGGAGGTGGCTCTGTTTGGAAGACAAAGTAAGTACCACAAAAAAGGCACATTAATAAACATTTATTGAACTGTATTAAATTTAATTGAAATTAATTGAATTCGGATGATGGCTACAATTGCAACTGCTCCCATTTCTTGACTGAATTCCAGTTTTGGTTTAGAACCCAGTTTGGGCAAGGACTAGAGAAATGGAAAAACTTCAGTGTCACCTTCAAAGTTGAATTACTGTACATTAGAAAAAGTATTAGGTAATATCGCTGATTTAAATATCATAATTTCCTTTGAAAAAAATAATTTCAACCAAATAAGGTAGATTTTTCTTTAAACAAAGTTCACTATTTTATCCTTTACTCTAGGTATTTTTCAGCTTCTTACAGCCAAATTTGACTCTTCATTCTAGAATTATTAGAATTTCTCCTGGACATCACTGAAAATATAGAAATTTAACGTTATAATATTTAGAATGATAAATGTCTGTATTCTCACCTCCATACTGAATAAGTCACCACAACTTATAGTGTCTAGCTCTTAAATATTTGTATATGATGTTTTGAACCCTTTTAAAACCGTTTCCTTTTTAAAACAAATATTTTATGAAGCCCCCTTTACATAAAATTTACCTTCACACATACATTTTAAGTATATACTATATTAACTATAATATAAAAGAGAAATAAAAGGAGAATAATTAAACATTAAATAATATTAATGACCTATAAATGTTTGGGCATAACTATATTAGAAGACCTAATGCGGTGGTAATATACTTCCACCTATTTATAGTCTAGTATTTAAGAGAAAGTAGACCAATATTCAAATAAACAGTGAAAATAATTTTTCTTTCTATTAGACATTTTGAAGTAAGATTCACTGTGGATGCAGTAACTACAAATGCAAACTGATACAGTTGGGTTGTATTGGTGACTCAAATAGCATGAGTGGCCGAGCTGTCAGAAATAATTTTGTGAAGTTCCAAACAAAGCAATATATATTCTTCCTTCAATGAACATGGCAGCTGCATTCCTGGAAAATTCAGTGTATATTAAAATCATACTATAAGTATTTGCAGTTTCAATGTAAAATGGAGTTGTTTCTAGGCTGAGATGATTGTAATCTGGTTTTTCATCTACAAGAATGTCTAGATGGGTATTTGAATGTCATGTGGGAAGCAGAAAAACTTTTCATTGCATATTACTATCCCTCTAATTACAGGATGTCTAATATCCCTGGCCTCTACACACTAAATGTCAATCACAGGGACAGCCAGAAAATGCCTCCACAGATATCCAAAATGTTCACCAGAGATAGTGTCACCCTGTTGAGAACCACTGGTCTATGTAATCTGTTCCTGCCTTGCCAATCTTTTACCACTACTTAGTCGGGTTTTGCAACAACTAGCACTTGGATCTCCCAAATTCTCTCCCTGTCCTCAGTCTTCTCTGCCCATATTTCATCCTTCAAACAGAAAGCAAAAGTGATCTTCCTAAAATGCACATCTGGTCCTGTCATTTCCCAGCTGAATATGGTCAGAGGCTCCCCGGCACTATAGAATGAAGTCAAACTTTTTAGAATGGAGGGAAGAAATCTGATCCCACTATATTTCAAATCTGACCTTGTACTACTCCCTCCAATGTGCTGTACTCTTCCCCTTGTATTCTCTAGAACTGAACAAGGTCTCGGAGTCTTTCCACCAATTCACCCATAGCTGGTCTGATGAGTTCTTACTAAGAATTCAAAACGTTATTCAAGCATGGCTTCCCCAGTGAAGCCTTCTCCAGACAATCTCCTCACTGTGCCCCTGACCCTGGTGCTTGCCATGTTTTGTAACTGTTAGATAGTCTGCCTCCACCACTAGACCGTGAGTTTAGTCTGACAGTAGGGATTTTTATGCTATCTATCTTTGTACCCCCAAAACATCAACTGGGTGGAGGCCATATGGTAAGCTTTGAAAAAGTGAAACACTTTTAAAGTTGAATGATCCTATAATGTTAGCTCTTTGGAGTTCTACAGATTACCATGTAATTTATTTCTCTTTCAATATTTTCCCTTGAAGAATCACATATTTCCAACCAGTTTAAACTCTCCATCTATTACAGCCTTTTATCTTGTTCTTTCTTTAGTATTTATTTAAACTCCAATAAATTTGGAAACATCTTTGTTATATTTTCCTTTTACTAGCTCAAACCCCACTGTACTGACTCACGAAAAAAAATGTCCCCTTTTGACCCAATCCTAGTTGATATTTTACTTGATTTATTTAGCTTTACTTAATTAATTTAGCTTTACTTATTTACTTAATTTACCTTCTTTATATATCTTAGACAAGAAGCCCACTTCTTTCTAAGGTGATTTGAAATCAGCTCATGAAAAGAGTTTTATTTTCATTAACAATTAAAAAAATTTTTTTTGTCTTTGAGTGGATATATATAACCTCATGTTGACTGTTTGGTTTTAAGTGTTGGTTCATGGTTTGATGATATATGTGCTTGATGTTATTCACCAATACTTGATTTTGCTTTAGGTATTTTTCAGATTTGAGAGGATTTACCTTTATCAATTATTTTGCTAATTTAAGGCAGAGACCAAAATGAAGTAGTCTTAAATAATGTTTGTCCATGCTGGACTACTTGGCTTCCCTCTGCCTCATGAAGGTGGCCATAATCAGTCGTCTTTTTTTTTTTTTTTTTTTAACTACATGTTATTCCTTGCCTTCCTAGGACTTAACAGCAATATTTCAACAACTTACTAATGACTTTCGTTTGGGTCATGAGAAGAAAAGTGGATCCTGTAGAAACAATCTAAATAAATGATAGTACCGAAACATTTTCGTGGAGGCTACAAAGTGACCTATTGAAATACACTAAATTGGTTCTTCTCCATTAGGACATTCAGATCCTCCTTTTATTTCATTTTGGAATGAAAGAATAAATGGGGACCAAATGTGCTCTGAAATCCTCTGTCCTGCTCTAGAGCATGGAAATAGCAACTCACACAAAAATTTTTCAAGCTGTCAGGAGTAAGGCAAGTTTTGGCTAAGATCAAGTGTAAGATCATTAAATGCTTAAAACAATCAAAATAGAATGGATTCTAGTAAGCTTTTCTCACTCAAAGGAAACTTCTTTAAAAAGTAGTTACTGGGGCGCCTGGGTGGCTCAGTTGGTTAAGGACTGCCTTCGGCTCAGGTCATGATCCTGGAGTCCCAGGATCGAGTCCGAGGATCAAGTCCCAGGATCGAGTCCCACATCGAGTCCCACATCGGGCTCCCTGCTCAGCTGGGGGTCTGCTTCTCCCTTTGAGACCCTCTTCCCTCTCGTGCTCTCTGTCTCTCATTCTCTCTCTCAAATAAATAAATAAAATCTTTAAAAAAATTTTAAAAATAATAAATAAATAAATAAATAAATAAAAAGTAGTTACTGATCTAAATGTCTTTCAATGAGGCAATTAAAAAAATGTGGTATAATAATTCAAAGCATGGAATATTTTGTGGTCTTTAAAAAAGAAGACAGCAAACCTATAGTTATGGACATAGAATGATATGTGGTTGTCCTAAAATAAGAAAAATTATGAATAATGCATATACTATGATCCCATTCATATAAAAATGGCAGAAACAGAAGTAAAATATGTACGAGAGAGAAGATTGGAAAGATACACACATGTCAAATTGCAGTCAATGCTGTACATTGAAAGCTTTAGTTTCTGTGTCTATTTCTTCCACCAGGTTATGAGTTCCTTGGTTGCCAGATCAAATAAGGGGATGCCCAGTTAAATTAGAATTTCAAGTAAACAATGGATTTTTTCTTTTTAGTATGAGTACACCCCAAATATTACACAGGACATACATATACTAAAAAATTTTTCATTATTTATCTGAAATTCAAATTTAACTGGATGCTCTGTATTTTTTTTATTTGCGAATTCTGGCAATTCTACTTTAAGGAGACTATAAACTCTTCATCTTTGTACTCCTATCATTAGCATACTTAAAGATATACAGTGGTTGCATAATAAATCCTGAGAGGGAGAGTAGTTCAGGAGAGCACAATAATAACAGGCAATTTTGCTAAGTGTGTTACATATATTATCTCAATTCCAATGGAAATGCCTTAAAGTTTTATTAGGTGGCCCTATTTTACAGAATAAGAAAGAGAGGTATATAGAAGTCACACAGTAAATGAGGGAGCTAGAAATGACCCCAAGTTTTTGGGTCCTGATTCAGCAGCCATAACCAGCTGCCAGTTGCCAAGAGGAAAGGGGGAAAGAGAACCAGGGGTGAGGCTTTGGTTCTGCACAAGTGCAGTTGAGCGGGACTGCACAAACTCCTGAACCTTGCTAGAGGTGGAAGGTGGGCTATGTCGGAGGCACAGACAAATCTGGGCCTGGTCCCCATATCCACCACTCATTCAAACAAGTTACATAATTTCTTTTGACCTCAATTTTCTTGTCTGTACAACTGGATTCAGAGGACCTACCTGAATACTGGCACAATGAGTACAGGAGGTAATTTCTGTAAAGCGATCAGCACGGGGCTTAGCCGGCGAAAGAACACTCAGTCAATGCTAGTTATTATTGGCCCACAACTCCAGTTTTTTCATTTGTAAAACAGAATAACATCAATAACAAGACAGTAGTGCTAATGATAGGGATATTGCCAAGTTGATTTGAGGATCAGATGAGAAATACATATTATCTTTATAAATTCTAAAGTGCTTCTTATTCTCCTTGAGTACTTGTTCTTTAGATCAGAACCAGAATTAATACCATGCCAAAGCATTACTACAATTTTTCCCCTGAGTAATTAATTTTGTTTTAAAAACTATCATACAGTAAAATCAACTCTTTGGTGTATAAAGTTTCATGAATTTTAACCCATATAGATTTATGTAACCACTACCCCAGTACAGATACAGAACATGACTATAGCTTTTGAGATTTTTTTCCAAAGTGTTTCATATTCTTGTTGCAAAACACTTTTAAAAATTAAAAAAAAAAAACTTAGAAGATAACCATGAAGATACAAATTAACAAAACTGGCTTTTTGTGCAAATCTCGGCAGTCTCCAGTCCCTCTAGGTCTTGTCTGGGCCATTTTTGCTGTTGACTGTGGAGATTATCTCTTTCCACAAAAGTCATCAGGCATCGGCTTGAGAGTTGGGGCATTCTTTCAAGCTAAAGGCCCATGTCACAGGCACAAACTTCAGCATTCCTCATTTGGTCCTTTTTTATATTACCTTCCAGAACTTAATTTCCCCAACTATTTCCTCTATTTGCCATTTTCTCTCACAAATGAAGAGAATTTTCAAATGAAGACCTGGAATACCAGCACCTTTTCACCCTTTCAGGAAAATTATTGGGGATACAGAGTTATTGAGAGAGCAACGGTGGAGCTTTCAGGACCCAAAACCTCTGATATAACAGCTCCTCCAGGTAAGTAATCTATCCCTTTCCCCACTCCATCCTCTCCACCTACCCAACCTACCCGGCACCCCCTGGGAGGATAGACTTCTGGACCAAACTTCCGTCCTCCAAGAGCGGCCACCTCCCATCCGCCACCCGACCTCGTAGGCTTTCCCAGTTTAAGTAACTTGCGCTGACACACCGTTGTCACATCCGCTTTTCTGGGTGACTCAAGTCATTGCTATTTGCCTTTTCTTTCTAGATGCTTTGGCTGCTGTGTTCTTTCTTCCCTCTGCTTTTTTTTTTATTTTTATTTTTTTATTCTTCCCTCTGCTTTTAACTTGGGGAGGAGAAAAGCTAATGAATCAAGAATGAATCTCCTCTCCAGTAATCCTTTTATCCCTCCTTAAAGTTGGCTCTCTCGGTTCTCAAGTTCCGTAACTATCCAAGAAGTGCGGGGGCGGGACAGGTGGGGACGCATAATTACACCGAGACCTCAAGTTGGCATGTAAGGAATCACTTTGGTGGGAAGACTTTCCGGAGCTCCCCTGCAGCTTGCTGAGCGTTTCTGCCGCTGCCGCTCTACATTTTCTGCTCATTTCTTGATGCTGGTGCTTCGCGTTGCTCTGTCACTCCTAAATCTATTTTGTTACGGCCCTAGGTGCCCAAATCAGGGTAAATTCCACGAGATTCACCAGCGGTTTTCCTGTCCAAGGTAAACACAGTAGGCAAAATGAGGACCCACCAAAGGATACAGGGGAGCGGGGGGGAGAGAAAGGAATTCCCTCACCTTTTCCGGCACACTCCTTGTTAATTTCCACCAGGAGGAGGCGCGCGGCCCAGATCCCCTCAGCCTTCTTTTTTAAATCCCCCTACCGAGGGCTGCCAAGGTTGGCGGCGCGGCGGGAGACATCTCTCGGGCAGACCTGGCTCTCCCCCGCCCCCCGGGTTGGTTTTTCCCAGCGGCGGAGGCTGGGCCAGCGGCTGGGGTGCGAGGAGAGTCGGCGCCCGCAGCGCGGAGCCGAGAAGTCGCCGAGACTCTGGTGGGACTCGGTTGTCTCCGGAGGTGACGGGTGCGGAGGTGAGCGGTGGGGAGCAAGCGGCGAGGGCGAAAACCCGGAGGCAGCGCCGGCCCCTTCCCATCCTCTGGAGGGAGAGTGGCGTAGGTCCAGGTCCCACAGCCGCTTTGTTCGCGGCCTCTCCCCTCCTCTTTGGAGATGACTCGAACCCCCTCTGGAATCGGAGGGGCTCGCGGGGGCGCGGGCCGGGGGCCGGGGGAGCGGGCGGCGGCGACAGCTGTAAGTTCCTCCACTTCCTGCTAATCCGGGAAGGTACCAAAGGAGATCAAAAGACTCCTGTAACCTGAAACTTCCCTCTCATCCAAACCTGGACCGGGAGAGGTCCGGGCGGGGGCGGAGACCCCGGAAGGCAGGTCGCCAGCGGAGGCGGTGGGGGAAAGGAGCTGCGAGAGTGAGAAGTTTGGTCGGGAAGGCGCGGGGGATTAAGCGAGAAGTTAGACTCGGGGTACGAATCTGATCGGGAAAGGAGGAGGGCGGGAGGCTGGAAGGGTATATATAGTGTGGGCCTGGCAGAAGGCAGACTTTATGCTGGGTGTCTCGGGCCGCGCGCCCCTCTCCCGGGTAAGGATGTGCGTGGGACTGGGGGAGGCGAAACCTGGACGGACTTTTGGAGGGAGGTCTTGGGAACCAAGTGGGGACGACTTGGCTTGGAGAGTCCGGCTCCCGCACTCGGGGAGCTGCGGCCGCCGCCGTTCCTCACGCTTCTCTCCCGCCTGTCCCAGGTCCCGGAGCGGATCAAGCGCGAGGCGCCAACAAAAGAGGCAAGGAGGTGCCACCCGGGGGCCGCGGCAGGAAGAGGAGCGGGAGGAGGAGCGCGGAGCTGAGTCCCGACCCGGCGTGCGTACTTTCTGGAGGGAAGGGGCGGGGGAATCAACCCCGGGAGGGGAACGCCCGGTGGCGAGGGGTTTAGCCAAGTTCCGGCTGCGGCGGCCCTCCTCCGCTCCCACGAGAGGAAAGTTTTCTCCAGACGCTTCCGGCCGACCCGCGCCCTCCGGACCCAGTTCCCGAGCCTTCGGAGCGGGCGCCGTCCCAGCCCAGCTCCGGGGAAAGCCGCGCGCGATGCCTGGGGGGTGCTCCCGGGGCCCCGCCGCCGGGGACGGGCGGCTGCGGCTGGCGCGGCTGGCGCGGCTGGCGCTGGTCCTCCTGGGCTGGGTCTCCTCGTCCTCTCTCACCTCCTCGGCGCCCTCCACCTCCTCCGCGTCGTTCCTGGCCTCCGCGGTGTCCGCCCAGCCCCCGTTGCCGGGCCAGTGCCCCCAGCCCTGCGAGTGCTCCGAGGCTGCGCGCACTGTCAAATGCGTTAACCGCAACCTGACCGAGGTGCCCGCGGACCTGCCCTCCTACGTGCGCAACCTCTTCCTTACCGGCAATCAGCTGGCCGTGCTCCCCGCCGGCGCCTTCGCCCGCCGGCCGCCGCTGGCCGAGCTGGCCGCCCTCAACCTCAGCGGCAGCAGCCTGGAGGAGGTGTGCGCTGGCGCCTTCGAGCATCTGCCCAGCCTGCGCCAGCTCGACCTCAGCCACAACCCGCTGGTCAATCTCAGCGCCTTCGCCTTCTCCGGTAGCAACGCCAGCTTCTCGGCCCCCAGCCCCCTGGTGGAACTGATGCTGAACCACATCGTGCCCCCTGACGACGAGCGGCAGAACCGGAGCTTCGAGGGTATGGTGGCGGCTGCCCTACGAGCCGGCCAAGCGCTTCGCGGGCTCCGGCGCCTAGAACTGGCCAGCAACCACTTCCTGTACTTGCCTCGGGACGTACTAACCCAACTACCCGGCCTCAGGCACCTGGATCTGCGCAACAACTCTCTGGTGAGCCTAACCTACGTGTCCTTCCGCAACCTGACACACCTAGAAAGCCTCCACCTGGAGGACAATGCCCTCAAGGTCCTTCACAATGGCACCCTGGCAGAGTTGCAAAGCCTGCCCCACGTCAGGGTCTTCCTGGACAACAATCCCTGGGTCTGCGACTGTCACATGGCAGACATGGTGGCCTGGCTCAAGGAGACAGAGGTAGTGCAGGGCAAAGCCAAGCTCACCTGTGCATTCCCGGAAAAAATGAGGAATCGGGCCCTCTTGGAACTCAACAGCTCCCACCTGGAATGTGACCCTATCCTCCCTCCATCCCTGCAGACTTCTTACGTCTTCCTAGGTATTGTTTTAGCCCTGATAGGCGCCATTTTCCTACTGGTTTTGTATTTGAACCGCAAGGGGATAAAAAAGTGGATGCATAACATCAGAGATGCCTGCAGGGATCACATGGAAGGGTATCACTACAGATATGAAATCAACGCGGACCCCAGGTTAACCAACCTCAGTTCTAATTCGGATGTCTGAGAAACATTCGAGGACAGAACAAGGACAGCTGTGCATGAGATGTAGACTTAAGCTTTATTCTGTCCTAGGCTTGCTCCACTTCCACCCTCCACTATGGACACCACTGACCTTGACCGAAAGCAGTGAAGTGAATTTGCTCCCTTGTTATGTGAAGTTTCTTGGTGTGTCTTGTTAATGTAAGACGATGAAAAACTGTGCATAGTGTTTTATCCTTTTCTTGGAACTCAACTCGTATGGAGAGATTTTTCAAGTTTCAGCATGAACTCCGTGGACTCCTGGCTGTTTCTCTTAGTACAAATTCGAGGTGTAGCCAGTGTGCCCACACAGATAGCATTCAACAGAAGCTGCCTCAACTTTTTTGAAAAAAATACTTTATTCATAAATATCGGTTTTATTCTCATGTACTTAAATTGTGGAGAAAATAAATGCATTCCATAAACTGCCTGCAGATCTTAGCAAGCTCTTCAAAGTAACTCCATAGTACACAGGAGCACCTGCATCCGAGAGCATGCTTACATTTTACTGCCTACCTATTACAAAAAAATAACTTGCAACTTCAGATAACTTCTTTGACAAAGTAAATTACTTTTTTGGTTGCAGTTTATATGAAACTATACTGAAGTTTTTTTATAAACTGCATTGAGATCCAACAGACTGAATTGTTAAGAAAAATTTCAATAAAGATTCTTAAAAGAATTAACAGTTGTGTTCAAGTTTGCTATTTGAAAAAAATAATTGGGGCAATGATGTCTTGGTTCTGATGGTAATTGAGGTATTAGTTGTAGCTGAAAATGAAAGTGAAGTAATGTCTTAAATAGACTTTGGAAATAGTTTTGAGATGGTGGATCCTTTCAGGACTTAAATAGAGAATTTGAATATTCACGTAATAGACTTCTCAGGGTCCCAAAGTTAATGCTATTCATGAAACAATTTTGTAAGAGCATGGTAAAGTTGGTGAGAGGGGAGAGTTCTGTATGATAAACAGCTCACAGTTTGGAGCTTTTTTGAGGCTAAGTTGTTAGAATGGAATAAAATTATTTACTTCATTAAACTTTCTATATGACATTGTTTTATGGGTTTTTAGAGCAGAGTATGAATCAAATACAATGCAAATGTTTTAAAATGAAATGTCTTAAGGACACAATATCCTAAAATAAAAGATTTAAAAATGTAAATTAAAAGAACATTTCCTAAGATCATGATGTAAATTGGAACTTAGATTTTCTTGAGAATATTTAAAAAAAAATTTTTAAATGGAACATACGTGGTCAGTAGTTTATCAGAGATCCTACTTGTATGTTTAAAAAACTATTATGACAGGATATGAATTTGAGGAAATAACCAGAGATAAATGTCTACATCCATAAACAAGTATCTCAGTGAATCATAGGTTGTGTTCAGTTCATATTTAAGAATTGGGGAATATTTCAATTTTATCTAGGCTCTATATTAGTATATACACCTGTGTGAAGAATAAATCACATGTAGGTGTAAATAACAGCAATTGCTTAATCAATTGATAACTATCGATAATGGACAAGATTTTTTTTTCAGTTTATTTGCCAATGAAGCCTAAAAGTAAATTCCATTACTCTCCAAGCTATTATATAAAGTGACATTAGCCATTATTGCTTAACATACAGTGTAGGTAAACTTGCATCAATAAGTCTTAGGGCCTTCTTTCTCTTTAAATTGATTATGTTCTACAGTGTTTTATATTTGAAATAAAATTTACATTGCCGTATTTTTATAAATGAAATAGGACTGCAGTCCTTTAGGTTCTAGAGATCTTTACCTATTCCTTCTTTGAGTTAAATTGAGAAGTTTTCAAAATAGGGCTAAAAATTTATGAATCTGTTCCTTCTTTAGACTCTGTAGTCATAATACGAAGTTTTAACTAGATTAAGTTGGAAAAATTATAGTATTTATTACTTATAGGAGATATTTCAGATCCTATAATTAATTACCCAAGGAAAGGTTAAATATATGGTACTTAATATTCCATTAAACATTTTAAGTGTTCACCAGGAATTCATAAACTGGCTGGCTGCCATTATTTCCTAGGAATGATGAAGGTATTAGCCTGCCAAAAATAGTGAAAACATCTAATAAATAAGGGCACATATACCATCTCAGAAATGAACTGCTAGACTTTGACTGGTAAGTCTGCTGATTCTGTGGAAAACAAATTGTAATACTTATAGTCTATTTAGAAGAAGTATTTCTTCTTCATCCCATGATAATCTTAACAGTTAAAAACCGAGCTCTAGCTAAGATCCAGGAGAGCAGTAGATTTCATTAGTCTAGTTTTTCTCATTCACTCACTGAAGCAGGATCCGGAATAAAGTGAAGGTGTTTTTGCCTGTTAGGTGGATGGCTTTTTTGAAGTAACGATTTCTTGCTTTATCATCCCCTTGCTTCTTCCTCTGTATGAACTTCCCAACTTGGTACTGCTCTCTTTTCTGTCACATTACTCCTTGCTATTCTCCAATACATGGCAATAGAACATTCTTCGGACAAAAAAATATTACTGTTTGGAAACGGCTGTTACTGTGCAGTCATAATACTCTAAGTCTAGAAACTCCTAAGACAGTCTGAGTTCCTTAGAAGATAGGTGCTACATAAATCCAATGAGTATAAGGGTATATAGGAAAAATGAAATAAAACTAAAAGTATCATAACTTTAAGTGTTTTAAACACTGATCTTTAGTACCATTATGCATTACTAATCCTAAAAACTTAAAGTAATCCATTTTAAAAATTTTATTTTATAAACTTGAAAATTTATTTAGAAAATTAAAGTAATGGTGATTAACATAACATAATAAAAAAAATTTTAAGTATATTACCTACCAAAATAAGTTTTTGAGAAAAAAATTTTGAGGAAAGTATATTTCCTCAGTTTGAAACAAAGCTGTTTCAGCAGAAACACCCTTCATTTATCCTTTACAAGTTTCATTTGAAGAAAGTTAGAAAAATACAAGCGCTTGATAAATCCCTCAATTTATTTTTATTTTTTTTAAGATTTTTATTTATTTATTCATGAGAGACAGAGAGAGAGAGAGGCAGAGGGAGAAGCAGGCTCCCAAGGAGCAGAGAGCCCGATGCGGGACTCGATCCCAGGACCCTGGGATCATGACCTGAGCCGAAGGCAGACGCTTAACCATCTGAGCCACCCAGGCGCCCCTAAATCCCTCAATTTAAAAAGCTATTAAAATGTCCAATAAATTTCTATTTAAAGTGCAAGATTATAAGATAATACACTATTTGACCATGAATTGTAACCATCCTCTCTGCATGGAACCATTCAGTTTGATACATGAATATATATATATATATATTTCATCAATTTTGCTGCCCCCTGTGATTCAGTGGTGGCCTGTAGGGCACAGTCCTACCTTATGGCTGATGGATTTTTCTGACAAATAGGGAGAGTTTGAAGCAGAGTCAATAAAAATTTTTAAGGGAAAAGGAGCTATGGAGATTGATACTATCAATAATAGACAAGATTTCCTTTTTTTTCAGAAGTGGGGAAAGGATTGAAATAAATGAGTAAATCACAACTGGTAAATTCTTTTACATTATCTTGATTGGCAGCAAATGTGGATTATGCTCAGTATTTAATTAGAAATAACATATCTTTGTTTTCTGTCTTTTTAATTAAAGTAGATGTAAGAAAAAAAGGCTCCAATGAACTGTGATTATTTCCTTAGGGATTCTGTTTTACTCTGCCCTTTTGGCCTAATGTTCCAATACAGGGCTTACCTTCTTGAGGACATTACTGGCTTTGCAGCTCTAGGTTGGGAGTCTTTCATATCATTTCTGCTTTCCATTTAAATGTTTTCTCCAAAGACTACACTAAGAGAGACAACCATGAGGCTTTGCAAGGTTAAAAACAATTTGGCATGTGCTTTCTTCCTGCTCCAAAATCCATTCAGTCATCCAGCCTTCAGAGAGCAGCACCATAAAGTGAAGACTGACATTTATTAGATGAGATTCAGGTTTCACTTTTGTACTTGTGCGAGGATTTTTCATGGTAAAAGAGAGGGAAGGGAGGAAATTATATTTCTAGAAAATATATGAAAAATACCTTGACAATGTCTTTTTAAAATCTTTCAGTAATACTGCAGTGCTGCATTAGAAATAATTAAGAAAACATAATCTATATTGTCCAGGTGATCCTGTCTTCTTTGAGATGGAGAAAAACAGTCCTTTGAGGATGTTTTGTACAATTATTTTTCTGTTCTTGTCCTTATAAATGATTAAAAAATGCAAACTGGCTTCATTTGTGTTTTATCTTAAAACATTTTAGCAGCTCTAACTTGGTCATGGTTAAAAAAAATCTAGATTTTTAAAAAATATTTAATATGTGATTTATATACTTTTGACAGGAGTAAGAACTCAGTATTTCAAAATTGGAAGGGCTCTTAGATGTGTCAAGCCCAATTTTCTAGGCTACAGATGAAGAAACTGATAATTGTGACATAACATTATGTTACATAATGACAAGCAGGACCAGATCTCAGGGTTCCCAACTCTCCTTTCTCATGCTGTTTTTGCCACATGATGGCATTACTAATTACCTACCTTCAGATCTTTCAGTTCCCATGTCTAATATAAAAGGCAATTGCTGTGAATATATTCGTTTTATCGTTTTTGCTTTGCACTCATTCAATATGTTTTGGTTTGATCTAAATTTCACTTCCATTGCATTAAAAATTACCACGATTCAGACCCCTCAATACGCCTTAAATATGTTTGAGATAATTTTTTTCATAGCAATCATATTACCATAAAGCTCCTCTGAGTCTGTGATAGGAACTATTTTGGAAATTTAATGGTGGTATTTCTTTTGAAAAGAAAAATAAAACTCTGGGAAGCTGTGCTAGCTTGTGTAATTCTATCTTTAAAAAAATGAGTTAGCTCAGCTGGTGAGAACATTAAACAAATGTGACCAAGTTCATGACCATGGAGACGGTCAATTTTGCATGCTCAGGTCTAGTCCCCCGGCCTGTGCCTGCTCCAGGTGCATGCTAGCACCCATTCTTTGAGGGCCTAGACCAAACGGAATCTAAATCAGTGCAAATCCCTATCACGCAGGAAAACCAGCGAGCTGATGGGCCAAATCCTGGCAGCCGTGCTGGTGATGTGTTAGTTTACTGTCTTGAACTACGCAGGACCAAACATGACAGTCCCTGTGTCCTCACTGTAGTATGTATACCACAGATCACAAAAGGTTTCTCACTTATGTGAATTTTAAGAAAAATCTATCATGAGTGCCTTTTAATGTATCACATGGGAAATTAATTAGGTTTGCTTTGCTATTTAAAATGAAAATATGGCTTAAGGTTCAGGATCGCGATTACTCTGTCACAAACTTGTATGTAAATGTTTATAAGAAACAAATGCAGTTTATGTTTAGCGGACATTTTATGATAATAGGATTTATTTGTGGTTCACAGTTTAATGTGGTTAATGTAAGTTTAATGTGGTTCACAATTTAATGTGGTTAATGTAAGAATACAGTTGTTTCTAAGGAAGTAGAGCCTTAAAATAGGACTCCCTGTAATACTTTTTGTGTAAAGTAAATATTTAATAATATGTTTTAAAGAAACTGAGGATGTTATCAAGATAGGCTTTTTTTAAAAATGGAATTTTATAAATTTCCCTACTTCTCTACCCCCATAGTCCTATTCTACTTCTGTGTCTTCTCCCAGGGAGAACCATGATACACATTTCAAGGTGACTATTTGCACAAAGGAAAACTGGACTGACTGAAACATTAGGTGGGTCAATTAGCAAATATACATTTCTTTGTATGAGATAGCTTCTGTATTAAAATACAGTTAGTGAACTGTTTTCAAAGAGGACTTTATCTTTCACTTAGACATTCTGCGGTTCTTCTTACAGGTCATGGCAATCACATGGCTATTAAACATTTAAGGGACATTTTAAAATTAACTCATGCATGTTTCTTGTAGATTATTTAAAAAACACAGGGGAAAACACCATGAGTTATCCTATCACTACAGAAAAAAGGCTTCAATATTGAGATAAACTGCCATTTGTTTATATCACATTGTATCTTGCCTTTTTACTTCCAGTGTTGTCAACATTCCCCAGTATCATTAAAAACAATTTTATATCTGGTTTTAAAGTACACAGGCAATCACATATTTTACACATACAGGACATTTTTGAAATTTTAGCTAAGGTTCTAATGAACAGTACTGTACCTCCCTGTGTTTCTACAGCTTTCCTTTTTCCCTTCAAGTAGATTCTTGAAGGAGAATTACTGCATCAGAAGGTATAATATCTTTTTTCTAACCCCTAAAAATATTTTTGGTGTCTATCTAAATTAGGAATATTAAACATAGACCAGCATAGTTCACTATGTATTTTAAATCTCACATCAAACTTTTTACAGAGTGTTGAATGGTCTGTGAACAGGATTTTGAACAGAAAGAAACCTTAAGTTGCCAATTAACTTGTCACTGTTTTTAATCCACAATGTCTTCTTTTTGTTAAAATAACAAAATTAGGGAACAGCTAAGCCCATAACCCAGTTGAAAGTATCTGTGTGTGTCTGTGCATGTGTGTGTGTATGTGCACACATGTATTGGTTACAGGGTTGGCAGAGGTGGTGTGGGGTGTGGAGGAATATTGGAAATTAACTTAGCTAGTTACAAGTTAGCAAGCGTTTTTCAAGACAAACCGATGTCTTTGCCTGAATTCTATTCTTTTTAGATGATTTGTATCTGCATATTTAGAATTGATTTAGATTGCATGCATGTGATTTAATTGTCCTAATCTTACTGTTAATTTACTTTAAAGTTTCAGTGAAGTCCTATGAACCATTTATTCAATAGATATTTATTAAATACTTCCTATATACCAGGCACTGTTGTTGCATTGGATTGAAAAATGAGTTTCTGACATAAAATTGTTTCTGATCCAGTAGAGGATAAGTATAACAGCTAGCATTTTATTGAGCGTTGAGTATGAATCAGACATAGGCAGAACCCTTCATATGTAAGATTTTATTTCTTCTCATTTGGGAAGGCCTTGAGGCTTAGCGAGGAGAGGTAACTTGCCCACTGGCAACTAGGTAGCAAGAATCAGATGTGAGATATTCATTCATTCATTCATGTCTGTTTCCAGGGCGCATGGTCTCAACCCTTGAGCTTTAGGAGCAATAAGATGTGAATGACTATGTTATAGGGTAGAATATGATAAAGCACTACCAGAGATTCAGACAGTGTGGTACAGGGTTCAAAGCAGGAAGAGAGTTTGTCTGGTTGAAAGACTCAGAAAAGGGTTTATGGAAGAGTTCACTTTTAAGATGACTTTGAAGAAGGGGCAAATAGAGATGGTGAGTGGAAGAGAAAACTCAGGACAGAGGGAACAGCATAAGCACAGAGAATGGAGGCAATTAAAGACCTAGTGTGTTCTGGCCACAATAACCTTTGAAGCATTATGTTTATAAGGAGTATGGTGGAAAGTGAGACTGGAAAGGTAAATCTGTAGCTATGATAAAGAGTTTCTATTTAATTCAGTGGACAGTGGGGGAGCTATCGGAGGTCTCTGAGCAGGAGGGTGAGACACACAACTGTGGTTGTCCTCAAGAGAGTAAGAAAATACCTCCTCCTCAAATTAGTTTTAATATCAAGACTGATGATCACACACATGCATCAAGAGGGTATGAAAAGGCTTATTACTCCCATAATGGGATTTTCTGGGAGCGCAGGGCATGGCTTTCTTTTCATAGTGATTAGGGGGTGGGGCCAGAGTGAGGGTTCTGGGTCTCTGTGGCTTTAACTACCCAGCAGATGCCAAGGGATGAAACTCAGGTATTTTTATGGGCTTGCCCAGATGTGGGGCAAAAAGTGGGAAGGGAGGGTATGGGGCTTGAACGTTGTCAGTATTCAGACATCACAAATGGAGTCAGATTCATCATAATTCACCACTGATGTTTGATGGATGGTTGAAATGTGCTATGTCTCATTTAATTGATTTTGAACTCATTTAAGTAAGCCATTATGACTCCCTATGAGGCCTAGAGCATGTGGCCATTAAGGTTTATTGGAGTTTCATTGGATATCTTATTCAGGAGTCTGTGGTATGTACTTTGAGGAGAGAAATACATGCCTTGGTGGAAGAACATCAATAATGTCTGGCACTCCGGAACGAATAAGATGAAGCCTTTTATTCTGGCTTTAATATGGACAGGCATGCACGACCTTGATTTTTATTTTGGGTATCTGAGGCAAGAAATTCCCACAGTTTTTTAGCCCAAAAGAGGTAACCTTGGATAAGGAATTGTTATTGCCATTGGTCTGAGTGGCCAGATAATTGGTAATGTCCCAAGATTCTGTAAAAACAGGCACATTGGACCAATTTTTGGCCAAACATCGTCTATTGCTAAGATGACTGCATAAAGTTTGGCCAACTGTGCTGACCCTTGAGTCTTGTCCTTAACCAAGATTGTCCTGATTGGAGATAGCATTCACTACCTAGAGGGCTCCATCACATGTTATGGTGATCTTACCATAGGTGAAGTAAATGAACTCCCTTTTTTGATTACTCAGTTCATCCTGAGTTTCAATCAAATACACACATACTTTCTTCAGGTGGCCAGTGGGTCTGGGAGAGGAATGACTTTCTGTAGCACCATTACATCTGGCAAGAGACTAAGGTCCGGGGAAGCCAATTCCTCCTACAGAAGGCCAAGGTTTGGCTCTATCTTGTAAGTACCATTTCCATTTTATTTATTTATTCATTTTTTGTTATAGCACAACATATATTTCAAATGGACAAAAATTAGTATCCTTTAGAGTATCTTAAGATAAATTGCCTTTGAATGGGAGCTTCCTTTCCAGTACTTTGAGGTCTAGAAGACATATCTAGAAAATGTACTACTGTGGAAAATGACTGCTTAAATCGAATGGGGGGGGAAGGGGGGGCCTGTGGTTTCTCTTTTTGATTAATTGCTGTAACACTGTCCTTCAGGCAGCTGAGGGAGTTACATGTTTTCTTTAGACATCATTAGGCGCCAGAGCTCTTGCAGGACAGCTTTGATGCTATATGAATTCTGCCATTTTGCTAGCACTGATATGGCTCTTGGGTTCACCACTCCATTAGAACTATTAACTCCATTCATATTAATTTTTGTTACGAATCTTACAAAGGAGGGTGCTTCTGGGTATTTAGGTCCACATTCTATTTTACGGCTGTATATTTGGTTTTCATAAATTGTTCTTGGAGGCCCAATTATCATCCCTGTCCATCTTGTGTCATGTCTTCATCATCTTCTAGAACCCAGCTAACTGTGCCATCTCCTACTCCTCTCTGGCCTTCTTCCAGTTCTTCCAACAGTTGAAAATTGCGAGGAACTTTTACTCCCGAGCCTGTGGTAGCTGCCATCTTGCGTCGCTGTCACTTACTATTTCCATTTTAATAAGGAGACCTCTGTGACTGTGCCCAGTCTGCTGGGTGCTGCCTCAGTGATCCAAGGCATAGGGATCATGGACTGAGGGCCTTTGTTTCCAGAAAAGCCCAACATGCAGCCACCAGTTGATGTTCAAATGGTGTGTAGCCTGGAGGTAAGGAGAGCAGATTCTTATAGGAGAGGCTCATGAGCAACTTACTGTCATCATAAGTGGGCCAGAGACTCTAGGAGGCCTGAGAGGAGGTTGCTAATGCCTCTAAGTGAAGGAGTCCCTGGAAAACATTAATGGGAGTGCCTATTATAATGTACTTTGGACAGATTCTAGAGCCTTTTGTTGGAGGGGACCCTATTCAAGGCAGGCCAATTTGCAAGTAACAGCATAAATGAACTGAAGTAAAATTTGTAAAGACTCTTCCTCCCACAAGTGGCCATGTGATGGGCTTGTATACTGCATAGAGTATCAGTCTTCCCCTGAGCACTCTAGAGTGGGATCTATACAACCAATGGTCACAGGGTAAGAGCTGCCCCCCAGAGCCTAGTGTAGGTCATAGAATTGGGACACATGATTCAGTCCAAGACATACTGATTGATCTGGGCCAAGACACATGACCTAGGACCACTTTAAGGAGATCTGTGACACCACCCCAACCCCAATCCCATAATCCTGTACCTAAACTCTAATTATTGAAACTTCCAATTTAGGTTAAATCTGTAAACAGAAACTCTAGGACTTGGCAGAGGCAGCACTGCCACGCACAACTCAAAGCATAAGCTTGACAACAGGCAGCAGTGTGGTTCCAAGTGCATGCTCCCCAGCTCGCATCAGAGTCAGTGAGCAAGCCAAGAGCAAAGGAAGGAAGACTCCCTTCAAAGGTGGTCATGCGGTCATCAACTACACCACACTGCTTGCTGCTCCAGTTGTTTTTGGTTGCCCCACGGAGGCTGGGATCAACCTCCCCACCCTCAATTGGTTTGGGTTTTAAGATTCATGACACCACACACAAAGCCCAAGAGAGTATGAAAAGGTTTATTACTTACATAATGGGACTTCATGGAGAGAGCAGACATCCAAACTGGTCTAGAATGGCTTAGGCAGAGGGTATCTCTGATTTTTATTGTGGTTAGGGGGTGGGGCCAGGGTGGGGGTTCCCAAAGTTTGTTTGGACTCTCTCCCTGCACCCCCCCCACCAAGGGAAGGAATGCTGGGGTCTTCTTATTGGTTTACCCAGATGTGGGGCAAGAGAGGAAGAGTGAGAAGTGGGGCTTGAGAGTGTCAGAGGTCAAATATTAAAAAAAATGGAGTCAGACTCTACTACCTTTTTGCTCCAGGAAGAATAATCTCTGACAGTGATGAAGGGAGAGAGAGCAGACAAGTGACAATTTCAGTAGTTAGGTAAGAGGGTCCTTTATATTGGTTTTTCACTCAAATTTAAAAAAAAATTAAAAGCTTCCCTGGTCAAGTCTAAAGATGCTGCCACTACTTAGCAGGTCAGCTCTCAGGGCCAGTTGTTCCGACCTCTGAAGGAATGAATGGAGAGTGGCTATACGTAACAGTCAGAGCATTCCATACTCTACCCTTTTTTTTCTCTTCCATCCTTTGATAGATGTTCTAATGAGAATGAATTTACTGGAGAGATTGCTTGAACAAATCTGCAATCTTAGTAATTTAATGCTGGCTAATCAAATTAAACTTTGGGTGGTATTTGGGTGGTACTTTTTTTTTTTTTTAAGATTTTATTTATTTGAGAGAGAGAGAAAGAGAGCACAAGTGGTGGAGGGAGGGGCAGAGGGAGAGGGAGAAGCAGAATCCCTGCTGAGCAGGGAGCCCAAAGTGGGGCTGGATCCCAGGACCTGAGCCAAAGGCAGACGCTTAACTGACTGAGCCACCCAGGCACCCTGTATGTTCTAATGGTTTTTAGAGTAAATTGGTCACATATAGGTAGGGTAGTTTTAAATTAGCTTTATATTATGTACCGCAGAGACATTTTGTATTACTTAAGGAAATGATTCTTATTTAATAAGAGACATATTTCATAATTCATTATGTCAAATTAATATGCCCCAGGCACCATTCTAAGTGCTATATTAATATTAAATCATTTTGTCTTTTTAATGGGACATAATGGGACAACGTGGTATAGATGAGGAAAGTGAGTCAACGTTGAAGGTTAACCAATCTGCTTAAGTTCACACAACTAGTAAGTGGTACAGCTAGGATTTGAACCCCAGGTCTTAAAGTTTAAATCTGGCTCCGGAGTCCACATCTTAACCACTGTTCTATATTGTTTCTCACAAGTACCACAATAACCACAATGCTTTATATTCTTAGAGAAATTAAGAATATAATACATTTCTCTCCTTAACAAGGATAGTATATGGGATTCTTGGGTAAGTGACCCAACTAAGTTAATTTCAATTTCCAAGTCTTTAGTTTATTATTATTATTTTTTAAGATTTTATTTATTTAGTAGACAGAGAAAAAGCAAGAGAGAGAGAACACAAGCAGGGGGAGTGGCAGGCAGAGGAAGAGAGAGAAGCAGGCTCCCTGCTGAGGAGGGAGCCCCATGTGGAGCTCGATCCCAGGAGCCTGAGATCATGACCCGAGCTGAAGGCAGACACTTAACCGACTGAGCCACCCAGGTGCCCCTAGTTTTTTATATTTTGATGTTCAACTCTAAACACAAAATCACTACATTTCAATGTATTTTAGATTTGCAAATCTAAAATTAAAAAAAAATAAATCACAGTAGTTTATAAAAGAATCACTTTTGGAAAAAGAGTAGTGTCACTATTTTACTTTCAATATCTAAGTGGGTTCACAAATTTCCTTCGTGACTTTAAATGACCGGTTTTAAACTATTGGCTGCGTCTACTTTTGGGAAATGCTTTCCACAAAGTGAACTTTAGTTTTGGACAATTCTGAACATCGGTATAATAAAACCAATGTAGATAAATCAGACATTTCAAGCCTTTTTTTTTTTAATGTTTTGACCTTAGTTATCTGATCTGAGGTCTGCATTTCCATTTGAATCAGATGGTTGTGAAATTCTCTCTGTTAGAGTTTAGAATAATTTGTCATGTCTTTTCAACTTAATCTTGGCTGGACAATTGCCCTCTGGGTGGAGAAGCTGAGAACAAGGATTCCTGCCCTTCTTGTGTGTCTGCCAGGGTGTTAATCCTAGTGTCTTTAGCAAGGCCTCGCTTTAGGGACTCCTCTGCTACCTTTGTAAACTGTCCTTGATGTGGACTGCAATAAGGATATTTTTCAAATAACTTGCATCTTTATGTATAAAACAGGCTTATTATTTTAGCTGACTTCACTTGTCATATCAGCAAAATCACTGCTCATATCAGCAAAATCACTGTTCAGTCCAAAGAAACAACTTTTTCAATGAACTTGACTCTTAGGATAAAATACAAAATGCATGTTTAGATTGACTTGACTTTTCTTTCCCTACATTTGACTGTTTTGCTTGTGTAGGCTGCCATAATGTTAGTCTGATGATCTTTGGTAAAAGATGTAGCAATATAAATAAGAGCAAAGAACCATTAAGTCAGATTTTTCCACGTATCTCATCTACCCCTTGGATGGAGGTCAGTTGCTCTGGCATTGGGAAGGCCCAACTTAATTCTTTCAGTTCAGAGGTAGAGAAAAATGGCATTTTACTAAACACAGTCAGCAATGTTGATGTTTAGGATCTTTGACAATTTGTTACTATCCTTCGTTTTGCTTGAGTAACTAGACACTCTGCCAGTATTTCATCAAGAGAAGTGAGTGCAGACAGTGTATGGTACTTGACTAGATGGAACTAGTTTTGGCCAATCTTCAAGCTGAGTTGAGTTCCAAGCTGGATTGAGGCTGGACTCAAGAGGACTTTCCTAATGGCAATGGCTTCTGGACTCCCTAACTACCTCCAAAGACTCTGGCAAGTTAAGATAATCTCCAGGAGAGAACGAATGCATTAATTGGGATTAGGTTCAGCTGTGAGTGGCAGAAAACTCAGTAGAGGTAAATTTGTTCCTCTTAAAAGTTTAAATATTTAAAGTTCACAAGTGCTATGTCAGCCTTTCTCTATGAAATCCTTAGCAACTCAGAATGCTTCTAGCTCGTTAGTCCTCCATCCCTAGTAGGCAGCCCTAAACCTTTTGGTCTGAGTTGGCTTGAATCTGGGACCATTAGGATGAGCCCTTGGGAGCCTAACTTCACCCAGTAGCAAGTGTACCAGTCTTCTTTAGAAGATAGCACATTTTCTGGGAACCTTTTCTTTTTTTCTCTTTCTTCCTTTCTTTTCTTTCTTTCTTTCTTCCTTTCTTTTCTTTCTTTCTTTTTCTTCTTTCTTTCTTTCTTTCTTTCTTCTTCTTTCTCTCTCTCTCTCTCTCTTCTTTCTCTCTCTCTCTCTCTCTTCTTCTTTCTTTCTTTCTTTCTTTCTTTCTTTCTTTCTTTCTTTCTTTCTTTCTTTCTTTCTTTCTTTCTTTCTTTCTTTCTTCTCTTTTGTCAATAGAGAGGATAACATCAATCCCTCTATATTTTTAACTTTGTTTCTGACTGTTACCCATATGGTTTGTTTATCAAAAAGCAGAGTTTAGGGGCGCCTGGGTGGCTCAGTCGTTAAGCATCTGCCTTTGGCTCAGGTCGTGATCCCGGGGTCCTGGGATCGAGCCCCGCATCAGGCTCCCTGTTCCGCGGGGGGCCTGCTTCTCCCTCTCCCACTCCCCCCTGCTTGTGTTCCTGCCCTCACTATCTCTCTCTGTCAAATAAATAAATAACATCTTTAAAAAAAGAAAAAGCAGAGTTTATATTAATTGCCAATATGGTGAAAGTCCTAAGTTTCTTTTTGGGTTCTTTCTTCCTCCCCCAATATCTAAAGTGAATCATCTGTGGTTCAAATTAGTGAGGTTTTCAGTTCAGGAAATATTTATTCAAGACTTTCTAAGGGTCAAGGACTCTGCTAGAGGATATGAAGAATAAAAGATTAAGAAGATAGAGTCTATGTGTTCTCATAGTTAAAATTAGGCAAGCACAGATCATTATGATACAAAGAAAAATGTGAATATAAAAGATACACAGTGTTGTGCAAAACCAAAGGAGAGATTACTTTTACTGGATGACTTGGAGAAGGCTTAATGGAGTCAATGTCATTGGATCTGGGCTTTGGAGGACAAGAGGCAACCGCTGGTTGTTTACATAACAGCCATCCCATTCCTTGTTCCTCCCCCTGGACAGTACAGTCCACCTCCCATGTTGGAGCCTGAAAATGCTAGATGCTAACATTTCCCACCTTCTTTGAAACTAGAGATGGGCATGCTGGAAAGGGTTTTCCTTTCCCTTGAAAAAAGATAGATGGGAGGAATTCCCCTCCCTATTCCTTTTGGCATAGATATGTGAGGATGGGATGCCTGGAGCAGTGGCAGCTATTTTGTGACTATAAGGAAACAAGCCTGAAGACAATGGCAAACATGAAGATAGTGAAGTAGAATGATATAAAAGCACATGGCTCTTTCGATCTCAGAACTTGTTGCTATGTAAGATAATAAATGTCTGTATTGTCTAAGGCACAGTTAGTTGGCTATTCTGTTACAGGAAGCTATAAGCCTCCTAACTGACAGAATAGGATTTTTCCTGGCAGGTTGGGGTTATGGTGAGGGGGTGAAGTAGCATTGGAGAGAGAATATGCCAATCAACAGAAACAGTGTGAACATAAATGTGGAATGAAAAACTCAGATTATATAGGGAACTGGCAAATGGTTTGGTTTGATTGGAGCAAAGAGAAGAGAAGATGGCAAACAATGGGAGGTACCTGGTAAGATTGTTTGGGACAAAATCATGGAAGACTTTGTAGCTGAACTTAAGAGTTTAGAATTTATTCAATAAGAAATGGTGACAGTTGAAGGTTTTTGAGTAGGGGAACTATAATCAAAACTATGCTTTCTTCTTTGAAGAATATATATATGCATATATATATACATATTTATATATATAACTTTCTTGTTTATATTTGAAAGTATATAAATATATACTTTCTTGTGGTTACACTCTCTTTTTTTGAATTTTCTCCATCCTGTCATCAAGAATATATAATTTACAAAGTCAGAAAGAGGGGACAGACTGTTATGCATTTTATTACCACTGCTGGTTAAACTTTACATAACTACTTAACAAGTTTAATTACATAAGGCAGTTTGCCTCTGATTAACTGACTCTCATTTAAGCATCTCTATATTTAAAAGATTTGATGTTATGGACAGTTTGCAGATGAGAAGAACCCTAATCAGAAATGCACATTGTATTTTAATATGCAATTATTTTGTAGTTTTACCTAGAGATGAAGCAATTTTCTGTTCTTTTTAAAATAAAAGGGTTTTTTTATTATGAAATAATAAATTCTTTATTGTTAAATATTTGGTAAATTCAAAAAATTGGGAAAAAGAAATAAATGAATAAATCTTCAGACCACTATTGTCCTTTAAGTTTTTTTTTTTTCCCCCTGAAGCTTATTTTTAAAGGCTTGAAGATGATGCATTATATATTTAAATTTAGGTTGAAATGTGTAATTGGCACATATAAGTGAATCAAATAAATCTGATTTCATGATTTGACAGTAAAATGCTATATTACAGTTCTCAATTATTATTTAAATAATGTTTTCTTCAGGATACAAGCATATTATTCATTAGGAGTTTTAGTTTATTTTAGAAAATGAAGGGAGATTATGTCAGAATAAACAGAGCAGTTGTTCTTTCTCTGTAAAAATGAGCAAACCCTGAATTTTGTTTTGGACTTCCATAAAGACAATCGCAATCCAGTAGAGGTTACTCTTGTTCTGAACAAAACTTTTTGCAATTTTGCCGAAGGACTTACAGCATAATTCTGTTATCATGAATTCTGAAAATACCGCGTACAAGGCACAAAGTGTTTGCTAAATGAGGGCAAAATAATAAACCTGGCCCATTTAAAAAATATTATATCAGAGAAAACTTGCTGTTGCTGTAAATAATTGTCATCAAGAATTTTTCTTTTATTCTGTAACTTGTGATTTGCTTGTTATATGTTGTTTGGGACTATTATGATGAACTTCCAACTGTATGGAGGGATTTCTAGGAAAAAAAAATTAGAGTTGCATTAAAAGTCTGTTATACTCATTATATTGAATTGATTAAAAATTAAAAGTTTAAAATTTGGCATTTTAAAAAATATTTTTGGTTTAACTTTAATAATTAGTTCTGAGAATTAAAAATGCCATCTTGCCTTTGTAAGAAATATGTGTAGCTGTGTTTTAGATCAGTGCTTCCCAAAATGCAGTGTGCACATAAATCATCTAGAGTGCTTGTTCAAATACCGTTTCTGATTCAGAAGCTCTGGGCTCGAGCCTGAGATTCTGCATTTCTAACAGCCTCAATGCAGATGATGTACTGGTGTACTGATTACATTTTGAATAACAAGGTTTTAGAGGGACAGAAAAAAGAATTGTTTCTGTTACCAAACCAGAAAATGTATTCTGAAAACTGTCTGATAGATCAATTTAATCACATATAAACTGGTTATGAAATGCTATGATCAAGAAAGGCAATCATTCAATAGTAAACTATTCGCAACTACAAAAATGTAGGAGACTTTAACTCATTACATTTTCTAAAATATTTTTTGAATGTGCACTTAATAACTCTATAGCCCTGCCTTTCTTATGTAACAAGTTTAAACTAGAGTCTAGGCTGCAGACATCAAACATCAAATACAAGTTCATATTTTGGATTTGTGTTTGGGAGGAAACTCGGAATGAGTCTTTTCCAAGTCTTTGAACATGTTTAAATTCAGTCATTTTCATTAATTACTCTTAACAAGTAATTAATGCTCTGTTCAGTGTTTCACACGAGCTCATGTCTTTTAAATGCTGGTTTGTGTTTGATACCATTTTATAGACATTCAGGCTAGTTACTGGCCTTTCGCAAACACTCCTGAAGCAGGAAAGGGAGAAATTGAAGCAGAACTACTTCTGTAATAACAGATGAGAGATGTTCATTATATAGAGTTTGTGGGGTTTTTGGGTGGTTGTTTGTTTTTAACGTTGAACTCTGGGCATTTAACAGAAAACTTCTATTTCTGCAAAGCAGATTTTTTTTTTCCACCCTTCGAGTAAAATCATCATATACAAGTAAAGGTTAAGGGAAGTAAATATTTATCTCACTAGATACAAACAGAGCATTTTAACAAGTTAGGAGCAGACTCCTCTGGCCCATTGTGTTGGCTCCAGATAGATGGCCCAGGGTCCCCAGGCGTGGGTGCAGGGCTCATCCTGAAGGACTCCTTCCCCTACGTGCAGAACCAGGCCCTCCAGGCAGCTGTTGAGGAGGGAGAGCAGATGCAAAATAGTGGTGGTTTTTTTGTTTTGTTTTGTTTTGTTTTTAAGAACCGGCAATTTTCTTTGCCTTACCTGTGGATGTCAGCAAACTAGTCATTAAATATATTTCTCTCAAAGTTAATTTGTCATATTTGATGTTCTTTAAAGATCAAGTCTGAGGTCCAGGATGAGCACCACACATCTTAACTGGAAGTGATACCTTTATTATAAGCTACAAGGATGTCAGACTCTGGTAAGTTGGTTCCCAGCCTAAAGGGATTTTCACTTCACTTGAAATTCTCAATTTTTCACTGTTCCCTCATTAGCATGTGGATCTCAGTTTCTAGGGTAGGACAAATTCCCTGATTACAAAATAAATATAATTAGGAAAAAACTTCCAGGGGTGCCTGGATGGCTCAGTCAGTTGTGCATTGGACCCTTGATTTCCAATCGAGTCATGATCTCCGGGTTGTGGGATCCAGCCCCCCGTGGGACTCTGCAATTTGCTGGGAGTCTGCTTGAGATTCTCTCTTTCTCTCTCCCTGTGACCCTCCCCGCTGTGTGCTCTTGCTCTCTCTAAATAAATAAATAAATAAATAAATAAATAAATAAATAAATAATTATCTTTTTTTAGAAAATGAAAGGCAGTTAAGCCATACAACTCATAGATAGATACTATGATCTAAGATATTTGCTATCAGATACACAATCGACTGCTCATTAGTAACAGCACATTTAATACTACGTTAGTACACAGCAATTTTAACCCCAGTGCTCTGTCTCCTTTTTTCCTCCCCTTCGGCCTGTATCAAACTGATTTAACCTCAGTTGAACATTTAATGAGTGTCCACTCTGTGCCAGGCATATCCAAAAAGCACCTCACTGAAACTTGTCTTGGCCTCGGCCCTAGAATAAAGCCTGCCTCTTACCTTCCCCTTTCTATTCTATGGCTTTGTGTCATGGGAAGTCCAGGGCAGGCTTTTGGTGACCAGGGCCATAGCGACATGAAAGGATGGTCTCAGCCAGAGCCCTTCCTCAGCTACATCCATTAGCATGTTGGCCCTGGCTACACTTCATAACAAGTATTCTCGGCATGCATGAGGGTAAGGGAACCGTTCTCAATTCCACCCGTGCAGCCACCTAAGATGAAGAGCTGCTGGGGTAACGTGTTTTATTTGTTGAAAATAGTTTCCTTTATAAAATTGCCTCAGGCTAGAAATACAAAACTTAAAACATTAATTAAAATGTGTAAAACAGCAGTGATCATTAAGATAGCATCTTACTCCTAGAGTAAGCCAGATTAAAAGAAAAGCAATTAGGGATGTTGAAATTGTGAGTATGCTTTGTCACAAGTTTTCACTTCTTTTATTAAGAAGATATGAGGTTTTTGCCCTAACTTTAACATCAACTAATCTTCCAATATTTATGGTGTTGATCAATAGGTCAAGATTGCATTGAGAATGATACTGACCTGTTCTCTGTCCAGTGATTTTCTGAGCTTTTAATGCCACTTAATAACAGCCCATATTCCTGGCTCCTGCCCTGGCGTCTCTGAAGCATTTACAGGTGGAATCCAATAGATGATGTGTAAAACCAAAGTGAAGGCTTGGGGCTATTATTAGCCTCATTTTGAGGAGTAATGGGCAAGAATGGCAAGAGTGGGCAAGAGAACCTTCACTGATCTGATACTAGAACTTCAAAGGGCTTCAGACACCAGACTTCTTCCAGGAAAGAGGCTGGCCTTCCTTTTCACTTCTTTTCTAACACATTTGATTTAGCCACATTTTGGTGTGGCATGATATTTGTTAAAGAAATTCCAAATAACAGTAGGGGAATCTGCTCGATGGGATAGTGTGTGTATACACTGTATTTGTATGTGTGTGCAAGGGCCCCTGTGCATGTGTGTGTGAGCATACGTGTGCGTGTTTCCATCTCTAACTCTCCAGTGCCAAACCACCAAGCAGCACTGGGATGGTGAGATTTCTTGCCTCGATAGTTCCCTCTTGTGCTTCCAGACTTTATCAATACGTCTCTTTATCTTGGATGACTTTTTTTTTTTTAAATCTTGGATAACTTTTTAGGAGCCATGTCAAAAGAACTGGAAAATTATGGGACTAATTTAACCTTAACAAATTCATTTTAAGTAGTATTTTCTCATGAAAGCAAGCAAGAGCAAATCTTTTCATTTTCCTTGGTTGTCAGTTACAGGTTGAGGCAAATGGAGTAACACAAATTAGCCTAATGGAAAAACAATGTCTGTATCTTTAAGAATAGCTTTTCAGTTAGAAGATACCAAATACAAATTTTATTCATTTGCTAAGGAAAAAAAAAAACAACACACACACACACTAAAGTGGCAGCAGGAGACTTAATACATTTGTGAATTCCTCTCTATCCTTGATATATCACTGCTGTTAACTTATTATAAAGGGGAAAAACATCTGGCAGCCTGGAAAACAGTTCTTTCTGAAGCCTAATTTTGTGTAGAGTGAAACTTTATATGGTGTATTTTTTCTTTTTGTTCTAGTGTTTTTGCAAAATAATAAAATAAATACAAATTGAATACATCAGTTTTTTTTCTAAGAAGAACAATCGCTGTGCATTTTTGTGTTACTACTTAGCATGGGGTGGGGGGGGCAATTGTACCTCCTGGGGATAAAGTGTTAATAACAATGGTGAATGTCTACTTTTAGTAAAAGGAGTTCATTTGCATTACACAAAAATCCTCATTTAGATGAAGCTTTTTAAAAAGGTGGTTGTTTCTGAATAATTGGGGTTTCTTCCCTGGTGTTTAAGTAGCTCTCCATTTTGTAATCTCCTAAGAATTTAAAAGTGAGTTGAACTCACTGTGACACTTGCTTGTAATATATATCATTAAGAAAAATAGACATATTCCAGAAAAAACTGAGCTGGCCTGTTCTAGGATGCTCAAACATTTAAATGTAAAATATTTGGGGAAAAATATTGTGTTTTTTCCCTAGCTGAAAGCCATTGCAATTTATATCACTTATAACTTAAAAATTCTCTTTTCTATGTTCAATAAACACAAATATACATTCTTTTAAGAAATCAATATATAAAAAATGACCACTGTATCATTCTTCTCTATACTTTGAGAATATGTGTTTCCCTTTTTCTAAAAATCAATCTTATGTATTTCTTTGTAAAATAACTGTTACAGAGGTTGCCACAATTAAAATATTTAGTCCGATAAAAGATGTACAGGTAGTGCATCAGATCAGTGAGTGGCTTATCTATTTTACTTATTCCACAGTGATCATTCATAATAATTATGCATCTAATATGTCATTTTCCTGAACCATCATAACATATTCCTGTGTGGAAAAGGTAAAAAAAAATCTATTATAATTCCAAAGATGAAAGAAACTTCCAAGTAATGCATAGTTACATTTTGTCCTTGAGGGGGCAGATGAATATATGACCAAATGTTCTGTTTGAGGCTTTCATGAATTGTATGGGAAGCATTTGATCATCTCCAAAGAAAATGAGTTTTTCTTTACCAAACCCAGAAAATTAACAGAGCAGGAGACATAGTATTTCCACATCTCCCACCTACTAGCTCATATGAACAGATCCTCCTACAATAATGGATGACAAAAGGGCATGCATTTCAGTGTGAAATTTAGAATGGGATAAGATCTCAGAAATTGTGTGTTGACTTCAACTACTGCAGCATTCCATTTATATTTTGAGATAACACATTATGCAGTATTGTAAAGTCTTGGATTGTGTGAACAGGGAACCTGATTTTGGAGAGGCAGTCACAGAGTAGTGCAATTAAAAGGGTGGGCTGTGGAATCAAACAGGATGGTTCAAATCTCGGTCTTTCTAACTACTCATTTGGATGAACTTAGGTAGGGTACATCACTTCTGCTACTCCCAATTTTTCCATTTATAAAGTAGATTTTATAGTAGTATTTCCCTCAAAGTGTCATGACAGTCAAGTAAAATAGTTCATGTAAAGTGCTTGGCTACAGAAAGTGGTCAATAAATATATGTTGTTACATGAATTTCTTCCTTTGCTGACCTGATATGCTCAGTAATGGTTTAGATCATATGCTTATATTTCACCTATTTGGAAAATTGGGAATTCCAAAATTCAATTTTGGAGAAATTGAAAATTTTTCTCAGTTGTATTAATTTAAAATTTTAAAAGGGCATTAATACCTTTATATATACATTCATCATATCATATAAAAATAATGTAGTCATGCTCAGTTTAACTTAATCCTATCTGTGTGATAAGGAGATAGAACTATATCATGATGCTCATTTTCTAGTTGGGAAAACAAAGCAAAGAAAAATTAAGTGAATTGACCAGAGTTATAGACTCCATAGCATAATAGGAAGTTAAGTACTTATAGTAAAATTCCAAAGATTTAGAACTTTCATTTATACATGAGAAAGCACATTTATATCATAAAACAGTTGTATGTAATTGATTCTATAGAAAGGACATTTAATACAATGATTTGGAAAGCACAGTTTTCTTTTGTAGTTAATTTTTATGTTAATAATAGTAGAAAAGTTTTTCATACCCTTAATTGCATTTGAATTTACTTCTAGAATACTGGCAGGAAAAAAAAAAAACTTACTTTTTTGAGTGACAGAAAAGTCTTTCAAAATGTTGCAGAGGAAAAAATCTTTTTTCATGACACTTAATGCCAAGTTAATGCTTAGCTTCTGATACACATTTGGTGTTTCTTAAAGCATTGACACTGCTTTAGTTGCCATGCATTTTCTTATACAGACATTATACCCTTTATATTTCATATAAAATTATATTCTTTGACCATATGTAAATTGACACTTTGCTATTCACAATTTCGTGATACATAATTTCTCACTTTTGATTTCACAAATCCAAAAAAAACCAAAAAACAAAATCACATTTACTTGCCATTTCATTGAAATATGCCCAGCAAGACAAAGTATTCTTGCCATTAGTAAGTATCTGACAGAATAAAACAATCCAATATGGTGACCTAATTCCCTAGTTTATTATTATTCAAAGATTGTTTACCTGATTAGCCATCCTGTATCTGCAGACCTATGAGAAGAGTTTCTCTAGATTTATTCCACCTTCATTTACGATAGAGAGATGAATGTCTGCTGGTCTTGCAAAATCATTTTTGAAGAGTTTAGTGATTTTATCATAAGGAAATCATTAATATAGCCAACTGGATTAGTCCATTTATGTCATAGCTCTCGTTTCCTATATTTACATATGCCATTTCAGAGTTCCAAGGGTTAGAAAGATCTCACAAAAGAAAAACGTTTACATTGTTTAAATGGTATAGAATCCAGGAAACAAGCAATATACTGTTCTTGGTTCACCAAGCAGGTATTCTTTTGTCCTCTCTGGGTCCCCAGTGAACTGCAACTCATTAAACCCGGATACATTTGGACACCAGACCCCCTCTCTAACAAGGAAAGAGGTCACCACAAGGAGAAACACAGAACTGCCAGTTGGATTCACCTCCCACCAGAAACCTACTTTAATGAGCATGTTCTTGCTTCTCAGGGCAATCTTCATGCTCTCACTTTGCTCTCAGCAAGAACACCTGGGATTCTTCAGCCTTGCCATGTGTGGAGAACAGCCCAAAAACAGACCTGCTAAGACTTCCAAGATGGATTGCTAGTCTTTGTGAGTCACCTGTGAAATCTAAAGCTCTGTGCTTTGTGACTTTTGTTTGCATCATTAGGATGAGGAGTTTCAGCAAAGCTAACCACAATTACTTGTAGCTAATCTTAGCAGTTATAAAAGCAAGGGTTTTCTCTTTCAAATCCATATACATACAAAGGGCAAATAAAACCCAGGGTTAGATGACCCTTTTACAACTACCGTCCTCAACAAAGTACTCATTAACAGAAGCTTTTCAGTATAAATATGGTATTCCACTAAAAAATGAGAAATATATTTTCCAACTTAATGTGATTTGGAACACTTACCTTTATGTACAATACTAGTAAAGAATAATTAGATTGGGATATTAAGCAAACAGATGTCACAGTGACTCTTCATACTAGGGAAATATGTCAGTCTCTGAAAGGACCCATGGGCCAGGCTGACATTCTCATGAGACTAGATCATAAACTGAATTGGGCTTTACAGAAGACATAGAACAAGTGTTATGATGCCAAGGCTATGCTTTATCAGAGTGAACTCAACTACCCACAGCCCATGTCCTTCCCTCATGTCTCTTTTATTAAAGAGATATATTAATGTTAGGAGGGCTGTCTTTTGGTATGTGTACCCATAAGGAAAGTGGGAGGTAGCGCCTGGAAACAACCTGGAAACAGAAAAAGGATGAGGTAATACAATGGCCTGATAAATAGGGACTCAATGATCATTAGAATCTAGGTTGCCTCCTATTTAAAAGAGAACCATATACATTGTTATGTAACTTTATGCCTCAAACTGATTCAAAGGTCACACCAGGCTAAAATGTTTGGGTATACATTGTATTTTAGCAAGTAAGAAAAAAGGAAGAGTGAAAGAGAAAAAGAGGATGGAAAGTTTAGAGTAAGAAAGGAAGGGCAGAGAAAGGAAAAATGGAAATAGTGGAATTGGTACCACAGTCTGTCTATTCCAGATCCAAGACAACACACAAAAACCCATGTCTGAATAAATTCAGCCATCACCTCTCAATCACTTATGGCATAGGGAGAAAGGGAGAGAACATTAAAGAAAATGAAAATAAAAATTAAAAAGCTAAATTCAGTTGGTAGTTTCAATTTGCCCTAAGAATCTAGGCACATTTTTCAAAGCTTACAGTGTTTATGTCAGGTTCATGGAATTACAATCTTTAATGTCTCACATTTATGTCAAGATGATAAACGTTGACCTATATTTCCAAAACCCCATTAGCCAATGTTTTCAAATAACTTTAGCAATATTAGCCCTCACAAACTTTAAGCGTACCAAGCATTATTACCACCCTTAGTTTGCATAACAGAGAAAGTTCAGACTCAAATAAAAAAGTGAAATCAGTTGTCCAAGATTACACTGTGTATGCTGGGGCTGAGTTAAATACAGATCACCTGATTCTGCTCACATGCATGATCTTATATCCATCTTACTTTCTACCCAAAGTTATTGATTCCCAGGCTGAGTAGTGCTGTAATTTCAGAAACTTCTAAAGAGTACATGCATTCTTTTAAACCAAATGTGACTCAGAATACAAACACATGAGTTCTGTAAGATCCAATACACTGCGAGTTTGGTCAGAAATTTAATTACCTTAAAGCTAGACTGCCTAAATAATTACTGGAAGAGGAGGTTCATTTTTTAAAAAATAAAAAATTAGCTTATGGGCTAGTAGGATACACACCCAGAAATTAGGTTTCCGACCTCTTTTGGAAGGAACATTTTTGTAAAGTTTGAAAGGGAACAAGGAGCAGGGGTTGGATTGGTTCTCAGTTGTCTGAGAAGACTGGCAGAACACTGGAATTGAACCACTGGGATGCTGAAGCTGGTCCACACTGGCTTGTGAGAACAACTGTTAAATTTTTAGGAATTTCATGAGCCAGTTTTTAATTACAGCCATTAATAAAAATTAAATTATATAAATTTAGAAATAAAAAATTACATTAAAAACATAGGTGATTATATTTATCACTTCCTAATTATTTTACTACATTTTATTATTTATGTCTACTGTATCTGTGTGGTAGGAAGGCTATAAATGGCATGCTTCTATGCATCTCTTTCTAACTTCACTTTCAGTAACTTCCTGTTGGTAACCTGAAGTAGACAATGATGAGAGCACTGCCTTAAGGGAAATTGTCAAGCAGCAAGGGTAATCATTTATTGTTTTGTTGATTGTCTAAACCAGGGTTCAGAAAACTAGGGCTCTCCCATCATCTGCCTTTATGAATAAAGTTTTATTGGAACACAGCCATGCACATTCACTTATATATTATTGGTGTCTATTTTCACACTGCAATGGCAGAGTTGCATAGTTTTGAAAGAGACAGTATGGTCCACAAAGCCTAAAATATTTACCATCTGGCCCATTATAGAAAAAGTTGGCCTATCTTTCATCTAGATTTAAGGAAGTGATGAGGCAAATGTTAATGCAAACTAAATTTTAAAACTTTTTTTTTTTTAATGGGAGAAGGAGCCAATGCCAATGGCTAGTCTTTATTGGGAAGAAGAAACTTTACAGCACATTTTGCATAAGTTGGTGCAAAGGCTCAGTGGGCCAACTAGTGGGGCACCAGCTTGTAATGGGTTCCACAGTTAGGGCCCCACTGGGTCTAGCCTTTGTGCAGCCAGAACCAGATGACGGCACTCTTGTTCTTTTCACAGATGCAGCCCACTATTCGTTTGTTGGTGATAGAAGGGACCCTAATTTATTAGGGTCTTCCTTGGTGCCTGAAGCTGCCTTTGGGGCTAGCATATTGTATGGGTCTAGTCCCTTCCAGGCAGCCATCATGACCTCCCTCTCCAGCCCAGTCACCTGCTTGTTATCAGTAGGAACGCCACCTCCAGGTGCCATGGAGCACACCTTGGTGACTCCACTGTTCATGCTATTTGTAGCTGTTCCATTGTGAATAGCACAGAAAACTGAAGAAATATTCTTCTACTATTGGAAAACTATTATCTGATTCAGCAAAGTAATCACTCATCTTGATGAGTGAGTGAAATTTAACATAAGTATGCTGAACCTAAAAGAGATTTTAGTTTAATGCATGTAATCCATCCATTATATATATATATAATATATTACACAGCCATAAAAAAAAACGAGATATTGCCCTTTGCAACAACATGGATGGACCTAGACAGTATAAGGCTAAGTGAAATAAGTCAGACAAAGAAAGACAAATACCCATAGGATTTTACTCATCTATGGAACCTAAGAAACAAAACAAACTAAACAAACACCAGAGACACATACAAAAAAGCAGACTCTTTTTTTTTTTTTAAAGATTTTATTTATTTATTTGAGACAGAGAGAGCACATGAAAGGGGGGAGGGTCAGAGGGAGAAGCAGGCTCCCTGCCGAGCAGGGAGCCTGATGTGGGACTCGATCCAGGGACTCCAGGATCATGACCTGAGCCGAAGGCAGTCACTTAACCAACTGAGCCACCCAGGCGCCCCAAAAAAGCAGACTCTTAACTACAGAGAACAAACTGGTGATTACCAGAGGGGAGGTGGATGGGAAGATGTGTGACATAGATAAAAGATATTAAGAGTACTACACTTATTGTGATGAGCACTGAGTAATGTATAGAATTGTGGGAATCATTATATTGTACACCCAAAACTAATATAACACTGTATCTTATCTATACTTCTGAAAAAAAAAAAAAAAGAATTAAGGTCTTCTTCATGTTATAATCATGAGGAAGCCCTCTGTAATGCTATAAAGTAAAATGACATGCTATTCTTTACATCTGTTCATTGCAACCCCAGAGGTGGTATCATCTGTGTCTGTACCTTTAATGCCTTGGTGAGGGTCATGTGTAGTTTCTTTAAAATGCAGATTTCTGGGTCCTACTTCAGACCTATTCAATCAGAATATCCGTGGCGAGGTCAGGAAGCCATGTTTTTATCTGGACCATTATGATTTGTGGGCTCTGAACCACATTTGGGAAAGCACTGTTCCAGAGCAGAGACTTTCAAATAGATTATACGGTAATTTTATTTTAAATTTTTCAAGGAACCTCCATATAGTTTTCCATAACGGTTACGCCAATTTACATTCCCACCAACAGTGTACAAGGATTCCTTTTTCTCCGCGTATTTGCCAACATTTTATATTGTGACCCAGCACTTGTGTACATGTGTTCACAAAAATGGGAACATTCTGATTTTCTTATTTTGTATTTTTATTCAATACATGTTCAAAAGCCATTCTGTGCAAGACTATTTAGCAAAATGCCATCATGGGGTTCATAGTTTGTAATTCTATAAAGAATAACCAAAAGCCATTGTATTTCATAAATCATGTAAGAACAGTTTGAGTAGGATTGAAAAATAGGAGTAAACCTACATTCCCAGTAGGCAAAATATTGTTTGACATTTTTTTAAATGGTTCTTTTCCCCCTAAGATTTACTGAGGTATAATTGACAAATAAAATTGTATATATTTAAAATGTACCATATGATTTGATATATGTATATTTTGTGAAATAATTACCACAATCAGATTAATAAACACATTTGTCACTTCAGTTACCCTTTTTTTGTGGCAACAACACTTGAGATCTCCTCTCTTAGCAAATTTCAAGTATACAATACAGTATTATTAATAATAGTCACCATGCTGTACATGAGTGCCCCAGAACTTATTCATCTTATAACAAAAGACTTGTACCCTTTGACCAGGATGTCCCCACTTCCCCAACCCCAGCCCCTGGCAACCACCATTCTATTGTGTTTCCATGAATTTGACTTTTAAAAAAAAATTTCACATATAAGTGATATCATACAGTAGTTGTCTTTCTCCATCTGGCTTATTTCAGTTAGCATAATATAATGTCCTTTAGGTTCATTTATGTTGTTGCAAATGGTAGGATTTCCTTTTTCCTTGTGGCAGAACAATATTTCATTATATATATATTCATTATATTATATTCATATATATAATATATATTCATTATATTATATTCATATATGTATATATATATACATATATATATATATATATATATATATATATATATATATATATATCACACCTTCATCCATCCATCCATCAATGGACATTTAGGTTGTTTCCATATCTTGACTATTGTGAATAATGCTGCAATAAACATGACAGTGCAAGTACCTCTTTGAGATACTGATTTTGTTTGCTTTGGGTATATATTCAGAAATGCAATTGCTAGATTATATGGTAGTTTTATTTTTAATTTTTTGAGGAACCTCCATATAGTTTTCCATAATTGTTACATCAATTTACATTCCCACCAACAGTGTACAAGGGTTCCTTTTTCTCCGCATCTTTGCCAACATTTGTTATCTCTTGTCTTTTTAATAAAAGCCATCCTAACAGATATGAGGTGATATTTCATTGTGGCTTTGATTTACATTTCCTTGTTGATTAGTGAAGTTGAACATCTTTTTATGTATCTGTTGGACATTTATATTCTTCTTTGCAAAACTGTCTATTCAAATCCATTGCCCATTTTTTTAATCAAACTGTCTCTTTGCTATTGGGTTTTAAGGGTTCCTTATGTATTTTTGATATTAACCTCTATCAGATATATGCTTCGCAAATATTTTTTCTCATTCCACACGTTGCCTTTGCATTTCTGTTTACTTTACTGTGCAGAAGGCTTTAGTTTGATGTAGTCCTAGTTGTTTTTACTTCATAAGCTTTCTTCCTTA
Source organism: Mirounga angustirostris (assembly GCF_029215605.1). NCBI lineage: Eukaryota > Metazoa > Chordata > Mammalia > Carnivora > Phocidae > Mirounga > Mirounga angustirostris. The sequence goes on from NW_026991716.1 coordinate 70,801,619, forward strand.
ACTGCTCTGGCTAGGATTTCCAGTAATATGTTGAATAGAAGTGGTCAGAGTAGGCAGTAATGTCTTGTTTTCACCATTGTGTGTGATGTTAGGTGTGAGTTTGTTATACATGGTCTTTATTTTGTTGAGGTAGTTCCTTCTATGCCTAATTCATTGAGAGTTTTCATTGTGAAAGGCATTGAATTTTATTAAATGCTTTTTCTGCATTTATTGAGACTTTATTCTCCATTCTATTAATGTGGTATATCTTATGTATTGACTTGTATATGTTGAATCATCCTTGCATCCCAGGGATAAATCCCACTTGATCATTGTACATGATCCTTTTAATGTGCTGTTAAGTTCTATTGGATGGTATTTTGTTGAGGATTCGTGAGGAATATTGGCATGTAATTTTCTTTCCCTGAAGTACCTGTGTCTGGCTTTGGTATCAAAGTAATACTGGCCTTGTAAAATGACTTTAGAAGTGTTCTCTCCTATCTAATTTTTAGGAAAAGTTTGAGAAATGTTGGTGTTAATTTTTGAAATGTTTAGTAGAGTTAACCAATGAAGTCATCAAGCCCTGGGTTTTTCTTTGTTAAGAGATTTCTGAATACTGATTTAATCTCCTTACTTGTTGATCTATTCAGATTTTCTATTTTTTCATGATTTAGTCTTGGTAGGTTGTATGTTTCTACGAATTTAACTTTTTCTTCTAGGCTATCCAATTTGTATCTTATGATCCTTTCTCTTTCTGCAGTATCCATTTTAACGTCTCCTCTTTCATTTAGAATCTTACATATTTGAGTCTGGTTGTTGTTTTTTGTTTGTTTGTTTTGTTAGTCTAAAGGTCTGTCAATTTTCTTCATGTTTTTTAAAACAACTCTTAGCTTCAATACCTTTTTAGTTGTTTTTCTGGTCTGTATTTTATTTATCTCTGCTTTGATCTTCATTATTTCTTTATTTCTGTTAACTTTAGGCTTAGTTCATTCTTCTTTTTGTAGTTGCTTGAAGTTTAAAGTTACACTGTTCATTTGAGATCACATTTTGTCTTAATGTTGGTGTTTATCACTATAAATTCCCCTCAGAACTATTTTTGCTGCATCCCATAAGTTTTGGTATGTTGTATTTCTATTTTCATTTGTTTCAAGATATTTTTCACCTTCCCTTTTGATTTCTCCTCTAACCCATTGGTTCCTTGGAACTATGTTGCTCAATTCTACCTTATAAATTTGTCCAGGTTTCCTCCCATTACCGATGGCAAATTTGATATGTTATTTGCAGAGATATATTATTTCAAACTTCTTAAATTTATTATGACTTATTTTGTGACCTAATATATGATATATCCTGAAGAATGGTGTGTGCTTGAAAAGAATGTATATTCAGCTGCCATTGGATATGTTCTATATATGTCTGTTAGGCCCATTTGGTCTAACGTGTAATACAAGTCCACTATTTCTATATTGGTTTTCTGTCTGGATGATTTATGCATTATTGAAAGTGGTGCATTGAAGCCTCCTCCCATTGTTGTATTATTATCCCTTCAGATTTGTTAGTATTTGTTTAATATATTTACATGTTCTGACTTTGGGTATATATATATTTACAATTGTTATATCTTCTTGCTGAATTGACTCCTTTATTATTATATAATAATGTTCTATGTCTCTGGTTACAGTTTTTGACTTAAAATCTATTTTGTAGTATTAAGTGTTGCTACCCCTGCTGTCTTTTGGTTTCCATTTGCGTGGGATACCTTTTTCCATCCCTTCACTTTCAGTTTGTGTGTGTCCTTAAAGCTGAAGTGAGTCTCTTGTAGGCAGCATATAGTTGGGCCTTCTTTTTCTCTTTTTCTTTTATCCATTCAGCTACTCTATATCTTTAGATTAGAGAATTTAATCCATTTACATTTAAACTAATTATTGATAGGTAAGGACTTACTAATGCCATCTTATTGTTTCCAGCAGTTTTGTAGTTCTTTTCTTCCTCTCTTACTGCCTTCCTCTGTGAATTGATGATTTTCCAAAGTGATATACTTTGATTCCCTTCTCCGTATCTTTTGTGTGTCTACTAGAGATGTTTGCTTTGTGATTATCATGAAATTTACATAAAATATCTTATAGCTATGAGTCTCTGTAAAGCTGATAACAACTTAACTTTAATTGCATAAAAAAACTCTACACTTTTACTCCTCCCACATTTAATATTTTTGATGTCATGATTTATATCTCTTTATATTGTATGCCCACTAAAATTTATTCTAACTCATTAGTTTTAATACTTTTGTTTTTTAACCTTCATACTAGAGTTAAGTGGTTTATACAACACATTACAGTATTAGAGTATTCTGAATTCGACTATATATTTACCTTTATGAATGCATCTTATGTTTTAACATATTTTCATGTTACTATTAGCATCCTTTCATTTCAGCTCAAAGAACTCCTTTTAGCATCTTCTAAGGCAGGTCTGGTGGTAGTGAATTCTCTCAGCTTTAGTTTGCCTGGGAAAGTCTTTATCTCTCCATTTAAAAAGGACAGTTTTGCTGAGTAAAGTATTTTTTGTTGGTATTTTTTTCTTTCAAGACTTTGAATATATTAACCCACTCTCTACTGGCCTGCAGAATTTCTGCTGAGAAATCCCCTCACAGCCTGATGGGGTTTCTCTTGTATATAATATTTTTTTCTTGCTGCTTTTAAAATTCTCAGTCTTGGGGTGGGTTTGTTCTTTGTTTTTTAAATTTTAGACAGTTTTATTATAATGTGTCTTGGAGAAGCTCTCTTCAGATTGAATCTGTTCAGGGCCTATAATTTTCATGAACTTGGATGTCCAAATCTCTTCCCAGATTTGGAAAGTTCTCAGCCATTATTTCTTCAAATAAGCTTTCTGTCCCTTTCTGTCATTCTTCTGGGACTCCTGCAATGCATAAATTATTTTTTGTTTTGTTTTGTTTTGGATGATGTTCCATAATTTACATGGACTTTCTTCGTTCTTTTTTCATTCTTTTTAATTTGTTCTCCTACCAGATAACTTCAAATGTGCTGTCTTTAAGTCCACAGATTTTTCTTCTGCTTGATCAAGTCTGCGGTTGATGCTCACCATTGCATTTTTTGTTGTTTCATTCATTGTATTCTTTAGCTCCAGAATTTCTGCTTAGTTCTTTTTTATGATTTCTATATCTCTGTTAAACTTCTCATTTTAATAGTGTCTTGTTTTTCTGATTCCATTGAATTGTCTGTGTTTTCTTTTAGTTTGCTGAGCTTCCTTAAAACAACTATATTGAATTCTTTATGGGGCAAAATGCTGATCTTCACTTCTTTGGGCTCATTTATTAGAAAATTATTGTGTTCCTTTGATGGTGTCATGCTTCCTTAATTTTTCATGTTCCTTGAATTCTCGAATTGCTGCCTTCACATTTGAAGAAGCAGTCATATCCTCCAGTGTTACTGATGGGCTTCAGAAGAGAAACACTTTCTGTCACTCTTGCTAGGGATTCTGAGGATTTCTTAGACATTTTCTATGGATAAGCTTGCTCTACACTTCTTTTTCCTTCTTAAATTCTTAAGATTGTATTCCTGCAAAGTCAGGTTGGTTGTTGAAAAACTCCCATTGCTTTCACTAGGGTGGTGCTGAATTGTCAAGTTGTACTTTCTCCCAATCCTACAGAATCAGGCTGGTTTTCTGCATGTGCTCACCTGCAAAGCTTGCCATCTGCAGAGGCTCACACTTGCCACCTTTGAAGCATGTACAGGCAGCTGGCCAAGGAGTAGGGTGTGTGGGGTGAGATTTGCAGAATGTTAGGGGTAAAGTGAAGCTGTTCCTCTTACCCCCTTCAGTACATCCAATCTTGGATTTTTTTTTCTTCAGCATTATGCTGGAACTTCTCTGTTAGACTTCTGGACCTCCACAATGGCAATCTATGGTAATCTTGTCTGTGGGTGATTGTCAAAATCAGTCTTCTTTAAAGGAAGATGGAAGAAAACTCAATTGTGCCATCGTGTATGTAAATTCCTCTGATGTTTTCTACTTGAACCTATTCCATTTTACCTTATTTTTTTAAAGATACTGGGCAAGATTCATAAACTGATTCCATGTCTCATTAATTGGTCACAAACTACAGTTTATAATATATTGATGTAGAAGGTTTACATTTATACTGCATGCCTTCTTTTTTCCTAATTTAAGAGTTTCCATATCAGACAAAAAGTCAGCGTCATACTTGCATACCTAGTTAACTTGATTATTTCTGGCAAGACTGGAATCCCTGCTGCTTTTCCTTTGTCCTAAAGTAAAGGGATAAAGTGTTTCTAGTGTTTTTGAAAGTTCCATTTAAAAGTGCCAGTGGTTTCCGTCTGTCTCACCACACCATCAGTTATTAACCATGGCAGCCACAGCTCTGCATCCCATCGGCAAGCCCCTTCCTCTTTAGCTCATGCTGCAGACCCCTGGTTTGTCTGTGTATGTCCCACCTGGCACAGCACAGCATTCATTCACTGTTGGCCTGGGTTTTGCTCCACCATTCCAGGGTTTGCTACCACTCCTGTTGTAGGTATGAATAACTTTCCAAGTGTAACCTTGTGACTTTTTTTTGTTCCTGAGAATTATCTATCAAGGGAATTACCAAGTAATTTCTTATAGGAGTTAGCTAAGAAGATAGGTCTATTTTCCTGATGTTGCTGAAAAAATCTCAGACATCTTCACTTTACCAAGTCCTTTACCTTTCATTCAGGAGTTAAGATATGGAAGCTTTTTTCAGGCTATTTTTATGGGATGAGTTTGTAAGCCAAAAAAAGGAAATATAGTTGGGTTATGGGGAGCTGCATTTTGGGAGGTTAAGGCACAAAATCTTGATCTATTTTATGTTAGCAAGAGAAGTCTATATTTCTTCTTCTTCCTCTTTCTTCTCCTTTTACTCTTTTTAAAATTCATTTCAGTCACCCATTTAACACACATATATTGAGAGCTTACCATGTACCAGGCACTAGGGTGCAAAAGCAATAGGAAAGTGTCCTGATTTATACCTGGCGGGGGGAGGGCGCTGTAATCTGATGGTGGGAGAAAGACTCCAGTTAATCAGAAATTATAATATTATAATAAAAGAGGTATCTAAATCAGAGTAGAGCAGTCAGGTAAGGCTTTTCTGAGGAGGTAATGTTTGAGCTAAGTCTTTTTTATTTTTTTAAGATTTTATTTATTTATTTGACAGAGAGAGATACAGCAAGAGAGCAGTGGAAGTGGGAGAGGGAGAAGCAGGCTTCCTGCTGAGCAGGGAGCCCAATGCAGGGCTCGATCCCAGGACCCTGGGATCATGACCTGAGCCGAAGGCAGACGCTTAACGACTGAGCCACTCAGGTGCCCCTGTTTGAGCTAAGTCTTAAAGGGTGAATAAAATTATAGAGAATCAAGGAAAGGGAAGTAGTCTTAGTTTGGGTTTCCCTTAGCACAGGAGTCAGGTATAAGTAGTTAATTTGCAGGAAGCTAGAGTGAAAGAATGTGAGGCAGAGAAAGAAGAGAAAGTCATAAAGGTTGTTTTTGAGCTCATTATAACTGTGGACAACTAGAGCTTTATTCCATTGAGGACCTTTGGAGAAACATGTACCACAGAATTGTCTTTCAAGGACAAAGGGTAGGGCATCTCTCCATCAACTCCTATCCTCATTGGAATATGATGTATGCACATGTTGCCGTGGAAGGAACATGTAGAATTGTTTGTCTTGCTTTCTAATGGGTGAACACCCACATTCTTTGCAGTCAGTGACAAATGGGGTAGAGTTGATGTACTCTAAATATCTTGTACCTTTTTCCAAATGTTCTTCATTTCATGTGAGAGTTGAGGTCTGCCTGAATTTTCCTTAATCTACCTTCAACATGCCTTACAATTTGGACAGATTCTTTACAGTCTCATGTATGTAATACAACCAATTTCAGTTTTTAGTGGTGTAGACGTTCATTTATTTTTAAGTTCTATTTTAGTGAAAGCTTAAAATGATCTTAATGAGGATTGCTCTCTTGATAGAATTTTGAACTCTTGTATGATATTGGTATAGTAGTTTACCCTACTAAATACACTTGAGTGTGAGAAGCCCTATATCATCTTCAGTAGGAACATTTGTAGAAATCAACTTTTGCCTGATAAAAACATTTTTAGGACTGCTTCTTAGGTACTGTTTTCCTAGTTTTTATGACTGCAAGAAACTAATCAGAAGAATTATATTAATTTATTCATGATCAGTAAATAATAGGGACCAAACCCAATCTCATAATTACAACGTCACAAAGAACACTATGTTGTTTCTGTATCTTGGCTATTGTGAATAATGCTGCAATGAACATAGGAGTGTATATATCTTTTCAAATCAGTGTGTTTTTATTTTCTTTGCAGAAAATACCCCAAAGTGGAATTGCTGGATTATATGCTAGTTCTATTTTTAATTTTTGAGGAAACTTCCTCCTGTTTCCCATAGTCACTGCACCATTTTGCTTTCCCACCAAGCGTTCCCTTTTCTCCACATCCTTGACAACACTTGTTATTTCTTGTCTTTTGATAAAAGTCATTGTGACAAGTGTGACATGATATCTTATGGTTTGGGTTTGCATTTGCCTGATGATTAGTGATGTTGAGCATCTTTTCATATGTCTGTTTGGCCGTCTCTATGTCCTCTTTGGAGAAATGTCAGATCTTCTGTTCATTTTTTAATTGGATTGTTTGTTTTTTTGATGTTGAGTTGTGTGGGTTTTTAAAAATATATTTTGGATATTAACCCGTTACCAGTTTTATCATTTGCAAAATATCTTCTCTCATTCAGTAAGTTGCCTTTTCATTTTATTAGTGTTTTTTCACTGTGCATAAGCTTTTTGGTTTAATGTAGTCCCATTTGTTTATTTTTGCTATTATTGTCCTTGCCAGAGGAGATATATTCAAAAAATACTGCTCAGACTAATGTCCAAGAGCTTACTGCCTATGTTTTCGACAGATGAATGGATAAAAAAGATGTAGTAATTGTATACAATGAAATACTAATCAGCTATAAAAAGAATTAAATCTTGCCATTTGGGATAGCATGGATAGACCTAGAGGATATTATGCTAAGTAAATCAGACAGAGAAAGACAAATTCAGTATGATTTCACTTATATGTGGAATCTAAAAAACAAAACAAAACAAGACAGAAACAGACTCATAGATGCAGAGAACAATCTGGTGGTTGCCAGAGAGGATGAAGGTAGGGAAATGTGTGAAATAGGTGAAGGAAATTAAAAGGTACAAACTTCTGGTTATTAAAAAAAATGACATGGGGATACAATGTACAGCATAGGGAACACAGTTAATAGCATGTAACAACTTTGTATCGTGACAAATGGTAGCTAGATTTATTTAGGTGATCACTTCATAGTATATATAAATGTTGAATCACTAGGTTGTACACCTGAAACTAATATACTGTATGTCAACTATACTTCAGTAAAAAAAGAACATTATGCGCTAATCTAAGAAAAATGTGGATAGGAAAATAATTTAATAATTTAAAAGCAAAATATAAATTTTGGGAGAAAATTTATCAATAAAATGCTATTTTACATAATCAGTATAAAATTACATAATTAGATTAAAATAACTTTCTTTATACTAAAGTAATTTGTAATAGAAGCTGGTCTCTTGGATAAGTAAAATGAATTTTAGTGTAAGAGAAATAAAACAAAATCATTGCTGGAAATATTCAAATATTAACTTGTTCTTAAGTGTTTATATTTTTTTCTTTTTTTTAAGATTTTTAAAATTTATTTGACAGAGAGAGAGACAGCGAGAGAGGGAACACAAGCAGGGGGAGTGGGAGAGGGAGAAGCAGGCCTCCCACTGAGCAGGGAGCCTGATGCGGGGGCTCAATCCCAGGACCCTGAGATCATGACCTGAGCCGAAGGCAGTCGCTTAACCAACTGAGCCACCCAGGCACCCCTAATTCTTTATATTTTCCAGATTTTATTTTCAAAATGGCTCATTTATAGTATTTTCCCAAACATTACAATTTATAATGTTTTATTCTCTCAAAGTTGGCATGCTGAGACTGCTTTTTTAGCAGACTCAACTTGTTACCTGAAAATGAAAAAAAAGTTTAGGTGCAAATAGCTGCTTCAAAGTAGAGTTTTATGGGATATTAGAGCTTTTTTTAACAGCACTAATGAGAAAAAATACTCCAGATAATAATTGAGATATATATATAGAAATACCTCACTGCTAGCATGTATTTAAAAGTTTCAATTTTTTTCTTTTCCAGGAAGTTTTGAGTAAAACCTACCCTCCCTTACCCCTTTTTGGTGGATATCATGGTCTCAAATAATTAAAATATATTTTCAGGGGCAAACACCTTTGACTTCAGAAAAACGTCATTTACAAAGTTCACTGACCTTTTTTATCAACAAGGCATCTTATAAATGTACATCGTAACACTGTAAAGAATGAAGATGCAGTATTGTTAAGTCTATTCTAAAAGTGGAGCCACTAAATTACAGATTATAACTAGAATGAGAGACTAAATGATATTTAGGGCTATTTGCAGAGTTTACTTCCTGAAATACATGCCTACCAAATGATTATGGTCATATGTTTAAATCTCTTTGAATCCAAGGATCCAAACATCTTCATGCCCAATCTTCAGGGCTACTTCCTTCCAAGCTTTATAGTCAACCTACTATTAACTGTTGATGTTTCAGTGATCACCAACAGCATCTGTCTGTCTTGTCATACAATGTTTTCAACATTATAGGAATATTAGACTTTAAACTTAGAAGGAACCCCTACAATTATCTACGTGTATGGAGGGCTTTTCCATTTCAAACCCAGTTAGATATCTATAGTGCAGATAAATGTTAGCAACCAGCTCTCTTAGGAAAAAAAAATCTCAGATTTAAAGAGTTTGACAATTTCTGCATTGTAAATACTCCCACCACGGCCAATTTCAAGCTTCCAATGTGATGACTTCACTGAATGTGGTGTCCTTTATATAATATTTTCACCACATAGATACAGTACACCTAAATAACCTCAAGAACATAGGTAATAGCAAAATACTTACAAAGTGATACACTTTAAATATATACTACCTTTGTGTTTTAATATAGTTTATTTAATTGTAAATTTATATCATTTAATCTTTATTATTGGCTGTGTTTAAAAACTGGTTTGCTAAATTCCTAAAAATTCAGCAAGTAGCTCTCATGAGCTGGTATAAGCCAGCTCTCGTACCCCACTGAACTATCAAGGTGTTATTATTGCTGATTTACAGATGAAGAAACTGGGACTCAAATGAGGGAAGGAAAAGGAACATGCATTGACCACCTATTGGAGGTCATGCATGGTGTTGGCCACTTAATAAATCATAGCTCGTAAACCCTCAAAACAACTCAAGGAGAAAGGATGTCTTATTCCAGTTTTATACATACAAAAATGGATTTCTCTAAATGTCACAATGCTCTTAGGTGACAATCTCAGGATTAGAGCTCAGGTTCTCTGATTTAGGATTCTTGATGTTATTTATACCAGTATCTCTTGTTCTCTAGGGTTTCACATAAACTATGGAAGAACATCAAAGGCTATCAGATCAGACACTGAGACAGAGCAATGAGCTGTGTACCTTTTAAAATACTATTTTTTAGGGATGCCTGGGTGGCTCAGTTGGTTGAGCATCCTACTCTTGATTTCCATGCAGATCTTGATCTCAGGGTTGTGAGATCAAGCCTGGCATTGGGCTCCACGCTTGGTGGAGAGTCTGCTTGAGATTCTCTCCCTTTCCCTCTCCCTCTTCCCCTGCCCCCCTCTCTAAAATAAATACATCTTGGGGTGCCTGGGTGGCTCAGTCATTAAGCATCTGCCTTCAGCTCATGTCATGATCCCAGGGTCCTGGGATCGAGCCCGCATCGGGTTCCCTGCTCAGCGGGAAGCCTGATTCTCCCTCTCTCACTCCCTCTGCTTGTCTTCCCTCTCTTGCTGTGTCTCTCTCTGTCAAATAAATAAATAAAATCTTTAAAAAAATAAAAAAAATTTAAAAAAATAAAATAAATACATCTTTAAAAAATTAAAAATAAAAATAAAATACTATTTTTTAGTGATGAATATGGCCACAGATTTCAAAAATAACAATATATAAACTGGATAATTACGATTGTACTGATTTGATTTTAGAAATACAGATACTGGTTTTAAATTTTTAGTAACTAAAAAGCTTAGGTAAAAATATGACTAAGGAAGAAAGAAATATATCATAGTACAGTAGTTATAATGTTGAACAGTATGATGTAATGATGGGTAGAATGTAACAGTACAGAAGTTATGATTTTTTGTGAACTCAGTACTGTGAGGACTGACAGCTCGATATAGAAACGAGAGAGAAGACACAGATGTCCAACAAAACAATGTCTAAGGAGAGTCATTTATTCAGGATCAATATCTTACTAGCCTTCTCTTACTGTATGTTGCTTTTAGTCAAACATCAGCAGCAAAAAGAAATCAGCATAAAACGAACTAACCTCCATCACCACTGATTATTTGCAGTCACTTTGAAGATTAATATAACGTGATTTTATCATGTAATGTTACTCAAAAAGGCTGAACACAAATGCTGTAAGAAAATAAAGATTAAATAACAATAAAATATTCTAATTATAATCCAGGTAACTTGTAAGAAAGGTGAAAGTGGATTTAGAAGTGAAAGATCCACCTTTAGGAAGTCTCTTCATAAGCACACTATTAATTCAAGTTAACTTTTTCTTACATATATTTTGGAGCAATGTAAGGTGAGAAATTTCTGTGTAAATATTATCATATTCACACAAAAATGTTGTTATGCTTTATATTTTTAAAAAGTATCAGGTACTGCACATTTCACTTAGCATAAATAAGATCAAAAAGTCCAGAACCACTAAGCTACAAATCTCTCTGGGCAATAATAGGAACTATATTCATTTCAGGAATGAAAAGTACTTTAAATTCTGAATGTTAAAGGTGTTTTGGTAATGTAAATTATTGCACTTCTTTTGTAATTTGTCTTCTAAGTTACTGAACTTAAATCATAATTAATTTTCTTCTTTCAAAATTATGTCACCAAACGTGACATTTGGAACTAACACCGAACTTAACTTCCTTGCGTCCACAGCCTTCACGGCAGCTGCAGGAAGCATGGCTTTTGGGGGGTGATCCACAGAGCTATTTCTAACTGGGAGGCTCCCTGCCTTTCCCCAGGGCACCAGCTGCTCTTGGCACGCTGCCACTAGCAGGAACAATTTCAGAAGGCGTTTGTAAGACGGGCCCTTGTGAGACAAGTTCTCACCTCTCTGCCGCTGACTTGAAGCCTGACAAACTATGATAAGTGAGAGTGACAAATGGCCAGGACTCCTATTCCAGAGATCTCCCACAGGGGCAGAGCCTGAACATAGGGCTGAAGACACCTCCATTCCATTCCCAACTTAGAGAAAACAGAACCCAATAAAACTAAAATTGTTAAATTAACTAAATTATTTACAAGCAAATAAACCAGGAAAGGAAGGCACTCACGCCCCAGAGAATGTGAAAACATGAGAACGTAGAGTTAGGTTTCATCCTGATGTGTTTCTAGTATCTTTATACATGGCATTTTTGTTTCACTGATAATTTGTGCAGTTGTACCTGATATGTAAACAACTTAGATTCTTTCTCTAGCAGTGCTCTGATTGTTCTATACTGTGGAATTCATTAAAAGACAGACTCACTGTGTATCTTGTCCAAAGACAGTTATTATTGGAAGTACAATAAAACCTAATTAAAACACTTTAACATTTAGCCTTGTCCTCCACTATAAATCTCACGGATTAGATGTATATCACAGGGTTTATATTATTGCACCATAGTGTTACTATTATTTCTCTGTCTTTTTGGTCCAAGATTCAGAAATCTACGCCAGGGTAGCCAAGGTCTGAGTTTTTATCTGGTGATTCAGCCAAAAAACATTAAAGAAGCTTCCTCCCACAATTCCTTGCCTTACTCCATTATCTGTCCACTGCATTATTCTTCACACTATTAAAATGTAATAGAGACCAGGAGGAAATTTATCTCTCTTCTTTAAAGCATGGCTCATATATTTGTCTGAGTGCACAGGCATTATAATGATAGGTGCTTTCAAAGAACCTAGAGATAAAAAGAAGCACCTAAATCAATGTCCAGAACACCAGAGCCATTATTACTTGATAGGAGACACAAAAGCAGGTCATACTTTTGAACATTTTTCTTAGGATTAAAAAAAAATGGAAGAAAAACTTTTATGTTTGAGCAAATAGAAAGAGATAGCAGCACATTGTTTTGGGAAGGAGACTGCTACATGAGAATTACAGTATGGAGGCCAAGAACAGGACCTTGAACCAGGCTACAGAGCTGTCTCTTCCTAGTGTGTCTGTGTCACTGTGGGTGGGTCTCTGTCACTGTGCCTCAGTTTCCCCAACTTTACAATGGGGATAACAGTATCCATCAGCAAGACTTATTAAGATTAAATTAATTGATATAAGGAAAGTACTTTATTAGGTAAGCAATCAATAAATATTAGCTATTATTATATCATACACCATGTTTAAAATACCTCCTTTTTGCCATTGTACAGAATAAAAGAAGATGTAGCTTGTCCTACCAGACCATTATGAGGATTACATAAATATTTGTTAATTTAATGAACACCTGGATGATTGTGACATTACATAATTATGATTATTAATGACATATTTCTCTATCATGAGTTACATGTAATACGATGAAAGACATGTTAGAAGTAGGGGACTTTTATTAATTGTATTTGTAATTGGTTTCTTAGAGATGAATTTGTCAATATTTATTTCATTCCAGTTAAGTAAAGAAACACAGTTATGCATATTGTGAAATATGCTTTCTTCTTGAAGAAACTCTATGTGGAAATGTTTTACCTTAATGAATCTGAAGTATAAATTGTTTAAGACTTTTTTTATGTTCCACTCACCCAAAATTTGAAAGTGATGCATTTAGATTCCAGCAAAACCAAAAAAGCCACTTATCGGAACTGTTCAATAAGATCTATAATGATAGCAGTATTCTGCTTTCTAATTTTATATAAAAGAAACATCTCTGAAAAAGATAATTACTATCTTTCACATTTTCTAGCACAGAGTAGGCATTTGATCAATTTAAAAAAAATAAATGAAAACATGCAAAGAGACTGACTTCTATTCTTGATTCCAGCATTTAATATTTATGCTACTGTTATTTAAACTTTAAAATGCCAATTTTAGTTTAATATACAATGTTAAGAGATGAACATAGACAATACTGACAATTGACAAAATAGCACTAGACCCGTTTTTAAGAGCCGCAGTTGACTTTAAGCTTCATGAAAGCAGAGACCATCCCTAGTGCCCTGAACAATGCCAGGCACATGGTAGGTGCACAATTAGTATATTTGCTACCGTTAAAGCTCCAGAATTAGACTAGAGAGACTAGGGCCTTTGTCTTTACACCAAAAATAAAAAAGTAAAGAAAAGAAATCGGGAGAGACTAATGAGAACAATATATTTGAGATATGGTTTTGCTGTCTTTTCTCATCCCTTTTTGTGAGAATACAGATTTTTGAGAGGGCATTGAATGCAGTTATTTAATCTAGACAGATTTTAGATTCTTGGCATTTTCTTGCTTATTAAATAATCGAGTTTTCAAACTGTTTAGGCCACTCTAAGGAGTGTGTGTTAGGGGAGTAACATAAATAAATATACAAGGTGAACAGAAATTTCTGGTTTGAAGATTTTTTTTTAAAGAGTTTTTATGACCATTTTTTAGGTTCAACGTGACGCGCTCATTTTTTTATTATTATTTTTATATTCTGACTTCTTTTTGCTTCAGGAGAAGTCAGCATCCTAACAATAGCTGTAACAATATCAGCAAGCTCTCATTTCCGGAGTGACCACAATGCACCAGGCACGGGGCCGAGCACTTTGCATGTACTGACAGGGCGGCTGCTAGAGCAATCGTGCACCTGGGCACAGAACTTATCGCCATTTCATAGATGAGTGAACAGGCAGAGAGAAATTAAGTGACTTGTTCAAGCTCATCCAGCAGGCGAGTTTCAAAGCCAAGTTGTGAGCCCACGCAGTCTGTCTTCCAGCCTCATTATCTGATGAAATCAAAGCCTTTCTGCACTTACGCACTCATATCACAGAAATTATATATAGGCTGTATATATGGTTTAGTCTTAGCTCTCCAATTCAATTAATGCTTATTCAAAGGCCACTTACAAACAATTTTTCCTTGAGGAAGTAGAATCACAGATAATAAAGTTTCCAAGCTTTGGGAAAATTTCTTTAAGTTTTTAGTACCTTTATTTTCTAAAAATCCCTCCTATCAGTGTTTTTTTTTTCCTACATCTTCACTTCTTAAAAATGAATAGAAACAAAGACAAAAACTTATCTTGATACAGGTTTAGAGTCAGCCAAATTCAGCTTTTAATTTAAAAAAATTTTTTTTTACAGTAGGCTCCATGCCCAATGTGGGGCTTGAACTCACGACCCCACATGCTCTACTGACAGAGCCAGTCAGGCACCCCCAAATTTAGCTTTTAAAGAGTTAAAGTCAACCACAAGTTCTGCACTTGGAGGCTGCAAAGCCCTGGCCGCCCAGCAGCATTGGATGATCTTCTCCAGCCTTTTCCCAGAGACAGTCCGTGAAGACGGCTGCTGAGAGAGAAGGATGAAGGTTATAGGCCGCTGCAGTGTAGAGCTCTCCTGAGAAGGCAGCTCCTTGCTAGTCACTTGCCAGAGAGTGATGACAAAGGAACAGATGTCAGCTTCGGTCACATGGTCTCTCCTTTTAGGAGTTCTGGGGCCGGGTGGGTGTGTGTGCCATCTGGGTGGTACGGAGGAGTCTGCGGAAGCACAGATCTTGCAGTTTCTCAGCGCAACCAGTCACCAATTTTGCAGGTGTCTTGCTCGCTGATCAAAATGTTTACCAGCCTCGGATGCAAGGGCACAATGCTTTATGACTGATGAAAAAGCAGGCCATGCCCATATCTAGGGAGTGCATATTTCCTGAGATGTGTGCAAGTGTACACGTTCCCAAATGTAATTGCCCTCTGGCACAGCAGTGAGGCCCCCTTCCTCCCTGTCAGGGCAACTGAAAGCACCCTATATGATTTGCTGTAAACTGACATTGCCACCAAACTCCGTGATTATGACATATAGACTATTCAAGCCCACAGGCCTGTGTGCTGGCGGCCACAATGTACACAATATTGTCACGATGAAGACTTGCTATGTTGAGCTCAGCCCAGAAATTCACTGGGATGACAGCCAATCTGCTTTTAAACATTTTTTTGATATGGACAGAAAGAAGAGACCAGGAGGCAGACTGAGAAAGATTGGTGAGAAAGGTTAGAGGAGGAATAGGGAGAATGTTATTCTAGAACCAGGAGAAAGCACTTGGAGACGTGGGACTGACCAAGAGCACCAAATACTGTGGGGAGGTCAAGTAAGAGAATAAAAACCTAGCCTCTAAATTTGGACCTTGGAAGTGATTGAAATGATTTTAGCAAGAGTGATTTCAATAGTGTGGTTGAAGTAGCAGCAAACAACAAAAGGCTGAGGGATGCAAAAGGGAATGTGGAGACAGGAAGTACAAACAACTCTTATGGGAAGGGTACTTGAGAAGGGAAAAAGTAAGGAGAGGTCAAAGGTAGGCTCTTTATTAAATGGGAAAAAGGTGAACAAATTTATATGGTGTTGAAGGAAGCATCCAGCTGAGAGGAAGTTGATGATGCAGGAAAGAGAAGAGGTCATGAAGAGTATAAAGACCTTGAGTAACTGAGAGCAGATAGGATCTACAGAACAGATGGAGGGACAGTATTAGAAGTTTTCTTCCTTTAGGACATGAGAAAAAGATGGCACAGTTCTCAATAAGCATATTTCTGTGGGGAAAGGAGGATGAGAAAGATCTTTCCTGATAGACACTTTTTTTTTCTTTTTTTTCCCTGTAAACTGTGAGGTAACACCTGCCCAGGGAGAAGAGGATGGGGAGACGATATGATGCCTGGAGGGAGTGACAGACCTTAGGGACAGCCACTGAAAGGAATGGAAATAGGGCTAATCAGAGTGACCTGGGGTGGTCAGCTGAGGTAAGAGGCAGCATATATTTAGCATGATGTTCTGTGTTAGTCTTCAGGAGTCTGGGCACAAGAGCAGAGAGAGCAAATGATAGGCCTGAGAAGGGTCTTCAGTGAGCAGGGCTGGCACAGAGGGAAGTGATTCTGACGAGGAATTTGTTGAAATGATGTGCCATAACGTGTAGGCTGGATCAGAAGGAATTCAGACAGGGAGGCGGTGAGGGCTGGGGTGGGGGAGTGCAAGAAAGTGGAGGTGGTCAGAGCATCAGAAACTTCAGTGAGCTTAAAGAGCACATGTATCCGGAGCAACGGAGTGCGATTTCTAGAACGAGGAGGGCTGTAATCTGTGGGATATTTAAACTGTTTTGGGAGATGGTGGTTCAGGATGTGACCCCGGGAACAGGGTGACTGAGGAGGAACAAAGGTACAGGCTGCTGGAGATAAGAAGCTCAGAGTTGGGATGTCTCACAAATATATAGAGCTGCAAAAATTTAGCAAACTAAAATTACTTTTTAAATGAATTTTTCATTTATCCAGGACCATGAGGGTTTGTTTCTTCCCATAACTCAGTTAATGTGATGGTGGGATTACTTTGATGAATGTCTCTTGATAGTTAACTTTGACCTGTGAGGTGTTCTTCAATCCGCAATGCTGCTATGGTTTTTGATTACTGACTCAATCTCTTTACTAGAAATTTGATCTATCAATGTTGTTAAAGCCTCATCAAAAAACATGATATAGACTTGTTTAAGCTCAAGAACTAGACCAATATTTGATTAGCATTTTTTTTAACTTTAAAAACAGGATGGAATGAAATAAAATATGGATAAATTATACTTGGCTTCTTTCCTTTGGCTCCCCCCCGCTTTTTTTTTTAACATGTATACTTCATATATAAATGGGAGATATCTTTTTTTTTAATTTTATTATGTTATGTTAGTCACCATACAATACATCATTAGTTTTTGATGTAGTGATCCACGATCCATTGTGTTTGTATAACACCCAGTGCTTCATGCAGTACGTGCCCTCCTTAATACCCATCACGGGGCTAACCAATCCCCCTCCCCACTCCCCTCTAAAACCCTGTTTGTTTCTCAGGTCCATAGTCTCTCATGGTTCATCTCTCCCTCCAATTCCCCTCCCATTTTTCCCTTCCTTCTCCTAATGTCCTCCATGCTATTCCTTATGTTCCACAAATAAGTGAAACCATATCATAATTGACTTTGTCTGCTTAACTTATTTCACTTAGCATAATCTCCTCCAGTCCCATCCATGTTGATGTAAAAGTTGGGTATTCATCTTTTCTGATGGCTGAGTAATATTCCATTGTATATATGGACGACATCTTCTTTATCCATTCATCTGTTGAAGGGCATCTCGGCTCTTTCCACAGTTTGGCTATTGTGGACATTGCTGCTATGAACATTGGGGTGCATATGGCCCTTCTTTTCACTACATCTGTGTCTTTGGGGTAAGTACCCAGTAGTGCAATTGCTGGGTCAGGGTAGCTCTATTTTTAAATTTTTGAGGAACCTCCACACTGTTTTCCAAAGTGGCTGTACCAACTTGCATTCCCACCAACAGTGGAAGAGGGTGCCCCTTTCTCCACACCCTCTCCAACATTTGTTGTTTCTTTCCCTGTCCATTTTTGCCATTCTAACTGGTGTAAGGTGGTATCTCAGTGTGGTTTTGATTTGGATTTCCCTGATGGCTAATGGTGATGAACATTTTTTGATGTGTCTGTTAGCCATTTGTATGTCTTCTTCAGAGAAGTGTCTTTTCATATCTTCTGCCCACTCTTGGACTTGATTATTTGTTTTTTGGGTGTTGAGTTTGAGAAGTTCTTTATAGATTTTGGATACCAGCCCTTTATCTGTAGTGTCATTTGCAAATATATTCTCCCATTCTGTGGGTTGCCTCTTTGTTTTGTTGACTGTTTCCTTTGCGGTGCAGAAGCTTTTTATCTTGAAGTCCCAAAAGTTCATTTTTGCTTTTGTTTCACTAGCTTTTGGAGATGTATCTTGAAAGAAGTTGCTGTGCCGAAGTCAAAGAGGTTACTGCCTATGTTCTCCTCAAGGATGTGGATGGATTCCTGTCTCACATTGAAGTCTTTCATCCACTTTGAGTTTGTCTTTGTGAATGGTGTTAGAGAATGGTCGAATTTCCTTCTTCTGTATATAGCTGTTCAATTTTCCCAGCACCATTTATTGAAAATACTGTCTTTTTTCCATTGCATGTTTTTTCCTGCTTTGTCAAAGACTATTTGACCATAGAGTTAAGGGTCCATATCTGGGCTATCTATTCTGTTCCATTGGTCTATATGTCTGTTTTTGTGCCAGTACCATGCTGCCTTGGTGATCACAGCTTTGTAATATAGCTTGAAATCAGGCAACGTGATGCCCCCAGCTTTGTTTTTCTTTTTCAACATCTCCTTGGCGATTCGGGGTCTTTTCTGATTCCATACAAATTTTAGGATTGTTTGTTCCAGCACTTTGAAAAATGTCATTGGAATTTTGATCAGGATGGCATTGAAGGTATAGATTGCTCTGGGTAGCATAGACATTTTAACAATATTTATTCTTCCGATCCATGAGCATGGAATATTTTTCCATCTTTTTTGTCTTCTTCAATTTCTTTCATGAATGTTTTGTAGTTCCTAGAGTATAGATCCTTTACCTCTTTGGTTAGGTTTATTCTGAGGTATCTTATGGTTTTTGGTGCTATTGTAAATGGAATCGTTTCTCTAATTTCTCTTTCTACAGTTGCGTTGTTAGTGTATAAGAAAGCAACTGATCTCTGTGCATTGATTTTGTATCCTGCCACATTACGGAATTGCTGGATAAGTTCTAGTAATTTGGGGGTGGAGTCTTTTGGATTTTCCACAGAAAGTATCATGTCGTCTGCAAAAAGAGAGAATTTGACTTCTTCTTTGCCAATTTGAATCCCTTTTATTTCTTTTTGTTGTCTGATTGCTGTTGCTAGGACTTCTAGTCCTATGTTGAACAACAGTGGTGAGAGTGGGCACCCTTGACGTGTTCCTGATCTTAAGGGAAAGGCTCTCAGCTTTTCTCCATTGAGGATGATATTTGCTGTGGGTTTTTCATAGATGGATTTTATGAGCTTGAGGAATGTTCCCTCGATCTCTATACTCTGGAGAGTTTTAATCAGGAAAGGATGTTGTATTTTGTCAAATGCTTTTTCTGCATCAATTGAGAGGACCATATGGTTCTTCTCTCTCCTCTTATTAATGTGTTCTATCACATTGATTAATTTGCAAATGTTGAACCACCCTTGCATCCCGGGGATAAATCCCACTTGTTCGTGGTGGATGATCCTTTTAATGTATTGTTGGATCCTATTAGCTAGGATTTTGTTGAGGATTTTGGAATCCATATTCATCAAGGATATCAGTCTGAAATTCTCCTTTTTGATGGGGTCTTTGCCTGGTTTGGGGATTAAGGTAATGCTGGCCTCATAGAATGAGTCTGGAAGCCTTCCTTCTGTTTCTATTTTTTGAAACAGCTTCAGTAGAATAGGTATTATTTCTTCTTTGAATGTTTGGTAGAATTCCCCAGGGAATCCATCAGGCCCTGGACTCTTGTTTTTTGGGAGACTTTTGATCACTGCTTCAATCTCGTTACTGGTTATTGGCCTATTCAGGTTGTCAATTTCTTCCTGTTTCAGTCTTGGCAGCTTATAGGTTTCCAGGAAGGCCTCCATTTCATCCAGATTGCTCAGTTTAATGGCATATAGTTATTGATAATAATTTCTAATAATTGTTTCTAGTTCCTTGGTGTTAGTCATGATCTCTCCCCTTTCATTCATAATTTTAGTAATTTGGGTCCTTTCTCTTTTCTTTTGGATAAGTCTGGCCAGTGGTTTATCAATCTTACTAATTCTTTCAAAGAACCAACTTCTAGTTTCATTGATCTGATCTACTGTGTTTTTGGTTTCTAATTCATTGATCTCTGCTCTAATCTTAATTATTTCTCTTCTAATGCGTGGCTTAGGTGTCGTTTGTTGCTTTTTCTCTAGTTCTTTAAGGTGTAGAGTTAGTTGGTGAATTCGGAATTTTTCTATTTTTTTGAGTGAGGCTTGGATGGCTATGTATTTCCCCCTTCGGACCACCTTTGCAGTATCCCATAGGTTTTGGACCGATGTGTTTTCATTCTCATTGATTTCCATGAATTGTTTAAGTTCTTCTTTGATTTCTTGGTTGACCCAAACATTCTTGAGCAGAGTGGTCTTGAGCTTCCAAGTGTTTGAATTTCTGCCAAATTTTTTCTTGTGATTGAGTTCCAGTTTTAGAGCATTGTGGTCTGCGAATATGCAGGGAATAATCTCAATCTTTTGGTATCGGTTGAGACCTGATTTGTGACCCAGTATATGGTCTATTCTGGAGAAAGGTCCATGTGCGCTCGAGAAGAATGAGTATTCTGTTGTTTTAGGGTGGAATGTTCTGTAAATATCTATGAAGTCCATCTGGTCCAATGTATCATTCAAAGCTCTTGTTTCCTTGTTGATTTTCTGCTTAGATGATCTGTCCATTGCTGAGAGTGGAGTATTGAGGTCTACAGTTAACGTATTGTTATCAATATGACTCTTTATTTTGGTTAACAGTTGGCTTATGTAGATGGCTGTTCCCATGTTGGGGGCATAGATATTTACAATTGTTAGATCTTCTTGTTGGATAGACCCTTTAAGAATGATATAGTGTCCTTCTGTGTCTCTTATTACAGACTTTAGTTTAAAATCTAATTTGTCTGATACAAGAATTGCTACCCCAGCTTTCTTTTGAGGTCTGCTGGCATGGAAGATGGATCTCCATCCCTTCACTTTCAGTCTGGATGTATCTTTAGGTTCAAAATGAGTCTCTTGTAGACAGCATATGGATGGGTCCTGTCTTTTCATCCAATCTGCAACCCTGTGCCATTTTATGGGAGCATTTAGGCCATTCACGTTGAGAGTGATTATTGAAAGATATGAATTAATTGTCATCATGTTGCCTGTGAAGACACTGTTTTTATAGATCGTCCCTGTAAATTTCTGTTGTAGATCACTCTTGAGGTCTTTCTCCTTTTATAGAACCCCCCTTAATATTTCTTGCAGGGCCGGCTTAGTGGTCACATATTCTTTCAGCTTCTGCTGGTTGTGGAAGCTCTGCATCTCTCCATCCATTCTAAATGAAAGCCTTGCCAGATAAAGTATTCTTGGCTGCATGTTCTTCTCATTTAGTACACTGAATATGTCTTGCCAGGCCTTTCTGGCTTGCCAGGTCTCTGTGGATAGGTCTGACGTTATTCTGATGTTCCTCCCTCTGTACGTAAGGAATCTCTTCCCCCTAACTGCCCTTAAGATGGTTTCCTTGGTTCTAAGATTTGCAAGTTTTACTATTACATGCCAGGGTGTTGGCCTGTTTTCCTTGATCTTAGGAGGGGCCCTCTGCCTCTAGGACTCAAATGTTTGTTTCATTCCCCAGATTAGGGAAGTTCTCAGCTAGAATTTGCTCAAATACATCTTCTAGTCCTCTCTCTCTCTCCACTCCCTCCGGGATTCCAATTATTCCGACATTGGAACGCCTCATGGTGTCACTTATTTCTCTGATTCTATTTTCATGGATTCTGAGTTGTTTTTCCCTGGCCTCCTCTTTTCCCTTTTTATCTATTATACTGTCTTCCAGATCGCTTATTCTCTCTTCTGTCTCAGTTACCCTAGCTGTTAGATTATCTAGATTGGATTGGATCTCATTGATAGCATTTTTAAGTTCTGCCAATTCACCTTTTATTTCTGCCCTTAGAGACTCTATGTTGCCATTAATTGATTTCTCCATTCTAGCCATTGTATTCACAATTGCTAGCCTAAATGCCATCTCCGACATCTTGGTTATATCTGCATCCATTTGTAAATCTGCAGCATAAGTCATAATCTCTGAGTCTTTTCTGTTTTGGGGGCTCCTCCTCCTAGTCATTCTGTTGATGGGTGTTTGAGGGAATGTATAGAGTCCAAATTATTGACCAGAACCCAAGCAAGATGCACCTGTTTTCTTGGGACCTTAGGGTTGCTTTCCCAGCCTGTCTTCTGCGGGAGGGGCCTGCCGCGCTGTTACTCAGGCAACCCTGTTTGGGCGGAGTTGCCATGCACCCCTGTGGCGGGGGATGGGCTCAGTGGGAATCAGTCTTTGGGGCTTTTGTTCTCTGGCGCCTTTCCCCGGCGGCTTTCCACGTCTCTTCCACGAGTCAGAGCAGAAGAGACCATTTCCAACCCTCTGCCTCAGAGCAGAGAGACTGCAGTCTGTTCTTCAGTGAACTCTCCAGGCCACACTGTCTCCGTTTCTGTCCGTGCTGCTATAAACTACAGCGTCCTAGGTTGTGCGCCCCTCTGCAGCACTCCCAGTCCTGCCTCCAGGTCGGGGCACATCTCTGCCCTTTGTGCTTCTAAAACCGCCAGCCGCTCCCAGTTCGGACACGCGCGACTCCACCGCTCGGGGTTTCCACCCCGGGGGTTGCAGTTCACCGGCGCGACCCCGGCGCACCGGGTTTCCGTCTTGGAGGCTCAAATGGGAGATATCTGCTGCGGGCTCCTGTCAGAGATTCCAGGATCTCAGCTGCTGCAGCTCAGAGCAAGCAAAAAGTCAACTCCGTGAAGTTTGTCCTTCGTGGTCACCGTCTGCAGGGGTGGAAAAGTTTTCCCTTCTTCTCATCTAGGTTCTTTGGCTGGGCTAGTAATTAAGTTGATGTAAGACAGATCGACAGGACAAAAACAAGTAAAAGTTCGATAATATGTATACCTTCTGCATACATGGGAGAGCCCCAGGAAAACAGTAATTTCCCCAAATGGCCAAAGGCATCACTTTCCCCCCCCACTTTTTTTTGAAAATTTCAGTTTCTGGCAAAACATCTCCAAAAGATATTAATACTTAGAAATGCATGTGAGATCACTCAGTAGTGTGCTAAAATACACATCAAAAGCAGAGATAAGGGAATTAGGTCATCTAACAGAATGGATGGACCTATGGAGAGAAGAGAAGAGGATACTTAGTCACTGAAACAAGAGTGGCTGCTGGCTGGCGTCAGGATCAACGCCACCAAAGTAGAAGCCAGTCTTCCTCTCAGAACAAGTCCTTCCTCCTTCTGACTTCCTTATTTCTGTTAATGGAGCCCCCAATCCTCTCATCTTCTGGATTTAAACACTGAAGTAATTTCCTTTTATGCTTCTCACACCCTCATAAGTTATCAAGGCCCCTTAATTAATCCTTTCTCATACCTCCAACAGCCTGAAGAATGGCCTGTCGGGCTCATGACACTGTAGCTGACAGCTAATGTGGGAAGAAGGAGTAGGTTCATTCTGCCCTAGTGGTCCCACCTACTGGGTGATCACATGGGTTTCTCTGCAGATTCCTGCCATTGTCCTAGGACTGCATCGGTGGACTAGGTTATGACACTTTACTCTCACAAGGATCTGTCCCCTTCCAACCCTGGGATAAGATTCTTTGAAGGCATTGTGACTACATGCCTTTTAAAAAAGCAAAGTATCGATAACAGAGATTTGTTTTATAGATTAAAAGCTTGAAGGAACTATAAGAGTCCTAGCTCCTCAAAAGTATTTGATCCACACATACAAACATGCACATTCACATAACACAAACTCCTTTTGAAAATTCCCACTTAAAAATGAAAGTCTTTATGGAACAAATAATCATAAAATTTGTATGGAATCAGAAAAGACCCCAAATAGCCAGAGGAATGTTGAAAAAGAAAAGCAAAGCTGACGGCATCAGAATTCCGGACTTCCAGCTCTATTACAAAGCTGTCATCATCAAGACAGTATGGTACTGGCACAAAAACTGACACATAGATCAATGGAACAGAATAGAGAGCCCAGGAATGGACCCTCAACTCTATGGTCAACTAATCTTCGACAAAGTAGGAAAGAATGTCCAATGGAAAAAAGACAGTCTCTTCAACAAATAGTGTTGGGAAAATTGGACAACCACATGCAGAAGAATGAAACTGGACCATTTCCTTACACCACACACAAAAATAGACTCCAAATGGTTGAAAGACCTCAATGTGAGACAGGAGTCCATCAAAATCCTAAAGGAGAACACAGGCAGCAACCTCTTCGACCTCAGCCACAGCAACTTCTTCCTAGAAAGATCACCAAAGGCAAGGGAAGCAAGGGCAAAAATGAACTATTGGGACTTCATCAAGATAAAAAGCAAAGAAACAGTCAACAAAACCAAAAGACAACCGACAGAATGGGAGAAGACATTTGCAAATGACATGTCAGATAAAGGGCTAGTATCCAAAATCTATAAAGAACTTATCAAACTCAACACCCAGAGAACAAATGATCCAATCAAGAAATGGGCAGAAGTCATGAACAGACATTTTTCCAAAGAAGACATCCAAATGGCCAACAGACACATGAAAAAGTGCTCAACATTGCTTGGCATCAGGGAAATCCAAATCAAAACCTCAATGAGATACCACCTCACACCAGTCAGAATGGCTAAAATTAACAAGTCAGGAAATGACAGGTGTTGGCGGGGATGCAGGGAAAGGGGAACCCTCCTACACTGTTGGTGGGAATGCAAGCTGGTGCAACCACTCTGGAAAACAGTATGGAGGTTCCTCAAAAAGTTGAAAATAGAGCTACCATATGATCCAGCAATTGCACTACTGGGTATTTACCCCAAAGATACAAATGTAGGGATCCGAAGGGGTATGTGCACCCCGATGTTTATAGCAGCAATGTCCACAATAGCCAAACTGTGGAAAGAGCCAAGATGTCCGTCGACAGATGAATGGATAAAGAAGAGGTGGTATATATATACAATGGAATATTATGCAGCCATCAAAAGGAATGAGATCTTGCCATTTGCAACGATGTGGATGGAACTAGAGGGTGTTATGCTGAGCGAAATAAGTCAATAAGAGAAAGACATGTATCACATGATCTCACTGATATGAGGAATTCTTAATCTCAGGAAACAAACAGGGTTGCTGGAATGGGGAGGTGGGAGGGATGGGGTGGCTGGGTGATAGTTTGGGGAGGTTAGGTGCTATGGTGAGCACTGTGAATTGTGCAAGACTGTTGAATCACAGATCTGTACCTCTGAAACAAATACTACATTATATGTTAAAAAAAAAAAAAAGAATAAGATAGCAGGAGGGGAAGAATGAAGGGGGGGAAATTGGAGGGGGAGACGAACCATGAGAGACGATGGACTCTGAAAAACAAACTGAGGGTTCTAGAGGGGAGGGGGTGGGAGGATGGGTTAGCCTGGTGACGGGTATTAAAGAGGGCACGTTCTGCATGGAGCACTGGGTGTTATGCACAAACAATGAATCATGGAACACTACATCAAAAACTAATGATGTAATGTATGGTGATTAACATAACAATAAAAAATTTTTAAAAATGAAAGTCTTTAATTCTGCTCTATAGGCAAACCACAACACTAAAGAGGTTTTCCTTAATTAGCAATTACAAAGATGTTCATGGCTATACTAGTTGGTGTAGGCTAACTGGTAAAACATATAAACCCCAAAATGTATAATGGGACAAACAAGAAAGAAGTTCTTGCTCATGTAAAGTCCTAAATGGGTTTTCCTTGTTGGTAGCTGGTTCTCTCTCAAGCAATGATTCAGGAACCCAGGTTCTTTTTGTCTGTAGCTCTGCCATCTTCAACATGTGCCTTTGAAGGTCAGCTTCAAGCCAGTGGGAGAAAAATGAATGTGAAGAGTTGAATGCACATGCAAGACTTTTCCAGGTCTGGCAGTAGCACATAAGACTTTCACTCACATTCCAGTGGCCAGAACTCAGTCAGATGGGAAGGTACTCTATGTTTTCAGGAAGATGAGATATGAGGTTGATAAAAGAATTAGCAGTTTTTTCTACAACGGGATAGCAACCGGACCAGTGTGGGGAATTTACAGGAATAACACCTGTTCTCCTGTACCAAGCATGCTGGCAGAGGCACACCAGAGACTCGTGGCAGAGGAACAGGCCAGACCTTTAAATGCACAAGGACTCAGCGGTTACATGTAAGGGGAAATATCTCCACTAGATTTTCTAATAAAGTCTCCTCATTGTCTAAAACACACCAAAAGGAAGTTTTCTTAAATGAACACAATTCAGTAACACAAAGTTGGCAGATTGACAGGTTGAGATGTAGGCAGTGGCAATCTGAAGGAACTAAGCAAGAAGCCCAGACTAAAGAAGCAAAACTGAGGCAAGAATCCAAGAGTGCCAGGGCAATGCCGACATGAGAAATCAAATAAGCGAATCGAAATCAAGAAGCCATAGAAACCTTGGAGCAAAGTAAAATTGGAGTCACAAAACCTGGATGTGAACCCTGGCCTTACCATTCACTAGCTGACGCAGGAGAGGACACTTAATGCCTCTGAGTTTGTTTTCTCATTTGTGAACTTTGGGTGATAATATTTATTTCACAATAATTAACTGGAGAGTCAAACAGGTGTGTGTGAAAACTCATAGAGCCTGGCAAAAGGAGAAAGAGGGCTAATTTTAAGTCTGTTTCTATTTTCACAAGCCTCGGATTTTGAGATTTGGAACCTGCTATATGCATAAGTAAGTCTCTAGTCATGAATTGGAAGGAGGGGAAGAGCTACCTAGTGTAGAGGACTAGCATTTGGACTGGGGAAACTTTGCAGATTCATGTTTCTTTATAAAAGTTCTGCCTTCTTGCATGCCTGTCTTCCTCCCTTACTTTGTCTGCTTTTCTTCCTTCCTTCCTACCTTCCATCCTTCCTTCCCCATCTTTATTTTTCTTCCCTTTTTTTCTCCATCTAGTTTCTTTGCTAGATGAGCCTGGCCATTAAGGAGGGTATAACTCATTTCATGTATAATGGTTCTAAACAAGAGTTTGCTAAGGTT
Source organism: Mirounga angustirostris (assembly GCF_029215605.1). NCBI lineage: Eukaryota > Metazoa > Chordata > Mammalia > Carnivora > Phocidae > Mirounga > Mirounga angustirostris. The sequence goes on from NW_026991716.1 coordinate 70,828,638, forward strand.
GAATCAATAGCAGAACAGAAAGGATGCATTATTGACGGATGTGTTACTGGTGTCATTCTTTGGGACAAAAATGCATGGTATATACTCTGAAGATAATTCTCTTTGACCTGCATTAATTCTTCAGAGTATCCATCTAAAGGAAATAATCAGAAATATAAAGGTCTTATGAACAAAGATGTTCATCATAGTTTTCTAGCAGCAAAAAATTTGAAGCAGGCTAATTGTCAACATTGGACAAATGGTAAATTAAACTATATTATATTCACACAGTAAAATATGTAATTGTTAACATTTGTGTTGATGAAGTGTTTCAGTAACGTGGAGTATCATGATAAAATAGCAAATGAAATAAGTAGACTACCAAGTGATCACAACTGTGTCAAAATCGTAGGCAGAAAAAACTTACAAGGAAATATATCACAGTGGTAATGACTGTCCATGGATGGATGAATACAAGTTTTTATTTTTATTTCTACTTTTCTGTATTGTCTATAATTTATAATGCATCTGTATTATTTTTATATTGGAAAATACAAAATCAATTTTCATTTCTAGGAAAGCATTGATAGTAACTTCATGTTAGCCTAGTGCTACTGAACAAAGAGCTGGTGCAATTAACAGCAAAACAAGGGGCACCTGGGTGGCTCTGTTGGTTAAGTGTCTGACTCTTGATTTCAGCTCAGATTATGAGCTCAGAGTCATGAGCTCAGGGTCAGTGGGATCAAGCCCCATGCCAGGCTCTGCACTCAGCACAGAGTCTGTTGTCCCTCTCCCCACTCCCTCTCTCTCAAATAAATAAAATCTTAAAAAAAAACCCAAACCCCCAATAAAACAAGTTCACTTCATGCATCACAATGTGAATAATGCTGTTCAGAGGTGAACAGAAATACAGGTACCCCATATAAATATGTAATATGGACATTAACATTATACATTTCCTCTCTTCATAAGTCATAGTTTTGCTTTCCAGGATTTACTCAGTTAGAATAAAATGTAAATTTTTGGTGCAAAATTTTCACTTGTCATTATGACTGCAAAGACATGGTCTGACTTATAGCATTTGCATGAATCACAAAGACTGTGTTGGAGTCAGTCAGAGTGAGATTGATAGGATTTGAATCTTCTTAACGCTGACCACTGATATCCATAGAAGTTGTGCCTTCTTTGTAGAATATGGTAATGGGCACTACAAGTAATGAAAATATTTGGATAATCACCCATAGACATTGACAAACATTATCAAACATCATCACCCCTCAGATGTTCTGGGGGAGTGGCTGGATTCATTGCAACCCACAGTGAGAGACGAAAGAGACTTAATGTAGCCTTGTTCAAATGTCTATTTAATTAGAAAATATTGATTTGATGTGATGCTCTCAGAAGTTCCAGATTTAAATGTAGTGAGTATTCACTACTAGCTGAGAAGAGATGAATAGATTATCAGACAGGCAGGTCATCAGAAGTTGGTCCAGAAAGTTAAAAGGGACTGCTGATGGTATTCTGAAGAATCATAGGGCCTTATAAGATATTACTAAAGGGATAGGGTAAAGGAAATAATCATTTTCCTTATTCAACCAAAAATAAAATTTTGTAAACCATAAAGAGTGAATGTGGAGAGTTCCTATCTTAATATTTATACTTTTGTTTGAATTCATTGAAAGGTGTGCCACCACCTACAACCTGGTAAGATTTCATTCAATATTAAAATTACAGTACAGTAAACCATAAAGTTTACACATCAGACTGAAAATGACAGATTTAGAATGGGTAAGGAAAATATACCACAGCTGACAGCAGAAAAACATGACCTGAATCTGAATTTCCTGCCCATGCAAATGAAGTTGCATTCCGAGTCTAGGAAGCATCATGGTCTATTTATGATAATAGGAATTTGTAGGTGCCTGGCTTCAGGTGAACCTCTCTGATATTTGGCATCAATATTAGTACAGGCACAAAGCTGTATTTTATTTCCTTGCAGAGCTTTCATGATGAAATTGAAAATGTTGATTTGTGATTACCACACTATAGATCAATCTAAACACATGGATTTTGTGCTTTGTTTTATTCAAAGGACCTGGATCAGAGATGTCTATTTTGTTTTTTGTTCCAAAACTCAACAGTATTTCTCAAACTTTAAGGTACAGAAGAATCCCTTGGGGTCCTTATTAAAATGCAGATTTGGGAGTAAGCAAAATGAATCTTTCATGAAGGAAGTCAGAATAGTGGTTATCTTTGCAGGAATAATGACTAGGAGGGGCAGGAGCGAAATTTGTGGGATATGTGAAATGTAATACATGTGTAAAATGTACTGAACACTACACTTAGGAATTGTATGCCTTACTAGTGTGTTATTCTGCAGTTATTATTTTTTTAAAAAAAATATAATAAAACTTAAAAAAGAAGATTCTTGGGTTATGCTGCAGGAAAATGTACCTTAAGGACTAGACCCATTATAATAAGGCTGGGCCCATTGTTAGCTAGAATGAACTTGTTAACCAAACATCAGACATGAGTAACAGAAAAAGATAGATATATTTTCATTGAGAGAACACCATCGTGAGCAACCCTGCCTCACACCCATTTTTATAGCAAGCAAAATTTCAGCTGGTGCTTTCTACAGTAGTTCAGAAACCATAATTTCCTAAAGGCATCCAAATTCGTCAAATCTTGAAGGTTTTGTCTTGGTATAGCAAGGGGAACAATAATTGAGTTATAATTCTTAGACCTGCATAATTACTCTGCTTGGGAACTGGTTTTTTATGATCTCTTTTTACTCTCTTGTCCCCTATCTTTTTAAGGCTTGCTGCAAAACAGAACCAGCTTTTATTCACATTCCGACTGAAAGTATCTATCAGGTCAGACTTATCTCAGCAGAATGGAAGTATTTTCCCACCAACTGGCACTTTACTCAGTTCTTTCCCATGGTTTATGGGACTCTTCAGTAGGCCTGGTCACTCCAGAACTCTATTCCTTGCAGATATGAGCTTATGTTCAGTCCCCAGCGGATATAGTTTGGGTAATTCCTGCTGGCAACATTCTCTTCACGTCTGTCTCACGTCTTATTAGCCATCTACAGAATAAACTTCTAGAGGAAAACCACTGAAAATATTGCAAGTGACAAATGGAATATTCTCCAAAGCTAAATGGAAATATCATTAATCATACCCCCCTGCTGTTGAGTTATACATGGTGGAAATCATGTAACATGTAAGGTCTACCTTGATAAATTCTACTTAACTAACTGGAGCACCTCCAGCAATGAACCAGGAAGGTCAAAGAGAAGGAGCGACTGCAGAACTAACTCATTTCCCCCAGCTATGAACTCTTTTGCCTTCAGATGTTACACAGTTGCTAGTTTCTTCCAGTCTTTAACATGGTTTGGCTTCTAGTCATTAAACAAGAAGGGAAGATGCCAGTTGAGATAAAAATCCCTCTGCGCACAATGAGTACACACATTTTTGAGCAAACTACAACCAGACCTCAGATGCCTGAGAAATAGCCTGGGCTGACTTGAGTCACAGAGAACTAATCAGTTTTCAGTTGTCTAGCTAAGCTCATGTTTGTCTAGTTGTTTACTTATTCCCTGCCCAAACAGTAACATCAAAGTAACAAGAAGATGACAGAAACTAGCACTAAAAAAAGACACTGTCTTTAATTTGTTCATTTATTCAACAAATATTATGGGGTGCCTATCTTCTGCCAGATATTGTTCTAGGTCCTGGGGATACAACAGTGAGCAAGAGACCCTTCCCCGCAAAAGAAGCCCTCCACACATATTATATGAAATGTCTTATGATTCATAATGTGAAAATTATAGTAATGATAGTGAAATGGGTGAAATAATAGTACAATAAATAAGTTTTAATGGGAGAGAGAATATGGCTGGAAAAACATTTTCTTCAAGCTCTGAAATAAAGCTTTCTCCTAAATTTCAAGTAAAATTAAAAAAATCTCAAGTATACCAACCTATGTTTTTATTTTTATTGTAAAGATTGTACTCAGAAGAAAATGGAAATGACTTCTGAACACATGAGAATAGATGAACGTGGGTGCAGATCTATGGTCTATAACCACCTGTAGGTTTCCCCAACCCTTCATGAGGAGCACCTTTTGAACTTTCTCAACTCCATTCAGTAAACGAACCAAAAATAACTGGAGGTTCTTTCCTTCATGCCATCCACAAAATCAGCTCAGAGTCCCTAAGACTAGGCAGAAATCCTTTTTTTTTTTTAACTTATTTTCCTATAGTAAGTCTAAATCCCTCTCCCTTGGGACCAAATATCTTTTTATAATATTTATTGTATAAGCATCCATGTAAACTATGATTTTTTAGGGCTTTTAAATTAATTAAATTGAAATAAAATTTAAAAATTCAATTCCTCAATTACACTATCTACATTTCAAGTGCTCAATATCCACATATAGCAAGTGACTACCATAGATATAGAACATTTCCACCATCACAGAAAGTTCTATTCCAGCGTTGTTGCAGGGAGTTAGAGCTCCCTTTAATTTGCCTGTTTAGAGAGAGAAATTGGAATTATCTACTTAAATTGCATTTATTAGGGTCAGTTTGATGGTTAGAACCAAGACAACATCTGGGGTAGTCTTTGGGGGATTTGCAGTGCCAATAGAAGGAAGGGTTTGAGTGAATCCTAATGAGTCTTTAACTCATGATATTTTGCTACCAATATTACCTCTCAAATGTAATACCTCACAGGTGGACACCATAAGAGAATATCTGACTGAGTCCACCTGGGACTCTTCTCTTGTCCCTTAGTGGCTTAGACAGAGGTATGCATAGGGCCACAGAGGTGTGGTAGCAACAAAAGTCATAGCTTTCCTAAATTCAAAAAAAAAAAATGGACGATTACCCACAACTTGAGTCACCCCATGCCACATGCCTCTCAACATCTGCTATGAGAAGATTTATAAGGAAGGTTGGTAAATTTATTGAACACAAATACTGCTGAATGGAGAATAAAGCCATTTGAAGCTTAATTAAGCCAAAGGAGGATTGAAGTGTATTAATAAAGAAGCTAATGAAGGGTGCCTTTGGATCCTAACCAAACTACAACAGAAAATTCACAACAGCAGCATACTTACCTCAAAACTAAACGGTTGAACATAATCAATATTGTTGAACTGAATTAAATTTGCAACATCTTAATCTAAGATTCTAAAATACAAAGGTGGCATCTTTGTGAACTGCCTGGATTTTCTTAGGTAAGTGTGAAGCCAATAATGATTCAATGACTTCTTCTACCTTCTTTGCCTTAAGTCCTATATCACAGTTGTTTGCTCCTCCAAGAATAAGCAATAATCTTACTCTTAAAGTCATTTTCCTTTCTACTTAATCTAGTGTGTTTCTTCACACATAAATATGATAACTCCTTAGTAGCTATTTTTTTATTTGTTATTACTAAAATACACCCAATAGTCTTGCATATCATGGTATTAAAGACCTAATCATACCCTAATGAAAGCCACAGCTCCAAGGGACCTTGGGGATAATCTACTATTTCTAATCTCTAGTCCATTCATTTTTCAACCATGCCATGTTACAGAAAGTTTGTAACAACAATAATAACTATCATTTATTGGCACCATGCTGCAGGCACTTTACCAAGGACTTTATTTGTATTATCTTTTAAATCTTTTCCACAACTCTTCAGTTAGTACTTTAATTAACCCCATTTTGAAGGAAGGAAACTAAAACTTAGAGGAGTAAGCAACTTGTCCAAAGTCACATACCTGGTAAGTACCTGAGCCAAGATTCAAAGCCAAGTTATTCCCTGGAGCGCTCAGCCACCAAACCACACCGTGCCAGGGAAACCAGCTCTAGCAAGATGGAGAGAAACGTACACATGTCTAGTAAGAGTAAAATACCATTTTTATCATTAATGAAAATACTCTTTGAGGAAAGAACAGAACCAACACACAGAGGCTGTTTGCCACAGGCATTCTTTACGTTTCAGAGTAAGTTGAATGATGTTGTAGAACAAATACAGATGGCAATGATATGAATTTTAATTCCTAATAGTTGCATATTTTATTCCATCTTCATCAAAACCAGAAGGCAATATTGACCTCAAATGTAGGTGATAGGAATATACCTCTAACTTGCTTTCCTATCTAGTAAAAACTATTCTATTTTTTTTTCTTTGCTTAAACAAAAAGCAGTTCTGAGGGGAAAATGTCACATAAAACATACCAACAAATCTCAGAAAATCAATGCAAAATAAATAGGGTAAAGGATTTTATTTATGGTTTTTTTTGAGACTTATTCCTGAGAATTTCCACTTATATAATTTTCAGTTTGAACAAGTTGCACAGAATGACCCATCTGGTAAATAGTCCTCAAAAAATTCTCATACAATTAAGTATATTTTGTTTTTTGATTATGTGAGATATATATATACACATATATATAATTATGTAGCACATAATTCCTGCTTATCAATATCTGAATCAAAAAGTAAACAAAAGAGATACATTTACCCATAAGAATTCAGTGGTGGGCAGGGAATTGAAATTGTTTATTGAACATGTATACTTGTCATTGAGTCTTTTTTTTTTTTTTAGATTTTATTTATTTGAGAGAGAGAGTGTGTGAGCGTGAGCTGGGAGGGGCAGAGAGGAGGGAGAGGGGCAGAGAAAGAGGGAGAAAGATTCTGAAGCAGACTCCCCACTGAGTGTGGAGTTGGACGAAGGGCTTGATCCAATGACCCTGAGATCATGACCTGAGCCAAAACCAAAAGTGGGAGGCTTAACGGACTGAGCCACCTAGGCGCTCCTGTCATTGATTCTTATTCTGACTGTTAGGACCAGGGACATCTAACAAATTTAAACAGAAACCCATTCTGACTTCTTAACAGATGATTTGACATATGATATTATTTTCTTTTTATTAACTTTTCAATTTGTGTTAGTAACACACATATAAAGTTCAAATAGCCTCAAAATCCTTGTAATAACAAAATAATAATCTTAGGTCCCATACCCTCCTTACTGCTCAACTCAGCTTCCCAGGGTCAACTACTTATAACTCTTTTATTTGCTTCTTCTGGCAGTTATTTCCAAATTGCCAAATAATATGCTCTCAGGCTGCTCCTTGATCTATCCATTTTAGACATCATGTCTTAACTTCTTTATTGTGTCAGATGAGGGTATGATGCTTACACACAGATGCACACGTCTCCTACTACTATCCTCCCCAAATAATCATATCGTAGCTTTTAAATTAAATTGATAATATATACATTTTTTACTGGAAGGCTAAGAAGTGTACTTTGATTGCATTTACTTTCTTATACAGCTTCTTTTCCTAGGACTCTGTTGTTTTCCTCTACTGCCATATTTGCCCATTTTTATGTGTTCAGATTTTCAAGGGAGGCATTATAACAGGGTGCCTTCCATCCCCGTTTTTTGTTGCCAGAGCCCCTTTTCCTCTTGTTCTAAATTGGACCGGATATGCTGTTGACCGGATACACAGTTGTCTTCTTGGGACTTCATTTTTTGGATTTACTTTTTTCCCTATTCTATGTTTTTCTTTTTCTAAGTTCATGTCCTGTTTTCTTGGATATGTCTTCCATTAACTTCCTAAGAAAGAGTATGTGGGAGGTTGAGTTTTGAGTCCTCGCATGACTGTGATAAAAAAAAAGAATTCATCATGAGTGGCTGAGTATAGAAGTGTAAGATGAAAACAATTTCTTTCTCAAAAGCTTGAGCATCTAGTAATGCTGCAGGGAAGTCCACTGCCATTTTGATTTTCACTTCTTTCAAAGTGATCTTCCTCTCTAGGGATATTTGGATCATCTCTTCATACTAGAATTTATGAAATTTATAATTATATTCCTTGGTGTGGCTGTCTGCCCATTTGAAGAGCTGAAAAATCAGTGGGACCTTTAAAATCTGGCCACCCGTGTTGTCCTTGACTCTGGGAAATTTTTGTCTATTTATTCTTTGATTATTTCTTCCTCTCTGGACCTCCTACATTGAAATTTGAACTTTTAGCTTTTCTTTCTCATTCTGTCTCTTTTTTGCTTCGTTCTGCATTAGAGGAGATTTCCTAGACATTATCTCTCAAGCTATCTATTGAATTTAGTATTTTGCCAATCTCATTTCTAATTCTCAAGAACTCCTTCTTGTTCCCAATTGTTCCTTTTCTTTGTGTGCTGATTTAGTTTTATGGATTCAATATCTTCTCATGTATCTCAAAAGATGCTAATTAGAGTGTTTTCTTTCCCTTTCTTTCTCTTTTTAAACTTCTTTTGTGTTCTATGAACTGGCTTCATTTTCTCTGGGATCTTTTTGTTTCTGTCATTCCCCACCTTGTTTGCTTGTTTTCCCTGCTGTTCACATTGGAGGCTTTAGTTCAGGTAATCCGTTCATAGTAGCAGACAGCTCACACATAAACATGCTCACAACTAAAACATGAGTTTTAGTTGATCCCTCATATTTAAGAATGTGTCACTAAAAACCTGATTTGGCTTGTTGACAGTTAGGCATTGCTTGGGTGGATCAGACAGAGAGCCATCCCTCTCATTATAGGATGCTATCATGTTCTGCCTCTAGAGCCATTTAGCTCTTCCAAATTAAAGACATTCAGTCTTCTGCTTGGGAATTTAATTCCCGCTTACAGGTGATCTCTGTTTCAGAAAGATTTGTCCAATTGTTCCAAATACATACTTTTAATTGACCCCATTATTTCCAGTCCTAGGCCTTACTTCCACTCTCACTCCAGCTCTACTCTTGAGCCTCTCCCAAGTTCTAGGAGGAAACTCTGTTCCTTCCTAGTCCTTTTCTTCTACATTCAATAAGGTTTCAGCTTCCCCTGCCCTGTTTCACCAGCAACCATGACTCCTTCTCCTTTTGTTCTCCAGAAACCCACTGATATCCCTGGTTTATGAATGATGGTGACTCTACCATTCTTTTTATCACTGCAGCTTTGTAGAGACCTTTTTCCCTTACTGGCATTTTAATCAAGTTTCTAGAGAGAGAGGACACAATTGTGTGTGGTCAGCCCCCCATCTTTAATGGTCAATCAGTGTAATGTTTACTGATTATTATACTATTGTACTATTTATGGTACTATTATTGTAATAATAGTTACTATTGTACTATTATTGTACATAGTTATTGTACTATTTATTGTACTATTATTTTTATACTATTTATTTTTTTCATACTATTTTAAAAAGACAGTCTATTTTTAAAACTTTATCCCATATTTTAGCTAAAAGATTTCTCTTACATGGCTAGACTTTGGAAATATCCTGGACTTTAAAGTCAAACAGACCAATATTGGAATCCTGGTTTTGCTATTTCTTAGTCATATAACATTGAAAAATTCACTTAATCACTTTAAGCTTCAGCCTTATAATAAGTATAACAGTATTTATCTTGATGATCTCTTGTGAGAATCAAATGAAATAAGGCATATAAAACACAAAGAACAGTGCCTGACACACAGTAGGAACTCACTGTCCTTGCTATGTTTATGTGTGAGCTGTCTGCTACTATGAACGGATTACCTGAACTCAAATCCCAAACAATCAGACTCCTTGGCTTGGATATCACCTTTTTAGTGAAGACTCCCTTACTTAAAATTGGGACCGAGGTGGCTTCTTTGAGTTCTTGCAGCACTCTGTTTATTACCTATTGTAGCACCTGCCACGCTGTAGTGGAGTTGTTTATTTAATTGTCTGTCTTCCCCACTAGACCATAAACCCCATGAGAATGGGGATGTGGTCTGAGTTGTTCACCTGTATTTGCAATGCATACCGCTATGCTTGCACAGAGTGGGTGCTCAATAGTTGTTGAATGAGTGAATAATACCATGCCACTTTTAAAAAGCTGGCTATATTCAAAGATTTAAAAAAATATAAAATGCTTTCTATGCTTGAATTTTCTTCTGTAAGGATACAAGATGACTTTTCTTTTTTTTTTTTTAAAGATTTTATTTATTTATTCATGACAGAGAGAGAGAGAGAGAGAGAGGCAGAGGGAGAAGCAGGCTCCCGAGGAGCAGGGAGCCTGACGCAGGACTTGATCTCAGGACCCTGAGATCATGACCCGAGCCGAAGGCAGATGCTTAACCATCTGAGCCACCCAGGTGCCCACAAGATGACTTTTCTTATGGTATTATTTAGAAAGATAGTGGAACAATCGTTAAACAAGCAATATGCACAAACTTAGAGGAACACAAATATTGTATAACAAACCAGGACTCTATGAAAATCACATCCAGTTGAAACAATCAAGCCCTTCTTTCCCTCCTCCCTCACACTGCCCTCCCCACTATGAAGGAACATTGAAGTTTTGTAGTTAAAGGAAATTCAACAACTCATTCAAAAGTTGGTATTGGTTTTGATTTTGTTACTCCTTCAAAGTCAAGCTTCTACTTAATTGCTCTGAAATCTAAATAATTCCTCAGCCAAAATAAAAAATAGAAAAGAAAAAAAAACCACACTCTCTGGATGGTTTCAATTTGGAGGCAATGCTAGAGGCTATAAATAGACGCAACAAATGTGTTTCCATTTCTCCTTCTGGAATGCTTTCTTCCTTAACCCCACCACTTGGATAGAGCAGCCATCACCAACTAAAGAGATACAGCCTTAGCAAAAGTGATCTATTAGGAATGTAACCTGTGGGCACCTGGGTGGCTCAGATGGTTAAGCGTCTGCCTTTGGCTCAGGTCATGATCCCAGCGTCCTGGGATCGAGTCCCACATCGGGCTCCCTGCTCCTTGGGAGCCTGCTTCTCCCTCTGCCTCTCTCTCTGTCTCTCATGAATAAATAAATAAAATCTTAAAAAAAAAAAAAGGAATGTAACCTGTTGTTTAATTTACTTATTGGATTGTCCTGGACACTCCCTTCTGTTCCAGGAGTAATTAGGAGGAATGGTGTCCCTTTGCTGTTCCTATCTTTGAGGAAGGATGGAAGACTCTGGGGTTCTGAGTAAACTCCTAAACTACGCAGAAGATGTAAAATCTTAGATGATCAATCTATTTCAACCTATTAATGATTACAGAGCTGCTGAATGTGGTGATAGTGAGACTGAAAATCAGTCTTTGTATATTCTGCCACTGTATTTAGTAGAATTATTGAGATGGGGACTCTGTTGTGGATGCTATTCTTATTATCTTTGTTATTTTAAACTGAAAGTAATCTTAGTGATCATCATTCTGAACATTTCATTTTACAGTTGAAGAAACTGAGGACCCAAAAGTTTAAGACTTATCTAAAGTCAGTTTCAAATTTATACAATAATAGGAAACAACATAAATCTCACCAGACAGAAATCCTGACTTCCTATAAACAGATAAAATGTAACCGTATTTGGGAATATTATCTTTGAATATATGTGACTCAAGCATCCCAAACTTAATGCATTAGTTTAGACCACAGTTAAAATATTTGTGATCAACTAGTTTATATATTCTGATGGGAATTATCTGCATACAGAAATTCTTGCCTAGGTTTGCAGTATAAGATGTATTTTTCAGATACACAGAATATCAAGAATAGTTAGAGCCAAACAATTCTTTTCGAAAGGAGGTCTCTACTCTTATGTCTCTAATGCTTCAAGATACAGAGGCAGGAGTAGTACACAGAACAAGTCCACTTATGAATTGATAAGGGAGGAGAGGGGTGTGATGTGAATTATGTTTTTCTTGGAAGTTGCATAATTCACAGCCTATAGAAATATTTTGGATAGACAATGGCCTCGAGACTTGTCAGGTGATCAAAGCACAGTTTGTAACATATTCACTGATAGAGACATCATTGAGCTAAAAGATGGTTTGGGATTAAACTTAGATTTCCTTAGTTTACTAGATTCATTTCTATGTTACCAGTATGGTGAGCTTGAATATCATCTACCTGTGTGATTGGTACCTTTCTTGAATTTTTAATCAAGGGCCTGCCCATGATAACTATTTTTATATAATCACAGGTTTTAGGAAAATAGTAATTCTTATTGAACCTAATGAGTCTCTTCATAAGAAGCATAAACATTGTGTGTAAGGGCATTAGTTTGTGAATAGATATTACAGAATATTATCCCAAAGGTGGCAGAAAATCAATCACTTCATAAGTACACCAATTTGTACAGTGATTAGGCTACTGAGATGGACCTAAAAGCATTCATTTTTCAGTGGGATTGATGAGCTAATGCTGAGCAAGAAAGTTGCCTACTGGGTAGAATGTTGTTATCTTAGAGGCAATCTTTTTGGTTTTTAAGGAAGCTGAACCTAGTTAGAATCCTCTTGAAATTTTCACTTTTGAATGTCCATAAATAATTTCTACATCCACATTGTTTGTTTTTTAAATGAATGTACAGGAATATTTAATCTTGCCCTAGATAAATTAAAATTTATAAATGATATTCAGCTCTGGCATTCTTCATTCCTAACTGTATTCTGAATGAATTATTTCAGTGATACTATATGATACTGTTGGTTGCAAATAACAAAACCCAATAAAAATGGTCCCTGACTTATGACGGTTCCATTTGTGATTTTTTGATCTTACAATGGTGTGACAGCGATGCACACTCAGTAGAAACTGCATTTCAATTTTGAATTTTGATCTTTTCCTGAGATAGTGATACATGGTATGATCCTCTCTCATGGTGCTGGATAGTCAGTGAGTCCGTTCTCAGTCAGCCACATCATCAAAGGGTAACCTTTCTGTACTCATACAACCATTCTGTTTTTCACTTTTTTAAAGACTTATTTATTTATTTGAGAGAGACAGAGAATAAGAGCATGTGGAGGGGCATAGGAAAAGAATCTCAAGCAGACTCCCCACTGAGCACAGAGCCTGACACGGAGCTTGATTTCATGACCCTGAGATCATGACCTGATCCAAAATCAAGAGTCAGATGTTTAATCAACTGAGAGACCCAGGTGCCCTTGTTTTTCACTTTCAGTAGAGTATTCAATAAATAACATGAGATATTTAACACTTTATTATACAATAGTCTTTGTGTTAGATGACCGTGCCCAACTATAGACTAATGTTAAGTGTTCTGAGCACGTTTAAGGAAAGCTAAGCTAAACTATAATGCTATGATGCTATGATGTTTGGTTGGTTAGGTGTATTAAATGCACTTTCAACTTACAATATTTTCAATTTAACATGCGTTTTTCTGGATGCAACCCCATCATAAATCAAGGAAGATCTGTAACAGAGGCTTAATTATAGAATTTTATTGATGTAGGAACAGAAAAGTGCAGAGGTAGGGTGAACTTTAGGCATAGTGCAGCCAAACTCTGGGCCTGTTTTTTTGCAGTTTGCTCAGATCTGCCCAGTTCCATGTTGATGTCATCTTTAGGCTGGCTTCCTCCATGGTTTTAATATGGTTTCTTGCACCAATGTCTCTCATGCTTCCTCATTCATATCAACTGTGGGTGGTGGGGTGAGGAAACAGGGAAACTGCAGAAGTAAGAATCTTCTCTCCACACACTATCAAGTAAGATTCCTAACCTTTCAGTTAATTGGGCCATCCTTTATGAATCACACTGACGAAAGGTACACATTTTCTGATTGGATAAGGTTACCAGAGTCCATCTTTCAGGGGAGGGTGAGTGAAGATATCAATTACATTTAAATTCATCGTAGCCACAAAATGGGAAAGGTAAGAATGGGTATCATTAAGACAACCTCAATTTTCTTTACATTGAGCAAGTAGAGAATGAATTAATTGTATGTACTTGTCATTCTAAAACCCAGGAATTGTAAGGATGGAATTATCATATAATATAATGGTTCTCAACATTTATTCTGTTCTATAGCATTCTGCTATACTTCATTGAGAGAAGATATTATCATTCATCCTACATGCCTAGGTAGGTTTATTATGAAATTCTCTTTCTTTTTGCTCTAGCTCTCTTTTTGTCACTACAGAGAGAATGAAGTAATGAGAGAAAAACTAGACTCTGTTCCATTTTATTATCATTTATGATTTCATTGGGTCCAAGTCAACTGACTAGAATATAACAGTGAGCCACGACATGTAGTTAAGAACCTAGATTTTAGATAGAATAGCACCTATCAGTTATATGTGGTATGAATATCTGCTTTATTAGACATAGACCATACCAAAAAAGAAACATGAAATTCTGTTTAAAAAAAAAGGCTTTGCTAGTGTATTAGTCAGGGTTCTCTAAAGAAACAGAACCAATAGAATATACATATCTAGAAAGAGATTTATTGTAAATTGCTCACGCAACTTTAAAAGTTGAGAAATCCTATGATCTACCATCCTCAAGCTAGAGACCCAGGAAAGCCAGTGGTGCAGACTCAGTCTGAGTCTGAAGATCTAATATTCAGGAATGGTGAGGGTAAGAGAAGAGCAATGTCTCAGCCCAGTCAGGTAGAGCTGTTTCAACCTTCCTCGGCCTTTTTGCTCTATTGAGGCCCTCAATGGATTGAATGATGCCCACCTATAATGGAAAGGGCCATCTGCTTTACTCAGCCCAATTCAAATGCTCATCTCTCCTAGAAACACTCTCATAAACACACCCCAAAATAATACTTAACTAAATATTTGGGCATCCTTTGACCAAGTCAAGTAGACATAAAATTAACCATCACAGCTACGCATAATGTAGCACAGTGAAAAGAGCACAAGATTTGAACCAGCATGCTCCATCAAGAACATGGGCAAGGACCAGGCAAGTCACCTCACTTCTCTGAGAATTAGAGGCATAAAAATGTGTAACCTACCTACTATGTAAGAAGTTGTTGAAAAACTAAAAGAGATAATTTATATGAATAAGTTTTATAAACTGTGAAGTGACATACAAATTTCAATATTAATTGGAAGTTAAAATATTACTAGAGATTGAAAATTCCTCTACTGAATGTAAGCCCCTGAGGATAGGGTACTGTTTTTTGATACACATTCCTCCACTGCTTGTCTACCAGTAACTCTTTATTGAATTAAAAAATGACATGAAAATAAGGACAATAAAGTTAATGATGGTAATTAGAAAAAATATTTGTGGTATTGGATAAGATGAGTTAAGTTGAAGGAACAAATAGATGATATTAGGTAAAAACAAGGAAAATACAAGGAAAACGTGCATTCTTAAATTGAAGCTAATAATCTGTCATCAAAATATTTGGAGTACCCCATGATCTACCATGCCAGTGGGCTATCCACAGTTTCACTAAGAGCTGGCAGATGAGATTGTTAAAAGATTTTGTCTTTTTGGAAAATCATGTCTAACTTTTAAAGGATATCCAAGGGAAATTGGATAAGCCCTAAAGCTGAATTTGCTGGAAGTGGTCTATACCAGTTAGCAATGTATATTTCTACATTCTGGATGTGGCTATGAGATCTATAGAATTGATGAAGTCCTTGTAAATCTCCAAGAAAGAAATAAAAAGCTTTGCTACTTCAAGAATGCTCTGTAGTCCTATAAAAATCAATGACACTCTTCACAGGAAACGGAGTTTTAGGCACATGTGTTTTCACTCTAAAACTTCTTTCTATAGCCAAATGCAATTAGTTGTCACATGTCCCCAGTTTATTGCCATTTACCAACACTAAAAATTTTGCTGGGATGTGTACAGAATGTACAATTAGATACAATTCCTGCTGTGTTGGGGGCAGGGTGAGTTTCCCCATAAAACAGTCAGTGAAGCATCTTCTGCGAACAGCGATAGGCAACCCACAAATTCCAGCTACAAATCTTGCAAACTGTGCCATTGGGAAACAGCACTTTAACTGATGGTCTGGTATTTCCAAAAGATAATGTCACCATGACATTTTCAGTCTTTTAATATCCTTTTATTGAGTCCCTTTTGTATCATCGTAGAGCTGAAGCCACTTGAGCAAAAAGAGATGAAATGCATTTTTGTTGTTTGCCATGCTCTGGTTTGCTTAGCCAGCTGGGCCATCACAACATAATCTCCCAAGTTCTTTGTGGGAGGCACCTTGCCCTCCCCACCACTAGAACAAAGATGCCACTTGTTCTGAAATAAGAAAATATTCCTTCTGCCATGGCTGTTTTCAGTAAAGAAATGTCTACTATTGGAAGTCTCCCTGGGTTGAGCTGCCATGTTCATTCTATGCCACCCTAGAAGTAACAGAGGTCAGCAATGCTCTTCAAGTCTACAGGCTCAGATGGGTAATCTTGGCCAAAATTGTTCATGTGTGCATGCACGTGCATACACACTCCCATGTGCATTCATGTCTATCTGCCAAGTTTGGGTATAAAATGCATATACAACATATAAAGTAATCTAACTAGTTTATCATACAGGGGACTATGCTGAAAACTAAAAGTCATCTGTGTTTAGGAAGGAATACCATCAAAAGATAAATGTTTTAATTGCTCTTTTTCACCACTCTGCTCAAAAATGTTTGGGTCAACCAGGAAATCGAGGAAGCACTTAAACAATTCATGGAAACCAATGAGAATGAAAACACATAGGTCCAAAACCTATGGGATACTGCAAAGGCGGTCCTAAGGGGGAAATACATAGCCATCCAAGCCTCACTCAAAAAAATAGAAAAATCCCGAATTCACCAACTAACTCTACACCTTAAAGAACTAGAGAAAAAGCAACAAATGCTGCCTAAGCCACGCATTAGAAGAGAAATAATTAAGATTAGAGCAGAGATCAATGAATTAGAAACCAAAAACACAGTAGATCAGATCAATGAAACTAGAAGTTGGTTCTTTGAAAGAATTAATAAGATCAATAAACTACTGGCCAGACTTATCCAAAAGAAAAGAGAAAGGACCCAAATTACTAAAATTATGAATGAAAGGGGAGAGATCACGACTAACACCAAGGAACTAGAAACAATTATTAGAAATTATTATCAACAACTATATGCCAATAAATTAGGCAACCTGGAAGAAACAGATGCCTTCCTGGAAACCTATAAACTGAGAAGACTGAAACAGAAAGAAATTGACAATCTGAATAGGCCAATAACCAGTAACGAGATTGAAGCAGTGATCAAAAACCTCCCAAAAAACAAGAGTCCAGGGCGTGATGGATTCCCTGGGGAATTCTACCAAACATTCAAAGAAGAAATAATACCTATTCTCCTGAAGCTGTTTCAAAAAATAGAAACAGAAGGAAAGTTTCCAGACTCATTCTATGAGGCCAGCAGTACCTTAATCCCCAAACCAAGCAAAGACCCCATCAAAAAGGAGAATTTCAGACCAATATCCTTGATGAATATGGATTCCAAAATCCTCAACAAAATCCTAGCTAATAGCATCCAACAATGCATTAAAAGGATCATCCACCATGACCAAGTGGGATTTATCCCCAGGATGCAAGGGTGGTTCAACATTCTCACATCAATCAGTGTGATAGAACACATTAATAAGAGGAGAGAGAAGAACCATATGGTCCTCTCAACTGATGGAGAAAAAGCATTTGACACAATACAGCATCCTTTCCCGATTAAAACTCTTCAGAGTATAGGGATAGAGGGAACATTCCTCAAGTTCATAAAATCCATCTATGAAAAACTCACAGCGAATATCATCCTCAGTGGGGAAAAGCTGAGAGCCTTTCCCTTAAGATCAGGAACACGTCAAGGGTGCCCACTCTCACCACTATTGTTCAACATAGGACTAGAAGTCCTAGCAACAGCAATCAGACAACAAAAAGAAATAAAAGGTATTCAAATTGGCAAAGAAGAAGTCAAACTCTCTCTCTTCTCAGATGACATGATACTTTCTGTGGAAAATCCAAAAGACTCCACCCCCAAATTACTAGAGCTCATCCAGCAATTCCGTAATGTGGCAGGATACAAAATCAATGCACAGAAATCAGTTGCTTTCTTATACACTAACAATGCATCAGTAGAAAGAGAAATTAGAGGAATGATTCCATTTACAATAGCACCAAAAACCCATAAGATACCTTGGAATAAACCTAACCAAAGAGGTAAAGGATCTATACTCTAGGAACTACAGAACACTCATGAAAGAAATTGAAGAAGACACAAAACGATGGAAAAACATTCCATGCTCATGGATTGGAAGAATAAACACTGTTAAAATGTCTATGCTACCCAGAGCAATCTATACCTCCAACGCCATCCCGATCAAAATTCCATGACATTTTTCAAAGTGTTGGAACAAACAATCCTAAAATTTGTATGGAATCAGAAAAGACCCTGAATTGCCAAGGAGATGTTGAAAAAGAAAAACAAAGCCGGGGGCATCACGTTGCCCGATTTTAAGCTCTATTACAAAGCAGTGATCACCAAGATAGCATGGTACTGGCACAAAAACAGACATATAGACCAATGGAACAGAATAGAGAGCCCAGATATGGACCCTCAACTCTATGGTCAAATAAGCTTCGACAAAGCAGGAAAAAATATGCAACGGAAAAAAGACAGTCTCTTCAATAAATGGTGCTGGGAAAACTGGACAGCTATATACAGAAGAATGAAACTCGACTACTCTCTCAGACCATACACAAAGATAAACTCAAAATGCACGAAAGGCCTCAATGTGAGACAGGAATCCATCCAAATCCTAGAGGAGAACACAGGCAGTAACGTCTTTGACATCGGCCACAGCAACTTCTTTCAAGATACATCTCCAAAGGCTAGTGAAACAAAAGCAGAAATGAACTTTTGGGACTTTGTCAAGATAAAAAGCTTCTGCACAGCAAAGGAAACAGTCAACAAAACAAAGAGGCAACCCACAGAATGGGAGAAGATAATTGCAAATGACACTACAGATAAAGGGCCGGTATCCAAGATCTATAAAGAACTTCTCAAACTCAGCACCCAAAAACCAAGTAATCAAGTCAAAAAATGGGCAGAAGACATGAACAGACACTTCTCCAAAGAAGACATACAAAGGCTAACAGACACAGAAAAAATGTTCCTCATCATTAGCCATCAGGGAAATTCAAATCAAAACCACACTGAGATACCACCTTACACCAGTTAGAATGGCAAAAATGGACAAGGCAAGAAACAACAAATGTTGGAGAGGTTGTGGAGAAAGGGGCACCCTCTTCCACTGTTGGTGGGAATGCAAGTTGGTACAGCCACTTTGGAAAACAGTGTGGAGGTGCCTCCGAAAATTAAAAATAGAGCTACCCTATGACCCAGCAATTGCACTCCTGGGTATTTCCCCCAAGGACACAGATGTAGTGAAAAGAAGGGCCATATGCACCCCAATGTTCATAGCAGCAATGTCCGCAATAGCCAAACTGTGGAAAGAGCCGAGATGCCCTTCAACAGATGAATGGATAAAGAAGATGTGGTCCATGGAATATTACAGTGGAATATTACTCAGCCATCAGAAAAGATGAATACCCAACTTTTACATCAACGTGGATGGGACTGGAGGAGATTATGCTAAGTGAAATAAGTCAAGCAGAGAAAGTCAATTATCATATGGTTTCACTTATTTGTGGAACATAAGGAATAGCATGGAGGACATTAGGAGAAGGAAGGGGAAAATGAAGGTGGGGGAATCGGAGGGGGAGAAGAACCATGAGAGACTATGGACTCTGAGAAACTGAGGATTTTAGAGGGGAGGTGGGTGGGGGGATGAGTTAGCCTGCTGATGGGTATTAAGGAGGGCACGTACTGCATGGAGCGCTGGGTGTTCATATATATGAAAACAATGAATCATGGAACACTACATCAAAAACTAATGATGTACTGTGTGGTGACTAACATAATAAAATAAAATTTAAAAAATTAAAAAAAAATGGAATGACAATTGGGAAAAGACCCTCCATGTCTACTACACAAGGAACTGGATATGAGAAATAAGTTTCAGAAGCTTGGTTAAGTGAGCATAACAAATACAATGGAAGAATGATTCTCAGAGACTATGCTTGGAATCTTGATCTAGAAGTTGAAGCTCTTTTGTGTATTAAAAAAATAGATAAAAACAGACTCTGCCTACCAAACTACCACAGTGGCATGCATTATAAAATGTGTAATTATGCCATTTAATATGCTGATGAAGACTATCTGCCCAGTACCCCCTGAACTCTGTGCCACTCAGCAGTTTGTGCCACTTATCTGAAGAACAGTCTAACATTAAGTAGCGATTACTCACACTAGAGAGAACTAAATCCCTACGTAACACAGAGTCTCTTAGCTATTTCTTTATTTAAAAATATAAATACAAGTCCAAAATTTATAGCAGACATCGCAAAAATGACACTGGGGCTGCTAATACGTACTTGGGGGTAAATGGAACCACCCTCCCATCCTCCCTAGACAAGCAGACCTCTGTGAGAGTGTATTGGATGGGAAGCACAGGACTCCCATTTATCCTGTCTGAAAATTAGGATTAGTGGACTTTCCATTAACTCTCCTGATGACAGCTTCTAATTTCCCCCATGAATCTGTCTGTCTCGAATGGCTCATGTGCTATTTATCTTCATCTGCATTTGTACTACATTTCTGAATTCATGAATTACAATTACTTTATTCGAGTGGGAAGGGATTCTATGGAGAGTTAAATTCATAAAACCAACCCGAGGCCTCTTTTTTTCCTCAAAAAAGTACACTTTTTAAATTCAAAGAACTTTTTCCTTATTTTACCAGGGCTGGGGGCAACCAACTAAAAGTTGGTACATTCTGTTATTTAATTATTTGGCTTCCTAATTTCTTCTGAAGCATATTTTAATGTATGGGGTAAAATTAAACAGCGTGAGTTTACTTTATTCCATACTTGCTTGTCTTAAGTATTTGAAATGTAAATATTTTCACACAAGAGCATTGTAGATTTAATATAAGTGGAAATAATCTTTATCTCATTTTATTTATTTTTTTAAAAGATTTTATTTATTTATTTGACAGAGAGAGACACAGCGAGAGAGGGAACACAAGCAGGGGGAGTGGGAGAGGGAGAAGCAGGCTTCCCGCGGAGCAGGGAGCCCGATGCGGGGCTCGATCCCAGGACCCTGGGATCATGATCTGAGCCGAAGGCAGACGCTTAACGACTGAGCCACCCAGGTGCCCTTTGTTATCTCATTTTAATAAGCACTTACAGAATTCCCTACTATCTGCCAGGCACTGGAGGTATAAAAATAAGGACACTTTCTGGTACCTCAAAATCTTTACAATCCGGAGACAGAAAGGCACAGCAGGAACTGTGTCACCTGTATTGTGAGCCCAGGAGGCAGCTACGACAGTAAGCCGCACAGACGAGAGGGCAGAGAAAGGTCACTAGCACGGTCCTTGAATGTTGCCTTCGTCTGGGTTGCTGTAACAAAATACCACGAACGGGTGACTTATAAACAAAAGAAATTTCTTTCTCACAGTTCTGGAACCTGAGAAGTCCAGGATCAAAGCACTGGCAGACTCAGGGGCTACTGAGGGCCTGCTTCCTGGTTCCTAGACAGTGGTCTTCTCACTATGTCCTCACATGGTGGAAGGGGCAAGGCAGCTCTCTGGGCTCTGTTTTACAAGGCACCAGTCCCACTCCTGTGGGCTCATTCTCATGAATGACCTAATCTCCTGCCAAAGTCCTCACCTCCTAATAACATTACCTTAGTGGTTAGTATTTCAACATACAGATTTTCGGGGGACCCAGACATTTGATCTATACAAACATTATCTGGGAAGCAAACCCAGGGATGGCCACACCCGAGTAGAGCATTTACATTCGTTTCTTGTGACTGCCATAACAAAGTACCAGAAACTAGATGACTTAAAATCACAGAAATTTACTTTCTCAGATTTCTGGAAGTTAGAAGTCCAAAACCAAGGTGTTGGCCTTCATCACATATCCTTTATTGTCACATAGCCTTCTTCCCTGTGTGTGTCTTTGTCTCCAAATCTCCATCTCCTCGTAAAGACACCATTCATTTGGTTAAGGGCCCACCCTAATCCAGTATAACCTCATCTTAATTTGATTACATCTGCAAATACCTTATTTCCAAATAACACAGTCACAGTCACCTGGGGTTAGGACGTCAACATATCTCTTGGGAGGATAGAAGTCAACCCACAACAGTACTGAAGAGAGAGTAGGAGTTAGCAAGGTAAAGAGGTGATGTGTCTATGTGCAAAGGCACAGGAGTGAGGGAGTTTGGATCTGTAATGAGCTGAAACAGGTGAGGCTTGTCTTGTGAGCACCCAGTAAGCCCCATCTGTTACACATCTGCCAGGTAACTCCTCCACCTAACCATTTTCTCTTTCTCCTTAACGGCAATCATGTTTTTTTGTCCTTAACGCTTTCCTTTTAGGGACTTTGTAGGCTATTGGTTATTGGCTGAATAGGTCACTGACTGATTAACCTGATTCTTTTGTGATAGGATCTTAAAATGGATACTAGTGGATTAATGTATTTACCCCTGTGAGGTGAGGCAAGTATCTTTTAATAGTACTTTCTAAAGCTAAAAGAGGGATTATGATTAAATAACGGGAGAAGACATTTTGCTAAAGAATTGCCATTGTGTTTCTTAAATCATTTCCTCTGCCAGTCATTCCTCCCACCCCAATACTCCTTAAAGAATCTTCCCCCATTGCCCTCAGTGGGCAGCCAGCCCAATGGATGCCTGGGCCAAGAGAGCCAATTAGAGTCTCTCTTACAAGAATTTGGATTTGGGACTCAGGTGCTCTAGTGAGTCTGTGACAGCCTTAGAAAAGGAAATGATGCAAAGCTGAGGCCCGTAGCCATGTTTGGCCTGTGAATCTCAAAACATGGGAAGCCAGTCTGCAGAGAGTAAAACTAAGTATCAACGTTGAAAGTAGCAAAGATGAGAGATCATGGGGTCCTAGAGATACAGAGATCTTTTTCAGAGGTGGTTCTATTCTTTTGTGAGACCAGACTGTGCTTCTTGCCCTTAAGTCTTTAAACACACACACATACACACACACACACACACACCCTTTTTCTTTCTTTCTTTTTTTTTTAAAGATTTTTATTTATTTATTCATGAGAGACAGAGAGAGAGAGGCAGAGGGAGAAGCAGGCTCCCAAGGAGCAGAGAGCCCGATGCGGGACTCGATCCCAGGACCCTGGGATCATGACCTGAGCCGAAGGCAGACACTTAACCATCTGAGCCACCCAGGCGCCCACACACCCCTTTTTCTTAAGCTCACTGGAGTGAATTTCGGTCTCTTATAACCAAACAATCACTGTCTGGACAATCCTTAACCTCCTTAACTACCTATGTCTGGAACTGGCTTTGAGTGGGCCCTCTAAATCCTGAAATCTTTAGCCATGCCACAGTTCTGACCCTCCTCTTGTGGAATGTAGACCCTCCTCGGCTGCTGCCTAGGAGGCTGTTTTGTTCACACCACATCCCTTCTCCATCATTGTGCAGAAATGTTAACTCACTTGGAAGAACATTCTGCCTGACCAGAAGCAAGACCTTTGCAGATAGATAAAGGTCTCCATAGGAGAATTTAATGTATTAGTATGTTATATTAGTCTTAGTGTTATATATTAGTATTATAAGTATCATGTGTATATTTCTAATTCTTCCAGAAAACAGCCCTTTTTATTGCTAAAAAAATGACTTCAGGGCGCCTGGGTGGCTCAGTCAGTTGAGCGACTGCCTTCGGCTCAGGTCATGATCCTGGAGTCCCTGGATCGAGTCCCGCATCGGGCTCCCTGCTCGGCGGGGAGTCTGCTTCTCCCTCTGACCCTCCCCCCTCTCATCTGCTCTCTCTCTCTCATTCTCTCTGTCAAATAATAAATAAAATCTTTAAAAAAAAATGACTTCAAGGGCCTAAACCAATGACTTTAGAGTGAATTATTATCCTACTTTATACCTTCCTTAAATGAAGCCAGCAAGATTAATTGCATCCTTGAATGTTACTATATTGAAGTATATTTACTTTGCTTTGGCCTTCTAGAAATATGATATGAGTCATGTCCTACAAACTTAAACCTAAAAGAAACATATGAAGTGGCAAATACACAGCATCTAACAGATAAGTAATTTATAAAGAGATTTGTGCATAGTTTCCAGGGCTTCTCACCTGAGACGAGAACATTTTAATGATGTAAAGAACAAAACTGAGTTCTCTCTGACAGAGTTGGCTATCTTCTGTCTTAGAACTGCAGTAGGGTGGTAAAAGTAAATTATGGTTAAAATCTATCTGACAAAACTACATTTTGTGCTGATGAATCAGCATGATTAAACTGTCATCCTGTGGAGAAGAGTTCACGTCCAAAAAAATCTCTTAATTTGCAGCCTATTGTCCACTCCCAGATTCTTTTTCCCTTCTTGAACATTCTCTTGATTCACAACCCCAAAAGTCCAGTCTGATTCACTATAGTCTGTTCCTTGAGGAAATCAGCGGAGGTTAGGCTGCATGCAATTGGACAACTCTTTTAGGTGCCCCCTTTCTCACCCTTAGTTCCTCTGGCTAGTCCTTAAATAGTTGGATCTGTTCCCAGTCCCTGGAGGGTTGGAATAGGAGACAGCAGAGGAAGACATGTCCATTCACCTCAGTGGTTTTCCTTCCCTCCCAATCTGTAAGCCACTAGAGGAATTAGTGTAGATAATTTTGGAGATCTAGAACTTCCTTAGAAAGCATCTGAGTGGCTCCACAACCTGTGATTGAACTGGGACCTTAGTGTCATGTCTATTCTAGTGATACTCTTTACTCTGACTCAGTCTACCCCCATCTTATGCCCAGTATACAAACAAAAGTAGAATGGGAATAAGTGATGTTATTATCTCTCGTGTTCCTTCCCATCTTTATCCCCAAGAATTAGCACATAGTAGCATTCAGTGGTGTTTATTAGATTTGCAAATGATTTTTCTATAGACTCATGACTGTGTTCATCCTCTTTTTCTCTGACTATTCCTAAATATGGCCACCTTTCAGACTCCTCTGGCAGCATTTTGAAGTTGGTCGTTCCTGCATGTCTTCCAGCTCTATCCAGACTTAGTCCTCAACTACTCCTGTTCCTTCAGTTTAGTTAAGGAGTCCCTGCTATAGCTTGTGGCCCCACTGAATCCCATCCAAGTGAAAAGAGATTCCTATAGCTGATTTCTCAAGAGGCTTTGGTTTACAACCAGTTTAGTTCAGGGATAATTTCTTAAACTTTGGTTTAAGATAAAATTAGATCAGCCTTCAGGCTCAGGAATGGAAAAATAAGCAGATGGTTATTCTATTCAATTCTTTTTCATGCTATTCTTCCATTCTGTGTAGACTGATGTAGTAATCAAGAGCAAAGGTGAACCATACAATGGAAAAGCATGCAAAAAAAAAAAAAAAACAACTTAATCTTTCTAAGTTCTTTTTTGAAAAGTGTACATCTTTGGGAAAACTGTAATAGGAGTTACCATATACTGAGGACTTACCACATCCAGGCACTATGCTAAAGCCTTTACTACAATATTCTCCCCTGTAATCTGCACAAAGCTTGATAAATTAGGCACCATTATCACTCCCCAGTTTTACAAATTTGAAAGCTTAGGCTCAGAGATTAAATAACTTACCCAAAGCCTGTCCAGCTACCTCGTATAATTCCATGAGTATGTTACCACTGGTGTAGGTAAGTGGCTATACTGTCCTATTCCGGGGGATGCCATTCATATAGACTATAATGTGATTATGTTCCTGGAGGTGAACAAGGTAGCTCCCTGTCCACAGCCTTAAGGAGTAGAATCAGAGCTTGAACCCTAGGTCAGCTTGACTTCAAAACCCAGGCTCTTCACCACTGAGCTATACTGAGATAAACATTTGGGTTTTAGAAATATGATCTATCCTTTTATCAAGCAATTAGAGGGACAAATGGGGATGTATTATATTACAGTTGCAGGTGTTAGCCATTTTTTGTAACACTTAATAAAGGACCCTAGGTCTTTTGGAGCAGAGCCATTTCAGGCTTAATGACAGTCAGTGGTGGAAACATGTATTTGACCAAATTGGAGGCCAGAGGAGGTCAATAAATACATCCAAAAAGGGTTCTTAAGTGAATTTGGGCTTATCATTGTTTAGGATATATATGGGTGACACCTTTCTCCACCTTGGGAAAATAATGACAGTCGTATTCTATATCCATCAAGCATTTTACAGACTTTTTTTTTTTAAAGCAATCTCCAAGCCCAACGTGAGGCTTGATTGAACTCATAACCGTAAGATCAAGAGTTGCATGCTCTACTGACTGAGCCCACTGGGTGCCCCTATCCATTAAGCATTTTAAAAAGCCAATGTTTATAATGGAAAATCAGAAGGAATCTAAACGTCAAACAAGAAAATGACTTAATAAGCTATGATATATCTACTCAATGAAATTGTATATAAAAGATACATGTATGAAAAAAAACAGTGGAAGGGAATACACACACAAAAATGATAACAATTGTTGTATAAGGACAGTGGCATTATTGTATGTGATTCATTTTGCCATTGTTTTTACTTTCTATTCGTTCCGTATTTACATTTTTTAAAAATTTAGAATTTACATTTAAAAAAAAGCAAAAATAATTTTAAGGTGTATTTTGCGTATGAGAGAAATAATTGAACTTTAAACATTTGCTTACCAGCCCAATTTTCCTCCAAAAACAAGAAAAAAATCAAGTCGGAATTGTCCATTACCTAGAGTTGTCCCACACTCTTGCAGTTTAAACAATCTAGTCAGCATAATGGCCCGTTCTTCTAAAGATCACTGTCCTTGTAAGCACACTGTTCACCATAAATGACTGTAATTTGTGAAATGGAGTCCAACCGTGAGACTGTGTGTGCCTTCCTGAGCATCCATTAGGGAAAATATTGATAATTACTCTGTACAAAATTTGTAATTTGATTTTTGAAACTGGTACTTCAGTCGATTTTTGTTTTTTAAACCCCCACTTTGCAAATACTGTATTCTGGAGTCACAGCTCATCATGTTCTAAAAGGTACTGAATTGCCAAGAAGCACACTTCATCACAAAGTTGACCATTTTTAAGAAGCAATTGAAAGACAAGAGAAAAATCTGTCTTACTCTATGATGATCGGCTTCAGTGCTGGACACTTGTGGTTTTCAATTAGGGATTTTTCCTCAAAACCTGAGTCACGAAAGTAGTGAGCCCAGGGCAAAATGAATCAGTCAGCCTTCCAAGTGATGATATATCAACTCTCCTTTCTAGTCCTTTTTGGTTGCTTTCCACGCAAATAAGTGGTATTGGTAAAAAGCAAGAGCCTCCAGAAGGCGACCTTTGTTTTCTCTTGGCCTCAGGGTCACAGGTAGAGGTGGGAGAGAGTAGAAAGTAAGAACGTTACAACAAGAAGTACAACTGTGGTTGAAATATCATCATTTTAGCGCTTGCCATTGTTGCCGCCTCCACTGGGGCTGTCCTCAACTTGGATGGAGTGCAGATGCAGGCAGACGTAGGACCTAGAGTCAGTGGCCTGGCTTTAAAGCCAGGATTCCTCGCTTTCCAAGCATGTGGCCTCGGGTATGCTACTCAACTCCTCATCTCTGTAACAGAGCTCTTGCTTCAAAGGAATAAAAGTGTGAAAGTATTTTGTAAAGCACTGACTGTCCTTTCCCCGCCTGCACACTATTCTAGTACATAATGGCCTGTATCAGTTTACTGTGCCTTTTTAAAGCAGTTTCCTCAGATTTTCTGTCTTGCTTTCATTCTCTCTGGCACTCAGACTTCTGGCTTTGGGTCCTTCTAGTTCTGGCATCCAATCATAGTCCCTTTGGTCCAGAGTTCACTTCCAACTTGGCTATTCGCTGTGCACACATCCCTGACTCAGGTGTCTAGCTTGGCCCCAATAAACGTCTCTTCCGGGCTCTGGCCTGGCCCGGGGATCCTTCTCCCCTTTTGCAGCCATTCTCATCCCACCAAGGGACATGTGGAGGGCACCAATCACCAAGGAAGGTAGGGAATTCAAGAAGAGCAGGTTTATAAGGAAAGAGGACTGAAAAATATTCCAATATGGTTAGACCATGTTGAATTGGAAATGCCTCTGGGCCCCCCAAATAGAGGTATTTAGGAAGCTGTTGGAACTGGAAATACAGATTGGGAAGTCATAACCCTATGAGGGAGAGTATGTCAAATAAGAAGAAGGAGAATAGAGTGCAAGAGAGATGGCCAAGTAAAGTAAGAACCAAAATATGTTCCTTGGATTGACTCTGCAAGGTCACGAGAAACCTTAGCAAGAGCAATTTCCAAGAAGTAAGATAAATGTGGCTATATTGCTGTGGGATCAATAAATTGGGGGGAGGAACATGTCTTTAGTCAATTGCCTGCAGCTATCTGTTGGTTTAATGTGCCAGCCGGTCATTGTGGCCGGGGCAGGAAAAGTGCACCGTGTTCTTTACAGAAAATGGAAAGGTGGTGGTATCAGGACTTAGGATATTTGGAAAAGCTCACCTCGAGATTTAAAGGAAATTCATGATACCTGCATTATTCATATCAAATTCTAAAACATAGCAAACCTTTTGCATACACGGTGATTTTTTTTTTTTTGACATATTTGCAGGACTCCAAGAATTCAAATGAAGAAGAACTTTCTGGAACTTTTAACTCTGGACTTATCAGAAAATAGGAAAATCCTAATTTCTTCATGGTTTTTCTGAAAGCATGATGGTGTATGTGAATGTGTATAGGTATATAGAGGATGGTATAGGTGGGCAATGGAGACGTGGAGGGGGTAATATAAGCACTTGCCAGCTCTTTTGAGTTCAGTAGGAATGCTAATTATGTGTCATTTCCAAAGGAGCAGGAAATGTATTGTATTCCTCAAGGAGAGGAGAACATGGAACAGAATCTGTGATATTATCTGAAAATACCTCTACCCAAGTTAGAGGGTTAGATAAGTGTAACTCTGTCTCTGGTTAACCTGTTAGTGACAAGGAGGACCCTCGGCTGCCTTTCCATTAGGAATTGGTGAAAGAGGCAACTATGTCAGGACTGTGAGCAGTTGTGTCCAAAATAAACTCAAGACAGCCAGTTCTGTCTTCTATAGCTTGATGCAGTTTCCTATAGTCATCTCTCTTGGAAATCACCAAAATAGTGACACCGATTTAAAATCTGTAACAGTTTAGGAGATCCACTTCCAACAGTTGGAGTTTCTTGCTCATTGAACGGTGAGAACTGAGGAGGTTAAAGGCAGAAGCTGTGTTCATTATTAAAAAAAAAAATTCTAAAGTCAAAATCAGTGATTCATTCTTTCTGGGACTCTGGGTATTCAATATTGCAACGTTATATTTAGGGGTTCAGTGAGAATAATCATTAAAGTATTTCCTGTGAGGGAAGTATAGCAAAAAAATTTCCAGTTTTTTACAAAGTCCTGCCCAAGAAGGTTCATTAAACAAATACGCTTATTTACAAGGGACCAAAATAAATTCCTAAATAAGTTGTCTAGTGGAGGCATTGTTAACCTCTGTCCTGGCTCAGAGGCTCTGCACTTGCGCTATCCAAACTCTTTTGTTGTTGTGTGGGGGTGCCCCGAGATGTTGAGAGGGAGACTGCCCTCTCAGAGTATGGTCTTGTGAAGTCTAGGGACACGGACGAATGTCAGTCCTGATTTGCAGCCTCTGTAGAGGTGACACAGCGATGAAAGGGACGAGGTCCCTGGGCATAGATTGCCCTTGCCTGTGAGGCCATGCTTGCAGGAATCAAGTGGTGCCAAGGATGACGACTCCCTCCCTCCCCATTGTGAGTCCCTCAGGGTTTCCTTTATGGCTTCAGATACCTTACCTGGGGTGCAGGAGCCCCAATAATGTGGCCCAAGAAGCCTCCTACCTAGAAAGTTCTCACAGCCTCTCCTCTAGGGCATTGCTGCTTTTCACTTCTCCCCTCCTCCCACCCTACCCGGGTAAGAGGAAATATTTTCTTGCCTGGAAGAAACCTTCCACTTCCTGCCTGCTTTTAAAAAACATTTTGTCTATAGATACAAATCCCTTTTCTTTTAAGTCTTCTGGAAAAACAAACCCAGAGCCATAATCAATCAAAGCCAGTTTCCCTTTTCATAGCGGGCAAAGACAACTTAAACTTGAAACCCTTCAAGAGCAGTAAAAAAAAAAGAAAGGAAAAACAAAACAGCTAATTGCCATGTTAAAGCAGCTTGTTTATATCCTGCCAATATAGCAAAAATCTAATTTCTGTGTTTTGTCAGAGTTGAAATTGATGGAAGACCCAAATCAACAGGTTATTTAAGAAAAAAAAAAAGACACATTACTGAAAAACGTGCCTAGAGTGATTGGTCTTATGCAAGCAAACATGCGAGGTATGGATTCAATATTTTCCCTTTACAACTCACAGGCAGGCATTGTTCTGGCTTTCTTGATTCTGTGACTTTGAGTTAAAAGTCTCTATTTGACTCACCTCTGTGGTCTTTTAACATCAAGGTGTTAAAAGGCCAGGAGCGCCTGGGTGGCTCAGTTGTTAAGCGTCTGCCTTCGGCTCAGGTCTTGATCGTGGGGTCCTGGGATCGAGCCCCACATCGGGCTCCCTGCTCGGCGGGAAGCCTGCTTCTCCCTCTCCCACTCCCCCTGCTTATATTCCCTCTCTCGCTGTGTCTCTCTCTGTCAAATAAATAAAATCTTTAAAAAAAAAAAGATGTTAAAAGGTCAGATTTGGAGTTACTAAGCCTTGGTACACCTCTTTCATTCGCTGAGTCCAAAGGTTTGTGCAGGAAGGATCAAATACTATTTAGACTAAACATAAAATGTGAGTGCTTGATGGAAGAGACCTCATTCTGGTGTCTCACCTGCTTTAATATTGATTCAATAGCAAAATTAATCTTTAATATTTAAAAAGTCAACATTTGATTTTGATAGTAGGACCTGGAGCCCCGTGTGCTCTCTCTCTCAAGTATGCTGTGCTTCCAACTGACATACTTTTTTTCGTAGGTCAATTCACATGTTCCGTTTTAGGCAGGCATCAAGGAAGAAAGAGAGAACACATTTCACTTTCATTGTGTCAAGAATTCTTATCAAGAGCGTTTTCACATTGTTGAGCAGAATACAAAGGATGCCATTTTTCAGAACTCAAGAGGAGTGGATTTCCATCCTGAACACTCTTGCTGTTTGACCCTAAGGAATACGTGTGGTATCTTTATTGTATAAATGAGGAGATTGACCCTTATGGTGGTTCAATAATATGCCATAAGTCACACATGATTTCGGGGCTGTGATTTGGAATCAGGTCTGTTTGATGAAAGTTAGAGAGAAAGAGGGAGAGCAAAAGATATATCTGTATATCTATATAAGAGAGACATAAATAGATGTAGAAATAGATATAGGCCTATATTAATCTGTGATGGTTAAGTTTCTGTGTCAATTTAAAAGCATGTTTTTGGATGAGATTAACATTCAAATTGGTGAACATTGAGTAAGGAGATTGCTCTTCCATAACGTAGGTGGGCCTCATATAATCAGTTGAAGGCCTAAATAGAACAAATAGATTAACCTCCCAGAGCAGAGGGAGTTCTCCAGGCAGACTGCCTTCAGACTTCATCTGCCCCATGTCTATCCTGGGCTTCAGGCCTGGGGGCCCTTACTACAGATTTGGACTTGCCTGCCTCCATAATCACATGAGCCAAGTCTTTAAAATAAATCTCTTTCCTATGATTGTCCAGGGATTGGTATTAAGGAATCTGGGTGATGGGGACATGGACAATCACTATACTATCCTTTTTTACTTTTGTATGTGTTTGAAATTTCCCAAAATACAAAGGTTTTTGTTGTTGTTGTTGTTGTTATTTTTAATTTTGGGTGATGGTATTTTCCCCATATACTTTTCTATCTTTTCCAACTTTTACACAATAATAAAGATTTACTTTAAATAATGGGAAGAATACTTTTTGAAAAGGGATAAGATGAAAAATTAGTCACCGCCTAAAATATGTATATACACACACATCCTATTGGTTCTGTTTCTCTGAAAAACCCTAATGCAACATCTATATAGCTAGCTATATATTTATCAAAAGAGAGGAAAATGAACAATTGAAAGAGGTTTCACAGAGATGATTGTGACATTGAGATTATGGGTCACCAGCCATGGGAATAGCTGCTCCAGTGTGTGGAAGAAAAAGACCAATTATTTTTTTTGTATTTATTTATTTAATTTTTTAAAAAATTTTATTTTATTATGTTAGTCACCATACATCATTAGTTTTTGATGTAGTGTTCCATGATTCATTGTTTTTGTATAACACCCAGTGCTCCATGCAGTACGTGCCCTCCTTAATACCCATCAGCAGGCTAACTCATCCCCCCACCCACCTCCCCTCTAAAATCCTCAGTTTCTCAGAGTCCATAGTCTCTCATGGTTCTTCTCCCCCTCCGATTCCCCCACCTTCATTTTCCCCTTCCTTCTCCTAATGTCCTCCATGCTATTCCTTATGTTCCACAAATAAGTGAAACCATATGATAATTGACTTTCTCTGCTTGACTTATTTCACTTAGCATAATCTCCTCCAGTCCCATCCACGTTGATGTAAAAGTTGGGTATTCATCTTTTCTGATGGCTGAGTAATATTCCACTGTAATATTCCATGGACCACATCTTCTTTATCCATTCATCTGTTGAAGGGCATCTCGGCTCTTTCCACAGTTTGGCTATTGCGGACATTGCTGCTATGAACATTGGGGTGCATATGGCCCTTCTTTTCACTACATCTGTGTCCTTGGGGGAAATACCCAGGAGTGCAATTGCTGGGTCATAGGGTAGCTCTATTTTTAATTTTCGGAGGCACCTCCACACTGTTTTCCAAAGTGGCTGTACCAACTTGCATTCCCACCAACAGTGGAAGAGGGTGCCCCTTTCTCCACAACCTCTCCAACATTTGTTGTTTCTTGCCTTGTCCATTTTTGCCATTCTAACTGGTGTAAGGTGGTATCTCAGTGTGGTTTTGATTTGAATTTCCCTGATGGCTAATGATGAGGAACATTTTTTCTGTGTCTGTTAGCCTTTGTATGTCTTCTTTGGAGAAGTGTCTGTTCATGTCTTCTGCCCATTTTTTGACTTGATTACTTGGTTTTTGGGTGCTGAGTTTGAGAAGTTCTTTATAGATCTTGGATACCGGCCCTTTATCTGTAGTGTCATTTGCAATTATCTTCTCCCATTCTGTGGGTTGCCTCTTTGTTTTGTTGACTGTTTCCTTTGCTGTGCAGAAGCTTTTTATCTTGACAAAGTCCCAAAAGTTCATTTCTGCTTTTGTTTCACTAGCCTTTGGAGATGTATCTTGAAAGAAGTTGCTGTGGCCGATGTCAAAGACGTTACTGCCTGTGTTCTCCTCTAGGATTTGGATGGATTCCTGTCTCACATTGAGGCCTTTCGTGCATTTTGAGTTTATCTTTGTGTATGGTCTGAGAGAGTAGTCGAGTTTCATTCTTCTGTATATAGCTGTCCAGTTTTCCCAGCACCATTTATTGAAGAGACTGTCTTTTTTCCGTTGCATATTTTTTCCTGCTTTGTCGAAGCTTATTTGACCATAGAGTTGAGGGTCCATATCTGGGCTCTCTATTCTGTTCCATTGGTCTATATGTCTGTTTTTGTGCCAGTACCATGCTATCTTGGTGATCACTGCTTTGTAATAGAGCTTAAAATCGGGCAACGTGATGCCCCCGGCTTTGTTTTTCTTTTTCAACATCTCCTTGGCAATTCAGGGTCTTTTCTGATTCCATACAAATTTTAGGATTGTTTGTTCCAACACTTTGAAAAATGTCATGGAATTTTGATCGGGATGGCGTTGGAGGTATAGATTGCTCTGGGTAGCATAGACATTTTAACAGTGTTTATTCTTCCAATCCATGAGCATGGAATGTTTTTCCATCGTTTTGTGTCTTCTTCAATTTCTTTCATGAGTGTTCTGTAGTTCCTAGAGTATAGATCCTTTACCTCTTTGGTTAGGTTTATTCCAAGGTATCTTATGGGTTTTTGGTGCTATTGTAAATGGAATCATTCCTCTAATTTCTCTTTCTACTGATGCATTGTTAGTGTATAAGAAAGCAACTGATTTCTGTGCATTGATTTTGTATCCTGCCACATTACGGAATTGCTGGATGAGCTCTAGTAATTTGGGGGTGGAGTCTTTTGGATTTTCCACAGAAAGTATCATGTCATCTGAGAAGAGAGAGAGTTTGACTTCTTCTTTGCCAATTTGAATACCTTTTATTTCTTTTTGTTGTCTGATTGCTGTTGCTAGGACTTCTAGTCCTATGTTGAACAATAGTGGTGAGAGTGGGCACCCTTGACGTGTTCCTGATCTTAAGGGAAAGGCTCTCAGCTTTTCCCCACTGAGGATGATATTCGCTGTGAGTTTTTCATAGATGGATTTTATGAACTTGAGGAATGTTCCCTCTATCCCTATACTCTGAAGAGTTTTAATCGGGAAAGGATGCTGTATTGTGTCAAATGCTTTTTCTCCATCAGTTGAGAGGACCATATGGTTCTTCTCTCTCCTCTTATTAATGTGTTCTATCACACTGATTGATGTGAGAATGTTGAACCACCCTTGCATCCTGGGGATAAATCCCACTTGGTCATGGTGGATGATCCTTTTAATGCATTGTTGGATGCTATTAGCTAGGATTTTGTTGAGGATTTTGGAATCCATATTCATCAAGGATATTGGTCTGAAATTCTCCTTTTTGATGGGGTCTTTGCTTGGTTTGGGGATTAAGGTACTGCTGGCCTCATAGAATGAGTCTGGAAACTTTCCTTCTGTTTCTATTTTTTGAAACAGCTTCAGGAGAATAGGTATTATTTCTTCTTTGAATGTTTGGTAGAATTCCCCAGGGAATCCATCACGCCCTGGACTCTTGTTTTTTGGGAGGTTTTTGATCACTGCTTCAATCTCGTTACTGGTTATTGGCCTATTCAGATTGTCAATTTCTTTCTGTTTCAGTCTTCTCAGTTTATAGGTTTCCAGGAAGGCATCTGTTTCTTCCAGGTTGCCTAATTTATTGGCATATAGTTGTTGATAATAATTTCTAATAATTGTTTCTAGTTCCTTGGTGTTAGTCGTGATCTCTCCCCTTTCATTCATAATTTTAGTAATTTGGGTCCTTTCTCTTTTCTTTTGGATAAGTCTGGCCAGTGGTTTATCAATCTTATTAAGGTAAGTATATCAGGGTCTTTGGACACCATTTAGCAAGTAACTTGAACAAGGCAGACATCCCATAATAAAATGACTTGAACTTAGCATAATACTTAGACCCTTTAAAAGTGAGAACAACTTTATTATGAACTATACTCAACGCCTTGTTTTCTATTAGGGCCATGCATTAGTTGAGTTGTAGCAACCTTCCTATTTATATTTTTCACATTTTCACATATTATAGTAAAACACTGCTTTGAATTCTTATTTCATGTCTTTGGTGAATCTATTCCCCCAATGGCTATTGTTTTGCCACTTCACAGTCCTTTATTCTGAGAGTATGGCTTCTGCTAACATTAGGTATTCTAAGTAAAAGTCAATTCTATTCTTGACTGATGATGCCCTGGGCCTAAACTTTCTATAAAAAGGATGACGTGCTGTTACTTTTCTAATATCCACTCCTCTGTGATTACACATTTTGAACTCATATTAATATGTCTGCCCATTTTTAATGGACTCATAGATTAGTCCACTTGCATTTTTACTTCCAAACTACCTTTAAAAATTCATATTAAATAAATGTTCTTACCAGCTAGATTCCAAAGGGTGTGTGTGTGGCGGGGGGGAATTTCATTTATCCCAATATAATCTCTAGAAGATAACTTTCCTATCAAATGTGTCATGTGATGAAGTAAATTTAAAATGCCATGCAATACTGTATTTAAATATTTTAATGTCAAAATTACCTTATGATTAGTATGTCAAGAAATTTAAAAAATTATTGTAAAGGCTCAGGTAAGCCATGTTGCACATTATCTCATGTATATTACAGCTACATTTTAGGTAACAATATTTGACTCCCTTTTCCTAAAACTTTGCAAAACTGTGTAAAAATAGACAGAATAATTGGCATAGAAAGACAGAGTAATCAGGAAAAAAAAATACCCAAAGCCAATGTTACAAGTAGTTGAGAATATAGTTTATATACATGAGAATAAGCTTTTCCTTAAATGCATGGATCACCACTACAAATGATGTCAGATTTCAAAGCTTCCTAACTTTATATCCTCAAAAGCTAAATCACGAAAGCAAATTTATAATTACCAGTAATAGATAAGCTTGCAATGAGTCGCTTTCATTTCATTCATTTTTAGTTCAGAACAGCAAGGAATTCCTAACCAGGTATTGATAATTAAATTCCTCCTCTCTACTTAGGTATGACCCTATTCCTAAAACATGTTTTTTGGTAAAAGCTTTTCAAGGATTGCTCAAAATGATGAGATACTTTATTTGGATATAGTTCTTTGTCTGTCTATCTCTCTCTCTCTCCACTCTCTCTGTCCCTTTCTTTTTCTAAAGGGCCTGACTTTAGTAGTGTTGTGTTGACAGGAAAAGAAATCCTAAATCACACACATATATTTTATTCTTTTCCTCTCTCTCTTTTTTACTGCCTGAACTCCAGGATTCATTTTCTTTTTAGTAACTCACACCATCACACTTTAAACTCTGGGAAACTAAGGCTATATAAGAGTTTGCATGATGGTAACATTCAAATATTAAATATTAGGTGCTTGGGAAGATTTGAAGCATCTTAGAGTCTTTAAGTAATTTATTTTTCATACACAACCTTAATGGAAAAGCCTCTTCTTAAAGTAACCTTGCATTGGTTTCTCAGTTTAGCTCAGTTTCAGATCCCTTAAAAGGAAAAAAATCTCTAGTTCCTGGAAAGGAGAAATAATATCCTAATTCATGATAAAATAGAGGCCAGAACCCAAAGCTCTAGTTTCTTTTTCTGACTCTTAAAGACATATCTATTTACTTTAGAGAAAAAGGGCACACACGTGGAGGGGAGGGGCAGAGGGACAGAAACTCAGCAGACTCCAGGCTGGGCCTGGAGCCCCACGCCAGGCTCAATCCTATGACCCCAAGATAATGACTGGAGCTGAAATCAAGAGTCAGATGCTTAACTGACTGAGCCACCCAGGAGCCCCTCTCTTTCCCACTCTTAACTAGATATGTAGACACAGGCCAGTTGCTTCAGGTCCCCAGGTCTCACACACATCCTGAAATTGACAACTCCATGATCCCACAGTCTATGTCAAGCTTCCTTTAAGTGTAGCAGTAACAGATGGTTAAGTCTTTGCTTTCGGGAGCTCATGATCTCATTGGGCACTACCATTTCCTAAAGAAAATTAGTTACCACATTTTGTAGTCTTATTTGTTATAAAATGTTTAGCTCTCATTGCCTCTGAGCAGTTGAGTACCTGAACATCTCTAGAAGCACAGTGATTTTCATATATTTTCTTTACCAAAATTATTTCAGAGAATTTAACAAATATTTATAATTCACTATTTTAAAAAGTGAAAGTCACATTTCACACCATGATTATTTGTACACCCACAAATTGTGCAATATTAGAGTGTTTTATAAGTTGAATATTATGTCACTAAATATTATGATATAGTAGCCCTGAGATAAATGGTTCACAACTTATTCTTTCCTTCAGAGCTATAGCTGATGTTTCTATTGTCTGTCAATTTAGCTATGGGACTAAAGTTTCTAGCAAACAAGAGTCCCCAGTTACCGACTGCAACCCACATAGATCCAGACAGAGACACATGTCTACACCTGCACAGCCACATGTACCAAATGTGTGCAAACACTGTTTGAAAATGCTTTGCATGACAGAATAGTCTCACTACCTGCAATAAACTGGGACACCATTACCTATGAAGGAAAAGGAGAATCGCACATTAATGTTCTGAAGGAGCCATATTTAGAAAATAATGCTTGAAATGCTCAAGGACAGAAAGTCTCTCAGCATTTGTAGAAGATATTCAAGGGTAAGGCATTCTGATAAACTTGAGCTCAGGTGATCTGCCCTTCAAAAATGTTCAGTCTTCATACTGTCAAAGAAGCATTTTTCCCTTGCTCCCATGCTTTTCCTTTGCTCTTTTATTTTGTATATAATAATCATGAATATTGCATCATATAAAAAATTTTTTTTAAATCATCATGGTCATTTATACTTGTCTGCCTCATATACAAGTAACATACTAAAGCTTACTTTATATTTATCTATGAAGTGCAGCCCTTCTTCTTTGGAAAAGACACAGATGCAATTATGATTTGATGTTAATATGTTTCAGTAGACTATGCAAATTTCACAAGATAATTATGTCATTATGTTTATATATAACCAAGACAAAAAAAATTACTAAGACTATTCAAAGAACTTAATCTTTATAATTAAGTGCTTGCTATTATTTTTATTCTCTTATGTATTACCAAAGCACCCTTAATGCTTCTCTTTATTATGACACTCATCAAGCAGTATTTTTTTATGTCTCCTCACTAGACTAGAACTATTTCATAGGCAAAGACTTCACGGTATTTATACATTCTAATTTCTTTGTGTTATCTGAGAAAGAGAGATGATAGATTCATACATATATAGATATGGATTCCTTACTGTGGCTCTAATCATCCAAAATCAAACAAATGATAATCAAGCTTGATATCTTTTTGATCATCACAGTTAAGTAATGTCTTAAATAGAAAAAGCAGAAACCAGCAGACATTTAGGGATAAGGTTAACAAAATTTTTAAAATACTAAAATTGATTCTTCAAGGGATTGATTTAAATTCACATAATTTGCTTATAATAAGTGTTTACAGAACACCTAAAAGGAGGAGGTACACAAGCAAAAAGGGAGAAAGGAGGGGAAAAGTAATCTTTAGTGACGGCTAAAACTCGTTAATCTAAATTGAAGACCATTGGGAGTAAATGTAAAGACAGTAACGCCATTCTGATATGGGTTCAAAACACTGAAAGTCAGATAATGTAACTAGAAGTTACCATAAACACTATAAAATATGAAAATGTGAATGATAAACTTGGAACATTAGAGCTGAAAGACAATTTCAGAACACCTTAATAATCTGCCAGATTTAGAGATATTGTCACTTTCTGTGTCAATTGTGATAATATTGTCACTGTCTTGGTAATGACGAGATGAAATTTCAGTATTTGAGGACATAGAAAGAAATGGACTCCAACTAAAGGGCAGATGCTATTTCTTTTTTTCCCTATAAATTCACCATCCTTCCAATAACTGGATATTTCTAGCCTTCCTTTCAAGCCCTCTGCTTACATGTGCTACTCTTGGTGTTTGGGAGTGGACCTCAAGGGATATCAACATTTTACACCTCAAGCTCTGCAGACTGGACTCTTCCTACCAATAGGAGAGGTTATACTAACCCTTTTTACTCTTCTCCTTGGGTAGAAATCATACTATATTATTTCATAGAGATTTCCCTTTTTCTTTTTTTATATAGCTGCATAGTTACATAGCACTCCATTTTGTGGGTACATTGAGTTTGTTTAAACATTCTCCGAGCATTTTGGTTGTTTCAAATATTTTGCCATTACAAACAATGTTGCAATGTGTTTTTGTATTGTGGGAGGCTTATTGGAAGAGTAAATTCCCAGACATGGGATTGCTGGGCCAAAAGATAAATTTATGTGTATATATTTCTACATTTCCTTCCAAAAGGATTGTACCCATTTGTATTTCTACCAGAAATGTACATGCATACATGCTTTCTCACAATCATGCCAACCAAATGTGTTACCACACTTTTTAGTTTTTATCAGTCTGATAGGTCATAGGTGACATCTCTGTGTGATTTTTAAATTTGTTTTTTTTCTAAATATGAGTAAGACTGAATATCTTTTCATATGTCACAGGGCCATGTATACGCGCGCGCGTGCGTGTGTGTGTGTATAGCTCAAATTGACTGTTTTTTACCCATTTCTCTACCAGGTTTCAAGTGTCTCTTTAGGCGAAATTCACAGAAATGAGATTTCTGACTCAAAAGATAAATGAATATGTAGTTGTATTAGATATTGCCAAATTCTCTTCTAAAGGGTTATACTGGCTTGCGTTCCCACCAGTAATGGGTGATAACCTGTGTTCCCACAGCCTAGCCAACGGAATGTGCTACGATACACTTTTTAGTATTTGCTAGTGTTACGGTCTGAATGTTTGTGCCCTCCCCCCTGCCCCAAATTCACACATCAGAATCCTAACATCCCATGTGATGGTATTAGGAGGTGAGGCCTTTGGGAGGTGATTAGGTCATGAGGGCAGAGGTTCATGAATGCGATTAGTGCCCTTATCAAGGAGGTCTGAGAAAAACCCCTTGTCCCTTCCTCCATAGGAGGTTACACGGAGAAAATGGCCATCAAAAAGGAAGATGAGTCTCACTAGACCCCAGATCTGCTGACACCATGGTCTTAGATTTCCCAGCCTCTAGAACGGTTAGAAATAAATTTCTGTGCTTTATAAGTTACCCAGTCTATGGCATTTTGTTATAGAGCCTGAATGGACTAAGACAGTCAGTCTGACAGGTGAGGAATGGTAATACATTGCTGCAGTATTATGCCCTCTGCTGATGGAAAATTAGATGGCCAGCTTCCACTCCAGAACACAGTGCAGGTGTATTATGCTAGACTCCCCTCACTGCCTGAAGCATCTCCCCAAGAGTTTCTTGTGTTCTCTCCTGCTAGCAAACCTCAGGCAGGAATACTCCAGTACAATAGATAGACTCTTATCACAGTGAACCTCAAAAAGTAGGTGGTCATAGTCTCCATGCCATTTCTCCCAAGATGTTGACATCTTTGCAAAATTACTTAGCCCCTGCCTACTCATCCACAAGCTCATAAACCAAGAAGTATCAAAAGGGGAAGATTTTATGAACCACAACACCTCCTGATATGCCCTTGTGCCAGGGCAATGATTTGTCTTGCTTTGACAGAAATAAGAGGGGCAATCTCCTAACTTTCTCTTGAGCAAAGATATCTTTGTCTACCAGGAGAGACAAACAGCAACCAGCATCAAATTGATCACTTCTCAAAGTTCCAATATCCTGATGATTCCACTGGCCCAAAAGATGTCACCTCTAGGAGTGCTTTTCCATCATCAGGTGCCTCAAGGTTAAGTATTACCCTCCAAGAAGCTGATGGAGAAGAGAGGGTCTAATTATGAAATCACTAGCTGATGTCAAAGGAAATGATAGAACTTCTGAGGAACTGGGTATCACAGCCACTGAAAATATCTGTCCTTAGCACATTGGGCTTTTCTAATGTAGACATTTGCCAATTGGTACAGACACTGAGATTTTTCCCCATCCCACATCAATGTTCTTAGGCCTCAGGGGCTACTGTCTCCAGTGAAGGAGCAGGGTAGGCTCTTTGTTCCCTGTCAGAAATGGCACCTTCCCTTGGCTCTCCCCTTATCCTACTCAGCAAGCTCTGGATACCTGGCAGCCCTGTGGGATTTGAGCTATTTTAACCCCTAATGCCCTGATGTAGCATTTACCACTCTCAAAAGGTGCTGAGAGATCAGAACAGCACACAGTTACTTCTATAAATAGATAATTCCAAAATGGACTCCCCCCACCTAACAAGTGAATCGCTTCCCAGGAGACTTTTTAATAGCTAAAATAGTGGAGGAAAGAGCCAGGAAAGAAGACAAGGGGAGAAGTTTATAGATGCACTGTGACATAATGCCTTCTAAATGTACTGGTGGCCAGGCATAGTGGCAACCTGCCTGCCTATTTCAATTTTGATCAGTTCTTTATTACTTAGTGAATATACAGTTAATAAAGAGCTAAGATCTTTAAACCATCCAATATTCTTGCCACCTGTTAACTTTTTGTAGTTTGATAAAAGGAATAAAACTGAAAGCAAAATTGAGAAATTCGAATTATTTAGACATTCTAATTATGCCCATGTCTACTCTCAATAGCTGTGTCCTGTGTAGATTAAATAATTATGCAAATGTGAAGTATAACTCTAACCAGCTACTTTTTTGTACACAATCTGAATCCCACAGATTAATAGATCAACTTCTCAAATAATGAAAAATCAACATGCATAAGCTAAGTATCTGGCACAGAGTAAATGCTCAAATGGTTTCTGAGGAAGCTAGAATTTTATGAAAAATTTCAAGTGTAACTTTATACATACCTGTTCTGGGGAGAGAATCTATCATCATTTTCAATGGACTATTTATTATCCCCCAAAAGGTTAGCAACAACCAGACTAGGGTATGGAATTTCTTTTAATCTGTATTAGACATTACACACATATTAAAGCAATAGTCATTTCATTATGCAATCTCATACTTTTCCTAAATAAATAACATGGTCTTTGCCATAATTCTAATGACCATTTAAAACAATAAAAACAAGATACATAAACATTAATTTAGTAGATTGTGTCCTTGAGCATTATTGCCTATTGTGCTTGAAAAAAAATTCTCATCCATTTTTCTTAACAATGAACAGGTTGGGTTTTTTTTTTCCCTCTTCCTAATGGTGTTTCCTTCTAAGGATATTCACTTTACAGAAGACATAAATGTTCACAAATACGAACAAAAGAGATTTTCAACTTGTTAAAAGTTTCTATCAATCATTGTACTGTTTGGGGAGTACTAAGCCTATTTGCCAGAAAATTCAGGTCTTCTTATATACCAAGTATTTATTTATTTAAAAAATAGGTCATTAAAGTAATGAATGAGTATGGAGATGAATTATGAGAAACCTACAGAGTTTTTAAAGGAATTATGATGGCTGCCAAGATAAAAAGAAGAAGCATAATAAAAATCTACAGGATGAGTAAATGTTTGGCATTTAAACAGCTCAAGACCATATAAATTACTTCCACCCAGAATTATTCATTTAAATTCTAGGCTCTCAAGCAAAATGTCATAAAGTAAGCGAAGCCATGAAGTAATTCTTGGAACTGAATTCTGATCAACAAAGAAGGACTTGGTGGAAACATGGGAGTGACAGAAAGAGGGGAAAAAAGATGGTGTCACCTGGGCATTCACAAAAGAAATGAAATGAAGTGCTGGACATTTCTGGACATACATGCCAGACTGACTTAAAAGCTTGACTTCAGAAATTCCTGGGAATAATAAGTATATGCCAACAGCCAGAGACACAAGGAAAAAAATGACTCATGAAGATCACAGATGGTGAACGATGAAATTCTGACTATACATTCAAACAATTCCAATGAGAGCTGGAGGGGAGGAGGTGGCCATCAGGACAGACCAGCATGGCTGTCTAAGGAGCCCTCTGACAAGCTCAGGCTTACAAGGACATGAGTCAAATACAAAAGGAATCAAGAAAAGCAAGGGCAAGTATAAACAATAGCATGAACATCAGGGAAGTCAAAGAATGAAAGGAACAGAGACGAGGAAAAAAAGAGCGCTGAGGAAAACATGGTGTTGTTGAAAGTATTTGCTATATGTGGGATAGTGCAGACCATGAAGTATATGTTGTTATTTCCTCCATTTTTTTTTTAAGATTTTATTTATTTATTTGACAGAGAGAGAGAGAGCGAGAGAAAGAACACAAGCAGAGGGAGTGGGAGAGGGAGAAGCAGGCTTCCCGCCAAGCAGGGAGCCCAATGCGGGGCTCGATCCCAGGACCCCAGGACCATGACCCAAGCCAAAGGCAGACGCTTAACGACTGAGCCACTCAGGCGCCCCATTATTTCCTCCATTTTATAGAGGAGAAAACTAAGGTGTGAAGAGGTAAAATCGTTTCTGCCATATCCTTATCCTTTTAAACCGCGGAACAGAGATTTCAAACCAGTGAGGGACCCTTATTCCTTACTCATGTCTCCTTCCATGTGGAGGAACATCCTTTAATCCTGGCCCTTCTCCGTCCCTCTCACCACTCCACTGCAGGGGTGGAGGGATAAATACCTGACTGGTAGGCTTAGAAGGAGCAACTGTGCTAGCCAGCCCCTTCCCCTGGCTCTCTTCTTCCTCCTTCTCCTCCTTCTCTAACCTCCAACTCTCAGGAGAGAGCTACCTCTGCCAGCAATGCTCCCAGACACTCTAGGTTTGATGCAACTTTGAGGTGAGGTCTTGCCCCCTTGGGGAAGTCTGCAGTGGTACACAGCTGCCTGTGACTGACTGGGGAGGTCAGTCAGATCCGGGGAAGCAACTCCAGCTCACTAGCTACCAGACATGTCAAATTCTCCAATATCAGCTCTATCAGTCATATAGATGGTATTTTTATTCCCATAGGCTTCACTGGGGCGAGGGGGTTCTGTTTCTCAGCTAGTTCAGCATGCAGGCTTCTCAAAGACTTCAACAAAAC
Organism: Mirounga angustirostris; assembly: GCF_029215605.1. Taxonomy (NCBI): domain Eukaryota; kingdom Metazoa; phylum Chordata; class Mammalia; order Carnivora; family Phocidae; genus Mirounga; species Mirounga angustirostris. The sequence goes on from NW_026991716.1 coordinate 70,872,808, forward strand.
ACTGCTTTGTATGATCTCAGCCCTGAGCTCCTAACCACTTAGCAATATCATTTTGCATACGTTTTATGTAAGATGGAATAAAGCTTATAGATGATGGAGAGAATGACTAGGTTATTTTGTGATAGCTTTCCCAGAAAATGGAATATTTTACTAAATTAGAAATGGCAAAACATGATTAAGAGAAAATTGAAAATCAAGACAGAAAAGGGGATAGTAAAAGACCCTGTAAAATCTTTTAATACATTTTTCAGGCCCAGAAAAATGATACTGCAGCCTAACCGAATAGCTTATGCCTCAGAGCCACTGTTGGTCATAGCTGAGAAGTCACGGAGTATCTCCAGAAAACTGGAGATGAACAAATGTCCCTAGTTTTCAAAAGGCTAAAAAATGGCAAATTCTCAGAAATTACAACCAGTAGGCTTGACATCAATACCCAAGAAACTCATAGAACAGGTCTGTGAGAGAAAGATCTAATGAAAAACCAGAAAGCTGGGTCCACTAAAAAAAGTAAGTTGCTCCAAATTAATTTCATTAACATTTTTGATAAGTTTACTGATGTGTTTATCAAGAAATGCTCAAAAACACAGCATGTCTTTATTTCAACAAAGCACTGAACAGAGACTTTCATAATACACTTAATCCAACGGTAGACAAGAAAATGCAAGGACATTACACTGTGAAATAGCTTGGCACCTGGAAGATCAATCATTGTGAATGTGAACGACATTTGTGAGGTGAATGGGATGCTGGTCTTCTCATTGTATACCCTATGTATCTACAATTTTTGCTTGTTAGTTATGCCTCAAAGATGCTAGAATAAAATAAAAAGCAAATAAAATCTTTACGTAGCACTACAAGAAAAAGAGCCCCAAATAATGGAAAGAAACCTTCCCAATGCACTCTTTAATAGTAAAACCACATTTTGAGTTTTGTGTGAGATTCTAGATACTCTGTTAGGAGAGATAATTACAAAAAGGGGCATGTTCAGAAAGCAGTGAAGGAAGGTGCAGATCCTGCCTATCAAGTCCATCAGAAGAAGGTTGAGGGAGTTTGGAATTTTAGTCTGGGGAATAAAAGACTGGAGAATTTTAGTCTGGAGAATAAAAGATGTATCCTAAAAGAATGGAGTGTTGATGGCTCGTAGTAGACTGACAATAGAGATATTATGCAAGCAGTGGGTGGATAAGGATAAGATGTTTATTTATATTTAACTGTAATTCTTATCATTATAATAGGTTAAATGTCTACACTCAGATAGGGGCACTTTATATATGTTAATTACATGTAGGGGTGAGCTTCTGTCCCAATTGCCGGGGGGAGAGAATTCTTGAGTGGCTGGAAAGATGGTCTAGATGAGTGGTCCTAACTCTAGTACAGAGGACTTGGTGAAGCTCAGATTGCGAGGTCCAACCCCAAGAGCTTCTGATTCAGTAGGTCTGGAGAAGATCCCCAGAATTCAGTTTTAACAAATTCTCAGGCAATACTGATGCTGCTGGTTCAGGAACTACGATCTGAAAGCCACTGATCTAGATTATTTCTGACTTCATTTCTTTTTCATGCTAAAGACTTAAAGTTTCAATAACTGACTTAACTTTTCTCCATGAGAAACAAAGAGATCCTCACTCCCTCAGAGCAAACCATAAAACAGCAAAATAACTTTTAAAAAATCAGGTCACTGAGAAATATCAATTGGTTTAACCACTTGGGCTACTGTGCCCCACCTTTCCCTCACTTCTTTTTTTTTTTTTTTAAGATTTTATTTATTTATTTGAGACAGAGAGAATGAGAGAGAGAGAGCACATGAGAGGGGGGAGGGTCAGAGGGAGAAGCAGACTCCCTGCCGAGCAGGGAGCCCGATGAGGGACTCGATCCAGGGACTCCAGGATCATGACCTGAGCCGAAGGCAGTCGCTTAACCAACTGAGCCACCCAGGCGCCCCCCTCACTTCTTTCTTAAAATGCTGGCTTCCTCTTTTTTTTTTTTAAGTAGAGTTAAAATGCTGTCGTTTTGAAATGGGCAGACAAAAAAGCAAACTTTCCTTTCGTTGCCTCGGTCCTTCATTATTATGCAATTTCAGACACTCTTATTGTTACTTCCCAGAATCTGGGAATTAATGAAATCTAATTTGAGAAAAAAAATTAAAAAACTCAATGCTGTAAATAAATTATTATTAGTATGATATAATGAGAATATTGTTAAAGGGTTTTGAAATTTTGGAAAGATAAACTTTTTGGCGGAGAGTGAACATGGGAGTATTTGCAGATGGTGTGTGTGTGTCTGTGTCTCTGTGTATATATATTCTGTAAAAAAGTAACATTTCATCCCTCATTGCTTCAGGTGACTTCTCTCTGCTATTTTTAATGCTTTCATTATTTGAATTTGCAGCACCCCAGGGGTCTTTAGCTATTTCAAGAGGTGTCATGAAATTCTGAAAAGTTTCTCAAAATAACACTTAAGTCACTTCAATTGAAAAAATACATATTTTCTGTACAGAAAATTTCCAGAGCGGTGAAAGGGACAAAGGCATGTGTTTAGAACTGAAATAAACAAACAAACAAACAAAAAAGGGTAAATTTGCTGATATGGTATTTACACCTCCATTCTGGTTCCCAAATGAATGCAAAGTTGTATTTTGTGCCCACAGACACTTGGCATCTAAATCAAATGCAAAATGCCCCACATATTTTGAAATGAAAAAGCACCCCATATTTTCAGGCAATTCTTAATTATATCATTAAGAGTCTGCTTGTAATGCCTAAAAGCCCTAATGATTGTTTCTCTTTAATCTGAGACTATTTTGGCAATTAGAGGTGAAAAGCTCTTTTCCTGATGACCTAAGAATTAATGTTAGAGGTGTCGCTAAGAGGAGCTGGAAGGTGATTCACGGCCCTTTTGCAAAAGACAGTTGCCTTCTCAAATCATGCAGTCTCTTTTCTCTTATAACTATTCCTAGAGCTGGGGAGAGGAAACAGAAAGGATCTGAAAGGGCTTCTGGACCTCTCTAGATAAAAAGAGGGAGCTGAGGTATTCCCATTATGATTACATCGATTAGATCCTAACAGAAAATTATTTGTGTTTTAAACGAATAAGCTGCTAATTGTCTGTATCTGACAAAGAAGGGCCACATTCCTTTTGAACACCAAGCACAGTGGTTTTGTTCTTCTTTATAAATGAGCAGCAAATGAGCCAAGGAAGATCCTGGACTGGCTATATGCACTGATGAAACAGAGCAGTGCGAGAGGCTTGAATTCGCAGGGTAGCTTAGGCATTTGCAGCTTTCCCTGTTCTTCACGTCCACTTCCTGTACCTTCCACTCTCCCTGGACACATCACGGCTGCCCACTTCTCCCTACTCCAGTTTTCAACCCCTTAAACCGATGCCAGCTTCTCACAAATGTAAACATCTCATTCCCTCTTCCCGCAGAAACTCAAACATGTCCCTCAGGATTAGGGGAGGGGAAACTCTAGTCGGCCATCTCTGTATTTTCTTTGTAACCTAGCAACGAAACGGGTGTGGTTGTGTTTCATTTTCTGAAGGTGGCATTATAAGTATGATAGTTCTATTTTTAAAAAAGAAAAACAAATGACAAGATCGATTATGTCTTCTCAAATTTCTCAACTGCCTCCTCCCACCCCTCCCCCCGCCCCGAGGTTGCTGGTATTTCTCTTAGAATCCATTTCTCCAGGTGACGACTGTTGCTCTAATTTTTATGTCATGATCAGGACTGGCTATGTAATTTGTGGGGCCCAGTGCAACATGAATATACAGGTTCCCTTGTTAAAAAATTATTAAGAATTTCAAGACAGCAACAGCAGAGCATTAAACCAAAGGTGGAGCCTTTCTTAGCTTGGTGTCCTGCATGACTACACAGATCCTATGCCATGAAGTTGGCCATGATCATGACTTTTCAGCTTCTGCTGCTCCTGTGACACTCTTTCTGTGTTTCCTAACTCTGATCCTAAGACTAACACTGACTGGCTGAGATAAGCATTTTATTCCAGGATGTGTCACTGCTTGCTGGCAAGCCTATTCACTGGAGGTCCCTTGGTCAGTTAAGTGTGTCAGGACCAAGCAGTTGTGTGTGACGAGGGTGAGGGGGTTGGAATGGGAGTAGAGAATGGATTTCCTAGCACAGGACATGGACGCCCATGCAGCAGGGACAGAGACAAGGCAGTTTTCCTTAGGAGGGGGTGTAGGTAAGCAGGCAGTCATTGACATTGTTAGCACAAAGTATAACAACATGTATTTCCAGTTTGAGCCTGGCGTCTGTGTGTGTAAAATGGAGTCACAATATTTTGGAGGGTTGTTCGGGGACTACAAATGAGATAGTGGCCTAAACAAGTGGGTTGTAAAGCCCTGACCAATAATTGTGATTGCCACTGCAACTGAGAGAGCTCATACATAGGGAAAACTAATTGAGTATTTCAAACAGCCAAATACTCAAAAACGTATGTGTACAACATGAGGTTATTAGGACCCTGCTCTTGTGATAGATGCTCAGGATGACTATCACCGTGAACTAAACAACACAGATCCTGTGTTCTGAGGGCAGACACACACCAGGGATTGTAGCTTTGTTCAGATATACAGAGGATTGCTACCAGAACTGAATGAGAACCAAGAGACAATCTATTTAATAGACTGTGTGGCTTGTGGTATTTGTAATCTGTTGATGAAACAACATGTTTCCTTTAGAGAAAAAAAAAAAAAAGAATTTTCTAACATTCTCCTGAGAAATGTCTAAGTTGCCCTTGATTCTGTCAGTAACTAGAAACGACTGTCCCACTCTGGGTCATTCTCGTTGTCATCACATCAGTTCTTCCTCTAGGCTTAAAAAAACTCATTCCCATATATTTTTCCCGCTGAGGATTTTTGTCTAATTGATGATCTACTTCCAATTTAACCACTAGATCTAGTCATGGTTTGTTAACCCCAGGCCCTACTTTTTACCCTCCCCTTTCCCTTGTCCCATTTAAGTTGAATTTTATAATCTGTACAAGAATTTAAGTTGGTCACACGAAGGATTTTGAAACATGAAGGATTTTGAATTTCGACAATGATATCAGTAGCTTTTGACATTCAAGAGTTTTTCCCCTATGTGAGACTGGGTGTGTGTGTGTGTGTGTGTGTGTGTGTGTATTTAAAGAATATTTAGATCTATAACAGTATAAGAAAAAGTTCAAATTGCAAAAGCCAGGATTTACACCATATAGAACTTTTGACACAGTCATATGTGATAAATGCTACTCACCAAAGAATCATTACAAAGAAACTTTCACATTTTTCAATACTAAAAAGAATCAGGAAAGTAAAAGTTTAAAAAGTAGTGCTTTCAGGGGGGAAAATAAAAAAAGAAGCCCTTGATGGAGCATTTTGTGAGTAGGTGAGGATCATTGGTTAAGCTGGGAATGCCTGTTTTCTGGGCTCCAGCAGTCTTGGGCAGAGCCGGCATACATCTGCATAATCCTCTTATGTGTTGGGTGCTACACTTAACCTTCCCGATGATGACTTATATCTACCGGAAACACTACACTTAGGACACACACCACAGTAGCAGTTCCAACAGGTTTCCAAAGATCAATGGCAGCGCTAAGTGAGAAGGATTCTACTAACTACCCTACAAATATTTATTTGAAGAATATGGGCTTGTATGTACATGCTACTGTGTGTTCGTGTAGTTAGCGAGCATGCTGTAGAAACTGCTTTTTTTTTTTTAACACTTGTTTGTAGGCAGAAGTAATTTCAAAACCCCTCAGTTCTTTTGAATGCCAGCTACTGAACAGATACAAAAAATCACATGCTTAGTGAAAACGGAATTATAAACAGCCTTAGGATATTACCCCTTTCCTTCCACCATTTAAAAATCAATTAACTTTCCATTTTGGTACAACACACTAGGACAAGTAAAGAGCACACAAGAAAAGCAAGATTTCAAAAATGTGGTGAGGAGTTTATCAAAATGCCTTAAACAGTTCTCAATGTGGGCGCAGGAGATTTTTTAGCTCACAGATATTCTAGTGCTCCCTATTATTGGGAGAACATATCACCATAGGTTTTAAAAACCATCAATCTCATGAAGAACAAAATCTAAATATATTTACTACTAAGAAAAATGATATCTTATTTTCTCACCATGTAGGTAAAAGCTTACAGAGCCATATTTTAACTGTGAGTTCGTCAAGGAAGAGTAAGAAAACAATTTCCTGTGTGTCTAGATTGGGACAAATGGAATTTTGAGCAGTTTCAAGATCTACCTATTTGGATTTTGCATAGAATTGGTAGAACCCTGATTCTCTGATGATCAGAAATTCACTTTGGACTATGACTAATATGACCAGATGTTCCATTTTCCTGGGATAGTCATGGTTTGTGGCTGGTATCTTGGTATCTCATTTGTTTTACTATTAGTCCAGAATGCATTAAAAAAATTTTAATGATGATTAATAGTGACATTAAAATAACCAAGGATGAGTTTGACAGACCTCCATTTTGTACTTTCAGTTTCTGATACAGTGTCATCTAGTAGCATGCAAAACATGCATGTAGTGATCACAGTTCACACTTAACATGTAGTTAAATGTGAAAGATGACCAGTGACAATTCATCTCTCCTTGGCTGACCCTTTCTAGATAGAATTTAATTAACACCTTCTGTATCAGCTATCTATTGCTACATACCAAACCACTCCAAATATAGTGGCTAAAAATAATAAACCATATTAAACCATGATAATTATTTTTCACAATTCTGTGGATTGACTGGTGGATCTTCTATTAATCTCATCAGGGCTTACTTGTGTGGCTGCTTTTAGCTGGTGACTGGGATAGGTTGTAATACCCAAAATGGCATCACTCATATGTCTACAGCCTTGGTGCTGGCTGTCAGCTGGCATGCTTTGGTCTATGTGGCTTCTGATCTGTACTTCTTCATAGTGTAATGGTCTCAGTGTTCCAAGGTAGATGCTGGAAGACTTCCTACTGAGGCTTAGGCTCCAGAATTCACTCAACATCACCTCTAATACATTCTATTGGTCAAAGCAAGACATAAGGTCAACTCAGATTAAGAGAGTGGAAAAACAGATTCCATCTCTTGAAGGAAGAGTGACAGTATTCCATTGTAGAACAGCATTGACACAGAAAGGCAGGCTTCACTGGAGGCCATTATTATACTGATCTACCACACCTTACTTTAAAGGATAGCACATACAGCTCTTGCTGATAAATTTAAGTACCTTAGACACAAGTCGTTGGGGACACCTGCCTCATTCTGTTTTCTAATGGTGGAGAGAGAAGTATCTGATGTTGTTAACTCTGCTGGCCACTCTGAGATACACAAAACTCCTGGACCTCTACCCAGCAGGTTTGCTGAGAAAGATGGACAAAATAGATTAGGCAAGCATGAAATATGTGTAGAAAACAGAAGCTAAGCAGTTCTACAAAATATTGATTTAATTTTTTGGTAACCCTATTCTCTTTTGCAATAAATTGTTTAAGAAGCAATGAACTTTTAAAAAGTTCATGACTGTGGCACCTGGGTGGCTCACTCGGTTAAGCTTCTGACTCTTGGTTTCAGCTCAGGTCATGATCTCAGGGTGGTGAGATCGAACCCTGTGTCGGATCCTGTGCTCAACACGGAGTTTACTTAAGATTCTATCCCCTTCCCTCTGCTCCTCCCCCAGCTTGTGCTCTCTCTCTCTCAAATAAATAAATAAAAAATGAAGAGTTCATGACTATGATGAATATGGAACTGGTACAAGATACTTGCTCACATTTAACAACATTGGAGCCACAATGACAGCACTGACTATTTCAGAACTAGAAAATATAAATATGATAAAAAAGCATCAGTATCTACCTAAAAATCAGGAGGATTTTAGAAATACTGTGCTCACAGATAATGATTTATCACCCAAAGTTGCAGGTGTTAAGTTTACATAAGCCTTCATAAAGCATGACTTTTCATTTAGATCAAATAACTGCTTCACTCATATATCCAAGTTTTTGTTCACATCTGAGAAATGAATCATTAATTGCTAACATGTTGGCTCCAGTAATAGAAAAAGAAGTGCAAATAGTTAAATGATATCATCATAACATCATTATCATCAAAGGCTTCAATAGAAAATCAATTAAATTCACTAATAATTTTGTTTTTTTAATCTAATTCATGAAATTATAGTATTTTATAGTTTCATCCTGTCAAAAATAAAATATAGCTCATTACTGTGAATGTGAAATCATTTAAAAAGTTCATCATTGAAGGAAAATTCATTGCTTTTGTAGTGGAAATACAAATAAAATTTTGGTGAATAAGGCATTGTGAAAAAAACAATATTTTTATTCAATTAAGAAATCTATAGATCAGAAATATACTTGGAATTGGTGGAGGCATGGTTCAGAGCTGATGTTGAAAATAATTTAGCATGGTAGTATGCAATTTCTCTTTGGCTGCCCATCAAAAATTGGATTTTTAAAATGTTTGGCCCTTTAAAGCACTGATTTTTAAATGAACCTAATGTTCTACCATGATATTGGACCTTTTTGAAAACAAATCTATATTAATTAATGTTGTATTTTGTTCAAAATCAAACATCTTTATTCAAATAATCAACAAATGGAGTGAATAAAGTTTACCTTTCAAGTTTTTAGCAAATTTCAGTTAATAAAAAAATTTATAAATATGAAATATTTAATGTATCCTAGAAAAGCAAAAAAGGAAATGAACAAATTAAACCAAGAGAGTTCTAACAATGTACAAGATATAATTTTGAAATTACATAATTGTACTTTGGAATATCTTGATTTAAAAAGAAACTTTTGATGTAGCTTATGTTTTAATCATGTAAATTTATATTTTGTCTTGGAAAGAAATAAAATTAACAAAACTTAAAGATATTCTACTATCTAAATTTGGCAAAACATCCACATGAATAATGAGTAGAGGCAGCTTACTGATGAGTTTTGTCTTATAAAAAATTTGCTGAAGAAAGATAATCTAAATGGAGGCAATAAGTTCTTGAGGAAATATTCTGACATGTAATGTAAAAAAATGTATTTGGCATTATCTTCCATTTGTCAGAATTTTCTCTGAATTTGCCAGTTACTTCAGCACCTAGAGAAATAGTATTTTCTCTGTTGAAAAGATCATGGTCTATAGAAATGAATCAAATGAGGGCGCCTGGGTGGCTCAGTTGGTTAAGCGACTGCCTTCGGCTCAGGTCATGATCCCGGAGTCCCTGGATCGAGTCCCGCATCGGGCTCCCTGCTCGGCAGGGAGCCTGCTTCTGCCTCTGACCCTCCCCCCTCTCATGTGCTCTCTCTCTCTCATTCTCTCTGTCTCAAATAAATAAAAAAAAAAAGAAAGAAATGAATCAAATGAAAACACAACCATAATTTGAATCTGAAGAAGATTCAGGCATTTTGATTAAAAAAAAGGACTATATTGAAAAAATGTGATTTTTTTTTTCAGAAAATGCTATTAATAAAGAGAATTAGAGAAAGTATATAAATACATTATAGGTACTATTACCTGCTTTTGTATTTTTAATGTTAAGGTAATTGATATAAAGAAGGTTTTTGAAATTTTTATTAAATGTATACTGATGGGGCTGCTAATATTTTTATTTGATTTATAAATAGATTTTAAATTTATAAAAATCATAAACAAATTTAATAATAAATATAACAGCTGTCATAACAAATAAATTGATAATAAAATATTAATTTAGTGTTAAATATATTAAAATTTTATTATAAGTATAAATATATTTCATATATATGTGTATATACATGAGAAATATATTTATTTCAACAATGTTTTAAATACAACTATTTTATAGTCCACTATGAAATCAATTTTTGTCCAATATATAAATATTATAAAAATGATATATTTTCATTTATTTTTATTGAGCCCTTTTAACGTAAAACACATTCTTGATTTAGGTAATGAATTAATCTTGTTATCTATGGTTCTTTTCACATTTGGTCTATAATCATCTTCAAGTTCACCTCTCTCCCTTTAAACCTCTAAAAATCAATTTTTACTTCAGGAAGCTACTACTAGATTGCTTCTTTTAGAATTCCACTAGTCTTCATATTTATAATCTGACAAACCCAAACTTCTGCTGTATCAAGTGTTAGTGTTAGTAGCTTCAAGTGTTAGTAAGCATGAAATTGCCTCCAAGGACAAAATAATGTGAAGCGTTAGAGTTCTGTGGTAATGTGATAATTAACAACTATGCTAAGAAATAACAATTATGAGAAGCAATAATCATTATTTGTCATTCTATTTATTGTTGTTGTTTTTTAACTTTCTGGGATTAGAGAAATTCTATTCTTGAAACTTAGGCATCAATATAACACTGCTAACCATCTGGCAGACTGCAAATATGGATCATTAGTATTTACAATATACTTGATTCATAGAGCAGTTTCCTAAGAACTCAGAGTGACTTCACATACATTAAGTTACTTATCCTCATTGTTTCTAGTGAAGTAGATTTTAAAGCCCATTGTGCCCATTCTATTGAGGTTAAGCCTCATGTTTCTTATACTTCTTCAGCAAAGTAGGTCTAATTATTAAAACACTTTCACACATTTTGGTCAATTACTCTGAAAAAAACATTTCTGTGACAAAATAATCCAGACAGTTCAGGCTACAAAATAGTAGATACACATATAACCTTTTCTCAAACATCTCTAATAGCCTACTTTCTAATATTGCCTAAATAACATACATTTTTGACATCTGGGGCAGTCTACCTTCTAAGTGCCTTACTTAGTTTTGTTCAATGTACTCATTAATTACTTGAAGACCTACTTATTCAGGACTTCCATTATATAAGCATTGGTCTTTGTGCTGCAAAGATACAACAGAAAGAAGGGTTTACAATCTCAAGGAAGACACAGGACATCTACTTTGATGGCTATAGTATTGGTTAGAAAGGGAAAAGAGACAGATGAGATGTATAGATGAAATGCTTTGGAAGTTTAGATGATAAAGGGTTTACTTCAGCTTGAGATATTAATCAGAGTCACATTATTATTTCCTTAATCCATCCCTGCACTTACCTCTGTATCACTTAAGAGAATTTCGGAAATATAAGTAATAGAAGACACAAGTCAAAACGTTCTAAACGGGATTTGTCACCTCAGCTAACAAGAAGTCCCGAGGCAGAGGGGATCCAGAAATGATTAATTCAGTAGCTCAGTAGTATCACTGGCATCCCTTTATCTTACCACTCTGCCTGTCTTAGCACAGCACGAGGCATACACTTCAGATCCCAAGATGACTCTAGCAGCTTCAGGCATCTTACTTGTTTCATACCAATGTCTGACAGCAGGAATAAAGACCCCACTTCTCCCTTAGACTTCTTTATAAGAACTAATAAATCTTTTCCAGATGTGTTACCTCACATTAGACCTCCCCTCAGCATCTCATTGGCCAGAAATAGGTGACATGACCGTTCCCAAGCCAATCACTGGTAGTGACTAGTTACCGTGATTAGCTTAGACTAACCTAGGTTCCTTTCCCCTAGGAATATAGTTACATAGCAAAAAAGTGAGTAACTAGTCAAATTTGGATCTCTTCTAACGAGAAAGAAGTGGAGGTGAGGGAAAGCTTGGGATAGGCCACCAAAAATGTCTCTTACATTACCTCTAAACTAGCTCCTACCCCTAACAGTCCTATTTTATATCTTGGTACCACAAATCTCCCTCTCACTTAATGGACTCAAAATTTTAAAACTGGTTCTTTGACAAGACTCTTCTGCTTCCCCCGTATCTCATTACCAAGTGTCACAAATATTAACTCCCATATCTTGCAAGTGCTTCCCAAGTTCCAGTTCCAACTTTCACGTGCCTGGGATGTTGTAAAAGTCTTCTTTGTGGGGGGAGCATATTAATTTATCATCCAGACCAAAATATTTTTGACATTGAAATAATGTGCTATTAATGATTATATACGGAGAATAAGTATAAACTACAATCAACACAATATATGCTTCTCCTACCCCTAGCTCATCTTTTTTGAGTCCAGTTTTTGCATTCTCCAATTCAAGTTTTCATTGTCACTAAATTCCTCATTCTGGAGGCCAGGACTGATCATGCCATGTTCCTGTGCAAAAACTTTCAATAGTTTCATGATCCATGTGGATTTAAACACAAATTGCTTACCTCAGGACTTGGGGATTTCCCATAGGCTGCTCCCAAATTAAAATTTCCTGGCTTGCCTTTCATTATCTCCCAAAATATAAACAAAACCTCAGCTAGCTACATACTACCCTTCAAACAAAACAGGTTACCTATAAATCTTTAAGTGTGCCCATACTCTCCTGCCCCTAGATATCTGCTAATGTGATTTCTTCTGCTGGGAATGCCTTTCTCCCAATGTCAATATCATAGCCATCATTTGAGGTTATGGCAAATGTGTCTTCCCTTTAACAAGTCAGATGTAATTCTGTGTTCTTTTATTCATACAACTGGTTATGGCTATTATGACCACGTTTTCAGAATAAAGATCAGAACCTGTGATCTGTTGTGGATTCTGACAATGCGATGAACCACAAACTGATCATACTGGGGTTTTTATTACAACTGAATTTGTCAGTTTTCCTTCCTAGAGGATAGGCTCTGTAGTGGAAGAAGATGGGTCATACATCTCTTGGACTGGCTATTGATTTATGGACACCAGGTTCTCCATAAATATGTTCATATAAATTTCCTAATAAACAAATCAGTAGGACCACATAGCTATCACACATCTCTTCAACTGGCTTAAAAATCTAAAAAAAAAAAAAAAAAAAAAAAAAAAAAAATCTATTACAACACAAAAACAATAACAGTTTTTACCTGTTGGAGGGGTAAAAAACTGAGTAGACAGAAGATCGGGGAGGGCAAACTTTTTCTGTATGCCCTTTTATACTCTTTTTTTTTTTAAGATTTTTATTTATTTATTTGACAGAGACAGAGAGCGAGAGCAGGAACACAAGCAGTGGGAGTGGGAGAGGGAGAGCAGGCTTCCCGCCAAGCAGGGAGCCCAATGTGGGACTCGATCCCAGGACCCTGGGATCATGACCTGAGCCGAAGGCAGACGCTTAACGACTGAGCCACTCAGGCGCCCCCTTTTATACTCTTTTGATGCTTGAATTCTTTACATGTATTGCTTATTAAAAACTAATTTAAAAGCATAAAAGTTTAATTGGAAAATGTGTCTTATAATAATGAGTTTACATTTAAGTTCTCTTTCTAAACACATATAAGGTACGTACGTAGTCCATTGCCACATCTTCGTGGGAATTCTGCACGTAGGATTTATCAGAGTTAGCAGTATTAGTAACAGATACAGTAGAAAAGAAACCAATTACTCTAATAAATAGCGGTAATAGATTATTTTACTATTAAAGGATATGCTAGAAAATATAAAATCAAAGACTTCAATGATGCAGATTTTCTTGGAAAATCTTTATCTGGCTTTGATTAGGATCACACAACCAAAAAGGGGGCGGCATAGATGGTGTCAAAAGATACCAGCAACTTCCATTTCATTTTTTTTCCTACATTATGCTTTTAAGACTTAATGATTCTTATAGATCTAATTCATTTACTTTAACTACCTTAAAATTTCCCTATTAATGAATAAACCACAATCTGTCCACAACCTTACTGATGGACAGCAAGCTTGCTTCCTTTGTCCCATTATAAGAATGTTAAAATGAATAACTTTGTATATGTGACCTTGTGCGCATGTGAAGCTACACGCCCAATCATGATCAAAGGGCAGGTGAAGGGCTAACTGATAGCAGGAAGTAGAGAATGCCAAGTGGCAGGACTCACTATCTTCCCTTTCCAGGTCCTTCGCTGACCTTCACAAACACATATTTTCACTCATCCTGGGTTGTCCTGGGAAAGCAGGAAGGCTCTTCCCTCCTACTGTGCCTTGAGAGATTACAGATTTGAATAGAATGTCAAATGAATGCCCCACAGCCTTCCACTGACCTTGCAAGAGTCAGGGCTATTCACACATAGTCTGCCATCTGCCCACATCTGGCTTCACTGCCCAACCTTAACACTTTGAGTGTTTTCACACCTTTTTTGAAAAAGAAAAAATTATGTGAGCAAATCCCAGAGTTTGCTGTGCTTTAGCTGGTTAAATGAACCATAGGCTAGCAAGAAGAGACAGATCAAATATATTGGAAATGTGCCACCATCTTCCTTTGCGACTATAGGAAAGTCACTTTGCCTTGCTGTGTCTCCATTTCCGTATTCATGAAATTAAAGACTCTTATTCATCTTCTTTTTAACGTAATAAATAAAATACCTGAAAGTGTTAACTTAGTATACCTTAGCATTTTAACCCTTATTTACAACTGAGAAAACAGTCATGTGCATGTATATTAACTTTGGCCATCAAAGGTCACTTTTAGCGACCCAAATGTCTGGGGGCAACAGTGTGATTTTGTATGAGAGTAAATCTATTGCTGTCACTAATGTGAGCAGTCTTGCAAAGACTTTCTATTTTATTCACTTACACTAACCTTCAAATCTTTCTTAGGACAATATTTTTTGTCCTATTTGTATATACTTCACATTCTTGGTAAAGACTGAAGTCATGATAATTTTATAATATCAGACTAGGGATTTTTATGGACCAAGATTATATAATCCCCAAAATGCTTATTTTAAACAAGAAAAGTAAATCATTACACATTTCTGGTTCATAAAACCACTGAGATGGTTTCTTTAAACTTCATTAGATTTCCTTCAGTCATTTTTGATTATGGCAGACAGAGCATTTTCTAGCCTTAGTTCTGAGAAGATTCCGTATCCACGGGTGTCTAAAAAGATGAAATTGGTCATTTAACACTATTCTTTTCTTTTTTTTTGTTTTCTGTTTTGTTTTGTTTTGGTTTTTTTGTTTGTTTTTTATAAAGATTTTTATTTATTTATTCATGAGAGACAGAGAGAGAGAGAGGCAGAGGGAGAAGCAGGCTCCCAAGGAGCAGGGAGCCTGATGCGGGACTCGATCCCAGGACCCTGGGATCATGACCTGAGCCGAAGGCAGACGCTTAACCATCTGAGCCACCCAGGCGCCCCTAACACTATTCTTTTCAAGATCCAAATAAAACCTTAGAAATGTTCAGACCAACCTTGTTTCTCTAGAAGTTGAGTAATTGCCAGCCTCAAGGAAGTAATACTTAAATCATTTTGGTTATTAGTATTTTAAACAAATTAGCTTATCAAAAAAGCTGGCTGAGATTAGGATCCTTCTAGAAATGGGACCATCACAGGAGGTCCAGAACCCCAGAAATTATTTGAGTACAGCAGTACAGCTTAGGGTGTTGTAAAAAGAAGGTATTCAACAGGTGGAGGCAGCGTCTTGGAGGCTGGGCCCATGTGGAGGAGAGAGGGAGACGTCAAGGAAGAGAGACGGTCCTCAAGGCAAATTTTGCCTACTTTCAAATTTTACCACTTCTGAGAGAAGAAGACTGGGAGCCCCACAGTTCCATGGCTTCTAAGGGAGTTAGAGAGCCTTTCTGGAAAAGCAGCTGATAAAATCTGGGAGAATGGCCCATCATACTGGCTCTTCCACTTTCAAATCTGTGAAGTCCCTAGAATAAGAATAACCTAAATAAGAGGTTAAGAGACAACAGGGATCATGGAAGAATAAATAATCACCACCTAGACTTAATCTTTTTTTATTGTAAATATGTTGATTTGAAACCTTAACCTTTCAAAAAGCTGATAAATAAATCACAACTTTGTAATTGGTCTTTGTTTGACATGATGTGAATTGTTAAGCCATAGAGCTTCTTTTTCTTTCCAAGTTTTTATGTAAATTCCACTTAGTATAGTGTAATATTAGTTTCAGGTGTAGAATTTAGTGATTCATCACTTAGATATAACACCCAGTGATTACCACAAGTGCCCTCCTTAATACCTGTCACCCATTTAACCCATCCACCCATCCACCTCCCCTCCAGCAACACTCAGTTTGTTTCCTATAGCTAAGAGTCTGTTTCTTGTTTTTACTCTCTTCCCCCCATGTTTGTTTGTTTTGTTTTGTTTTGTTTTAAAGATTTATTTCTTTTTTTTTTCTTTTTTTTTTAAAGATTTTATTTCTTTATTTGACAGAGAGACACAGCGAGAGACCGAACACAAGCAGGGGGAGTGGGAGAGGGAGAAGCAGGCTTCCCACCAAGCAGGGAGCCCAATATGGGGCTCGATCCCAGGACCCTGGGATCATGACCTGAGCCGAAGGCGGACACTCAACGACTGAGCCACCCAGGCGCCCCTGTTTGTTTTGTTTCTTAAATTCCACATATGAGTGAACTCATATGGTATTTGTCTTTCTTGACTTATTTTGCTTAACATAATACTCTTGAGCTCCATTTACATCATTGCAAATGGCAAGATTTCATTCTTCCTTTTTGTGGCTGAGTATTATATATCACTTCTTCTTTATCCATTTATCAGTTGATGGACATTTGGGCTCTTTCTATAGTTTGGCTATTGTTGACAGTACTGCTATAAACATCCAGGTGCCTGTAGCCCTTCAAATCAGTATGTTTGTATCCTTTGGGTAAATTCCTAGTAGTGCAATCACTGGGTCATAGGGTAGCTCTATTTTTAACTTCTTGAGGACCCTCCATACTGTTTTCCAGAGTAGCTGCACCAGCTTGCATTCCCACCAACAGTGCAGGAGGGTTCCCCTTTCTCCGCATCCTCACCAACATCTGTTGTTTCCTGTGTTGTTAACTTTAGCCATTCTGACAGGTGTGAGGTGATATCTCATTGTAGTTTTGATTTGTATTTCCCTGATGATGAGTGATACTGAGCATCTTTTCATATGTCTATTAAGCCATAGACCTTCTTAAAAATACATAGATTCTATGCCCCATCTTGGACTCAGAAATCTGTTTTCTTCACAAGATTTACCAGAGGCTTATAATTCATATTAGTATTTTTAAAGAACCATCTTTTGATTTTGTTGAATCCTATCACATGTTTGTTTTATATTTTATTTATTTATGTTCTCATATTTATTTTTTCCTTCTTTCTACTTTCTTGGCTTTATTTTCCTCTTTTCTAACTTCTTGGGATGGATGCTTGGCTCATTAATTTTTAACCTTTACTTTTTTGTAATTATTTGTATTTTAAGACTATAAATTTCCTTCAAATTTGACCTTTAATATATCCTACAAGTCTTGTTTCCTTGTTTTACTTGAAAACAATATCATCCTGTTAAAAATATTTTCTGATGCCATAGTTTTTTCTATTAATTTATAATGTTTTTCTTAAAAATCAAATACATAGAGACATTATTATTGTCTTTTAAATTTTTATTTCAAATTTATAATTGCACTGTGGTCCAAGAACATGCACCATATGGATTCAATCTTTTGAAATTTGCTTTCTGATGTTTACAAGCCTGCCTTTTTTTGCTTAACCATGTTACACATTTTAAAAAATAAGTCTTGGCTACTAATTCTAACATCTGAGGTCTTTAGTTTTGTTTCTCTGGCTTATTATTTGGAAGTTTCACTCATATTGCTTTGTTTCCTTGTGGGTTTTATTATTTTTTACTAGAAAATCATTTGTGAAAAGTCTTCAAGGCCTAAAATAAATATTTCTTTAGTGAGGATTTTCTTTTGCTTTTGCCACATGCCTTTACCAGCCCAGGACCACTTTAAGCTAAATTTGGGCTAAGGTTTTTTTGGCTGTTTAGGTGTTATGATTTGGGGCTGCAAATTGCAGGAAGGCTAGCTTGTAGTTATAAATTCTCAGGGACTTTTCCCCCTTCTGTTCTGCACCATTCCAAGGGACCTTGTCTTTGCAGTCTCTTCTGGTAGGTAGTGATAGTAAGATGGGGGAGTTAGGTTTACTTCAAGTTACTGTTACTCTAAGTTCATAGTCCTTTGGGGCCTTAGCTTTATGGGGACCAGTCAGCTATTAAACATTCCAACTTGGATGAATTTTAGGATTAGATTTATGCCCCCTGTACAGCTGACATAATTAAAACAGAAGCTCAGTTTTGCAATCCTCTATGGGTGTAAGCAGCTTTCCCTCATTCTTATTCTTAGATTGTAACCTTACTATCTTTTTAGCTCCTCAATGATTTTAAGAAAACAGAATAAAAAATACTTTACAGCATTTTTTTTTTTTTTTTAGTGTAAGAACTGATCTAAATAACTAACCTGCCATATTACTCTAAACTGGTCTTCAGCTTGATTTGTTCAGCCTGGCCTTTCCACAGAGCAGAAGACACGGCCATCAGCAGGTCTGGATCATGACAAGAGCACAAAAGGGTTATCCTCTCCTTAGCCCCAGGATGAAACATATCCCAGGGATAGACTCAGATGGACTTACGGCAGCTGGGATATAAGGCATTGAATTGGGGACAGACTCTGTCAGCGGAAGGAAGGAAGGAAGGACGGAAGGAAGGAAGGAAGGAAGGAAAGAAAGGAAGGAAGGAAGGAAGGAAGGAAGGAAGGAAGGAAGGAAGGAAGGAAGGAAGGAAGGAAGGAAGGAAGGAAGGAAGGAAGAAAGAAAGACGGGCTGCTGGGGCAATCAAAACAATAGTGTCCCCTGTGCAAACACTATTTTATTTAATTCTTTCACCACCATCAAGAGGTAGGCATTCACTTTCTTTTACCTGAAAAAAATAATGGCTCAGTGAGACTAAGCAGCTTTTCCAATCTCATATAACTAGGAAGAGCCAGAGCCAATTCAAACCTGGGTCTCTTTGATTCCACACCCCATGTTCTTAACCACTACATTCCGCTAACATGCTCTTTAACTGGCCACTCCCTTACTGTGTCTCTAATGGAGCAGGACCTGGGTTATGGTACTTCTGGTGAATGGGATGGAAGATGTGAGAACATGGGCCAATACAGGTGGGCAGCTCGGGAGCTGGTGGCACCTCAGTGGAGGTGCTGAGCAAGCGTGGGGGGCGGGCGAGGGACATCAGACAAACCCAGCATACTGGGCATAATTAGCATTTCAGCCAAGAAATGTTCTAATGAGTCTTGGGAAGGTAAGTAAATGGGACTCAAATAAAGCTAGACTTTTTACACTGCTTTGCATTCACCCTATGGCCAATCCTGATATACTATCACATCCCCCTCCCCAAGAAAAACTTACAAACTTAACTCCAGAAAGCACTGAAAGGATTATAGGCTTTCACTAAAGTTTCAAGAGGTAGAAGCAGCAATACAGGTGAGTGTGTAACATATACAACAGCAAAGCTTCTTTTCCTTTAGTGCTCTCACCCTCCCCAAAGATCCACTTCTTGTGGAAACTGCCTAAACCTTTTCTCAGCCACCAACTGTCAAATTCCAACTCATTTCTCCTTCTTTCTCTGTGTACCTTTAGTTTCCTCCCTCATCTGGGATGTCCCTTTCCAGGTAACTTAAGGCCATTCTTACATAGAACCTTATACTCCACTTGTTTGGAAACTCTTTTTCTTCCCATAGTACAGTATACTGATCAGTCCAATAAAGGCCTAGGAGTCAGAGTCCAACAAAAGATTCAACGGGTAGGAGAGAAGAGTGCTTTGCATATACTTTTAAGTTTCTTTTTTGCTTTCTCCCAAGTTTTCAATGTACATAATCTAGGGCTCTCAGGACTGGAAGATCAATAATATTATGATAAATAATATTAAATGTGAGGTAAGAGCTAAGTATAAAAGGGCACTTTGGAAAATGATCTGCTTTATGAGAAAAGACATTTTGCTTTCTTTGTAGACACTGAAAACACTTCTTATTGGATAGGAATCCAATGCGATGCGTAGCTTAGAATGGAATTGTTCTTTGTCCTTCAATGTCTTTGTTTGTTCTCAGTGATAATGTCCCTGTAAAACACTATTGCTAATCTAATATTGCATGGTGTCTTAAGCCCTGGATCCTTTACGACCAGCTGCCATGTGAAGTGATTCAGTATCTATGTACAAGTGAATTCAAGAGAAACTCTACAGATGATACAATGACTTGCAGACATGCACAGTTGAAGTCAGCTGCCTCTCAGCAATAAATCAAATGTTCTGATAACTGACCTGGCAGTTTTTCATCTTGGATTTCCATTTTATTCACCAGAAACATCCTTTTGGGAAACTGAAGTGCTTTATTTGTTTAAAAAAATTGTTTGGATTAATTTGAAAATTATTTGTCTTGGTCTTTGTGTTTTGTGCTATTTTTATCACCTATGTCTATCCCTTAAGAAGTAGACACTTCTCCACAGCCACAAAATGAGGTTAAAAGAAAAAAAAAAAGCACAAAATAAGAGACTCCTTTAGATAAAATCAGCTTTCACCCTGCCTTCCAGCATACCAAGGACACACAGCAAAACAATCTCTATGGCTACCCCCCTTCTTTAATATCACTCACCATGACCCACATTATTAGAACACACACACACCTGTCTCTCCCCTTACCAAGCTCTGTACCTCTTAATATAGGGACTAGAGGAGTAATATCTGCCACATGGAAGACGCTTAATGCCATATTTCATTAATTCTAAGAGACATTTACTTTTTAAATTTTAATAATTCATCAATAAAGATGTTTCTTATAATAAATAGTATGTTATATAAATGGCAGCTTTTTTTTCTTAGTGGCATATAAAATAACCATGCATCTTATAATTGATAAGGACTTATATTCAGTGAAATATGGTGCTGAAATGTACCTAATAAGAGATATTTACACAGGGTTTGGGGGACTCTGTTAATGTATTTTAGTTAAAAATACAAATAGGGGCACCTGGGTGTCTCAGTTGGTTAAGTGTCCACCTTCCACTCAGGTCATGATCTCAGGGTCCTGGGATTGAGCTCAGCTTCCCGCTCCCTGCTCAATGGGGAGTCTGCATCTCCCTCTCCCTCTGCCCCTCCCCCCTGCACCTCTCTCTCTCTAACAAATAAATAAAATCTTCAAAAAAATACAAAGAATAAATGATCAAATAATAGAAATTCAGAACATGGGCTGGGAAAGAGATTTTCTAAAAATTAAAGAAATCAGAGTTATAATTCAGACAGTACATATTTATTGAGCATTTACCATTTGCCATGCACTGTTCTTGGTGCTATTGATAAAGCAGTGAATGAAATAGCCTTGTGGAGCTTACAACATAGTGGGGGAAACAGACAATACATTCTAAAAAAATGTATAAGATCAGTTGATAAGTGTTGTGAAGAAAAAAAGTGGTCAGGATTAAGGTAAGGAAGGGAAGTAGAAGAAGATTGCTATTTTAGATGAGATGGTCACAGTGGTCTTCTCTGGAGATGACACTTGCAGAGAAGGAAGCAAGGATGTAAGTTATGTGCCTCCTGGAAATACAGCATTCTGGAAAAGGAAAGAGCAAGGAAGTAGAACATTCCAGAAAAGGAGGACAAATGCTAGGAGTGTCTGCGAACAGAAAGGAGGCTAGTGTGCTGTGGCTAGTGAGCAGGCATGACAGTTCTAAGAGAACATGCCAAAGGTGGTAGGGCCCAGTTATGTGGGACCTCAGAGGTCACCATGAGGATTTGGTCTCTATTCTGAACCACGGGGGAGGCTTGCAAGGGTTTTGTTTTGTTTTTAAGATTTATTTCTTTATTTGAGGGAGAGAGAGAGTACAGGTGCCTGCGACCATGCTAGCCTGAGTGGGGGTGGGGGGGGGTGGAGGCAGAGGGAGAGGGAAAGAGAGTCTTTTAAGCAGACTCCATGCTAAGCACAGAACTCAACACGGCACAATCTCAGATCTCACAACCCCAAGATCATGACCTGAGGGGAAACCAGGAGTCAACCCTTAACTGACTGTGCCCCCCAAGCATCCCGGCTTGCAAGGGTCTTGAACAAGGAATGATATACCTGGCTTATGTGTGGAGCTGTGTGCTGCTTTGTGCAGTGGGGGTGAGAGGACTGGAGGAGAAGAGCTGGCAAGGATGGGAACACAAAGGACAGTACGTGGGCTACTAGAATAATCCAGATGACAGGTGATGGTAATCAGGAAGGGGCTGGTAGCAGTGGAGGTGGTAGTATTCTGGATAATTTCAAAGGTAGAGTTGTCAGGATTAGCTAATAAATTGGATATGGAGTATTGAAGAAAGAAATCAGGGATGAAGGCAAGATATTTGGCCAAGCAACTGGTAGAACGAAGTTGCCATTTACTAAGATAGGGAGGACTGTGGGAGGAATAGTTTGGAGGAGGAAAAAAACAAGAGTTCATTTTGTGTATTAAACCAAAGATGATACTAATGTCCAACAGGAGATGTTGACAAATGAGTCTATACTTCAGGATAAAGGTAGAAGATGGAAATATAAGTGGGTAGACATTAAAATATATGTGGAATTTTAGGATATGTGAAATCTCCTTGGCTCTAGAGGAAGGGTAGAGAGTGGGCAGGGGAAGAAGCCCTGAGACAACCTGATAGGAATGATCAGGGAGATGAGGAGGAACCTGTACAGCAAAGAGAAGAGCACTCTGGGAGATGGGATGGGGATCACGAGAAAGTAGCGGAGTAAAGGATCAAGATGAGGAGTAAAGGATCAAGAGAGTAATGACCTTGTTACATTCTACTGATGAGATGAGTAAGACATGGGGCTGAGATATAACCATTGTTTTTGAATGCAAGGAGGCTATTAGTGACCTTTACAAAAGATAATTCAGTGGAATGCAAGGACAAAACTTGGCTCAAAAGAGTTAAAGTGAGAACAGGAGCAGGAAAAAATTAGAATGAAAAACAATTATAAACTACTCTTTCTAAAGGGATATAGATATGGGATGTCACTTGGAAAGGATATAGGATCAATGAGAAGTTTTGTTGTTTTTTTTAAAGATGGGAGACATAGCAGGTTTGTACCCATGAAAGAAGGGTATTCAACCTCCCTCTGAGTCCCTTCTCTTGTCTCTCTAAATTAATTACTTAATACAACTGGGGGAGAAGCATGCAATTGAGATCAAAATCTGACATCTTGTCTAAGTTAAACTCTGAAAAGAACATTTATTTACACTTTTACTACCGACTCCCACATTTCTGAAAGGCTTCTAGAGAATCAGTTTAAAAAATTATCCTGATCTGTTTTGTTTTTTAATAAGAAATATGGGGAGGGAGATATTTTCACATATTTCTGATTAGCAATATAAAATAAAAGAGTGCCTTGTGCCTGTAAACTCATTCATTTCAACATTAAATCACATTAACAACAGAATAATAAGTTCTCATTCTAAAAAGAAATAATCCCATCACTATGCTCCTCTTTTTCAATATCCAAGCTGACAGAGGAGCCAGTCTCATTAGAAACAGGTAAGAGTCTCCTGACATCTGTTACAGGAGCCGGCTGACACTGACGCTAAACACGGTGACTCTATTTATTACAGAAGAGCTACACTGAATAAATGAGGATTCTAGCCCAGTAGTTCATGGTGCTGGCCGCATATCTGATTTCCCAATACCCGTGACCCACCCCCAGAGATGCTGATTCATTGGGTCTGAGTGTGGCGCACACAACTGGAGATGTTTGAAAACATCCCACGTGATTGTCACGTGCATTGGGAGTTGAGAATCACTGCCCAGCATTTAAGCTTTCCACCTCACGGTGGAAAAAAATCATAGCTGACTATAATGAGAAGGCTTGAAGTTCGAGCTAGTCTCGGAAACAGAACATAGGAGAAAGCCACCTCCACGTAACGGACTCTCCTCCCCTGGATCTCTCAGCCGCGGAGAGCCCACTCAACGGAATTCTGCCCGCGCGGCAGCTCCGTGCACCGACCAGTGCCCGTGGGCGAGGAGCGACTTGGCATCTGTGGGCAGGATTTCTCCTCTCTCCCAGTGAC
Source organism: Mirounga angustirostris (assembly GCF_029215605.1). Taxonomy (NCBI): domain Eukaryota; kingdom Metazoa; phylum Chordata; class Mammalia; order Carnivora; family Phocidae; genus Mirounga; species Mirounga angustirostris. Next base: position 70,896,618 of record NW_026991716.1, read on the forward strand.
TGAGATGACTACTGAAGGTCTCAGAACAGTCAGAATCAAATTGGCTTTTCTTTGTTCTCTTTACTGCGTTTGACAGCAGGGTACAAGGAGAAGCTAGGGAGTCAAAAAGCTTATTTTAGGTGTTTGCTGGAGGGAGAGCGGGAGAGAGGGAGACGGAACTGCGAACAAGAAACCATCCGGAGAACAGAATGAAAAAGACAGAACTCAGCTGAAGCCATATCTCTAGTGGCAAATTCACTTTGGGCTTCGACTGCACGCATAATTGAGGTCACCGTAGAGTTTTTGCTTGAATTTTTGGATAATTATATCTATTTTGTTTTGTTGATGACAACAGCCAGGTTGTTTTTTTCTCTGGAAAGAACGGAATACCACAATGAGGATCTTGGGCTAAAGGCAACTTTTCATTCTTTTATTTTGCCTCAGGAATTTGATTTATAGGACAAAATAATAACCAAAGTAAAAAAATCTCTCATCAACACAAAAATAAAGAACAAAATTTACCCTCAATGTTACCACCATTATTTATCTATTTTTCTGTTATTCAATTTCTTTTTTTTTTTTAAGATTTTATTTATTTATTTGAGAGAGAGAGAGAACGAGTGGTGGGGAGGGGCAGAGGGAGAGAGAGAGAGAAGCAGATTTCCCGCTGAGCCGGGAGCCCAATGTGGGGCTCAATCCCAGGACCCTGGGATCATGATCTGAGCCAGAGGCAGATGCTTAATGACTGAGCCACCCAGGCACCCCTGTTCTTTAATTTCTTGTTCAGCCCTATAAATTCTGTTATAGAGGTTTCACTATAGCATAGACTTTTTTGCATTCTGGTCTTTCACTACCATCTATTTGTTTCTAGTTGCACTTCAGAGGCAGAGTTGGATTGATACAATCAAGCCTCCTTGGCTGTCTCTGCCTCCAGGCACATTATCTGCATCAGTTCATCCAGGCTCCTCAGGATTTTTAGTTTCCTGGCTAGTTCCCTTCCTTGTAGATCCCAGTCCCAGACTCCACCCACAGGGACCCATGCTCATACACTTAAGGTGTGTTCTTCCAATCCATATTATCTACCTTTATCTAAGTGCATATCTATCCATGAGCTATATAAACTATTCATTGTGAAAGTGCTTTCCCATTTATATTAACGGTATCAAATGGTAAATCACACTGTTGTTTTTTTAAAATCATTCAGTGTTATGTTTTGGAGCATTGTGCATGTGAATGTAGGCAGTTTTGTTTTGTTTTGTTTGACTGCTGGATAATATGCTATTGTTTGTTTATATCCTATTGTAATTTCTTTTCAATAAAGTCTCTTAATTTTCATTTTAAGGACTATATAATAGTCCAACATAGTGATACATCAATTTAAATCTAAATATCTTTCTGCTATTGCTTATTTAGATTTTATTTAGTCTTAGAACTAATCTGTATAGACATACGTATTTAAACAAGTATTAGTTTGCTAGCACTCCATAACAAAGTGTCAGACTGGATAGTTTAAACAATAGAAATTGATCTTCCCACAGTTCTGGAGGCTAGAGGTCTTAAGATCAAGGTGTTAGCAGAGTTGATTTCTTCTAAGCCCTCTCTCCTAGACTTGTAGATGGACTTCTTCTCCCTCTGGCTACACGTGGTCTTTCTTCTGTGTGTGCATGTCTGTGTCCGAATTTCCATTTCTTATAAGGACAACAGTCCTATTGGATTAGGGTCCACCCTAAAGACCTCATTTTAACTGAATTTCTTCTTTAAAGACCTTATCTACAAATATGGTTACCTTCTGAGCTACAGGGGGTTAGGACTTCAACATGTGAATTTGGGGGAGGCATGATCCAGCCCACAACTAAAAAACTAAGCATATATAATATATATAACTATATAATATAACTATATCTGATAACTAATTATAGATCAATATATATATATTGCTATGTATGTATTATATATACATATATATGCGCATAGTGTTTTTCTAATTTTCTAGATAAGTTTTGAAAACAAAAACCTAGAACTTGGAATATTAAGTCAAAAGATATAAACATTTTTATACACCTTTGATATTTATTGCTTTCCAAATATATTGTACGCAGGTATACTGCCAATCTCTTTAGGTGTGTGCCAGTTTTACCAAGTATCACAAGCACTGGGGACAGAATTTAAATTAACTTTTCCTTTTCAACAAGTTTAAAATTAAAACTTTTTTTCTGAGTTGTCATAAGTCTCTGCAGGAGTAACTTCTGATCCCTATCAGCAAGTACCACGTCAAGACTATACTTTAGAGGCCAAAGCATAACAGTAGATAACGGTAGCAAAATGAAAGTGTGCTCTCATAGCTATACATATACATCCTTAGAAAGCCTTAGATAACTTTGGTCCTTTCTGGTTGGACTGTCAGGGTTCTCCAGAGAAGCAGAAACAAGAAGATATATAGATATTCATATACATATACATATACACTCACACACATATGGAGAGAGAGACTGAATGAATGATTGATTGATTGATTTTAAGGAATTGGTTTATGTAATTATAAATGTTGGCAAGTCTGGAATCTGCAGGTGAGGGCTGCAGGCTAGAGACTCAGGGAAGAATTTGATGGGGCAGCTTGAGTCCAAAGGCAGTCTGCTGGCCCTCCCCCTTAGGAAACATCACCAGTCTTTTTTTTTGCTTAAGACCTTCAATTGTTTGGGTGAGGCCCACCCACAATATGGAAGGTAATTTGCTTTACTCAGAGACTACTTATTTAAATGTCAATATCATCTACAAAATATCTTCAACAGCAACATTTTGACTAGTGTTTGACCAAATATCTGGTTACCATGGCCTAGCCAAGTTGACACATAAAATTAAGGATTGCACTGGGTATTTTGGGTTTTGTCCCCCCCGCCCCAAATGACCAAAACCTTTATGTTAACAAAGTGCACTGAAAAAGTTTACATTTATTTCCATATATTTTGTGAGGAAAATCTCTATTCCTGTTTATATTATATATAGAAAATCTAAAAGAAAACTTAAAATTTTGTTAGGTAAAGATGTTTTTAACTCTGAGTAGTATGATGGTTATAGGTATTTAGAGAAAAAATAAATGTAGGTAACCTGAGAAATGACTTTTGTGAAAGTCATGGATCCATTACTTCAACCTGAAACTATCTTCCACTGTCATTCACACACTACTTATAAAGATGAGTCAAAAATTCATACCAACTTAATTCTTCCTTCCCACCTCCTAGTCACAACTTTAGAAATTACTGTGGAAATTTAACCTTTAAAATGTAATAAACCTCAATGGCACTTCTCCTTTTCTCTTCTCTTTGAAAGTGTCAAGAAACATCATGCCATTATAGACCAAACTCCTGCCAGCAGTGGAGGCCAGAGAAGTCATCAAAAGAGCAATGCAGAGATTTAACATATTCTCAGGCAAAATGATTACTTCTTTCCTTTCAGCTCTTCTTTTACCTTCCAGAAGACCAGTTCCATGCAGGAGGTTGCATTTCAAGTTCCTAACAGAGTTAGTATTGATTCAGCAGAATCTAAATTGAACAATAGATTCTAAATACAGCTCTTCTTTATAAGAAAACAAAACCCCACAAACACCCAACATCCCTTCCCCAAACAGAATAAAATGGAAAGATTTAGCCTACCAATATTTATTAAAAATCTGTGTCAATTAAGATAGAAACAGATAAATAGACCAATGAAACAGAATAGAGAACCCAATAAGATGGATACTTGACATAGGATGTGCTGGAGCCAGCTTCTACCAGCTCCTAAGAGCAGATTGTTAAATCACTAGAAACTTGAAATTGATGTGTGGTTCCACAAAGTCTATTATGTAGATTCAATCCAAGGCTAATAGTTGATCTCTTATCTGAAATCTTTATTTTTATCATTCAGTAATTTTTGAGAAGGCAGAAGGCTTATTTCATATTTACTCTATAAGCTATATAATTAATGGGTTAAAGAAAGAATGAATATATTAACTGCCTTTAAACTTACAGGCCTTAGAAATAATTTTTGCCTTCTTGGATTTTATTTGCTTGGATATGGGATTCAAAATGTTTCACAACATAAAATTTTGCTTTAAAACCTCAGCCTGAAGCAAACTTCTAAAAGTATCTGGATTAAAGTTGTGAGATAAGACTGGATAACTATGAAATAAAATGAGTTTACTTTCTGCTCACCTTCTCTACTCAATCTGCCATTGCCTACTGAGCATAACAAGGTAATGGGGGGCAGCCTAGATGCTTCAGCCAGTGGTTGGGGGAGAGGGACAGGAGGTATAATGGCTTACATGTTTCTACCTTATTTGGGGCAAGGGATCTGCTTGTAGCTCAAACCTCAATTACAAAGACATTTTTTCAACCAAAGGTGTTTGAAAACTTCTTCCAGCCCCTAAGGATAGCAAAGAGCACAGAACAAAGAGTGATGGGACATACTCAATACAAAGATAGGTCATAAACTGCAGCTTCCTGCAAACAGAGAGAAAAGTCCTTTGGGAACTTACTGGTAGCAGGCATTTTTTTAAGAGAGAAAAAGAACTCCTTAGCAATACAGTTGAGAGAGTTTGTACTTAAAAAGAAATTTGCACAAGTGCATAAGTGAAGAGTGAGTTAGCTCTTAACTATAAACATGTATGCCCCCAGTAAGGCTCCAGAAGAAGAGTAGCAGGTCCTGTTATAGCTTGAGGGGCCATAAAATCTGAGCTACCCCGAGACAGAGACTAGCTCCTAGAGAAGGAAATGGGAAGTCCGTGACAAAACCACTGCCATTCATTTGAGATTCACTGTTAGGTTAATAATTTACAGCTTCTTTTCAGAATATGAGTTGGTTCCGCTATTCTCAATTAATCCTTTACAAAATCTGGAGTAAGCAAAATCCCTAGTCATAGACCAAGAGTCTTAAATGGAATCACATGGGTAGACTTGCAGGGATATTTGGATCAAGAATAAAGATCTACATAAAATTTCATGTCAATATGTGAATTTTCCTAGGTAATGGGTCCATGATTTTCTTTAGACCCTCAAAGAGAACTGTGACCCTAAAAGGTCAAGAACCAGTATTCTGGACAAAAATCAGAACTGGGCAGGTCAAACATCATTTGTCTAGTCAAGAGTCTGGTGTTCAGAGCAAGAAAACTAAGTAAACACCCCATAGATAAAAATATTCACTAACAAACTTGTTTCTGAGTTTCCTACATGTTACACTATTTTCATAGAGAAGAAAACATACAACAGAGTGCAGCATAAACATTTTTCTCTGAAGTCATTAGACTCAAATAGTGTCCAACAATTATGAATCTTTTCTTCACAAATATTTCCATCTATTTCCTATTCAAGAGCAAAATCACCTGGTCTGCACATTCAGACTCCATCTGTAAATATAGCTCTGAAAAAACTAGCAGGAGGGAAGGAAAAAGGAGGGACAAGGCACAGTAAGTGACTTGTAGATCTACTGCCTTGTTTCATTTAGGTTAGTGACACAAACATCCTGACTACCACCTGCCTGGCTGTGATGCTCTAGCCTGTGAGTACGAACAGGGCAAGAGGCAGGAGATCAACTGACAGTCCTCACTGAGAACAAGAGAATTTCACAAAAAAGCTGCTCAAATTCTAGAATGAACATTATTCCCATTCCACACTTGGGGAAAATACTAAGGTAGAGAAATATCTGGCAAAAAGGAAGGAGGAGGTACATGTGTGTTGTAAAGGACAAGTGACAAGGGAGAGGAGCAGCAAGACAGGTATCAAAAAGCTACAGTGTGCTAAGGGAAGTAGAGTCTCCTTTATCAAGTAACAAACACACTTCCTGTCCCTGTGACAATGTAGGGTAATACGATTTGGCCTGTGTCATGAGTAGAAATCTTTTTATTATGGATTACATATTTAGGATGATCCATTTCAGTATGTGCCCCTTATGGCCTCCAAGTGAGACACCTGATATCTACAGTGCACAAAATCAGATCCTTTAGAACAGTTGTGCACAATACATGCAATACTGGATTTATGCATCAGATCCCAGCATGTGATTGGAGAAAAAAGTTGGACTGGGCATGGTGGGTGAGGGAACCAGGAGTCCTGTAACGCACAGTGAACACACATGTGCTTCGAAGAGCTGCTGCAGCAGATGCCATGTTGGCAGCGGTGCCCCTGAGGTGGTGGAGCCACTTCTCATTGACCCATCTAGGACCGCACCAGGTAGGGATCATCCAGCATCGGGACAGAGCTGCAGGGGTGTGTGAACCAGGCCTGTCTGTAACTCTAGGAAACGGAAGTTTTCCCTAGGCCATTTCAGTATTACCACTTGAGCAATAACAGATCAGATAACAAGGACAATATACACAACCTCCAGCTAGAATCCTGCTGTGGTCTAGACAGTGAAGTGGGACGACACTAGGAAACATTAGAACTGCAGCTCTTTGGGATCCCACAGAGTGTACGTGTGCTCTCCTTCAAACGGGCCTCTTCCTCGGCAGTCAGAGTCACCTTCACAGCATCTGAGATTCTACTATTCCATCCCAAGGTGCAAGGAACACTAAGGAAGACATCACCTTTTATTCCACAGAGACCCTTAATCATGGTGGAAACTGGATGCACCCGCCTAAGAGTCTTCATTATACTTTCTGCAAAATCAGCCACAAACAGTCCAATGGCCAGGACGTACAGCCTTTCAGGCATTGCCAACCACCTGTTTGTGAACCTCTGTCTGCTGATCCTTATCTGCATCAGCGCCTAGGTCAGGGTGCAGATTCTTCAAGGGGACACCAGCAACACTGACTCCACTCCACACAGGCACGCTAGAGTCTGCACGCTCCCTGAGGACCCGCCCACGACAGCTCAGTGGGCAAACTCCCAGCCTTTCTCCTATCAGGTAATGGAACCGGGCTGGATCCAGATTGCAGCCACTCCCAATTACACAGTTTTGGGGAAAGACACTTATCTTCCAAGCCACATAGGTCAAGATATCCACTGGATTGGAAACAACAAGCAACTTGCCGTTTGGGCTCTATTTCACAATATTAGGAATGATGAATTTAAAGATGTTCATGTTAGGCTGGACCAAATTAAGATGGCTTTGTCCTTCTTGCTGATGCCCCAGGTGTGATAATAAGCAGCTTGGAGTTTGCAGTCACGTTATAGTCTTTGCCAGAGACAATTTTTGGTGTTCATCCATCTATGGAATTGTTATTGTGGATACAGTAATGAATAAGCTGCAGGGGGTCCCTGTTCTCGGGCAGATAAAAGTCACATTAAGCCAAGGGAGTTTTGAGGTATCTGTGGTTAAAATAAAGTAATAAACCAGATGTAATGGCAAATTTTATGTGTCAGTGTAGCTGGGCCACGGTGTGCAGATATTTGGTTAAACATTATTCTAGATGCTTCTGAGAGAGTGATTTAGATCACATTTAAAGTGGTGGACTTTGAATAAAGCAGATTGTCCTCCATAATGGGTGGGCCTCATGCACTCATATCAAGGCCTGACCTTCAGAACAAAAGACTTAACCTCCTCTGAGCAAGAGAAGAACTCTAGCAGATGGCAGATTTGAACTGCTGCATAGGCTCTTCTCTGTGTCCCCAGCTGCCAGCCCACCCTGCAGATTTTGGACCTGCCAGTCTCCAAAATTACATGAGCCAATTCCTTAGAATCTCATATATAAATAGATGCACACGTAGATGTATATATACACACGTACCTACACACACATCCTATTGGTTCTGTTTCTCTGGAGAGCCCTAACTAGTACAATAAAGTAAGCTAAAATGAAGTTGCACTTTAGGTTGCACTTCTGATTTTATGAAGAAGACTTTACAGATTTTCAATTAAATCTTCTAGTTGAAGCCAGGTTGTTAGGGTCCCACAGGGGGACTGCCAAAAAGCAACTTTCTGCTAAAGGTGCTGAAACAGTAATGGTGGGTGATCCACCTGCCAAGGAACTGATGAGTTATTTCAGGAGGATAGGGCATTTCCTAGGGGAACTACCCCTCCAACTCTATCATATAACCTTGAAAACAAGGAGTATATCTCCCATGGATTGTCTTATGCTTTTTAAAAAGATCATTATATATTTTATTAGAGAATAACACTCTTCCAGATTTGGGAGCCTAGCAATTCTGGAAACCCAGATAATCTGAGGAGGGTTCCAGCTAGAAATTCAGTGAATTAGCAGGGCCAGGCATTCTCCTCAATTAATGAGGGCCAACTCTGTGGCAAAACCATACATGGGGCTGAGGAAAAGTATAAAGGATACAGTGTTTAGTGAGCATAAAACCTTCTTAGAGAAAAAAATGTGTGACTATCCAAATGTTCAAGAGTTTAAAAATGAGGGTGGCTGGGTGGCTCAGTTGGTTAAGCAACTGCCTTCAGCTCAGGTCGTGATCCTGGAGTCCAGGATCGAGTCCCACATCGGCCTCCCTGCTCAGTGGGGAGTCTGCTTCTCCCTCTGACCCTCTCCCCTCTCATGCTCTCTCTCACTCTCACTCTCTCTCAAAAAAAATAAATAAAATCTTAAAAAAAAAAGTTTAAAAATGATATAAGACAGCAATATAAGGCAATATACCTACCAACATATGAATCTCAGGTGAGTAGTTTAGATAAGAAGGTCAGTAGAAGGTCAGGAAAAGCTCTCTTTGGGCTGTAGTGCTCTGGAGAAAGTGGAGCTTAGTCATAGCCTTAAATGGAACTTGTAATATCATGGGCTGGCCTTTACATGGAGATGGACATATAAGATAGCCTTTCAATTAATATGACTTGACATGTGTGTGCACATATAAAAATGTATTTTTATATTTATATATATTTTTAAATGTATTTATATTCATATTTAATTTTATATAAATATATATGAATTTTTTATGTGGCTCTCAAAAGTGTGGTAGAAGTAAAATAAAAAACTATGCCAGTAGCAAAAGGCTATGTTGTAATATTGTGAAATAGAGCCCAAACCCATCACCCATCACAGGTGAGCAGAGAATGGCAGCAGCTTCCATACCTGGATCCAGGGCCCTAGGTGAACTGTCAGAGATAGGAAGACTTTGTGGGGTGAGGGGGAAATAGTCAGTCCTTTCTTGGATGACTGGGCTGGTGAGCAAAGGGCAATCACATGGTCCTGGGCGTTTAAACAGTGATTGGCCTTCAGGGCCCAAAGTGAATCCGGTATATCTGAAAGCGCAGTCTACCCCTCCCAGCTCAAGATCAAAAGGCTCCAACGTTCTTTCATTCACAATGTTTGGAAATCTCTCTCTTCAAGTCATGCTTGCACTCATGCTCGCACTATCTCTCTCTCAAAAATCTGAGGAAGCAGAAAAATGTGATAAGATAAAATTTGGATGACACAGAAATAGACTCAGAGATAACCTAGTTACTGAAATTAGTAGACAGGAACTTTGAAACAACTAATATAAATTTGTCAAAGAATTTACAAGAAAATGTGTATTGTGGGTAAACAAATGGAATTTTCTCTTAATTTTCTGTGAAAAATGTAAACACTATAAAATAACCAAATAGAAGTTCCCTTTAATAACGTATTCTGTCAAATCTGAACATGGAATGAAATGGAAGTGACCAGGTGGGGAGAGGCTAAGGAATCCAAGGAGCAGAAGTTCATCTATGAAGTGCATTGGTGGATGTGGTTGCATTGGATGAGGCTTAAACACTACCTCTAGGAGAGCCTCGAGGTCCCTAAATGGTGGTGAGAAATTCCTGTTCTTCCTAAAAGATTCGCATGGGCTGGGGGGATGTTCTGTCCACACTGGCAGGAGGGAATGGGGGAGCAAGCTTACTACTGGCAAGCTACCTTGGCATGCCTTCCTCTCCTGCTGGTACCTTGTCAAACTCTCTGAACAAAGCAGATGACAAGAAAGGAAAAAGATCAAAGATATTTTAATCTTATATAATTATAAGAACACTAAATGGGAAAATTCCTATTTCATTCCATATTTCACATTTCCCAGCTTGTCAGCCAGTATTTAATGACTCTTTGGCACAGTAGCCTCACTTTCTTAAGTTTTTGAAATTTTCTGATCATAAATTGTGTTATTATGTAAGTGTTGCCTATTATTTTGGAACACTCTTGTTTGATGGAAGAATGACTAGTAGAAAACTTGTTATATTAGTTGGTCTGACCAATGATTTCAGGTGATCTCTGGATGTAACATGTTCTTGGGCAAGTGGGATAAGAATCAAAAAGAACAGCTGTGGAGGTCGTTGAGGATGGTGATAAAGCACAGAGCCTTAGAGACCATGTAATCCGTAGCACACTCCAGAATGACATGATAGAGCAAAGGTACAAGTGAGGGTGGAGAAAGGGGTTCCCGGTGGGGGTTGGTATGGGGGATGGGGAATAAATGGATTTAGCTGAATGACTACAATGCTGTGCAGAAAACAGGAGGGATAAAATTAATAAGAAAGAAAGAAAAGAAAGAAAGAAAGAAAGAAAAAGAAAAGAAAACAGAACCCACTAGTAAAATTCTAGGAGTTACCTGAGTAAATTCCATCTAAGGTTACTTTCAGCTTATGTTTGAATAATAGCTGCCTCCTTCCCCTTCCGAAAGGCTTCTCAGACTACCTTCTATCCCTTTCCCTCTTGGACTCTTAGGTTTCCCCGAAGAAACAGGCTTTGCTTTTTGAAAACCTATAGTGAGGGGCACCTGGGTGGCTTAGTCAGTTGAGCGTCTGCCTTCGGCTCAGGTCATGATCTCGGGATCCTGGGATTGGGGCCCCGCATTGAGCCCCCGTTGGAGGCCCGCATCAGACTCCCTGCTCAGCAGGGACTCTGCTTCTCCCTCTCCCTTTGCCCCTCCCCACCACTCTTGCTCTCTCTCTCTCTCAAATAAATAAATAAAATCTTAAAAAAAAAAAAAGCTATAGTGAACATGTCTCCTTTTACTTTCAAGCTGAGATGAGAAAAAATTGAAAAGCATATGATTACTTCCCTTCTCCCACCACATCCCCTTCCCTGAGTGGCTACCTCTAATTCTGCAGTTAGAAGCATGCAGCCAAAGGTCATCATTATCTTATTTCCATTTTGAAACCTAGAATTGTTTCCTAACAAGAGAATGTGACTGAGAATTTTATACTAGATATTTGGCCAGAAAGAGCTCAGAAAGTAAATTGTCTCTTTTCCAGGAACACTGACAATCCTGAAAGGGTTAAGTAATTTCCCACAGGATCACACTTGACTCAAGATTCTGCTTGATTCTCCATAGGGTTAAAATAAGATTGAATTAATCTTGAAGGAGTCACAGTAAGAAAGTTTCGAAGTGACTATTAGCTCAGCTGAGGGAGAAACTCTATTTTGTTAAAAGCATATAAACATGATACCCAATGTTGCCATCACTCCCCGAAAGTGCTAGCCAAATGTTAAATTGCAAGCACTGGTAGAAAAACTGGGGGAGAGTAATACAATTTTCTTAAAGGATTTGCTTCCTTTTTAGGCAAATTATTAATGACCATGGGAAAATAAAGTGATTGGAGGAGAGAAGCTTGCTGTGTACCAGCTGCTGCTGGAGTCAACTAATTTCAACATTCTACTTGGTATCTCACTAGATACACACGCATGAACAAGAGGGGCTTCAACACTTTACAATGAGACTTTTAAATTATCTTCTAAGATGCAGTTGTAAGTGAAAGTTATCAAACGCATAAATGAAATTGAGAAACAAATTTCCAACTGGGTTTCGTACAACCAATTTCAACATCCTCTTGGATGTCTCATGGACACTGAATCTAGTTCTCCTCTGTGAAAGGACTGGGCTGTCCTCAGAAAGGAAGAGTAATTGCTACCGTCAATTTAATAACCTGTCTCTCCCACTAGACTGTGAGTGCCTCCTGGGCAGGCACCAGCTGTTTTACTTTTGTATCCACAGGACCTAGCATAAAGTCTACCATCTGGTCGGTAAGTGCTCACTACATATTAGTTGAATGGATTATGAGGAGGCAATCACTATCACGTCATGTTTGATGGTGGTGCCTAGTGACTCCTTGGGCCCTGAATCTTTCATCATTAATCTCTTCTTTGGATTAAAACATTAATGGCATTCTCTGATAGACACTAAAGTAGAACAAATGCAGAAACCTCCCCTGTTCTTGAATAGAATGATCAACATTATAAAGACATTAGCTCTTCCCAAGTTAACTGATAAATTTACAACAATCCCAATAAAACACAAACAAGCTTTTTTATGAGGTTAGGCAAGATGATACTAAAGTTCATATGAAAACAAACATGTAATCAGGAAAGCACTGAAAAAGGAAACTGTAAGGGGAACCTAGGTCTACCTAAAGTACACCCTATGGTAAGATTTCTGTGATTTAAACATTGTGGTGGGAGCACATGATAGACAAGTAGACCAGATAAAAAGAATAGAAATGGATCCAAAGACATAGGAAAGTTTAGTGTATGATAAAGGTGCATCTTGAATGAGTGGGGCAAAGATGGAGTTTTTATTTTATTTTATTTTTTAAAGATTGGTTTTTTAATAAATGGTAGTCACTTGGCAAAAGATAAAATTAGATCCATACCTCACTCCACATACCAGAGTAAACTCCAAGTAGATCAGGAATCTTAACATAATATATGAAACCATATAAATATTAGGAAAAAAACATGAGTGAATTCCACTTTTCGCACAGTATTTTATTTAACTAGATTTAATGACATCGTTCTGCTATTTACAGATTAGGACATGTTTACATACTGGAAAGTAGAGACAGAGGGGAAGTAACTGCCCAATATAACCTCAAATCTGTCTAATGTCAGAGCTCCCAAATACAGCGTTCCAATCGTATTCTTCAAGCCCACCAACAGAGTTCCCTGATTTCCTGTATTATTGCTTCATTTCCCTATACTCTGCTGTCTGATGACCGGCACATAACAAGAGTAACTGTGGATGCTCAGCATCCATCAGGAAAAGGGCAGGACACAGTTATTCATTCTTATCTGAATGGGACCTTAGGTTACCTCTCTTTGTGATCTTATTTGTCACCTTATATTTTCCAGAACTCAGTTCATTTAATGTATTCTTTAAAGGAAAAGACAGAACATAATGGGAAAATGTATTTCTAAGATTCTACCAAAAGATTTCAGAAACTGGAAAAGATTATGTCTTGTAGCAGAAGGCTTATTTTTAAAGTTTAACCAGGCTCCCAACTTATAATTGCTTTAGCCATAATCTGAAGAGTCCCTTAAAATGCTGGAGTCTCAAGAAGTAAAAGTTCTTCCATCACCTGGGGCCAAGGACGAATACAAGAAACTCAGTTTCTTTGCTCATTTCATCCTCTTGGGTGATTCCCTTCAACTCTTCATGCTCCCTCTCCTTTGTCACTTTCCGGGATACCATGAGATCTGCCAAAGAATAGTCAAGTGACTGTAAAGAGAGTTATTTCCTTGATTCCCGGATTATGAGGAGAAATGCAAAGTTGAAAATTGTTGAAGCTCAAGAAAAATACATAAATAAGCAGCCAAGTGCTGACAACAGAAAAACAAAGTGCTATGGTTGGAAGAACTCCTGCACACCTTGTTCAGGAGAAGTGCCTTCTCCTCCCAAATTATTCTTTCACAACAAATAAGCAAACTCATTCCTAAACGGAGGTGAGCCCTCTACTGCTGCTTGCACCCACAGCCGTGTAGCAGCCTCTCTGCTCAACCACTCTGCTCTGTGTTCTCCAGGGGACTATCCAGCCTTTCCACAAAACCAGCAGCGGCTCTAGAAGCTGGAGAGCTCCACCAGAAATGGCAACAGGGAACCTTAAGTGCTACCAAGAAGTATTCTTCCATGACCAAGTTCCATGGAAAAATACTTAAGATTCACTATACGGCTTCCATATTTTACAGACCCTTCAGACCTAAAATCCTAAGAAATGGGAAAACATGGGACTTTGTTACAAATTCTGTATAACTACTTATAGATGATGTTCTGCCAAACATACCTGTTGGTATGACATAAATCTGGACCTGGAAAAATATTTTTTATTCAAGAGCCTGTCATTGCTGTGGGCTTAATTGTGGGGAGTTATGCAGAAACTTCAGGTTCGTGCAATTTACTTTGACTCACATTTTCTGAAATAGAACTTGTCAACTCACTCATTTTTCAAAGGTGTGATTTCCTCTTGAATTTTAAGCTTCAAGATTATATCATCATAAAATTATCTGTGTTATTTATTTAATGCCCTACCATAGCACAAAATAGATCTCAGGTCATTTATGGACTGAGAAGTAGCACAATGAGATGCTTTTCTAAAGATAGAGTAATCAGAGCAAAGTGAAAAGAAGAAAAAGAAAAGCCCAGGAGAGTTAGTTCACAGAAATGCATGCCTCAAGTTTCTGCATAGGGATAAGGGAAAGCACATAGCAAATTCTGGATTCCCCTGTTGCCCAACCTAAAAGGGGAATATAGTGAACTATGGAATTCATGCTGTCCATAACACGGGGTGATATGTAAAATACTTAACAACTGAAATAGGTCAGGCCCTAATTGACCTGATGCTAACCTTAAAAATGTGATATGATTATATGGTGATGATGTTAACTAGACTTACTGTGGTAATCATTCCACACTGTGTAAAATATCCAGTCATTCATTATGCTATTTGCCTAAAACTAATATGTTATATGTCAATTATACCTCAATTAAAAAAATAAAATAATTTAAAAAAAGGTAGTACAGCATCTCAGTATGTAGTATTTGGCAATAAGAAATGCCATCCCCTTGACTTTGCCATCTTTAGATTAAAATGATCTGAGTACCTATACAGCAAAAGATTCCTTTGTAAATCCAGCTCATTGCTTAAAAGAAAAGTATAGCTTATTTTTTCTTTGTTTCTCATGCTTTAAAACAGATACTTGGTCAAGACTTCAAATTAAAATTTAATTTTTTTGCTTCTGGTGATGTTTTTAAGTTAAAAGTAGGAGAAAATCTTCCAAATATGTCTCCTGGTATTATTTCCTCTTCTAGATCTCATATATAAATACTCTTACTTCTGGAAAGTTTATTTTATGGCAAGATTTTCCTCAAACTGAATCCCAGCGAGGACATCTTTGGCCTACAAGCAATAGAATGCTACAAAATTGGGGAAGGTGAGTTCCATGAATAAACACTTGATTAAGTATTAAATGAATGTGTTGTCCTTGATCCACAGGAAAATGGCTTCCATAACAGCTCCTCAAAGAGAAACCAGCAAAGAAGAAAGGGCTGCACAGAAGTGGAAATTCTGCAAAGTAACATGAGGCAAAATGATTTCTCACATAATTTCATTCTTGGGAAAGGGCAGGAAAAAAAGTGTTAGGGATAAAGCGTGAGTCTTACCCTAATCTCCTCTTGGCTTTTCATGTAAACCTTTTTTTTTTTTTTAAGATTTTATTTACTTATTTGACACATAGAGAGAGCACAAGTAGGCAGAGCAGCAGGCAGAGGGAGAGGGAGAAGCAGGTTCCCCACTGAGCAGGGAGCCCGATGTGGGGCTCAATCCCAGAACTCTGGGATCATGACCTGAGCCGAAGGCAGTCATTTAACCAGCTGAGCCACCCAGGCGCCTCTCATGTAAACCTTTTCTAAAGGAACCTGATTCCAATTATGTGGAGAGGTTTGAGAAATTTGCTTTCCCTAAGTGCCTCAGACCCCAACCAAAAGAGGAGACTTTCCAGATTTCTCTTTCTTTTTTTTTTTTTAAGATTTTATTTTTAAGTAATCTCTATGCCCAAGGTGGGGCTAGAACCCACAACCCCACCCAGATCAAGAGTTGCATGCTCCACCCACTAAGCCAGCCAGGCCCCCCTTCCCAGATTTTTCTTTCTTTCTTTCTTTCTTTTTAAGATTTTATTTATCTGAGAGAGAGAGTGAGAGAGAGAGGGCACGAGTGGGGTGAGGGGCAGAGGGAGAAGCAGACTCTCCGCCCAGCAGGGAGCCCAACCCCTAGACTCCAGGACCATGAGCCCAGCCAAAGGCAGACGCCCAACCAACTGAGCCAGCCAGGCACCCCACTTCCCAGATTTTTCTAAGAATCCCAGGAGCACAAGAGCCATTTCCAGATTCTACAGTCTGTGCTTATAAACAGTTCTTCCATCACAGGTAACTATAAAGTATGAGTGACACCAAGGACTTAGACCAACTTATGCGAGTGGACTTAAGTGATCTTTGTTTATCATGTAATTTTAATCAGATTCTGGGCTTTAATAGGCAATCTTTTTGTTACCTTATGTCCTGGGGCAACTAATAGACCTTTACGCAAAGGAAGGAACAAAGGAGAAGACCAGGGAAGGATGTGGGACACTCAAAGGAAGAGAAAAGAACAGGAAGGAGAACAAAAGAAGATGAGAAAGAAAAGAGGTATTTCCAATCAGACATTTCCTGTGGTGTGAAGGTAATTCATGATACCAAGAATATTCCAGAAGAAATTTTCTATAAAAATGGGATTGGCCATGTCTAAGATAAGAATAAATTTCCTCTAGATCTCACCCACACCTCAGTCATAGGGCTTCCATATTTTACAGACCCTTCAGACCTAAAATCCTAAGAAATGGGAAAACATGGGACTCCTCTGCAAATGGGTTCATGGCTAGCGTCGGGGTCCCCACCACCCGTGATCGTGCACCAAAGCCCACAAGGGGTCGCCGCCGAGGGTTCCACCAGCCTACAAGCACCAGCATGGCAGCCATCCCCTCCCGCAGCTGGCTTGTGGCCACGGCTGTTACCGGCACCACCTGGGCTCCACTTCCATTAAGAGCCCCTGGGGAAGTGCAGAGAACCCTGGGGAAGCCATCCCTCACCACCCCCGTCTCCCCAGGGCCCACCCAGGTCACTGCTGGGCGAACTTCATTTGGGGCAAGTCCACTCTCCCGTTCATGGCTACAGTGTTGGAGTCCCTAGGATGCTCCAAATCTCCCCAGGTCTCCAGAGGCACGATCACCTGCAACATGGCTCTGGAAGCCACAAGGAAGCAGCCTGGAGGCCAGCCTGGCAAAGCCCACGCCAGCTCTGGTCCTGAGTGGCCACCACTGGGCTTCAGGAGGTGCTAGGCTCAGGAGAGCCCATTACCTTTCCTCCCCTTCCCTCCCCACAGACTAGGCAAGCCACTCCAAGCAGAAGCAGTTGGGTTCTTTTATATTAAAATAGTAAAATAGCAAAAAGGAAGTTGAGAGAACCCCACTCTTTACTAGCCACGCCACACGCAAGCCTTCCTGACACTCTGTAACCCTGTGTCTTGCACCAAGTGGAAAATAAACTACAAGCAGCCAGTAAAAAAAAAGGAAAGAAAAGAATAAATCCCCTCTGAAGAAGAATATATTAACTTGGGTCCCTTGACCCTTAAAGGGCTCCTTGTATAGGTTGTGGGGAGTCCATGAGTACCCAGAAATTGTATGCAAATTTGGCACATGCACAGGTAAGTATGTGGTGGTCTATCAATATCTCAAAGAGTTATCTTGCCAAAAAGAAGTTAGAACCAGTGCACAAAAAAAGGAATTTCTTTGTAATTTAGTTTGAGTCACCACCTGAAGTTTTTAGTTCTTGGTTCACTTCAGTGTGGAAGGATTCATTACCCTAGTCCAGAGAAAGTTAACCTATGAATCTCAGATCTGGAAAAAAATGGAAATGTTATGTGGCCTATTTCTCTGCCTTCAGAAAGGACTACAGTCTATAAAAAGTGAAAATACATCATTTTTCAAACTCTGCAGAGCAGATTTCAATCCTTTTTTCGTAGCCATTCATGGTCACATTTCTCACCATAAGGAAGTTCTTTCTGTCAAGCCTAATTCCCTTATGTGGCAAAATAATTTGGTCTCTTATGTTTAACAATCCAGTAGTTTTGGATACTATTATTAAATTCATGTTCAGCTTTCTCTCCCTCAGTACTTTTGGTCTTTTCATATCATTCTCACATTCATTAATCATCTTCATGGCTTTCCTCTGAACCCTTTCCAATTCTTCATACTTGTCTATAAATTCAGAAGTGAGTGCACTGAAGAGAGATTCATAAAACCCTTGGTTGATTGACAAACTTCCCTATGGTCACTGTAGTTGGTATGTTATAATAAATTGCCAGAAAATAATAATTATAAGATTGTCCTCTGAAGTCGAAATTATAAAATCAATGCAAACTGGCCCACACAGTTTTACTGGGGTTAAATCCAGAATCAACAGTGTGATCATTTGATTAAAGATTACACCTTAAAGGAAAGATGGTGTCACTTAAGAGAGGTGTTGGTCAGCCATGAAAGCTTGAAAAAGAAGAAGCACAGAGTCAGGTCTTGGCAGTGACCACCCAAACAGTATCCAGGCAGGAGGGTGTTGGCCAGATTATTCTGATAACCTGGTTGTGCTTGTCTCTTCCTGTTGAAGAGATAGCTACAGTAGGTCTGAGTCCTGTGGTCATTACAGATTTCATCACTTACCACAGAACCCACTGATGTGACCATGTCACTCGTGTATAAGAAGGAGATCAGCATGACAAGGTGACCAGAAGAACCCACTCAACTCTCCCTATATTCCTGGAAGCCCTAATTTCTATATTAAACCTCTTTGTTCTCAACATACTTGCTAAATCTAACTCAGATACTAGATATGATGTGTCCACATTTTTCCAGGTTTTTTGAAAAAATTGTATGCAACAAATTCATTTTTATTACCTTTGCTTTATTCCACAATACAAAATGAAAACTTCTACCTGGACGCTTAAATCCTGAAGGGAAGGTAAATATGAAGTCTATTGGTTGCTATGCCAATGTTTATTTGAGTAAAGGAAATATTTTTTTCTTTATTGTACTTTAGCATTTTCTTCCTAGCAATGGAAAGTGTAGATAATTAACAAGTATATTATTAGCTTCTAACTGGTATCCAACTCAAAAATCCTCACTGATAAAAAAAAAAAAAATCCTCACTGATGGCACCCCCTTAGCAAATTGTCCTTAACTCATTAGCTCTGAGAATGAAAAGGAATACACTGCTAACAGACATCATATCCATTTGAAGAAAGTCTCTCTGAATGAAATGCTATATGTCATATAGGAAACCTAAAAGGATTCACCAAAATGTCTTAAGAGGATAGATCATTAAGAATTTCATGAGACATGAAAGAAGGTTCAAAACATAGGCCAGCAGTACTCTTCTTCTCTGTCATGGGAGTCAGTTAACAAGCACAGGATGGACAAAATTGATAGCATTTCTTTTCCCAGGGTCTCATGGGCTTCATTTGCAGTAACAATTTGGAGAGGTCTGCCACGCATTCAACAGTAATTCCTATATTTCCAACCAGTGACATCCCTAGCATATTTGATACAGAAAACATTTTTTCCTCTACACGACAAAATTATTTTCAGTATTCACTATGACATGAAACAAAAAGAATGTCAAGAAATGTAGACTGAATCTTTTTTCTTTATTCACCTTAATAAACATAATCATACCAGAAATGAATGAATGGATGGATGGATGAACATTCGGTTCTAAAAGGAAGAAAATAATGGATTATGTTCTTGTGATCTCGATTTACTCACGATACTTTTTGGGGAAAAAAAAAGAAAAACATATCTATGTTGTTTTGTCATGATTACCATTACAGTTTCTATTTTTGAGCTTTAGCTTCTGCAAATTTAAAAATCTTAAACACAAATAAAAAACTCCAAGTAGTCACATAAGATGACAGAACTGAAATAATTCAAGTTCTGTTCTATTGTATTTACAACTATTATTTAAAACCCCCAGTTTAAACACAGGAATATGTGAAGATACAAACTATGGCAGATGGGAACACCAATGATTCTAAATCATTACAAACTTACTCTTGAAACAAATACATGTAGCTGAGTCTCATGTGTCAGGGGGTAACTTCACATCTGGCAGTTCTCTAAAGTAATTTACAAGTGGAATACAATATTCAGTGAGGAATAAGTCTTTTAAAAGGAGCTAATTTGAAGCATATGATATATATTATATATCATATATATTTAAAACACAACAGTAACTGCTATACTTGTTTAGATCTTCAGCTAACAATTTTTTCAGGGAGGAGTATTTTTCCACTGAGAGTGTTTAGACTTGCAGGCTCATAGTGATAATAAATAGCAGAGTAGATCAATGTTCATGGTTCTGTTATTGTTTTTACCTTTCCTATACAAAACGCACATCTTTTTGCTTGTATCTGGGGTAGATTGATCCCACTCACCCAAATTTGATAAGCTACTTCTTCCGATTTAATGATGTTGGATTGCAATTTTGATGGACCCAGGCTCATACAGTAATCTGAAACATTCCCTCCACCTCCATCCATAGATCAAATAATGTTATCCAGTTTTTTCACAGAAGCCTACTGCATAAACATTCCTTACTTAGGACCTACACATACTTCTCTGAATTCTTGGCCGGCTCAAGTTGGATGGCCAGCTCAATAGGACACCATGTTTAGAGTCCCACCTGTATCCCATTCATCTCCCTCCCAATGTAGTGTCAGTGCATGACTCCCCAAAGGCATCTTCTTTCTTCTTTCATGATATTGCTGAAGCTAACACGCAAAGACTCAAGACTTTTTTGTACCTGTTCACTCTCAATGTTGTACACTTTCCTTCCCAAGGAAATAGAGAGGGGTCAAGTTTGTTCTTTATTGCCTCTTCTATAACCCTAAAGACCTGCCAGATTTCCCTTATGTCTTAGTATTATTTTATCTCCATAACTTGTTTATACAACTCTTATGGGCTTATAAAAATTGTTAACTATAATATTTAATCATAAAGTAATTTCCTACTTTTCATCCCTGATGTTCTTGGGACGTTATTTTTGCCTTTATGAAAATGTACTCTCCTGAGTTTTGATTGTGTTGTATTTTGGCTAAGAAAATGAACTTAAAACCTTCTTTTCCTGTTACGTAGATCTCTTTCCAAAAGGAAGTATTTAGCAATAAAAAAAGCTTTCTGGCTGTGGAAAGTTAACCACATGCAAGCCCATGCAGTCTTCGATTTATCAATTTATTGATTTATTATATATGGTATGTGTAATTTATTTTATATATGATTTATTGTTTATTACATAAACATTTATTGTATAAACATATTAGAGCTTCAGATGTGACAGAAACTATGCCAGGTGCTGGGGATACAGTGATGACGTGGCAGGTAATCAATTCTGGCCACATGGGGCTTACAATCTACAAGTGACTAAAATTTACATTTTTTACATTACTTGTAGAATTATCCAACTTCTGAAGTGACTTCAAGGTGCACATTTGCAAAACCTGTCATAAAAGACTGTGGTTTAACCAAAGACCTCATTGTCTACAATATATAGGTACAAACAGTTGGAACATAGACCAGCCAGGGGCAATATGCCATAATGATTAAGAATTCAGGCTATAGAGTCAGGTTGTCCTAGGTCAAATCCTGGCTCTCCCCGCTGCGTGGGTAGTGGGCACTGACAATCTACTTGACCTTTCTGACTTTTATGTTCCTCAGGATCAAAGGGGATAAAAATAGTATGTATCTCACAGAGTCACTATAAGGACTGAATAAGATCTGAAGAGCTGAGAACAGCACCCAGCACATAGTAAATGATAATTAAAGGTTAGCCATCTTTATTATCATTTGCTACAATGATTTTAATTTTCTACTACAAATGTTTACATAAAAGCCCCATTAGATGACAATTAGAAATAAAATGTAAGAAGTGTTTCATTAATTTGTTCATAAATATATCAGTCAGAATCCAATCAGAAAAACAGAAACCACACTGAGGATTTCAAATAGCGGGAACTGACTACAAAGGAGTTGGCAGGGTGAGCACAGGGGAAAAAGGAAGGCGTCGGGACCCCTGGAGACCAGGAAGTTGGTGATGTGCCCTGGGCTGGCACCCGCCCGCTCACCCTTGCCCCTTGCTGCTAGAGATGTCGCCACCACAGCCAAGGCTAAAAGCACCATGCCTGGGGCCAGAACTGCCCCAGAGGCACCACTGCTTTCAGGACTGGACACCTGCAGAGATGTGCTGCCGGGGAGCCCACAATTGTCTCTTCCATCCCAGAAACCACCAGCACCCACCAGTCCCTGCCATGGAGTTGGTGCCCAAGGCAGAAATCTCTCTACCTTCAGCCTTCTGATTTTCCCCCAGTGCCTCCCATGGGCAGCACCCGAGAGAAAGGGAGTGTACTGGGCAGACTACCAGTCCCAGCAGTACAGAGCAGAGCTGACAAGGACAGGCGTGGAACTGAGGGACAGCAAGTAAATAGCACAGACACTAACACCTGCTCAGACCCATGATCAGATCAGAATTGAAGGGTCATCAAGATAATTTAATTCAACTTCTAGTTGGGAAATACAAATGTAAAGGTTCTCTTTCCTGTCCACTTTTTGTTGTTTCTGGATAGTTGATTTTGTTTCAGCTAAGTTTCGTGTTTATCTTGGCACGAACACCACCACAGACTCTATTAGAAGTTTCCAAGGAGGATTTCTTAAAGGGATTTTTAAAATGAGAGAATTCTAATGTTTGCAGTAGAATTTTAAAACGCCACTCTATCCAGGCTACTAATCAATGCCACTAGTTTGCTGTCTTGGTAATGAACACTGCAGAGGTGTCGATCCCCCCCTATCTATCTGGGTCACTGAGTAGGGTGTGGAAGCTTGTGAATAGCTTCCCCAGCAAATAAAAACCATGCCAAGAAAATGGTAATGGGTAATGATTATTGCCCAAAAGATACACAAAGCAGCCTTGGGAAAGCACGACCAGGGGCAAAGCAGCACAGCCTCATTATGCAGTCAGGAGAGAAAAAAAGGCAAGTCACAAACTTTTCCTACCTAGTTCTTAAACATTTGTTTTTACTCAAAGGGCCCTGAGAACCAATGTGAGGAGAATATTCATTCAGATGTTTAGCAGCTACTAAACACACATTACCAAAACTGTGTCCTGATATTAGGTCTGAAGCAGTTAGTTCTAGTTAGAATCTGTGCAAATGAAAGTAAGATACAGAGTTAATCCTTAACTGGGCTGGTTACTTTCACATGAGAAATACACTTGCAGGATCAGGTGCAGCTGGATTCAGACAAGGATGTGGGTAGATGGGTTGGAAAGAATCAGCACGTAAGTAGAAGTAGGTGGCCACTAATGTGGTAGGGACATATCCATTTATTTGAGGGTCTTTGACACTCATTAAAATCTCCTCCACCCTCTTGCCAAAGTCCCTCCTCAACATGACTAAGCTTCATTTCCCTAATGAAATTTCAAAAACCCACTTTTCCCCTCAACCACTTAATACTTCAGAGTGGGCCATATCAAGTAATACATTTGTGAGGTTTACATATTGAATAGCTAAGAAACAGGGAAAAGCCACAGGGGCTAGTTATGGCAGGGATGCTAGGACTGAGAAAGGGGTGGTACAGAGAGATGGAAAGCATTAATTGCAAATTATGCCTAAAGGGAAGCTCATCAAATACATATAGTATTTTAAAGGCAACATGATGTTCCAGAAAGAACACAGGCTCTGGCGTCACTCAGACGGGAACTTAAACACGATTTTTTCATTTCTTGGAACCTTAGGGATAATATATGTAAAATCACCTGGCACAGAGCAGACCTTTGATAAAAGGCAGCATTCATTTTTTACGATGTATATATAAACAGAAAGTGCGTGGTTGGTCATTATGACATAATAGTTGACCCTGTGAATATAAAAACTGCAGATGCCTCAGTGGGGCACCAAGTTTCTCCTTCACACAGCACTGGGAACAGTATTTACATGTATTTGTATAGCTGGCCCCCCACACTGCCCGTCAGCCAGGGAGCAGGCCCGACCTCCAGCCACAGTCAACAGCCCAGGCCACAATACCGAGAAGTCTGGAAGGAAATCCTGCCTGTGTGCTACTGGAATTTTATAATCCCTTATCAAAGTGATAATTTGAAAGATTTGGACCAGGTTGTTTATGTTTCCAACAAAACAAAACAAACCTTTGGAGATAGCACCAGATAATGGGGAGAACATGAGCGCAGGAGTAGAAAATGTCCTCTGGCCTCAACTAAGCCACTAGCTCTCTGTGCCATCCTGGGGATTTCTTTGCTCTCTTTACCACGTGAAAAGCCCCTTAAACCAAGTATCCAGGGAGGGCTTCTCAGAGGAGGTGAGATCTGAACTGAGACTTGAGTGACAGGAAGGAACCAGGTACGGAATGAGCTGGCAAAAGTGCCTGCAGGATGGAGCAAATAGCAATTGCAAAGGCTCTGGGGCAGGAGAAAGTGCAGAGTGTTCAAGGAACAAGGAGAAGGCCCACGGGGCTAGGGCATCATGAGCAGCTGGGAGCATGATTCAAACTGAGGTCCAAAAGCACACCGGGTGTTGATCACATTGGGCCTTGGGTTTTATCCAATAATCAATGGCAAACCCCTGGAGGGCTTGAAGCACATGGAGGACATGAAGTGAGTAATATTTTTAAAGACTGTTCTGGCTGTTGTTCAGGGAATAGCGTAGGGAGCATGAGTGGAAGCAAGGAGGCTATTTAAAGCCTATGGCAGCAGTTAGGCAAGAGATGATGGTGGCTCAGTCTCAGGTGGCAGCAACGTAGAGCCAGAGAATGGGATGAATTCTGGTTCTATATTGGAGTAAGATCGATATATATTATATGGAAGAACTGGATGTGTGAGACGATGGAGGGCTGCTCAAAGACCGCCTGGGAGAAGGCAGAAGGTGGTGTTTAAACAGTGTTGGCATTTCCCCAGGTGAATACATTAGAGGAGAGATGGGCAAGAGTCAGGCCTTGTGCAAGACAGTGAATCTTCAAAAGTAGCCTAGAATCTTAGGAGAGAAGTGAGGATACAGGTAGACGGGTGATGGAGAGTAAAGCAGCATGGAAATCAATGGATTGAAGGTCTCTATTATCAGACATTGACATGCAGGTGTTAGAGTAGGTACCAACATTCTAACTTTTGGTAAATTATTCAATAATTTTTCAAAGTCTCAATTTCTTCTTCTGGAAAATATGAGTAAGAATTCCTAATTACAGAGCCATGGCTGGTATTCAATTAGTTCATGTATATAAAGCATTCCCTGAAGAGCCTGGTACTTAGTAAGTGCTCAGGAAATGAAATAATTTATAATAATAAACCACCTTCCAACGCCCTTTCAATTTCTCTGGGCCACAGGTCTCTTGACCGGTACTTACACAACACCCATGGAAATTAGAATGCGATTGCCCTTTTGAGTTAACTCTCCCCCATCTAGTGATCGGATGAAGGTAAAGAATTTCAAACACACAAAACTATGATCACATATTAGTGTTCATAACACCTCTATCCCCAGTAAGTTCCATTTAGCAAAGTGTCAATCAGTTAAAAGAGGACATTGGGAGCCATTTAGACATCTTTTACTTTTAGGAAATAAGGCAACCCCTAGACTCAGATCCCAAAGGTGCCATTACAAGCAAAGTCCATGTGTCTGTCTCCCGGACTTTATGTTGCTCTCCTCTGACTGGTTCTCAAGAGCAATGCCCCATGTCTGACTTGGAGAACCCTGTTCTCCCAGGACAGGCTTCTGGGAGCAGGTCAGTCATTTTCAGAAGCTGCATTAACCTTTCAGGCACCATTTAGTGGATTAATGTTTTGATGCACTAAATAGTACCCTAGTGGTTCATTCAGATATGATGCTGCCTTTAAGGAGAAATTGGGCCAAAAACTTTGTTGTTTCCTAGAAAAAAAAGACCCTTAATATTTGCATTTATCTTTACAACTGTTCTCTACGGACTCCATGATGCAGTAGAATCCATTATGATTCTGGTATCAAGGGAAAGGAATAAAACTGGCACAATGGTATTAAGAGCAAGGCAAGTGAGGTGATCTACTGTGTGCTTTAACAGGACAATTTATAATGATGCTTTTCTAAACTGGCAAGAATTGGCCTATTTTAGAAATACAAATGTGGGAAGATAGACATACATGTTCAGTGATCTAAAAATGTAATTCCTCCAAGTAATCGATGACATTTTTCAATAGCTAACTCTCACTTGAACACTTTCTTTGCGATAGATGTATTCCAAGTACTTCGTATTAATTATTTCCTCTTTACAGCAACCTTATGATTCGACTACCATCGTGCCTCAGTATGGATAAGCAATCGGATGCACAGAGATGTTAAATGACTTGCTTATATAGCTAGCAAGGTGGTATAATCAAGATTCAAATTCAGACAGCCTAGCTTCATAGCCTGGCCTCTTAATCATGCACTCTAACCATGCTTTTCAAACTTTTTTTGGCCATGACTCAGTAGAAAGTACTACTATCCTGTAAACTAGTAGAAAGAATTTTAAAGATAATACTTATCCTAACAATTGGGAATACCTTTCAGTATTTTTCTTTTTATCCTTTTCCATTCAGCTTTTAAGAAATGCTGATTGAGACTGAACTTATTTTCTGACTCATTATGGGTTGGGGTCCTTCGTTTTCCAAACACTGCACTAATTATGCTGCCTCCCAAACAAAAGAGCCTGGGATTCATAAAGAACCTGCCCTGGAATTGAATGGAGGCTGAAATCGGCTTCTCTCTCATTTCCTGCCCATCCTCCAAACCTCACCTGTGCCCCGTTAAACAATCAGCCAGCAGGGGAAGATCAGGGAGAAGAGGAAGAACTGATTTGCTGAAATGTCCTAATTCCTCCTCAGTTGTTTTATTTCTTTGTTATACCATTCAAATTATGCCTGGATCATTTTAATAGAGAATAAAAAACATCATCCAAAAATCCAATTCCTGTAAGCCCTAGAATAATGGCATTTTTTTTTTTTTACTAATGAAACGTGCAAACTACTGCCGAGTCCATTAATAGCCTCAATTTTTAATCTCTCAGATGATGGAACATTAAGGTTTCCATAGCAGCAGATGCTAGCTGTTGGGGGATCCCAGGCTTTCAGTTGTGTGACAATTAGGGTGAAGCATTGCTGAGACTTTCCAGTGTTTCTGTGTCTTCATTATGCAGCACTCAGTGTTTTTTTTAAAAGCACTGATTATCATGATGTATTAGTTTAAAAGAGTTTGACATGTTGGTACCTACCCTGGGAGAAGATAGTAATTTCTTGCAGCCTATCACCAGGAGCTGCCTGACGTATCTGGAGTGATGATCTGAGGATGATCATTACCTTCAGTGTTTGGCTTATAAATTAATAAAAGTCTTGGTGAATTCAATTACAGATAGTTTGTATTCCAGGACCCTAATGATTTTTGATGAGGACAAAAATCCAATGATCTAAGACAAGACCAGGAAGTTCTTCTTCATCTCTAATACCCATATATCAGAAAACTGCAGTACATAAAGCTTAGTTTGATAAAAATTCACAAGTTTTTTGGATTAAGTATAGCTAAAGGAAGAGAGACACCAAAAGAGTGGCAAAAACAAATTTAACTATTGAATTATTACCAGCTACTCTCTAATGCCATTGATCACAGGATGCACAGTATAAGATCACCAAGTGCTAACTTCATAATTTGAAGGGCACAATTAAAGTTACTTTTTCTAAAGAAAGGTAGGGGTGGGGAAGAAGGGAGGGAGAGAAGGTTGGGGGGTGGCAAGTAGGATTATTCCCATTTTTCAAATATGAGAAAATATACCAGGAACTCAAATGTTGCTCATATAAACTATAGCATTCACATACAACACCTTACAAAGTAGGTTATTAATGGTCTCATTTCATCGATAAGGTGACAGAAGCTCCAGGATATTGTGGCAAAGTCAACGCCCTGTATTAATCAGACTTAGAAACAGAAATATCCTCTTGGACATACAGACCCATAGCTAGACCATGTTTCTTACCCTGCCTTGTGCTTAACTAAGATCACATAAGTGAGTTCTGGTCAATGAAATATAGGAAGCTGTGGGGTCTCTCCTCCTATCTGTTTGTTGGATGTTGATGCCCACGATGACCTTGCGAGCCATGTGCTGAAGACAGGAGATACCTCTGTCAATCTGGTTCTCTAAATGACTATATAGAAAAAGATCCCTCTGAGGACCCACACTAGAATGTGATGAGAGCAATTAATATATGTTTAATGATATTTTTATGTTGGGATTCTTGTTGAGAACCAATAGCAGTGTTAATTATCCTACCTAATATAGAAATTAATACTTTTGTTGCAAGATGCTACTGTAACACAAAATATGTGGCATTAGCAAAGAAACTAAACATGCCAGAAGAATGGCAATCAATATTATACTGTGGCAAAACATTTGGGAATATTGCAATATTACTAAAAACAGTTCATTTGCCTACTAACATGGCCATTCTGGAGGAAATGGTTAGAAAGAATGAGTGGATTAGTGTGTGTTAATGAACTTGGCTGGGTTTGGTAGGAAAGTTAAGGGAAAAAAAAAAGAGGTACATAGGAGAAAACTGGCCAGTGTGTAGAAATTTGGCCAGGATTGGAAAAGCCAACTGCTTTTCTATCCCAATTTAAGATTTGAGGATTAAGCTCAAAACAGCCTTTGAGCCAAAGAAATCTTTAAAACCCAGTCCCACAGCAAAATCACCTTAAGAATGTGGCCTTCCCTCTTGAGATTAATGGCCTCAAAATATTCACTATTTGAGAGTGAAAGGATTGGGGAAGTATAGAGGGGAATCCAAGAAATAAAACAATTTGCAAATCATATCTAGTAAAGAATTTGTTATGAGGTTACTGAAGTTTTTAAGGGAATTTCATTACTAAAGGAAACATAGCATGGACTTAGAATGTCTTTGACTCTTTAGGGCTTAAAATAATCCTTGAATCTTTGATCTTCCACATGCAGGGAGCTCTACAGCTTCCAACAAAGGCCTACCAAAATGCCACTTTCAGATGTGGCCAAGAAGAAGAATAAAAAGGAAGAATCCCCTAGAGAATGGATCCAGGAGCCACAAAGTACCTACTGGAAAGCAGAATCAAGTTTAATCAGGGGCTAATGAGGACCTGAAAAATTTCATAACGCCAGCCCCAAGGGATTACCACATTGCTCTGCACCAGTGACTGCTGTGGCTTCCGTTCTTCCCTTTGCAGAATGGGAGTGTTTACTGCCATCCTCCCCTGGCTTTATCACTGCCTGGTGTCTTTAGAGTTCAAAAGTCAGCATGTCACGAAATGCTACATCCATATGCCCATACCAGCCTGAGGTCCTAGACTTTGAGTGGAGGCAGTGGCTGGATAGGATTGTAGATTATGTAGCTTGGGGTCGTGCAGCTGTGTATAGAAGGAATAGTAAAAGATATTTGGTAACCAAATGGGAGTACTAAGGAAAAGACAATGCTGTGCTCACCAAACACATTTCCTTTTCTTCCAAAGCACACAGTCCAGCCTCCCTCACAGATAATAGGCTCATCCAACAGTGCTGACCAAAGAAATATTGGTAGAATTGATATAAACACTACATTCAGACTTAGTTCATAAAATCTGTGAACAGAATCTTCTACTTTCTCTCCCCTTCCCAACCCCTGCCATTTGGACGTCAACAACCAGGGAAAACTTGAGAGCTACACATTGAAGATGACAGATTATTGATCAACCTGGGTTAAAAGGTTGTATGGAGAAGAGCTCCCACTTCTTCACTCTAACACATACTGGACTGCACGAGAATGACTATAATCCCGCCAAACTGGAAGCAGCCAGGATGTTCCTCAATAAATGATTGGATGAATAAACTGTGGTTGACCCCTACAATGGAATATCATTCAGGAGTAAAAAGGAATGAGTTATCAAACCATGTAAAGACATGGATGAATATTAAATATACATTGCTAAGTAAAAGAAGCCAGTCTGAAAAGGTCAATCTGCATCATTCCATAGGAAAAACTATAGAGATGATAAACAGATCACTAGTTTTCAGAGTTTAGGAAGGAGAAGGTTGGGGAAGGGCTGAATAGGTGAAGCAGAGGGGATTTTTTACGGCTATGAAACTATTCCGTATGATATCATAACAGTGGATACACGACACAAAGTATTTATGAAAACCCGCAAAATTTTACAGTACAAAGAGTGAATTTTATTATATGCACATTAAAAAGAAATCATTTAAGAGGTCAGAGGATCACAGGTTGGAATGCAGACTGTGACAAAAGAATCTAACTGTATTAAAAAGGTATGAAACTCACCGAAGGGATCAGAGGTGCTTACTTGTGTAATTTTGGAAATAAGGGAAGTCTATGAGACTAAAGATAGAAGGAACTGTGCCCCAGCACTACTCTACAGTTGATAGAGTTGTTTCACACAGGGATATATGTTAAAAACTCTAAAATCAGTATATATGGAACTGAATAATTAAATAAATGGATAGCAGATGATAAAAGCAGGGTATCTCACTATGGGAGTGGGAGGTTACACACAAGCAAGGAGAGAAGTCTAGAATGATCCATGCAGTAATGGACTAGAGTGGGAGACATCAATATGGATTTATGTTTAGCTTAATATAGACCCAATTGATGACATATAAAAATATTTATAGATATATGTATACACATGGGTTGGTATATATACTCATATATTCCCTTATTCTGCCAGCTGATAGTGCCTAGAAGCAACAATACTCCAGTAGCAACAAGCAAAACTGGCATCCAGATCTTTCCTAATACCACTCTCCAATAAAAAGAGCCAAGATTATTTGGGAAAATGGCTGATTCTAGGACTGGAGCAGGAAACATGCAAGATGAACTACTACAACATCTAGTAGTGCCAGAAAGTTAGCAAATGCTTAAAAACAAAACAAAATCCACAATGGTGGAATTACATCAGAAGAAATAGGAGTCAACTGAAAGAGCTCCCAATGGTCAAAGCTGGAACAGTTTAACCAATGAAATTAAGTATTGGATTCCATCTCAAAGTATGAAATAAATATCCCCAAGTCCATAATGATATAAAGAAGTGACTGAATTAATAAACAAATGGAAGAAAAGAGACACATCTCCCATGCAAAAAAATTCCAAATAATCTAGGTAGACACTCCAGTTTTAAAGAAGGATAGCATAGGTCTCCACTCCTTAACCGTGGGCTGCACATAGTGACTTCTCCACAAAGAGAACAATAGGGAGCAAGGGAAACCCATGAACTACAGTGGAGAAACCTGAAAAACTACCTGAGCCAGGTGATCAAGCACAACATCAACAGTCATGTTGATAGTATATATTCTTAATATGATGTCATAAAAATGGCAATTTACCTCTGTGTCTTCCCAAAACTCGTAACTAGAGCCTAATCATAGAAAAATCAGACAAATCCCAACTGAGGGGCATTCTGCAGAATGAATACCTGGCCAGTTTTCCTCAAAACTCTCAAAAACAAGGAAAGTCTGAGAAACTGGCACAGCCAGGAGGAGCCTAAAAAGACCTGACAACTAAAAGTAATGTAGCATTCTGGCTGGGATCCTGGAACAGAAAAAGGATATTCATTAGATAAAAATTAGGGAAATCTGAGTAAAATATTGACTTTAGTAAATAATAGGAATATTAGTTCATTAATTGTTCCAAAAGCACCATAACAATGTAAGATGATAATAATAGGGAAAACTATGTTTGGGTATGTGGGAATTCTTTGTACTATATTTGCAACTTCCTATGAATTGACATTCTAAAATTACAAGTTTATTTAATTAAAAAAATGTTTAAGTATGATATTAAGATCACTTATTCTTTTATTCTTTTGTTAACTTTTTCTCAAGCTAAGTTGATGGGGTGGGATAGGAGGTTTATAAGGTTACTTCTGTTTCTAAAATTCTGTGATTTCATGACATAAATCTGCCAAGAAATTTATCACAAGCAAAAAAATCCTAAGACTATTGGCATTAACAGTCCAGTAATATTACTATTAACTTTTTTTGTTCAATTTCATGCCTATCTAATAACTAGGAAAAAATTTAACTTCATTTCCGTACTTTTTCTTGACAATATGCAGTGTTTGCCAGATCTTTCCTCCAACAATCATCACAAAAGCAAAAAGTCTCTTGTAATGTAGAGTGTTTACTGAGAATGAGCTAGCACAGCATGGGAAAAGTGGTTATTTTTAAGCAGGCCCATTATATTCCTCTGGAGAGCAATGGTGTACATATTCAAGCAAATTCACTAGGACACAGGGCAGATGATGAAAGAATATGACTGAAAGGTACTGCTGTGGTTTCACATTAGTAAGCTGGATGACCAGTGGCAGGCTAGCCCTGTGGGAACACCAAGAATGGAGAATGGAAGGGAAAAAAGAACTTCCCATTTCTTCTCTAAAATGAGAGTTACTATTTCCTAAAGCTGTACAGTAAGTAATGGATGGAGGACAGGCAGGGTGGTAATTGTTATAAAGGTTCTCAGATGGGGGTTGGGGGAAAGGTGGCTGATATGCATCAAGAACACACAGTGGATGAAAAACTGTTGAGTAATTGTAGCCAACACAAAATATGTCCCATATTTAGTCAATTGAACAGCACTAGAGTTCAGCCTGAAGCTAACTTACAAACAAGATCTCCTGAGTGATGGGGTAAGAAGACTCAGTGAGCTACTGTTTATAACATGTCTGCTTCTGGCAGAAAAGGGAGGTCTTTTTTTTTAAAAAAAAAAGAAACTGGTAACTTTAATATTCATAGCTTTTAAAAAAAAACTGTCAAGAAGAGATTTAAGAAAAGCTGAGAAAAGACTGAGTTGAAATCAGAAGAACCTTGTTTGATTTATGCAATCAGTATTTTAAAATTCCAAACAAGCAATATATTTTTATTAAGCACTTGTTTGCTCCTGTATTATATTCTACTCTTTAGAGATTATAAGAGGAATGTAAAACAAGGTCCCCCTACTGTGAGGGAACTTGACCCCAGTCTAACAGCAGAACCAGAGCAGGTAACCAGACATGGAAAATTAGAGAAGCCAACTGTTGGAAAATATCAGAGCAAGAGGATGTCAGAGATGGGCTTACTGGAATGAAGGCCAGTAAAAAATAATTAGAGTCTGATTCCTAAAATATGTTTAAAGAAATACATTTTTATTGTTTATGGGTGATTAAAGAGAATTATGCAATAAATGAAACCTTTAACAAAGAGGTAAATGCAATCCTGCCTACATGACCAGTTACCTAGAAAGGCATGCCAGTAAATCCCCAGTCAGAAAGAACACAATCTTGTAAGCAGCCAATTCCAAACATTCCTAAATCCAAAAGACAGTCACAGCATCCCTTTACTGTGTTCTCTAGGTCCCTGTTAGGTTATTTAGCATTATCCACAGTTGGGCACCCAAAAATCTATTTTCCCACAGTCTTCCCATAGAATCTCAGCTTCTTTCAGCTACTGCTCATTGCTATCAAAGCCATGCGAAGCCATTCCTGGATCCATTCTGGGAGAGCAAGGGTGGATTCTTTATTTTTCAGAGTAGGGTATGTAAAAGACAAAAAAGAGCCTCCTTTTGCCAATACCCATCACTTCTCAAGGCAAGATCTATCACATTATTTTTCTGGAAGAACTCACCACCACTTTTAATGAAGAGGTAAAAGAATAAAAGAGGTAAAAGGAACAGTTTATTACGTCGTGTATACATAGGTTTGTGGTTCTAAGTTACTTGAAAATGGTGTGTTCATCAAATAGGTTTTTATGTATTCTTTCTGAACTATTGTATTTATGCTCTCTTTAATAAGGAAAAATCTTGGTTTTCACTATAGAAGCATATAAGATATTTTCAGTTTCAATTCTATCAGAATTATCAAAATTCGTTATCATGGGAGACCCCATTAGTGAGATATTATACTATTAAGACACTCTTTTTATAACTCTGTTCTTTTGAGTCCTCTGCCTGCTCTCTGTAATATTTTTACCTCTCCAGCAAATGCTCACATTTCAGTCTTAAACTAGAAATATTTTTTAAAAAGACATTGTTTTAAGAAGATAAAAAATGGCTTTCAAAATATAACTTTTTAAAGATTCTACTTCATGCAAATGAAAAGCCCAAATATAGCTCAAAATGAGAAACTCCCACAAAGAAATAAAAAAAAAAATCCTAGTCCCAAATGAAGACCTGCTTATTTGTGGCAGCACATTGAAAGAATATGCTCACACCCCGGAAATTCTCAGTAACCAGCTTTTCTCCATAACACTTGGTATAGATGGGTTCTTCAAAGAAAAGAGATGCTTTTTCCAGAAGCAGCCCGCTCTTTAGAGACAAATCACTCTGTGGTGTTTGCGTGTGGTGACAGGAGAGGGAGAAGGCAGGGGGCTCTGCACCCTTTCCCTCGAAGATTTGACTCATCCCATTCGAGGGCCACTTTATTTCTGTTGAGCCCATGGTAACAAGGTAAATGACTAATACAGGTATATTGTGTTTTCCAGAATAGGATTATTCCTTTGCTTTTATCTTACTGGTTTACCATTAAAAATAAAAATATAATGCAGCGTATTATATTAAATATTGGAATAAAATGCTTTCTGTTAAACATATTTCACCTCCATAGACAGAAATTTAAAATAATGAAACATGTAATTTAGTGAGATTAGTAAAGGGATAGAGAAGTACCTCTTCAGACAAATCTCAAATATAAAGAGTTCCCAAACAAATTCATCATTCATTCATTTTTAAAACATTTATGCCAGACACTATTCTAGAGAAACAAAGCTCAATAAGGTCTAGTGTTGGTTCCTGGTTGCAAGAAATTTACTAGCTGGCAAAAAAGACAAATATGTAAACAATTAACGAGGTCCTTGGAGTGAGCACTCATCCAACCTGACTCATGTCCTCATACGAGGAGATTAGGACACACAGAAGGACACCAGGAGTACATAATCACAGAGGCATGACCCTGTGAAGAGGCAGCAAGAAGGCAGACATCTGCAAGCCAAGGAGAGACACCTCAAGAGAAACCAACCCTGCCAGTACCTTCTTCTTGGACGTCTAGCCTACAGTACTATGAGAATACACATTTCTGTGGTTTTAAGCCACCCTGTAGTATTTTGCAGCCGGAGCAAACTAACACAACTCCCCAGTAACCACCCCCCTCCCCACCACCAACAGAAAATTCTGGTTCAGCTGAGGCTAGGCAGGTATAAATCTGAATGTTTTAAAAGCACACAGGTGAATCCCATGCCAGCACTCTTAGGGTTATGTCTTGAAAAGGTCAGCTACCAAAGAGAACTGTGTGTTTTGCCAGAGATCTCCTTCCTGCTGCATACCTTCACTTATCTTCCACACGTGATCTCAACCGCCACGGTGTCGCTGCTGCTATCTTGGTTTGGAGAGGTTTGGGACCAAAGATGACTGCTCAGACCTGACCCTAGTCATCACAGAGAGGAAGCAGAGCAAAGAAACAGGAAGCCAGCTAGGCCTGCCAGTTAGGATGGGCATCCTACATACTTTCTACATACTTTCTACATCCTACGTACTTTCTACATATTATGACCCTGCAATTCAAATCTCATGGATGCACTGCCATACCAAACTTATTTCTATGTGGCTGTGCCTCTCTCTTGGGGCTCCTTTCAGTTCTCTAACTCTGGGTTGTAGTTAAGTTTATCAAGCACTCTTGGAAAAAAAAAAATCACTTCGTTTATCTGGGAAGTTCCTGCAGAAACAGTTCTTTTATAGATCAGGGTCTTCAAAATCTGACACTAATGATGTAAACTTGTCCCAAGGCAGCTGGGCACTTGGTAACACAGTGAGCCCTCAAGCAAACTTGTGAGGTTGGAGAAATCTGTCTTCAACATTTTAGCCTCTTCTGTTTCCCGTTATGTCAGTGAGGCCACTCACTGATCCTGGTTCCAGACGTCGGTGGCCCTTCTGCATTCTACTGACATTTGATTTGGAGAAAGTTCTCCTAAAATTCATTTACTCAGTCATTCACTCACCCAGTACTTTCTGAGTTTCCTCTCTATTGCTGCTGGCCACTCACTGAACTAAGAGGTAGGGAGACAATGATATTTTCTGTTCTTAAAGAGATTATAGCTGGGGGCAGGCAGAGGGGATTCAGCAAATACTGTTACCAAAGAAGATACAATTACACAGAGATTAAAAAAAAAAAAAAAAAAGGAGCAAGAGTAGAAACAAGGACTATGAGGGTGCAACCCAGAAACCCACCTGAAGGAACTACCCCAGGGGAAGGGAAAAAGTCCCGTTGCAGGCTCAAGCCAAGGTAGATGTGGCTGGTTCGAGAAGCGTCAGCTGGTGGGCCACAGACACCTCTTTGGAACATGAACCCTAAGAGGGAGGTGGGAACCAGACTATGCAGGGTCTCTATCTATCATGGAGCTGGAATGGGGGCGGCTTCCTATTCATGAAATCATCTGGTTAATGAGAAAAAAAATCAGCACACCATTCGGATTCCAGTGTGATCATTACTAGCACAGATTTCCTGACCAACTACATTTCAAATTCCTATTGTAGGTGGTGATAGAACCTGGCTTGCTGATATGACTGTTGTTCAAGCACAAAAGCCGTACTTGAAATTAGCCCCAAGCACAGCAGGTTTTTTTCCTTAAGCAATCCACATGAGACTTTTTTATTGTATCAGATGTCACAAGGATGACAGCCATTTATCCACCATCCAAATGGAATATGATTTTTTTCAACCAAATTTAGCAACTGGACAATGTTTATACATTTAGGAATGTTAACTTCTCTGAAATAGCGATACTGAAAGTAGATGTTCTTTGGAGGGCTTTTCCGAGCCGGCCTTCCATATAGGGCTTGCCTGTACTTGCCTGGCTTATCTCCCCCTAGAAGAAGAAAATAATATCTAATCCTGGCATAGGAACTGTTCCAGGGCTGACTATACCCGACCCCCACCTCCTTTCTCTTCGAAAGCAAAACTATACATTTCCACATAAACAACAGCCGGCGAGAAGGCACAAATGCTAAATGGGAAATTAACTTAGAGTGGGTGAGACAGACTACTAAAATTTTGACTATCCTACTAAATTTAGCCAAGGAAGATCCATCTATGCCAATTTAAAATGGTTCCCAGGAGCTGCCCGATCACACATTTCAGCAAAAGACAGAGGACCAAAATAGAGAAAGGAAATGTAGTTATTCCCTGCATCGAAATGTGCTTCTAATTAAGGTGTCTATGCACACATACAGAAGAAATAAATAGCTCTTTTCTGCTGGACAAGGATTACTACGTTTTCTGATGAATTCACTCTGGCTTGCCGACTCTTTCCTTCACTTAGCCATACAGACCCAGATGAGCTGGAGCTGCAGAAGGGGAAGGAAATTCAGAATTGCCATTATGTCAGGGGGAAATCCCACCTTTTTTTTTTTTCCCATGAATTTCAGTTCAATATTAAAATGCACCAGGTATACATTTGTTAAATGTATTAAGTCGACTCCTTCTTCTATAGTACTTCTCTCTCTAGTTCCAGTTCTGTGTTGCAAAGACTGCTTTATCAATATAATTAGTAGTTTCTTTTCGCAAATGTTTTCTTTCATGCTTCAACTACCACTGGCATAAATAATAATGTTAGAAATAAATGATTACACAGCTGTGACTTTGATCTGGAGATTTTGAAGATGATATTTGCATTATTTTAGAAAGAACTACCACATAGAGTGTGTTTTTAGTTGTTTTGCACATTGCCATAATTATATAACCTATGGCTTTGGAATCAGGACTCTGAAATAAATGTGTAGTTCTACCCCTGACTTTCTACATAACCTTGACAAAGACATTTACCATGTCTTGGCTCAGTTCCTCTATCCATAAAACAGGGATAAAAATATTGACTTTACTAATAGGGCTATGATTCAGATTAGTTATCCCAGCTTTGCAAAGTGCTTTC
The DNA here is from genome assembly GCF_029215605.1 of Mirounga angustirostris. Taxonomy (NCBI): domain Eukaryota; kingdom Metazoa; phylum Chordata; class Mammalia; order Carnivora; family Phocidae; genus Mirounga; species Mirounga angustirostris. Next base: position 70,934,290 of record NW_026991716.1, read on the forward strand.
AAAAATCATCAGGCTGCAAAAATCACATTCAAGCAAAGGATGTACTTATTCTGCCCATCCTTCTAAATACCATCCTTTCCCACTCAAAGCATTCATTCTCTTCTCCCACATAATAGATTCTCTCAGGTGAGAAAATAGCCTAAGGGTGGATGTCATCAGGTCACCCCTTCTGAAATAATTTTATGAAATGTGAGGCGATACATAAATCAGTAACTAAGACAAAGTTAGAATTAGGTTCTGATACCAATGGCCTCTTTTTATTAAGATTACACTGAGTTTTTTTAGACTCCTGGTTTTTGTATTATGTCAATATTGTCATCATACTCATTATCATCAATGTTTATTGAATGTGAACCAGCTGCCAGGCACTGGACTACCTCACTTAATCCTCAAAACAATGCAGTGAGTGAATTGTCATTATTATCCCCATTTTACAGGGAAGGTAGTTGAGGCTTACAAGGATCAAATAACTTGAAGTACAGGACTTGTAAGAGGTGGAACTGGACTGCAAACTCGGTTCTAAATGATCCCAGAGACCCAGCTTTTTTTTTTTTAATTAAATGTTTTTCTTATTTTTATTTTATTTTATTTTATTTTATTTTATTTTATTTTATTTTATTTTATTTTATTTTATTTTAAGTAGGCTCCAAACCCATGGCAGAGCCCTACATGGGGCTTGAACTCACAACTGTGAGATGAAGACTTGAGCTGAGATCAAGAGTCAGATGCTCAACTGACTAGAGCACCCATTTTTTTTTTAAGATTTATTTATTTATTCTAGAGAGAGAGAGAGCATGAGCAGAGCGGGGAGAGAGAGAGAGAATCTCAAGCAGACTCCATGCTGAGTGTGGAGCCCAACACGGGCTTGATCTCATGACCACGAGATCAGGCCCTGAGTCAAAACTAAGAGTCAGCTGCTCAACCGAATGTGCCACCCAGGGGCCCCAGAGACCCAGCTTTTAATAACTTTTCTATATTCCCATTATGCTAGTCTTTGTGACTAAATTACACAGCAACCAAAAATAGGAAATATTTATGGAAACAAAGAAGACATCAAGAAATTGATGTTACTGCTGGTGTAGAAAATGCCCCAAACTAAAGCAGCTTTTAAATTAAGAGTCAAACAAACCTATACTCAGCTGAAAGGAGGAAAGTCAACCCTCAGAGAGAATATAGTTAATTCTTCCAATCGAACAGTAGCAGCATGAATAGAATATACTTTTATATTGAATATATCTGACATATTATTTTTCACATGTCCCCTAAATTATTTAAAAATATAATTAATGCTTTTAAAATAAAAATTAAATCTGTAAAGGGTGATTAAAAAGACATTGCATTAAGTTGAGCATTAAAACAAATGAATTTTAAATTTCCTTCTATCTCAAAAGGATAGAATTTCCTTCTATCCTTCATTCTATCTGAATCAAATGATTCAGAGAATCATTGGTGAAAAAATAAATGAATTGAACAGCACTGTTCTGTGTATATACTGTATTAGATCACTTTCACATTTCTCATGGAAGCTTTTTAAAATTTCTCCACTCCCCATTAGTCTCCTACAATTACTCAGAATTCCTTCCTCTCACTAGGTAACTTTCATTCATTCTTAGATGAACAGACAATTTGTCATCCACACCAGGAGATTTTTGATACTGAAAGGGGACCAAAAATTTGAAATTATATATTGTTCTGAAAAACATTTATTTACTGAAAATAAACTGTTTTTTTTTAAATTTCATTGGCAGATTTATAAATAGTTGTACTTAGAAGCTATTTCCAAAATTAAAATTCTTTATGAAAATTAAAAAGACATGTATATTTAAAGCCAATTTTTCAGAACTTCTTTATATTGACAATCTGAATATTCAAAAATAAGCAGAATAATCAACCAGTGTCTGAGCTGTATTTGTTCTAGATACTTACTGTATTGCTAGTATTTTTCTTAAAAAAATCAATATCCTAGAATTTCTTTTTCATGAAATTGCTTGCAATCTTCAAGATGCATAATTTATTCAGTTTACATATTTGAAATTGTTGACACTTTCAATTGACTCTTCTCTGTCAGTCACAGTAGTTTTCATCAAATGAATTCTCTAAATTTATGATCCTTTTTAAAGTTCCAGCTGGTTTAGATGCTACAGAATTTTAGTTTTCCTCAATTTTATTCCATTCTGACAAAGAATATAAATTCATTGTTAAGAGACAATTCTCCATGGGTATCCCACATTACTGCATGTCTTCAGAGTGACAGGTGACTATCTTTTGTTCTAGACTACCTTTTCAAGTATGTTTATATAGAGAACAGCCTTGCAAGATAGAGATAATGTCTCCCTCCAGAGCAGAGGACAGTATTAGAAAATAAAAATAGTATCTCTCTCTGAAGCAAAATTCAGGCATATTTACTGCCCATTATAAAAGATTCAGGCCCTCTAACATCAAGATTTCTCTCCTGTAATACAACTCATTGTGGGTGCAGTATTCATCTGGGGCTCTTTGCATCAGATATGAGATGATTTGGGAGATATGAATTGGGGCTCAGGGAATTAATGTCAAAAATTTCAATACTCTGGCTATTACTATTGTTATAAATACTAAACTGTCCTTCATCTCTGACCCGGGAGGCTCATGTCTTCTAGCACCATCCATAAAACTGGCAGGCCAACATAAGAGCTTGAAAATAAGGTCAAACTTCAGACTTTGTCAGAGTTCTTGCTAGTTGGTGTGATGAGAATAGCATGCTGATAGAGGCATGAATTTGTAGAAGAAAAGGAGGGAGAATTTTTTCGGTCAATTAAAGGAATTTGAGGGAAGCCCATAACTTATTTAGTCAACTGGCAATAAATGATCCTCCAATTCATCACCTGTTAATGAGGAAGAATTGAGGAGATGGTTGTAATCTAAGTACTGGGAAATCAGTTCAAAGATAGCTCCCCAGAAGGGAAGATGGTAGCAGAGTAAGAGGCCCCTAGACTTGCCTCATCCCATGAATACAACTAGATAACTATCAACTCATCCTAAATACCCCAGAAACTAACCTGAAGATTGGCAGAACAAACTCTACAACTAAAAGTAGAGAAGAGGCCACATCAAAGAAGACACAGTTTGGGAGAGACACAGATTGTGACCACTGTGGTGGGGAGGGAACTGTGGTCATGGAGAAGGGTGAGAGACAGACTAACCACACATGGGAGCACATTGGGAAAATGAACTCCCATAGCAATTGGCTTGGAAAGTGAGAGGGGCTGAATTTCATGAGTTCTTGCAACCAGTGGGGCTTAAAGTCTAGAGTTCCAATGTCAATGGGTTTGGGTCAGGGAGAGCCTAGAGGCACTGGGGCTGCTCTTGGAAAAAAAGCAGGGCAAACAGCCTGTGGACATTCAGTGTGGAAATGGCAATCTGAAGAGGATTGGGGGCACACAGTAGGGTGATTATTTGCTCATCTTGGAGCATGTCCCACAGAGGTAGCATTCATGGAGAGACCTCTCCCAGAACAAAGGAACAGGCAGGTACCATTTCCCTCCCCCACCCCTCAGCATAACCACAGGGCCACCTGTGGGAACCAGTGCATTGCAGACACTTGTTACCTAACTTGCTTACACCAAGCTCCCCCCCGACACACACTCCAGTGGACTGCCTACAACAGGCAAAGAGAGGCTCGAAGATAACTGCCCTAAAGGATAAAGTGGCCAGGACACAACAGCAGAGCACACACAGCATATACTGGAGATACTCTCTGAAGAGCTAGGCACTGGGGAATAGAGGACACTACATGGTAGGGCACTATGGTACCTCTTTTTCATAAGGCCATTACCTTCAAGAACAGGATACATAGCTGACTTTCTTAACACACAGAAACAGGCACAAAGACTTAGACATAATGAGAAGACAGAGAAATTTGTCCCAAATGAAAGAATGGAAAAAGGCCATGGCCAGAGATTGAAGCAAAACAGGTATCAGTAACATGCCTGATGGAGTATTTAAAACAATGATCATGGGGTGCCTGGGTGGTGCAGTTGGTTAAGCGTCTGCCTTTGGCTCAGGTCATGATCTCAGGGTCCTGGGATCGAGCCCCACATTGGGCTTCCTGCTCAGTGGAGAGTCTGCCTCTCCCTCCCCCTCTGCCTCTCACCCCACTTGTACTTTCTCGCTTTCTCTCGCTCTACTCTCTCTCAAATAAATAAAATCTTAAAAAAAAAATGATCATAAAGATACTCATTTCACTTGGGAAAAGAGTAGAAGACATCAGTGAGACCCTTCACAGAGAGATAAAAAAAGAACTCATCAGCGATGAAGAGGGCAATAAACAAGATTAGAAACATGCTTGATGCAAGGAACAGCAGGCTGGAAGCAGAGGAGGAATTAATGACATAGAAAAGAGAAGAATAGAAAGTAATCAAGGTGAACAAAAGAGAAAAAAGAATTATGCAAAATGGGAATAGACTTAGGGAACTCAGTGACTCTATCAAATGTAATAACATTCATAGTATAGGAGTCCCAGAAGAAGAGAAATAAAAGGTGGCAGAAAATTTATTTGAAGAAATAATAGCTAAAAACTTTCCTAATCTGGGGATGGAAACAGATATCCAGATCCAGGAGGCACAGAAAACCCCAACACAAATCAACAAAAGCATATCTACACCAAGACATACTGTAATTAAATTGGCAAAATATAGTGATAAAGAAAAAAGTTCAAAAGCAGCAAGACAAAAGAAGACAGTAACATACAAGGGAAACCCCATCAGGCTAGCAGGGGTTTTTTCAGCAGAACTTTCCAAGCCAAAAGGGAATAGCATGATATATTCAACCTGCTGAATGGGAAAAATCTGCAGCCAAGAATATTCTATCCAGCAAGGCTATCATTCAGAACAGAAGGAGAAATAGTTTCCCAGACAAACAAAAACTAAAGGAGTTCATGACCACTAAACCATTCCTTCAATAAATATTAAAGGGGACTCTGAGTGGAAAGGAAACACTAAAAGTGACAGTATAAAGGTAGGAAAGACAAAAGCAGTAAAAATGAATATTTTCATAAAATATCAGTCAAGGAACTCACAAAATAAAAAGATGTAAAATATGACAACATATACCATATACCTAAAACATGGGGAGGAGGGGAGCAAAAAAATGGGTCAAAGTTAAACAGCCATCAACTTAGTATAGACTGCTATATGCAGAAGATTTTTTTTTAAAGATTTTATTTATTCACCTGAGAGAGAGACAGACAGACAGAGAGAGCATGAGCAGGGGAGAGAAGCAGAGACAGAGGGAGAAGTAGACTCCCCAATGAGCTGGGAGCCTGACATGGGGCTTGATCCCAGGACCCCAGGATCAAGACCTGAGCTGAAGACAGATGCTTAACCAACTGAGCCACCCAGTGCCCCCAGAAGATGTTATATACAAACCTAATGCTAACCACAAATCAAAAACCAGTAATAAATATGCAAAGAATAAAGAGAAAGAAACCTAAATATATCACTAAAGAAAAGCAGCAAACCACAAAAGAGAGAAAGACAAGAAAGGATCAGAGAAAATATTCAGAAACAACCACAAAACAGGTATAAAATGGCAATAAATACATATCTATCAATAATTACTTCGAATGTAAATGGACTAAATACTCCAATCAAATACATAGGGTGACAGAATGGATAAAAAAACAAGACCCATCTATATGTTCCTTAAAAGAGACTCATTTTAGACCTAAAGACACCTGCAAATTGAAAGTGAGGTGATGGAGAAACATTTATCATATAAATGGATATCAAAAGAAAGCCAGAGTAGTAATACTTATAGCAGACAAAATAGACTTTAAAACAGACACTGTAACAACAAAGAAGGACACTACATACTAATAAAGGGGACAATCCAACAATAAGATATAACAGCTGTAAATATTTATTCACCCAACACAGGAGCACCCAAATTCATAAAACAGTTAATAATAAACATAAAGAAACTAATCAACAAAAATACAATAACAGTAGGGGACTTTAGCACCCCACTTACATCAATAGACAGATCATCTAAACAGAAAATCAACAAGGAAACAATGGTTTGAATGACACACTGGAACCAGATGGATTTAACAGATATATTCAGAACGTTCCATCATCCTAAAACAACAGAAGACACATTCTTTTCAAGTGCACATGAAATACTCTCCAAAACAGATCACATATTAGGCCACAAAGCAAGGCTCAACAGATTAAAAAAGACTGAAGCCATACTATGAATCTTTTCTGACAACAATGCTATGAAACCAGAAGTCAACCACAAGAAAAAAACTGGAAAGACCACGAATACATGGAGGTTAAATAACATGCTACTAAACAATGAATAGGTCAACCAGGAAATAAAAAGAATAAAAAAGTACATGGAAACAAATGAAAATGAAAACACAATGTTTCAAAACCTTCAGGATGAACTAAAAGCAGTTCTAAGACAGAAATTTATAGCAATACAGGCCTATCTCAAGAAGCAAGAAAAATCTCAAACAACCTAACCTTACCCCTAAAGGAGCTAGAAAAGAACAACAAACAAAACCTAAAACTAGCAGAATAAAGGAAATAATAAAGATTAGAGCTGAAATAAATGATATAGAAACTAAAAAAGCCAATAGAACAGACCAATGAAATGAGGAGCTGGTTTTTTGAAAAAAATCAATAAAATTGATAAACTTCAAGCCAGGTTTATCCAGAAAAAAAGAAAAAAGACCCAAATAAATAAAATCACAAATGAGAGAGGAGAAATAACAACCAACAACATAGAAATACAATTATAAGAGATTATGAAAAACTATATGCCAACAAATTGAACAATATAAAAAAATGGATAAATTCCTAGAAATATATAACTTACCAAAACAGAAATAGGAGGATATAGAATTTTGAACAGATGGATTACAGCAAAGGAATTGAATTAGTAGTCAAAAAACTCCCAACAAACAAAAGGCCAGGACCACATGGCTTCCTAGGAAAATTCTACCAAACATTTAAAGAAGAGTTAATACCTATTCTTCTCAAACTATTTCAAAAAAATAGAAAATGAAAGACTCTTCCAAATTCATTCTACAAGGCCAGCATTACCCAGATACCAAAACCAGATGAAGACCCAACAGAAAGAGAGAACTACAGGCCAATATCTCTGATGAATATAGATGCAAAAATCCTCAACAAAATACTAGCAGACCAAATCTAACAATATATTTTAAAAAATCATTCACCACAATCAAATAGGATTTATTCCTGGGTTGCAAGGGTGGATCAATATTTGCAAATTAATCAATGTGGTACATCACATCAATAAGAGAAAGGATAAGAACCATATGATCATTTCAACAGATGCAGAAAAAGCATCTGACAAAGTACAACATCCATTCATGATAAAAATCCTCAACAAAGTAGGTTTACAGGGACTATACCTCAACCTAATAGAGGCTATATATGAAAAACCCACAACTAACATCCCCAGTGGGGAAACATTGAGAACATTTCCCCTAAGGTCAGGAACAAGGCAAGGTTGTGCACTCTCACCACTTTTATTCAACATAGAACTGGAAGTCCTAGCCACAGCAAACAGACAACAGAAAGAAATAAAAGGCATCCAAATCAGTAAGGAAGAAGTAGAACTTTCACTATTTGCAGATGACATGCTAGTATATATAGAAAATCCAAAAGACTCCATCAAAAAAAAAAAACTGCTAGAGCTGGTAAATGAATTCAGTAAAGTCACAGGATACAAAGATCAATATACAGAAATCTGTTGCATTTCTATACACCAATAATGAAGCAGCAGAAAAAGAAATTAAGAAAACAATCTCATTTATAATTGCACCAAAACCAAAAAGATACCTAGGAATAAACCTAACCTAAGAGGTGAAAGACCTATTCTCTGAAAACTTTAAAACTCTGATGAAAGAAATTGAAGATGACACAAAGAAACAAGAATAAATTAGAAGAATTAGATTAGAAGAATAAATATTGTTAAAATATTTATTTTAAGCAATCTACACATTTAATTCAACCCCTATCAAAATACCAACAGCATTTTCCTCAGAGCTAGAACAAACAATCCTAAAATTTGTATGGAACCACAAAAGACCCTGAATAGCCAAAGCAATCCTGAAAAAGAAAAGCAAAGTTGGAGGCATTACAATTCTGGACTTCAAGTTATATCACAAAGCTGTAGTGATCAAGACAGAATGGTACTGGCACAAAAACAGACACATAGATCAATGGAACAGAATAGAAAACCCAGAAATAAACCCACAATTATATGGTCAGTTAATCTTCAACAAAGCAGGAAAGAATATCCAATGGTAAAAAAAGTCTCTTCAACAAATGGTGTTGGGAAAACTAGCCAACTATATGCAAAAGAATGAAACTGAACCACTTTCTTACACCATACACAAAAATAAATTCAAAATGGATTAAAGACATAAATGTGAGACCTGAAACCATCAAAATTCTAAAAGAGAGCATAAGCAGTAATCTCTCTGACATCAGCCGTAGAAATTTTTTTTCCATATAGGTCTCCTGAGGCAAAGGAAACAAAGGTAAATTAACTATTGGAGCTACATCAAAATAAAAAACTTCTGCACAGCAAAGGAAACAATCAACAGAACTAAAAGACAACCAACTGAATGGGAGAAGATATTTGCAAATGACATATCCAATAAAGGGTTAGTATCCAAAATATATAAAGAACTTGTAAAACTCAACACTCAAAAAACAAATAATCCAATTAAAAAATGAGAAGACATGCACATTTTTCCAAAGAAGACATACAGGTGGCCAACAGACACATGAAAATGTGTCATTATCAGGGAAATACAAACCAAAACTACAATGAGTTATCACCTCACACCTGTCAAAATGGCTAAAATCAGCAACACAGGAAACAACAGGTATTGGTGAGGCTGTTGCAAGGAACCTTCGTGCACTGTTGGTGGGAATGCAAACTGGTGCAGCCACTCCGGAAAACAGTATGGAGGTTCCTCAAAAAGTTAAAAATAGAACTACCCTATGACCCAGCAATCACACTAGTGGGTATTTATCCAAAGAATATAAAAATGTTAATTCAAAGGGGGAAAAGAGAGAGAGAGACAAACCAAGACAGACTCTTAACTAGAGAGAACAAATTGATAGTTACCAGAGGAGACATGGGTGGGGGATGGGTTAAGTAGGTGATGAGGATTCAGGAGTGCACTTGTCATGATGAGCACCAGGTGATGTATGAAATTGTTGAATCACTACATTGTACACTTGAAACTAATATAACAATGTATGTTAACTAACTGGAATTAAAATAAAAACATTTTAAAAACAAAGATAGTTGCCCAAAAGGTGCCTAGGTTGTACGAACCTTCATCCAGATGGGTATGCTTTCTTTTTTTTTTTTTTAAGATTTTATTTATTTATTTGAGAGAGAGAGAATGAGAGAGAGCACATGAGAGGGGGGAGGGTCAGAGGGAGAAGCAGACTCCCTGCCAAGCAGGGAGCCCGATGCGGGACTCGATCCAGGGACTCCAGGATCATGACCTGAGCCGAAGGCAGTCGCTTAACCAACTGAGCCACCCAGGCGCCCGATGGGTATGCTTTCTTAACAGTTAGGCTTTCAACTTTAAGTCCTCCACACTGTGACAACTAGTATTAAGATTTATCCTGGAATTGAAGAAAGTTCCATCCCAACAGTTACAGAGATGAGCATCTACGCGGTGTGAGAGAAGGCAAATTTGCAGAAACTGTGGCAGAAACCAACTAATTGTTAGGACTCTGCCTGGATCATTTGGGAGACAAGAGGGTGGGGTACTTAATGATTGTTTAAAAAGAATGGCAACAGCTGGGACACCTTATTTCTTACTTCCTTCTGCAGGCTCTCAATCCAAACTTAGATCCATTCAGAGATGATAGAAAAAGGTCTCAGGGTTTTTGCAGTGGGTCTTGGCTGGCTTTGGGTGATCTTTAACCCTCACATAGAGGTTTCTCTGAAAGAGATAAATTCTTAGGGGGAACTACAGCTGAATCACTGATGAGTATTCAGGCTCTTACTGCCCAGATTGGGTTACAATGCTGATGAAAGTGAATCAATGGAGAATGAGAAACTAACCCAAAGGACATTAGATATATTTTTACTGTCAGCCTCATTGCCCTGGGAAACTCCCTTAGCTCTTTTGTTAAAATTGGGCAAAAACTTAAGAAATGTTAGCATAATAATGGGGCAGCAAGTGACCTAGACTAAAGCAGATTTCTTTTTTTTTAATTATTTTGTGTGAGTCAAGAACAAGTCACCAAAATATGCAAACCCCATAGCCCTAGCCTAAAAACAATATGGCTGCAGCTGCTAAATTAAGGAGTCCTCAAGACAGAAATAGTCACAAATAAGAACCTCGTCACTCAACATGGGGCTGTGGAGGAGATGGTGGTAGGGAGGCAAAACATTGGAAATTCATCTGGTTGAGCTGCTAGCAGTGGCTACACTGCTTGAAACCAAACATAAATGTCTTAAAGTCATAAAGCTCTCTTCCTAGGTGCTCCCGGATCCTTTCCTCCCCCTCTACCCCACCTCAGTTGTTTTAAGAAAAATGATTAGGGGTGATGCTGAGGACTCTTGGTCACCAAAGGCAAATCAAAGCCAAATACAACCATTTGAATACCCTAGGGAATTTCAAAGTGGGAGGGATTCAAACTTGTATGGCTGTCTTGGCTATAGACAACCAAGTCACTATCCTACTTGGACATGTGGAAGGAAAAGGCACTTGGATTTCACTAATGGGGAGCTGGGTTCACAGTGGGGAAAGAACAGATTTTGTGGCATCCTGGGGAACTTTTGGGCCAATTCAATGTACTGTTGCTATTTCTTCTATATCTGAATATATAACAAGAGTTGAGGTGTTAGATCACTGTTCTTCCCCATCTCATAAAGGCCAGGAGGAAGTCTCCCAATTGCAAATGGCCACATGGAGAGAAGTAATAACAAGACTTGTACATTTCTCTTCATATCATTTCCCTGTCCCCTCCCACATGGTCCAACAAAAACAGTTATAAGATCCCAGGGGGAAAAGGGAAATGACAGCCCCGAAGGCTTGACTTAGAGATAGCAGGAGTAGTAAGAGATGTAATATATCTCAATAATAACCCTATATAGCCAGTGAAAAAGGCTAATGGGAGCTTCAGACTTACTGATTTCAACTGCTGTTCCCAATGCACTGGCTTTACAGACATTGTGACTATAACTGAAGCCACTGTGCAAACTGGTATGATGTCTTAGACATTGACAACACCTTCTTTTCTAGCTCACTGGTACCTTTTGGCCAAAATCAATTCACGTTCATGTAGCATATCCTTCAACATACATTTACAATATTCTCCTTGGGAATATCTTTATGACAGCCTAAAGTCCCCTACCATTTGCCAGCAGTGGGTGAGTCAGGATCAGGACAAATGCTTCTACCCTTTGATATCCAAAGCTTTCACTGGGTAGATAATATCCTTTGGTTGATAAATGAGAAGACTCAGTTTCAGCTACTCTAACTGCAATGTTATCACATTTCTGCCAGCAGGGGTGGCTGATAAACACTGATGAAATTCAAGGGTCTGCTGAGTAAAGTTTCTTGGGACTATGTGGGTGAAATCACAATGTTCATTCCCTTTGGCAGTCAAGGGAAAACTGCTGTTTCTGGCCTCCAGCCACCAAAAAGGAGATCAACATCTTATTTGACTCTTCAGTACTAGAGACAGTATGTGCCTCACTTGGGCATTCCACTTGGGTGTTTATATCAGCTAATTCACAAATTAGTATCCATGGGGTGGGGGCCCAGATGAACAGGTTGCATTGGAAGTTGTCTGGCAAGCTGTGCGACGCTCTCAACCTTTGGTCCCACATCCCAAAGACACCTTTGAGCTACAAGTTTCTGTTACTGATGATTTTTTTCAATTGAGCCTCTGGTAAAGAGAGGCAGTCACCACCCAAAAGTGCCTCTTTTAGTTTTAAATTTGTCATCTCCCTGACATGCCCATTAGGATGCTAGCTGGCTTACTGAGGACTTGTTGAAACTGAACACTTGACCCATGGAGGCCTTGTGACTCTCCCCACAGCCTGATAGTCTCATTTGGGGGTGAGGATGACTCAATTAACAACAGAAGAAGGGCCTAAGAAGCCTTGATTCTCACATGGAAATGGTATATTCAAGAACACATCTAGCATGGCTTGAGTAACATCTCAGCTTTACCTTAAAAAAAAGAATAACAGCTGTTCCTTTGGGGGGAAACTTTATCCCCTACTTTCCCACCTGAAGGAAACTGCTGGCTCATTGGCACCTTCAGTTCAAGGAGGTTCACCTAAGTGCCTGAACCTAGTTGACTAAGGGTTTAGCTAAGCTGAAACCTAATAGTGTCTGTTGGGCTGCATGACTTTTCAACCTCAATGCCAGCTATGCAGACTAAAAGTGGACATGGTTGCTCCACTGAGTAAGTAGAACTCCAGATTCTCCTGGCTTGAGCCAATATTCTTTTTAATGAACTTCATTATATTTTTAACTTTTGGGCTGTTGCCAATGGCCTGGCTTTTTGGTCTGCCACTTGAAAAGCTACAGACTGGATAACTAAAGACAACCCCATATTTTCCATTCCAGTTGAATAGGCAATTGTGTCAAACCATTTTTTAAATAATCCATCCTTTTCCCACTAAATTGAACTCCCACTCATAACATATAAACTTCTCATAGACCTTGAGATTTCAAACTATTTGTCTCTCCCTGTGCCCATATTGATTATGGTATATGAGACACCTGGTAATGAAATGTCCCCATTACTGTTCATCTATTTCATGCTTACTTTCTATTTTGAAGCATTTATTTTTTTGGTGTGCACTTTTAAGATGATTTTATCTAATGCCCCCAAAATTTTGTTCTTGGGATTTCATTTAAATTACATATTAATTTTGGAGAATTTAGATTTTAAATAATAACTAGTCTTTTCATTTGATGTATTTTTCCATTTGTCCAAATATTCTTTGTATGCCTTCTAATAAGGCTATAGTTTTCTTTCAATAAGTCTTGAGCTTTTCTTATCAAATTTTGCCAATTTTAAAAATTGTTTTCTTCATGAATATATGCATGAATTCACGCATTTGTTCATGTATGTTACCGTTATGGATGAAATATTCCCCCCTATTTCTATTTCTAGGTCTGTATTGCAAGACTAGAGGAAAAACAATTTGTTTATCTTTTGTCCAGCTGCCTTACTAAATTTCCTTATTAATTTTTATGGTACTTCCCTAGCAGGTCATTGGTTTTCAAAGAATAAATCTGCAAAATAAATCTGTTTATCTCTTCTTTTCCAACACTGTTTCTTTCATTTTCTTATTGTACTAGTTGTTACTCAAAAAAATGCTGAATAGTAACAATCATAAGAGGAATCTCTGATTAGTTACAGAGACTATCCAGCACAGGGCTAAGAGGATGGTTTCTTAAGCATTAATGCATAACTCTGAATCACAAGCTTGCCACTTGCTGTTTGTGTGTTCTTGGGCAAATTATTTAACCTATGTCTTGGTTTTCCTATCTTTAATATGGGGATTATAATAATATCTATCACGTATGATTTTTGTGAGAATTATTATATGTAAAGTGCCTAGAACCATCCTTGCACATAGTAGGCACTATAAAAGTGTTAGCTATTATATTTTTTCTTGATTTAAGTCAAAGTTTTAGTGTTTCACTGATTAGAATGGTATTTATTGTAAGTATATGGTAAAACAACATAATTAAGTAGTTTCTTATCCAGTTTTACTGAATTTTTATTAGGAAAAACTGCTTTATTAAATGGCTTTTTAACATCTATTTATATGAGCACATGGTCTTTTTACTGAAGTCATAATGGATTATACTAATATTGAATCACCTTTGGAAATCTGAGCTACCTCTTAGTAATAATGCATTATTATTTTGAAATATTCTATTTACCAACATTTTATTTAGAGTGTTAGCATATATTAATAAATGAGTTTTGTTTTGTTTTGGGTACTAAATTGGTAATTGGTCAAGTTTTGTTATTAAGTTTGTGAGATTTATAAAAAAAATGGGAAGGTTGTTAACTTCTTCTATGGGTTGCAATAGTTTATATAACTTGGACTAAACTTTATTCTGTAAAGGTTAGATAAAACTTGGGTGAGAACGCATCTAGCCTTGGTGTCTGTCTGAATGGTACATCTTTATTCACCTTTTCAAGCTTATCTTTGGTAACTGGTCTTTTCAAGGATCTTACATCTTCTTAGATCAAACTTGATATTTTATCTTTTGCTAGAAAATCATCCATCTCGTCCAGGTCTCCAAATTTGTTATGAAAATATATGTGCGGTCTTTTATAATTCTCCTACATCTCTTCTATGTCTGTATTTCTGTCTACTTTCTCATTCCTAATCTTGTATATACTTTGCTCTCTCTCTCTCTCTCTCTCATCATCAGGTTTATCTGTTTTATTGGTCTTTTCTAAAAACCATATTTTAGACTTATTTTTTCCTTTACTATAGAGTTTTGTTTTTTACCTAATTAAATCCAGTTCATCTTTTAAATTTTCCTCTTTCTATTCTCTTTTGGTTTCTTTTGGTATTGTTTTTCTAATTTTTTAAGATGAATACTTAGCTCCTTTATTTTCTATTTCTCTTCAATATTGAGGATATTTAAAACTACTGATTTTCTCCTGAGCACAACTTTTGGGGTTTTTTTAGATTTGGGGATGAAGTATTCTCATTTTCTTTGCTTCCCAAATGACATCATTTCTTCTTTCATTTCCTCACTGGCCCAACATAATATTTATAGAAGTACGATTCTAAGTAGTTGGAATTTCTGTTTATCTATTTACTATTCATTTCAAATATGATAGATTTATGACCGAATTTGTGACCTATAAAAAGCTGAAAATACCATAAATCAATTTATCATTTTGTGGTCAAATTCATGATTAGTTTTTGTGAAATTTCCAGAAATGTATAGAAATTATTATTCTCTTCTTAAGGAATATAAAGGCCTACTTATACCTATAAGATTTAATGTATTAATTATATGATTCAAGTCTTCTGTATCTTTGCTATTTAATTTTATCTACCAGAATTTTTAAATTCTGATAGAGGTATACTGAAGTTGCACACATTCAAATGCATGAATGATAATCACTGTATTCAGGTACACACATGTGAATTAGTAAGTATTATTTGTAGAGTGTTGATTAGGATTGCATTCAATAGTGAGTATGAGGGGAGCCTGGGTGGCTCAGTCGTGAAGCGCCTGCCTTCAGCTTAGGTCATGATCCCAGGTCCTGGGATCGAGGCCTGCATTGGCTCCCTGCTCTGCAGGAAGCCTGCTTCTCCCTCTTCAACTCCCCCTGCTTGTGTTCCCTCTCTCGCTGTGTCTCTCTTTGTCAAATATATAAATAAAATCTTTAAAAAAAAATAGTATGAGAAATCCCAACAAATGGTGACGAAATAGCAACTGATTTATGTAACAAAAAGTTGTAGATAAGCAGGCAGGTAGGTCTACAGGGTGTATAAGAACTCAAGAATGCCATCAAGAAAGCAGGACCCTTGCTCTTCTGTTCTGTCATGCTTACTAAAGACTGATACAGTTCTGAGATGGCTTCTATGCTCCAGGCAGCAGAAAGGAGGGAAAAGAAGAGGACAGACTTCAATGCTTATGTCTCATTGGCCAGAACTGAGTCACGGGGCCATCTATAGGGAACATGGAGTCTGATAAAAATAAGCTTTTAGCTTTAGAATTTCCAAAATGGAGGAAGGCAAGTGAAAAAAAAAAAAAAAGGAATGGGTGTTGTGGTAATCAGCCAATAGTATCTGCCAAACATAAGAACTGTTAAGACATATATTCAGAATTCAAAGTTTTAATATTTGCTGCTTCTTGCTTTCCTCAGTGCTGCTCCAATATCCCTTCATCTCCCCTCTGTATTTTAAAAAGTTGTAAGAGTTAAAGACATTAATACCTAACTTAGGGTATTCTCTGGTAATCGGAAGAATTGAAAAGAGGAGACCTTTACTGAGTTACACAAAGAATCCTTTTGGGATTTTGACTGAAGTTACATTAAATCTATAAATCGGTATAGGAAGAATTCAGGTGTTATAACATCTTCCCATGATGAGTATGGGCTACTTCTCTATTTTTAAAATAAAAAAAAATGTATTCAAAAATGTTTTATAGTTTTCTGTATATAGGTTTTACACATTTATCATTAGATTTATTCTTAAATATTGTACTTTATATTTTTAATTATTTTAAATGGTATCTTTTATAATTATTATTACTCTAATTGTTTCCAGTATATAGAAGTGTAATCAAGTGTTTTTGTGTATTGATCTTATGTTCAGCTACCTTGCTCAACTCCCTTATTATTATTATTATTTTATTATTACTATTATTAATATTACCTGGAGGATTTCAAGTAGATAATCATATCATCTGAAAATGACCTTTTTTCTCTTTTCCTATCTTTATGACTTTTAATTAATTCCTTTTTCTATGGAACTGGTTAGAAACTCCTATACAATTGTTGAACAGAAGTGGTGATGTGTTGTTGAAAAAAAGTTTAAAATTTTAAGAGGAAAATATAGATGAATATCTACCTTACTATAGAAAATGATCTCTTAAACTACCACAAAAATATTTAATAAGAAAGAAAAGATTAAACTTGTGATATTATTTATAAGAACTTTTATAAGTCAATAATAAAAATATAAGAAGAAATGAAAAATGGGCAAAAGACCTAAATAGGTATTTTACAGAAAAGAAAACATGTACTACTATAAAGAATATCAAGTCAGGCTCAATCTAGTATTCAGGAAAATGTGGGAAAGAAATAGGAGGAAAGTTATTCATTCATTCAATGCGCAAAAACTAAAATGTTGACAATACCAAGTACTGCAGAGATTGTAGATCAATGGGCTCTCGCACATTGTCGATGGGATGTAACTTGGAATAATTGCTTTGGAAAACAATTTAGCATTACTTTCTACAGTTGAATATTTGCACACCCAATAAATTAGCAATTTCATCCTAGGTATTGCCCAAGCGAAGTTTAGCAAATGTATGCCACAAAACACCTAGCAGCAGCCCAGCAATATTACTGATAGCACAAATCTGGAAACAATCCAGGTGTCCATTGACAGGAGTTTGACTAAACTATAGCATAATCAGAGAAATATTAAATATCAGTGAAAATTAATGGCCCAAACTACATGCAACACATGGATGCGTCTTATTATGATAATTGTGGGTGGAAGAAGGAAGTCCCAGAAGATACATACATTATGATAACCACTTTGTAAAATTCAAAAAGAAGCAAAACTAAATATTTTTTAAATATATGCGTATAATATTTTTTCTTTAAGGTAGGGCAAGGATAAACACAAAATTCAAAGTAATGGCTATTCTAGAGCAGATAGAAAAACAGAATTGGAAACAGCACATAGATGTATATTAGATTCCAGTTCTTGAATTGGGCAATAGATTCATATAATATCATTATATTGTTAATGAATATATAAAATTAAATAAATAAAATAAATGAAGGCCATGAATAAGCAATGATGGCAATATGACATAAACCAAAGATGATAATTAGTCCTATGTGGTGCCTTCAGGTTAAAAATAAATAATAATCATAATAACAAAAACAACAAACAAATAAATAAATAAAATGAATTCCATTTACAACTTCCATCCTGCCAAACTGGTGGAAATTTAAACCCAAGTATTTGGAGGATTTTCCTACCCATGCCCCATAAAGGTCCTAGGGTCTTATCAGAATAAAAGCATTGGGAAGACCCTTCCAGTCACCCAGCCACTAAATTACTGAGATTCCCATTGTCCAAACTCACTCCATGTTGTTCTTTTATCTCTATGTCATGCTTTGTATTCTTTTTTTTTCTTTAAAGATTATTTATTCATCTATTTGACACAGAGAGAGACAGATAGAGAGAGAGCACAAGCAGGGGGAGCAGCAGAGGGAGAGAGAGAAGCAGGCTCTCTGCCGAGCAGGGAGCCCGACGCGGGGCTCGATCCGAGGACCTCGAGACCACGACACGAGCCGAAGGCAGATGCCCAACCGAGCCACCCAGGCGCCCCCATGCTTTGTATTCTATAAGCAATTTTTCCTTCCACTCTGTGACACAATCCTTCCTAGAAGCAAAGGAACACAAAGTCTTTGATACCTTCTAGGAACTGAGCAATAAAAGAAAAAATACAGAGAAAAGGTAACAAATTATTATCTAAAAAAATGCTAGACATCACTAAAAAGAAAATGTAGCCTCTATTCTTTTTACTCACCTGTGAGACATACTCTAGTAAGGCTGCACTTCTTTCTCTACTTTCAGATTTTCTTGGTCAGATTTGTTACATTCTTCTGAATAAATGAAGTAAAACCTTCCTTGCTATAACACTAAAACATTTGCTTTGCCTCTAAACCCAACTCTTTGGTGACTGAACTTGAGGAAAAATTTAATTACCATTTTACATGTAACCTTGTTTACTTCCAGAATCAGGAACTGTTGCAATAAATAAGAAAATGAGGAAAGGCACAGAAAACAAATTAAGAAAACTGTCATACCAAGTGGGAAATGGGCCCTTTGGCAAATTGTTTTTATTGCTTTTTTTCCTATTTATCTGAACATAGAGTTTATTAGTATTATATTGCCAAATGAAGCAGCTGACTCTAGCTCAAGTTTATTACTAACATTATCATTCATTAATAATAAATTTATAAGCCAAATAAGTATTTCATAATATTCGCATGATCCAAACTATGACCTACATTACAGCTATTTAATGAAGGATGATCTTGGGTCAACTTGCTAAAAATCAACAGTGCTTGCCCTTATAACATAACTTCATTCTCTCAGCCTGACATGTTTTTCTTATATCGATTAATGAGCTCTTCTATTTTTGTCTTTTCCATGTTTAACTTGCAAAGAGAAAAAACATCTAAGTTGATACAGCTGAGTGTCAGGTAGAGAGGAGCTGTGGAGCAGAGAGAATTTTGAGCGGAGAATTAAATTTGGAGGGCAGCTGTGGAAAGATAACAGTCTAAGCTATAAGAATAGAAGAACTCTCCCATTAAGGGAGGAAGCAGGAGAAAAGAAAATAGGGAGGTAAGTGCTTTCCAGGATGTGATCATGTACAAAAACTTACTTTCATTTACCAAGTGTAAGATACATCAGCTTCCCAGCCCAGAACAGAACAGTAATAATAAATACAGATTTTCTTCTGTCTTCAACATAGACATTTTCCCCTTTTATTTTTGCATCTCTCAAGCTGACAAAGGAAAACTAAAGAGTAAATGTGGATCAAAAAGGTGTTTCTTGGATTAAAGGTACCTTTAAACATTTGAAGAAACAGATTCTAAAATTTTGAATAAACATAAGCACATAGAATATGCTTTTAAAAATCTTTGTGGGCAACTATCATTATTTTTCATAGGTATCAAAATTATACTGCAAACAATAGGCTTGGCTCTTGTGAAGACATAATGTAATCTAGTGATATATATGCTATTATTAACTATATATGTGAATATGTTCACATATATAATATAAATATCATGTTAAGTGTCAGTCTTCATTTTTATAAGATTACTGCCCTGACCTTTTATGTCATTTTTGGTGTTTAATTAATTGGAATAATTAAAAATTAAATAAATTAAAAAGAAGACCAACACATCCTAACAACTGGCCAATAATGTGTCTCAAGTTCAAGTCCATGCACGCCCAAGCCTCTCCTTCTTTCAGAAGTAACAGATTGCTTTTAAATCCATCAATACAAACTTGAAATTTTTATTTCATTTTTATAACCACCAACAAGTATATGAGGTCCATGAGATTTTGCCTCATTCATCAAGCATCTCATAAATATGAGCTCTAAGTGCTCCCGGCCAAACGGTGCCTCTCCCAACTTTAACACTACCTGTCTCACTAGCACAAATGGCACAAAGCACTGATCCTGAAAAGGAAGCTAGATCAGAACTGACCACATACTTGCCCTTGAGAGTATTTGAGGGAAACTCAACATGCCTCTCAGGCACTGCCAGAAGTCCAAAATTCTCACTATCTTCATAACCACACCGTACTCAATACAGCTCTGTCCATTCCCTAGTCCAAAATCTTTGACCTTCCAAACTTTCCCACTGTACTCTCTGAAACTCACTCTTCCAACTCTCCTCTAGAGCTTCTAACTCTCCTACATATTAATTCCAACTTTTTCATCTAACAAAAATTTAGCTAATCCCTGAATATGCTGCTTCTCACAAATGGCTGTTTTTTTCCTCTCATATCCCATGTGACGCCACAGGCCTGGATATCAAGTTAGTGTCTCTGATCTTCATTGCTGCTTGTAGAAAATGTCCTTTCTTCCCACCTTCCATTAAAAAAAAAACCAAATCTTTGAAGCATAGTCATGATACCTAGGGTATCATTCTACAGTGGTATAGATGGTGATCCTAGAGGCACCATCAACCTTTGAATCCCTCTCTCTCATTTGTTGTCCACTCCACCATTACTCTCCACCATTACTTCTGTCATCATTCTTAGTGAGCTCCATATTCATGTTGATATCCATTTAACACCTAGGTCTCTCATTCTTTGACTTCCTTATTTCCAGCATTTTTTTTTTGTCCTTTCCACTTAAGCAATCCAATCTCAAGGTTATGTCTCAGAAATTTTCATTAACAGTTACTCACTGCATCACTTCCCAAATCTTACTCTACTAATTTCTATCTTTCCAGATCATGTACAGGCATAGCTTTGAGATACTGCAGGTTTGGTTCCAGATTACCACAATAAAGTGAACATCATAATAAACCAAATCAAATCAATTTTTTGGTTTCCTAGTCCATATCAAAATTATGTTTATACTATATGTAGTCTGTTAAGTGTTCAATAGCATTATGTCTAAAAAACAAAGTGCATACCTTAATTTAAAAATCCTTTATTGCTAAAAAAAAAATGCTAGCCATCATGTGAGCTTTCAGCAAGTCACAATCTTTTTGCTGGTTAATGGTCTTGCCTCAGTGTTGATGGCTGCTGATTGATCAGGGTGGTGGCTGCTAAAGGTGGGGGTAACTATGGCAATTTCTTAGAACAATTCAACAATGAAGTTTGCTGCGTCAACTGACTCTTTCATGAATGATTTCTCTGAAGCACACGATGCTGTTTGATAGCATTTTACCTACTATAGAAGTCTTTCAAAGTTAAAGTCAATTCTCTCAAACCCCGCCATTGCTTTATCAACTAAGTTTATGAAATATTCTGAATCCTTTGTTGTCATTTCAACAGTCTCCACAGCATCTTCACCAGGAGTAGCTTCTATCTCAAGACACCACTCTCTTTGCTCATCCATAAGAGGCTCCTCATCCCTTCAAGTTTGAACATGAGACTGCAGCAATTCAGGTTCCACTTCTAATTCTCTTACCCTTCCCACCACATCTGCATTTACTTCCTCCACTGCAGTCTTATACCCCTCAAAGTCATCCATGAGGGTTAGAATAAACTTTTTCCGAACTTTTGTTAATGTTGATATTTGACTTCTTCCTATGAATCATGAATGCCCTTAATGGTATCTAAAATGGTGAATCGTTTTCAGAAGATTTTCAATATACTTTGCCCAGATCCATCAGAAGAATCACTATCTATGGCAGCTATAGCCTTACAAAGTGTATTTCTTAAATAGGAAGACCTAAAAGTCAAAATCACTACTTGATTCATGGACTTCAGAATGGATGTTGTGTTAGCAGGCATGAAAACAACATGAATCTCATTGTACATCTCCATCAGAGCTCTTGGATAATCAGGCATTGTCAATGAGCAATAACCTTTTGAAAGGAAATCTTTTTTTCTGAGTAGTAGTTCTCAACAGTGGGCTTAAAATATTCAGTAAACCAGGTTGTAAACAGATTGCTGTCATTCAGGCTTTGTTGTTCCACTTATAGGGCATAGGCAGGGTACATTTAGCATCATTCATAAAGGTCCTAGAATTTTTGGAATGGTAAATGGGTACTGGCTTCAACTCAAAGTTACCAGTTTCACTAGCTCCTAACAAGAGAGTAGAAGTTTTAAAGCCATGCACTGACTTACATTGACTTGCAACAGGCATTGACTTCATGCATTGATTTACATTGACTTCAATAGGCATTGACTTGTTTGCTATGAAAGTCCAAGATGGCATCTTCTATGACTATAAAGTTATTTCATCTACATTAAAAATCTGCTTAGTATAGGCACTTTCATTAAGCATCTTAGCTAGACCTTCTGGTAAGTTGCTGTAGCTTCTACATCAGCACTTGCTTCACCTTGCATTCTTCTGTTATGGAGGCAGCTTCTTTCCTTAAACTTCATGAACCAACCTCTGCTACCTTCAAAATTTACTTCTGTAGCTTCCTCACTTCTTAGCATTCTTAGAACTGAAGAAAGTTAGGGCCTTGCTCTGGATTAGGCTTTGGCTTAAGGGAATGTTAAGGCTGGTTTGATTTTCTATCCAGACCATTAAAACTTTCTCCATATCGGCAATAAGGCTGTTTCACTTTCTTACCCTTAGTGTGTTCATTAGAGTAGCACTTTTATTTTCCTTCAAGATCTCTTCCTTTGCATTCACAATTTGAATAACTGTTTGGCACAAG
The DNA here is from genome assembly GCF_029215605.1 of Mirounga angustirostris. Taxonomy (NCBI): domain Eukaryota; kingdom Metazoa; phylum Chordata; class Mammalia; order Carnivora; family Phocidae; genus Mirounga; species Mirounga angustirostris. The sequence continues at coordinate 70,956,960 of NW_026991716.1, forward strand.
AGGTCTAGCTTTTGGCCCATTTCAGCTTCTGAATGCCGTTCTAACTAAGCTTAATCACTTCCAGCTTTTGATTTAAAGTGAGAGACATGTGATGCTTCCTTTCACTTGAACATTTACAAGCCATTAGAGGGTTTTCAATTGGTCAAATTTCAATACCGTTGCATCTCAGTAAATGGGGAGGCCCATGGAGATAGAAAGACAGGGGAATGGCTGGTTGGTGGAACAGTCAGAACACAAGAACATTTATCAATTAACTTTGCCATCTTACATGGGCATGGCTCATGGTGCCCCCAAAACAATTACAAGAGTAACATCAAAGATCACTGATCTCAGATTGTGACAAACATAATAAAAATGAAAAAGTCTGAAATATTGTTGGAATTGCCAAAATGTGACACACAGACACAAAGTGAGCAAAAGCTATTGGAAAAATAGCACCAATACACTTGCCCAGTGAAGGGTTGCCACAAACCTTCAATTTGTAAGAAATTCAGTATCTGTGAAGTACAATAAAGCAAAGTGCTATAAAACCAGGGAATGCATATATTTTAATATCCCAACTCCAAAGATGTTTGGATCTCAAGTCCATTGGCACATTTTAAAATTCTCTTATTCCCTTTATATTCTCACTTCTCTCAGCTTGGATTCCATAAAACATTGCTGTAATCACGTCATTGCATGAACTATCCACTCTCTTCCCCTCATCTCCTTCTCTGGCATTCTTTCTAGTAAAAGGAAAAACAAACTCAGTGCTAGTAAAATGCAACTCCATGCCAGCTCACATCTACTCTATAACAGATGAATTTGGCTGCAGCAAAATTCATAATCATTACTTTTCAATTCATAACCCAGATTTTAAGGTGCCCAAGAAATACTGCTACATTTCTCTTGTATAATTGCTCTCTTACTCCTCAAAAGAACTATTGTACAATTTCTCCTCTCTTCAACATCTATTCCATGCTTCTTCAAATTATTATCTCAATTCTTACTCCTTGAGAAAATAGAAGCAATCAGATGAGAGTATCTCAAAATCACATTGCAAAATTACCAGCAAATTTTCTTGCTATTGTTGAAATACACCAAGTGTACTTCTGCCTGTGGACCTTTTGCCTATAAGATTCTTTCTTCAAATTTTCACTAGGACTTGCTCCTTAACATCATGTAAGCCTCTGTTAAATTGTTACTTTCTCAGAGAGATGCTTCCCGACTACTCCATCAAAAACGTACCCATTCAGGGGTACCTGGGTGGCTCAGGTGGTTAAGCGTCAGATTTTGATTTCAGGTCAGGTCGTGATCTTAGGGTTGTGAAATGCAATCCCCCTGCTTAAGATTCTCTCTCTCCCTCTGCCCCTCTCTACCCTCTCTCTCCCTTTCTTAAAAAAAAAAAAAAAAAAAGACACCCATTCATTACTCTCTATTCTTACAGGGGATTATTTCCATTATGATCTTTATTAACATGTAAAGCTATATTGCTTATTTGTTTTCGTTTTGTGTCTTATATTCTAGGATGAAAGCAAGGGATTTGCTGGTCCTGTGTCTGAAGCACCTAAAACAGAGCATGAAACATAGACGCTCAATACCTACTTTTGAATAATTAATTAAAATCACATCATTAAAAATGTAATGAAAGATTCTCAAAACCTCTGAACTGAAAACAATGTTAACAAGAGAAAATAAATATCTGAAAAAATAGAGAGATACACCATGTTCATGGATTAGAAGACTATATCGTTAAGATGTTGATCTATGGATTTAACACAAGCCCAGTAAAAATGCATGAAAGCTTTTTTTTTAACCTAGATATTGACAAGCTGATTTTAAAATGTGTATGCAAATATAAAAATATATATAATAGCAAAAACAACCTTGAAAAAAAGAATAAAGTTGGAGGACTTATATTACTGATTTCAAGACTTGCTATAAAGCTACGTTAATCAAGACAGTGTGGTATAGATTTAGAGTAGGGAAATTAGATCAACAAAATATATTGAGAGTCTAAAGAGAGGCAAAAACATACACAAGTAATTAATCTTCCACAGAGGCATTAAAACAATCCAATTAATAACAGAAATTCTTTTCAATTAATGGTGCTGAAGCAACTGCATATCTAATCGGAAAAAAAAGAAACACCACTATCTTACAGTGTACACAAAATTTAATTGTACCATCGGCCTAAAATATAAACTGTGATGCTTCTAAAAAAAATAGAGAGTATCCTCATAGCCTTACGGTGGGATAAATTTCTTAGACAAGACACAAAAAGCTCTAATCATAAAAAAATGATAAATTGGACTGCATTGAAATAAAACTTTTCTGCTTAAAGACATATTAATAAGGGGTGCCTGGGTGGGTCAGTTGGTTAAGTGTCTGCCTTCGCTCAGGTCATGATCCCAAAGTCCTGGGATTGAGCTCCACATCAGGCTCCCTGCTCAGTGGGGAGCCTGCTTCTCCTTTTCCCTCTGCCATCCCCCTCTGCTTGTGCTCTCTGGCGCTCTCTATCTCTCTGTCAAATAAATACATAAAAATCTTTAGAAAAAGACATATTAATGAATAGGGAAGACACAAACCAGGGGAATATATTTACAAAACCTAAATATGAAAAACAACTGATAACAGGATATACAAATAACTCCTACAAATCAATAATAAAAAGACAAACAACCCAGTTAAAAATAGGAAAAGTATTTATACCTATACTTCTCAAATGAAGAATATAAATGGCCAATAAGCACACAGAAAAGTACTCAGGATCATTACTCATTAAGAAAATGTAGATTAGGGGTGCCTGAGTGGCTCAGTCGTTAAGCGTCTGCCTCCGGCTCAGGTCATGATCCCAGGGTTCTTGGATTGAGCCCCGTGTCGGGCTCCCTGCTCCTCAGGAAGCCTGCTTCTCCCTCTCTCACTCCCTCTGCTTGTGTTCCCTCTTTTGCTGTGTCTCTCTCTGTCAAATAAATAAATAAAATCTTAAAAAAAAAAAGAAAAGAAAATGTAGATTAAGAATTAAAAATAGAACTACCTTATGATCCAGCAATCACACTAGTGGGTATTTACCTAAAGAATACAAAACACCAATTCAAAGGGATACATACACCCCTATGTTTATAGCAGCATTATTTACAATAACCGAGATATAGAAGTAGCCCAATCAAGTAGCCCACTGATTGATGAATGGATAAAGAAGATGTGATGTACACACACACACACACACACACACACACACACACACACTGGAATATATTCAGCCATAAAAAAGAATGAAATCTTGCCATTTGCAACGACATGAATGGAGCTGAAGAGTATAATGCTAAGTGAAATAAATCAGTCAAAGAAAGACAAATACCATATCATTTCACTCATATGTGGAATTTAAGAAACAAAGAGCAAAGGGGAAAAAAAAGAGAGAGAGACAAACCAAGAAACAGACTCTTAATCCTTAATTATAGAGAACAATGGTTACCAGAGGAGAAGGTATGGAGGGATGGGTTAAATAGGCAATGGAGATTAAGGAGTGCACTTGTCATGATGAGTACCAGGTGATATATGGAAGTATTGAGTTATTATATTGTATATCTGAAACTAATAGAACACTGTATGTTAACTAATTGGAATTTAAATAAAAACTTTTAAAAAACAGAAAAAAAGAAAGAAAATGCGAATTAAAAGAACAATAATATATCACTACACACCCACCAGAATGGTTAAAATTTAAAAAACTGACAATGTAGCAAAGGATATAGAGAAAAAAGAATTCTTATACATTGCTGGTAGGACTATAAAATTATGTAATTGCTTTGGGAAAAGATTTGGCAGTTTCTTATAAAGTTAAACATATACTTTCCATTTGACCCTGTAATCCCACTCCTAGGTATTTACCCAAGAGATATACAAACATATGTCCACACACAACTTGCACATGAGTGTTCACAGCAACATTATTCGTAAGAGGCAAAAACTGGAAACAACCCAAATATCTTTCAACATCAGAAAGGATAAAAAATTTGTGGTATAGTCACTTAATGGAATACTACTGAGCAATAAAAAGGAACTAAATACTAATGTATAAATGGATATCCAAAATGAAATGGATATATCTTTAAAATTTTAAAACTTTAAAAATTTGTGGAGTTGAAGAAGTCCTATTTTTAAAAGTACATATGGTAGAATTCAATGTATACAAGTTTTCTAGTTATCTATTGTGTTACAGACTATTCCAAAACTTAATGGTTTAAAGAAAGTAAAATTAGGTATTTTGCTCTCAAATCTGCGATTTGGACACAGATTGTGAATATCCCATCTCCACTCCATACAATATCAGCTGGGTAGCTCCACTGGGACAGTCACACTTTCAAGATAGCTCACTCACATGGCTAGGTGTTGGCAAATTGGTGTTGGATGTTGAAACTCAGCCAGGACTGTTGGTTAAGGTCCTCAGTTTCTTTCCATATGGATTTTTCTATGGGCTATTTGGACTTCTTAATAATATGCTAGCTGGGTTCTCAGAGTGTCCCAAAACTCAGAAAGCAGAAGCTGCCCATCTCATAAAACATGGGCCTGAAAGTTGGCACAGCACGACTTCTGCCATTTCTATTAGTTAAGTTTTTATAGAGTCCTCCTATATTCAAAATGAGGGGATATAGATCTCACCTCCTGATGGAAAGAGTGTCAAAGAATATGTGGTCATCTGTAACTACCAGACATGCAGTACTAGAATACAGAAAGCTAATCTGTGTTGATAGGAATCAGAATAGTGTTTGCCTTGGGGAAGAGAAAGTAGCAGGCATTGACTGGCAAAGCACAAAAGGGAAATTCCTCAAGTGGGAAAAATGTTCTATATCTTCATTAAAGTGGTAGTTACAGAGGTGTATAAATGTCAAAATTCATCAAACTGTAACACTAAAGATCTGTGTATTTCACTGTATGCAAATTTACCTCCATTTAAAAACAACCTCCTTATGTGGAAGCAGGATCCTTCTAAGATAACTGAAAGTTTAGAAGTCAGTTTACTATATGCTCTGAGTTCTGTAGAGAAACTCTTCTTTCTTGATTATTTTTAAATTACTCTAGTAAAAGAAATCAGAAAATGCTGTATCCTAAATCATGTTCAAAGCCATTTTTAGGTTAAATAAGCTCAAAACTGATCTGGGAAAAAAACATTTCTATTCAGCATATATGTTAAAGCGATAGATATGCATATACACAAATGAATATTTACACATACATAATTTGATTTTGATTATTTTTATTCAGTTTTTACATTTGAGGTTTGAGAAAATTGAAAAAAAAATCCTAGCTAAAACCATTTAAAAATCAATTCAACCAATTTCTCAAGTATATTCTTATGGTGACATCAGATTAAGAACCATTTTTGACACCCTAAACTTGGTGCCCTTGATGAGCTTTAGGAAGGATGAGTTCTTCTAGAAGTTCTTAAATCACAAAGGAACTACTGGACTATTAAGTATATTTTATTAAATTTAATTCTTAATAATTGTTAGTCTATATATAGTGCTAAAGGAAATTCCTTTAAAAAATTACATTAACCAGGGCACCTGGGTGGCTCAGATGGTTAAGCGTCTGCCTTCGGCTCAGGTCATGATCCCAGGGTCCTGGGATCGAGTCCCGCATCGGGCTCCCTCCTCAGCAGGGAGCCTGCATCTCCCTCTCCCACTCCCCCTGCTCATGCTTTCTCTCTCTGTCAAATAAATAAATAAAATCTTTTAAAAAAAATTACATTAACCAGAAAATTCTGTTTTAAGGAATTCCGTATAAAGAAAGAAGATAGCATAATAGAACTTTAAAACTATAAACATTATTCATGACTGTTCACTTCAGTTGCAAAATTAAAGTAGCATCTATGTTTACAAAGGACTTTAGGTGGAAATTGTGTGCCTTGAGCTATAATCCTAGCAGTTCCCTTTTGCTGAGCAAATTTTCTTCATGTGAGCCTACCCTCCAAGCAGGCCATGTCAATGGTTCAAGAATTAGTGTTGACGAGTTAGCTATTCACTATCTTCCAAGAGATTCCCCATTGAAACTATGCTTAGAGTTCTAGGTGACTCTGTCTTCTTTATTTCCTAGGCTCCCTTCCCTTCAAGTGACCTTCCTCTGAATTCAAGTTCATAGCTATTGAATGTCATAAGTGAGTGCATGCTTGTGTTGGCAATTAGAGGAAAATAACACTTGGCTACATTTTAACTCCATTCCTTCTTCTGTGTTTGCAGACAGCGCTACCCAGCACAAGAACTGCCATGTGCATTTGACCAGTCTCCTTCTAATGCTGGAGCCCATGTTAGCATCTGATGCTACACATGCCCAAAGCACGGTATGTATACAAAGGGTCAGCCACCAGGGAAAAGGGCTTGATGCCTCCTACTTCTTGGGAATCCTTTTTCATAGGCTGCCAGTAACTTCAGGAGTGCTTCATGAATATCCAAATGCCTGAATGTAGTACGCCATCATGTCTACCCACTTCTAAAATCCCTCAAAATAATCTCTTTTCTCTCTTCTCATCCTGATTCCTAGGAGGGTCCCCAGGTCTTCAACATAACAAACTAAATAAATCCTTCTAAAATAGAATGATTGATAGGTTTAGACTTCACAGGACTACTTATAGAAATTGATTCCTAATTAATGGAAGAGTATCAAAAGTGTCGAAAGAAGGGTATGTATATGCATATTTTTTAGCACAAGCTATGTGTTCCATGCCTATTCTGGGATCCCATCTAAGATTTCCCCTGTTTTGACCCCATTCTGTTGGCTTACCAAAAGAATAATTTTCAGTGACTTGGAAACCCATTCAGAAATTTGCCAATCAATATAATAATGGGTTGAGAGTTGGTATTTGGAGAAAAAGGGGGTGGTGTTAGGATATTTTTATTTGTTTACATGAGATTATTGTAGAGTTCTGGATGAGCAGGGATACTCTGTATGCATGGGTTCAGCTCTCCACTTTTTAAAATATCAAAATAATGCAATATATGTTAAGAAAAAAAAAAAGACGAAGAAGAAGGTAGCGGGAGGGGAAGAATGAAGCGGGGGAAATCGGAGGGGTAGACGAACCATGAGAGACGATAGACTCTGAAAAACAAACTGAGGGTTCTAGAGGGGAGGGGAGTGGGAGGATGGGTTAGCCTGGTGGTGGGTATTGAGGAGGGCACATTCTGCATGGAGCACTGGGTGTTGTGCACAAACAATGAATCATGGAACACTTCATCTAAAACTAATGATGTAATGCATGGGGATTAACATAAGAATAAAATTTTAAAAATAAATAAATAAATAATAAAATTATCAATTTAATGACAATACATGATTCAGTCAAGGGGTCCTCCTGTAGTACATCTAACAACATTTGTTGGACCATTAGGTCACTTCCAGACTTCAATAAATAACAGAACTAGGAAAAAAAAATACTTTCATACCAGTTAATAAAGATGCACTGCCCCAAAACCCATCAAGGACTTCCTGTTTCCCCCAAACTCTGTCCCAGACCTTAAAACTCCCTAGGATCCAGCAATTCGAGAATTAATGTCTGACATGTCAGAGTAGAGTGCCTCTGAACCCCTGTTTCAGTCTATTGTAATTGGCCAGTGCCTACATGGCACCAGTTAACTATAATGAAAGCTGATGAGATCATATAATTGTATACTTTTTTCTGCTAATCATCTGTGCATATAGAGTCAACTCTGATATAACTTCATTATATCAATGGCTGATTGATAATATAAAACACAGCAAATCACATTAAATGCTCTTCATTTTACTTTGGAATTCATTATGTGATTTTCAGCAAGTTCAAACTTTTAACCATGGTTTTAAGCTAGTATCAAAGGTCAGTAATACAAACTAAGTTGTTATTATGTCCCAAATATCCAAGATAACCAACACACAAGGGAAAGTAAGGGAATGAACAAGTATTGAGCATTTTCCTATAGCAGGCACTGTTATCTCATTAAATTCTTTCACAACCCTCTAAGTACCATTATTTCCATTATTTCCAAATTCCATGGCAATTTAATGCTCAAAGTTGCATTTCTTATCACACAGCTCTCTAAGCACCAGCCCAAAGATGATCTGTTTTATGCCTTTCCAAAAAAACATAAGAAATATGACCATGCCAATTTCATTTTAGGAAACCAAGACTCAGAGAGGTTAAGTAGCTTGCTCAGGACTACACACCAATAAGGAACCCAGACCTTAAGTGAGAATTGAGATTTTTAGACTTCTACTCCAGACTCCCACTTCCTGGGGATATGAACTTGGCAGTATCAAAATTGCACTATTTGAGAATTATATTCCATTCAGGCTATCTCCCCTACTTCAAGATACCTCTTGGCAACAACAGAGCTCCTGTGTGCTTCCTCCCACCCTCCATCACCTTGGCATCAGTCCTTATCAGAGCCTTATTATTGTCTGGCTCCTCTGCGGAGACTGCCCATGACAGTCCCTCAGAACTGTGGGTCAGTACACGCATGCACGCACGCACACACACACACACACACACACACACACTCCCCTCTCCTCACCTCAGCAGGATTTTGATTAGTTAGAATTTTAAAAGATCTCAGAAACTTTCCCTTTGTTTTCAGATGAGATGTCATTTCTTGTTGATGACAGCCTCCACCAGGCAGAAAGGAGAGTTCAATGTTTTCAGCCGACCGGTGCACTGGGAAAGGAAGCCTGTTCTTATCAGTATGCAAACTCTCATTCTCCCCCTTGTCGGTGTAAACAAATTAATCTCATCATGAAAGGATGTGTTAAAAAGAAAGGAAGAGAGAGAATGAAGGCGGGAGCAGAGAAAGACAAAATTGAGGAGGGGGAAGGCGAGAATAAAGACTCCAAACAGAGATTGCCATGGAAGAAGAAAGAATGTTTCCCAGTGTAAAAGACTCTCCTTTCAGAAGAAAACTACTTCTGGCTGCAAAATAAGCCTCCTACTGTTAGACGATTTAACTCTATCCAGTCTCCAGGGGTTCCATCCAAATTAATTTCATTCCTTTGTCAGGATCCTTCCGTCTTTAGTTACCCGTCTCCATCTGTCCCCTTTGAAAGATTGCTGAGCACTCCAGCTTCAATATCCTTCTTCCCGGCTGCCTTAGGCTTTAAAGACCAATCTCTCACACAGAAGCAGCTCATCCAGGGACTCCGAGTGAGAACTAATTGGCAAGGGCCATCCTCTATAGGACCAAGAAAACCCCAAACAAATGGAAAATGCCAAGCTTTGTTTTAAATAAAAAGCTATTCTTATAACTGTTGATTCCACAATTACCATGTTATGTAGCTCTGGCAATGAATCTCTCCACTTACATTTTTCTCTAGAAAATCTGCATTTAAGGAAGCAATTACATATGTCAAATCATTCAGTAAATAAATTTGTATGAAATGCGAACCAGTTATTTAGCTAGCATCCCCCAAACAATAGAACCATCTATATAGTGTTTCAGTTGCAGAGGGCATAATTGAGATCATCTAGCCAATCTCTTCATTTTGAGGTGAGAAAACCAAGGCACACAGGGCCTGAAAGTTTCCCGACAGCACTACACAGTTAGTTAGTGGTGATGCTAAGAATAGAAACCAGATCTGAGTTGTGGTCCAATGATCTGATCTCTTTGTTGTAAAATGTGAAGATAGATAAAGCCAGAAAGGATTTACATTTAGAACAATGGGAAGCACTTTTATATTTATAATAAGCCCACAAATATAAACACCTGACCACTTTTCAAACACCAGTTCTCTTTCCCTTTCAGCACTCAGGTTCTGCGTTAAGAAATAAGAGCTATTCTTCATATACATCTAGAAAACATTGAAAGGGAAATGTGCTGCCTCAGAAATCATATACAATGTGCTTTATACTCAATTCTACGTGTTTGGAGTTTACCCACTCTTCTGCCTTACCTTAACATTTTTCTCTTCCATTACTATAGATAACTGTTGGCTAAATTAGAATAAAACAAAAACCTGCAACAACTTTATAAAATGTGCATTTTTCACAGTTTCTGCCAAACATCCACTGGTATTTAATAATGCCCCCATGCATACCCTCATTTAATTTTGGCACAACTCTGCCAAAAAACAGGTCCAATACCTTGGTTTTCTCCTTACCCAAGGGAAAAGGCCAGAGAGGAAAAGGGTCATCATCTCCCTGCCACAGCCCCAGACAAAAAGGGGCCTATGAGAATTCCTGGGGGCTGCAGGATTCTGCCTCATCTGGATCCCTGGGTTCTGGGCAATAGCAAGACCCCTTTATGATCTCTTAGGGGGACCAGATTGAGAAACCCCTGCCTGGACTGAGGAAGCAGAAACTGCTTTCACAGAGATAAAGACCACGTGGGTCAGGGCTCCAGCCCTGGGCCTACCAGATGTAGAAAACCCTTCAATCTCTTTGTGCATGAAAAGGAAAAAATAGCACTCAGGGTACTCACACAGACTGTTGGACCCTGGCAACGGCCAATTGCTTACCTGTCAAAGAAGCTGGACCCCGTGCCAGCGGGATGGCCACCATGCCTCAGGGCACTGGCAGCCACAGTCCTACTCATCAAGGAGGTGGACAAACTTACCCTGGGGCAAGAACTTAATGCACAGGGACACCACTTCTTTCCAACTCTCGGCTAGCACAATATCAAGGGCTCCTCTGTGGAAACCTGCGGGTCACCCTCAAAACAATAAGGACATTAAATCCAGCAACCTTTCTCCCCATGGAAGAGGGAGAACCAGACCATGACTGTTCCGAGGTGACTGATGAAGTCTATGTGAACCATCCAGATCCGCGGGATCAAGCCATAATGAATCCAGAGCTCATGCTGTTCAACGATAGTAGCAGTTACCTACAGGAGGGTGCCCAGAAAGCAGGTTATGCAGTAACCACAACCACTGAAGTCCTAGAAGCTAAGGCATTACCAGCTGGATGGTCAGCTCAATGGGCTGAATTATATGCCTTAGTCCAAGCCCTCACCCTCGGTGAAGGCAAGCGAGTCAACATCTATACTGACTCTCGATATGCCTTTGCTACTGTACATATACATGGAACCATCTACAAGGAAAGGGGCCTCTTAACCACAGCAGGAAAAGCTATCAAGACCAAGGAGGAGATACTGAGACTCCTTGAAGCGGTCTGGCTTCCAAAGGAAGTAGTAATCCTGCACTATAAGGGACACCAGAAAGGAGGCAACCCCATAGTGCAGGGAAATTGTCTGGCAGATAAGGCAGCCAAGACCACAGCCACTGAAGACATAGACAGAGCCCCTTCCCTCACCATGGCCCTAACACCCCCAGAAGAATTCCCTCCACCCAGTTATCCTAAAAAGGAAAAGGAATGGGCCATGGCTGAGGGGGCCACCCTGACTGAAAAGGGTTGGTGGATGATGCCAGATGGGCGCATCTTTGTTCCAATAGCAACTGGAGGGCAGCTAGTCAAGGAACACCACTGACTCACTCATCTGGGAAAAACTGCATTAGAGGCCCTTCTCTAGAAGCACTACTACATCAGTCAGCTGAGCACTATGATGAGCAATGAGTGAACGATTTATAACATGTGCTAAAAATAATGCTCGGTCTGCACCATGGTCCCCGCCAGGTGTCCAGGGGATGGGAGCAACCCCCTTCGAAGATCTAGAGGTAGACTTCACAGATGTGCAGCCGAGCAGGGGGTTCAAATATCTCCTAGTAATAGTATGCACATACTCTGGGTGGGTCAAAGCCTCCCAACCAGGACGGAGCAAAGCCGGGAACTCGCTAAAGTCCTCTTGCAGGAGATCGTACCCCAGTTCCGCCTGCCATTAACAATCCATAGTGACAATGGACCCGCATTTGTAGCAGACATTATACTCCACACCGCTTACCGGCCCCAAAGTTCAGGGAAAGTAGAGCGAATGAATCACACCCTCAAGGGAACCTTAGCAAAGTTTTGTCAGGAGACTAACTTTCATGGCCAGATCTGCTACACCTAGCTCTCCTGCATGCTCACTGCACACCTGGGACATCAGGTTTCTCCCCATTCAAATTAATATATGGACGGCCTCCCCTGTACTTGAGAAGCTTTCCAGAAAACTTGCATCAGGCTGGAGATAAAGGGATAAAGGAACAGCTTCGGGCCCTGGGGGCTACCCTAAATAAATTACAAAAGTACACCTTTGAGAGGGCCCCAATCTCCTTAGGGTCTCAGGTGCACTCTTTCCAGACAGGGGACTCAGTTTGGGTCAAAGATTGGAAGAAAGAAGAAAGCTCATCATTTGGACAAGGAGCCACACCAGTGGAGAGTCCAGCCAGATTTCATGAACTCACTCCAGCTTCACCTTCAACAAAACCCCACTGACTGATGAACACCTGCTCATCGTGGTCCCTGGCTCTCACTGGCATGATTTCCCTCATCTTGGGAGTCGGACTCTACACTGTTGCCCCTCCTGACTGGACTTTCCCCCAGAAGCTTCTACCTAAGGTCATAGATCCCACTTTTACTGGCCTTCTGCCAGTTCTGAGCGCATTTCACCATGGTTTTCCTGGCCCCAGTCAGTCATGGTCTTCTGCTACCTGGTGTGCTGTTAAGTTTATGATTAAGTCCGTGTTCGCCCCAAGCCTTGCAGTCAACCCTCAGAGTCAAACAGAATGATGCCCTCTAAACTAGGTGTTTAAAGGGTCATCAAAAGGGGGAATGATAAGGAAAATCTGTGTCCTAAGATGGTCGACCAAGCCAGCAAAAGAGTCCCAGTCCTTGCCCCGGGGCTCTTCTGGGTTCTTCTCCCTGCCCCGCTTTGCGCACGTGCCAAAAGTGCCAAGTATGTGGAAGTAGAAGTGTATAAATTGCCCCCTTTGTTTGTGCTCGGGGCTCAGACTTTTGGAGACCACTCTCCTCTGAGCCCACTGGCGTTAAATAAACCTCCTATCTTCCAAGATCTCCGAGTGCCGCTTGGTGTTGGGCGATCCAGTCCAGGTTCCGTAACACTATCACCCTATACTATCTAGCTTCTTGTATCCTACTTACGTTTAACTCCCTTTCTCCTTTTCTGAATTGTCTTCCACCAATTCTCCCCAAATGTGATTCTTTCACCACGTCTTTGCTCTGAACCTACTCTGGACAACAGCAATTTCATCTTCTCTCTTAGCTTTGCCCATTTGAAAATAAATCATCGCCATTATGTGATCCTCTTTCTTAATTTCAGTACTTCATAATTATCTGTGATTACTTCTCCTTTGTTGACATATATTTAATTACACAACCTGAACACTCTGCCTTCCATTTAATTTCAGTTTAAGTCAATTTAACAAACATTTACAGTCCCCTTATTTTATGCAAAACACTGTGCTAGGCTCTATGTGGCATAAAAAATGAGCAAGTTATAGTCCCTCATCCCAAAGTAGTTATCTGTCAGTCGGGAATATCTTCTCCAAAAAGGAAAAACAGAGTTGATAAAGTGTCTACTTTATAGAGGTATTTTGAGAGTTCTTTGTTTTGTTTGTTTGTTTGTTTTGGTAGCACTAGGGTTTATTAAACTGTGCCTTAGTTCAGGCGCATGGTGCTCTTGATGTATAAAGCCCTATCATTCTGCCAATTCTTCTTGAGTAAAGACACCACAAAATTGACAGCTAAGTGGATGTCATACACAAGCTCATCTTCTGTCATCTTCACGTGGCCAACAGCCACTGCCAGACCCAACACCTTCTTCATCAGGAATTTGATGGTGGACTTCACTTCACCCACTTTGGCCACCATGCTTTCATTGTGGGTCAGCAAAGAAGGGACACATAATAGTTCTTACTGTGTATTACGTGATATGATGTTGTTTTTAGTGTTATTGACAAATCACTTCTTTGATCCTCTCCAGTCTTAAAATGCTATCACAAAAATATATAGAATACAAAGCTAAATGTGTCAAGAGCAATAGGAGACCTAGGAGACAGCATTCTAAACTAGTGATTAAACATCACCAGTAATGAGACATATTGATATCATTTACCTCTTGATAATGATGCACTGAGAAGGGCCATTTACCTTTGTGATATTCTTGCTATATATAAATACACAGCCTGAATCAAATCATGAGAAAACATCAGACAAACCCAGAACAAGAGGCATTCTACAAAATAACTGTTCAGACTCTTCAAAAGTCTTAAGGTCATGAAAACAGACTGGGGAACTGTCTCTAAGTGGAGAAAAATTAAAGAAGCATGCCAAATAAAGGACCAGATAAATGACATTAGTGGGACAATTGCTGGAATCTCAAAAAAGGGTATGGATTAGTTAATGGTAGTGTATCAATCTAATTTTCTGGCTCTGATCATTATGCTATGGCTATTTAAGTTATTGAGATTTGGGGAAGCTGGGTGAATGGTGTACAGAATTCTTTGCACTATTTTTGCAAGGTTGAAATTATTTCAAAATAAAAGGTTTTCATTAAAAAATTAGAGCAATATAAAATGCAAATGTAAGATAAAGGAAAGTGAGAATTCTTCCTCAATGCACGGGTGAAAGGGAGAGAATGAAGTGGATAGCAGAAGGATTCTGGAAGATGCAAGCATCTGAGCTGGGATTTGAGGCCACTGATATCGAGGAAAGATATTCTAGGCAAAGAAAAGAGCAGAATTACAAGCAGCAAAAAGCAAAAAGGAAGGTGTGTTTGGATAGAAGTAATCGAATTCAATGTCTTTGAGGGGGAGTAGTGCGAGACAGAAGCCAGACTAGAATATTTTTATATCTCTGTAGTAGGCTGTATGATGTGCTTCCCCACCAAAATGTCCATATCCCAAACCCCAGAACCTATGAATGTTACTTTACATGGTATAAAAGACTTTGTACGTGTGATTAAATTAAGGATCTTGAGAAGGGGAAAGGATCCGGATCATACAGGTGGGCCCAAAAGAATCTCAAGGGTCCTCGTGAGAGGGAAGGAAGAAGATTCAATGCAGGAGGATATGGAACAAAGGAAGCAGAAGTTCCTCTTACAGCACCGATAGGAAACTAATACAGTCTCTGTTACCTTACTTGGGGCCCATTTCAGTTTTACCTCCATCTGGACTATTGTTGTAGCCTCCTCCCTGTTCTCTCTGCTCTATTCTCTATATCTCCCTTCTATGAAATGATGTTAAATTCATTTTTTTTGTCAAGCCCTGGACTGATCATATCATTCCTCTAAACCAAAGCTCTCGAGGGTGCCCAGTACCTGCTAAAAAACATCCATGCTTACTATCCTGGCATTTAAGAATCTGGCCCCAACATGCACTTCCAACTTCATCTGGGTGTCTCTGCAGCATTAACTTTTCACCCAGGCAAATGAATATAGTCGCGGTCTCTGGGGCTCTCTTCCTGCATTTCAGAATGCCAGTTTAAAGGTCCAGATCATGTCCCCGCTCTTTCATATCATAGTCCATAATAATGTCTCTCTCTACTGAACACCTACAGTCTACTGATTGTTCTCTGAAGCCCTCATTCCATCTGTTTCTAGTGTCCAGGCCCAAAGTAAAGAGCCCCCAAAATTCACAAACAGCTTAATATCTGAGAAGTGAAACATGGAAAAATCCCAGTGAATGAGATTGCCATTTGAAGACATGATTCAGGATTTTGTAAATATGTACAAATCTGGGATGCAGATTTAGAAAATACTCAAGGCAATTAAAGTATGTAAAATATGGAGGGGAGGGGAATGGGAAGATGGGGTAACTGGGTGATGGACATTAAGGAGGGCATGTTATGTAATGAGCACTGGGTGTTACATACAACTGATGAATCACTGACCTCTACCTCTGAAGCTAATAATACACTATATGTTAATTAGTTGAATTTAAATTAAAAAAATAAAGTGTGTAAAATAGAATTCAGGAAGATTAAAACTAATAAAGAAAAAAATGACCCAGACAACATGCTATAATGGTTAGGTGGCTCTGTGGTCATGTTTTCTGTGTTTGAAACAGATCTATCACTAGTCAGTTTTATTTCCATAACTGGGATCATTGTCAATTAAAATAACTGACTGTCCTTCCTCATGATGTAATTATAAGCAAATTTTCTGATTATAGTACTTAGTTTCACACATAGATCTTCCTACCAAGAGAGAATCTACCAGCATGAACTGTGGCTCCCAATGTGAATTTCTAAACTGGCATTCGGGTTCACACATCACCCTCTTGTGAATTTGGTTAAGTCAGTCACTTAGGCTAAGTCCGAAATCGCATAAATCAAGAGAAGGAATTGAAGCAATTTGCTGCATCGCTCTGGCCAGTGAAAATAACTTTGCATTATTTGCATCTGAATTATTTAGACTGGTTGTCTGTAATGATAAAATCCACCAGATTATTGCTCAACTTTCACTGTAATTTGCATAGATAGCCTCCTTGTGCACCTGGCATTGTCCCCGAAAGTGTTGGGCAGCTGCTCCATTGAAAACAATAACAGCTGTGAAGCTTAAATCACTTCATGTTTTAGTAAGATGACAACAACATGATATGCAAGCAGCAGACGTGAAATTCCTTTTGGACATTGCTTGTTGAAAATGCAGAACAGCAAAGAATCATGCAATACAATTGTGTGTGTTAAATTCTGCAGATAGAAGCCAGTGACACTCTCAGAGAAACCTGGTGATTCACAGTTTCAGAGAGTTGCCAAGAGCATGTTATCTTAGCACATACCTTAAATCCCTGAAATCTCATGCCTAAATGAAACTGAAGAGAACTAAGAAGCACTACGTAGCCTAATTCATAATTCTCTTCATATGATGGTATGGAGTCATATTAATTAATGTGGCTGTGAAACTTTTTGATGAAGTCTCTCTATATTCTTTTTACTCAAATTCTCTCTTTGGTAAACGGTTATAGAACCACATAAAGTCCCAAACTCTAATGTATGTATATAGTGAAAGACAGAAAGAAAGACACAGAAAAAAAAATATATCCCATGCTTATTTGCATAATTTCTAATTGCACTATAGTAGCATGCCACTGCAAATGAGTACAACCAATTACATGAAATCAAACTCCTAAAAACTCTGTCTTTAGAAAGAAGGTGACTCAACACAGAAACCTACAGATTACCAGACATTCAGAGGCAGTGGAGACTGACAAATTCAACAAGCGCTCTAGCTGACCTTTAGATGATTTTGATGAAGAAAAGGGCAGCTCACTTGAGTTGGAGAAAGAAGTGCTCACCTAAGTGAAAATATTTGACAGGCACTGAGCTGGGTCCTCTGTCCCAAGTGAATCTCAAGTCACCTATCTGAAGGTGTGACTTTCTATTTTTTAATTTGAAAGCAAAAGACCTCTTTTTCAATCCAAATATCCCAGTCAGGGCACTACCTCCCTATGTATCACCAGGATCCTTTAAAAATCTGATCTTTAATGCTCTCTAATCCAGTGTAAATTATTTTCTTGCTTAAAAATGGATTCCCATTGTCTCTAGCATGGAATCCTAACACTTCCTGACGTAGTCTTTGACACATTGACCTTGACATCTTTTTTTCTCATTTTTAAGCTTTGTTTAATGAAGGTTTTCCAATTGTAAAAATAACATGTGGTTATTATAATCAAATTAAGAATACAAAGAAGTATAAATATTAAAATAAAAATTAAAATCCAGAATTAACCACTATTATTCATATTTAATTTTATTTCCTAATAGTTGCTTTTTACTGTGTGGATATACATTCTCTCTCTTTCTGTTTTTGTTCTTTTCTATACCAGGCCTTTACTCTTAGCACTTTCACAAATATTTTTAGCCCTACTACCTAGGAATTCATTATAAAAAGATCATGATGAAACCATTTTAGTGTGTAAGTTATTAAAGAGAATAATACTTTTTGTGTTAGCCAACATTCCCCACTATGTTTTCTTCTTTTTTCTTCCTTGGGATATGGGTATTAGAGAAAAATCCAGGGATAAAGTCCAACTCTTGACTTTTGAGCTTAAAAACCCTAATCTTTGAGGATGCCATCATGTAAACTTATACCATCAAGTGTGGAACTAGAGGTTTGGTAGGGCAACCAACCTGTCCTGGTTTGCCCAGGACCATCCTGGTTTAAAAAAATGAACATCTCATGTTCTGAGAACACCCTCAGTCCTAGGAAAATCAGGACAGCTGGTCATCCTAGCAAAAGTCAGTTTTTCTTGCTCCTTGTCTAGCTAAATATCCCATGGTCTTGGAAAGCAAGAGTCCCTGAGGTTGGGCCATGTGCCTTGACACCAGTCAAACCTCAGAAAGACTGATTTGATGGCAGGTAAGGTGAGGGAATTTGAGAGCTGAGAAACTGTCTTCTCTTCTTTCCTTAGTAGTACCCAGAAAGCAGCCAGTGGGTCAAGAGATAGAGAGGAAAAATTCTGATTATCTGCATTTTTCTGTCTGAGAAACAGGAAATGAGAAAGTGAGGAAGTATGAGGAGAACAGCAGAGGAAATGGTGGCTAAGGGAAATGTGAAAGGCCCTGACCAGGGACAGCAACCACAGCACAGCTGGTGGCCCTGCTGAAGTTAGAGGCCAGTGCCAGTCAACACAGCAATATCCCTGCCCCCAACTGTATCCAACAGCCTCACTCAGTGGCCAATGAGAGGGTCCTTGAAATGATTGGCCATGGCTCCTCCAGAGGGTATTTGGAAAACACTGATCTAGTTGAGCCTCCTCATTTTATAGATGAAGAAGCAGAATCCCAGAGGAATAAAAGCTTACTCAAGATTATTCACTTAGTAGTAGAGGCAGAACTAAAACCCAAGATTCTATACTGACCATGGTCACAAATTGTTTGAAATGATATAACTTATAGGACTTATTTTATGGGTAGAAATAGAAATATCTCCAAAGTACCAGGAACAGTGTAGAGTCTTGAAATTTTACTGTACTTACTAACAAACAAGCATGCTACTATTTCTTGGCTGCTGACAAAAGGCATGAGACACCTGGGTTAGAAACAAAGAACTCTATTATTCACAGCAAAAGCAGTGGCGAGCTTCATGGTTACTTGCTTCAGGTCTCCATGCTCCCAAGTTTCATGAGGGCAACACAAAGGGCTCATGATGGATGCCTGCAAACAAAATGGGTTGCATTTAGAGGACAGAAATGCTAAGCTTGGGAACTCACCACTTTTGTAGTAAGCAGAAGTAAGCCGGCCTTGCTTTTTGGTGAAGATGGTACCTCAGAATTCCTTGTTGCAAACACAACTCTGATAAATGGTCTGTTAAAGAGTGGTAAAAACCTTGCATTCTTGGTATATCCAGCAAGAATGTGCCATGAAGCTCAGGGCCTGTGGCAGATTGTCTCTCCCAATAACTATCATTTTTATAAAGATTTTATTTATTTATTTGACAGAGAGAGACACAGCGAGAGAGGGAACACAAGCAGGGGGAGTGGGAGAGGAAGAAGCAGGCTTCCCACTGAGCAGGGAGACCAATGAGGGGCTCAATCCCAGGACCCTGGGATCATGACCCAAGCTGAAGGCAGACGCTTAAAAACTGAGCCACCCAGGCGCCCCCCAATAACTATCATTTAAACTAAAGGGAGAAACAAACTTACATGGTTATATGGCATAATACGGCCCATTCGTTTTCCCATTCTTCCAAAGACTGAGATTTGACTCACCACATTCTAGGAAATAAAATGTTTTCCACACATTGTGGTACTTTGTAAATAATTTCTGTATTTCTATAACCACATATTCCACATATCAGTGTTAAAATATGGCTGTTTAACAAAGGTGATAGTCCAAATATCTAATATAAGCAGCAATCAGAACAGAAACTGGCTATAAATAACAAGTATACTTCATATACTTCATGATTGTACTAGCTACTAAGTTCTACTAAGACTGAGCTCATGCTTAACTTGGAATACAGAAAGTTGAACACCAAAAATGTGTTGGAGTACACCAAAAATGTATAGCATTTGCCTAGGGATAAGGCAGACATGTGAATGCATGTTAGTGATCACAGTCCCAGTCTGTTGGATCTAATTCAATTGGAAGTCAATCCAGAAAATAACTTTGTGGCTCAAAAAAACCCTGTTATTTTCCCGACTTTCAAATGAGTGTGAGGAAACCTGTTTGCATAGAAATTAGGTTGTTTGGAAGGCCAGAGTAAAGTATGGCTTCAGCTAAAAGGAATTTTCTAGGGAGCAGCTGTTTGAGAAAGGTCAAAGCATTCTTTTAATTAACAAAAAGGTGAAATAATTTTGGGCGATGTTTTTATAGTCTTGAGGAAGGATTATGAGTGATTAAAGCTCTGGGGACAACACAGTGGCACTTAAATGCTTCTTCTACATATTGTCAATGGAGTCTATCTGGTTAGTCTCTCCAGGAGGTAAGATATAATTGACAGTGTGAAAAATTTCCCCCCAAAATTCTGTTATTTTCGCTCTCATTTAGAAGAAATGCTAAGGCCCACACATGGCTCATAGCCACTCAATCAGCCACTTACAAACACGGAAGCATCCCAAGGAGAAAGTTCTTGCTTACTTTCCTCTAATCCTCTCAAGGAAAATTATTTCACCATTTGTTTCTTTTTTTAAAGTTTTTATTTTAATTCCAGTTCATTACCATATCACCATCTGTTTCTTGGGAGTGACACCAACTTCATCTTGCCTCATGGCCCTAGAATCCCAATAAGAAAGTCACCAATGACCTTGTCTGGTGAGCAGAAAAACCAAAGTACAAAAATGAAATGCTTTCAGAGGCACTAAGTGCCAGTTGTATAGTAGAATAATGTAGGGCTCTCTTAATTCAAATTACCTGGACAACTGTCTCGTGTTCCCACTGCACAGATCTGGAATCTCTGAGTCAGCAGAGAGAGCCAAGAAACAAATCAAAGTATGTCTCAAGTCTTCATTATGCCCTTGCCACTACCCCATCACCAGCCCTAAAATATACAGAAGCACATTTACTAAGTGATGGGCATCATGTGAGGCATTTTCGCATGTTGTATAATTTCCCCCCACAATAACCTTATAGGGTGGCTTATTATTTCTGTTCTACTGATAAAAAAAACAAAAGAACAAATCATACTTTATGAACTCTTCAGAATTTTATAATTATAAAAACTGAAAGGAAACTATTTTAATTTCAGTATGCATATTTGGGTTTTACTATTTTAAATTTATTTTATTTTAAATTATGTTTTGCAACATAGAGATGGAAGAAGGAAGACTATAATCTTTTCAGTATTTATGAGTTCTAAAGATCTTAACTAGCCCTGGTCAACTGCAAAGTATGCCAATATATCAGTGTCCTGTGGCTTTTGCAACACATTGTCACAAACTTGGGGGCCTAAAACAGTAGAAATTTATTCTATCACAGTTTAGAAGGCCAGAAACACGAAATCAGGGTGCCAGCAGGGCTGCACTCTTTCCAAGGGCTGTAAGAGAGAATCCTTCCTTGCCTTTCCCAGGAAGCTCTGGGGGCTCCAGGTATTCCTTTGCTTATGGCTGCCTCACTCCCATCTTTGCTTCCATCTTCACACGATCTCCTTCTCTGTGTCTGTGTCTTCTCTTATAAAGATACTTTTCACTGGATCAAGGGACCATCCAGATGATCCAGGACGATCTCATCTCGAGATCTTTAACTTAATTACATGTGCAAAGACTCCCTTTTTTCCAATAGGGTCACATTCATAGGTTCTGAGGGTTAAGACCATGGACATACATTCGTAGGTCTACCATTCAACCCCTATAGGTGGAGTTAGACAAAATAATTTGTCTCCTGCTCTTGTATTATAGTATTTACAAATAACTAATAAAAGGCAATCTGAAAATCAACAAGTCATGTAAACAAAAACTCTATGAAGACAGAGGTTTTGTGTTTTCTTGTTTTGTTTTGGTTTGGTTTTTTCTCTGCTGAGTCCTAAGTGCCTGGCACATAATAGATGCTCAATAAATATTTGTTGAATGAAGGAGCTCATGGGTCATATATGTCAGGGTTGGGGGGAGAGTTCTAGAAGAAGTGTCTGAGCTAGCCTTCATTGATGAGTTGCTTCTGACTGTAGCTATGAAGCAAGCTAGAATCTCAATACTCAGTGCCCAGACTGAGAGAATAACTAGGAATACTTGGACAGGAAAAAAAAAAAAATTGATTTGGCTGTAAAGTTTGTTCCTATGAAGCCAGAAGTCAAAATTATAATGCCCAAAGAGGCGTGGCAGATATCAGAATTGTGATCCATTCCCGTAGGTAGCTTGTATTATGAGTCTCTCAAGTGAAGATACTTAGATTAGTTAGGTGTGATATCGTATGTCGGTCAATTTTTGCAGATTAAGATCCCAACTAGAGATAGTGATATTCCTCTATAGCAGGAGCTATCAAGAATTAGGAAGCATCAAGATCCCAGTCAAGAGTACTGTAGCCCAGCGCTAAAATGCATTTCCTAACATGGAACAACTATAGTGCCATAAAAAAACTGACACAGAATCCCAATTTTGCATACTGGAGAAATATGGTGGGTGCTCTGTGGCTTAATAGACCTGAATACCTGTAAGTTACCACATACACCCCTAGGATGGGGAGTGTATTCTTTTATGGTCTGCCCCGTCCAGGATCTTAGCTTAGGAAATGATGGGGCTGAGCCATCTGAAGAAGGTCCTCCATGTCAGCAGCTAGGCTGGACAAGGAAAGAAGAGACACCTTTAGCAGATGAAAATATGGAGTGAAGTGCATTCCAGTCAGAGAAAACACATGATAGAATATACAGAACCAGGAAAAGACAAAACTTGTTTGAAAAATGCTAGATAATGCATGGCCAGTAATTTGGGAAACAAAGCTGTAACATTCTGTAGAAGCCAGTTGTGAATAAGGAAATGAAAATGAATTTTTAAAAAATCTCATTGAATTTTACAGCAACCTTCCAGGGTTTCCTCAAAGAATAAGAAACTAAAGCTTAGGTGGGTTAAATAACTTGCTCAGATTTAATCAGTGAAGCAGACAGAATTCCAGTCCAGGGCTGTCCTGACTTCAAATAATAAGCAGTTTCCATGGGATGTGAGACTAGGTCTGTGTTTTCCCTTCAGAATGTAAATGAGTACCCCCCAGATGTGATTAATACAATTAACAACACAATAATGTACATATATGTGTTTTGAAGGAGAAGAAAGGACAGCAGAGATAGGTATACCTGTTAGAAGATTATTGCAATGATCCAGGTATAAGAAGACAAGTCTTGTACTAGAATGATCACAATAGGAATAACATAAAATGTTATGTTGGCTAAAGTCAACACTCTATCTGTCCCAGAAATCCAAGTGATATATTTAAGCACACAGATTTTAACTTTTCAAAGAACATTTATTTAATGGTTTTAGGAGATGAGATAGAAGAAAAGAGGAGCCACTTAAAAGGACCCAGACATTTAAGCCTCATTCCTGTTTTGGAACATCACCGTGGTTTGTTTGTTTGTTTGTTTTTCTATTAATAAACATGGAAAGATTTGAAAATATCAGAGAATTCAACATTCAACTTCAAATTAATGAGGGTCATTTATTAAGTAATTCTCCTGCTTCCCAAAATGGTTTGATGATTTATGAATGACATAGAGACAGTAAAGTTCTCAAGTGAAAGGTGATACATCGACTGAAAATATTTACAGTATCCTTATTGAAATGAAGCATAGCAGTTTTGTAATTCATAAAAGTGGATTATAATTTAGGAGTTGAAATATGTTTTTATAAGTTCATTTTTCTAATGTCAATTGTAGAGATGGATAAAAATGGCAGCTCCTGAGCAACTCAAAGTTCATTCTACAAATTTCTTAATCATTAAAATATAAAATTATTATAGAACCAGAAATATGGTTTTCCAGACTCCAAAGAGAAATCCCACTGAGTGAAGTGTAACTGACCCAGAAGAGCAAAGCCCAATAAGAAGGAAGAAAATATTGGTTGGGAACATGGGTTTCAGAGTCAGATTGTTCTCAGTTTTAATCCCAGCTCTGCTACTTATTAGCAGTGTGTCCTCAGCTATTTCCCTAAGTTTTATATTCCCTTATCTGTAAATTGAAGACAGTTATTCCTATCTTAGAGGGTTGCATTAAGAATTAAATGTCATAATACATTTACAGTATTGTTCAGTAAAGTGCCAGGCACATTTTAAGAGCTTAATAATGGAAGCTGTTTTGGTTAGTGAGATTTTTCTCTTTCTTCCGTTGTATCACTGTCCTTGGAGATGCAGGATATTTGCAGAAGCTAGCAGTCACACTCTTACTGGGATACCTGTTTTCTAAAGTAATCAATGAAACATGCTTCATCCCATGCATCAGTAACTTTCTTCATCTGTTTTATAGCCTACAAGTCTAAGTAATTCAGTGTATCTGGGAGTAAAAATTAGGCCAGGTGCATTAATTGCACCTAGGGTGTGCTGGCCATAAGAAGAAGGAGTAGAAAAGACAGGAAGAGTCATGGGAATGACAGATTCTGGGGTCTGACAAAGGAAAAATACAGATGGGTTCAAATTATCAAGAGTAATTTCTCTCCACATATCACAGAATCAGGCAAAAGAAACAAGTTCTTTTCCAGCCAAGCAGATACACAGTAGGTAAATAACTAGTATCTGTGTAAATCACATGCCCTCTAGGAGCCAAAGAGATTCCTTCAAGTCCCAGGTGGATGGTGAGGGGGGCCAAGGGAATCCTACACTAGTTGGAATACAAATATCAGGCCTGGTTGGCATCTCCTCACTTAGAGATAAGAAGCCAGAAAAAGAGCAAGCTGAGGCCCAGGAAAGAATTTCTAAGATAAGAAAAAAGAAACACTACCCAATTAAAAAGAGCAAAAGATCTGAACAGACATCTCACCAAAGAAGATACACAGATGGCAAATAAGCATATGAAAAGATGCTCAAAATCACATGTCCCTAGGGAAATGAAAACTAAAACAACAATGAAATACCACTACATAGCTCTGAGAATGGCTAAAATTCCAAAGATTAACAATACCAATTACTGGTGAGAACTGGAGCAACAGGGGCACTCGTTCGTTGCTGGTAGCAATTCAAAATGTAACAACCACTTAGGAAGACAGTTTGGCAGTTTCTTACAAAGGTAAAAATAGTCTTATCATACAATACAACAATCACAGTCCTAGGTATCCTAAGTAATCACATTCCCATCTGATTTGAAAAATTAAGTCCACACAAAAACCTATATGTAAATGATTATAGCAGCTTTGCTCAAACTGCCAAAAACTGGGTGCAACCAAGATGTCCTTCAACAGGTAAATGGACAAACGAACTGTGGTATAATTATTCAGTGATAAAATATGGAATATTATTCAATGATAAAATAAATGAGATATTGAGACCTGTGAAGGCAAGGGTGCATATCTTAAGTGCATATTGCTAAGTGAAAGAAAACATTCTGAAAGGCTACACACTATATGATTCCATTATATGAGATTAAATTACAGAAACAGTAAACAAATCAGTGGTTGCCAAGAGTTCAGGGGCTTGACAGAGAGGGTTAATTAGGTAAAGCACAGGGGATCTTTTTAATGGTGGTAGAACTGTTCTGTATGATATCTAATGGTGAACACATGGCATCATGCATTTGTCAAAACCCATAAAATTTTACAGTACAAAGAGTGAACCTTAATATATACAATTAAAGGGGTGCCTGGGTGGCTCAGGCAGTTGGGCATCGGACTCTTGGTTTTTACTCAGGTCATGATCTCAGGGTCATGGGATCTAGCCCTGTGTCCAGCTCTGTGCTCAGTGTGGAGTCTGCTTGAGATTCTCTGCCCCTCCCCCTGCTCATGCCCTCTCTCTCTCTTGCTCTCTCTCAAATAAGTAAATAAATAAGATCTTAAAATATATATATATATATATATATATATATACTCACAATGATGAGGTATGTCAAAAAGACAAATGAGCCAATTGAAAGAGCTCCAATGATGAAACAATTTTTAAAACAAAATATAGTATTAAATCATAACCTAAAGTATAAAAGAAATAGTCATGAGTCCATACTGATATAAACTGATGGACTGAATGAATGAATGAATGGAGAACAGACAAATCTCCCATGCAGAAAAATTCCAAATAATCTGTGTAGATATTCTTCCCTTGAGGAAAGGCAACCACTCCTTAAGACAGTGACTTTCTTCTGAAGAATATGATATGGAAAGGGAGGAAAAAGGTAATTTTACATGGAAAAATCTGACAAATATTAACTCAGCCAGGTGATCAAGGTTAATATCAACAGTAATAAGCCATGTTGATGTACCCTTGATACATTCTGATCAGAATGGCGTTTCTTCCTTAAAACCTATAACTCCAGTCTAACCATAAGAAAAATATCAGACAACTCTCAACCGAGGAACATTGTACAAAATATTTAACCAGAACTCTTCAAATATGTCAAGGTCATCAAAAACAAGGAAAATCCAAGAAACTGGCACAGCCAATAGGAGTCCAAGGCGACATGATGACTAAATGTAATATGGTATCCTGGGTAAGATCCTACCTTGAGTTAGGCATTTAGCCCCCACCTACATCTCTAATCTTGGGAGTTAAATAGAGTTCAGGGAATCTTCTTTTTTTTTTTTTTTTTAAGATTTTATTTATTTATTTGAGAGAGAGAATGAGATAGAGAGAGCACGAGAGGCGGAGGGTCAGAGGGAGAAGCAGACTCCCCGCCGAGCAGGAAGCCCGATGCGGGACTCGATCCTGGGACTCCAGGATCATGACCCGAGCCGAAGGCAGTCGCCCAACCAACTGAGCCACCCAGGCGCCCTCAGAGAATCTTCTATGGCTCACAAAACACTGAACACTGTACCTCAGGCTATGTAGGCTGCCAACTATGAGTATCTTGCACTCTGCACTCTTTGCTTAAGATCTGAAGAGACAAAGTTCATCTCTTGGCATCCCCTGCACCCACCACACACACATACACCCTTACCCTGGTCCAGTGTTTACTGTACTTAGCAGTTTTGTATTTATTTTTCAGTCCAGAGTTTGGAGTATTTTCTAATCTCATCAAAGAAAAGTTTGCTATTTCTCATCCTCTTTTTTTGAAGTTGGTTTTTACATGGAGATAGGGACAGAATGATCTTTATTCTAACATCTTTAACCAGAAAGTCCAATATTAGCTTATTTCAAAGAAAAGTAAACATTAAAAAGTTAACTACAATGCTCAGCACTCTTTCCCCTCATTTCCACTATGTTGTATTAGTTTTACATTTTAAGACAAGTAGATTGCAATGGTATTTTGTGGTACCTTTTGAACTTTAAGGTGGTCAGAACAGTGATGTCCTATATGCATTTTAGCATAATAGCAACTGCTGAAACAAAAGATAAAATCACTCTATGTTTCCCGTAAAATTTTGTCAAGCTTTTGGTTAGCAACAAGGAATTCTAACAGATTGACATGGAATTTCTTCGAGATTCTTCCTAGACCTCTCAATAAAAGTTCCCATATTTAAGTGTTTGCATTACCCCAAACAGTACTTTTCCATTAAGTTATTTATACCTACTATGTGTGAGGTATTGAGTCTCAGGAACCAGTTGAATTTGACTTTAAAAATTTTGTTCAAATAGCACTTCAGATTTGATATTGTCAACAGGTACTGAGAGGGATGTAGTAGCAAAAAAAAAAAAAAAAGATTTTATATGGTCATCAAATCCCCCCCCCCACACACACACCAGTTCTTTTTTGTTATACCACTTCTTTGCTTTCCCATGTACCTACTTGGTATACATTAAATGAGAAGTCTCAAAAAATAATGTGCTATAAACACTGCAACAAGTTAGTGATTTACATTTATAGCATTTATCTGCTAAAGATGTTTCAGAAAATAAAAACAGTAATCAAGATACTTTTTAAAGAAAAGTGTACGGTCATGAGGCTCAAATATCTCAACCCTCCGTAAGAAAGATTTAACTGAAAAGATATGGGATTTTCTTATAACTTTCTGCTTATTCCCAAACCTTCTATCCCCTTAAATAAGTAAAGATAGCTCTATGTTAGCCTTCCTCACAATGTCTGAGCAGCTAACATCACTGTGGCACCCGTCTGTATTGGATGCATGAACCTCCTGGGGCTAGGGGAGCATGTATTCTATGCAGATTGTGCAAGTCTGTGTGCTCTCCTTGGGGAGAGTACAGAACATTACCCAGAGCCTGCGCTCTGCCCTCATGCATCTGTGCCCATCCCCAGGAGGTTTCAGTCCAGCACAGTAGACTTTGCTACTTCCATGGTCTTGGTCTTTGTGTTCCTCCTCCTTCTTTTTCTTCATCGGAATTTTATTTTTTTTTTTTATTTTAAATACTTTTCAACTTCAGAGGACATATTGTTTTAGCAGCATTTATCTCTAGGATCACCATTTCATCTAAACTAAATCATAGTATATACGGTCAAGTGGTCAAGAAGACTCCTAGATCTGGAGACAGCTGAAGAGTTCAAGCCCCGGAGCCACCCCTTCCCAGCCAACCCCTGCAGGGGAGCCTCTCACCTGTGTGCCTTGCTTTCTTGCTTCAGGGGAGGGGAAAGATAATAGCACTGACCTCAGAGTGACTGAAAAGATTACATGAATTAATATAAAGTCCCTGGTACCCAGTAAGCTTCTAATATAAGCTGGCTATTACAGTTCTAATTACGACGTTCCTTCTGAATTGTCTTATACCTTCTTCTAATTTTTAAGCTTCTTGATTTTACCATTTTATCTTCTTTTAAATCATTTATTATTATTATTTTTATGTCTTTGTAATCTTTTATTCTACCCTTTTAAAGTTTTAGGTTTTTTTTTTTTTTAAGTTTCTCTTGCTCACTTTTTAAACTGCATCATTGTAGTTAACTTTAATTCTTTTATGGTTGCATTTGTTTTATTACTGAGCCTTTATCCATTTTTTTTCCTTTTGTTTTGCCTCTCTCTTTATTGAAACTTTAATTTCTAAGCTTGTAGAGTTTTTTCCTTACTTGTTTTTATTTTAACTGTATTTTGTTTAATCATCTATATCTCAATGTTTTAAATATCCTTTATTTGTCCTTTTTTTCTTTCACTTTTCTACTCTTTAGTCTCAATTTTTGTTCTCTAACCTTTTGCTTCTGTGAGTTCATCTATTCCTAATGTCTTCTGTATCTTGAAGTCAGTTCTTTGACTTCCTTCTGTGCTTGTTTCTTACAGGTCCAGAAACATGGGAACAGGGAGAGTTATGAAGTAAGGCACCCAATAGTGGAAGTGATTAGTACTTATTTTCTTCCAGCCATCCTCCAGCTGTCCCTCAGGCTCCCATTAATGGGGTCCATATTCCCTTCAATGTTGTTTTAAAAAAGACATACATGTGCACACACATGCGCGTGTGTGCGTGCACACACACACACACAATGGGTAATTTGAGACTCAACAGACCAAAATCTTCCCTAGCTCCATAAAAAATTTTATTGGAATGGTACACTTAGATCGCTAAAATAATGCTATTTTATTTTTTAAAATAAAGGTATTCAAAAGAAAATTTAAAAATTCAAGAATGCATTTTAAAAAGCCCTAAAAAACTAAAAAATTATTTACAATCCCACTAGATTACCACCTTTATACTTTAATACATCTCCTTCCTTTCAGATTTTTTTTGAGGTATATATATATATATTCTTTTTTCCTATAAAATTAGAGTTATACCATATGTAGGGATATAGTCTGCATTTCCCTACTTAACATATAATGATTGTTTTCCTTTGCCTTAAAAATCTTCCAGAAATCATCTTTAATGGTTTCCTATATGCCACCAGATAGATCCACCATGTTTAAGCATGCTTAAAGTTGATATTACTTCTCTTCATGCATAATCCAGGCTTCTATGGAAAGTTAAGTATTCTTAGTCCATAGTCTGTCACATGTACAGTAAGAAGAGAAGTAGACTAGATGTAGTCTTCAGAGTAACATCATGCACAGCCTATTTGTAGTAAGTTAGAAACTAGATGATTTTGGATCTCTGGACTAGGAATCATAAACTCAAGTGGCCATAAGGAACCAAGAGGTGACATAAATACTGGCCAGGTCTGAGCATGGGGACAAGAATAGGGAGTGAAAAGGACTGTGGTGAACCAGAAAGTATGGGCTCCTCTAAAGAGGGTAGCCTTCCCCACCTCAAGAAAATTATTATTATATCTGAAATCAGGCCCCACTCTTCTCATTTTTTTCAAGAGAAGCCAGAAATCCAAATTGTTCAATGTATTATCTAATTTTGAGGAACTAACAACTAATGGACAGTTTTAAGGAACACTATTCAGGCCAACACTATGCAAACAAAACCAAACTGTCTGAGAGCTAGGCTCAGTCCATAGGTTACAAGTCCAGACCCCTACACTAGATGGATTATTATCAAAGGAGCCAAATTAAAATTTGGAGAACTGGATACTCTCTGAATCATAAAATCTTATTGAGGTTCACTACACCTTTATCATTTTAGTCTCATTCACCTATCTGTTTCAACCAAACATGTACAAAGGGTGTAGAACAGACCCAGGAACAGATCCATGCACAGATACCCATCCAGGAGACCCAGAAGCACTTGTGAGTCTGTGATCCCCTCCTGCCTTGAGAAAAAAAGTTTATACTAAGGGCAAGGGAGGCAGGGGAAGAGTCTTTTTTCCCTTGGTTCTACTATTAGTGCAAACTCTTACTTCTGGCATAGCTGAGGAGCCAGAGAATGATGGCTTCCAGAAAGGTTTGAATCAGCATAAAGATATGACTGCACAACTCCTTTGAGAAGAGTTGAAGAGGAAGAATTTCAGAGGAATCATAGGATAGAGGAGAGACACTATGAATCAAGGTTGACATTCCCACACACCTCCTCCAGCCCTGATCAGCAAGGTCTTAGGACTATGTCAAAATTCCAGTATTTCAGACTGGTAAGAGGATGATTTGGGCCTAGATAAGACAAGGTCAAGGAGAAGTAAAAGGGGGTTTACAGAGCTGTTTTTTTCAAGGGTAGCTGGATATTCAGTTGTAGGATCATGGTAAACTCACACTTGGTTGGAACAAGCATTTATTCATTCAACAGGTTCTCATCAAGTACTTAATATAAGCCAGTCTTAATATATGCTAAGCATGGGAATTCAACTGTGAACATGATAGACAAGATCCCTTAAAATCTGGGGATTGATGTAACAGATAAGTAAACAGGTAATTAAAATGTGGAATAATAATGCTAGGGAAAGTGCAAGATATAATGAAAATACATAGAAAAATACCTAACCCAAACTGGAATGTCTTGGAAAGCCTGTAGAATCATTTGGGGTTGTAAATGTTTGGAGAGTGGGAGTAGGAAACTGTTCCCTACAAAGGGATGTGCACATGAAAATACTCAGACACCAAAGAGAGCCTAAAGCCTTAGAAGAACTAAAGGAAGCTTAGTATGGCTGGAGTATTGAGTTCCAGGGGTCAAACAATGAGAGATGAAATATCTAAGAAGATCCAACATGGATGGTACACTTAAAAGGAATCTTGGTAGTAGCTATGGATTTAAGTGATTTCTCAATCACAGCTATTCTTTGATTAGTGGATTGAGATAGCACAGGGAGCAAGACTCTATTGCAGAAAAGGGGGAGGACTAGAGCTTGGCAGGGTATCAAGAGCCTCCCAAGTGGGCTTGGGCTGAGGATGATGAAGAATTAGGTGCTATTCAAGGATAGAAGCCAAAGTTCTGTCACACAAATTGGTCAGAATAGTTCTCTAGGGCTCACTACAGGTGTAGGTCTATAGCAACAGGATAAACTCACAACCCCACTAGGTGTGGACATGACTACATGGTTAAGATTGGTTCATGGCTGGAGATGTCTGTGGAAGACAAATCTTGGGTTGGAAGACATATATTAGTGATTTTCCCTATGGGGAAAAGACAGGAATTAATAAGTGAGAAGTGTCCTCCTCACTGAGGCCTCAGTTGAATTTGTTTTTAAAACATTTTTAATAGAAATTAAGCAGGTTCAGGTTTCAGATTCTGGATCAGGACCTCCTTGAAATCAGTTATACTTTAAGAAAGCCCATATACACTATATAAGTGATATTTCAGAAATTCTATTATGAAAGTATTAGTTTAGCTGAAGCATTATAGGGAATAAAATCTCCATTTGGCAATAAATCTCAGATAAACAAACAAAAAAAAAGCACACATGAAACCAACAAATAATTTTAGACCTCACTTCATGATGAAAGAAAAGATTTTTCTTTTTTTTTTTTTAAAGATTTTATTTATTTGACAGAGAGAGACACAGCGAGAGAGGGAACACAAGCAAAGGGAGTGAGAGAGGGAGAAGCAGGCTTCCCGCCGAGCAGGGAGCCCGATGTGGGGCTCGATCCCAGGACCCTGGGATCATGACCTGAGCCGAAGGCAGATGCTTAACAACTGAGCCACCCAGCGCCCCAAAAGAAAAGATTTTTCAATGCTTCCATTATATATTCACTAGTTAGAAACATATTTGTGGCTTAGAATTGAAGTGAGCTTATATTAGACAGATGGTGTAAGCCCAATAGCATGAACTCATGCTACAAAAATAAAAACGTGTCTTTGTAAACATCCATTAAGCATTAATCTCAAATTCTACAAACTAGTAACACAATGTGGAACTTTTTTATGTAAGCCAAGTAAAACAGTGAAATCAGGATTCACCTCTTCTCTAAACAGAAATGAAAAAGTGAACTCTGTCAGAGGCTACTCTGTTTTGTATGCACATTCTCAAACAGCATTTTTCAAACAGTTATCTGTGAACGAATATTTGATGTCATTGTATTCTCACCCTTAATAAAGATTTCTTGGAAATATTTAATAGCATTTGTAAAGCATCATGTCTCATTGCATTCTCACAGTAATTCCATGAGGTATTATTTAAAGCTTAGAGAAGATAAGTAAATTGTCCAAGATGATGAAGCCAGAAGTCATGTCTAGATATAATTCTAAATATACTATTATTGTCAGACTACACATTGATATATTCTTTCTTCTTTAGTGAGTAGTTGTGATTCCAGAGAACTGTTTTTTTTTCCCCTTTTCCACTTCTCTTTAAAAAAATCTTCATTCTTGGTATCTATTTTTTTGAACTAAAACATTAGACCACAAAATCTCTTCCTCAAGCAAAACTAATGTGCTCATTCAACTCCCAAACATATAGTAAGTGTCAACCATACTCTTGGCACTGTGCTGAGACCAATAAACAGAATACCTACCCCTACATTCACTTTTTTTTAATGTTAGAAAAACATGTTGAGACCAATATATAGTACCACATGATATTCTTACAAAAGTTTGGCCTGCAGTAATGAGGAATTAATTCAAGTAGCATAGCTACTTGTCACTTCCCAACAGGTAAGATCTGAGGAAAGTAGATTGAGTCAGGGCATCAGGTTTGAACTTGCCTTGGCCACAGTACATGAAAACAGGGCTAGCAGAATTTTAGGTGGAACTGTGAAACAAAGATAAGCAGAACATGTGGTCGGGTCATGCTGTCAAACTAAAGGGGCATGGAGAGGCAAACTAGATATGTTTGAGCAAAAAAGATGAGGAGATATGAGGCAAAAACTGATAGAACTGCAAAAAACCAAAAACAACCAAAAACAAAAAAACAACCCACAGGTGAATCCACTATTACAGTTGGAGACTTCAACACCCCTCTATCAATAATGGACAGACCCAGCAGGCAGAAAATCAGTAAAGACATAGTTGAATTCAACAGCCTCATCAATCAACTGGATCTAACTGACATCTAGAGAACACATCATCTAACAACAGCAGAATACACATTCTTTTCAAGCTTACATGGAACACTCTCCAAGACAGACCACATTCAAAGTTATAAAATACACCTTAACAAATTTTTAAAAAGAAAAACCATACAGTGTATTTCCTCACACCAGAGTGGAATTAAACTAGAAATTGCTAAAAACAACAAAAAACCCTAGAAAATCCCCAGATGCCTCGAGATTAAACAACACATTTCCACATAACACATAGATCAAAGAAGAAATCTCAAGAGAAACTTTAAAAAATTTTTCTGAAGTAAATGAAAATAGAAATAGAACTTACTGAATCTTGTGGAATACAGTGAAAGTAATACTTACAGGGAGATTTATAGCATTGAATGCATATTTAAAAAAAAGAAGGGCGTTCTAAAATCAATACTCCAAGCTGCCAATTTAGGACATAAGTAAAAGAAGACAAATTAAATCCAAAGTAAACAGAAGAAAAGAAATAATAAAAAATAGAGAAGAAATCAATAAACTGAAAACAGAAAACCAATAGAGAAAATCAACAAAACCAAAGCTGGATCTTTGAAAAGACCAATAAAAGTGATAAGCTTCTGGCCAGGCTAACTAAAGGGAAAAAAGAGAGAAGACACTAATTACGAGTATCAGAAATAGAAGAGAGGACATCACTACAGATTCCATGAACATTAAAAGGATAATAAAGGAATATAATGAACAACACTATGCCCACAGAGTTGATGATCTAGATGAAATGTAGCAATTCTCTGAAAGACACAATCTGTCAAACTCACACAGGAAGACATAGACAATCTGAATAGGCCTGTATCTATTAAAGAAATTGAATCAATTACTGATAACCTTCTAAAACAGGAAACACCAGGCTTGAATAGTGAATTCTACTAAATATTAAAGCAAAAAAAAATTATACTAGCAGAATCTAGTATTCTCTAAAATATCTTCCAAAAGATAGAAGTAGAGGTAATTCTTCGTAACTTTTTCTATAAGGCCAGCATTACTCTAATTCCAAAACAAGACAAAGACATTATGAGAAAACTATAAGCCAATATCCCTCATAAAAATAGATGCAAATTCCTCAACAAAACATTAGCAAATGAAATTCAAAAATATATTTAAAAACATATACACCATAATCAACTCAGATTTATTCCAAGTGTGCAAGTCTGGTTCAAAATCTGAAAATCAATTAATGTAATCCATTATATTAACCAGCTAAGGAAGAAAAATCATGTGACTATATCAATAGGTACAGAAAAAGTATTTGACAAAATCCAACACCTATTCAGGATAAAATAAAAGTTCTAAGCAAACTAGTACAGAAGGGAATTTTCTCAACTTGATAAAAGAAAAAAAAAAAAAAACCGCCTACAAAAAAAACCCGAAAACAAACATCAGACAATACTACGGCTTTCCAGCTAATATCAGGAAAGAAAAGATGTCTCCTCTCACCATTGCTTTTAAACATCAAAATGGAAGTCTTAGCTAATGCGACAAGACAAGGAAACAGAAGGTATACAGATTGGGAAGGAAGAAATAAAACTATCTATTCACAGATAAAGTTTTGGTAGAAAAAGAAAGGATCAACAACAACAAAAAAACCCTCCTGTAACTCATAAGTGATTATAGCAAGTTTGCATAATGTAAGATTAATATACAAAAGTCAACTGCTTTCCTAATACTAACAAATGAACAATTGGAATTTGAAATTAAAAACAAAATACCATTTACATTAGCACCTCAAAAAATGAAATACTTCAGTATAAATCTAACAAAATGTGTACAAGTTCAATATGAGAAAAACTACAAAACTCTGATGAAAGGAACCAGGGAACTAAACAAATGTAGAGCTATTCCATGTTTATGGACAGGAAGATTCAATATTGTTAAGACGTCAATTCTTTTTGATCTACAGATTCAATGTACTCTCCATCAAAATCCTAGCAGGTTATTTCGTGGGTATCAACAAACTATTCTCAAGTTTATATGGAGAGGCAAAAGATTCAGAATAGCCAACACAATACTGAAGAAGAACAAAACAGAGGACTGCCATTACCTGATTTCAAGATTTACTATAAAGCTACAGTAATCAAGACAATGTGGTATTGGTGAAAAAAAAGACAAAATAGGTCAATAAACCAGAGTATAGAGCCCAGAAATAGACCCAGAAAATATAGGCAACTGATCTTTGACAGAGGAGCAAAAGCAATTCAATGGAGAAAGGACAGTCTTTTCAACAAATGGTGCTGGAACAACTGGATTTCCACATGAAAAACAAAAACAAACCAAAAATTAATCTAGACACAGACTTTATACCCTTCACAAAAATTAACTCAAAATGGATCGTAGACCTAAATGTGAAATGAGTAAAGTCCTGGAGGATCCTCTGAGACTCAAGAGACAGTCACAACTTAAGTGTATAGTGCATCTGTTATTACTGCCTAGAGAGGGGTAGGTCTGGAGACAGTAAGGGCACTGACCCGACTCCAAAATTACATGACATGAAAAGAGACTCCTTGGATCAAAAAGAGCTAGAGATTTGGAGTCAGGTGATTTAGTCTACCACTGCATAGCTGTGACCTTGACGTGCCCTTCAGTTTCCTTGTTCTCATAACCATGATTATGAGGATCAAGTGAATTGGCAGGTGTGAAAGTCCTCAGTAATACAAATCACATTCTTGTGGAAGATTGAAACCACAAAGAGGTACAGTGCAGAGATGGGTGAAATAATCCACATCTGCCAAGAAAAGGGCTGAAAATGCCCCGGTTGTGGGAAAGGATATTGGGAGAAAGAGTTAGCTAGTTCTAATGAGTGATTACTTATGGAGAAGTTGGGGATAGGAAGAAGTCAGTTGTGATCTTAGGATTTCTTTTTGGTGATACAAGAAAAACAAAAGGGGGAGGATGTCCTTCAGAGACAGGACAAGTTAGGAGAGGCAAGCAGTTTTTCATGGAAAGTGGTGAGTTAGGTTTATAAGGGCCAAAGCTTAGTCTCCAAGTGGAAACATCCACTGAATAATTTAATATGAATGACAGAGACTCAGAGAGAATGAGGCCAGAGATACAGAGGTGGAAGCCATCTTCTCTGAAGATTGATAGGTGAAGACACAGGGCACCAGTGAGACCTGGAGGCACTGGACAGAGAGAGACAAGCAGAGGGCTGGGACCAACCCCTCTATGGCAGACTCTGCCTGAAGTGCTCGGTTTCCTAGATGGCTGCTGGGCTGTTAAAACCAAGTCACCAGACATCCATCACTCCAAGTGCTGCATTTTAAGTCTCCCTCCTCCAATTTAAACCTTAGCTAATTAATCAAATGAGACAACAATTTCAGAGATTTGTTCTTTTCTATACTAACCATCTCTTGTCTCTAGGCCCTTCTCCAAAGTCTTCATTGAATAGTTTAATAAGCCTGTTGGAGTTTTTACTAGCTGTCTCCTTCAGAAATATCTGCCAAGAAAAGTCTTCAAGTGTGTGATATCTAACAGGCTGGACACCTAAAGCAGTTATTGAAACAGGGCCTGCGGACATGACAGCTTGTGATAATGGCTCCAGAACTATTATTGGAAACCATTTCAAGGCTTTTCAAAAAAATTTTTTTTTCTTTTTAATTCCTGGACCACTGACCTCATTAGCTCTGAGGCTCTTACCACTGTGTGAGCTCAATGCCGCACCCCATTGTCAGAGTCAACAATAGCCTGTCCTCTCTGGTCCAATTGTCTCTCAGGTTTTCTGCCACAAATATATTCACAATCCTTTACATTTCGAGGACAATGATGTCCAAAATTTGGCCAGACAAATCCAAACAAGTTTGGATTTTCTTTTATTACTGATTCTTGTTCCTTAAAACTTTGATAATTTAAAGTCATTCTTTGAGCTAACAAGGCTTTGGGGTTTTTATTTGGTTTGGTTTGGTTGGTTCCTATCCTGGGCAAATGAACAAGGCAAGCCATTTCATCCACATGTTTCATTTCCCTGCGGCCAGGCTCACATCTATTACAAAGATATCTCAATGCCAGCTACCCAGCGTCTCCTGAGAGAAGATAGATGGGCATGGGATAGGAGATGCTCAGAGGGACTGGAATCAAGCACTCTTGGCATCTAACAAGGCAATCACATGGGGACCTCACTTCTCATCTGCAGAGATAAAAACCATTTCCCCATGTGTCCCCAGTGATATCCCCATACTTCCTCTAAAGAGTCCC
The DNA here is from genome assembly GCF_029215605.1 of Mirounga angustirostris. Lineage (NCBI taxonomy): Eukaryota > Metazoa > Chordata > Mammalia > Carnivora > Phocidae > Mirounga > Mirounga angustirostris. Next base: position 70,994,811 of record NW_026991716.1, read on the forward strand.
AAAAAGAGGGTAAGAAGCATCATGTGAAAGATGATCTTTATTTTAAGTGACTCAGAGCCCTTTTCCACTTTTCAAACATTGGCTCATTATCCAAGCACATTTAATAATTTCCTGTGTGGAGAGTTGTGCTAGGCATTTTACAAAGCTAATTAAACAGACACGGTGCCTAACCTCTAGGCATTTATGATTTAAGGAAGATGAAGCCAGTGGAGACAGAGGAACTAATTCAGGACATAAAAGAAATTAAACGAGTACCACACAGCCATGTAGATGAACTACACAGTAAATGTGACACTGGTCTCTAATGGCAACAACAGGACCAGCCAGCCTGCCTGGGGACTTCTAAAATGTTCTAAAATAAGTTTATTAAAGTTGATTGTGACTACTATTTATCTGTTCAATCCTGTATACTTGGAAGCTTGCCAAGCCTAATGAAAGCAGATAATGGACAATATCTTCTTGCCCCTCCATTCTGCAGAGAGAGCTCCCCAGAAGTAGATAGATACCTTCTAACGCAAACCCCGCACCTTCCTTAACTTATGTAAGCTTCAGTTCTGTATGTCTCTGCTTGCTTCACTGCAGTCCATTCTGATGAGCCTGACTTAGGGTCCATTCTGGCCTCCCTAGGCTTATCTTCCTAGAATCATCTGCCTAGCACAAAGGCCCGGTTTCTCCACTTTATTCTCGGTAACGTACTCATTTCAGGGAGGCACTAGCTGGGCACAGTAATTAAAGTCAATGAAAGGGTCAGAGTCAGCAGGGTTACTGCTTGATATCAGGACTCCCAAAGTCCCCCAATAATCGTATTTGGATGGAGTGGGTTTGGATAACTTTGCAAACTAGGTTAGGAAAAAGAACGCATTAGACCAGGGGCCTGACAAAGAGTTTAAAAGCAGAGGGTAAAGTTCTTGTTACTGCTCTGTAGGAAAGCAGAATTACATTTTTATTAAAGTGGTCAGTTCTTCTGTGAGAGTGTGGGTTACTTTATACTGGTAACAGAGGACAGTATCCGAAACTGCTGCTGGGACTAAGCCAGCAGGGCCAGCGAAGACCGGGGATCTTCAATGGGGCCAAAGCGCCAGGAGACCCCTGCATTCGTCAGTCCGCAGCCTACCCTGGTGCTACCTGAGGAGCAGTACACTCTAGTCCCCATGGTCCCTTCAGACCCGGCGCTCTACTGCTTCTGAGCCTGTGTGGGACACAGGCATGTTTGACAAGGCCAGGAACCTCCCAGCAGGGTCCAGGCCCAGCCCTGCCCTCGGAATCAGCAGGGGCTGCTGCAGAAGAGAATGCAAGTCCCTGCTCTTTCTGGGCCTATGCTCAGATCCCACAAACCTCCTGTTCTCTTTTTTGTAGCTTCTCAAGGGTCCTGTCCCCTCTATGGTGGTGTTGACCTCCCACATACCTTGCATACTTTCTCAACGGGTTTAGGCTTTTCAAAAATCCAGAAGGTCTGCATCTTGCAGGAAACTGTGGCTTTTGGCTCAGAAACATAAACCATCCCTGAGTTAAGAAGGCCAAAAAGCTCTACTTGCTTGAAATGGGGAAAGGGGAAAAATGTAGGAAGAAGAATTATTCTTAAGAGATAGACTGGCTATAATGCAGACACAACAGCCAGGGGCCTAACTCTGCCCAAGGCAAAAACGAGGCCCACAGATGGTTAAGCAAAGAAATGATTTTAAGATGAATCTTCATGTATATAACACTTACATTTAACCTTCAAGAGTATACATTTTGTAAATTGGGGAAAACCTACATAAATCATTTTTTTTTCCCAATTCACAAATTAAACTCCAGGTGGTCCAAGAATGTAGCAAAAATCATTTTTTTTTAGCATGTGGTAGATTTCCTAGTGATGACAATAACAGCAGTGACAATTATAATGAGAACAGAATGGCATGAACTGATAAAAATGTTCTGACCTCCAAGTATATATATATTTCAGGTTTGCCTGGAGGGACTGTGGAGATCAAGTTAGTCCCTACTTTCCACTAGCCTTATTCCCCATGCCTAACTGTAACATGCATACAGACTGACATGAGTTTGAGTGATTGAGTGAAATCAGACACATCGAACTTCCCGGGTCCAGTAATTAATACCTTGTCAAATAGGAAGACAGTGGTGCAATCAAGGGGAAAAGCCCAGGAGTAATTATACAGTGGCCAGGTTAGGACTCAGTGACACTGACTTATTGGCCCTGAGCTTCTGACATTGCCTGTCAAGATCGATTTAGAACAGGAATGACTCATCTACCCTTCTCAGTCTAAGATCAAGTGTGTGTCCTCTGCTCAGGGGAGTCTAACTTTCTTTGGCAGACTGATGGAGTCAAAGTCTAATTAACACGATGATAAATCACATGGAAGCCTTTGCCTGTTACCTGATTCTCAGATAACCCATTCCATGTTCTACATTGCCATTTGCCTGGTCTCTGTGCCTTTCGAGAGGATCAATGCAAGGACTGCCCTGAATTAAATTACAGTGTTTCTTGGGGTGGCGGGGGGAACAGAAATAAAAACCTGTGTCTTCTGTAAAACAGAAGATAGGAAAGAAGGATAAAAGGAGAAAGGAGACATATATTGAGTATCTTTAAGATACAACTAGGCTCTCTCTGTTACACCGCTATTTGTGTTTTTCACAAGTCTGCTGGATCCAACCAAAATGTCAGGTCACCAGGTAGAATCTGTCTTGGACATAGGCTGGGAGTGCCTCAGGCTTGGCCAAAAAGGGATTATTTCAAATGTCTGAGGAACCTGTGGAGAGCAAATGAATTCCAGTAAATGCTGCAAAAATGGAGAAAAGCAAAAGTTTGTGTGGTCAATCTGTACATCCTTGTTCTACCATGTCCTAGCTGACAGACCTGAGATCAGGTCCCTGACCTCTCTAAGCCTCAGTTTCTTCATCTCTAAAATAGGGAATTAAATGGTATAATGTGGGACAGAGAATGAGTTTGATTTTAGACTCTGTGAGCTCGAAGGTCCAGAAGCACTACCAGGTAAAATGTTGGGAGTATGTTAAAACAATATTGAAATCAGGCCAAGTAAGAACTCTGCAATGGCCTCTAAGTGTTCAAGAGAAAGGAAGAGTTGCATTCTCTCACCTTAAATCAAAACCTAAAAATGATTAAGCTTAGTGAGGAGGACAGAGGTAGGCCAAAAGCTAAGCCTTTTGAACCAAGAGTTCAAAGGGGGGTAAATTGGAGGGGGAGATGAACCATGAGAGACTATGGACTCTGAGAAACAAACCGAGGGTTCTAGGGGGGGGGGGGGGGGATGGGTTAACCCGGTGATGGGTATTAAGGAGGGCACATACTGCATGGAGCACTGGGTGTTATACGAAAACAATGAATCATGGATCACTACATCAAAAACTAATGATGTATTGTATGGTGACTAACATAACATAATAAAATAAAATTAAAAAAATAAAATAAAGTTATGACTAATTTCATTTTTCAGAAATTCAGTTACACATCCAAAACTTTCATAAATTCCATAAACAAGGTGTTTATAATTCTAATTGGATGAAGTCATACTTCATATCCCGCTATTACAAATGTTATTTGTGACTCGATTTTACTGTGTTTTCTACATAACACTATATATTTTTTTAAGAGTAAACAATTCAGCACTTTATAGAACAAAGCTGAGTTTATATAAAACAGCTCAGTCTTCAAATACAGGATGAGACTAAATTTAATTTTGGCCAGGTAGCATGGGAGTAAATCACCCCCCAGAACAAAATGGAGAAATAATGGAATAAAGCCTTATCATTAACATGGATTTTTGAAATAGTGTCTAGAGTCAATTAAGATCTCAGTAGTATTTCTCAATTAAAATAGTAACTTACATGTCTATGTCCATCTTTTTTAAACTGGGGTTCGCCTTAACCATTTTTAACTATACAGTTCAGTAGTGTTAAGTACATACACACTTTTTGCAACCTATCTCCAAAACTCATTTTATCTTGCAAAGCTGAAGCTTTAAATCCTTTAATCAACTCTCCATTTGCCCTCCTGCTAGCCCCTGGCAATTACCATTCTACTTTCTGTCTCTCTGGTTTTGACTCTTCTTGATACATATCTCTCATAAGTGAAATCACACAGTATTTGTCCTTTTTTGTGACTGGCTTACTTAGTATAATGTTCTCAGTTTCACCCATGTTAAAGCATGTGTCAAAATGTGATTTTTTTAAAGCTGAAAAATATTCCATTGTATGTATATATCACATTTTGTTTATCCATTCATCCATCAGTGGACACTTGAGTTGCTTCCATGTTTGCTGTATAATGAATAGTGCTGCTATGAACAGGGATGTACAAATATCTCTTTAAGGGGCATGTGCGTGGCTCAGTTGGTTAAGCCTTTGACTCTTGATTTTGGCTCAGGTCATGATCTCAGGGTCGTGAGACACAGGCCGGTGTCAGGCTCCTGCTCAGCACAGAGTCTGCTTGGGATTCTTTCCCCCTCCCTCTCCTTTCCCCTCTGCTCATCACCCAACACATTCTCTTTCTCAATCAAATTAATTAATTAATTAAATTTAAAAAAAAAGAGAGAGAGAGAATGCTTACAATTCTTTTGGGTATATACCCAGAAGTGGAATTGCTGAATCATACGGTAATTTTATTTTTAATTATTTTCAGGAACCACCGTACTGCTTTCCCTAGTCTGCCATGTCTCTTGCCTCATGCCCCTCCTCTGAAGCCCCACTATCACCCTACTATGTCAACCTCATTACCTCTCCCCTGCACAACTGCAAAACCTCCCAAACTCTTCTCCTGTTCCAATCCACTGAACATACTACTGCCAAGTTAATCTTCCTTTAAGTGAATTTCTGAGGCCGTTTCTCTGCTAAAACCAACAAACAAAAACAGAAACAGGAAAACCTTCAATGGCCTTATTACCTGCTAGCTGAAGCCCTAACTCTTTGACCAGATTTTCAAGGGCAGTCAAAATATAGCTTCAATCCATGCTCCCGTCAGACCCTGCTCTAGTGTGTCCTTCCCTCTTTGCTGTGCGCCTGCTATCTGCCCTCCTGTCCACATTTGCTCCACCTGCTGAAACACCCTCACCCCTTAAAAATTATTTCATTTGGCACTTGCACTGAGTAGTCAAAATGTCCCTACCAAATCTGAGTGTCTATCAGCCTATGATTCACCAATGTAGCTTCCGTGCATCCATGTACCTGTCCTCGGAAATATTCACCATATTCATAATTTCACAGTTAATGTCTTATTCTCCACTACACTAAAAACCTTAAGGACAGGGAAGGGATCTAATTAATTTGCTACTACAACCCCAGTAGGTTATACTGCTAGGCATATAAGAAATAGGGAAGAACTGATTGTTGTTCAATACTGAAGGCTTCATATTTTCCTAAACATGAATTCTGCTTTCCCTTTTGAAATTCCAAACTCTTAGAACTGAATCAAATTCACAAATGGGCCCTCTGGAGATGATCTGAGGGTTCTTTATTTAGGGCCTAAGTTACCCAGTTTGACTGTATTGATCATACCAAAGAGATAATGGCTAAATATCTGCTTCCACTGGGGCAATACAGTCAGACGTCACTAGATTTCATATTGGATTTTCTGCAATTAGCTCCTTTTCCCTTAATTATAATCATTGTCTTCCACATGCTCTATGCTAATAAATAAATTATGATTATCTAATATTAAAAGGATCTCATGGAAATAGATTTGAGGACTATTATTCTGTAGGCAGAGCATCATTATCTCTGTGAGAAGTTTAAAACTTATCTCCTTTTTAATTTGTTTGTTTTTTCACTCTTTTCCTGCTCTGTTGGACAGAGTACAATAAAAAGAATCACTACTTTTGCCAGGGAGAGACAACATAAAAATAAGTTAAAATAGGAGACAACACTACATGCATGGTGCAATTTTAAAGTAAAATTATAATATGTAATAAAACTCAAAATGAGTTGCAGCTGTGGCTTGAAAATCTTAAATATATTATTGAAGAGAAAATTGACTAATAAACAATCTCCCACACACTAACAAATCAGTGTACATATGCAAATAAAATTAATCCATGCTATAAATGCTAAAAAGAAATCCGTAAAACATGTAGTAAGCTGCCATTTTCCCAGAAGAGTTGGAGGAGAAAGCCGGAAGAGCTCCCATCCTATTGAGCCTGGGGAGGGAACAAGAGGAGGAAGAGATGAGTAAGCCAGGGAGAGGAAGGTGGAAGCAAAGCAGGAAGTGGTATTAAGGTGACCAACTAAGAGAAACCTAAAGGCCTGCCAGAGAGGAGCCAGGAGGGGAGAACAAAGGTAGTCAAGAAGACACAGTTAGGGGAGAGGCGCATGCTCCTACACCCGAGCGGTTAGCACTTTGGGCTGGGAATTCTACATTTCTCTGACTGTGAGCCTGCTCTCGTTTTACCAGCCCAGAAGCAGCATCTTAAAGGTGGTGAACCAGGCTGTACTTGCCTGTCCTTTACCTCCTATTTGATTATAAGCTCCTTGAGGCCAGAATCTGTCATTGACTCATAACGGTACACACTCCAACGTCAAGAACTTGCACACCAGAAAGTGCCTAGTGTGCGTTTAAAAAAGTAAGAGATGTATGAGATACTACAATATCCTAGAGCCCACACTGAAGTATTAATTCAGATTATTCTGTGCTCTATAACCAAGGTCTTCATGGATGCCAACTTGCTGGGATAGGTCTGGTTAACACCTGTCCCAATATAGTCCCCCCCTTTCACTCTCAAAAGTACCCAGATTTGGAAGATAAATTTTATGGTGGCTCTAGTCATAACACAGTGTGAAAGGTGATTTCTACAATTCCCTCTCAAATTGCTTACTGGTGTTGTCTCTGATCAAAACAGAGAATAGACTATGCAAATTCATACAGCAAATACCATGACTCTGGATTACAAGTACACAAATTTATTTATCATTATTCTGACATTAGCAATTTTTTCTAGAAAAAGTATTTTCTAAACTCAATGAGTATGTATAGCTACATAATGATTTCTATCATCAATTTTTTCCAGTATGAATGTACAGCAGAAATGTTACTACCTTCAAGCTTCTGGAATATCAGTATAATAATTCATTAAATATGGGGCCACAGCTATATTGGAAATTAGTTCTCTATATATGTATTCATACACACACATGCACACACACATGAACACACATAGTTGTGGGAATGGGAACACATTTTGATGCTCCCAGAAATATAAAGAAGACTTTGTAGCATGGCTGTCTTACCTGACCATGACTTCACTGTTGGATTTGTTTAAAAAGATAAATAAGAGTTAAATTTTACCTTTTCCAAAAACATTTTAAAATTGCTTTTAAACGCATCTTACTCGGTGCGGCACTAGTCTATGCCATGTCATTTGTAGGAGTTAGAAAAAAAATCACCTCTCTGGATGGACCAAGTAGAAAAAGGGCTCTTTTCTCCCAGCTGAATTTGGGGCTGGATCACAAGCTGGATTTCATCTGTTTGCTCCTGCAAATGTGAGTCATGGGCCTGACTGTAAAACTAGTTTTTCCCACTTTACAAAATAGATACAGTTGCATAAACGTTGCCAGTGAAGTAAATCGCCATATTTTATGTCCTACTTTTTTTTATTAAAACTTTTCAAAGGTGTCCATCTGAGAGAAAAAAAGCAAGCCTCATAATGTGTGTGTGTGTGTGGAGGTGGCAGGGAGATTCCACTTTCAGAATCTCCAAGTTTAAAGAAATGTAACAAGCATTTGATAAGATCCTAAATCTACAATTCAAATAAGTAAAAACTTATGAGTTAAAAATAGCTAGAATGCTTTTATTTTCATGATTGCATGCCAAAGACCAAAAGATTATGAGAACAGACCAAACTAAGCTTAAAATTCTTTAGTTTTTAATTAAACCTCTAAAAAGCGACCACATGAAAACATGCTGTTCTCTTATATGGATCTCAGATCCAGCTTCTCAGCAGTTGTGGCAGGAAGGTGGTTAAAATAATAATGCTGATGATGATGATGAATATTAATACCTTATTGCAGGACTAACAACGCACAAAACCACAAATGGGAAAGAGTGTGATTCAGAATGTGGCAGAAAGCAGCAGATGACAGAGTGAGAGCCCCAAATCCCCACAAGAGTCACAGCCGTAATGGAGCTCAATGGTCACCAAAAATCTATGGCCGAGAGGATCCCCAAATTCTGAAAGCATGCTTTGGTAAAGGAGAGCAAGCACTTCCCTGATTTACGACCCATGTAGGAGTGCATTTGTACGTGTCCAATACCTGGGTGAGGAGACATACTAGTAGCTTTCCTCATGCTATAACTGCAGCATAAAAATAAAACCGCCAGACTGGCCTTAGCATAGATGTTATCACTGGAGTGGTACTGTGTAAACAGTATTTTTATGTACTCGGAACTGATCTGTCCATTCTTTATTTCCACTACCACAATGGCCCCCAAACCTAAATAAAATAAATGCTTAAAATGGTATTGTTTTATCAAAATACTTGTGATTTCCTAGAATAAGAGAAAACCATTCCACATCTTGATGCGACATTTTTACTGACTGGCGAACCAAATAATTCCAACTGCACTTATCTGTGAGGAATGCAATCTAGAGAGTGCAGTCCTTAAGGAAACATTGCTGGGTGAAATGGAAAGAAATCACTTCATTAACTATCCTTATCATGGAATTTCCTTTTGAACCCAGACTCTTCCATGTACATTCAATCTGAGATTTATTTACTCAACAAGATTTTGAATGGATTTGTTTAAAAAAAATAAGCAGAGTGTTTATACTAGTCAGCCCCTATCACTTTCCATTAAAGATTCTTTTCACAGTTTAGTGTATCTCTCAGTAGATATTTACACTTTGTGACTAGATTACATTTCCTTTGTTGTCTCTTTTCTTCATCCTAGTACTTTGAGACCATACGGCATGGTTAAATGTAGCTTTCCTTCCTCACCTCCACATCTGCCATTACTGGACAGCCACTGTGCCAAAGTGTATTGATTGATATGTTCTCCCCAAAAGACTTTAGTTCCAATCATAAACCTTCAACTTAAAACTAAGCTCCCCCTTCAGCCCACATAATACCTCAACACCCAGTTTAGGTGCTGGTCCTGTTCTTTGCAATGTTTAAGACACATTCTAGATGATTTGGACCCATTCCCTGTGAACCAATTTCCATAGTGACTGAAAAGAGCATGTCCTCAGAAACACTGGTACCAACAAATAAAGGAGATCGAGAGCACCTTTTAAGAGGTCAAGAAAGGGAAGTTATAGCACAAAAATAAAATTAAGTACTAAAATAAATTTTTTTCTGGGGGGCACCTGGCTGGCTCAGTTGGTAGATTATGCGACTCCTGATCTTGGGGTCATGAGTTCGAGCCCCACACTGGGAAGACGGATTACTTAAAAAAAAAAAAACCAAAAAGACTTAAAATAAAATTTCCTGGGAAGCCTGTAGTCTCTATGAGGAATCTTGGACAGAGAGTGGGGGCAAACAAGTTAAAAGCCAAGGAAAGGGAACAGGAGTATGCGCAAACACTGCTCTGTACTTAGAATCCGCAAGTGTAGCCTGTCACTACTCCTTATAGGGACCAAAGGCACCCACATTCTGGGTCTAGAGCAGCACAGCTACCTTTCAGCCAGCAGACCCTCTGAGTGAAATGCCTTCTTAACAAGAAAGACTGTTCAAACAAACAAGCAAAAGAAATAGCATTATTTATAGGACATAATCTTGGCTTTTATCTTTTGGCTCAGGATGCTCTTTATATGTCAATATAAGCGTGCAGAACAAAATGCCACTCACTGAGTGCAAAGTCAGTCTTTTAAATCTAATTTTCATTGACAATAAAGTATAGGTATTCAATTGGTCACTAAATCCAAAGCTCTTTAAGGAGAGTGACTAAGTGTTAATGATTGCTACTGTGTGTGGCAGGTGAATGGATGAAGGCATGGTGACCTTTTCCAAAAACTAGAATGATTGATGCATGATGGCGAAAAGTGAAAACTGATAATAAAATAGCACCATTCACAGAGTGCATACTTTGTAATAATGCTATATGAAGGTCTAACACAGTGTCCCTGAAACCACACTGTGAACACCAAGATTAACCTTGTTTTTCAGATGAGATCATTAAAGCTCAAAAAGGTTAGGTTACCTGCCCATATCATATAGTCAGTTAGGGCAGAACCACAATTACAAATGAGGTCTGTCTAATGTCAGATCCTGAGCCATAAACCCCACAAAAGTTTGAAAAGGTAAAAATAAGCCTTCTCAGAAAAGGAATCATGCAAAGGATGCTTAGAAAACTGGATGTTTTCATGTCACTCCTCATCAACTAATTATTTGTTATTTATATTGAATCTACTTTCAAAAGGGATTTGAGGCAAATTCCTGAATAGAGGATAAGACAGATATATACATACACATGTGGATAAATGTGTAATCATATCAGCTTCTATAATGAATGGGTGGGAAACAAAGCTGATGAGAACAAGCCTTTGATAGAGGGTGGTCATGGACAGCAAGTCATGACAAACACACAAACCTGCTTAGTGTTGATTTAATCCTCCTTTGCCCCACAATACAGCAAAGTGTGAAGTCATTAAAAGCTCAAGCTGGGCACCAATCCGTTTGCATTCAAATTCTGTGCAGTTTCATGCCAGTTTGTTAGTTTCTCCCAGTCTCAATTTCTTTGTCTTTAAAAAGGAAAAGACATTAATTATAGTACTTTCCTCAAAGAGTTGTAAATGAAAGAATCCCACAAATAAAGTTCCTTGCATAGCCCCAGCTCATATATAGGTACTCAAAAGAAAAATGAGTGCTGGCAGCAGGAAATGCTACAAACAGAATCATTGAGTAACAGCAAGAAAACCTGTTTCGACCACTCCTATAATTTCCCCCTACCTCCTTCCTCAAAAGCAAATGTGGAAATTACAAAAGCTCAATCCAAGGAATGCTTCTTGATGTGAAGTCTTACATTAGTGCTAAGAACCTAGTGAAGCCACCAGAAGCAGAACAGCAAGGAAAGAAAAAAAAGGTTCCTGTAATAGTAATGCCCGTGATGCCCTTGGAGAGCTGAGGCGTTTATTAGGTGTTCCTTTGGAAGATGTTAGGAAAGATGATTAAAAATAACAACAAAGGATCACTAGATCCATTGGTTCCTATGAGTAAAAGCCCCAGGCAGTTCCTGAGCCAATTAGAAAGGCTGAAACAGCCAGGTCAACAGAGGGTCAATTTGTATCCAGGAGCCAATAAATAGATAATAAATACATTGTTCTGGAGTTTCTTGGCGAATGTGGTTTATTAATAAAAGGATGAACAATCTTTAATGAAACCTAGGTTTATTGACAGCAAAAGGATCCTGGGAGAAAAGGTCCATTTCCTCCCCTGAAAGTCCATGCATTTGTGTGATGGTTTTGTTTGTTGATTTTTCCTACATGGAATGTTCTTCTAATGAATAACTCTCCAAGGCATGTGTTTATAAGTGATCTGTTATCCCCCTCTTTATTAATCTCTTAATCATATTCTCTGGCTGTGGAGATTTTGGCATTGAACTATATTGGAAACCACTGAGTTTGTCTAAACATCATAGGCAGTGAGGTTAATTCCACTTGTGAAGATTGCTTTGGGCAGCCAAAGACACGAATAGAACTAGATGTGTATTTGATGCCACTAACCTTCAAGACAGGGGCATCTAATACAATTCATTAAGTATAATTGAAATAGAAATCCTACAATGAGAACGTAACAAGGAACACTGTGTAAATTGACTTTTTGAAGTAGATCCTTCCCTCGGTGCACATATTCAGCCCCCATTAATTTTAATGGACATAACTTGCTCATATATCAACTGAAAGATTTCACCTGCTTCTGTGTAAAACTGTCTGCCTAAAGAAAAAGATGCCCATGAAGAAAAAGTGAGAATGCTTGTAGAGAGTGCTTGGATAATTGAGTCCAATCGCATTACAGATAATTAAATATGTTACTGCATTGAATAATAAAGGAGAAATTATTATGAAATGAAGCCAATCGTTGTTGCTGCTTTAAAAAGAAAGCCCCTAGGAAAATAAAGTTGAGGTCCGGTCGTGTGTAACATGGACTGCTTTCCTACTCAAAATCCAGTGCTCCAGCATGAACTGTGAGCTGATGGTAGAGACTCTGTCTTATTCTCCAGCACTGTATACAAGGCATGAACCTGCCATACAAAAGGTACTCTGCAAATACTTGGCAAAATGAAATGGACTTTCTATTGTTTCTTAAATTCTCTTCCAACTTCCACACCTCTGGGCTTCTACTCACATTGATCTCTCTGCCTGGAATGTCTTCACACACTAGCCCCAATCTTCAATTGCTAAATTCCCAGCCAACTGATGAAGACCCCATCCAATGTTAGGAAATTTTTCTTGATTTTCCCAAGTGAATGATGATAGATTAGTACAGTCCCAGAATCCCATTACATTTCTAAAACTTAATAAAGCCCTCAAAGACGTTTTATTTAAATTAATTATACTTATTAATATTTATCATATTAGAAATTAAAACTAGGGCGCCTGGGTGGCTCAGTTGGTTAAGCGACTGCCTTCAGCTCAGGTCATGATCCTGGAGTCCCGGGATCGAGTCCCACATCGGGCTCCCTGCTCGGCGGGGGGTCTGCTTCTCCCTCTGGCCCTCTTCCCTCTCTTGCTATCTCTTATTCTCTCTCTCTCAAAGAAATAAATAAAATCTTAAAAAAAAAAAGAAATTAAAACTAAAAATGTTTAAATATTAATTCATTAAAGCTAACAATAATAAACTCATTACATTTTGGCATAAGTAACAAATTTTTTGTGAAAAATAACTATTTCCCCCCAAATCATTAATAGATTGGCATTGCTTTACAACTTACAAATCTCTTTCATGTTTGGTTTAATAGAAGACAGACAGCTGGATTCTCATATCTGCTTCTGCAGTTAATGTAGTACAACATACTGTTTGAAACATCTAAAGAAAAACTAGCTTCTCATGATATGTAGTTGGAAAAGGGAGGAGTATTTTGGTAGCTTTTCAGATAATTGTGGATATTTTTTTTTTTGATGGGTAAAATTTTCTTAAATGTTAGTTTCAATGTGGAATCTGAAACAATATTAATGAATTTTTAATACTGTTAAATTTTTGTTCTATTTTGTACCTGTTTACCCATGCATGAATTTTTAACATTATGCATTCATCATTTGAAAATTACTCATTCATTGAGTTATGCAGAATTTCAAAATATTCAACTCTATAATATTTTTAAAAACCACATATCACCACCAATCTCATCACAAAAGCCTTCAACTATTGAGAAACTGTCAAACTCATGAAAAGTTTTCCAAAATTCCAATTTCCACTAGAAAGTTTGAGTCTTATCATTGACAACAAATACTGTCAAATTGTTTTCTTTGAGGTGATAAGCTCACTTAATTCATTTTGAGAAAATGTCTACCAAATACTCATGTCTGAATAATCAGTTTGTTCGTCAATCATTCCTTCTGGTAAAATCACAGTGCCATGAAAAAAAAAACAAACAAACTGCTAACTTAGCTCACAACAAAAACAACTGGGCAAATGTTTTTCCTAAGATGACCATTGTCCTTCAATATTCCATAGGAATTCCCATTTCATCACATAGGATATTAAAAACGCATGTATGCAAGGATCAAGATTTTATAAAATCAATAACTTTGACTGCCTAGCAAAGGATATTTCTGGGTAAAACTAGCATTTTGCTTTATCGTGAGTGTGTGGCAATTAAGGAATACGATGACTTCTAGCACAATTGGGAGCCACTGTCTTGATTTCTGCACCAGCGTTTTTACCTGCCATTGCTTTTGGGCCATCACTACAAGCGATACGGTGAAAGAAGCAATACCATTTTAGGATTATTTTGAAGTAATTTTAACTACATGGACCCCCTGAAAAGATCTTGGGGAACCCCAGGGGCCAGTGGCCACACTTTGAGAACCACTGTGATAGAGTGAAACAGATTTCACTGCTGACCTTGAACCAATTACTTAACCATATCAGTAAAACAGGGATAATAAATCCTGACATACTGGGTTATTGTGAGAATGATATAACATATGGAAAGCACCATATGCTACCTGTCATATATTCAGTACTGAACTCATCTTATTCTCTTGTCAGCTCCCCGTACTTACTTTATATCTATGACTACATTTAGAATATGGCTTATAAAAATGCAATCTTTTGTTTTATTTCCGTATTAGATAATAACTCCTTTCTATATCTTACTCAAATTTTCTATCCTTAGGTAGGGAGTCATTGGCCCCTTTAAGAATCTGATGTACCAGGAAGGCCTCCCACCCCAGAAAAATGCGTGCGTGCATGCGCACGTGCACACACACACACACACACACTTACACACAATTTTGCATACAACTGCAAACCGGAGGACTCCTTGAGGTGGATCTGTGATTCCCCCAAGGAAGAATTTTTTTAAAGTTGATCCTTGAAACATCTGCTTCAAAACCAACCTAAACATTAAAATAATGATTCCTGGGGTGCCTGGGTGGCTCAGTCTGTTTTTGGTTTTGGCCCAGGTCATGATCTCATGGGTCATGGGATCCAGCCCTGTGGATCCTGTTTCCCACTCAGCAGGGAGTCTGCTTGAAGATTCTCTCCCTCTGCCCCTCCCCTCACTCACATGAACGTGTGCACTTTCTCTCTCATAAATAAATAAATCTTTAAAAAAGAAGAATAATGATAAAAATAATAATTCCTGGGCCCCCCCCCTCCAGAACTACAAAATCTGTATCTCTGGTGGTCAAGCCAAGAACTTCATTTTAATAGTTCTCCAGGTGTTTCCTATTCCCTTTCAAGTTGGATCTCCAGGGGAATTCGTTAGTCTGGATTAAGAAATCCTACCTCATAGAAGCTACTCTCTGGCTGATACTCAATAAATCTACATTAATCTGAATAGACACATACTTTGGAAGTCAATGAAATGGCTAGAGGCTCACTGAAGTTTAAAGTGTACACAATCCCCATATTTCCCAAACCCTCACTGATCAGCACAATTACTTGAGGGTTGTGTTGTTGTTTTGTTTTGTTTTAAAGCAAACATTTACTCAGGCTTTTCTTCTAGAGGTTATGATTAGGAAGGCATGGAGTGGGATCTGAATATTTAAAAGTATTTTTAAGGGTTTCTTCTAGTGATTATAATCATGAGGCCTTTTTAAATAATCACTTGGGGCTCCTTGGCAAAAAGGTTGCTTTGTTAAAAAACACAAGAGATACCTGTCTCTACAGGTTTATTTGATCTCGGACTTGGATGTTTAATAAGTCCAGATTTATTTTTGACAAACTTTTTTCGCTGTCAAATTGTTTTATTTGCATTTGTAAATCATAAGATCACTCTGTGATAGTGGCTTTCAAATTTTACTGCACTTTGGAATAACCTGGAGAGTTTTTAAATATCCTGACAAGACCCCAATTCAATTAAATCACAATCTCTAGGCATCAGTATTTATTTAAAACTCTTCGAATGATTCCAACTTGCAGCCAAGTTTGAAAACTGTTGCTCCAGAATTTATGGTCAGAGTTAAAAGAAATTAAAATGTGTTTTTTTTACTTCCTCCCATCAACCCTGGCCCTGGCCATAAAAAAAAAAAAAAAAAAAAAACCACCTCTTCCTGCTATTTTGGATATAAAACAGAAAGAGAGAAGTTGAAGATTAGGAAAAAGAGGTGGAGGGTGAAGCAGCTAGGAAAAAGTAGAGGAATCACTACTAATATCCACTCCTTTTGAGTGTCTAGTATGTGCTCACATTTTTTCTGAGCTATGTAAGATTATATTACAATGCCTCTCTGCCTGCAAATACGTCAGTGTATGTTCCTTGAAAACAAGGGCTACATACCTGTTAGAATGTCCAAAATCCAAAACACTGACAATACCAATGCTAACGAGGATGCAGAGCAACAGAAACTTCTCTCATTGCTGATGGGAATGCAAAATGGTATCACCACTTTGGAAGACAGTTTCTCACAAAACCAAACACACTCTTACCATACAATCCCGCAGCTGTGCTGCTTAATATTTATCCAAAGGAGGTGAAGACTTATGTCCATCTAAAGCCCTGCTCACAGATGTTTATAGTAGTTTTATTTATGATTGCCAAACCTTGAGGCAAACAAGATGTCCTTCAGTATGTGAATGGATGAACTGTGGTACATCCAGATAGTGGAATATTATTCTACACTAAAAAGAAATGAGATATCAAGCCATGAAAAGACAGAGAGGAACCTTAAATGCATATTAATAAATGAAAAAAAGTCAAACTGAAAAGGCTACCTACTGCACAATTTCAACTATATGACATTCTGGGAAAGGCAATATTATGGAGCAAGTGAAAATATCAGGGGTTGCTCAGGGTTAGTGGGGAAGAAGGGCTGAATAAGCAGAGCACAGAGAATCTTTATGGCAGTGAAACTACTTTGAATGAGACTATACTGGTTGTGAATACATGTCATTATACATCTTTCCAAACCCATAGGAAGCACAACACTAAGAGTGAACCTTAATGTAAACTCTGAACTTTGGGTGATAATGATGTCATTGTAGGTTCATCAACTGTAACAAATGTACCGCTCTGGTGAGGGGATATATTGATAATGGGGAAGGCTATGCATGTGTGTGGACCTGGGGATATGGGAAGTCACCGTAACTTTGGCTCAATTTTGCTGTGAACCTAAAACTGCTCTAAAAAAATAGTCTATTAAAAAGGAAAAAAATTAAGTCTCAAAAACTTATTAAGTAGGTTCCTTCCATTCTCTGCTATGCCATCCATATCTCCAGCATAATGACTGTTTTCTTAGGCTGACTTCCACCCCTCCTCAGCTCAAGATCTGGCTCAGTTTCCTGTGAGGTGTTAAACACATCTACTCTGTCTTTGGTCTCTTTTTAACAGGGAGGGGAAAAAAGTCTTCTCAGGAGCGCTCCATAAATTTCCTCTCATGTCTCACTGGCTGGGCTTTGTTGCATGCATACATTTAAACCCAATTACTTATGAAAAAAAATGAGACCACTACAATTGGCTTAGATGAATCATAAGTTACCTCCTTGGTTGGAAAAAGCCCACCATCCTTGAAGGAGTTACACCTAGGAGGAAGGTGAGCAAAAATCAAAATTCTGTTTTTGAAGGGAAATGGCTATTGATGAAATCTAAAGTGCCTGCCACCTTCAACTTTCTGCCCTGTTCAGTCTTCCTCTGGAATCAGCCTCCTTTACTTGAAGAAAAGGACACTTCAGAAACAAACTACAGCCAATAAATCAA
This sequence comes from Mirounga angustirostris, assembly GCF_029215605.1. Classification (NCBI taxonomy): domain Eukaryota; kingdom Metazoa; phylum Chordata; class Mammalia; order Carnivora; family Phocidae; genus Mirounga; species Mirounga angustirostris. The sequence continues at coordinate 71,012,113 of NW_026991716.1, forward strand.
TAGATAAACATAGAAAGATAGAGAACTTGGTGAGTCATTAATGGTACTGCTCACATAAGAAACCCTTTTCTACCCCACATTTTAAAAGACTTTCTCAATTTTATTTTCAAGGGTGTCATTATCATAAAAACCCTAAACTATGCCATTTTAAACATTTTTAATGTTTAAAAATCAGGCCCTTTTTTAGTGGTTTGCATTTGCTTTTCTGACACAGAGAATATACTTAAGATTTATTGAGTGACATCTAGTTAATTAAATGTCTATTTCCTCCTGCCTCTTAAAGGGATCATAATACAGAAAGACAACATTGGGAGAATAATTAAAGTGCAACCAAAGAGCAGGACTAACCTTGTAACTCACTGTAATTAAAAATAAAACAAGAGCAGTATGCTGAGAGAATTGCCTGTCTTTATCAGGACACCTGTCTGTGTATTTGAAACCCTATTCTGGAAGTCTCCATTTTGCTTTTCTCCATTTTTATGTGCAGATGAAATTTCATTTTCCACAGAATCGCTTTGGCAAAAATCTTTTTACATTCAGAATTCGGGAAAACTCACCCCTTACAAGACCAGAAGGTAGTGTCTACCTACCTCTATACAGGAGAAATGACCCCAAGTGTCATCAGTAAAGGAGCGATAACAAGGATCAGCCAAGAGAGAGCAACTTGCCTGACAGCTGTCGTTGGTAGGAGAGGACAATGATCCTAGGCCTTGGAACCCTTCAGACAGCTGAGAGCAAGATTGCAGGTGACAGCCTATAAATGACCTCTCCAGCATAATAAACTAATAGGAGTTGCTAACGTAACACTTTCCCATACATTAGTAAGCACATGCTTGGTGTTTCATCTTTTTTTTTTTTAAGTTTTTATTTAAATTAGTTAACATACAGTGTCATATTAGTTTCAGTGTTTCATCTTTTTCTAAGGGAAGAAATTACCCATCTTTATATTTTATCTTTCTAAAAAGCCTATGGACCAAATATCAGAGGAAATATACCCTAAATGTGTGTCCCCAAACCTTTCTTTACCTTAGAGAAAATGGAAAAGTAGTTTTATTTTTTTTTTAAGATTTTTATTTATTTATTTATTGAGGATGAGAGAATGATAGAGAGCATGAGAGGGGGGAGAGTCAGAGGGAGGAGCAGACTCCCCGCTGAGCAGGGAGCCCAATGTGGGACTCGATCCTGGGACTCCAGGATCATGACCTGAGCCAAAGACAGTCACCCAACCAACTGAGCCACCCAGGTGCCCGGGAAAAGTAGTTTTAAAGGGATTAGAAGGATCTCATGCTGTCATTCCCTACCAGAGGTTCTTAAACCTCTGTTCCAAAGTGGCAGTGGAGATCCACAGCTCAACACTCTATGTTTGAGTCTTGATTCCAGCATTTTCTACATGTGTGGTACTAACCACATCATTTACCCTCTCTTAGAACCATTTTCCTCATCATGAAAATAATCATGGTAATTGGGCCTGTTTATTGTGGGGATTAAATGAGATAACATATGCTTAGTGCCTGCCTGGTAGAAATGGCTTCTATTATTTCCTTCCATTTAGTCAAGGCTGTGACATAGTGTTACGGGCTGAATTTTGTCTCTCCAAATTCATATGTTGAACTTCCAACCTCCAATACTACCTCAGAATGTAACTGTATTTGGAGATAGGGCCTTACAGAAGTAATTATGGGGGCGCCTGGGTGGCTCAGTCAGTTAAATGTCCAACGCTTGATTTTGGCTCAGGTCATGATCTCAGGGTTGTGAGATCGAGCCCTGAGTCAGACTCTGCGCTGGGCGTGGAGCCTGCTTAAGAGTCTCTCTCTCCCTCTCCCTCTGCCCCTCCCTGCCTCTCTCTCTCTTTCTCTCCCTCTCTAAAAAAAATTTAAAAATAAAAAATAAAGAAGTAATTATGGTCAAATCAGATCATATGAGTAGATCCGAATCCATGTCTGGTGCTCTTATATGAAAAGACAGAGACACCAGGGATGCATACACACAGATTCAAGGTCATGGGGGGACAGGGAAAAGGCAGCCATCTATAAGTCAAGGAGAGAGGCCTCAGTAGAAACCAACCCTGCCAGCACCTTCATCTTAGACTTCCAGTCTCTAGAATTGTGAGAAAATAAATTTTTTTTGTTTAAGCCACTCAGTCTGTGGTATTTTTATTAAGGCAGCTGTATCAAACCAATATACATAGTGTAGAAAGAAGTCTCAGATGCCATCTCTCATTACCAAAAAACAGTCACTTGAATTTTTTCTTTATATTAACATCCTAAATAATGAAAAGAAACCTCCACAAGTCATTGACATTTGTGTCATTGTTTTGTTTTGTTTTGTAAGTGAAATGGGTTTAGCACTGGCCTGGAAATAAGGAGATGGCTCTAATCTGATCCTTTTCACAAGGCCCCATGGTTTCTGAACTGGCACTTAATTTCTCTGGACTACAATTTTCTAAGAAAATTTGAGATAACCCAGATCATAAGGCTTTTAAAAAATATCTCTGTGTTTCACTGATAAAATGATGGTTTACAGATATCTTTAGCAGAAAACAAAGTTCAACTCATTGAGACACCCTGAGCTCAAATACTTTTTGTTTCTGACCACAACTATGTTTAAATTTCTTCACTTCTTTAAATTCTGTGTATTCTTCAAAGCAAATGTCTTACTCACTACCTCTGTGAAGCTTTCCCCAATCTTCCCAAGTCAGGGCTCTGTGTTCTTCCTTTGAATTCCCATAGCACATTGCTTTTTATTTCTCCAGCATTATCATGTACTGCTTAGCATCATAGTTTCTTTTGTCCTTGTCTTGACTCTCTCACACTCCCCATAGCAGAGAGCTAATCTCCTCATGAACTGTTTCTACTTTATGTATGATTATTAGTTCTTGGGAGCAGGAAGTGGTTTTACTCATGCTATCTCTTACAGCCCACAGCATAGCACCCTCCACATAGTGGACACATGTTCAGAAATGGTCAAATCAAACTGGAAGAAATTAAAATGAAATAGAGTTTTCTTTAATGAAAATATTTCCTATGATTAGGATTCATTGTATTGTTAATATAAGTTTCCATGTCATTAAAACTTTATCTTTACCTTAAAGCTGAAACTATAATAGTATAACATACATTGGGATTAGGAGCTGTAATATCTGAAGAGATAAAATATTAATAGAACATTTAAAAGAATCATTTTCTTTCAGAATTTCCAAGAAAAAAAATTTTTTTTTAAAGATTTTATTTATTTATTTATTTGAGAGAGAGAATGAGAAGGAGGAAGGTTAGAGGGAGAAGCAGACTCTCCGCCGAGCAGGGAGCCCGATGCGGGACTCGATCCCAGGACTCCGGGATCATGACCTGAGCCGAAGGCAGTCGCTTAACCAACTGAGCCACCCAGGCGCCCCCCAAGAAAATATTTTTTAAATCTGACATTTGTCCTGTTTGGTAGCTCCAATTAAAATAATGGTTGTGCAAATATTTTATAAAAGATAAATTATTACACAAACATCATATTTTGAAAGTATTTAGTATGGATATGATATAGAACATCATTTTCTTGACTTGGAACCATAAAGCAGAGAGATTTCACTACTGAGGATAAAGAGATAAAATCTATTTTTGTACTTACCCAATTTGACAGATTCATGGCACATCAATAAGGAATATTCTATAACTTTTTTTTTAATAAAAATGAACCATACCTTGTAAAAGATTTAGTTTTTAATATCTGGAAAGGGCACATCAGTATTTTTATTTTTGTAATATTTTTGTGCTTCCCAAGGTGATGAGTGTACAGTCAGTAATAGACACAATCATTCATTGTGAGAATTGCACTAACTCAAACAATTGCACCAGATTCATCTGGTCGATTGGTTCTTGGTTATCCATACTAATGTAACCAGTCACGGGTGTTTATTCCATTAAACCCTCCATATTAAAGAATGGGATAGGTTTGAATAGTGTATCAAATGTTTCAAGAAAGTACCACAAACAAAATCTTTCTAAATCTCCCTATTAAAGCTTCTCCCTTTAATCCACTTCATATACTTATATCTGATTTACTTAATAAGCCCAGGCAGAGTTTCCTTCTCTAAGCCTCTCTGCAGCGATGTTAGGGTTTCTAAGTACCCTTTCCCCCTTAAATAATGTGAGATGACAAGAACATCTATAGACAGTTAGATGTGACCCCAGCAGAAATGAGTGTTGTTGACCTAAGAGGGATGGGGACACAGAACTAGAGATACCTATAAGACCTCTCTTGAAATTTAACATTGCCACTTAAACTTCCCAATATGGATCACCAAGCTAGGAATAGTTGGATATTGACTTGGATGTCAATTTTAGTTTTTAATATCTGGAAAGGGCACATCAGTATTTTTATTTTTGTAGTATTTTTGTGCTTCCCAAGGTGATGAGTAAATCAGTATTTTTATTTTTGTAATATTTTTGTGCTTCCCAAGGTGATGAGTGTACAATCAGTAATAGGCCATGAGCTACAGCTTTAATGAAAGTTTTGTAGAATTATCTCCTACTGTCATAGTCCCAACTCATACTCCATGTTGTACCAAAACTTCATATTGATTGTGAACTTCAGAGGTCTTCTTTGGTCTTTTTCAATGGTTTCCTTGTGTTTGTTAGTATTAGTCCTCCATCTCTCTGCAATAAAAGTAGCTTCACATTCCATCCCTGGTACAATTACAGCACCCAGAACAAGGCTCTCACTGGAGAACATGATCAGTTCTTCCAAAAGCACTGCAGACTTTCCCAGAAGTACAGTCATTATTTTACTTGCCTCCATCTAATGATATGGGAAATTTTTATAACATGTTTGCATTAGCATTTTTTTCAAGAAAACTAGAAATTTATTTTACTCCAGAAATAGATTAAGCTGTTTCTGCATTCAAACAACTCCTAATGTTATAGCTCAGTACCCCAAACTTATGTTATCTCATTTTATAATTTAATTCCCTAAATATCACTCACCTTGGTTTTTGTTACTCCCAAATGGTAAAATTTCATTTGTACAACTTTATAAAATATCCTTTTATAAGAAATCTTTTTTTTTTTTTGCAACCAAGTAGTGAGTATACTAAAGCTTCCCAAGGGGTTTCTGTTGTATACAAAAAACAAAGTTTCTACCTCTAATATGTTGAATGACTAAACTCTATATTTACCTGTTCAAACACTTGCCTTCATAAATCCTCTAGACCTGATACCCCCTAATTACCATTCATAGTATCCATAGTATTCTACGTATGCTCAGATATATTATCTGCTAATGCATACTTATCTATTTCAATGGATTAAGAAAACATGCTGAGAAATTTATTTTGCAGTGTAGCCAAATGTGCTTTACTGCCTACATAGTTATTTAGAAAGAACGAAAAGTAACATGGTTTTCCTACCTGAGTTAGGGCCCCAAGATCTCTCATGAACCCATGATATGTAGAGACTATGGAGATAAGAAAATCTTATACTGGGATTGCACAAATGAGTAAATGGATGATGGGTGGTAGGATCTAGGTTTCTCACTACTGAGACATTACAAATCAGGGTAGAAGCAGAATGAGCCATGTGGTGCTGAGTTAGAGTCAGAAACATCAGTATGAACTTATGTTTAGTTTAAAATAGATACAGATAGATACAGAAATAATTTTACACATGTCCTAGCTCTGCCCACTGAGAGGGCCTAGAAACAATGACATCCCAGGAGCAATGAGCACATCCAATGCCCAGATCTTGGTTTCTAATACCATTCTTTAATAAAAGAAACCAGGGCTCCTTGGAGAAATGACTGATTCTAGGACTTGGACAGGGAATATAAAAGATGAGCCTAGAGAATCTCGCAATGCCAGAAAGTAAGGAAGTGCTCAATAAACAAAATGATGGGGGCATATCAAAGGGGACACATGAGCCAAACTGAAAGTGCTCTCAAAGGCCAAAGCTGAAATAATCTGAGCAACAAAATAAATAAGGTAGTAGTGAATTATAACCCCAGTATAAAATGCATATTTGTGAGCCTTTACTTATACAAATAAATTACTGAATAAATGGAGAGAAGTGACAAATCTTCAATGCAGATTTCCAAATAAATTTATGTAGATTCTACATAAGGAAATAAGATTTTAAATCCTCACACCTTGAGTGTGGACTGTACCTACTGACATTCTTCCAAATAAAGAAGCAGAGTGAGGGAGGGCAGTAAATTTACAGTAGAGAAAGCTGGCAAACACTAGGTAAACCCAGTGATCAAGCTTAACATCATCATTAACAAGTAATGTTGATAGCCTGTGCCCTTGATGTGATATAATGTAATAAGAAGAGCACTTGACCTCTCTGTTATTATTTCTAAAATCTCATAACCCCAGGCTGATGAGGAGAAAACATCAGAAAACCCTAAACTGAGGGACTTCTATAAAATATCCAACCAGTACTCCTCAAAATTATCCAAGTCATGAAAAACAAAGAAAATCCAAGAAACTGTCACAGCCAAAAACAGCCTAAAGAGACATGATAAATAAATGTAATGTGTTTTTTGTGGTAATGGGATCCTGGAACAGAAAAAAAAGAACATCAAAGAAAAGCTAGTTAAATCCAAATAAAATGTAGACTTCAGTTCATTGTAATGCACCAATGTTGGTTCCTTAGTTATGACAAATGTTCCACAGTAATGTAAAATGTTAATAATAGGGGAAACTTGGTGAGGAGTACTCTCAGTACTATCTTTGTAACTTTCCTGTAAATCAAAAACTATTCTAAAAGAAAAGCTTACTTTTTTAAAAAAAAATGTGAAGGCAAGTTTCCATTGGTTTCCTAAAATAAGGAGCTCTGAATTAAAGTTGTTTTGTTCTAGGACAACCAATGCAATAGACCTTCTAATCATGAAAACATAATGCAAGTGCACATCTTTTGTTCTTCAAGAAGACCCATCTGCAGTGAACTGACCCAAATAGCAGGTATTTTAGAGGGAAAAACTGAGCAGTCTGTTTGGTTAGGTAAACTGGCTGTATAGTAAGTTTGGCAGATTTATGAGTATGCAGACTTTGTTTTTCACTTTAGAAAGAACATGCCTGAGTGGCTTAAATCATTGGGTGTTCTTGAGTGGTGATGAGAAGTGGAGCTGGAAAAGACCTTGGGATGGACATGCAAGCAAATATTCACAGATCCCCTGCCAGATATTATGCCATGATAGACTGGACTAGTGCACGGTGTGGTCACAGTTTAGGAAATCTGCACCTACTTTTACAATACTTAATTTATTCCTATCTGCATAATCGGGAAGAAGCACCCCTCCTGTATTTTCACTCTCCAAAGCCAAGCAAAATTTACCCTATCTTTATGTATGGGTGCTGAAAACTTAAAAAAAAAAAACCCATGTTGATCAAAGCTAAATTTATTAGGTGGCCTTTTGGGGAATAGACAGTCAACAGTCTGATTATTTATTCTGAAGGAAACAGTTTTGACTAATGTGGCCTTTGATAATAATGTGGCCTCTAAATTCTAAATCATGAGTTACAAATTCAAATGTCTACTAGGTTCAAGTAGGTCTCATAAAAGCAGAAATCAAGTTTAGAGAGACCCTAAAAGAGGTAGCCCCTACTTAGCACCAGTTGACTATTACCTTATAGAAATACAGACCTGGGGCGCCTGGGTGGCTCAGTCGTTAAGCGTCTGCCTTCGGCTCAGGTCATGATCCCAGGGTCCTGGGATTGAGCCCTGCATCAGGCTCCCTGCTCAGCGGGGAGCCTGCTTCTCCCTCTCCCACTCCCCCTGCTTGTGTTCCCTCTCTCACTGTGTCTCTCTCTGTCAAATAAATAAAATCTTTAAAAAAAAAAAAAAAAGAAAGAAAAAGAAATACATACCCGGTGTTAATGAAAACTTTGAAGACAAAGCAGAAAAGCCTTATTTTTGTGCAAAGGATCTCAAATTTGAAGTACTAGTAACCAATTAAAAAGATTTAATTGGGCCAAATTAAATGCAGTTGAAGAATGAATTTGGCCTGCAGGCCATCAATTTGTCACTTCTGGCAACTATTATAACTCCAGGTTTTGTCGTTATTGAACTTTTCCAAGACATTCAGATATATGTTAAAGTAAATACATATGTCTCCAGCCTAATGAAAGAAACTTATAAAAGAGTGTTATAGGTTGATGACATAGAAGGGAAATAGGGATAGTCATTTCAAGAAAACAGAGCAGGGATGGGGGCAAATTCCTGACTTTAAAAGTTAGTAAATTCTAAAAGATGTTATCAATAAAGAAATTCTAGAATCTATTTCACTAACAATTTTATTTCATTTAACAATTCTAGTAACAGGTTAGACTGTTTAGACCATCAAGCCCAACTGAGGGCATGGCTAAGTCACATGAAGGTCAGATGCAGATAGAGGGAGAACTGGAAGCCTAGTGACAAGTTGAAGGGCAATGAGCAAGTTCACAGGTAAGTTCAAGGAAAGCCCAAAAGTAATCTACAGAGGGATGGATCTGATAGAGATGAATTGTGGCAGCAACTTTGAGAGGCAATGGCCATCTCAGGCAAGAATTAAACTTGATTATCTTACACAAAACAATAGCCTGACATAAGTTAATTTCCAATGTGCCTGCTCTAGCTCAAGTCCTCTCCATCAGTTTCTCTGCAAAGTGCCTTTCAGTCTATCTCTCTGCCTTCTACTCCCCTTGTTGGCCCCCCTGCACTGCTTCTCCAGTAGTCCTTCTAGCGCCGGACCAATGGCAGGGTGGTGGGAATGATCCCCCTGAGTGTAGGCATAAGACGGTTGAGAGTTTGAAACGATAATAAAACTGACAAGAACTCCATGTGTTTTCAAATATGAGTCAGTGAGTCTAACCAATGTCAATGACAAACTATTCCTCCCACCAAAAAAAATCTTTTCTCACTAAGTTCCAAACAATTGCTGTGATGACTACTTTTTAATATTAGATACATGAGCTTCAAATTAGCACATTTTTAGTTTCATATCCTTTAATAAAACAACTTTTACACAGAAATCAATTCAGAGAATTCCCAATTACACAGTTGGCACCCTGTGTTTATCTAATGAGTAAGTCTGTCATGATTCAGTACTTTCAAGCTCACTTTAGGAGCAGTTTCTCTCTCCAACCCCTATGCTACCACACATTCTTGAATACAGGCAGTCCTTGCTTCGCAAGGCATTGTGGGACTAAAAATGACTACACATGCAGAAATCTTCATAATCACTGCAAAACAATTGTCATAATCAATGGAAAATGAAGGATTCCTTTGTGACTTAAACATTTTGGTTGGAACATTAAAAAAAAAAAACTCATTATTATAAATGAATAGGGAAATGAGAAAGTATTAAAGTTTGCATTTATTTAGTACACTGTAATTCAAACCATGAGAAACATTGTGAATTAAAGGTGTTTTCTTTCTTTGTAAAAAAAACTTACCAAGAGTAGTTTGAATGGTGCTTGCCTTCTTCTTGTTCTAGAACTTATCATATGGGAGGAGCATTTGTTCTATGCCTTGACAAATTGTCATACTCCCTTCTAAGTTTGGATAAGTTGGCTTTTCTAATGTCATGAAATATCTGTAAGAGTTTCTTTAATGTGAAGTTTTTGCTGGCATCACTTCCTCAGGGACATCTTTATATTTTTCATTACAGCCACTTGCCTCATTAATGTCAGTAAATTTACCTTCACAGAGTTTCTCTGGCTGCATATCTAGAGTCTCAAATGAGACAGTCTCAACATTCGCATGGTCAGCTACTTCTTCCATAACTCTGTGCAACTTAGATTTGAGTTTCACTTTTAGTATTATCAGTTTTGTTTCTTTGTTGCACTTTCATCTTTGATGGTCAATTTCCTCTTTTGGTTATCCATTTTTGTAAAATGACATGTGGATTTTCACTGGGCAACAAGGATGTAACACAACTATACACTTTACTGTCTGTGCATAAACTGACCAACAGATGCACAGTGACCAATCACCAAAGGTTTTTAAGGAAGTGTCATAATTGGTTACTGACCCTACTGCACATCTGTTATTTACACAGTGACTTATGGACCGAAGAGCTACCAGTGTAAGTATTTTGTAATTGTACTTTGTGCAATATTCACAGTTAATAAACTAAACTAGTAACTGAAACTTGAACCTTGATGTTGAGGAACTGGTGTTATTTAACTATTTTGTTAAATAGTTATTTAACTGTGATTCTCCAAGCCTTTCCCTCCCTTTTGTTATTTAACTAAATTGAAATTTGTGGCCATCAGAACCACGCAAAGCATGGACTGTCTGTAGTAGATTCACAATGATAGTACAGTGATTATAAAGATGAATAAATAGAACTTGTGTTACTTCAGTTTTGTCATTCTGTGACCAATTGATGTTTTGTGTTTAACATTTCAAACAATGATAAGGGTGCAAAAAACAGGTGTTGTTTAGTACATGTAAATTTTAGTTCATACTCAAAATATCTTATTAGATTTGGATCTTCAAAACTGGAATTTACTCTTTTTAGATACTTAATTTTTAAAAAACAAAGTACCAAAACATATTCACATTGTTATTACTGAAAACAGCTTTGTCATATAGAGAAGGAATGTGTTTTTTAAAAAAAATGATGCACTCTGTGTTCAAATATGCTAGGTACACAATTGGATCTTTCTAAAAGGCAGATCTGATCTTGTAAAGACCCTGATCAAAAATTTTCACTATCTCTTTATCACCTATATCAGTACTTCTTAACCACGATCATCTGTGAAAGTTTTAAAAAACACAGACTCCCGGACTGTATACACATAGATTGCAAAGCAGATCTAGATTAGGGCTTGGGAAGCTGTACTCTTAAAGCCTGTTGGTGATTCACCCAGGTGCTGATCCACTGACCCACATGTTAGGTTAAGTTCTTTTGCATGGAAAGTAAGAGTCCTTAAAACCTGGAGCTTACTTCTACAGACTCATCTCCCACTACTGATTTTTTCCCCATATTTTACAACTTATAACTGCTTATAGCTCCTGAATTAGCTATGTATCTTTGTACATTCTCTTCCAACTCCCATGAATTGTTCTAGTCTCCCAATTCCATGCCTGGGTCCACTTGGAAAACTTCATTTCTGTTTAAGAGTTAACTCAAAGCTCAGGTATTTCAGGCACCACACCTTCTGTATACCTCCACCATAACAATTACCTCACACATTGCAGTAATTGAATAGTTCTATAACAAACTTCTTGAAATAGAACATGTCTTTTTACATCTATGTATCTCCAGCATTCAGCCCATTACCCAGTTCTTTCATACCCAGCTGTATCTAGCAGGAATACTTTCCACTTCAAGTAACAGAAAGATGGAAGAGACTTAAAAAGATTAGAGATCTGTAATTCTTACATGATAAATCTTTTTTTTTTTTTTAATTGAGAGAGACAGAGAGAGAGCATGAGAGACAGGAGGGTCAGAGAGAGAAGCAGACCCCCTGCCGAGCAGGGAGCCCAATGCGGGACTCGATCCCGGGACTCCAGGATCATGACCTGAGCCAAAGGCAGTCGCTTAACCAACTGAGCCACCCAGGCGCCCTTACATGATAAATCTTAAGGGAAGTGAAGATTGGTGGCGATTTATCAGCTCAGCAACTTAAAGTTTGGCTTCTCTGTGATTCTTCAAGCCTTTCTCTCATACTTGCGGCCTCATGGATGCAAGGTGGTGATCACACCTCAACACATTACAGCCACAGGAAGGAGGAGCAAGAGAATTGTGCCAGTTGTCTATGTACTCTTTAATTGGGAAAGGAAAATTTTCCAGAAATCCCTCCACAAACTTCCAGTGAGGACTCATTTGTTGGAACTAGGTCACATGACCACCACTAGCTACAAAGGAGGCTGAGAAAGCAGATAGGATTGGTGTGCAACAGGATTAGTGTGATTAATTTATAACTTTAGACTAATTATGACCCATGGCTTCAGACGGTACATCATTGGTCTGAATAAAATTACAGTTCTGTTAACAAAGAAGAGAAATAAATGGATATTGGGCATACACTCTCAGTATCTGCCACAGTAGGCATCCTATGATAGTTATAAGTATAAATGAGAGAATAAATAAACTTATGCAAGAATAAATGATTAACCTTCAAGATAAAGATAGGCAGATAATCCTGATAATTGATTAGGGTGGACAAGCCAAGGGTACAATGCAGAATGATAGAAGTAACAGAAAACTCAACTCCGACAATTTTATGCAAAAACAAAACAAAGGACTTAATTTGTGTGTCTCTATGTAGCTTTCCTCATTGACAGAGCATTAGATAGCTCCAGGCTTACAACCTTGCAGCTTCAAGTTTGGGGGGCGGGGGGCAGAGGGGGAGCAGAAAGCACCACAGAAGCTAGAGAAGGAAGGAATAAGTTCATGGTCAGGCTGGTGTTGTATGGCCACCCTGGCCCACCAGTTCCATCCAATCATTCATGGACTGAGTCAGGGAGGCTGAAGAAAATCAGGAGCTATTACCAGCAGAAGGAAGGACAGATGATCAGCAGGCAAAAATAATAGATGCCATCTCGAATGGATCCCAAAAATAAGGACTGGGCATTCTCAGAAGTGAGAACAAGAGGTTAGCAAGGCAGAAATATGGGACCAGACAGTTCTCTGAGAGCCAACATGATTTCACAGTCACCACCCTCCAAGTATCACCTCCACACCATTTATTAAAGGAACTTGGCAACTCATCTCAGTTTCTTTCCCTAGGTGATTAGATTTACAACCTAGCAGTGAGAGTACAGGTTAATTCAATGTTTCTCAAACTTTCCCATCAAAATAGCCCCAACAGCCATGGAGAGTGAGCACTATGGAATTTGGGGTGGGTGGTGGAATAGGAGGCTAGCAGTATATTTTGAGGAAGTCAAGTCTGCTGCAAAACTAAAATATATTTGAAGTCTGTGCTTTTTCTTAAAAATGTCTATTAACTTTGAATTTTATTCCATAGAATATCCATATAATTTTTTAAATGTTTTCAATTACTAGCCACATAAAATTTCCTCAAGTTTTTTTTTTTCCAAGTAAAATCAACACTTCTAAATGATATACCATTTTATTCACTTTTGTACACAGCCACTTACCCCAGGACTATATTTACTCCAGTCCAAAAACAAGGGATTAAGTAAGCCCCACATATTATTTCCAACTCTATTATTCTCAGGTAGCTGCTTCTGGCAATGACATCATCTATTAAAACTCATTAGCGGGGCGCCTGGGTGGCTCAGTCGTTAAGCGTCTGCCTTCGGCTCAGGTCATGATCCCAGGGTCCTGCGATCGAGCCCCGCATCGGGTTCCCTGCTCAGCGGGAAGCCTGCGTCTCCTTCTCCCACTCCTCCTGCTTGTGTTCCCTCTCTCACTGCATCTCTCTCTCTGTCAAATAAATAAATAAAATCTTTAAAAAAAAAACAAACTCATTAGCAATAAATTTGAATGATAACTGCCATCTATTTAGTAACTACTACATTCAAAGCAGTTTTATATATTTGCTCACTTAATCCTCTAAATAATTCTGAAAAGCAAATATTATCATCCCCAAACACATGAGGAAAGTAAAAGTCACAGAAGGTCACTAATTCCCCTCAAAGTTACACAGCCACACACCAGGACTGAAATGCAGAAGTCTCTGGCTCTAAAACCCATGTCTCTTCCAACATGTCTCCTTTCTTCTGCTTTCATATTGCTTCTTTATGCTCCAACAATGTCAATCTCAACTATGAAACAATCCACAAATTCAAGCCAAAACAAAATAACTCATGTCATTATCCTACACAGGCTGAGGTCTCTAGTACCAAGGCAGCATGAAGAAAGAAAAGCAGGAAACCTGGGATCAGGAGGCTAAGTTCTCTTGTCAACTCCACCTGGAGCAAAGTGTGGGGTTTGGAAAAGTCTCCTCACCTGTCTGGACCTGAGCATCTTCACCTATGAAATGAGAGTGGGACTTGATCATTTTTGCAGTCTTTTCCAATTCCAGCAAGCTATCATTTTAACATCAATTCCTCAGGACTCAGTTGCTTAAGTGTAGACTATGTCTTATATGGCTATTGAATTAACATGCCCTCTAAAAGAGACCAGAGAGATCCAATTGTAGACACACACTCAAAGGCAGTATCAGGTGAATGCTAACTCCAAACTCAACTTCTGAGAAAGTTGAGTTTGATGATGATGATGGTAATTGCTACTTATTTTTTACCAATCATGTCCCATTGACTATTCTTCTGTAAGTACTATCTCATTTAACCTCCACAACAACCCCATGAGGTAAGCCTCATTATTATTCCCATTTTTAAATGAAGAAACTAATGCACAGAAAGCTTAAGTAATTGCCCAAGATCAAATATATAATCTATGGCAAGTCTACAGTCAGACTCCATAGTCTGACCCCAGATTATCATGAAAGACTACCTCCCTCCTCACCATGATGTTCTTATTGAGAAATCTGTACTTGAAAAGCTTCTTGAAGAAGAAAGTAAAATCTCATCACTAATGCTGTGCCATGGATTAAACTTAAAATTCAGAGTGTTTTACCATGCCAGCAGAGGCCTATCAGAGTTACGACACTGTCTGTTTTGTCCAGTTGGCTTTGTTAACCTTGGAGTCCGTGGAGGTTACAACGGTCAGTGGGGAGGGAAAGACTGCCCCAGTGGGAAGGAGTCTGGTTGGGACCAGGAGACAAATACCTTATACAGAAGGATTCACTGCATTACAACAATTTAAAAGTTGATGGAAAGACAAAATTACCATTACGATTTATCAACACATTAGACATGCATAATCATTAGCTCTCAAGCTGAAATAGAAAACACTAAACTTACTTAACATTCTTCCTCTAGTGCTTCCCAAACTCAGTTGAACACATAATCATTTTTTTTTTCATAGAGCCTCCTTTGGGACCATTGTTCCATGGAACACATTTGGAAAATTCTGCTCAATGGAATACAGTAAGTTTTGGCCAGTGGACCACAAAAAAGGAATGAGTGCAATAAAGAGTCCTCAGGTCCTCATACTATCCATCCAGAGGGCCCTGCTGCCCCAGACAGTTGGGGCACATGAGAGAAGGCAGTTCCTCACTCTTCATCACTCCCACCAGGGGCAGAACAGAAATGCCTCCATCAAGATAGAAAAGTACTCACTACTTTTAATTGAGCATTTATTACGGATAAGACACTATGAAAAGCACTTCACATACTTTAAATATTTAAAATTTTGAGCATCTCTATCATTTATAAATGTATGAAAGATAACTTTTGGAAACAGAACACTTGCTGGTAACCAATACAGCTCCAAGAAGACTTTTCTTAAGTAGAATTTGTTGATTAAAATTCGCAGGGAGGCAGTGAGGGATTGATATGAGGTAATGTCCTTAACATGTTCTGCTTCATAGAACTGTTGCAAACATCCTGCCCAGGAGAGGAACGCCCTATCATCAATTTTTGTCTTTCTCTTTTTTTTAGTAATTTCAGACCTCAAACATATAACTCATTTTTTTTGCTGCTGAATTCTCCAAGAACCTCTATCAAGAAGGAAATTTTGATTAGATAAGTGAACCTCAGATATTTATAGTCCTTGGAAGAAACAGTTACCAAAAAAAGAGGGAAAATGAAAGATGGTTGCTTTAAGAAATGAACAAAGAAGGAAGATAGGTTCCCAGCCACAAGATGCACACTGAAAGAAATAGCTGGCTTCAGAATGTTAATGCCATCACTGCAAATTAGTTTTAATATAAGTAATTAATCAATTTTTGTCATTTCTTGCAATACATTGTGAACATTCTGTGTGAGGTCCGTCCTTCACTGTACTACTTCAAGTTTAAAAGCCTGAGGCTTTTAGAACTTGCCTTTTGACATTGGCAAGGCCCTTTTTGTAGACTAATTAACATGCCAAGAATTTCAAGCCAACAAAAGATACAATGGTACCCTTTTCCAGTTTTCAAGAACTTTTCCAGGCCCACTTCAAGCACCTTTTACACTTTGGCCCTCTCTGCTCGGATACCATCCAGCTCACTGGAGGGACTGACTTTAAATTTCACCTTGCGTTGCCATCCCTCCCGGGACCTGTGATGAGGGGAAATAATGACATCACATTATGAAAGTTTCCTTTGGTAACCTCTCCTTCTAGAGCCTTTTTGTGGGATTAGCAGAAAAATAGAAACCCACACTCACTGAGATTAAATTTAAGTCTCTAAGCAAAAGGGTCACATTGGATCAGAGGAAATGTGACAGATTTCAACATGGACTCCTTTGGCACTCCAGTCCCCAAGAAATGCATACACTGCCCGTCACATTGTCCACATTAGTATTTGAAGGATCTGGAATGATGGGTGCTGGCTTTAAATTATTATTGCTACTGAACTGCTGCCTTTTCTATTAAAGCTTAAATTATCGATATACTAATATAAAAGAACCCATCCTCACAAGCTGTAGCTTTTGTTGGAAGGGATGTTTACAAACAACAGGATTTCCTGTTTCTTGAACCTGACTTAGCTGCTAGGGAAGATTCTCACCCAGGCAGAGAAATTTTATATTTAATTTATTAGTATTTCCATTATATATGTAAATGTATCCATTATGGAATATAAAGAGAAACAGAAAGGAGTAAAAATATCATCACATGTAATATACAAGTATTAACATTTTCAAGTAATACTGATATGATTCCAAGTAGTTTCTTTTGATCTTTTTTCCCCTATAACTTGCATTTTATTATCATGCTTCCGTGGAGAAGCACAGTTGAAACTATAAGTGAATTTTAACCAAATACATTTACCAACTATGCCAGGCTGAAGATGATCTCTCAGCCATCCTCGGAGAGCTAATGCAGAGGAGAGCCCCCATGTCTCCCCACCAACGAGGAAGTAGGACTTAGGGCTGCACACTTTTGATCTTCCTCACAGTGAAGCAGGTCAGACAGAAGAGGTGAGGATTATTAATCAGAGAAAAATGAAGCTAAACCACCAGCTCACTCTCTGTTTCTCTAACATTACCCAGCCCCCCTTCTTTGCCCAGACACACTCTCCCTTTCCTCACACTCTCCCTTTCCTCACTAGGGCTACCTTCTCAGTTGAGCTCTCCTCAGCTCCCCTGAAGGCATTCCCATGGCTTCAAAGCCAGCTACTAAACTAGCCAACCCTCTGTCCTTGTGGGTTGCCCAGGAGAATCTCCCAAGGCCATTTGTGTCAGATGGGAAGCTCTGGGATTTCTCTATACAAATGAATTCTAAAATCCTCCCTTCCTTCACGGCAATCTCATGGAGTTTTTATCTTGTCACAAAAAGGAAAATGTAAAGCTTTCTGCTGTCACTGGGATACTCTAAGGGTAACAGCCTTTCCTGCACTTCTCAAAAACTAGACTCTGCACCAAAAATAAAATTTCAGTCAAAATATGGGTTTTAACATGAAATGGGTGGAAATCCTTCAAAAGGGTCACTTAAAAATGAACTGTGTGAACATGAACAAGCCAGCATTCAGTATCTGAAAGGAAAAACCTAAAAGCTGAATAAATATGAGAAAATAGGTATAACCTCATGAATAATCAAAGGTATGCCAAACAAAGCACAAATGTTTTTGCTTATCTAACTAGAAAGGATTTTTTTAATTGTATATGCAGTGTCAGTGTTGGCTAGCATGTGGAAAAACCTGCTGCTCATATATACACTACCGGTGGGAGGAGATGGATAAAAAGCAATTTCCCAAATACAATATGGAAATTTGTATTGAGAGCAAAAACCACATAATCTCTGACCCACCAATTCTACTTGGGACCCAAAGGATGTAATTAGTAGTATTCATAAAAATTTATATTTTCACAGTTGGTAATAAAAACTGGAAAAGTATTCAAGAATAAAATAGTGATAA
Source organism: Mirounga angustirostris (assembly GCF_029215605.1). Classification (NCBI taxonomy): domain Eukaryota; kingdom Metazoa; phylum Chordata; class Mammalia; order Carnivora; family Phocidae; genus Mirounga; species Mirounga angustirostris. The sequence goes on from NW_026991716.1 coordinate 71,029,955, forward strand.
ACTATGCCTTAGTGACTCAGCAGAATGCTCTGCAGCCATGAATAAGAAGCTGGAGGAAGAGGTTTGCAAACATGGAAAAAAGATAATTATAAAACAACACATAAGGGCGCCTGGGTGGCTTAGTTGGTTAAGCAGCTGCCTTCGGCTCAGGTCATGATCCTGGAGTCCCGGGATCGAGTCCCGCATCGGGCTCCCTGCTCAGCAGGGAGTCTGCTTCTCCCTCTGACAGACCTCCCCCCTCTCATGCTCTCTCTCTCTCTCTCATTCTCTCTCTCAAATAAATAAATAAAATCTTTTAAAAAAACCACATAAGACAGAATCCAATTTTTGTGGAAAAATACAGTTGTGGGAACACAGGCATCTATAAAAGGGTCTGGAGAGTAGTGGTTATCAACAGTGGTTATCTTGAAGTTCAGTCAAGACTAGCAGAGTAGCATGTAGTTAAGGGTGAGAGTCTGGGACATACTTGGCGCATATTCTAACTCTGCCACTGTGGGAACTGTGGCAACTTGCTTTAGTTTCCTTATCTGTCAAATGGGGATAATGCTACTTCTTAGGGTTTGGGAAAAGATTAAATGCAATGATGCTAGTAAAGTACATAGCACAATACCTGATACAAATCAATACTAATGATAAAATTGTAAATTTTTTATCTATAATTTCCAATTTTCTACAATGGATACATATTACTTTTATAATTTAAGTCATTGCACAAAAACTATAAGCAAATATAGAATTCCAATAATGATATACATGTTTAAGTACTTAGGAGGGCAGTATAATGATATCCACAGTTACTCTGAAATGCATCAAAAAATAAGATGGATTGATGGCAGGCATACAAATGTTTATTATAAAATTCTATCAGCCTTGATATATGTTTGAAAATGTTTATAATAAAATGTTGGGGAAAGGGTATTTCATTTGAAATTACCTTTTTGTTTATATATGTAAAGCACACTCATTTTTTTTAAGAATTTATTTATTTATGTGAGAGGGAGAGAGAGCACATGAGAGACAAGCAGGGGAGTGGCAGAGGGAGAGGGAGAAGCAGGCTCCCCGCTGAGCAGGGAGCCCAACGCGGGGCTCAATCCCAGGACGCTGGGATCATGACCTGAGCCGAAGGCGGACGCTTAACCGACTGAGCCACCCAGGTGCCCCAAAGCATACTCATTATAACACAGCATATAATAAAGATACATTTAAAGAAAAAATAGTCTCCCTAACACTCCTCACCAATTCCACTGTCCCCAAAAGGTGTTTTTTTGTATCCTTCTATGTCTTTATGCTCATAAATTTAAGGGAAGCTTTTTCATAAGATCACAGTGTTCACAGTCCTTGGCAACCAGTATTTTTCACACTTAGAAAAGTTAACTTTTCTAGTTAAGCAGACGTTTAATGACTGAGCCACCCAGGTGCCCCGAAATTCTTTATTTTTATATGAAAATACAATGTAACTAGGTGTCTGTGGGTCCCACCAACCAACTCGGGCTTTATTCTCACTTCCTCCTGCTGGTTCTGAGCCTGCTCACCTAGGTCCTTGCCTACAGTGACGGTATAGTGAGTGTTACACTTGAGGACATTTTTCTGGAGTCACCACTCCAGTCCAAGGTAGACAGAAAAACTTACCTGAGATTTACATGCCTCTGACTATGCATGACCACAATTTTTACTCACATTTGTACACAGAATATGAAGAAAACAAAACAAAATAAGAGCAGCAACAAATGCATCGCATAATGCATTGCTCTATCCCCCCCCCCCCCACAGAAGCAGGGTGGACCCCATCCAAAATGTTGACATGTGGAGATTGATGATGCCACACACACACCAAGAGGACTTCCGAGAAGCATGGAAGAGGGAATACAGCTGCCCACATTTTAATTTGCATTGTCCCGGGTTGTTAATTTGTGGATAGACAAAATGGGATAGAATTAAAGGGTCCTTGGGGCACCTGGGTGGCTCAGTCAGTTGAGCATCAGACTCCTGATTTTGGCTCAGGTCATGATCTCAGGCTGGTGGGATCGAGCAATGGGCTCCACACTCAGCAGGGAGTCTGCTTGAGATTCTCTCCCTCCGCCCCTCCCCCTACTCGTGTAAGCTCTCTCTCTCTCAAAATAAATAAATCTTTAGAATTAAAGGACCCTTTGTCCAAACATAAGCAGCCCAGGGCCTTTGTTTATTATTTAACTAGATGCTCAAATTTAGATATGAGATGAATACACATTGTAAACATATACATCAGAAACATGTAAAGAGGAAAAAGAAAGCAGAGGTTAGTTTTGCTCATTAAGAATACTTCACCAAAATCACCAAAAATACTGATGAATTTGCCTGAAAATGTGTAAGAGAATCAGTGTACCATGATCCATGAAAAGAACCTATTCAGATTTTGATTGGAAGTGCTTTGAATCTATAGATCCACTGGAGGAGAAGTGATCTCTCTATAAATACTTCTTACCCACAGTTTCTCTCTCCATTCATTCAGGTCTTCAGGTAATGTCTACTTTATAGTTTTCAGTGTATATTAAATGTCTGTATCATTTTACAGTTTTTCATAGACATTTTGCATGTCTTTTATGGGATTTATTCCTGTGTACTTATGTGATATTTTCTCATACTTTCCAGATATTTTCTAGGTATTTGTTGTTGGTGTAAAAAAAAATGGAGTTGAATTTTGTTAAAAAACAAAAACAAACAAAAAAAACCCTTATATCCATCCACCATGTTCAATTCTATTATTTCTAGTAAATTATCTGTAGATTCTTTTCAATTTTCTACAAAAAGGATCATAGCATCTGCTAATAAAGACATTGTTTACAAAATACAGTAGCATTGTTGAGTCATATAAAATATCTCTGGAAAAGCATACAAGCAACTGTTAACATTGGTTACTAACCTAGGGCTTTAAGTCTTTTATAGGGGAGACTATAGTGGCTCAGTCAGTTAAGCATCTGCCTTCGGCTCAGGTCCTGATCCCAGGGTCCTGGGATCGAGCCCCGTGTTGGGCTCCCCACTCAGCAGGGAGTCTGCTTCTCCCTCTGCCCCTCCCCCCATTGGTGCTTGGGCTCTTTCTCTCTCTCCTCTCTCTCAAATAAATAAATAAAATCTTTAAAAAAAATATTCTTTTATACCTCATGTCCCTTTTGAATTTTGAGCCATTTTACATATTCCCTATTGCAAATAACTAAAATAATTTTTTTCAGAAACAATATAACCTTTAAGGCAGTTAAAATATGACTGAACAACTGAGTAAGTCACAGGCTCTCTGAGCCTCAGTTTCCTGTGTGCTAAGTGCCTTTGACTGGACTAGATTCGAGGTTATAAACCAGATATCCTTGAGTTAAATCCAACCTGCAGACTTAGGATGTTTGGCTCTCACAGTAGGGTTTTTGTTTTATCCAGGTGCCCACATTAAAAAACAGGTTTCAGTTACAAGTTTAGACTTCCAACTGTCCTATAACATTGTCAACCCCAGAGCAGAGCATTGACCTCCTCCCCATAGGCAGGGCATGGGCTCCCCAGGGTCCCAGAGTCCCACCCTGTGGGATTTTATCATTTCCATTCTCACCTGTCTGGGTCCCTGTGAGCATTTAACTTTGCAACAACTTGAGCAAAGGTCCCTGGTGCCTTCCCACTCTGGCAGATTCCTACAAACACTCTGAGAAACTGTACACTTACAGTGTGTGTGTCTGTGTGTGTCCGTGTGTGTGAGAGAGTGAGCACCCTTTTCAGTTAGCTGGTAAGGTAAATACTGTTTTATTTAAGGAAACTGGTAAATGATTGTGTTTTTCAAAAGAGGAAAATTATTAATGACTGCCTTAATAAACTGTTTGGTGAGTTGGAAAATTACCTTACAGTTCAGATTTGTGAGAAAGAAAAAAAATAGGCCTATTACTTTATCTATAATTGATCTGGTCTTGTTCATCAGCACCATTCACTGAGTTGCAGATAGGGCACAAATTGTTTGGTCCTAGTCAATAATCTCAATCCAACAATTTAAAATGTGTCCATAAGGAACTCAAACTTGTCTTATATAAATCAGGAAAATGAAGAACATTTCAGAGCTCTTTCCTCCTCTGCTCCCAAATAATGTCTGGGTGTAGGGAAAGGAGTGTGGCTCAGATAACCTCACGGCCTTAGTTGGGGAGGGATACCTGGCCCCCTGACTGAATACTTGATTATGATCTGGCTATCGAGGCTGCTAAGGAAGTTTGCCTAGTCTAGCCTCCCTTGGCATTCTGTTTTCTGTTGCTAATGTCAGGGACTGGCACACTCCTGATCTGTTTGCTTTCAGCTAAGCCAAAGCTCTATGATTTTCTCATGCTGATCAACCCCATGTTGGTTCTCATTAGTATGTCACCTGTAAGTCTGGCCATGATTTCCATTAGTCCCCTGTCCATGGGTCATTCCACTGCCATTAATGAGTCAATTCACCTTGATATGGAAGCTCCATCTGAATGAATCTTCAGCCAGACTCTCAACCACTTTGAAATCCCATCCACACACACGGGGCAAGTGGGAGACTCAATAAACAAAACTCCAAGGTCTCGTACTGCTGAGACAGCAAGGTGTGCGTTGATGTATTTAGTATGCTACTGGGTAGGGGGTTGCTTCTAGAATTTTTCAGGAACAGAGATAGAGAAAACATATATGTTCTTCAAAATAGAATATATCCTGATTTTATACTATTCTCTCCAATTCAATTCTGATCTATATATTTGTACTTAATCTGATAATTTCAGCTCTTTTCTCCTATGCCAAAATTCTCATTTCTCAATAACACCATACTATATACACAATATATGCATATCAGATTCAGAATAAAAATATCAAAATTACCACCAAAAATTCACTTACTGAAAATAATTTAAAATTTTTTAAATTCTGGGGTGCCTGGGTGGCTCAGATGGTTAAGCGTCTGCCTTCGGCTCAGGTCATGATCCCAGGGTCCTGGGATCGAGTCCCGCATCGGGCTCCCTGCTAGGTGGGGAGCCTGCTTCTCTCCCTCTGCCTCTCTCTCTCTCTCTCTGACTTTCATGAATAAATAAATTAAAAAAAAATTTTTTTTTAAATTTTTAAGTTCTTTTTGTCCTTAGGATGATACATTCTACTAGGATCCATGATCAAATTACTGAGTGTTTTAGTTACTTGAATTTCTTTCTCTCTATTATGCTACCACTCTATAAACAGGTTCATTTCCATTCAATTATGAGAATGCTTTTCTACTACTTTATTTTAGAATTACATGAAATATTTGCATGGTTCCAAATCCAAATCTACAAACTAAAGTTTAATCAGAGAAGTCTAGTTTCTCTCTCCTTTACCTCTATTTTGTTTCTTCCCTCTTTGCCCCCTTTTTCACTTTTTGTCTTCCCATTTTTTATTATAATATATTCATCTCCCAAAAACATTCTTAAATAAAAGGGAGCATACTATTTTGTGTGTACTTTAGGTTGAACATTTTAAATACATTCAGATATAGAGTTTTAGATAAGGAAGTCACTTCACGGATTATATAGCCAAACATTTAATCCTAAAAAAGAAGAAACAGAACAGAGATTTGGAAAGGCTAAGTTACTTGCCGAACACATACAGCTAATTGCTAGAGCTGGGACTCAAATTCACGTCTCTTGACTCTCCATCTTGTGTTCTTTACTTGTAATGAACGGTTCTAGACAATCATAGTGGTTTCACTACAAATTGATAAATGATTTGAAGCAAAATTTAAAGAAACATGAACACCTAGATACAACCAGACTAAAATGAATTTTATTCTCATGGTTTTCTATTTGGCTTGATTCAAATTCTGCCCCTTTACTAAATACGAGAGGACCAATTCACTCTATTTTTTCCTACAGTGACCAGCATCTTCCAAAAACATGACTACCTGACTGCTTTGTGCTTAGCAACTATAACAGCAAAGTCCCTGTACCCTTTTTTCTGCTTTTTTTGATAAAAATTGTTGACTATCATGATTTTCTCTACTTAGCCCTGGCATTTCCACCTAGTGCCCTAGTCACTTAAGCCTGGGGAGGAATATGCATTTCCATTTTGGATTACTTGGTACCCTTTGTGGAGGGGATTAGGCAAACGTTGAAGCTTTGTCATTGGTTTTATACTGCCGGAAAATACAGTCTCTTGGTCTTTGCTAGTTTAGAGCACAGGTTGGTAAACACTGCCACCTGTTTTTATGCTGCCTATGAACTATAAATGATTCTTAAATGTAAAAAGAGGAATTTTTGTTGGAACACAGCCATGCTCATTCATTTATGTATCATCTATGGCTCTTCTGCCCTATAAGAGCAGAACTGAGTAGTTGCGACAAAGGGACAAAGACCATATGGCCTGAGAAGCCTGGAATATTTACAATCACTTTGCCAACCCCTTCTTTACAGGATTCTCCTTTCTGTTCCTTCTTTTACTTCATAATCTATACACAATCAATTCTCTTTGTCAATTCACTACCAGGATCACTCTCTTCTAGTTATCAACTTCTTTCTAAGGAATCTGAGATTACCAAATTTTTGTAGAACCCAGAGTCACAGTTTCAAAAGCTTTATTCAGCTCAGGTAAGTTTCATAATGGCCATATCCTGGGTTTTTACACATTACAACATCATCCATCTTCATACCAGTATACTTTTATTAACAAATATAAGTTGAACGTTTAGTATGTGCTCACTGTGTACATAAGGACAGGTTTCTTTATCTTGCCTAGCAACTGTCTTTCCCACAACTGTCCTGTTACCACCTACCAGGAGATCACAACTTTAGAACCGGCTCCCCCATGCTGCTCCTGCATATAGTCAGGGCCTGAGTGAACGACCCACAGCTAAACTGCCCACTATACGTGTTTATAACTTTCATGCTGATAGCTACAAATCTTGCATGGATAGTAAATTTTTTTTTTTTTTTGAGAGCGTGCATGTGCGCAAGCAGGGTGGGTGGTGGGGGGCGGAAGGAGAGGAAGGAAGGGGAAAGAATCTCAAGCAGACTCTGCGCTGAGCACAGAGCCCCACATGGGCCGATCTCACCATCCTGAGATCTTGACCTGAGCCAAAACCAAGAGTCGGATGCTTAACGAACTGAGCCCCCCCAGGCGGCCTTGGATAGTAAATTTGTCTGGCTTTGTATATCGGAAATAACTTTATTCTATCCTCACACTTAAATGACAGTTTAACTGGGTCAGGAATTGGCAGAACTGAAAAAAAAAGAAAAAGAAAAAGAAAACAGATAGGAATCTGCAAGTAAGGAGGAAATAATTTCCCCCCAGAATTTTGAAGATTTTTCTTCTAGTTTGCAGTGTTGTTGAGAGAGCTGATATCACTCTAATTCATAATGCTTTGTACGTGTCTGTGTTTTCTCTCTGGAAGCTTTTAGAATTATATCTCTATCCCTGTTGTTCTGAAACTTCACAATGATGTGCTCAATAGGAGTACAGTTTTCATTCGCTGTGCTTGATACATGGTGGACACTTTTAATCTGGAGACCCATATCTAAGGAAATTTTCTTTTGTTATTACTTTGAAAATGTCATCTTCATCACTGTCTCTGTCTCTGTTTTCTCTTTATGAAACACCTATTTGTGAGGATACTGGACCTCTTAGATTAAGCCTCTAATTGTCTTAGTTTTTCTCCTTTACTGTTCATGTCTTTATTGTTTTTTCTTCCTGGGAGCTTTCCTTCATTTTATCTTCCAAATCATGATGAGCATTTTTAATTTCAAGTATCATTTTGAATTTTCAAGTGCTCTTTACTCTGACTATATTTGTTTTATAGCTTTGCATTTTTATTTCATTAAAGATATTAACCAGAGTTAATTTATAGTTGTTTTGGTTTGTTTTTTGTTGTTGTTTTTTCCAATTCCCTGCATTGCCTCTGTTACCTCTGAGTTTCTTAATTTGGGAGGGGGGCGGGTTCATGTTGGAGGCTTTCTTTAAATGTCTGGTCATTTGTTCATAGTTAAAAACGAGGCCTTAAACTACTGATCAGAAACCTTGCTATATGAGCAGGGCTTGACAATTAGTGAACCTCATTGTAGGGCAATCAAGTGGGAATCTAGCTCTTTCATTGAAACCCCACCAAAATATCTTTATTTGTAGGTCTGGTCAGTTTCTGAGTTTCCTAGGAGAAGAATCCTTTAATCCCTTCCCTGGGAGAGGAGTCTGGCTGCTGGTATTCTCAAGTGAGGTGATGAAAGTGATGTGGGAAACAAAGGCAGAAGAAAAATTATTAAATTTCCTTACTACCTACAGCCCATTGACAAGTCCTTGAAACAGGCAGAGTGACATTCCTCTAGGGACTCAACTGCCTCGATGTTACTACTTTGCTAAGGGCAAAAGGCAATCCTAGCCTGACCGACCACTCTCCCCACCCCCGATCCTGTGAGTCTACTTTAACATATAAAAATTCCTTTGGAAACGTCCTTTATCTCTAAACCCCCCCAAGATACATATTGGCAATCATCCCCCAAGCACGTGGCCCACCGATATACATCTGAAGGATCTCATGACTAAGGTTTTATTAGACGGTAATAAATGACCTTTTCCCAACAATAGCTAGCCCCCCTCAAGGTCCTGGAAACCTTGCTTCCAAAATTCCTTAGAGACTTACGCTATCCCTAACCCCCTCCCAACTTGAAAGTATATAATGGGCCACTCCTCATGACCCCAGTGCAGCTCCGTCTGCCCACAGGTCCTGTCCCCGTACTTTAATAAAACCAACTTTTTGCACCAAAGACGTCTCAAGAATTCTTTCTTGGCCGTCAGCTTCGAACCCTAATAACGTCTTTCCTACATCAAAAGAACACTATAGAGGCCTCTTTATTATAAATGCAGAGTTTCTTGTAGTTCCTCTGTTTGCCATCCAGAACCAAATCACTGCCCTCTTCTGTGCTTGGTATCTGCAATTCCAAAAACTATTTCTGAAATTTCTCCAAGACATGGATCTCTCAACTCTTATTGGGATACAGAAAGGTAGTCACCTAAATCCTCAGAATGAAGGTGGGAACTGAGGTCCAATTACTCCTTAAATAAATAGACCTCTTGTTTTCAGCTTCCTGACTCCTCCATCCTGTGTGTTACCTGGTGTTTCCCATTTCTAAGAGTTCCTGGAATTTGGCAGGGTAAATCACCCAGCTTCTCACTGATAACCTCCCCCAACGCCACACACACCCCTTTAGATTCAACCTAACTTTGATCTGCTAAATGGTTGAACAGCCACACATCCACTTTCCATCTTCATACACTATAGTTTGGAGTTTCAGATATTTTCTGGCTGGATCAAAGATAAAGTTGAACACCTGTAATTTTGCTGCTGTTACCATTTCCTATTTTGCAGTGACTTCTGAGAGGAAAAATGGTCAGAGGCACTGTTCCTTTTACAGCCATCCTCTGACAGTGCATCAATAGTCTTCTTAGTATAGGAAAGATTCCTGTTTACTTTTTAAGTGAGGATAGGAAATTATTCTCTTCCAATTAGAAAAAGCCTATTATATATATATTTTTTTTAAATCTTTTTTTTTTTTAAGATTTTATTTATTTGACAGAGAGAGACACAGCGAGAGAGGGAACACAAGCAGGGGGAGGGGGAGAAGGAGAAGCAGGCTTCCCGCGGAGTGGGGAGCCCGATGCGGGGCTCGATCCCAGGACCCTGAGATCATGACCTGAGCCTAAGGCAGACGTTTAACGACTGAGCCACCCAGGTGCCCCGAAAAAGCCTATTATATTTATATTTCTTATATTTCTCAACATGAATTCTCACCTAAATGATTTATTTCCTTCATTATATGCCTAAGACATAGAAAGTCAGAAAAGCTTTGGCAAGAAATCAAAAAGGAAGCAGTTCGTTTGCTCTCTGGCGGTTCCTTCAACAATCTGGACTTTATATATTATCTCCATTAGATAAGAGAGAGAGACACTGAGATAGCATATAAAGCCAAAGTGTTGAAGGAGATTATGCTAAGAGAAACTATTATCTCCATATAAGACTGGAAGCTCTCTCTCTTTTTTTTTTTTTTTAAGACTGGAGGCTTTCAACCCAAAGTTTTCTTTTTCTTTATTTTTTTTCCAAAGCTTTCTTTTTAGAACACTGAAGGTAAAAAAAAAAGGGGGGGGGAATAACAATGAAATAAAAATAGTATTTAGTGAGATAGATACCAAACTTTACCAAGCAGTTTATTCCTTCACAATATTTTTAATGTTATATTCCAAAAACGAAGGCATAGAGATCTTCCCCTAGGTAAGCAAGAGCCTAATTGTTGCAAATGGCCCTCCATCCGTGCCCCTCTCCCATGATTCTTCTAACTGCAATCAAGTACACATCTCTCCTTATTGGGCTGCCATTCATCTGAACCTCCTCCCACTCTTCATTTGTCTGAAAATGTTCCCTCCTTGCAGTCCTGTTGGGAGGCAGAGCTCTCTCCCACTCCCCAGGCTCAGCCTGTCAGATTCTCACCTTCCCAAGCCAGCGGTGCAGCCAGGGTGCCAGCACCTGACCAAACCAGACACACCTGGCCGGCTAGCAACATAAAGCAGCAAGGATCACGGGAGGGAGGGGAAGCTCATTTCTGCCCTGGTAGCTGTGGTGGCAAGATCAGGTGCCCCGGCAGCAGCTGTTATCAGCAGCATGCCGATCTCCATGCCAGCAAGGTCCAGGTTGGCAGCACCTAACACTCTGCAGCTGTAGTGACAATGGCTCATGGCCATTGTCTGGAGCCAGGTGCTCCAGACTCCTGGTAATTCTCCCCATGACCCACTCTCCTTCTAATAAATCCCATTCCTGCTCAAGTCATCTCTGAGACTCTGACTCATACATGCAGGTTTCATATCTTGATTATTGAAACAATAGTGAGAACTAAAGATGCAAATCTTGATCTGTGAAATGACAGTAAATACTATAGACAGGTAGATATTATCTATCTGTATTAACACTATGGATAGGTAGATATTCCTTTTGTGTCCACAAATTTTTATTAGTTGAATATTAGTTGAATAATACAAGCCTGTGTTTTTAGAGTGCTAAACCAAAAAATCTTGCTAATATTCTTCTAATCTTGCAGATTTCAGAGATCAGACTCAAGGTTCTTTTTGATTCCATTACAAGTTGGGACATATGGGAACCAAAATGAGCAAGCCAGCTAGCCTTCCCCATCATCATAACTGCCTAGACCCATTCTTCAGACACCAGTGTGCTTAAGGACCTCCTCTGGGTCTAAACATCTGCGTTCAAAATGCACATTCAGGTGAGAGGGAGAGCTAGCAGGGGAGGAAGGAAGGGGGACAAGGGGGGGATAGGAGGGAGGGAGAGGGAGAGCAAGAACTCACAGAGGTGGTTAACAGCTATTAAGAATCAGATTTGAGCACTCCTTTAATTAGGCAAAGCTAATGAGTGCTGGTGTGTTTTTTTTTTAACCAGTATCAGGTGGTGGTTTTTAGTATCATCACTATAAATAAAGGCAGTGTAAGCTTCAGGGGAATCACAGGTAGATTCCTGAGGATTTATTTTCTACTCAGGATTTAAATAAGCAACTCAAAAAGATGACACAGGCAAGGGAAATTTTTTTCAGTAATAAACAAATGGTTATTTTATAGGAGAAAATGTTAATAAAATATTGAGAATTAATACAATGCAAGAAATACTCCTGAAGATAGTACCCCATTAGCTGCTGAGGAGCATCTAGAGATGAATAGGGCTTTGGCCCCACCCTTACCTCAAGATTACAGTCTGAGTGAGAGTTAGTAGAAAAGTGGAAGAGGTATGTGAAACCAAGAAGAAGATATGTAATATGATAAAAGGCAGAATGTGTGTGATAAACCAAAAGAGGTGTAGCAGAAAAATCATATCTTTCATTTGTTTTTCAACATCTCTATATTTTTCATTCCCAATGAAACATGAAACGTTCCACCCTGGGGCTCCCCACACACCGAGGATGAAGTGCTCATCATTTTCAGGGAGAGGGTGGATCTGCCTAGAATAAAGAAGTCACAGCCACACTAGGACTTTCTTTTTTTAATTTAGAGGCTTCACAAGACATGAAAACCCCTAGCTTTCAAATACAAGAGCTAGACACATGAAAGGCAAAGGATTTTCTCAGAAATCTCAAAGATGTGCTTTGAAACACCAACTGGCCAAGCACAGAAGACTGGATTGTAGAGTTTTAACTGTAAACATGAAGTAGGGAGATGGTAGGGAAAAGAAGAGGGATTTGAGGAAAGCCCATCCTAAGGCTGGAGAAGGAAATTGAGGAAAGGGAGGGAAGAGCCAGAGAGTTGAGATGCTTCTGTCTTGGGCACCTCTGGGGCTGAAAGCCTTGGGTGGGGAGGGAGGATGCAGAAACAGGTAGGTTGATAATCCCAGGGTGCAGGATGCTTGAGCATCACTTCCTGCAGGGACTCCTCACTGAGTGAACTGGGCCACCCTGAGCCCATCAAGTAGAATTAGTAGCAAGCTGTGTTTAGGCTGAGAGAGTGTGCAAGAAGCCCCACCCTCTATCTAGAAAATAACCCAGAAAAATCTCTGGAGTCCTTTCAGACGGGTATGGAAGATATCTGAAAATGAAGAACCTCAGTGTGTGAAGAAAAGTCCTTGAGCCTACCTGAAAATGCTGCATCAGGGAGATAGGGGACCCTTAGCAGAGGCTGAAAGGCCAGGGGACTGTTGGGACAGCCACACCAGTGGGAGTAGAGTTGAGAGGAAGAGAGCAGGAAGACACTGACCATACCAAGAGCACAGATGACCAACACCAGCCAGAGATACCTCCTGAACAGACACAGTGAGATGTCATAGAAGACCAACTAGGCACACTGGCCTCCCCCATGTCATGAGGCCCCTGAGCTTCCTTTCCAGAGGCTGGAAAGGAGAAAGGAGGTACTTACAAGGGAACACCAACCCTGGTAGGAGGTGTGAACCTAAATTGAATGAATTTAAATCCCGACTTGACTACTGAATGAGTATACTTGAAGTGGTAAAATCAAGTCTTTTATATGGCTGATGGGGGTGGATGATAAGTTAGATTCACTGATAGGAAAGCCATGTATATTTCTGCATAAGACAGTGTGAACATGGGGCCCACAACACAAAGGTACACACCAAGTACTGTGAGGAAGCTGAAGGAAGGAGACATTGTATTACACTGAGGGGCAGAGGGATATCAGGCCAGTATTTTTAACAAGATTTTTTAAGTGTACCTTAGTGAATTTATGGGATTTTGAGAAGTAGAAATGAGGTGGAGGCATTCCAGATGGCAGAAAGAGGTTGATCAAAGCCTAGGAAATGGGAGGAGGTGGGAAATGTTCAGGAAAAAATGATGGTCCATTTTGGCTGGAATCTAAGTTCCTCTTTTAAAATTCCACACATGCTCTGCCAGAGCCCTGTGCTTTGTACCTCAATGACAGGAAGAGTTTTATAAATATCTACTGTATAAAATATATTCTGAACTGAGTGATGCCTGGAAACACACCCATTCCTTAGAAGTCCTATTATCTCTGTGTGTTTCCTGTCCCTTCCTGCAAATGTAGTAAACAGACTGGCCACCAAATGATGCCTCTAGTGTGGAAATAACTCCTCTTGCTCTGTGCACAGCCTTTGCCTACAGAGAAGGGATCTTCCATCAATATTTTGTCCTTCCTTTAGATGTTAGGAAAGCTTTCACCATTCTGCCTACCCTATTCCTTGGATGCAGGCATGACTAATACAAGGAAGGTGGTGGTTCGCTGGGGTATGAGGTGAAGTCCAGGTATTTTTATTTTGACAAATCTCCAAAGGTGATCCAGATACACAACCTTGACCTCCCTTTTTTCCTATCACTTTCCTTGCCTCCCATTTCTTCATAGCAATTTAGAATACTATATATTACATATTTGGTGGCAATAGCTATTTTGAATGAATCAATGAATCAATGAATAGACACACTGATCTATTTCTCAAATTTTAGTATGCATTGGAATCACCAGGAGGACCTGTTAAAATACAGACTGCTGGAATCCTGAAGAGAAACCTGAAGAGTTTCTGATTCAGCAGATCTGGGGGAGGGGCAGAGAATTTGCATTTCTAACAACCCTTACCCCGCCCCCACCCACAGGTAATGCCAATACTGTTGGTGGGGGAGAGGGGTACACTTTGACAACTACTGGTCTAGATCAATATGGAAATCTCCTGAATACTTCAACCATGACACAAAACTGGTATTTTTGAATGTTTTTGCCTACCATTTTCCTGGAAGATTTTAGAAAAAGATGTTCCCCTATGTTTACTTACACAAGTGATAAGAGCAACTTAATAGTATAAAGTGTAGACATCGAAACTTGTTCCTGGAAGCTATGGAATTTTTATTAAGAATTCCAGGAATCTGAAACTTCTGAATAAAATGTGAATTATCATTTTCCATTCAAGAATTGATGTTTTGGGCGCCTGGGTGGCTCAGTTGGTTAAGCGACTGCCTTCGGCTCAGGTCATGATCCCGGAGTCCCGGGATCGAGTCCCACATCGGGCTCCCTGCTCGGTGGGGAGTCTGCTTCTCCCTCTAACCCTACCCCCTCTTGCGCTCTCTCTCTCTCACTCTCTCTCTAATAAATAAATTTTAAAAATCTTTAAAAAAAAAAGAATTGATGTTTTAATGATGCAATAAGATAAAAAAAAAAAAAAAAGCCATGACTTCTAATATTTTACCCTAAACTGGTCTCCTTTAACATCACAACAAAGCAAAAATCAGGCCACCCTTTCTGGAGTTAATTGAGAATTGAATAAAGAGGAGTGTGTTTCTGTCCCTTACCTAGATACGAATCTATTTTGAGAATCCAGGACTGTCCTATTATCTTTTTACCCCTATAGGAAAAACTAACACTTTTCATATTATGTCAAGCACCCATAAGAACCAAGGCTTTTGCCTTGTTTTCCAGACAGCATAAAAAGTCCAGAATTGCTTCATTAAGAAAATCTTCTGCAAAAATATAAGGTTTTTTATTTTTAAACACTAATGTTTAATATTCACATTGGGCCATAGCTTTCTTTGGAAAGATTATTCTTGAACTTTCCTCACCTGATTTTCCAATTCTGTTAGTAATCTATACAGTCAAAGACACTCAGATTTTGCTGGATCACTGTAAATAAAAAGGGTTTATTTTTAATGATGCATATTCTGTTTACCATGTGGACTCCCACTACTCAGAAATTTAAATGGTCAAATGCTCTTGTTCCATAAGAACCATTAATTCCAATTAAACCTAATTGAATATATATTATAGAATTCAGAAAAACAATATTTGAGTTATAAAAACATGCCTTTTTCTTTCTTAGAAGCAGAATGCACATGAAATTCCCAATAAAATGTTGGACATAGTCTGAACTACATAGATCTTCAAATTACTCCCAAACCTGATTTTGATATAGTCCTACAGTGGACAGAGATGATGCTCATAATGTCAGAAAATATCATTTAGTCTGCAGAAGTGTCCATTGACCTGGCCTTTTTATTAATCTCACTCACCAAAGACAGATGCTTATTAAAGTTGACATAACTCCTTCCAGACATAAGACTTTGGCTTCAGATTTATTTTCCTTGCTGTATTTTATAAGACATGAAAAATTAAATACTCCTATATGTAATTATTATTATTTGTAATTGCAGGTTTTATTTTGCATGCTAATTGCTCCCTGATGTCCCAGTGTTCTATGAGTATATGTAATTTTATAATATACTCTAATTATACATTAGAAAATTTTCCATTTATCTCACAATGGGTTATTTTACCAATTCAGGCAAGCACCAATATTAAAGGCCTTTATAGCAATAGCAAAAACAGAGCTTGGTTAAAATCTCTTTTTTAACATAATTTGATAGAAATTCATGACTCAGTCTCCTGAGTGGATGGAGGCTAGAAGAGGTGGGTAGAGGTCAAGAGGAAGGATAGACACAGAGCTCAGGTTCAAGAGTAGAGAGCATCAGAAGAGATGAGTGTCAAGACAAATAAGGAAGATGTTGGCAAATGAGCAACAGGAGCAAGAATAGCAGAATAGGGATACAGATTAGGGAAGTAGGGACACCAGGTGGGCATGCCGAAAAGGCATGGAAAACTTATGCAGGGGTGAAACTGGCAGATCTCTGTAGTGGTTAAGTAAACAAAAGTTAGAGTCACAGCCATGGCTATGACTGTAAGACTAATGGAGATGCAAGAGAGTGAAGATGGAAGCAAAATAGACAATCCATTCTGACTAGCCTAATGAGTCTTAATTAATACCTTTGACAGGAAACCTCCCATGGACAGACCATAGCAGCCTCCAGAGTAGCTTGAAGAAACTGCCAGTATGCAGATTAGCTGTTAACTGAATACATAGCTTGAGTTTTCTTTAGCCAGTTGTTTTCCATTGTATGGGTGAATGGTCAAAGGTATGAATCTGAATTCCGCAACAAGTGAAAGGGATGGGGGGGAAAAACACCTATGAATTCTATTTCTGTTACTAGTAGCAATCCTCCTTATGGAGAATGAAAACTAATATTTCAAGAGATCCCATTAATAAATATTTAGAACCATCTCAGACATAAAATTTTAAATTCCTCAGGCAAGCAACCAGGCTAGCTATAGAAAAATCCACAAGTCTGCCCTGTAAGTCATAGTCACCTGCTCTCTCCAGAAATGAATGACTGTTGAATTCAACATTTAAGTGACAGGCCCTCAACTAGGCAGCATATTAGATTTATATAGGCAAATTCTGATTTGTCCAGGAGCATGAGCATCAGCATTTCTTGGAAGCTCCCCACATGACTATAACAGCTAAGAACTACTGCTACTCAAAAGAGAGCTCGATGACAAAAACACAACTCTAAGTGCCATAAATTAGTGTGTTCTAGGATGTAGCCAGGATTTCCCAGGACCTTGTGCAACTTTTGCTTTTACTTCTCCGTATAATAGAAGGCATATGGTGACTTTGGCTAATAGTAGTAACATGGTTTACCTCCTGAGGTCACAATGACTCTCTTTATTTCAAGAAAAAGAAACATGAGAACTTATTGCTCAGTCATACTTCAGGAATACATCTGATAAGTTTAAATTGTTTTATGGACTACTATTGATGGGCGCTGTTCCTCCTCTGTTTGTTATGAGTTGTATAACCTGATTTAGCCTTTCAGTTTATGTATCCAATGCTTTGTTGTGACAAAAAGGGGGGAAATATCTGTATTTCTAATAGAGATCTAAAGCAATGGGATGTTTTAACCAAGGCAATTATTAAAAAGCAAAGAAATGGTGTCACACCCAAGAGAAATAGACATTACATCAAAGAATACTTTCTAAAAAGTCATATTGTGAAATGGAGATAAGCACAAATTGTTGAAGATTCAAGAAAGTCATTTTTATGCAGCAACAATGTCTAATAAAAATTTATAAATCATTAATTAATAATATAACAAGTTTATAAATAAGTGTGGCTATAAACTCAACTGACTTTGAGGTCATAGGTGCATATTAATTGATTGATGAACATTAGCCATGACCTACAAATTTAAATAGAAATAAGAATCCTGCCAAATGTTAGATTAAAAAAAAATCTTTAAGTCCTGGAAAATGTTATTGGCATATGAGGAAAGTAGTAGCATATTAGCATGAATATTACTCATTTTGACTTCTGAGTTAAATTTTCTCCACATCCCAACATTCTTTACCAAAGGGAAGTAGTATTCAAACTTTTCTAAGGCATAAAACCCCCTTCTAATTAAAAAAAAAAAAAAGCCTTCCAAGGAAACATGATGAGTAAGAGCCTTGTCTGATTGAAATCAAGCTCTAGGCCTAAAGCTCCACACTCAACTTGCTTTTGGGCCCTTCGAGCCATAGCCCATTGACCTGAAGCCAGACTTTTACCCCATTCTCTCTCTCATAGATTGAATTCTGAATTCTTTCCTATGAGGTTCTCTGGTTTGATAAAGTAAAGATCCACCAAATCCCCCTAGAATCCTAGGGAGGAAATAATTTAGATTTAATCTGGGCCACCTGCTACCTTAGGTATTAAAAGAATATATTAATTATCATTTGGCAACAAGATTGGGATACTATTTAAAAGGAAAAGTGCTGAAAATCAGACAGTAGAAATCTAATTTCAAGTATCTCAGTAAGTAACTCCACACTGAAATTTGAATGAACTCATTGTAAAAGGACTTATGCAGCAAAGAAAGAAAGTAGTAAAGAAAGAGATATAACTCGGTGCCAGACAGTGTGCTAGCCTGTTAACAAACACAAACTGACTTAATCCTCATTGCAAAAGCAGTTATTAACTCCTTAATAAGGAAGAGAAAACTGATATAGAAATTGAAACACTCACCCAAGTTCACGCAACTAGTAAATGGTAGAGCTGGAATTTGAATTGAGGAATATCTGACTCCCAAAGTCTATGCCCTTCTCTCTCACCACATTGGCAAACAGGGTGCCTACTAAGAATCATATTTTGAAATCTATTTTGAACTTAAAACCTTATAAAATTCAGTATGGTCTATAATGAAGACAAATTATCAAATTAGTAAACACTTCTCACTAGTCATCTTGCCTCCTAGGATTCATATGTTGACAATATTTTATTCAATATTAAAATAAATAAATGAGAGAAAAAATCCAGTAGGGATCCAAACCTGGATATTTGGTGAAATTATCAAATATCTATTATCAACCCCAATAGTAACAATGAAGAGATTTAAATTTCACCAGCAAAATGAGCATAGTGAAGGTGTTACTAGAGCATATCATAAAACATTTTCCCTCTGCCTGAATATACCGTCAGAAGTCTAGTTATAGGATAGCTTTGGATAAGAAACCCCTAAAAATGCTCTCCAATAGCATTTCTTGGATAAACCAAATCTGGCATATAATGGCCAGGAAAAAGCCCTAGCCAGTGAGTTTATATCACTAAAAGTCTAAGAAATTTAGAAAAGCTCCCAGTATAACCTAAGGACATAGTTTGAAAAAGACAAAAAGGCCCACTATAGAATATCTGAAGTTCTGAGAAATATCAATCTTGGCCCAAAAAGTTAAGTCAAGAGTCTGAAATGCCTATTAGATACCCAAGTTGACACGGTGAGAGAGTTACCTATATGCTTCTGCTGTTAGAGATGTTTGGCCTGGAGACATAAATTTAGAAATTACACAGATAGTATTTAAATGCTTGAAGAATCACCTAGGCAGAAAAAAAAATATGAACATCCTTACATTATTATAATCTTTGTGGATTGGGAAGAGGAGGAGGATCTAAAAAAGAAACAGAATGAGTGGTGGACATGGCAGGAAAAAGGCAAGAGATGTTTCCCAAAGCCAAATGAAGAAAATGTTTCAAGAAAAGAGTAATTATGCAGGTCAAGAGCTCAACTGATGATTCTTTCCCATTTTCCCTAAACTTGTTCCTTCCCAAGTATTCATTGGCTGAGTAAACAGCATCAACATTTACTCAAATACCACAAAACACTTGGAGTTACTCTTGACTTCTCTTTTTTTTCACCCTCCACATCCACTTCACAGCAAGTACTATTGACTTTAATTTCACAATACATGCCACATTTGATTGCTTTTCATAGTCTCCACTTCTCCATCCCAGTCCAAATCACATCTGTCTCTCCCCTGGACCACTGCAGTAGCATCTAGGATAGTTATGCTACTTAATCTCCTGTTCCCTTATGGCTTACATTCATCACACAGCAGCCAGAATGATCATTCTAAGATGCAAAATAGGGTCATAACCTATAGACCAGAGGAGCTGTTGCTACAAGAAATGAAGGAATCAAATGTCTCCTGCTCCTTATAGCTCCTGATGGTAGTAAGGACAAGACAAGAAGTGGACCCAGTCTGTTGGTAATAGCCTTCAAGATAAAACATTGGCCAGAATGCCTCTTAATTGTAGTAACAAACTGCTGAAGAGAAAATCTGAAGTTGTATTCTAAAAAAAGTAATAAAATTAAAGCAGGAAAACAATGCAAACAATGATATACCAATGGAGGGGCAAGAGGCTAAAATGTAGAAGGTATAAAGAGAAGCAGTGGGAGTGGGACATGTGAATCAGTGGACCAGACATGTCCATGTCCTGCTCCACAAAACACTTTCTCTAAGAGTTATTCCTAGTCTTAGCCCCTGATAAGGGCCAGCCCTGAGGGCTATGCTTATTCCATGTGATTCTCCCAAGCAAGATTGTTGTTCCAGGGACCATCATGGTGGGAGTGGGTGGGAGGCAATCATATTCTTCCTCTAGAAATTTGTATTGGGATGCTGAGAACCTCAGACTGTTGTAAGACAAAGAGAAAGGAAAGCTTCTGAGTGATAACGTACTCGAAAGTCCAAAGCTGAGCTCACTCATGCTACCCCAGTGCCTGCTCTTCCTAAGAACTAGTTGTTCAGCATTCTCAGGACTTCCATGAGACTTCTCTGTAGCCTAATAATCATAATTTTTTTTTTTTTTTAGTTAATGTGAGGGGATGTCTTAATCCATTGAGCCTGCTATAGCAGAATGTCACAGGGTAGATGACTTACAAACAACGGAAATTTACTCCTCACGGTTCTGGACACTGGAAGTCCCAGATCAGGGTGGCGGCGTGATTGGGTGGGGGGGTCCTCTTCCAGGTGAGACTTCTCTCTGTGTTTTCACTAATTAAAGGGCTAGCAAGCTCTGTGGGGTCTCTCTCATAAGAGCACTAATACCATTCATGAGGGCTCCACCCTGGTGACCTAATCACCTGCCCCACCTCCTAAGACCGTTACAATGGCCATTAAGATTTCAACACATGAATTTGGGGGGGATATAAACATTCAGACTAAATAAAAACAGCTCTGGCTGAAGTGGGCAGGCTGGGTATATTATAGAAATGGAATTCTATGGGGCACCCGGGTGGCTCAGTCGGTTAAGCGTCTGCCTTCGGCTCAGGTCATAATCTCAGGGTCCTGGGATTGAGCCTCACGTCGGGCTCCCTGCTCTGAGGGGAGTCTGCTTCTCCCTCTCCCTCTGCCTGCCGCTCTGC
This sequence comes from Mirounga angustirostris, assembly GCF_029215605.1. Classification (NCBI taxonomy): domain Eukaryota; kingdom Metazoa; phylum Chordata; class Mammalia; order Carnivora; family Phocidae; genus Mirounga; species Mirounga angustirostris. Next base: position 71,050,936 of record NW_026991716.1, read on the forward strand.
CTACTTGTGCTCTCTCTCTGTCAAGTAAATAAATAAAATCTTTAAAAAAAAAAAAAAAAGAAAAGAAATGGCATTCTAAGGCCTTTGAATGTTTTCCATGCTTCTAGCTTTCAACTGATATAGGTTGGGACAGTTTCCTTTCTTTCCTTTTACACCAAGGGAGGTACCATAGGTTTGCATGAATCCATTGCTTTGGAATTTCCCTCACCTTTGGACTAAGCAGGACAAAGGTGTAGCCCTCAGTTGATTCTACTCTAAACTTCATAGGTTGGCTCTACTTCTTCAGATGAAAGAGACTAAAAGGGGCAAGTCTTTAGAGTGTGGAGAAGGAATCTGTAGAAAATATTTGTCTAGAGGGCTCTATACCTGGGAATCCCTAAAATGAGTTATTTGCATATCAAATTATACAAAATGCATTCAAATGAAATGGGTAGATCTTGTCTCAATATTCAAGGCCAAGAGCATCTGAACATTAGGAGAAAGAACAAAGACCCAGCAAACTGAGTTCATTCAAAATACATTCAAATAATAAGCATAAGTTAAAGCAAGAATTCTCAAGAAAAAGATTAGAATATTGTACTCTCCATAAAAATCTTGAAACACTTAACAAAAATAATTCAAATGGCAAGGTACAAATTAAAAGGCTTTTAATGCAAGTTAGTGATGAAAGGCAGAGGGCCACCATCCCCAAAAGAAAGCCTGGTGTACGTCAAAAAAGGATCAGCCTGCTTGAGCCAAGGAAAGACCACAGGTAGTCAGAGAAATTAAAGAAGCACCCCATTTTTATTTTGATCTGGTTTCATAAGACATAAACACTTCCTTGTTGGAGCATAATGTAAGAGATTTTGAGGATGAAATCTTGATTTTTTTTTTTGTAAAGTCATTTGCCATTCAAATGTCAGAGTTTTTATTTACATGGATATGAATCTTAGTAAGTATATTGTTTTTCTATTGCTGCTGTAACAAGTTACTCCAAAATTAATTGCTTAAAACAACAAATTTATTATCTTACAGTTCTGTAGGTCAGAAGTCTCGTACACATCTCATAAACTGAAATCAAGGTGTCGGCAGAGCTGTATTCCTTTCTGGAGGTTCTCAGGGAGACTCTGTTTTGTCAACTCTACCTTCTAGAGGCTGCCAGCATTCCTTAGCTCCCAGGCTCTTCCTCCATTTTCAAAGCCAGCGACATCCCATCTCCCTGATCCCTTTTTATTGATCACATCTCTAGGAAAGGTTCTCTGACTTAAAGGACTAATATAATTAGACCAGGTTCATCTCCCCAACCTTAATCACAGCTGCAAAAGTCCCTTTTGCCATGCCGAGTAACACAGTGACAGGTTCCAGGGATTAGTTATAGACATGTTTGGGGGGGTGCTATCCCACCTACCACAATAAAGAAAACTGGATCTTCTTCAGAAGGACTTAAGCTCACATTTTCAAGTCTTCCAGATGTCATCAGATGCTCACGCCTTCTTCTCCCCAAATGGATAGGGTATCTCTCTTTCCCTTCGGGGGTTCATAAATTCTGATGTCCTTCAACCTGTGCTTAGTTTATTTACTACAGGAGATGATGTCCTCTTCCTTCCACTGAATAAAAGTGCACTCAGTATATCACTTGAGATATTTGCTATTCCTTGTACTCAATTAAAATACCATAATTTCACTTGTTTTTTGTCCTTCATCTATACACGCAACTGATATATCAGATACTCTCCCAGAGGCAAGTACTGTATATTTAACTCTCTTCGGATGATTTACACACAGCACCATGGAGATTGAGGATCTTATTGATGCTTTTACCATTTAACAAGCATATGGCAAAACAAGTTTATATTTTAAAGACAGAAAACAACAGATAAGTGGTTATTTTAAGTCAAGGTATCAAAACACGTCAAATTAGGTGAGGTTGGAGAAAAGAACTTTCCAAAGCAGGCCCTAAAAATTTCCTTCAAAAACCACTTTTTTGGGCATGTTTAAAATTCAATTTTCTACACATGTTTTTTTCAGAAACTCTTCTGCTACTTAAGATGAGGTTCCCCACTGATGAGCTCCTTTCTTCCTCTTCTCAGGGTTGTCAGATCATAGACACCACAGGAGACCAGAGCTGGAAAGAAATTCTGAAATCTATGTTCTCCACTTAATAGACAAGGAAACTGAGGCGCAGCAAGATAAAAAGAACAAAGCATGAGGATCACATTGGTTTTATGGGTGAAAAGACAGGCCTGAATTGCTAGTGAACATTATTCAGAATTAGGACCAGCAGGGAAAGATTCTCACACTCTCAGGCTTCCCACTAACAACACTCTTGTTCATAGCTTAACCTTGAGAATGGTAATGGCCACGAGCCAGTGGAGCGGAAGGCCAGAGGAGAGAAGGATGTCACTCATGCTGATGGAGTGAGTGCCCTGCCAGTAACAGGAACCTGCACACAGTCCCTTAAGCAATGACAGTTCAGCATGGTTTCCCCCAGAGAGTCTATTTTCTTTTAATTTTTTTTTTTTGTTTTTTTTAATAGAGATACAGCGAGAGAGGGAACACAAGCAGGGGGGTGGGAGAGGGAGAAGCAGGCTTCCCGCAGAGCAGGGAGCCCAATGCGGGGCTCCATCCCAGGACGCTGGGTTCATGACCTGAGCCGAAGGCAGACGCTTAACGACTGAGCCACTCAGGCGCCCCGAATCTATTTTCATTAAACACTTTCAGCCATAGCTTGCTTGATTTTTAATAAATAAGCACGTTGATAATCTTTCTTCTGAGAATTTTATATCTGGTATTAAAACGAATTTAAATCAGCATGCCATATAATTGTACATTTTCACCGGAGTATAAAAACATGCAGTAGCAAAGAGCTAACCTCTCACAGTCCTTACCCAATACGTAGCTCCTCCTCACCCCTCTTCTCACATACCTGTGACCTCTGGGAAGACGCCAGGCAGTGTCTCTTCATGATTCACTTAGGCCACATACCTTTGGTCTCTGAGAGAAATCTCTGTTCTCACAGTCTCCTGCCTCAGATAGCCTACAGCTGAAGACAATGGGAAAGTGAGAGAAAATATAAGGGCTCACAAGACAAACATAATATCTCATCACATGTAGTGATGAAAGTTTAATTTGGTTTTAATTCTGGGGACCTCCAAGGAAAGCCTTACATAGAAAGTGCTCCCATGTTCTCTCTATCCCACTGTCACCATCACAGGAAAAGGCTCCAGAAAGTGTTGGGTTTTTTCCCCCAGCTTTACTGAGGTATAATTGAGAAATAAAATTGTGTATAAATTGTATAAAAAAGTATACAATGTGATGATTTGATATACACACACACTGTGAAAAGATCCCTCCCATCCAGGTAATTAACATGTCCATCACCTCACATAAGCACCCTTTTCTTTGTGTGGGAGAACACTGAAGTATTACTCTCTAAGCAAATTTCAATTATTCAATACAGTGTTAACAATTATAGTCACCATGTTACACATTAGAACCTCAGACCTCATTCATCTTCTACTTCAAAGTCTGTACCCTTTAACCAACCTCTACCTATTGCACACATCCCCAGCCCATGACCCCACTTTTCAATTCTGTTTCCATGAGTTTGAATTTTTTTTTAATTTTACATATAAGTGATACCATGTAGTATTTGTCTTTCTCTGACTTATTTCACTTGCATAATGTGCTCCAGGTTCATCCATGTTTTCGCAAATTATAGACTTTTCTTCTTTTTAAAGGTTGAATAATATTCCTCTGAAGGTTGAATAATATTCCTGTGTGTGTGTAAGAAAGAGTGAGAGAGAGATCTATTCATCCACTGATGGAAAATTAGATTGTTCCCACATCTTGACCATTGTGAATAGTGCTACAATAAACATGGGAGTATAGATACCACTTCAAGGTAATAATTTTGTTTCCTTTGGATATATTCAGAGAAGGGATTGCTGAATCATACAGTAGATCTGTTTTTAATTTCTTGGGAACCTCCAGACTATTTTCCATAATAGGAAAAAGATTCCACCAACACTGTACAAGGGTTCTCTTGCCTCCTTATTCTTGCCAGCATTATTATCTCTTTTTTTCTTCATCCAACATTTTTATTTTTCCTAATTTCACATCTTTTATTCAAGTATAATTAACAGTGCTACATTAGGTTCAGGTGTACAATATAAGGATTTAAAAATTCTATACATTTCTCAGTGCTCATCAAGATAAGTATACTCTTAATCGCCATCATCTATCCTCACTCATCCCGCCCACCCTCCTCTCCTCTGGCAACCATCAGTTTGTTCTCTGTGTTTAAGAGAATGTTTTATCTCTTTTTCTCTTTCTTTTGTTTCTTAAATTCCACATATGAGTGAAATAAGTCAGTCAGAGAAAGACAAATACCATATTATTTCACTCATATGGAGAATCTCTTTTGAGAATAGCTATTCTAACAGGTGCAAGGTGATATCTCATTGTAGGTTTGATTGTTCCCTGGTGATTAGTGATGTTGAACATCTTTCCATGTACCTGTTGGTCATTTGTATGTGTTCTTTGGGAAAATGTCTATTCAGGTCTTTTGCCCATATTTTAAAAATATTTTATTTATTTGAGAGAGAGAGAGAGCATAAGCAAGGGGAGGGACAGGGGGAGAGGGAGAAGCAGACTTCCCTGCTGAGCAAGGAGCCCAACGTGGGGCTTGATCCCAGGACTCTGGGATCATGACCTGAGCTGAAGGCAGACACTTAACCGACTGAGCCACCCAGGTGCCCCTGCCCATTTTTTAATTTTGGTTTTGTTACCTGTTTTCGTATTAAGTTGCATGAATTCTTGCGTATTTTAGATATTATTAACCCCTTATCAGATATGTGGTTTGCAAATATTTTTTCCCATTCCATTGGGTTTCATTTTGTTGATGGTTTCCTTTGCTGAGCTTTTAGTTTGATGTAGGCTCACTTGCTTATTTTTGCTTTTGTTGCCTTTGCTTCTCGTGTCAAATGCAAAAAATCATTACCAAAACCAGTGTTGAAGAACTCACCTATTAAGTTTTCTTCTAGGAGTTTTATGGTTTTGGGTGTTACATTCAATTTTTAAATCCATTTTGGCATGATTTTTGTGTATGGAAATATAGTATGGATTCAATAAATTTTTGATGCATGAAAAAAAGCTAAGAAACAGCTTCTGTTCTAGGGGTTTTTTTTCCTACTACATCTAGGAAGGTCCAGGAGCCCATCAAAGGCAAAATAAATGTGTGTCACAAGAACGATGTTGGGAAGGGCATATTAAAGTTCTGATCACCAGAAATAGAACTAGAAATAGAGTGGATCAAGTGATGGACAGGCCCAAGTGAGAAACAGAAGGTCTGTGGTCCCATGCTCTGCTGTCTGACTGCTTACTAAGGCCATTGCATTTAACTTTCTATCTGCTAAGATTCTGGACCCCTCTCTTCTATGCCCTTGGAATCTTTTTGATCCACTGGAATTAATTTATTATTCACTGATTTCATCTAGTCCAGTACCCCTCTTTCAACTCTACCCAGTTCTTCCCTCAGGACCTGTCAGACCACTCCTTGCTGGCATGAACCCGTCTCCACATGGAAAGGACACTGAAATCATGAAAAGGAATAGGAGAGAGTAAAGGAGCCAAGAAAAAAAGACAACAAAGGAATACTCCTAAGGATAAGAGAAGTAACACAACATATAATCTGCAAGGGATGTGTTGTAAAAGGGTGAAGGGCAGACTTCCAAGACATGTAAGTGGTGAAAAGCAAAGGCTTTGGAGACAGAGTGCTAGATTTAAATCCATCTCTGCTGTTTACCATCTGGGTTAATTTGGACAAATTACTTTTTCTCTGGGTCCTAGTTTCAATAGATAAATAATACCACTTACCCTCATAGCAGTTTGTGGAGACTAAATAAATTAATACACTTTAATACTTAGCACACAGTTTGCACTCAAAGTTGGTTCATACCATGAAAGTGATATCACTTGAATCCTTGACCTTTTTAAAGTGTCTTAAATATATGTAAAAAGTCTTAACGTGTGCATCTAAAGGGCCAAGTTAGTGCCGTTATTCTTTCCAAGACAGAAAAAAAGTATTGTCTCTGGAAGAGAATATAAGGGGCCTGTGTCAGCCCCTTCATTCACAGGAACACATACTCCTCTCTGGAGGGAGTTTGACAGATTATGACATCTAGTTGCTGTCAGGAGTGAAAAACAATCTTGTAGTAAAAATCAGTTTTTAATTTGTGTTTTTGAAAAATTGGGACTATGCTTTAAAATTCTTTGAAATTAGTCACTGGTAAGTATATGTTTACAAGAACACAGTGCTTTCCCTTTCCTCAGTGGCAGCAACTCCTCAAAACAGAGCAAGCAGACCAGTTCTTCATGCTGCAGATGGAGCCTCATCCTCCAATCCACAAGCTGGGAAAGCTTCCCCTCAGTGAAGTCATTCTTGTCCCAATAAAGGAATCATAGCTGTGGCTCCTCCCAGCAGCATTCTGTGCTTTTTCTACTCTACCCATTCCATGCCTCCGGATGATGACAATGAGAATAATTTGGTATTGAAAAGAATTTGGTGTAACGGATGGAGATTAAGCAAACATAGTTGGGTTTTAGGTTTTTCTAAGTTGATTTCAAAGTGTGTAACAAGAAAAGACCAGATGATGAGCTCCTGGGAAAGGTAGTTTCACTGAGTGGAGCACAGGAATCTCAAATGAGACCTGGAAGCCTCAGATGGTGAGAATGCCAAGGAGAATATTAACTCATGAAAGAAAATCTACAATCCTGTCAGAAAAGTCAGCCCACCAAAGCACAAAGAATATGTGACAAAGGAAGAGGGCAGAGTCTCCAAGACTCTAGTACAGGCTGTGTGCCCAGAAAGTCTACTTCAGGGGAATGCCATTGGTAGATGTAAGCAACCTCTGGGGCCAGGTGGCTGAACAATCTTAACCTGGAACCAAAAAGAGAAGGGAGCTTACTTGTTACATAAGCAGAAGAGCTGAGAGAGAGCAGTGCCTGAGTTCTGGGTAGACTGGATTGTTCTTATCTACCCTTCATCCATTCCTGCCTTCTTCCTTCCTAACAGTCTTGATTTCCTTCCATGGATTTTTCTCTTCTGCCATACAGCCTCAGAGGAAGCTGACCCCATCTCCAGTTCTTAGAGTGAGTCTTAGCTATCTAAAAGAAATCTCATCCTCCTTTCCAGAGGTTGGCACCTTGTCATGTGACCCACTGATACCAGAAAGAGACTTCCTGGATCTTCTTCAAGTTCTTCCTCATCTTCTGGAAGACATTTTGGACACTCCTCAAAAATTGTTCTTTGTGATGCAAGGCCCTGAACTGCTGCCAACCTGGGAATTCAGTACACTAAGAAGAGAAGAGCTAAAAAATACAAAAACTAGGATTAAGTTACTTGGAACTGTCCTACCTAGGACTTCTAGTTTTACAAGCCAGTAAAATCCTTATTATGGTTGAAGTCAGCTTGACTTCAATGCTTTTGTCATGTGTAGCTAGAATGCCCTGGAAAAGAAGTCAGAGCTGGAGGAGGAAGACGGGGAGGATGACAACAAGGATGAGGAGGAGAAATTAAAATCTTCAATTATAGGTAGGACTCAGAAAAATTATTACAAATTGCAATAAATTCATATTCTAGCTCATGTCTAGCTGACTTTGAAAGCCTATCTTTTTCCACTATCATCTCATGTTGCTTCTCTACAGTGAATAGCAGAAAAGAGCACATTCTTAATTTCCTCCCTGAGTAGGATGTGCACTGGATCTCCACACCAGCCTGTAAAATAGCTTTGCTTGAGAAACAAAGGTCTGTATACAAGAGGAAGTGAAAGAGTACTACTCCGGCAACTCAGTCTTGAAAGGAGAAACCCAGATCCTATGGAGGTGGTGGGAGCAGAAACCTTCCTTCCTTCTGTTCTGTGGCTTCCCTGGGTTAAGTTTCATCACAGTGCAAATTCTGGCAGTAATCAGAAGGGAACTGCTAGCAACTCCTGTTCTCAAGGGCGTAGCAGAAATAAGTTGATGGAGAAAATAAAATGCTACCAGTGGAATCAAATACATAGAGAAATTTAGAACACTTTTCTAAAAAGAGCACGGAAAGTTATACCCTTTATCTCCATTTGTTTTGATTTTCCTACCCTTTAAGGCAAGTGAAATGAGGCATATATTTTCCCCTTTAAGTCAACAGAAATTCAGTGTGAACATGACTTTTTATATACAAAGTGCTTCTTCTTGGAAAATGTTTTTTAAAGGCATAGGTACTTTGATTACCAAAAAACACTTTGATAATCCAACAGAACACTCTTTTGTCAGAAATGTAGTTGTCTAAGATGGAATTAGCATAAGTAATATAGTTACCTACGATAGCAATAGTTAGAAATAAGCACAAATATCTATTCTAGAGTACAGATTCCCTTCCTGCCCCATCTCAGAAAAGGCATGTCCTCCTTACAAGGCAACAGCAGATGAAGATTCTGAGCCCTCTGGCTCTGGATAAGGAAGAGAACAATGGGGAAGTAGGAGGAAGGGAGGGTACTCCTGCCTCTGCCATGATGGATATCCTACCACTGCCCAGTAACAGAGGGTCTGCATGTCACCACATGGCTCATGATTCTTCAAAGGCTATAACAAGGGGTAGGTGAAGTCACATGAGAATTATTATCATATACCACAATTCCCTTGCCTCTCCCTCCATGATACTCATCTGGAAATGCCTAAACCTGATCATACTCAACTATTTTTCTACTCTACATTTGTATTTAAATAGTTGTCTGGTCTCTTTGAATTTGTGATCACAAATCTCCAGTGGACCCCAGCACTGCCTGGCAATCCTGCTTTATTTCCCCTATGCAATTCGTTTTCTCATTCTCCCAATTATTCACTTTCCTCTCCTTAGGCTTCCAACGTTCCCTACCTTCCTTATTCTCAACCAACAGCTTTCCTTCTTATTTCAATGAGAAAACAGAAGAGAATTCCATATCTTCACATTATCAAATTTACCAATTTTTCATATATATCAACATTCTTGTTCTTATCCAGCCAATCCCTCCCCATGTACACTGGATATCACCCCCTCTCATCTGCTCTTAATTATGAAAGAGCCTCAAGGGGTTGGTGAGACTCTTGAAAATACATGCAAAATGTCCTGTGCATAAGTATTTTTTTCTGGAGAAACATCATAGTTTTCACAAAATTTCAGAGGGAGCCTAAATATTTAACCCCACTATGAGCTAATAATAATAATAATAATTAATAATAATAATAATAGCCAACATGTATTGAACCTTTAATATATGCCTAGTACTAGCATGAAAGAGCTAATTTAATTCTCAGTGTAATCTTACAATAAAAGTATTATTGAGATACCTGTACCGCAGGTGGGCAAACTGATGCTCAGATGCTTAGAGAGTTTATATAACAAACTCAGGTTTTTACAGCTAGAATTGCAGGGTTCCAATTTGAGCCCAGACAGATGCTTAAGACAATCACACTAATATTACCTCTATGTTGTCTGGGAGGACTGGCCACCAGGGGATAGAGAATTTACAATTATTTTTTCCTTTTCCACATCTTATATCTGGAAAACTAATAAAAAAATACAAATTTTCTTAATGACAATGCTATTTTACAATCAAAACTATTCCAATAAACCACAAGGCAGGGGAAGGTGAATGCCTTTACTTTGTAAGTAATTTAAATGATATATTGCTTTCTACATTGTGCATCATTTTTAAATAAACTATTATGAAATATTATGCAAATTTAAAGTTATCAGCCTTCTGTAAAAAAGAAAAAGAACTTACTTAATCAGTGATTTATAACTGCTCAAATGATTAAAGAAGGTAATTTAGCCTGTTCCTTGCACTCTATATATTTGGACAATTAAGAAATTGCTTGGCTTATGTTTAAAATGCCAAAATATGAGTCGCTGTGATACATCCTCACTTGTTACAACTTGACTGCTATTTCACCCTCACTTTTGTATGCCTACAGACCAAGGAACAGGTGCTCAAGAAACTCGAATGCCCCACCTTAAAGCTCAAAAGAAAACCAAATATTCTTCTGAAAACAAAACTGCCAAGATGTAGTCACCTATCCATTGCTTCATATTGCCTGGTCTTCATTTCTTTATTTGCAAAAGTCATAAGCAACATGTCCAACTATTTGGAATAGACAGAATCACTCTCTTGAGTCTCTACAATCTGCTAGAATGCATACACAAAATCTATAAGAAATCCCATCTTGTCATGTAGGAGGTACATTCCTGGCTATAAAATGATGAGAGAGGGATTTACTTAGGAAAACCGATCCAAGAAAAAATGTCATCTCTCACCTTGTGTCTCTTCTGCAGACAGATTTATATATCCAGGAAACATATGACCAGGAATCCTTAGGATAGATGTTCTTTAGACTCTAGTCACCACTTACATTAACACCTAGAAAGTGCCAAGTCTACCCCCAAACTTCTCAAACCTTCCAATAAATCCCCTTACCCCTTACAGTGCTTGCTCCAGCTATACTGAGCTCTGCCATTCTGCAAAACCATTCTCTGTTGACACAAGCCTTGTTGCCTCTGCCTGGAACACCCGTCCCTTCCTCTCTCTCCCCCTTCATTTGCCCAATTCTTCATCATTCAAATCTCACCTCAGGGATACTTCCCTTGAGCACCCCCACCCCAACTCTGGAATAGGTGGCATTCTATGGTTCTGTTAGTGCCCTGTTTACTCTTCGCTTAGCAATAAAGTCTGTTGTTATGGTCTACTGTCTGCCCCCCTTGCTAGACTCTACATTCCTTGGGATAAAGAACTGTATTTACCCTTAAAACTTGCATATTTCATCACATCCCAGTGTCTCAATTAGAATAGATGATAAGTAAAAATTACTTATTGAAGGAATGAACAACCGTCCTCATTTATCATATCCTCTATTTAGAGCTACATGCCTATAGATGCATGTAGAAAAGATGCACGTATAGAAGTGAGAAGTACGGAGACACAGAAAAAAAAGGAGAAAAAACAGCCTTACCCCCAACATATGAAAATACATATTCATTACATAAAAACTGTCCTCCAAGGATCATTTCCCTCTTCATCTTTATTTCCATTCCTCCTCCTATGCTACTACCTCACTGATTTTTACAATATGCCCTCCTCCTTATTCATCATTTTATTTTTGCCATATCCTCTACTGCCAACTCCTGATCATTCTCACAACTTGCCTTTTTCTCCACTATCTTCTAATGGCAACTTTAATCTGATTTGAATAGTTGTCTAATTCTATTTGGATGTCAAAACAACATGAAAGTAAATTTATAAATAAATGTGGTACACAATACATGCCATTCATTGATTTATGCCTTACAATACACACTTGTTAACAAGATATGTTTTCTAGGTATGAGCAGTGTATCTCGATAAACCACTGCACACCAAAAGATCAATGAAAGACTTCTGGCTAAGATGGAGGAAATAGATTTATGATTGAACCTGAAACAACACACACACACACACACACACACACCAGCTGCAGAAAATACATGAAGCAACAGTTTAAGACAATGGACATCAGGCAACAAAGGCCAGTAATCCCTGAAAGATAGGAAACAAATGAGGTAATCCCTATGATTGCTCAGTTTACAGCCTTGAGAGAATTTCCAGGCTATGGCACGGGGAAAAGGAACCTAGGTGGAGCCCAGGTAGACTCCTTCAGTCTAAGAGACAGAGCTTGGAGTCCAAGCAGACAAAGGAGGCTAAAGTTTGCAGAATAAGAATACCAGAGAGGAGAGAGCTTCACAAAGAAGTCTAAAATCTCAAAGCCTGAGCATGGATCAGCTCATGCATTTGTGAGAACTACCAGAAAAAGAGCCCCTTGAAAGAATGAGAAGAAATAGTATCTCAGTACTTACAGAGGACCAGGAATAGTGTCTATTCCTACCAAATTGGAAAACCTTGTAACTCACAAGGAATTGATAGACTACTTAGAAGGTCTTACCTCTGAGTAGAAAAATAATAGTACTAAACTAAATACAACTCTGGTGCTGCCTCACAAATATTAAAGACAAGACCTGAAAGGAGCCAACTGTTACCAAATAAGCTAACTGCACCCCCCAGAAGAAAACTCAAGAATAGTTATAGGAAAACAAAAATATCTAGCACCCAACAAAGTAAAATTCATCACGTATGGCATCTAATCAAAAATTAACAAGGCATGGAAAACAACAGAAAAATATAATCCACAATGAATAGTTGATAAATCAAGCAAATGAAACTGACAGAGAACTGACACAGATATTAGAACGAGCAGAACATTAAACAATTTTAATAATAAAAAAGAACATTAAAACAATTTTTATAATAGCATGGAAGATACAAAAGACCCCAATTAATCTTCTACAGATAAAAATTACAAGGTGTGATATACTAGTCTTCCATTGCTAGGGAACAAATTATCCCAATTTTGGTAGCTTAAAACAACACCTATTTATTAATACACAGTTTTATGGGTCAGAAGTCCAGGAGAGACTGGCTAGAGTAGATGATTAGGATCTCATATAGCTGAAATTATGCTATTGGCTGGTCTAGACTCTTATCTTGAGGCTTTGAGGAAGAATTCAATTCCAAGATCACTCAGGTTGTTGGCAAAATCAAGTTTCTTATGGATATAAGGCTGAGGTCCCCATTTTCTTGCTGTGAACCAGAGGCTACTGGAAGCCTAGAGGTCACTCTCAGATCTTTTTTATATGGATCCCTCTATCTTCAAGCCAGCAACAGTGCACTCAATCCTTCATGTGCTTCATATCTCTCTGGTTTCTTCTGATACCATCCTGAAGAACTCACTCATTTTAAAGATTTAAATAATTACATAGGCCCACCCAGATAGTCTCCCTTTTGACTAACTCAAAGTCAACTGACTAGTAACTTTGACAACATCTAAAAAATTCCCTTTGTTATGTAGCATTACATAATTGGGAGTCTGGTATCTCATCATATTCACAGTTGTGGGGATTAGGCAAAAACTCTCTTGGGGTCATTTTAGAATTCTGCCTACCATAGGTCAGATGAAAAATACATTAAAACTAAAGGAATATTAGACATTTTGGAAGAAAAGATTAGTGAACTTGAAGACACGGTAACAGAAAATTTCCAAAATGAAACAGAAAAAGATATAATAATAAAAAACCAAAATGAAGCATCAGTAAGCTCTGGGGGCAACTTCAAAGGAGGTGGAAAATATTTAAAGGAATAATTGCTCAAAATTTTCCAAAATTAATGAAAACTATAAATCCACAGTAGCAAGAAGATCAATGAATCCCAAGCACAAGAAATTTGAAGAAACTACACTAAGGTACATCATAATCAAATTGCTCACAATCAGTGATAAAGAGAAAATCTTAAAAGCAGGCAGAGGAAAAATATACATCACTTACAGAGACAGATTAAAAAGAGAGCAAAATTTTCATTAGAAACAATGCAAATGAAAAGACAGTATAGCAACATCTTTAAAAATGGGGAATATTACTCAGCCATCAGAAAGGATGAATACCCAACTTTTACATCAACATGGATGGGACTGGAGGAGATTATACTAAGTAAAATAAGTCAAGCAGAGAAAGTCAATTATCATTTGGTTTCACTCATTTGTGGAACATAAGGAATAGCACAGAGGACATTAGGAGAAGGAAGGGAAAACTGAAGGGGGGGAAATCAGAGGGAGAGATGAACCATGAGAGACTATGGACTCTGAGAAACAAATTGACAGTTTTAGAGGGCAGGGGGGTGGGGGGATGGGTTAGCCTGGTGATGGGTATTAAGGAGGGCACATACTGCATGGAGCACTGGGTGTTAAATGAAAACAATGAATCTTGGATCACCACATCAAAAACTAATGATGTATTGTATGGTGATTAACATAATAAAATAAAAAATAAAAAAATAAAATCATAAAAAAATGGGTGGAGAGTAATATAGAGTCAACCTAGAATGGTATACCCAACAAAAATTACTTCAGAAACTATGGCAATTGCCCCCAGATGAAGTAGTGAAGGAGTTTAGGGTAGAGATTACAGTAAGCACAGTGATACTGGGATCAAAAAGTGGCTTTGGAACTGCTGACTTCAGAGCCTTGTAATATCTGCTCGGTCCACATCAGAAGTGTGGATAGGCCATGTACCACTGCTTCTTTCCCCACTTAAGTCAATTCTGAATTATGCTCTCCTACATACACATCTGATTGGCAGAATTTAAATTGCATTCAAAAGCTTAACTGTAAGAGTTTAGAAAACCCTATTAGCCTTCCAGCTTTTGTACAGTAGAGAGGCAGTGGACTGAAACTCACAGTCTTTCTGTGAAAAAGGCCTATTAGCTTACCTTCATAGCTGTAGTCTAAAGGGCAGGCTTCTTCTTTTTTTCTTTTTTTTTTCTTTTTAGAGGGTATGTAGGAAGGAGCAGAGAGAGAGAGAGAATCTTAAGCAGGCTCCATGCCCAGCACAGAGCCCAACGCAAGGCTCGATCTCACAACCCTGAGATCATGACCTGAGCCCAAATCAAGAGTCAGACAATTAACTGACTGAAGCACCCAGGTACCCCTGAAGGGGCAGACTTCTAATTAAACAAACATCTAGGGGCAGACTGAATACTCTCCAGATACCACGGAGGCTGGCAAACACCATCTCCACACGCATGCTCTACACTGCACCAGGTCACCAGTATCTCCAAGAAAGGAACTTGTGTACATATCTGGTGCCCCATCTTTTGTGGCTGCTGCCCAGAGGACATATCCCTTGATAGCCTGGCTCTGATGGCCAGTGGGGCATAAGTTCATGGGTTCAATGGGACAGAAGCAAACAAACAGACCTATCACTCCAGGTCTCCACACAGAGGGAACAGACAGAAATTCTTATCTCCCAGTCTTCCTCTGAAAGAGGTATATTTGCATACTTTAAAAGCTGCTGCCTGGGGTTCACCTTCCAATTAGACTGAGACTAGGTGCTAACTGAGGTCTTCCCCTTTGGGACCTGGACATGTTTTGGCACACTCTCAACTACTGGGAGCATTAAAAATAAAATAGGCTGCTTGGACAATCACAAAGATTTGAGAGACAGCCAAGAGCTAGGACAGGCTTGAACAGTAAGATTCATCTCCTATATGAGAACATTCCTTCAAGATGAGTAGAGGTGGTTGTTTCATCTAATGCATAGAAACCCAACATAGAGAATCAAAGAAGAAAAAGAAGGAGGAGAAGGAGAAACAGAGAGAGAAGGAATATGTTACAAAAGAAAGAACAAGATAAAATCTCAGACAGACCATAATGAAATGCAGATAAGTGATTTATCTGATAAAGAGTTCAAAATAGCAGTCATAAAGATGATCACTGAAGTCAGGAAAGCAATGCGTGAATAAGGTGAGAATTTCAAGAAAGAGAGAGAAAATATTTAAAAAGCACCAAACAAAAACATGTCTGTCTGTCTGAAAGCCAAAGAGTCTTTCAGACAAGCAAAAGCTAAAGGAGTTCCTCATCACTAGACAGGCCTTAGAAGAAATGTTAAAGGGTCTTCTTTAAGCTGAAACAAAAGGGCACTAATTCATAACAGGAAAACAAATGAAAGGGTAAGTCTCACTGGTAAAGGTAAAAACATAATAAAAATCAGAATAATATAATGTTATAAAGATGGTAGGTTAATCATTTATAAAGCTAGCATAAAGGTTAAAAGACAAAAGTAGTAAAAATAAATATAACTCTAATAATTTGTTAATTGATACACAAGCTAAAAAGAAGTTGTGATGTCAAAAACATAAAACTTGGTGGGGGAGTAAAAATGTTGAATTTTACAACGCATTTAAACTTAAGTTGTCACCAACTTAAAGTAGACTCTTATAAATGTAAGTTGTTACATGTAAGCTTCATAGTAACCACAAAGCAAACACCTACAGTAGATACACAAAAGACAAAAAGAATCTAAGCACACTACTACATAAAATCACCAAATCACAAATGATGAGAGCCAAAGAAGAAAGTAATGGAGGGGAGCTACAAAACACCTAGAAAAGAATTGGCAAAATGGCAATAACACCTATCCATAATTACTTTAAATGTAAATGGGCTAAATTCTCCAATCAAAAGACAGAGTGGCTGAATAGATAAAAATACAAGACCCACCTATATGCTGCCTACAAGAGACTCACTTCAGATATAACGATACACACAGACTAAAGAGTCTGTGAAGAGATGGAAAAAGATATTCCATGCAAATGGAAATGAAAAGAAAGCTTGGGTAGCTATATTTACATTGGACAAATAGATTTTAAGACAAAAACTATAAGAGACAAGGTCACTGCCTAATGATAAAGTGTCAATCAAATGAGAGGATTTAACATCTGTAAATACTTATGCATCCAACATGGGAGCAGCTAAATATATAAAGCAAATATTAACAGAGCTAAAGGAAGAAATATATAGCAATACAATAATAGTAGGGGACTTTAATACCCCACTTTAATAATGGATAGATCATCCAGGCAGAAGAGCAATAAGGAAACATTGGCCTTAAACAACATGTTAGACCGGATGGACTTAATGGACATTTACAGAATGTCCATCCAAAAACAATCAAATACACGTTATTTTCAAGGTTGTATAGAACATTACAGATCATATGTTAGGCCACAAAACAAGACTAATAAATTTAAGAAGATTGAAATGATATCAAGCATCTTTTCTGACCACAATTGTATGAAACAAACAAACAAAAAGACACAAAAATTCAATTATAAGAAGAAAACTGGATAATCCATAAATATGTGGAGATTAAACTACATGTAACTGAACCACCATTGAATCAAAGAAATTTTAAAAATGTCTATCTTGAGACATATGAAAATGAAATACAACATACCAAAACTTATGGCATGCCTCAAAAACACTATTAAGAGGGGAGTTAATGGTGATAAATGCCTACACTGAAAAACACAAAAGATCTCAAAGAAACAAACTAACTTTACACCTTAAACAACTAGAAAAAAATTAAACCTTATTAGAAGGAAAGAAATAACAAAGATGAGAGTGAAAATAAATGAAACAGATTTAAAAGACAAGAGAAAAGGTCAATAAAACTAAGAATTGGTTTTTTGAAAAGATAAAACTTTAGCAAACTCACTAAAAAAATAAGAAGACTCAAAGAGCTAAAAAGAGAAATGAAAGAAGAGACATTACTGATATCACAGAAATACAAAGGATCATAAGCAAGTACCGTGCTTTGGACATACACCAAAAAATTGGACAATCAAGAAGAAATGGATAAATTCCTAGAAATATACAACCTACCAAGACTGATCCATGAAGAAAGGTAAAATCTGAAAGACCAATTACTAGTAAGGAGATTGGATCTGTAATCAAAAATCTCCCAACAAACAAAACTCCAGGGCCAGACGTCTTACTGGTTAATTCTACCAAACATTTAAAGAATTAATGCCAGTCTTCAAACTCTTCCAAGAAATAGAAGACAGCACTTCCAAGCTCATTTTACAAAGTCAGAATTACCCTGATATCAAAACAAGACAAGGACAGTTCAAGAGTAGAAAACTACAGGCAAATATGCCTGATGAACATGGATGCAAAAATCCTCAACAAAACATTAGCAAACCAAATTAAATAATACATTTCAAAAAACATACAGCATGATCAAGTGAGATTTATTCCAGAGATGCAGGGTTGGTTCAACATCTGCAAATGAATCAGTGTAATATACCATATTGAAAAAGAAAATATAAAATCATATGATCATCTCAATAGATGCAGAAAAAGCATTTGACAAAATTCAACATCCATATGTGATAAAAACTCAACAAATTTGGTATAGAGGAAACATACTTCAACATAATAAGGCCATATATGCCAAGCCCACAGTTAATATCATATTCAGCAGTGAAGAGCTGAAAACATTTCCTCTAAGTCAGGTACAAGACAAAGATGCCCACTCTCACCACTTTTATTCAACCTAGTATTAGAAGTCCTAGTCAGAGAAATTAGGCAAGAAAAAGAAATAAAATTCATCCAAAACAGAAAGAGAGAGGTAAAATTGTCTCTGTTTGCAGATAACATGTATAAGAAACCCTAAAGACTCCACCAAAAAACTGTTAGTATAAACAGATTCAGCAAAGTTGAAGGATACAAAATCAATTGAATTTCTATACTAATAAATTATCAGAAAAAGAATTCTTTTAAAAATCCCATTTACAATTGCATTAAAAAAAAATCTAGGAATAAATTTAACCATGGAGGTGAAAGGCCACACTGAAAATCCTAAGACAATGATGAAAGAAGTTGAAGAAGACACAGATAAATGGAAGGATATTCCATTCTCATGGATTGGGAGAATACTGTTAAAATGTCCATACAGTCCAAAGCAATCTACAGGATTCAATGTAATCCCTATCAAAATACCAATGGCATTTTTCAAAGAAATAGAATAATTCTAAAATTCACATAAAATCACAAAAAAAAACAAATAGCTAAAGCAATCTTGAGAAAGAAGAACTAAGCTGGAGGCATCACATTTCCTGATTTCAAACTATATTACAAAGCTATAGTAATCAAAACAGTATGGTACTGGCATAAAAACAGAGACATAGATTAATAGACCAGAAAGCCCAAAAATAAACCCATGCATATATGGGCAATTAATTTATGATAAAGGACCCAAGAATATACAATGAGAAAAGGATCATCTCTTCAATAAAGGGTGTTGGGAAAACAGAACAGCCACATAAAAAAGAATAAAAGTGAAGTGTTATCTTAAACCATACATGAAAATCAATTCAAAATGGATTAAAAACTTGAACAGTACATTTGAAACCATAAAAATCCTAGAAGAAAAATAGGTGTTAAGTTCCTTGACATCTGTCTTAGTGATGATTTTTAAAATAGGACACTAAAAGTAAAAAAAAAAAAAAAAAAGGCAAAATAAACAAGTGGGACTACATCAAACTAAAAAACTTCTGCACAGCAAAGAA
Organism: Mirounga angustirostris; assembly: GCF_029215605.1. Classification (NCBI taxonomy): domain Eukaryota; kingdom Metazoa; phylum Chordata; class Mammalia; order Carnivora; family Phocidae; genus Mirounga; species Mirounga angustirostris. The sequence goes on from NW_026991716.1 coordinate 71,069,922, forward strand.
AACCACCAACAAAATGAAAAGGCAATCTACCAAATGGAAGAAAATATTTCCAAATCATATATCAGATAAATATCCAAAATATATAAAGAACTCATACAACTAAATAGCAAAAAAAAATAATCTGATTAAAAAATGGGCAGTGGATCTGAATAAATATTTTTCCAAATAAGACATACAGATGGTAAACAGGTCCATGAAAAGATGCTTCACATCACTGATCATCAGAGAAATGCAAATCAAAATCACGATACTATCTCATACCTGTTAGAAGGGCTATTATCAAAAAAAAAAACAATGAATAACAAGTGTTGGCAAGGATGTGGAGAATAGGGAACACTTGTGCCCTGTTAATGGGAATGCAAATTTGTGCTGCCACTATGGAAAACAATAAGGAGTTTCCTCAAAAACTTAACGATAGAACTACCATATGAACTAGCAATTCTACTTCTGGGTATTTATCTAAAGGAAACAAAAACACTAACTCAAAAAGATATATGCATCCCTATGTTCACTGCAGCATTATTTACAATAGTCAAGACATGTGTCCATCCACATATGAATGAATAAAGAAGTTGTGGGAAATATGTGCAATGGAATATTACAGACATAAAAATGAAGGAAATCCTGCTATTTGTAACAATATGGATGTACCTTGAGGTCATTATGCTATGTGAGAGAAGTCACACAATACTGTATGATCTTGGGGCGCCTGGGTGGCTCAGACGGTTAAGCTTCTACCTTCAGCTCAGGTCATGATCCCAGCGTCCTGGGATTGAGCCCCGCATCGGGCTCCCTGCTCAGCTGGAAGCCTGCTTCTCCCTCTCCTACTCCCACTCCTTGTGTTCCCTCTCTCTCTGTCAAATAAATTAAAAAAAAAAAAATCTTTTAAAAAAATACTGTATGATCTTACTTTCATGTGGAATCCAGAAACAAAACACAGAACTCATAGATACAGAGGAGGGGGCGTGAAGGTGACCAACAAGTACAAACTTCCAGTTATAAAATGAATAAGTCGTGGTGTCACTATGGTGACTATAGTTAACAATATTATATTGTATATTCGAAAGTTGCTAAGTTAAATCTTAAGTTTTCAACACAAGAAAAAAATATGTAACTATGTGTGCTGATGGAGGTTAACTAGACTTACTATGGTGATCTTTTGCAATATTAAATATATCAAATCACTGTATACCTGAAACGGCTATAACATGTCAATTATATCGCTGTACAAACAAACACAACTAATTTTCATTTTACCTCCTCTGCATTTTTAACAAAATCTTGAAATAATTGAGCAACAATTGGATTTAAAATTCCAGGTTTTCGGGGCGCCTGGGTGGCTCAGTTGGTTAAGCGACTGCCTTGGGCTCAGGTCATGATCCTGGAGTCCCGGGATCGAGTCCCGCATCAGGCTCCCTGCTCGGCGGGGAGTCTGCTTCTCCCTCTGACCCTCCCCCCTCTCATGTGCTCTCTCTCTCTCTCTCTCATTCTCTCTGTCTCAAATAAATAAATAAAATCTTAAAAAAATAAAAAAATAAAAATAAATAAAATAAAATTCCAGGTTTTCTTCTGCTGAGTCCTTCCTGCAGTCTAGTTCTCCCCTGTGACACTTGCACGGTCTGGGGGAAACAATGGCGGCTGCAGCTTCCTGGCTCATCCTGGAGCCTGCCCAGCTGTAACTACTTCAGGTGCAGCGGGGCGGCCCAGCCCCATATGCCTGAGATTCATTAGGGACCACAGAGCCTTGGCAAGCCCCAGAGTGCACTGCAGGTAAGTGCCCAGGCCAGGCTTCACAGACAAGGGACCGTGGCAAAATTCCAAAAAAGTCAAAATGAAACAAAAAACAGTTAAGAGGCAAACTTCTAAGCCACAGATCCCATGCAGTGTCATCCTTTCTACTACTAGCCAAACTAAAAAAAGTTTAAAAATAAATTTACAATGCTAATAAATAGATATGTATTAAGCTTCTACAATATCTATGTGCTAGGAACTGTCCTACAAATTTGAAATATGGCAATGAACAAATTAGACAAAATCTCCAGCCTCCTCGATTTTATATACTTAGTGGTGAGACAGAAAGAAAAAAGAAACTACAAACAAGTGGTTGTACCATAATATTAACACTTCCTTTAAGAAAACTAAAGAGGGCAATGGGCTAGAGCAAGATGAGGACTGAGAACCTATTTTAGATCAGATAGCCAGGAAAGGCCTCTTAGAGAAGGTGACATTTGAGTAGAGAGCTGAACGTAGTGAGGGAATGAGCTATGAAGCTAGCTGAAATGAAGAGCAACAAGTACAGAAGCCTTGAGTCATGAATATCCCTGGCAAGCTTAAGGAGCAAGGAAGTCAACATAGATCAGAAGGAGTAAAGAGAAAAGGGGTAAGCAATGGGGTTGCAGAGGTAGCCAGAAAAGACCCTCAACCATCAGTGTGCCTTTGAAATATCTGGGGAGTTTTATTTCTTTTTATTAAATACTATATTTATTTGAGAGAGAGAGAGCACGAGTGGGGGGGAGGGGCAGAGGGAGAGGGACAAGCTGACTGCCAGCTGAGCAACCCGAGGTGGGGCTCGATACCAGGACCCTGAGTTCATGACCTGAGGGGAAGGTAGATGCCTAATGGACTGAGCCACCCAGGTGTGTCCTGGGGAGCTTTTAAAATTCATAGATCCTAACCAGAGAACTGACTTCAGTTGTTTTGGGATGGTCCCCAAGCAAAGGTAATTTGCAAAACTCCACAGCTGATTCTAATGTGCAGATATATGTTTGAGAACCACTGATATGGGGCCTTGCACCAAATGTGATGGGAAGGTGTGGTAAGTTTGAGCAGGGGAGTGAAATGATCTGATTTATATTTTTAAAGGATCACATTAGCTGCCAGGTATCAGAAGAAAGCAAGCAAGGGGGCTAGAGCAGAACTAGGGAATACCAGTTAGGAGGCCATTGCAATGGTCCTCATGAAAAAGTATATGGGGAGTAGGGTGGTGGAGGCAGAAGTGGTAAGAAATGGCCAAATCGGTGATATATTATGAATGCAATGCCAACAGGATTTGCTGGTAGACTGGATGTGGGACGTGAAAGAAATATTCAATGATGACTCAAAAAAGTTTGGGGCCTGAGAAACCAAATTTATGGTGTGAGACGGGTCTTTCGGTGGGGGAATGGGAACAGAGGAATGATTTTGAGGGGAGAAATCAGGAGTTGATGTAAAAAGAATGTTAACACTTTTCTACATATTTGTCTTCTTCCTTATTTACCTTTCATTTGGCCATAGCCGGACTCCCACCCTGTCCAAACCACAAACTGCATCTCATCTCCCTTGTGAATCCAAAGCTTAAAACATTTCCTATGGTGATATTATATCACTATAAAATAACGTACTTGTACAGATATTCTAAAGATCTGAGGAAAGACACACCTGGCTATACCTACAACTCCTGGAAAAAAACATTACAAGTATATCCACAAGGAAAGTTTTAGCTCTCATCAATGTATCCCTGCATGCAAATTGGCAGTTAAAATTTGGTTCAGCCAAATTCCTGATTGGGAGTGTGCCCTGAAGCTTTTAAGAGTCAGACCAGCTAAATTTCAAGAATTATCCAATCTTCTCCGTTAACATTCTTGCATATAAAATGATTGCATGACTTAGATTTTGCAAAAATCAGATGCATTTCTTTATTTACATATTATAAGCAAGGCTCATTAAAATTTTTTTTAAATATCCCCATTTTTTTAGAGAACTGTTGAACTTCTGATACTCTTCTCAATTTTAACATGAAGTTTTATCAGATTTCTAAAAAGCAGTATTGACTGTTTAAATTTTTCTAGTGGCTGATTTCCATTCTGGAATCAGTCTGGCCTATTTGAAAATAATCATCTCTCTGAAAAACATGTTAGAATAGTTTTCCTTTTTTTAACTCCAGGATGGTCCTGGATTGACTACAACTGCTTTAGCAATACTCATTTATGTACAAAAGAATTATACAACTTAAATTAACAGAAAATATTTTAAATATTTTGTCAAATTTTCTTTATTAAAACAAAAAATAATTTAAAGCTGTAAAGTGAAGAACTTAAAAGGCATCTTTAAAATAATAAGATATAAAAACTAAATTAATATTAAAATCACTTTATAGACAGATGATAGGACAGCTAGCTGTAAATATTGGTTTTTTATGTTCTAAAGATGGTACCAACCAAGCCTTCTTAAACAAAAAATTAAAGAATCACAACCAATGTATTAGATTAAATTATTTCAGAATAAAGACAGAGACCAGACACCTGGGTTGTTTTTGTTTGGTTGGTTGTTTTTAAAGATTTATTTTATTTATTTGAGAGAGAGAGAGAGATCATGAGTGAGAGGGGCAGAGGGAGAGAAAAATCCCAAGCAGACTCCCTGCTGAGCATGAACCCTGACTCGGGGCTTGATCTCAAGACCATGAGATCATGACCTGAGCCAAAACCAAGAGTAGGCCCCTCAACACCCCCCAGCCACCCGGGTTTTTAACTTAATGAAAGAATCTGGGGGAGAAAGTAAACAAAATGTCATAACAATGTTATTGTTAAGAGTTTGCTTATATGTACTAACATGTTGATGAAATAAAAGAAGCTCTTCATATATTGAAAAGGGATTGCATGTTGTAAAAATGAAAAAAAAAGGTGTGCCTTAGAAAAAATGATTCAGATGTGAGAAATTGGGGCTACAAATAAAGTTTCAAAAGAAGAGAATGTCAAAGAATAACATATAAGCTGCTCTTGACTAAGGGAAGAAAAAGATCAGAAATACAGTTTTCCTTTTATGATAGTGAGTTTCTGAACAATGTTTTGTTTGCCAGAAAATTTGAAAGCAAAGGAAAAAGCATTTCAAAGTGACAAAAATTTCCCAGCCATGTTATAGAGTAGACTGATCTCATTGATAGCAATAGGTTTTTGGAGGCAAGAATTCATCTCATGCTAATAAATCTACTACTTTATTTTCCTGCTAAATTCCCTTGCCTTGAGCTGTTTCAATGCTGTTGAAGCATTGCTTAATTACATCTAAAAACAATTGTTAATGTGAAAAATTAATGATGTTTATAAAACTATGTTGCTATATACACTGAGATAAGATCTTTTATAAAAATGTAATAGCTTACTAAACATTTCTTATCAGTACATTTATTCAAAACATGCAAAGTCTAATTTATCTTAATGGTGTTAAGACAATATTAACCTGATTGTCTACATAATATTAACTCAAACGGTAGAATTTTTTTCTACTTCTATCTTTTAATTTTTAAAATATTATTCCAGTTCTACTGATATATATATATTATATAGTTATATATAAAACATACAGATATAAATATAATATATGGTTATATATATATGTAATTATAGTAGTTTATGACATAATGTTTTGGCATATGTTATATTGTGAAATGATCACCACAATAAGTTAACATCTATCACCTCACAGTTACAAGTTTTTTTCTTGTGATGAAAACTTTTAAGATTTTCTCTCTTAGCAACTTATAACTATATAACACAGTGGTACAGCTACCAATCCCATTCATGAATAATTCACACTGGTGACCTAATCAGTTCCCCAAAGCCCCCCTCCTAATGCCATCACATCGGGAATTGGGATTTCAACATCTGAAATGTTGAAATATGACACAAGCATTCAGTCTATAACAGTGCTAGAATTGACAGAAGTTAGAGATTTCTAGAATAGAGGAGTCCAGGGAAGAATCCAGAATGACTACCTAGTTTCAGAGAAATTGATTCTGGCCATGGAATTAGGGTAAAATAGTTCCTGGTGGGAAGGTGACATGTTAATTTTGGAATTTTCCAAATGTAATTCACCTGTTGTACATCTGACTACCAACCTGAAACATGGGTCTGAAGTTTAGCAGAGAACTAAATTGGCAGAGAATTAGATACATATCAGAGAAGTCTTCACCAAACAGAAGAAGATTTAAAAATAGCAGGTACAGTAAAAATTGCCCATAAAAAGTATGGAGAAAAGGCTAACGACACAGCCCTTGATGATTACATACAGAGGGGCAATTAGACAAGGGAACTGTAAAAATGTATTGGAGTCATCAAGAAGTAGGAGGCCCAAAGACAGGGATTTGAAATCCTGGAACCCAAAGAAGGAAAAATTTCAACCCAAAGGGGAAGGATGGTGTGATGGTTAGTTTTATGTGTCAACTTGAATGTGCTAGGGGTGCCCAAATAATTGGTAAAACATTATTTCTGGGTGTGTCTGTGAGGATGTTTCTGGAAGAGATTAGCATTTGAATTGGTAGACTGAGTAAAGAAGACTGTGATCTCCAACTCTGGTGTGCATCAGCGAACCACTGAGGTCTGAATAGAGCAAAACAGAGGAGGCAGGGGGGATTTGCTCTTTTCCCTTGAGCTGGGACATCCATCTCCTCCGTCATCAGTCATGGGAGGTCCTGGTTTTCAGGCCTCTGACTTAGGCTGAATCACATCATGGAATTTCCTAGTCCTCTAGCTTATTGTCAGCAGATCATGGAGCATCACGGCCTCTGTGACGCATGAGCCAATTCCTGTAATAACTCTCCTATTATACATATACCTATGTATATCTTATTGGTTTTGTTTCACTGAAGAACCCTGACTAGTACAGGGGACCTTCTGAGAGGAGTAAAATGGGGAGGTTGCTGGAGAAGTTTGTGAATCCCTCCAAATCCTTTCACAAAACAGTGTAATATAACAGAAATGGGTGGGGAGAGGCAGAGAGCAAGAAAGAAGAGAGGAAGAGACAACCTCTATAAAAAGCAATCCTCAAAAAATGAGTGGGGCTGAGGGGCAGGTCTCTCTCCTCTCCCCTCCAGCCCCTGGTGTTTCCTGGTGTCAGGAAAGCAACGGAAGGCATCTGACAGGACTGAGCTGGGAAACAGGGAGCAGCCCACCAAGGGATCACACCCAGAGGGAGGAATCACACTTCCAGGGGGGATCCTGGGACACCACTCTAACCTGTAGGGGCTCTGAAGGCTCTTACTGGGAGTATGTGCAAAAAGCCTCCAGAGACCCAGAGGGGTCGTGGGAAGACGGAAGATGGAACAGGAAAGGAGTGATCTGAGCATCACAATCAAGGCTCTCAGAGCCTTGAACAACAGTGAGGTTATGGGCACCAACCCCCCACACATTCGAAAATCCCCAGATAAGTTTTGTCCCACCCAAAAAAAAATTTTACTAAAAGTTTACTGTTGACTGAAAGCCTTACCAAAAACAGAAATAGTTGATTAACATATATCTTGTATATTATATGTATTATATACTATATTTTTACAATAAAGTGAGCTAGAGAAAAGAAAATATTAAGAAAATCATAAGGAAAATACACTTACAGTACTGTATCAAAAAAATCCACATATAAGTGGACCCATGCAGTTCAAACCCATGTTAATCAAGGATCAACTATACTGGGATAATTATCTCATACCAGAAAAAAACAATGTATGATCACAAAGGAATTGACAACTGTAATCTAGCATTTCAAAATGAGATACAATAAATTTTAAAGACCAGAGAAGCTATGAAAAAACAGCATAGCACTCACAAATGGTACATCTAGAACACAGAAAAATATGAAAACATGAGCCAGCAGAGCTGCCAAACAGAAGGGAAAGGACATAGAAATGGCAGATTGGGACACTGGAGACAAATGCCACAGACATCACCATTTACAACCTGGTTCTCACTCAGAGAACAAATATGGGCTAAGTTCTCTAGCCAATTAAGCCTCTGTAGCTCTGTCTTTGGACTTGCCCCTACCTACCTCTGCTTGTCCCCACTACACCATTTTGTATCCTTTTCTGCATCATCCCTTAGGTTTTCCTTCTTAGTCTCATATACTTTCCTTAACACTCTCTGAGCCAGGCTCCGTGAATGTGGCCAGGATTGCTACTTGTACCTACGGGGCCGTGGGGTTCACACTCCACAAAGAATCAAAAGTCTTGACCCTGGAGGGGGCAGAGCAAGATGGCAGAGGAGTAGGAGACCTGGATTTCTTCTGGTCTCAGGAATTCAGCTGGATAGGGATCATACCATTCTGAACACTTACGAACTCAACAGGAGATCGAAGAAAAGAATAGCAACAACTCTCTGAACAGAAAAGCGACCACTTTCTGGAAGGTCGGATGTGCGGAGAAGTGAATCCAAGGCGATATTCAGGAGGACAGATGGCGGGGGAGGGAGCCTCTGTCGGCCGCTTCTGGCAAGTGATAGAGCAGCGGAGCACAAAATTGGAACTTTTAGAAGTGGGCTCCGCTGAGGGATGTCACGCCAGTGGCTAAGTGGGGGGTGGAACCGTCGCGGGACAGTGTGGTCTCAGGACCCTCAGGGTCACAGAAAGACCAGGGGTGCCTGAGTGCAGCAGAGCTCCCAGGGATCGGAGCAAGGAAGCCAGAGCCGAGGTGCAGGCTCTCAGCTCGGGTTTGCCATAAACCACGATCCATGGCACAGTCGGGCCGCTGCTCCTCCAGCAGGGACCCAACAAGCGGCAGATCAGGGGAGACTCCCCTTCCTCCCCCAGGAGGAGCAGCGTGGGAGCACACCACAGGGATCTGCTGGGTTTGGAGACTCCACACCCAGTGGGGTGCCAGAGATAGAAACGCTCAGTCATAGGCCGGGTAAGCTCAGAGTGCTGCCAGAGACCAGGGAGACAGGAGTGATTGACTGCTTTTCTCTGGGGGCTCACTGAGGAGTGGGGCCCCGAGTTCTCGGTTCCTCCGGGGCTGAGATTGGGAGGCTGCCATTTTCACTCTTGTCCTCCAAAGCTGTATGGAAAGCTTGCAGGGAACAAAAGCTCCTGAGAGCAAACCTGAGCAGATTACTTAGCCCAGACCCAGCAAGGGCAGGGCAACTCTGCCTCTAGCAAAGACATTTGGGAACCATGGCAACAGGCCTGCCCCCAGAAGATCAGCAAGAACAACCAGCCAAGACCAAGTTTACAGATCAATGAGAATGGCAGAACTCCAGAGCTGGGGGAATACTGCACATAGAATTCATAGCTTTTTTCCCATGATTCTTTAGTCTTTCAAAGTTAATTTTTTTTTAACTTTTTTTTTGAATTTTTCTTTTTCCCTTTTTCAACCAACATCTTATCAATCCCTTTTTTAAAAAACATTTTTATTTTTCATTTTTAGAGTCATATCCTATCCCTTCATAGTAGTTACCCTTATTTTTGGCATATATATATAAGTTGTTCTCTCTTTAAAATTTTGAGATACAGTTTCTTCTAACAGATCAAAATATACCCTAAATCTCTAGTGTATGGCTTTGTTCTAGTCTCTTGCCTGATCACATTCTCTCCCTTTTTTTTTCTTTCTTCTTCTTTTTTTTTAATCCTCTTCTTTCTTTTTTCAAACAACTTATTATCTTACCAATTCCTTTTATAAAATTTTTAATAATTTTCATCTTTACAGTCATATTCCATCCCTTCATCATATCAACCCTTATTTTTGTACATGTATAAGTTTTTCTTTCTTCCAACAGACCAAAATATGCCCAAAATCTAGTGTGCGGCACTGATCTAGGCACCAGCCTGATCATATTTGATCATATTCTGTTTTTGTTTTGTTTTGTTCTGTTTTTGTTTGTTTCTTTTTCTTTTTCTTTTTTCTTTCTTTCCCTTTCTTTTCCCCCGGCTTCAGGACTTTTCTGATTTGTTTAGAGTATATTTTCTGGGGACATTCTTACACTGTTATCATTTTGTTCTCTCATTCATCTGTTCTCCTCTGGACAAAATGACAAGATGGAAAAAATCACCTCAACAAAAAGAACAAGAGGTAGTACCCACTGCCAGGGACCTACTCAATACGGACATTAGTACAATGTCGGAACTAGAGTTCAGAATGATGATTTTAAAGATACTAGCTGGGCTTGAAAAAAGCATGGAAGTTATTAGAGAAACCCTTTCTGGAGAAATAAAAGAACTAAAATCTAACCAAGTCGAAATCAAAAAGGCTATTAATGAGGTGCAGTCAAAAATGGGGGCGCTAACTCCTAGGACAAATGAGGCAGAAGAGAGAATCAGTGATATAGAAGACCAAATGATGGAGAATAAAGAAGCTAAGAAAAAGAGAGAGAAACAACTACTGGATCACGAGGGCAGAATTCGAGAGATGAGCAATACCATAAGATGAAACAACATTAGAATAATTGGGATCCCAGAAGAAGAAGAAAGAGAGACAGGGGCAGAAGGTATATTGAAGCAAATTATAGCAGAGAACTTCCCTAATTTGGGGAAGGAAACAGGCATCAAAATCCAGGAGGCACAGAGAACCCCTCTCAAAATCAATAAAAATAGGTCAACACTCCGACATCTAATAGTAAAACTTACGAGTCTCAGAGACAAAGAAAAAATCCTGAAAGCAGCTTGGGATAAGAGATCTGTAACCTACAATGGTAGAAACATTAGATTGGCAACAGACCTATCCACAGACACCTGGCAGGCCAGAAAGGACTGGCATGATATATCCAGAGCACTAAATGAGAAAAATATGCAACCAAGAATACTATAACCAGCGAGGCTGTCACTGAAAATAGAAGGAGAGATAAAAATCTTCCAGGACAAACAAAAACTAAAGGAATTTGCAAACACGAAACCAGCCCTACAAGAAATCTTGAAAGGGGTCCTCTAAGCAAAGAGAGAGCCTAAAAGCAACACAAACCAGAAAGGAACACAGACAGTATACAGTACCAGTCACCTTACAGGCAATACAATGGCACTAAATTCATATCTTTCAACAGTTACCCTGAATGTAAATGGGCTAAATGCCCCAATCAAAAGACACAGGCTATCAGACTGGATTAAAAAACAAGACCCATCGATATGCTGTCTGCAAGAGACTCATTTTAGACCCAATGACACCCCCAGATTGAAAGTGAGGGGGTGGAAAACCATTTACCATGCTAATGGACACCAAAAGAAAGCTGGAGTGGCAATCCTTATATCAGACAAATTAGATTTTAAACCAAAGACTCTAATAAGAGATGAGGAAGGACACTATATCCTACTTAAAGGATCTATCCAACAAGAAGATCTAACAATTGTAAATATCTATGCCCCTAACATGGGAGCAGCCAATTATATAAGGCAATTAATAACAAAAGCAAAGAAACACATCGACAACAATACAATACTAGTGGGGGACTTTAACACCCCCCTCACTGAAATGGACAGATCATCTAAGCAAAAGATCAACAAGGAAATAAAGACTTTAAATGACACACTGGACCAAATGGACTTCACAGACATATTCAGAACTTTCCATCCCAAAGCAATGGAACACACATTCTTCTCTAGTGCCCATGGAACATTCTCCAGAATCGATCACATCCTAGGTCACAAATCAGGTCTCAACCAGTACCAAAAGACTGGGATCATTCCCTGCATATTTTCAGACCACAATGCTTTGAAACTAGAACTCAATCACAAGAGGAAAGTTGGAAAGAACTCAAATACATGGGGGCTAAAGAGCATCCTACTAAAGAATGAATGGGTCAACCAAGACATTAAAGAAGAATTTTTAAAATTCATGAAGACCAATGAAAATGAAAACACAACTATTCAAAATCTTTGGGATGCAGCAAAGGCAGTCCTAAGAGGAAAGTATATAGCAATACAAGCCTTTCTCAAGAAACAAGAAAGGTCTCAAATGTACAACCTAACCCTACACCTAAAGGAGCTAGAGAAAGAACAGCAAATAAAGGCTAAACTCAGCAGGAGAAGAGAAATCATAAAGATCAGAGCAGAAATCAATGAAATAGAAACCAAAAGAACAGTAAAACAGATCAATGAAACTAGGAGCTAGTTCTTTGAAAGAATTAACAAGATTGATAAACCCCTGGCTAGACTTATCAAAAGAAAAGAGAAATGACCCAAATCAACAAAATCATGAATGAAAGAGGAGAGATCACAACCAACACCAAATACAAACAATTATAAGAACATATTATGAGCAACTCTATGCCAGCAAATTAGATAACCTGGAAGAAATGGATGCATTCCTAGAGATATATCAACTACCAAAACTGAACCAGGAAGAAATAGAAAACCTGAACAGACCTATAACCACTAAGAAAATTGAAGCAGTCATCAAAAATCTCCCAAAAAACAAAAGCCCAGGGCCAGATGGATTCCCAGGGGAATTCTACCAAACATTTCAAGAATTAATACCTATTCTTCTGAAACTGTTCCAAAAAATAGAAATGGAACGAAAACTTCCAAACTCGTTTTATGAGGCCAGCATTACCTTGATCCCAAAACCAGACAAAGACCCCATCAAAAACGAGAATTACAGACCAAAATCCTTGATGAACATGGATGCAAAAATTCTCACCAAAATACTAGCCAATAGGATCCAACAGTACATTAAAAGGATTATTCACCACAACCAAGTGGGATTTATCCCTGGGCTGCAAGGTTGGTTCAACATCTGCAAATCAATCAACATGATACAATGCATTAACAAAAGAAAGAACAAGAATCATATGATCCTCTCAATAGATGCAGAAAAAGCTTTTTACAAAGTACAGCATCCTTTCTTGATCAAAACTCTTCAGAGTATAGGGATCGAGGGTACATACCTCAATATCATAAAAGCCATCTATGAAAAACCTACAATGAATATCATTCTCAATGGGGAAAAACTGAGAGCTTTTCCCCTAAGGTCAGGAACACAGCAGGGATGTCCACTATCACCATTGCTATTCAACATAGTATTAGAAGTCCTAGCCACAGCAATCAGACAACAAAAAGAAATAAAAGGCATCCAAACTGGCAAAGAAGAAGTCAAACTCTCACTCTTTGCAGATGATATGATACTGTATGTGGAAAACCCAAAAGACTCCACCCCAAAACTGCTAGAACTCATACAGGAATTCAGTAAAGTGGCAGGATATAAAATCAATGCACAGAAATCAGTGGCATTCCTATACACCAACAAGACAGAAGAAAGAGAAATTAAGGAGTCGATCCCATTTACAGTTGCACCCAAAACCATAAGATACCTAGGAATAAATCTAACCAAAGAGGCAAAGGATCTTTACTCAGAAAACTATAAAATACTCATGAAAGAAATTGAGGAAGACACAAAGAAATGGAAAAATGTTCCATCCTCATGGATTAGAAGAACAAATATTGTGAAGATGTCAATGCTACCTAGAGCAATCTACACATTCAATGCAATCCCCATCAAAATACCATCCACTTTTTTCAAAGAAATGGAACAATAATCCTAAAATTTGTATGGCACCAGAAAAGACCCCGAATAGCCAGAGGAATGTTGAAAAAGAAAAGCAAAGCTGGCAGCATCACAATTCCGGACTTCAAGCTCTATTACAAGGCTGTCATCATCAAGACAGTATGGTACTGGCACAAAAACTGACACATAGATCAATGGAACAGAATAGAGAGCCCAGAAATAGACCCTCTACTCTATGCTCAACTAATCTTTGACAAAGCAGGAAAGAATGTCCAATGGAAAAAAGAGTCTCTTCAACAAATGGTGTTGGGAAAATTGAACAGCCACATGCAGAAGAATGAAACTGGACCATTTCCTTACACCACACACAAAAATAGACTCAAAATGGTTGAAAGACCTCAATGTGAGACAGGAGTCCATCAAAATCCTAAAGGAGAACACAGGCAGCAACCTCTTCGACCTCAACCACAGCAACTTCTTCCTAGAAACATCACCAAAGGCAAGGGAAGCAAGGGCAAAAGTGAACTATTGGGACTTCATCAAGATAAAAAGCAAAGAAACAGTCAACAAAACCAAAAGACAACCGACAGAATGGGAGAAGATATTTGCAAATGACATGTCAGATAAAGGGCTAGTATCCAAAATCTGTAAAGAACTTATCAAACTCAACACCCAAAGAACAAATAATCCAATGAAGAAATGGGCAGAAGACATGAACAGACATTTTTCCAAAGAAGACATCCAAATGGCCAACAGACACATGAGAAAGTGCTCAACATCGCTCGGCATCAGGGAAATCCAAATCAAAACCTCAATAAGATACCACCTCACACCAGTCAGAATGGCTAAAATTAACAAGTCAGGAAACGACAGATGTTGGCGAGGATGCGGAGAAAGGGGAAACCCTCCTACACTGTTGGTGGGAATGCAAGCTGGTGCAGCCACTCTGGAAAACAGTATGGAGGTTCCTCAAAAAGTTGAAAATAGAGCTACCATATGATCCAGCAATTGCACTACTGGGTATTTACCCCAAAGATACAAATGTAGGGATCCGAAGGGGTATGTGCACCCCGATGTTTATAGCAGCAATGTCCACAATAGCCAAACTGTGGAAAGAGCCAAGATGTCCATCGACAGATGAATGGATAAAGAAGATGTGGTGTATATATATATGATGGAATATTATGCAGCCATCAAAAGGAATGAGATCTTACCATTTGCAATGACATGGATGGAACTGGAGGGTGTTATGCTGAGTGAAATAAGTCAATCAGAGAAAGACATGTATCAAATGACCTCATTGGTATGAAGAATTCTTAATCTCAGGAAACAAACTGAGGGTTGCTGGAGTGGGGTGGGGTGGGAGGAATGGGGTGGCTGGGTGATAGACATTGGGGAGGGTATGTGCTATGGTGAGCGCTGTGAATTGTGTAAGACTGTTGAATCACAGATCTGTACCTCTGAAACAAATAATGCAATATATGTTAAGAAAAAAAAAAGGAGAAGAAAGCAGGAGGGGAAGAATGAAGGGGGGGAAATCGGAGGGGGAGACAAACCATGAGAGACTATGGACTCTGAAAAACAAACTGAGGGTTCTAGAGGGGAGGTGGGTGGGAGGATGGGTTAGCCTGGTGATGGGTATTAAAGAGGGCATGTTCTGCGTGGAGCACTGGGTGTTATGCACAAACAATGAATCATGGAACACTCCATCAAAAACTAATGATGTAATGTATGGCGATTAACATAACAATAAAAATTTTTAAAGAAGTCTTGACCCTGACATCCTTGGTGTTCCCACAAAACCGTCCACCTCACCGCAAGCAGTAAGTCATTCAGACTTTGACTTCAGAAGTGACCCTTGGCAACTGGTGACAGTTTCTCTTGGCAAAAAATCATCAGATAAAGTATAAATGAGGCCTGGGTTGTGTCAATTTCCTAGCAGATGATGTGGTTTTAAAAAGGGGGTAGAAAAAACTCCCTTTCATGTATGTTGAGCTGATTTTAAGTAAACAATAATTGGAATAATTGAGGTCCAAATATTGTGTGTGCCATACTTAACTGTTTGTGCTGTTATGTTTACAGCAATCAGAGGGCGGTGGCATTTTGAAACTCCAAGTACACCAGTAATTCCAGAAGGAAGCATTCTTTCCCTGAGATTTCTTCTCTCTGTTCACTGTACAGCCTCTCAACAGCCTGGCTTTCATAAGGCAGAATACTTTGTGGTCAAAAATGTAGTACTCTGCTAAAAAGGCCAAGAGAAGTCATTGGGGGGAAAAAAACATCTCAGCAAACAAGGAATAATGCCATCATCCTTTTAAAGTAAGAAGCATCTTTGATTTTATAAACCAGATTACGGAAATCTTAATTCCCCTACCCCTTTCTGCTCTATCCTTTCTTGTAAAGTTTCATTCTGAATTTCTCTCTTAGTTAGGGATATTAAAACCACCTTGACACTTGGAAAGCTATGGTGATTTAGTAAGCACATAAATCTGAGCTTAATATCTGAATCAAGAGTTTCTAAAGACTTACAGATTTTACTCCAAAGATGAGTGCACGTCCTCCCAAATGGCACCCTGCCACCATCTACATGAGATCCTGACCTCTGAGGATTAAAGTTGGTGATGATGAGCTTCCAACTTTGCTCATAAAAACCTAAGTACAGTTCAGGTAAAGTGATCCAACACTGATAAAATAAGAGGGCATTTCTGACCACATTGCTGCAGCTGAGCAAGATCCTCCAGGTACTCTGCGTGCAGGTTGCAATGGAAGACGCCACAGATGTCATGCATAAGCAAGGAGAAGCCCAGTGATTTTAATTTAGTGGAATAGATAATTTCCAAGAATGGCATCAAAATCCAAACCCAGACCACAGCTCAATTAGTTGAGGAGGGGGACAAGTGCAATCGGGATGGTTTATATAGCTCATTTTCTATATAAACAAATTTTGATGTGTGAGAATGTCAGTGCTGGAAGACTGTTTCTATAGTAATATCCTAATAGCTTGGAGACCTCCTGGGAAAATTATTTCTCTCTCTGCTCTATCTCGTGGTATGTGAAACCAATCACGTCCAAAATAAAACACTGAGAACAGCACAAAATGTAAGTGTGGAGAGAAGAAATGTGTTATACGGCTACCTCCTGATCCTAAGGAAGAACTAGAAAATTGAACGTGTTTTTAGCTGCAACTTTTGTCCAATGATTTAAGCAGAAGATGGGGGAGGGGGTGCTCCTTCCTTATTCCTATTGTTCGTGAATTTGAGAAAAAGACAAATAATCCCAATAACAGAGAACAGAGAACTGTGATAGATGAGTGATTACCAAAGGCACTTTTCCTCTCTTTGCCTCCCCTTCTGGGTTAGAGATGGAGGCATTTTTGTTTGCTCAGAAGGTCTTCTTATAAAGTTCAATAATTATTTTAAGGAGAATAGCCTCTAAATCTAATATAAATTAATGCAAACATTATTTATATATAACATTCCCCATTGTCACTTAAATTAACTGAATTCCATTTTAGGTCATTCCATTTAATTAAATCAGAGCACTGCTAGCAACAAAGCTTCTCCCAAAATAAGTATGGTGAGGGCAATTCCCCTGTTCTCCTGGAAGTGTTGCAGGTGGAAAGCAAGGGGAACGCCCCTCTGCCAAAAGACTGTTTATTTTCTGTTTAAATTTAATTAAAGCCAATTCCTGTCTCCAACTGCCCTGAGACACCTAGAATTTCCAGAATAGCCTTACTATTTTGTGTTCAACTCAAGAGATAGGGCAGGATTGGGGGTAGAGCTGAGGCATTGTTTTCTTTTAAATAAGAATTAGGCAATGTTTCCTGCTTTTCCAATAACTTAGTGAATGAAAAGATGTCTCGCTCAGACTGTCTCACAGTAACATTATAGCAGGAACTCGTGAGGCTTTGATACACGTGATTTCATCAACTCTATGTATAATGCAACTCCGCATCTAATGGTATGACTATAAGCTACAAGCGATATGGAAAAAAATGTAAAATTACTAATTACTTTGAAAATGCAAACATGGTCTTTTTCAATGGCAGGAAAGACTTAGTTCTGTCTGGGAGGGACCAGAGGAGGAGGAAATAAAGGGACCACTTCGCCAACACTGAACATTTTTTTTAAAGATTTTATTTATTTATTTGACAGAGAGAGAGAAGCAGGGAGAGCAGCAGATGGAAAGGAAGAAGCAGACTCCCCACTGAGCAAGGAGCCCGATGAGGGGCTCGATCCCAGAAGCCTGAGATCATGACCTGAGCCAAAGGTAGATGCCTGACTGAGCCACCCAGGCACCCGAATGCACATTTTTTTTCTCCTAAACAGAATACACATGAATACATTAACAGCATGGGAGTAGGCTAGCAATGTCATTATCCACAGGAGTGTAGAAAGTGTGTGAAAACTGTTCAAGTCACTCAGGAAATTCAGGTAAGTACAAGATTACAAACAGCTCTTCCCTCTCCCTACATGCAGAGCACGAGCATTTTTGTACTAATTATCAAGGCAAAGAAATACAGTCCTAGTATCAAGTACAGCCTATAAATATGGACTCAAAACAGGATTCAAAGGAACAAGTTTAGCCTGGCACCATACGGAAAACCTGGCTAGTACCTCCTTGTACTTAAGCTATGAGACGAGAAAATCAAACTAAATAGATTTTTAAAAATCCCTAAATGAAAGCCTATATCCCTTTCTTTGGGAAAGGCAACAAAATAAGCCACTGACTTTTTCTTTTTAATCTCTAACTTAGCCAGCATCCAAAATGCAGTACAATGCAGGATATTTATCCTACCACCCTTTGCACAAATACAGATTTCCATAAAATCAATTAATCTCAGGGGTAGAAGGGGCTTCAGAGGTCATGAAGCCCAATCTCCTACCCAGTTACTCCCGCAGCCAGAAGATTATCTAGCCGTGTTCAAAAGCCTCCATTTGGGGAGCTTACCACTGTTTAAGGCAGCCCCTTCCACTGAGCAAGAGCAAAAGTTATTAGAATGTTCTAATATTGGGCTGAAATCTGCCTCCTGGGAATTTCCACCCACTGGTCCTAGTTTTATCCTCTGAGGCATTTCAGGGTCTAACCCCTCATCCATCACCATGACAACTCTTCAAATATTTGAGAGCAATGAAAGCTTTCTTCATCCAGGCTATACATTCCCAATTTCCACACCTCTTCATTTAGAGATAGACCCTTCATTCCCCTCAGGATGCTATCCTTGAAAGTATATCCTACTTGGTCAATGTCCATGTTAAAATATACAGACCAGAATATGATACAGTAATACATTGGCACCTGGGTGCAAAGACTTCTGCTCCTTTCCAGGAACACACATTTTCTTACATAAGAATAAAAGTTTTGTTCAATCACTCTCCCTAGTAATGCCTGCTATCAGAAACATAGGCGGTAGTACTCAATCTTGACATCTCCAAAACAGAAGTTTTCCCTAGAAAGCATTACAAGATTGACTTTAGCTCAATAAATGGTTTCAAGCACTCGTGACATAGAAGGATTTATGTAGGGGACATAGAAGATACACAATCCTAAAAATATATAGAAAAGATTGTTAGATACAGAGGAAGGGGAAACCATTTCCTTGGAGAAGTCTGGGAAGGCTGAGGGGAGAGCACAGGAAGAGACAGGAGTTGAGGGGTCTTGAAGGATGGGTAAGATTTCAATGAATAGAGAAACACGTGGGGAGAGTGAGTTTCAAGATAGAATAGACAACTGAACAGCAACGACTAAAGAAAAAGCTATGATGCTACCAGGATACTAACAGCTCAATGAAACTGTGGTGCATAAGGCAAGAAGGGAAGGAATGGGATAGAAAGCTTGGAAATCCATTCAAAGAAGCTGGACTTACCAATTATGCTAACTTTTTAAATCTGGCAAATCTCCTAGTCATGGCTGATGACGTTTTTACTCAGTATGGGAATCCCTAAGATATTCATTTCTATACTCTTACTATATCCAAATGGGATTTGGCTACACAAAAACTAGAGGTACACCCCTGTTAGAATGGCCATCATCAAAAAGACAAGAGATAACAAATGTTGGTGAGGATGTGGAGGAAAGGCAACTCTGGGGCACTGCTGGTGGGAACGTTAATTAGTACAGACACTATGGAAAATAGTATGGAGGTTCCTCAAAATATTAAAAATAGATCTAACATATGATCCAGCAATTCCACTTCTGGGACTATAGCCAAAGGAAAAGAAAACACTAACTCAAAAAGATATCTGCACCCCCATGTTCACAGTAACATTATTTACAACAGCCAAGACATGGGAACAATCTATGGATGAACGGATAAAGGAGTTGTGATACACACACACACACACACACACACACACTGCAATATTATTTCACCATTAAAAAAAAGGAAACCTGGGCGCCTGGGTGGCTCAGTTGGTTAAGCAACTGCCTCCGGCTCAGGTCATGATCCTGGAGTCCCAGGATCAAGTCCCACATCTGGCTCCCTGCTTAGCAGGGAGTCTACTTCTCCCTCGGACCCTCCCCCCTCTTGTGCTCTCTCTCTCTCAAATAAATAAATAAAATCTTTTTTTTAAAAAAAAAGGAAATCCTGCCATTTGCAAAAATAGGGAAGGAACTCGAGGGCATTATGCTAAGTAAAATAAGTCAGAGAAAGATAAATAATGTATGATCTCTTAAGTATGGAATCTCAGGACAAAATCAAAAGCAAATTTCTTTAAAACAATCAAACTTATAGGAAACAAGATCCAATTTCTGGTTATCTGAGGCAGAGGGCTGAAGGGAGGGGGAATCAGAAGAAGGTGGTCAAAAGATACAAACTTCCAGTGCTAAGATAAATATGATGACTACAGCTAACACTGCTGGAGGTACACAGTGAAGCTGTTAAGAGAGTAAATCCAAGAGTTCTCAACACAAGGAGAATTTTTTTTTTCCTTCTCTGTATGAGAGGGTGGATGCTAACTAAACTTACTGCGGTAATCATTTTACAATTTCTATAAGTCAAACCATTATGCTGTATACCTTAAACTTATACAATGATATATGTCAGTTATACCTCAATAAAACTGGGGAAAAAACAGACCTGTTATATGCACACATTTTGCAAACACAAGAACAGCTAACATATTGTACTTTGTGTTGTACTGTTCATGTGCCAGGCACTATACACTAAATGCTTTACACAAATGAACGCACCAGACACTTAGAATGTCCATTTGAAGTAGGAACTATTATTTTCTCCTTCTCTATAAGAAGAAACTGAGGCACAGAGAGGTTAAGGAACTTCTCCAAGATCACAGAGCTAGTGAGTGGGAAGAGTAAAGATGTGAACCTATACCCTGTCTCCAGGGCTAATCTGCTACACCACGCTACCTCTCACATTAAGTATGTGGTTACTTACTCTAACAACCTGCTTATAACCTTACTGATTCAGGTTTTTAAAAGCTGTTTTTAGCCTTCAGAATGAGCTAAAGCAACTTTTCAGTTTATATCTATCTGCTCATCTTCCGGAACTCGTAGACTATTCTGGATAGTGATTAAGGGGCTCAGTTAGCCTGCTGAATCCCAGGAACTGTGAACCATCATAGAAAACGAGACATTCCTCCACGGCTAACTGAAGGGAAATTTGCCTGTGGTAAAAATACATCTACGGATCATACGCAGTTCCCCTCAGACCTCCCGTGAAGCAGATTCCATAATTAAGGGTAGGCTAATCTCTTCAAGCTGCCACTCCCTCCCCACTTCCAGGACAGTTCACAGCTGAACAACTCTGACAGATAAAAATGTAACCCGCTGTTAAAATCCGCAGGAAAGAAAATTCCACAGCCACCCCCAAGGTAACAAATCCCCTTGCCTGACCACTTGGAGCCATGCCTATTCATCGAATGAGGAAGTTTATTTACATACTTCCAATGAAACTGCTTTCTCTTGATTTCCTCGGGGGCCCTCTGGCCGCTGAAAACTTGCTTTGTTCTGTGGCGGCTGGCGCTGTTTCAGAGTCCAGGATCACTTAATTGGGTCATGACTTGTTTTCGAGTCCTGACTCCTCTGCCACCAAGGAAACTTGCTGAAGTTAGCAGACTGAGCAGAGGTGACTTAAGGGGAATCTGGACCCCTAGAGGGAGGTGTTCTTAGCCTTGACCAAAGAGCTGGGCACATATGCAGGTCCAACGTGCACCAACCCGGGAAGGCTTGCCCTCGCTCAGTAAATCCTATACCTTCCTCTCCGTGTTGGCTGAGCTTTCTGCTCTGATAGTCTGACTCATCCTTTGGGGGGGCTCACTTACTTTTCAAGTCCCCAGAAACTTTCAGGGCTAGGCTACATTGGGTAGGAGAGTCCCAAAGTCTGCAATTTTCAAGAGGCTTCAAAACTCTCTAATAACTAGGAATTAATTTAACCAATGAGGTCAAAGATCTGTACTCTGAAAACCGTAAGACATTGACAAGAGAAATTGATGACAATACAAATAAACCAAAAGATAGTCTGTGCTCATGGATTGGAAGAACTAGTATTTCTAAACTACCCAAAGCACACTATAGATTCAATGCAATCCCTACCCAAATACCAATGGCGTTTCTCACAAAACTAGAACAAATATTCCCCAGATTTGTATGGAACCACAAAAGACCCCCGAATAGCCAAAGCAATCTTGACAAAGAAGAACAAAGCTAGAGGTAGCACACTCCCTGATTTCAAACTATACTATAAAGCTATAGTAATCAAAACAGGATGGTACTGGCACAAAAACAGACACAATAGATAGATAGAACAGGATAGAGAGCCCAGAAATAAGCCCACACTTACACGGTCAATTAATCTATGACAAAGGAAGCAAGAATATGCAATGGAAAAACAGTCTCTTCAACAAATGGTGCTGGGAAAACTGGACAGCCACAGGCAGAAGAATGAAACTGGACCACTTTATTACACTGTAAACAAAAATGAACTCAAAATGGATTAAAGACTTAAGTGTAAGACCTGAAACCATAAAAATCCTAGAAGAAAACAGGCAGTAAGCTCTTTGACCACAGTCTTAGCAATATTTTTTTTGGATAGGTCTCCTCAGGCAAGGACAACAAAAGCAAAAACAAACAAATGAGACTGTGTCAAACTAAAAAGCTTTTGTCTAGCAAAGAAAAGCATTAACAAAATGAAAAGGCAACCTAATAACTGAGAGAAGATACTTGCAGGTGATATATCCGATGTGGGGTTGATATCCAAAATATACAAAGAATTCATACAACTCAATCACAACAAAAACAACCCAATTAAAAATTGAACATAGAAACTGAATAGACATTTAAAAATATATATACAGATGGCCAACAGGCACATGAAAAACATGACCAATATCACTAATCAAGGAGTTACATATCAAAACCACACTGAGATACTACCTTACACTTGTAAAAATGACTATTATCAAAAATACAAGATATAATAAATGATGGTGAAGATGTGGAGCAAAGGAACTATTGGTGGAAATGTAAAGTTGTGTGGCCACTATGAAAAACAATAAGGAGGTTCCTCAAAAAATTAAAAGTAGAACTACCATACGACCCAGTATTTCCACTTCTGGGTATTGATCCAAAGAAAATGAAAACACTAATTCAAAAAGATATATGCACCCCTATAATAATTGCAGATTATTTATAATCACCAAGATATGGAAGCAACCCAAGCAACCATGGATAGATGAATGGATAAAGAAGAAGTGATATACATATACAGTGGCGTATTACTCAGCCATAAAAAGAATGAAATCTTGCCATTTGCAACAACATGGATAGACCTAGTACGCTAAATGAAAACAGAGAAAGACAAATACTGTACAATTTCCCTTACATGTGGTGTCTAAAAAACAAATAAAGAAACAAAACAGAAATAGACTCAGAGATACAAAGAACAAACTGGTGGTTGTGAAATAGGTGAGGGGGATTAAGAGGTACAAACTTCCAGTTATAAAACAAATAAGTCACAGGGATATGATGTATAGCATAAGAAATATAGTTAATATTATAATAACTTTGTATAGTGGCAGATGGTAACTAGACTTATCAAGGGGATCATTTCATGATATATAAAAATATTGAATCAATATGTTATACACCTGAAACTAGCATAATATTGTATGCCAATTATAATTCAATAAAGAAATAAAAATAAAGCATCTCTGGCTAGGAAAAAAATATTCTTATAATAAACACTCTTGCACAGGGCAATAGCTAGGCTCCCCTCTTCCTCCCAGCCAGCAAAGATAGAAGCATAAGACACAGTCACCCTCCCTTCATTTCATACTTTTATTCACATATTATCTTGGTATTGCTAAGTCTGGGACACAATTATCCCAACATTAATGACTCTACTCAGAACATGAGAGTCTCAATCCGCTAGCCTCTCCTGACTTGTAGCAGCTGAGGTAATAGGATGCCTTCCCTCCTATACTCTTCATTCACTTATTCAGCCAATGCTTATCAAGCAGCTTCCAAGTTGCCCCAAATACTGCACTACGTGCTTGGGGGCACAAAGATGAGCAAGTCACTGCCCATACCTTCCAGGAGCTCATAGTCTAGTGGGATAGACTGATATAAACCAAATCACTGATTTAGAGGGTTATAAGTCCTATATCTGTTGTGATGTGTTTATATGTTATGGTAATATACAGCAGGAAGTAAATAAGTACCTGGAGAAGTTGGAAGATGCAAAATTTAAGCTGAGCCTTAAGAATGAATAGGAATATGCATGGAAGAAAGAAGGAATAGAATGTTCTTGTCAAAGAGAGTGCCTTGAACAAGACCCTAATCTATAAAAATATATGCCATATTCAGAGTCAGGAAGGTGGGTCTACTATGGTAAGTAAGGCCAAGGGAAGAAGGATAGGGCCAGAGATTAACTTGAAAGACAGGTTGTGACTAAACTGGGAAAGCCTTGCCAAGGACTCTGGTTTCATTCAGTGGGCCACGGGTTTCCAGAAGGGCCAGGAGTTTTCTCTTTGATTTAGAAAAATCTCTCCAACATGGGAAAATGTATAAAGGACATGAGTACTGGAGATAGAATGGTTAGTTAGGGGATCATTCTAACAATCCCGATGCCTGTCCCATGTTCTCCCGATTACCAATGAGGAGGAGACTGTGAGGGAACATGACAGGTGCTGTCAGAGATTGGAAGGCATGTCCTGAGGGAGAGGGCTCAGTGCACTTCTCCAAAGTCCCTGAGAGTAGGATGAAGCTCTATGGAAGAGTAAGATTTCACCTCCTTAGAAGGGACCGGCAGCAAGGTGTGGGCACTGAGGATGGAAAGTGCTTACAAATGGTGCCACGCTATAGAATTGGAAGGAATGGTGTTCTATTTCACATTCCTCTTAAATCCATTTAGAATTACATATTATGCAAAGGACATACAGAAAGATTCCCAAAGGACCATCCACTATGATCCTACTGCCGTGTATGAGAAATACATTATACATTATATTTTCAATTTTTTTGGCTAATATATTGCTGAATGCTACTCAAGAAGGAGCCAGCAAAGCAAATATTTACTAAACCCCTTCTGTATGCTGGGACCACAGCCACAGCTAAGATCAGCTTTTCTTTTGAAGGCTCTATTTCTAGCTTGCCAGAATAGCTACCTTTATAGATCACCTGCTCAGCCCCAGACTTTATACTAGCTACCTTATTATGTAATCTGAATCCTCACAAACACCATATGAAGCAGATATCATTGTTCCTATTTTGCAGATATTGAAATGGAAGCATAGAGGGGGAAACTTACCCAAAGTGATTGTGCTGGAAGGTGACAGAGATGGGATTGGGTCTCAAAGCCATTCACCTCCCAAGTCATTACCTTGTAGGTAATGACACATATGTTGCCCTGAGCTGCCTTGGGGAGGGCAGGCAAGCCCCAAGAAGGGCTCTGACCTAGAACACAGAAGCTAGCATTGGAACTAGGAAAGATATCTGATGCAGGCCATGGCTCTGGGCAGCCATATTTGCTTAATGCACTTTTTCTAAGTGAAGCCATTTTCAATTCAGTATTTTTCTAACTATTTTTTAGGATAGAAAGAGGAATGGGTTACAGGCCCTGGGAGACCAAAGTGACTCACCTTCTAGGTCTGCCTCTTGCTTTGAGGGAATAACCTAGTTCAGCAACCCCCAAAGTGTGTTTGGGGAAACTTGAGGCTCCTGAAAAGCCATTTTTTAAGTAAAACACTTGTTTAGTTTTATATAACTCAACAGTGTGAAAACTCACTTGATCACAGAGACTTTTTTCCATACAACACCTGGCACCCTGCAGATCGACAGTTCAGAGAACACGCAGTGACAGAGGCTAAGGACCCCTCACCTCCTCCAAGGCAATCCCAGTATTGAGGTGCGGATTAGCCTTGTAGGTAATGACTTGACCAGAGCCTTCTGCAGGCAGTGTGGGTGTGAAGAAATAGAAACTGCCATGTACTGATGACTGTTTGGGTGAGTCATTAACTTCTTTGAGCCTCAGTTTCCTTATCTAGGAAATGGAGGAAACATAACGTTGTCTTGGGGACTGATGAAACAATGTACCGAATGGGTTTCATATAACTGCCTGACACTTAATAAGACTCAGGGAATGTTAGCTATTACTTTTTAAAATCATATTAAATGCTGGAGGTGGCATTACATGAGACTTGTGAAAATACTTCATAAACTCAATAATACTAGATAAATGTCAATTCTTCGTTGTTGTTGTTATTACGAGACACTTCCTAGTCTCTGTAAAATGCTGCAGTAAAGTCCTCTGAGTGCACAGAAATACTCAGTTGCTGAAGATTGATTACTCTGCTTGTTAAGGTTTCATTACTCATGTGGCCCTGACCTGCAATGGAAAAGAACAAAAATCCTTCTTTTCCCCCCTGTATAAATGGAAATTACTTTTCAAGAGGCCACTTCCTTCTGGCATGAGAAGCGAAGCAAAGAAAGCACTTGGGGAGGGGGCATTTGTAATCAATAAAGTATAAGGAAGTAAAGAACATTTAAGCAGTTAAGAAAGTTTTAATATAGCAATATGCAAGGATCTTTAGAGGTTTTTGGTTTGAGCAGTCAATTTTTAACTAACTGACCATACTTTGGAATTTCAAAAAGCATCAAGAAACTAGAGGTACTGGAAAATAATCCATTGAGCTTCTAGTTGCAGCTCGTGAGCCCTTGCCTCTTTCTACATTGGCCTCTGATGAACAGATTTCCTATGCAAACAGGAGCTTTGTAAATGTTTACTTTTCCACAGGTCTTTTTATTCATCTGGACTCTCAGAGGAAGGAGGTGACACTTAGCTCAAGCCTGGCCGTTGGGACCCAGTAGGGTGTTCACCTGGAGCAGTTCAGTATTCTTCCCAAAAAGGCTAATTGCCTACACCAAGGTGCCCAGAGTACAGAAGAAATTATCCCAACATACTGTGGATGTGTGTGCCCACCTGACTGTGGGCACTTGATACGTAACATCACCCAGTCCACAGACGCTCCATCCCCTCGTCCTCCTTCAGTTGGGCGGGGAGGGGGCATGAACACAGAGAGGAGAGCCCCTGCTCTAGTCCCGAGCTCCCAGGTCTCTCCTCTCTCATTTCCTGTCCTCTCTACTTCCCTCCACTTTCCTCACTCACTCTCTCTCTTTCCCCAGAAGGAATGCCTTACCTGTGACAATGTTTTCCAGTTTACAAGGTAATTTTACAGCTGCTCCTAACACATGGGCTTTCGAGTCTAGAGAAAGGAGTCTGTGTTTGAATCCATCTCAGGCACTCACTGACTATGTGCCCTTGGGCAAGACTCGCCAACTTCTTCGAGAACAGTCAGATAAGAATACCTAACTTCAAAGAATTGTTGGGAAGATAAAATGATCTAACGTATGAGAATATTTTCCACTGTGACTAGAGTAGAGAAAGTACTTGTTAAGTAGCAGCTATTCGTTTTGGTGTTTTGGTTGGGTTTGGTTTAAGATTTTGTTTATTTGAGAGAGAGAGAGAGAAAGCATCAAGAGAGGGAAGGGTCAGAGGGGGAAGCAAACTCCCTGCTAAGCCAGGAGCCCAATGCAGGACCCCGGGATCATGACCCAAGCCGAAGGCCAACGCTTAACCGACTGAGCCACCCAGGTGCCCATAGCAGCTATTCATATCAGGCCTCTCTGACTTAGGGACTAATGGCAACATTTTACATAAGAGAAATGTGAGGCATAGAGGGAGGGTGACATTGCCAAGGCCATCCAGTTAATAAGACACAGATCTAGACTTTGAATCTAGGGCACTCAACTCCCTGGATACTTTTCACCAACCCAAGAAATGTATTTCTTAGTAACACACAGAATGATTCTATGAGATTTGCTTTATTTTCTGGCTCTGGAGGCCAAGAACTGATATGATATGATTCTCACCA
Organism: Mirounga angustirostris; assembly: GCF_029215605.1. Classification (NCBI taxonomy): domain Eukaryota; kingdom Metazoa; phylum Chordata; class Mammalia; order Carnivora; family Phocidae; genus Mirounga; species Mirounga angustirostris. The sequence goes on from NW_026991716.1 coordinate 71,097,534, forward strand.
TCCTATAGTGGCCAGGAAATTATGGTCTGATATGTACATATGTATATATGCATACATGTATGTGTATATATGTATAGTAAACTATAAATGTTCTTTTGTACAAAAATATTATAGATAGGTTAGGTATGGGAAATCTGCAGTGACGTTCAGGGAATGTTCAAGAACAAAGCAGAGGCCATCCAATGACACGAGAGGAGAAAACACATTCAGCTTCCATCTTTGCAGCAGCAATGTTGATTCAGTGTTTTCATTTCTTCAAAGAAATATTTGCAGTAGCTCTTGTATTTAACAAGCCAGCTTGTGCTTAGTGTTTTATAAATACAAAATAAGAATACAATTTTTTTAAAAAGCAAGAACACACAATAAAACCACATAGTGCTGAGAAAGCATCATAATTTGGTACAATATATTTGATGTATAAGAAAAGAACTTTCCTGGGCACAGTTTGGATAGTTATTATCTTAGAACTCGAGAAAATACACATTAAATACTAAGACGTTATCAAATATAATCATGTCGAGAAGTCAGAAAACTTTACTAGAACCTAAATAAACACTCGTAAATGAAATCTACTTTTTAATACAACCTGCATGCAAACTAGATGGGCAATTTCTTTCAGGTTGAAATCTGTATCCCTTTAAAATGCACTTTATTAATACTGGACCCATTGGAAAACCCTCAGAATGTTGGGGGGTGGGGTACAAGTAATTTCCTTGATCCTCTGGAACAGCTCCAGGAGTTCTTTAATCTGGGTGTCCTTATACTCTGACTTCCCAAAGTTGCTCTGGCTTATTATTGGAAGGATAGAAATACCCAGGAAATGCAAAGGCATCTTCATGGAATCACTGTAAAAATGAGTCATTTCACCCACAGTAGAATTTTTTTGCCTATAATAAATATACTTTCAGTATTTACTATTAAATAATACTTCTCTTTAAAAAGAAATTAAGACTTTATATTCCGGGTGCCTGGGTGGCTCAGTTGGTTAAGCATCTGCCTTCAGCTCAAATCATGATCCCAGGGTCCTGGGATCAAGTCCTGCATCGGGCTCCTTGTGCAGTAGGGAGCCTGCTTCTCCCTCTGCCACTACCCCTGCTCGTGCTCTCTCTTGCTCTCTCTCATATAAATAAATAAAATCTTTTAAAAAAAGACTTTATATTCCTTTAGGTTCATAGCAAAATTAAAGGAAAGGTATAGAGACTGTCCTGTACACCCTCTACTCCCATGCATGCATAGCCTCCCCCATTATCAACATCCCCCACTCCACAGTGGTACATTTGTCATAATCAATGAACTTACAATGACACATCATTATCACCTAAAGCCCACAGTTTACATTACAGTTCCCTCTGGGTGTTATACATTCTATGGGTTTGGGCAAACGTATAATTCTCTGTGCTCTGCCTCCCCCTCCCTAACCCTTGGCAACCACTGATGCTTTTATGGTCTCCATAATCTAGCCTTTTCCAGAATTTCATATACTTGGAATTATATTTAATCATGAACAGTGCAAATAATATGGAAGTAGGATATAATGCATGAACTCTAATTTTAGGGTCTAAGACCCAAATCATGTTATAGAAGAAAGCTCCAAGAAGATGGGTTTAAATCTTGGCCCTACCACTTATGGAGTTGTATGCTTTTGCACAAAACATTTATTCTTCATGAGCATTTGTTTCCTCAAGTATAATATAGGAATAATAATACATACCTCAAATGTGCCTTGGGGAATGTGCAAGATAACATGAATAAAAACTCCTAGCATGGGACTAGACATACAATAAAGAAGAATTCTGCAAATGTTGGTTGAGTCTGAATACAAATTGAACCTGAAGCTAGATATATCCAGTCCCTGATCAAATATATGTGGCTTCTAAATCTCTTGCTGCCCCCACCCCACCCCAAATCCCTGGAGAAGAATTCAGAGCATAGTGAGTTTTCAGTCCATCAGACTGATCTTTCTTTCAGAAAATCTCAAAATTCTTAGACCACTTTACTCTCAGAAAGAATCACACATGTTCTTTGAAAGCACCAGTTTCCAAACAGGAGGGGGTTTTATTTGTTTATTTTATTTTATTTTGAGGTGGACAATCTTTATTAACTGAAATTTTAGGTTGAAGCACAACAATCTCTATAAAATCAGTAGAATCTGTGAGTATGTGATGGTGAAGGTGTGTGAGTTTGGAACAGGGTAGGGTCTGGCCTTGAGCCAGCTGCCTTCTCTCCAATAACCAACCTCCTCCACAGCCCCCAAGAGCTCCCAGATAACTCCCAGAAATCCCTGGGACAGTTTGGAAATTTCTGTTCTCCCCGGACAAATAAGCCTTCTCATTCCAAGGTAGGAAAGCTGTCAGGAATATTCTGCTACAATACCAATTTTTAAATACCAATAGGGCCACCATCTATGGAGAAGTCACAACTGAACAGAGATCTACCCCTCCCCTCCATTTCATTTCAAATTCTTGTAGTCTTTAAAACTATCTAGGGTCAGTTAATTAATAAAGGCTCAAGGTGGGATTCATTTTAACCTAACTTATTAACCCATCCCTAGTATTAATTTGGTAATGAGTAAAACAAATGGAAGTCACATGGGGTATTTCTGATTTGGGCATAAGAGAGCAAAACTGCAAGATTCAGTGTTCTGCAGCTTTAAAATCATCTAATGCTTAGCACCTAGTTGCAGACATCCTCCAAAAAAATATACAGATTGATACAATCCATTTGGGTCTAAATTGAGCAAAGTAGGCATAGTGATATGAGAGTATTATAGACGAGGCCTTGCCCTCGTGTCAAATTTACTTTAATCTCCCAAGCGGAAGGAATAAAGAAAGTACTGTACTTTAATTTGGGGGCTATTTATACACCGTAGTAATTACAGATGTGAAAGCAATGTCTTTGTAATAAAGTTCTGGCTAAAACCATAGTTTTAAGGATCTGGATAATAGCTTTCCAGTAGCTATTTGTATTTCTCTCCAGATTGACAATCAGTGATATCTTTACTTACAGAAATGTGTTCCACACAGCTAAATCTAAGATTATTATATTTCAGAAAAGAGAAAGACTCTCTTTACTTGGTTGGAAACAGACAGAAGGGTATCTGTGTATTAATTCTCTGTAGCCCCAAACATTTTCCCCAGCACCACACTTAACAGTTAAACTATTTTAACTATTGAATGGAAGTGACTATATAGCACTTGCAAGTTAAGCTCTTATCTTAAATAATACATATTATTATTATCACTCATAAATTCATTTCCATGCAAAGCCTATTTATAAAAGGCAAGTGTTAGTAACACAGAAGCTGCACTATTTCCTACAGAGAGTAGCATCCATTAATAGAGCTTGCGGCAATCTCTTCGAAAATGGGCCTTTTTAAACCAGTGAGTAGCTTCTAATCTAGTAAATTCAAATCAATCTGTATTTATTATACTCTGCTCTTTTTTTGCCCTTTTCCATCTTAAACTTTAAAGAGGTTTACTTAGTCCTAGACTTTGTGTTTGCTCTTGGAGCGATGCAAGAAAAATTTCCTGAGGGCGCCTGGGTGGCTCAGTCGGTTAGGCGACTGCCTTCGGCTCAGGTCATGGTCCTGGAGTCCCAGGATCAAGTCCCGCATCGGGCTCCCTGCTCAGCGGGGGGTCTGCTTCTCCCTCTGACCCTCCTCCCTCTCGTGCTCTCTGTCTCTCATTCTCTCTCTCGCAAATAAATAAATAAAATCTTTAAAAAAAAATTATAAAAAAAAAAAAAAAAGAAAAATTTCCTGAAAGAATCATGTTTTCCGAGTTGTGAACCATGGAGAAATAGAATGTGTGGGGCCGTGAGACACTGAGGAAGCTAGCTTGGAAACAGAACCTGCTGCTCAGCCTTATGGCTAAAGATCTGAAAGTGCCAATATTCTAGTCTGAATGGGTAGCTGAGTTTCATAAATATCTGTGCTGTTCTGTGATTAGCCACAGAAAGAAGAAACTGTGAGTCACTGAAATGCAAGCAAATTAAAACAAACAAATAAACAAAAACCCAGAAAAAAAAAACAAACCTGCAATTCAGTGCAGTATTCAGGGATAAAATGCTGTGTCATTGCCAATGGCCACAGATTACACTCCAATGCTAGCTGGGAAGCTCAGCATTTCCTAAGCCAGGATGCAGATTCAAGATGGAAAACTGAGCTTATGCATCCTGTATCCTTCCTCGTCTTGTGTCCTATTGAAATGGGAGAAAAGCGATTCGTTTTTTTTAATGAACCTATCACAATGCTGGCAGGAAAGGAATCAAGCAAAAGAACAGAAAGTCCAAAGGAACCAGGAAGAGAGAAAGCAAATATGATCAAATGAACAAAGGGAACAGGGTAGGGAAAACAGCACTTCAAACTACCATGCTCAATGAAACTTCAAGATTTAGGTCAACTAATACAAAAAGCAGGAACGGAACCTGAGGCATTCATCAAGGTAATTAACAAAAAGCTGAATGCCAGTTGAGCCAAATAGCCCCTTCCAATTTCTGGAGTTATAAGGACTGACATTTGTTGAGGACCTAAAAAAGCCAGGTACTCACTGAATCTTTACAACAACACTCTGAAGCAGGTATTATTATTATCCTTATTTGTTAAATAAAGAAATTAAGGCACAGAGAAATTATGCAACTTACTTACAGTCACTTGGCTATTAAGTGATAGAATCCAAACCCAGGAACAGTTTGGCTCCAGAAAAGATGTTTCCAATAGCCATCTATACTACACTGCCATAGAAGGCCAGTTGAAAACTGCTCCTTTATGAAGTTGAGGAGCTTCAAATTCAGGATGGCAGACTGAGCACCAGCTGTTAGCCTTACCCTCCTGGACCATCCCCAGAAATAATAGCCACAAACAAAAAAAAAATTTTTTTAAAGATTTTATTTATTTATTTGACAGAGAGAGAGACAGCGAGAGAGGGAACACAAGCAGGGGGAGAGGGAGAGGGAGAGGGAGAAGCAGGCCTCCCGCGGAGCAGGGAGCCTGATGCGGGGCTCGATCCCAGGACCCTGGGATCATGACCTGAGCCAAAGGCAGACGCTTAACGACTGAGCCACCCAGGCGCCCCACCACAAAAAAATTTTTAGTATTCATTTCTACAATGAAAAGCAAGGAATGCCTTCGTGGAACCAGAAACTTTGAGGACTCATGAAAGACAGAAGTCAAAGGGATCAAAGAAAGAAACCACAAACCAAAACACTTGCAAAAAAGGACTAAAGAGAAAAGAGGAAGGAGGCCTAGGGTGTTTGAAGACCAGACTTGGCAGTTACTGGGGAGAGAAATAGGCCTTGGGGCAGCTGAGGAGACAAGAGCCCCACCCTACCCTCGGGCTGCGCTGCTGAGCAACAGAAATGCTAGCCCCATGAAAACTATGACTGCAGCACTTGGGTCTTGGACAGAGAACAAAGCCCTGGGTAAAAGGAGGAGAAACTGGTATCCACTGTCCTCTGGATATAAGCACGTCTACCTATCCTCCGGTCACTGACCTTCTCCCAAAGGCAGGCTTCATGGACAGGCTAACAGGGAGGCTCCAATCTAAAGAAGAATGCAAAACCATGAAGCACCAGTATTTGATGTAGAACATCACCAAACATAGCAAACAGAAGCACCTGCACCCTGAGGAAATAGAGCAAACAGAATAAACCTTTAGGATAGGAAAAAATAATGTCCTCAAAGTCCTAACAGTGAATATGACATCTATAAAGTAAATCAAGTGTAGGTCTTGACAACTAGAAATGTGATCGTTTAAATCAAAACATAAATTCAATAGCTAGGCTAAATAGCAAAATGGACAATTAAAAGCAAATTAATGAGCTAGATGATCAGAATGAGGAATTCTTGCACAACACAATTCAAGAGATCAAATATACAACAAAAAAAGTTAAGAGGCTCAGAGGTTAGACCCAGATGTTTCAATATTTATCTAATTATTATCCCAGAAAGGAGATTATATAGTATTGAAGTGAAGAAATATTCAAGGCAATAATGGAAGACAATTTTCAACAACTGAAGACGGTATCTCCAAGATGGGAGGACCCAAGTGCCAAACGGTGAATAAAAAAAGACATATTATAGTGTATACCCAGAACTCCAAAGATAGAGACAAAAATCCCAATTGCTTCACAGAAGAACAATATCCTGATTCTAAATAAAGAAAAAATTATCAGACTGACATAGGCCTTTTCATCATCCACAGTACATGCAAAAATATCCATCTCTTAAAAATTCACTTCTGGGGGGGTCGCCGGGGTGGCTCAGTTGGTTAATCTTCCAACTCTTGATTTCAGCTCAGGTCATGATCCCAGGGTCATGAGATTGAGCCCCATGTCCGGCTCCACACCTGACATGGAGCCTGCTTGAGATTCTCTTTGTCCCTCTGCCCCTCCCCACCACTCCGACTCACTCTCTCTTAAAAAGAAAAAAAAAAAAAAATCATGTGGGAAAATTAACCTAGGATTATAGGTCCAGCGAATTATCATTCAAGAGTGAATCAAAATAAAGACATCTTTGAACATACAAGGAATCAGAAATTTTTTTTAACCAATAAACTCTCAATGAATGACTCAGTTTTACTTCAGAAAAAAAAAAGACAAAAAAAGGGCAAGCAAAAAATGAATCTAAGAGTTTGATCCAAAAAAGCAATGATAAGCAAAAATAATAATATGAATAATACTATAATATATATATACTATATCATTAAATGTATCATAGTATATATAATTACAGCATATAAATATATATTATTATATACATGGTATATAATAATACAATGTATTAAACATAATGATATAAATAAAATAATATGTCAAATATATAAATATTTCTGACAATCTGGAACTAAAATCTCAGATAATCTCAACATGGGAAATAGCTGGGGATAAGCATTCTAAGGTTCTTATCTTTTTTGGAGAAATTATATAGATATTGACTTAAAAATATTGCTAGAAAAATGTTCATTGCTATTAAATTTTTAAGGCCAACCACCAGAAATTAGAAATATAGGGGCGCCTGGGTGGTTCAGTCGTTAAGCATCTGCCTTCGGCTCAGGTCATGATCCCAGGGTCCTGGGATCGAGCCCCGCATCAGGCTCCCTGCTCAGGCAGGAGCCTGCTTCTCCCTCTCCCACTCTCCCTGCTTGTGTTCCCTCTCCAGCTGTCTCTCTCTATATATATCAAATAAATAAATAAAATCTTTAAAAAAAAAAGAAATTAAAAATATAAAGATTATAAAATCTCCAAATCTTAGGATGGAGGTGGAAATGGAACAGAAAAATTATCTATCCAAGAAAGAGCAAACATAGGGAAAAAAGTTTTTAAATGAATGGAAACTAGAAAACAAAAAAGATAGCATGTAGAATAAATCCAAGCATATCGCTAATCACAATAAATATGAATGAGTTTAAAAATCTTTAAAATAATTAATGAGGATAAAAAGAACATGAAGAAAGATTATAACAACAAAATTTTGGGGAGGTAGAAACAGAAAGATAAATAGTTACTGACTTAGGGTACCTAAACTAAACAGAATCTTCTGACTGGGGGGAAATGAGATTCAGCTGAGGGAAGAGTTACCATACAAAAAACAGAGAAGTAAGTGAAAGTCTAGATAGGTATATACAGAATCTTGAAACCCAGTGCCCTATTCCCACCTGGATCCCAAAATGTTTTCAGTGATGCATTTTCCCTTCAGACAGAACACCAGAAGATTCTTCTCTGAGAAATAAGATGACCCAAAAGAACAGACCAAAGGATACTGACATCAGGAATTCCCCAATTAAACTGCCTGGTCAATATCCCTGCTGGAAAACCAATCGTCAATAGCCTCAACTACATTCACAAAGCTTCCCACCAGCTTTTTAGTGACCCATTCTTAAATGAACATAGAACCAAGGATCAATATATATATGTGTGAAGAAAGTATAACTGGAAAGATCAAAGCTATATCCAGAATAAAGAAAGTTGGAGGAAACAGTCTGTTTTAAAGAAAAGTTTGAAAAATACTTCTTTAATATTCTCAGAGAAATAATAGAAAATATTATAGCCATAAAATAAGATTAGGATGCTTTTAATAAGAAGCATGTGAGGCAAAAACATCTCTTAAAATTAGACATATGATGGATAAATATTAGAACACTGGAAACAAAGAGAAAATCCTAAAAACTTTCAGAGGCTAAAAATAGGTGGTGTGCATATTAAAAAAAAAAAAGAATCAAATTGTATCATACTTCTCAATGTCAAAACTGGAAACTTGAAGAAAATGGAACAATGCCTTCAAAAATTCTGAGGGAAATAGAATCCAACACTATTTTTTTTTAAGATTTTATTTATTTATTTATTTGACAGAGAGAGACACAGCGAGAAGAGGGAACACAAGCAGGGGGAGTGGGAGAGGGAGAAGCAGGCTTCCCGTGGAGCAGGGAGCCCAATGCGGGGCTTGATCCCAGAACCCTGGGATCATGACCTGAGCCGAAGGCAGATGCTTAACGACTGAGCCCCCCAGGCACCCCAACACAGAATTTATTTTAAATCCAGTTAATCATCAGTCAAATATGAGGGTAGAATAAAGATGTTTTCAGAAACATAAGATATCAAAACTTGTATCTCATGCATTGTTTCTCAGAAAGCTGCAGGAAGAGGCATTCCTCCAAACTGAGCGAGTCAAATAAGAAATAAAATGTGAGATTCTGGAACAGGGCATTCAACCCAGATGCAGTGAAGAAATTCCCAAAATGAGGGTGAGGGGAGACCCAGGATGATAGCTATGTAACAAGCCTGGGAAAGAAACAGGTCCAAATTAGAGAAGTTCAGAAATTTCCAGAGAGAATTCTCCAAAAAGACAAAATTGATGGCATACCACATGTGCTCAAATATATATATCAAATGAATATTTAAGAATCAGCAGAAAGGGCACCTGGGTGGCTCAGTTGGTTAAGCGACTGCCTTCGGCTCAGGTCATGATCCTGGAGTCCCGGGATCGAGTCCCGCATCGGGCTCCCTGCTCAGCGAGGAGCCTGCTTCTCCCTCTGACCCTCCCCCCTCTCATGTACTCTCTCTTTCTCACTCTCTCAAATAAATAAATAAAATCTTTAAAAAAAAAAAAAAAAGAATCAGCAGAAAGTGTGGATATAAATCAACGATAAATATATTTTTAAAACTAACATTAAAGAAAGCTTTCCGAGCCGATAGTGCTCTTGCAAACATGGTGAACATTCCTAAAACCTAAAAATTTCTACAGGAAGTGCGGCAAGCACCAACCCCACAAAGTGACACAGTACAGGAAAGGCAAAGATTCTCTTTATGCCCAGGGAAAGCAGCATAATGACAGGAAGCAGAATGGCTATGGTGGGCAGACTAAGCCAATTTTCTGGAAAAAGACTAAAACTACAAAGAAGATTGTGCTGAGGCTTGAATGTGTCAAGCCCAGCTGCAGATCTAAGAGAATGCTGGCTATTAAGAGATGCAAGTTTTTTGAACTGGAAGGAGATAAGAAGAGGAAGGGTCAACTGATCCAGTCTAAGCTTCATATTTTGTTATATTATGAAGACAATAAAATCTTGAGGTTATGTTAAAAAAAAAACTAACAAAAAAGAAGTGAATGACTCTAGGGAGAGCAAAAAGATGTGCAAGATAGCTTTGAATAAAGTTTACATGGTCATAATCATAAAAAAATGTTAATATTGACCTAATCAAAATTCTAAGTTCATCAGCAAGATGGGTGGAATGGAAGACTGCCTGGGGGAACTGATAAAAGAACGATAAATCTTCAATTTCCACTACAGAAGATCAATGGAAAATGCCCAAAACTTAAAAAAAAAAAAAGTGACAGTAAGAAGTTATTTAATAAGCTTTTTAGAGCTATTTGATTCAATCAGCAAATAGCAACAACTTGGAATCATGAACTACTTCACTAAAACAAGACTCCCACCTACCTACAAAGAAATGAGAAATGAAACTGGCAACAGGCTTCTCATCAAATCACCGAATTCTAGAATACCAAGTTACACACCTCCCAAGGCCCAAGGAAAAATAATTTTCAAGTGGGAATTTTATACCTATCTGAATTATCAAATATTATAAGAATAAAATATTTTCAGCTCTGTATGGTTTTGAAAAGTTTACATTCATGCATCCCATAGGAAAACTAGTTCTCTAGAAAAAAGCAAAACAGAAAAGGAGTGCAAGAAAGAATATGAAATGAGATATAAGGAACCATGGAAACTGAGTATTATCTACAAGAAGACAAGAAAACTGAAGAAGCAAATCCATGTTCTTTGGCAAATGGGATATATTTTTTCCCTGTATGTAGAGTTCAGAGACTCTTCTCAGTTCTCTATTTTTTTAAAGCAAAAAGAAAACCTGACTTGGCAATGAAGAATATTTAAAAACTGTGTTATTTTTATTTGGGTTTAAATTTTTAAGAAACAATCTGCAGAAAAATCAGGGAATGCTGAATTATAGCTAAAGATCAGATTGTAAACGTTATAGACTTTGGCCATGAAAAATAAGAATAAGCCTTTTTTAAAAGAGGATCAGGGAAATCCAAATCAAAACCTCAATGAGATACCACATCACACCAGTCAGAATGGCTAAAATTAATAAGTCAGGAAACGACAGATGTTGGCGGGGATGCGAAGAAAGGGGAACCCTCCTACACTGTTGGTGGGATTGCAAGCTGGTGCAGCCACTCTGGAAAACAGTATGGAGGTTCCTCAAAAAGTTGAAAATAGAGCTACTATATGACCCAGCAATTGCACTACTGGGTATTTACCCCAAAGATACAAATGTAGTGATCCGAGGGGTACATGCACCCCAATGTTTATAGCAGCAATGTCCACAATAGCCAAACTGTAGAAAGAGCCTAGATGTCCATGGACAGACGAATGGATAAAGAAGATGTGGTGTATGTATACACACAGAAACACACACACACACACACACACAGGAATATTTTGCAGCCATCAAAAGGAATGAAATCTTGCCATTTGCAACGACATGGATAGAACTGGAGGGTATTATGCTGAGCGAAATAAGTCAATCAGAGAAAGACATGTATCATATGATCTCACTGGTATGAGGAATTCTTAATCTCAGGAAACAAACTGAGGGTTGCTGGAGTGGAGGGGGGTGGGAGGGATGGGGTAGCTGGGTGATAGACATTGGGGAGGGTATGTGCTATGATGAGCGCTGTGAATTGTGTAAGACTGTTGAATCACAGACCTGTACCTCTGAAACAAATAATACATTATATGTTAAAAAAAAAGAAGAAGATAGTAGGAAGGGAAAAATGAAGGGGGAGAAATTGGAGGGGGAGATGAACCATGAGAGACAAACTGAGGGTTCTAGAGGGGAGGCGTGGGGGGATGGGTTAGCCTGGTGATGGGTATTAAAGAGGGCACAAATTGAATGGAGCACTGGGTGTTATATGCAAACAATGAATCATGGAACACTACATCAAAAAAAAATTGAGTTTTGTTACTTTTGTAATTAAAACACTTTAAAAATTAAAAAAAAGAGGAAATTGAAGGGATTGTGGTTAAGAAACTACATGTACAAAGTTCCTCATCTTTCACAGTTAAGGATTAAAAGGTGTACTCTAAATCTTGAATTATGAATCATAAATATTTTATCCAAATTATAAAGGAGAGCCCCAAAAGATACAAAATAAAAACAGTTGAAAATACTAGTACTCCCTTTGAGAAATAGAATTAGGGGTAGGGAGAGATGGCAACTCTTGTTTTTCATTTTATATATATTTTTTCCTTTTTGTTTGAATACTTCTACTATGCTGCTATGGTCTGAATGTTTGTGTCCCCCAAAATTCATGTTGAAATCCTAACCCCTAAAGGTGATGGTAAAAGGTGGGACCTTTGGGAGGTGATCGGTCATCAATAAGAATAATGTACTTGACAATACTCTTATAAAAGAGATCCACCAGGGCTTCTGACCCCCTTCCACCACATGAGGACACAGCAAGAAGCTTCAGCCTGAAGAGGGCCTTTACTTGATCATATTGACACCCTGTCCTCAGACTTCCAGCCTCTAGAACTGTGAGACATAAATTTCTGTTGTTTGTAAGTTACCCAGTCTGTGGTATTTTCTTATAGCAGCCTGACACATGCCTAGATAAAACTTTCATTTTTATAAAAGACTAGCTTAAAATGAGAAAAATAAAATGAGGGTGGGCCCTCACCAATAGGGAATTGGTATTACCATCCAATAGATGGTAATGTATCCATGCAGGAATCCTGGTAGACCCTGGAAGGACACGTGCTGGAAAGACAGAAGGGGAACTCAAGGCCCTCACAGAAGAATGTCTACAGTTTTTCATAAAAATGGTTTTTATTCACTTATTCAGTCAATATTAATCAAGGGACTATTATGTGCTTGAACTGTGTTAAGCACTAGGCACACATTGGAGAATAACCATTCTTAGGGAGCTCATAATCTGGTGGGGAAGATAATCAATAAATAAACATAGAAATAATCATATAATTACATTAGAACTTCTGTACAGAGACTGAGAACTAAGAAAAGGCCTTTAGGTTGCAGAAAACAAATATGTAACATGATCAGTTTTATGTTAAAATATTATATGAATATAAAAGTATGCACTGTGGATGTAGGTTTATGCATACATTAGAAAGAGGATTGAAAAGTTGTACACCAAAACGTCAGAATCAAGTGTAGGTGGAGGAAATGAAAGATTTCCATTTTTACTTCCTACGTTTCTTTTAGACAAGTATTAATTTTGCAATTTTTCTAATTTAAAAATTTAAAATAATACAAATTTATAGTAAAACTAATGAAAACTAGTCAAGAGAATGGACAATTGAGCAAAATGCTAATCACTTCTGAAAGAAAAAAAATTAAAACATTTTCCCCATGGATAGTTGTTAGCATTATATTCCTATAAAAAGGAAGAATGCCAGTGTTTATTATAATTTATTAATTATATTTATTTATATAAATACATATGCAAGCACTTAGCCAAAGATACTTTCTAGAGTGTTAATTTATGGTCCTTTAAAAAATATTGAATTACCCAAGCATTCATTCTTATTTCTGTATCATAGGCCCCTTACGCTTTAATTAAGATAATTTTTTTAGCTCAAATAAGGCACAGTATTTTGCAAGTCTTTAAAATCTAATAACTCAATCCACGTATACTCAACAAACTTTTTGACAAGAGTGGGTGACAGGACCTTTGCTAGGACCTGAGGGACACAAAGATGATTAAGACAGAAAAGCAGCTCACAGGAAGTTCACAAGGGAGTCTCAGTGTCTATATAAGGATCTCACCATCCCTTGAGAGCCATAGAAGTCTTTCACAGCTAGCCTATGGTTCTCATCTTCTCATTTCAGTATCAAGTTATTAGGCTATTTTTCGAGGTAGCCAGGAGTCATGTGGCTCTTTTGGTTAATAGCCCTTGGTTTGAAATGCGACACTGAAGCATTAAACAAGGTTTCAGTATTTGATATTGTGCTCTTTTCTTGCGTGTGATATCAACAACCAAAATTAGGACAATGCCGTGCCCAGAATTTGACTAGAACCCCCTTCATGTGTACCAATGTTAAAGCGGTAGCGGCCACATTCCCAGCCGGATTTGTAGATGCACCAACTCTGTGGGTGGAATATTCGCTCTGCCTCTGGAAGGCTTCATTTTGCATTGCTTTGAATTCAGCTGCGGGTCTCTATCAAGTGACTATAAGCAGGTTTAATTGCTCTTCTGTGGTTTACTATCACCAGAGACCAAAAATAGCCAGCACCCTAGTGTTTGCACCTTTTTTATGACACTTTTTACAGTTTATTAGTTTATACATTCACATGCCTATCCCCCCCTCCCCCGACATGTGACCTCTGTGAGGACAGAAGACCTGTCTCATTGTTTTGTGTCTCCTTGGTTCTGTGTAAAACGTCTAGAAATAAAATTTTGATTGCTAAATGCTTAATGAGTTTTTTAAAATATCACTTAGTGGACAGTCTATTCTCTTGTTTCCATACCTGTTCACCCCCATTTCCCCAAGGTGCTGAATCTCTGACTCACCATTTGAAGAGCATTTATGAGAATTGGGCCCTAATCACAGGAGCAACATGTACTGATTCCTTTTTAGGTTCCAGACCACGTGCTAAGTATGTGTGTATTCCTTTACACATTGTATACATTTCTCTTTACAACAACCCCTCAGTCAGGATCCACTTTATCACCACTGCACACATGAAGAATCAAGGCCTAGCAGTAATGTGCCCCACATCAAGGCACAGCTCATAAAGGGTAAATATAGAATTTGAACCTACACCCTTCTGTCTTTTGGGCCTAAGCATTTAACCACCACATTATACTGAAGGTGGCGTTCTCAAGACTGTGCAAGAAGATGGTAAAGAAATGTATTAATCTCAGGAAGTGGTAGAGACGGCAGGGCAGTTTAGAAAGGCATGGCTCTGACTGCAGGGCTGACCTTGGGGTTGGGTGCGAGTTAATATCAGTGAGCTGGAATTCCTTTGCTTTAATAAGAATAATGTACTTGACAAGTCATTTCATTATGTTTTTCAGGAAGCATGTAGTCACTTGTCACTTATACAACCTGGGAATAATTACAACTCATTTTGTAATTTGTACAAATATGCAGAATGAACCATTTACAACAGTTAGACCCATGATTAGGGCATATAATTATAGCACAATGGTTTTGGGTTTTGTTTTGTTTTTTTTTCCCCACAAGGGTTGATAGAATTAATCTCCTCTTCATTTTTTGTTTTTCCAAAATGCCTTTTTAAAAATCCCAGTGTTTTTAGTAAACTGCTCTCCCCTTGCCATGGAAGTATTTTTAAAGCCTCAGCATCAGAAAGGCCTGGGTTTATGTCTTGGTCTACTGCTCTCTAGTCGTGTGACATTAGACATGTTACTTAATCTCCCTAAGCTCCAGAAATCCACATGAAAACCAAGAAAAAGGAGTCCTTACTTGCCAAGTTTTTTTGAGAAGAGGAAAAGTATATGAAGCTCCGAGCTCAGAGTTTGGAACCTAGTAACTGTGATGATGATGATGACCTTTACTGAGTGCTTACTATTTGCCAGGCACTTATTTGAGCATCTTATAGGAATAAACTTGTTGACTCCATAAAAAGTGGCATGCAATAGTCACTGTACCAGCAGTGTTCAGTTTGAGGACTGTCTGCCCATTCCACTATTTTTCCACTGGAATCACAGTGATGATTAAAACTCACTGTAGGGGCGCCTGGGTGGCTCAGTCAGTTAAGCGTCTGCCTTTAGCTCAGGTCATGATCCCACGGTCCTGGGATCGAGTCCCATGTCAGGCTCTCTGCTCAACGTGGAGCCTGCTTCTCCCTCTCCCACTCCCCCTGCTTGTGTTCCCTCTCTCGCTGTGTCTCTCTCTGTCAAATAAATAAATAAAATCTTTAAAAACAAAACAACAACTCAGTGTAGCTCCTTGGTATTTACCCAAATAAGTTGAAAACTTAGGTTAACACAAAAACCTGCACACAAAGGTTTAAAGCAGCTTTGTTCATAATCGCCAAAACTTACAAGCAACCAAGATGTCCAACAGGTGAATGGATAAACTATGGTACATTCATCCAATGCATATTTTTCATTAACAAAAAAATGAATGATAGAGCCACAAAAAGATCAAGGAACCAGAAATGCATGTTGCTAAGTGAAAGAAACCAATCTGAAAGGCAACATACTGTATGATTCCAACTGAATGACATTCTGGAAAATGTAAAACTATGGAAAAAGATCAGTGGTTGCCAAAGGTTCAGGAGGAGGGAGAAGGGAAGGATTAATAGGTGGAGCACAAAAGATTTTTAAGATAGTGAAACTATTCTATATGATACTGTAATGATAGAGACACGTCATTACATATTTGTCAAAACCCATAGAATATACAAAGAGTGACCCTAATGCAAATTTTTGGAGTTAATAGTAATTGATTAATATTAAGACTGAATCATCAATTGTAAAAAATGTACCACACTAATGCAAGATGTTAAATAGGAGAAATTATGTGTTTGGGGGCTGAGGAGTATATGTTCTATACTTTCTGCTCAATTTTTCTTTAAACCTCAAATTGTTCTAAAAACTAAAGTCTGTTAATTTGTAAAAACATACCAGATTGTACACTTAAAAAATAGAGAGTTCTTTCGAGAGTTAATTGCGTTTTCCCTGCCCACAAAAAAAAATATTTTTTTTCCTCTGAAAAAGAAGTCACTGTAAAAAAACTAAACGTTGAGAATGGTCTTAAATAAGATTAGATGTATTTGGGTTCATTTCTACATATTACTGCTTCTTTTTCATACACACACCAAAAAAAGGAAAGAAAGTTTTCAGAGATGAAATAAAGGGAACCCACCTGGAGTGCCCACCTCATGTATGCTGAATAATTTCAGACACAGAGGAACCCCCAAGTCGGTGATTCCTAAAGCAGTCGGTGCAGAATGTCCGCTTCACATGCAACGTGTTAGAAAGACAGATTCTTGGTCTGCCCAGACCTGCTCAGTCAGGGGCGGGACCCAGCAATCCGTGTTTTAACCAGCCCTCCAGGTGAGTCGGATGCTTGCTGAAGTTCCATAGCTACTGCTCCAAGTCAGTGGATCTCTACTTAACTTTTTTTAAATTATTTTTTAAAAAGTTTTTAAAAAGATTTTACTTTTAGGTAATCTCCACATCCAATGTGGGGCTCGAACTCACAACCCCGAGATTAAGAGTCACATGCTCTACCGACTGAGCCAGCCAGGTGCCCCTCTACTTTCCATTTTTTAGCAAACACATAAATTCACAAGCAAAAGATCGCCATGTTTGATGACGGAGCCCCAGCATAAGACTGGCCCTAGAGCAAGGTGAGTGGGGTGCCAAAACATGCAGAAATCAAGTTAGATACTACAGTGCGATGCTTTAAAAATCAAAATGAATGTAAAAAAATCCATGATGAACAAAATACCAAACTTTTCAATACAGACAGGATCGGTGTGACTGGTTTTCCCTTTGGCCTCAGGCTGCCACACGGATCCACTGCTTCAGCATGGGGGACAGGGGCTGGGGGCTTGGGGCTGGGCTCACTGAGGCCAGCTCCTTCCCTTTCTCCTGACTGAAGTCCACGCCCTGGGTCACACTGTCCTCCTTCGGTCACTGCCTCCATTAAAGCGGTACTAATTGAGTGGAAAATGTGAGCATTTCCAAATGAAATTAAAGAACTACTCTTCTCAAGACTTACCATTTTTGTGGGAAGACTGAGTTTACAGAAATAGATAGCAGAGCGCCCACCCTATAATATCTCCACGTGCAAGCTACAATAGTGCTAAGTCTTTAAATTCTGTGGAATCCCCCAGGACAAGAGAACTGAGCTACATGAGGCTCATTTGGTAACTTCAAATCGGGGCGCCTGGGTGGCTCAGTCGGTTAAGCGTCTGCCTTTGGCTCGGGTGTGGTCTCGGGGTCCCGGGATCGCGCCCCTCATCGGGCTCCCTGCTCAGTGGGGAACCTCTCCCTCTGCCTGCCGCTCCCCCCACTCATGCTCTCTCTCAAATAAATAAATCTAAAAAAAAAAAAAAACCAAACTGCTCCGGGGACTGCACACGGCTACAGGAGTGGTAGCTGTGTTAGTTACCCTCCTGGGAGACAGCAGCTCTAGAGCCGTGTTTGCAAGGTCTGTAAAGTTGGCAGAGGGGATGAGAGAAGCAGCAAAAGCTGCTACAGCCGGAAGAAGGAATGAAAAATCTGGGGAGGGGGGAAATGCAACACCGGTTTGCTGAGCTCTAGAGGAATGAGGAAAAGAGGTACAGGAGGTGTCAGAGGGAAGGGGCAAAGTGGGAGAAAGAGGGTGAGGGAGGGAGGCACAGCTTGTGACTAAGAGCATCGCTCAGCCAGAACCTTACCTGGATTCTGGAAGCTGAGAAACTGGAGGTCCTGAATCGAGAGTCAGAAGTGGCCAACAATTAAAAGGATCAGAGGACATTAACACTGAATTAAACAGTCATTTAAAAAATTTCAAGTGAAGGAACCTGTGAAAGACTTCAGCACAAATTCAAACTCGTCAACTGAAGTGGTGAGTGGGGGACATCCAGAGCAATTATTATTTTATTTTATTTCTTTAAAGAAGAGTGCTCAGTTTGGGAGTACTGACCAATTTCTGGACACCTGACTCATGCTGAACGGAGACACTTAACATTGCTGTGGGAATCTACACGCTGGGTGATTTTGGCAGGGCTGGACTTTGCAAACTGTTTTCTTTTTGGAGAAACGTATTTGTCTTTCTCAGTAATTGTTGCTGAAGACCTGCAGCTGAGACCCAGCAGCGGCTGCAGGAGGCAGAACAGGACAAGGCTCAGCAGGTTACAGAAATAAGGGCTCCAGCTCAAGCTGAGAAAGCAGATATAGAGGAAACAGACTGGGCAAGGTAAAGCTCCCCCTTAACCTGTTGCTAAGAAGGAAATTGCCAGAAGACAGTAGGGTCAAGTAAAAGTGGAATAGTACTGTCATTGCTTTTTGAAACAGAGAGGAGAGGAGCTCCTCAGGGTTATCGTCATAGCCTGTAAGAACTAGAATCCTGCAAGACCCATTTCTCAGGGATAGCCATTAGGCATCTGAACAGAGCCCAGAAGGCTTATGATATTTATTGGGATCAGGGCCTATCACCTCTGTTTAGCAAGTTATCAAACCAGAGCCATCACTGAGACCAGAAATAGGAAAGAGGAGGAGGCCCCTACAACACACAGACTCTGGAACAGGAAAGTGCCGTGGACTTGTTCTGGCAACCTCGTGCTCACTGTCGCCTCCACCTCATGCTAGTGAGCTGTGGGCTGTCCTCGTCAGAATATTCTTCATAGAGGAAGTCAACACAGGCTGACTGGGTCCAGGAGAAGAAGCCACTGGCCAGAGCTGAAGTGTAGCCCAGCTCTGGATCTAAGGGGATGTTGACCATGGGACTCTACCCAGGGAGAAAAAAAGCAAGTTCTGAGAGAGAATTCTACCAGCCTAGAGGCCATGCCAACTTCAGGGCTGAAGGGAAGGACAGAAATTCAAGCTGAGATCCTGCAGGGTGTCAATACATTACATAATGATTTTCCTAAAATTAAAAAAAAAAAAATCTGTATATGTATATATAGAGAGAGAGAAAGAAAGAGAGTTAAGTACTCCTCTCCTGTCAAAATACTAACTTGCTTTTGATAAATTGGGAGTAAATGATTTTGTCACTACTTGAAAATAAGAATGAGGCCAAAAAGTGAAGATCTTTGCATGATAGAGCAGAGAGTTTCTGAAGATTCTTGAATTACCCAGTGGCATGATGAAATCAGTCTTCAAGGAGAAAGATCTGAGCAGCAGTGTACAGGATGAATTAGAAGAGAAGACTGAAGACAGAAAGCCTAGTATTGCATGCTGTTGAAATGATTTAAAACCTAAAATAACAATTGTTGGGACTTGAGGGTAATAGTAGAAAGGGAGAGATGTAAGAAAGAATTGTTCAGAGCTCAGTGTAGGGAGAACAATGAAGGAGAGATGGCTCCATGTCTCCTGCGGGGGGGGGGGGGGCGGCAGCTAGAAAAATGTGGGGGCTCTTGATGGAAATGAGGAAAGGAAGCTGAAGTGGCTGAGGAGGGCAGATCATGAATCACGTCAATGAGAGATTTTAGGAGAAGCAGAACACACATCTTTTGTGGGCAACTAGAGATATGGTGATAGAGAGAGAGTGAGAGGTCAAATAAAATTTAGGAAAGAAAATACCCACGTTGAAGCTATGGGCACAATGGTAGAGAGAAGATCCAAGGGTACAATAGTAATAATAATAGCAACAAGAATAATTACAACTACTGTGACTTATTGAATGGCTACTGTGTTCTAGCCACCATACCAATGTCACCTGTTTCATCTCTAGACACCATGAAATAGATATGATGGCTCCCATTACAGATGGGAGATTGATGCTCCACAAGGTTAAGGGACTTGCCTAAGGCCACCCACTGAAGGACCAGGACTAGATTTCCAGTCTGTTGACTCCCAGTTCAGTCTCTTTCCACAGGCCATTCCTTTCATGTGTGTGGTGGGTCAGTCTCCTTGTCACAAAACACTGGAGGTGGAATTATGAAAATAAGGATGTCATGGAGATACCATTGGAGTAACTTTAATGGAAGAGAGGAAGGGAAATGGGGTATTAACACTGGTTGGGCCCAAGAGAGGCACAGGTCTGGTAGAGCAAGAAGCCAAGAAATTTGTAATGTCCTCCCACAATGATAAAAAATCAGTAAAGAAAGCATTTCCCCCTTGTCTTAAACCTGACACAACACAAAGATAGAATTTTGAAACGTAATTTGGTTTTGGAACACTTAATTACCTCCCCCACTGATGCACAGGGAAAGACAAGAACCAGACAACAGCTTTCAAGTGATGCAGAAATTCCAGTAGGGAGCTGAGCAGAGAGAACTGAGATGCTTTATAGCGTCATTAATAAATTCCCAGAACATTATACATATCTACCTTCACTTATAAGCCCCCCACCTCTTTGCCTCCTCCCTTTGGCCCCATACATTCCAAAGTGAATGTAAGCAACTTTTATTCTATTTTCCTAGGATTGACTATAATAATTATATATGTTTTGAGGTAAATAATAAGATCCTAAAATCAGCACCATTTAACAAGCACTTACTAATCAGCCAATATGTTCTAATCTCAGTAGACACAGAATATGTTAGATATTTCCTGCCTTCCAGAAACTCGCCATCTTTACATAGGCAACCATATATCATGGTATGTGATGAAGGCAATTAGAGAAGTATGAAATGAGGATTCTGGGCATAAAAAAGGAATGAAAATCCTGGTGTAAGGATTTACATTACACCTAGAAAGGCCAGACAGAAACTCATCAGGAGATAATGTTTTTTCTGGGCCTTCAGAGGTGAGTAAAATTTTTCCAAGGGGCTCAAAGACAAATAAGAAAGATGGAGTATTTTAATTGGGGTAGAAGTGGAGGCTACAGTAATTGGCCAGCCTACAACTGGCCCCAAAAGGAAATAGCCCACAGCCTAATGGACATTGGATAAAGGAACCTAAAGGATATATACCCTTTTTCAGGCCTGATATTGAACACAGTCCCATCAATTGGGAGATCAGCAGCAGGAGCCCAGATAGCGGGGAGCATCTGAAGTCTGAGGGTCAACAGAACCATGGTTCCATGTCTCTCTCTCTGACCCTGAGAACCCAGGCCTGGGAGACACTTTGGCAAAGGCTCAGCCATGGGCTGGAGACAGAGTACAGTCCCTCTCAGTATTTGAGTACTTAAAGAAGTTGAGGTCCAGAGAGGATGGTCCTGGCCATTCCATTGATAAGCAGACTGCCACTGCCTGGACTTGAATCCAGAAACATCCCATACCAGGTCTGGGACAATAAGATTAATCTGAGACCCTACCCAGCCATCATGAGCTAGTTTCAATTCTTTTTAATATTTCCCCAAATTACTACTACAGTGATTTACAGCAGGTAAGTATTCAATGTAAATTTTCTGAACAACTACCTGAATATGTTTTTATGCTACATTAAACTTGTTTTGCTTCCATTTCCTGCAGGACTATAAGCTACATTATCACTGTCATCCATCATCATCATAATCACGTTACTAGCTTCCAATTATGGTGGGTTTACCATATGCCAGATGCAATGCTGGATGCCAGGGATCACTAATTCTCATAACACTTCTACAAGGCAGATACTATTAGCCACATTTTACAGATGGAGAAAGTCAACTTCAGAGGAATGGCAGATCTTGCCCAAACTCACATATAGCTAACAATTGGCAAAATAGTGGGACATCAACACCATGTTCTATCCAGTATGAAAACAACCCACCTCAATTGTAAATAAGCAAATTTTTAAAATTTGGTCAATTACAAGGGTGCAAAAGTTACTCTGTTCAGTTGGTTTTGTGAGAATGTAACAGGTAAGTGACTTCTTCTAAGGCTTTATTAACTTTATATATACAGAAAAGTATACAATTTGATGAATTTTCACCAGCTGACAAAATTGATTTTTCCCATTTCTGTCTGATATAATAGAGTTCCATGAATATAGCACAAAAATCACATTTTCTTTGTCCATTATAGCCATCTTACCAATAAGAGGGGAGATACCAGTTTCCAATTTACAGACGCGTATGATTTTGTTCTAAAATTTACAAACAGTACTCTGGCACCGTATCTCGAATGTCTTGCCTACTTTCCTACCCTTCACACGTTAACAGTTCTAATTAGTTAATGCATGCAATCAATTCCCTCACCAAGAGCTTCTAGACTGACCTGAAGACATTTTTACTCGACTACACACAGGTTATCCTTCCCAAAGAAATATCTCAATTCTCCCCACTGTCTCCTAAGGAAACCCGACTCCCCTGAACTCAGTTCTGAGTGCTTTAGAAGGGAGAGATCTGGTGGCACCTGAGTAGCCCCATTTATTCTCATCACACAAAACTGCAAAATGTACCAAGGAAATGACATCAGACGAGCAAAGAACCTTGCAACATTCCCTTTCAAAAGTGTTCCTGTCTGTCAGGACATAAAATGATTATGCTACAGCCCCGATTGCTAAATCTGACCCCCCTCATGGAAGTGTCAACTGCTGCCTGTTCACCAGCAACAGCTCTGTCACTTCTACTTTGCATCCTAATTAAGAAGACATCGAGAGACACATGAAGTACATGTACCGGAAGGATTGTGCTATCTGTCATACTGTCCTCCAGATGTTCTAATGATGCCTTTGAATTTGGATGGAGGAGATACACAGAAAGAACTCAGGTGCCATGAAACCTTTCCGTGACGACTTAAGGAAGACAATTAACGACCGAACAGCTGCTAATGGGAACCTTTAGCTGGAAAACTTGTTAGGAAGAGCACTTACCAGCTCTCAGAGGAATTCATACTGATAAACACCTTGGATATACTCCTTATTTTTGTTCTAAAATGCACAATTCATCCTTCCTAAATCAGTTTCCTTCAATTACTAAGAGAGCTCATTAAGATAAGAAAGATTTATCACCAGTTTAAAAAAAAGAAAAAAAAACATTTTCTGAGCTCATGGAAGCCTACAGCAGGAATCATTTCACTGAAATGCTTTTAAAACTTCCCAAGTATGTGAGTGGGAGCTTCTGGTATTGTACTGTAGGGGAATTGCAAACATAGAGTTTTGAATACTGAAGCCACGTTTTAGGAACTTCCTTGTTGGACATATCACTAAATTACTTTTTAAAAGATACTGTGCTTAGAATTCTGTGCCACACTTCCACACCCCTATCCAGAGGCAATCAATACAAGTTCTTGCTTTGGATACATGTGGCTTATGGGGGGCAGGGAGGGTATAAAGAGGAGGAGAGAGAGAGAGAGAGAGAAATTCTTAAATTATCATTTTGGCAGTGGGCCTTGTCTCTGGGGTGGCCAGACTTTATTACAATGATAGTATATGAGTGTTCTTATTTGCTCTAAAGTGTGGAGTGAAATTGAAAGGTAAGCTTCCTGTAAGGAAAGTGATCTTGAGCAAATCTCAATCAGTGTTGATCTCATCCCCTGAAGGGAGAGAAAAGCTAATTAATAAAATGGTCTTTTAAATAGAAACTCTGACAATTCTGTCCAATTTCATTATTGTAACCACCTCTTTCTCCATCCCCAAAGAAAAATGAACAACTCCTAATTTTCATAAATACTGTACTATGCAATCAGGAAATAATTAATTTGGAGCTCTTCATCAGTAATGGGATGAAGTTCTTTAATGAGCAGCCTCCCTTTAATTCAATGATGAGACAACTATTCCTGAAATATTTATTGGTATAAAACTACATCAAGGAAAGAAAAAAGAAGCAATTTTTTTTGTTTGTTTGTTTGTTTGTTTGTTTGTTTTTTAAAGATTTTATTTATTTGACAGAGACAGCGGGAGCAGGAACACAAGCAGGGGGAGTGGGAGAGGGAGAAGCAGGCCTCCCGCCGAGCAGGGAGCCCGATGCGGGACTCGATCCCGGGACCCCAGGATCATGACCTGAGCCGAAGGCAGACGCTTAACGACTGAGCCACCCAGGCGCCCAAAAGAAGCAATTTTTTAAAAAACAGGTCAAATCTTGAATAAGGTACAGCTTGTCCTTTTTGGTACTGAAGGAATGAAATTCTAAAGAGTACTGGAACTTTAAAAAATATATCTAAATATTATTTTTGTTAAATTAATAGTTACATTTCTATGCATCTTCTCAGTCATAACACTATATTAAATTACACGGAGTTATACAAGTATGAAAGAGGACTTTTCCTTCAAGAAAAACAGCATCTAAGTTAGATTTTCTCAACAGCAGCTCTGTCTACACTTTGGGCTAGATAATTCTTTGTGTGAAGCCTGTCCTGTGCATTGTGGACTGTGTAATGGCATCCCTGGCCTCTACTCGGCCTCTACCACCACCTCTTGCCCCAGTTATAACAACAAAAAACGTTTCAGACATTCGGGACATTCAGACCAATGTCCCCTGAAAACGAAATCACCTGTAGTTGAGAACTAATTGGATCTAAAGCTCAAAAACTTTTAAATACATGATTTTCATAAGAAGGATACAGTGATAGATTGAGTAATAGCTCAGCATCAAGAGAGGTATCTAAATAGCTAGACAATTGAGTGATCTAGTGGTTATGAGTCCATTGGTTTTAGATTTACATCCTGGCTCTACTTTTCACTAACATGGGCAAGCTACCTGTCTCTTCTAAGCCTCAATCTCTCCTCTACAAAATAAGGATAAAATAGAATTTACACATAGCATTGTCTTGAAGATGAGACAAAGTAAAGCACAGAAAAAAACCTGGAATGATTTGCATCAACTACCATCAAACTTTTGTTGGGTAGACTAGACCTATAAACATTTATCATCTATCATTCGTATCAGCATAAACAAGTACAAAATAGATTTGAATGAGTAGTGCTAATGGAAATGTAAGCTTTTATTATGCACTTGTAGAATGCTACTTACATTTTAAATAATACATTTTTTTAACAAATACATCATGTTTAACCTCAAGTTTTTTCTTTACAGGAAAAGGGTACGCACTGACCCAGGAATAATTAATCCAGAATGATCAAAATTGAGACATATCCTAGAAAGGTTCTTGAATTTTAAAAATAAGCCCAAAATGTTGGTAACAGCCAGGCAAAAATTCAAGCAATAGATAGGAAAAGAGAAAAGAAATAAAGCTGACCTAGCTTTCTCCATAGAATCCAATGCCAAAACCCAATAAATCAATACCTGTAAGACTATCAAAGAAAAAATTGTGAGCTGTGGAATTTATATACAGTCAAGATATCCTTCAAGCTTTACAAAAGTTTCAGTCAAACCACTTAAAATATGTAAAAATTCAGGGAATATTGCCATGATTCTTCCTTAAGAAAACTACTGGATGACAAGTTTCATCCAACCAAAATATAGCTGGGGAAAGTAAGCAAGAGATGGCTGATGAACACTGAATGTATTTCACTATAAATCAAAGAAAGAGTATTTTAATATGATACAACTACCTAAAATCATGAGAGGATTGTGAAAGAAGGTGATAAGTTTTTTCTGCTTCCCTCATCTTTAATACCTGGAAATCAAAGGATGTCAAAGGTAACAGAGTCAAATAATACAAATTTAAACATACTTAGCTGTTCAAAGGGAAACACTTAAAAAGGTAGTAGTATTGATTGAAATAAGTTAGTAAAGTGGGGCACCTGGGTGGCTCAGTCGTTAAGCGTCTGCCTTCGGCTCAGGTCATGGTCCCAGGGTCCTGGGATTGAGCCCCACATCGGGCTCCCTGCTCAGTGGGGAGCCTGCTTCTCCCTCTCCTACTCTCCCTACTTGTGCTCTCTCTCTCGCTGTGTCTCTCTCTGTCAAATAAATAAATAAAATCTTTTAAAAAATAAAAAGAAAGAAGTTAATAAAGTAAAAGAAGAGAAGGGGCAGGAAGGTGGAATATGTGAATTTCAGTATTACATATAGTAGGAAACTAACAAGTACAGTCTAAAAACACGGAGGAACCCAAGATACTATATAAAAGCATAATTAAAGGGTAACTAGAGCAAAAGTGCAAACTTCTTAATATCAGAAAAACTACACCAGAGGCAAATTGAATGAAAACAGACCACAAAGTAAAAGACTGCAAAGTAGAAAAAATAGCATGAACTAATATGACAGAATCCAGACCAAATATACAGGTCATATTAATAAATCTAAATGGCCTACACTAATTGAAAGACAAAAATTGAATCACAAATCAAAACCCAATTCCATATAGATAAAAAGTAAAAGTGATTCAGAAAGTGAAAATAAAGAGATAGCATTTTTTTATTTTATTATGTTATGTTAATCACCATACATTACATCATTAGTTTTTGATGTAGTGTTCCATGATTCATTGTTTGTATATAATACCCAGTGCTCCATTCAATACATGCCCTCTTTAATACCCATCACAAGGCTAGCCCATCCACCCACCCCCCTCCCCTCTAGAACCCTCAAAAAAACCTAAATCTTGCCATTTGCAACGACATGGATGGAAGAAATAGCATTTTAACAAGCAAAAGCAAATAAAAAGAAAGGAGGGCTTATGATTTTTACTGGCAGAGTGGAATCCAGAGCAAAATGCATTAAGCAAGACAAAGAAATCTACTTGTAATGACACTATGTAAAATCTACAATGAAAACAACAGCTACAAATATTTCTGCACCAAAGAACAGCAGTATCGTTAATACAGAAGAAATTATAGGCGATTCAAAGAATAATACTGAGAAACACATTAGAAGTAAGAGATGTGAGGTCATCTCTCTCAGTCTATTGACAAATAGCATAGATGAAAAATAAGTAAAGTTATAGAAGAATAAAATGAAGATTAACAATAGAGATCTGACTGACAAATATAAAATTCTGCACCTTGGAAAATTGAGACTATACCTTCATTTCATATAAACATAAACATTCACAAAAATTAACAACATATTAGACCCCAAAGATATCCACACCTTGAACCAGGATCATTTCTAGATGGATTAAAATGTTAAAAGTAAAAAATTAAACATAAAAATACCTGGTGAAATGTCATGGGAGACATATTTTTATATAACTCATGATGTTCTAAGTTCAACACAAAATCCAGAAGTCACCAAATAAAAGACCAATAATTTAAAATATGCAAAGTACAAATTTCCACATGGCAAAGGCAAAATACAAAGAAAAAAATGTAAAAGAAAAGGGGGGGGAGAACCACAACCTATTTATGCACATATCCCAATAGCTAATATTGCTAAATTAAAAGGAGCCCATACAACTCAGTATGTGAAAGACCAATGACTGAATTGTAAAACAGTTCGCAGAGGAGAAATAAAAATGACTCCTGAACATATGAAAAGATACTAAACACTGAGATGATATTTTCCACTTGTGTTGGCAAAGATCAAAGAGTGAGGTAGGACACTGGGCTGGCAAGGGGGAGGGAAAAGGCATTCTCACACAGTGCTGCTGGGAGGCCAGATGCATTCAACCACCATAGAGGACTTTTTAACAATAGCATAATTACAACAGTCCCACCAGCAACTTCACTTCCACAAATGTATCCTATGGTTAGATATTCAGTCACACATCTGATGTGGTGCTTGTACAAAGGTACTCATAGTCACAGAGAACTAGCAAACATTTGCAAACAACCATAATGGACACATTAACAGGGAAATAGTTAAACAAATTTTGGTACATCCCTACAATAGAATCAGAAAGAATAATAATGTACTGAAATGAATGTACTGAAATGGAATGACCTCCAAGAAATAATGATAAGAAAGGGAAGGAAGGAAAGAACAGAGGGTGGTGAAGGAGGGAAAAGGAAGAAAAAAGTGGTGTAGAACAGTGGTGTAAAGTTGGGGTTCAGGGTTTGGGAATGGACACACATATTTGTTTATATGCACATGTGCACAAACTATCTCGGGAAGGATACATAAGAAATTGGTTACAGTTTCTCAGCCGGGGACTATGGTAAAAGAGAGATTTGCCTTTCCCTATACAACCAAAAGATGCCTTTGGAATTTTTTTTATAAAACTATTTTTTAGTCTATAGGTTGGATTTGGCCTATAGACTGCTAGTTTGAAATATCATAATCATTAAGCCAAAATTGATCATTTTTTATCATAAAATTACTTTCTGTCTAATTTTATCTGTCTAAATGCATTATAATATTGGAGTTAAGCAATCAACTTTATCCCGGTATGACAATTATTACAATATAAGTACTATAACTCCTAATGCCCCAAATTCTAAGTCCATTCCAAAAATAAAGTATTTTACTATGTTAGAGATGGGATTATTCTATTGCAGACTAAATCATAAAGGGTTTTGCTTGGCAACCCTTCTATCTCTGTCATGATCACCCTACAGTGTAGGTTGATTCATTTAGACTGAAAAAAAAATTTTTTAATCTGTCTTGTTAGAAATTCAAGGAAGAGAAAAAGGAAAGAGAATAGTTTATTTTGCTCTGTCCATCTCTCAAGAAAAACGTATGCTACATTTGCTCATATTTGGGGATGAGTTTAAAAACATAAAGGCTGATAAATAGTAAGTAATCATATAAAAAAGAAAGACGCATCATATCTGACAGCATAATCTCAGAAGAAAATTTTTCTTTTTTTATCAGAAGAGTTAAGAAACAAAAGCACCCCAAATTGACTCCAAATTGCTCTATAGATTTAAATCTCTTTTATCGGTCTCTGAATGGTCCAAATTTCCCAGGTTTGAAGACCTTTTGACCCTTTTGTAATGTTTATACTGTCAACCCACACAATTTCTTGTATACATCTGACTCCCAATTAAATCTGTAATGGATTTCAACCAAACCGATACTTCCTATTTTGAGTAATAGTTAGTGTCATGTCTAAAGAACCTACTGAAAATGATATCTACACAATGATCTCATTTTCAAGTTTTTCTTCCCAAAAGACTACTTCCACTTCTCACCATATAAACTGAAATTACCCACAGTCTTTATTGGACTGTTTATCCATATACTCTGGGCTATTATTTCATATAAAAGGTTTTTGGTGAAACAAGAAGAGTGTTCTCGTGAACCTTGCCCTTTAATTAGTGTAAGCTCCTTGGGGACTGATGGTCTGACTTCATAGAAGGTAAAAGAACGGATCTAGGAAACAGTGCTAAAATTAAACATTCCTTCCAAATGTTGCTGGCAATTCTAAAACCGTGAAATGCCTGCCAACCCCCTGAGAAGATCAATAGAGTAATCACTGGGCATATGAAGCAGAACCGCCCACTGCAAAGTCCACTAAATGAAAATCCCCAATGGGTACTAGGTCTGCAATATAAGCACATTCTTACAGAAGGATAGATTCCCTTTGTCTGTGCTTCTGACTCCAGTGGATGGTCCACTGAGCAATTAGGCCTGCAAACACGAACACCTACCAGCCCCAAACTGATTAGATGGCCTCACATAAATAAGACTAGATTATTTTGGACTTCTTGCCTTTAGGAATCAGTAGTGATATTAAACACAAGTATTCTGGGGTCATCTTAAGCAATAAGGCTTTTTCATTAAGAAATTCAACTCCGATCAGCAAATGTTAAGATTGGCTTTTGTAGAAAAAGCACTTTGTCCTTTACCGACCGGCAAATTTATCCATGTCTTTTGGTTTGCTTCATTAAATTTAATGCACATGAACCGTACATTATTTTTAAGAGGAAAGACACGCTCAAGTGTTACCTGGCTCTTCCTAATAAATCCATCAATACAGGGAGGTATGCTGTATCTACTTTGCAATTCTATAGTAGGTTAGAATCTCTCTTTCAACAGCAAGTTATTTATCTTACTAATAATCCATCAAAATAAATATCTCCTAAGGTACAGTATTATTAAATATTTTTCACAGCTGAAATTCCCCAACCCCCTTAGTCAGAATTAATAGCTTTTGTTCATACGTATTTCATGATGCTTTTCACATTTTTAATGGGTGCTGCTGTTGATGGATCTTTTATTACCAGCAGATTGGGAGCCCCCTGAAGGTGGACCACAGGTCTTATTCATCTCTGAATAAGTCCCAATAACTTGCACAGAGCCTTCCACAGTATGGATGAATAAATAATGAAATCTCCTAGCCAGAGGATTGTTGTGCCCAATCCCCACAGCAATGCTGGGATGGGGGTGGCAGGGCAGAGAGGGGAAGGGTGTTGAAGCACTAAAATGATTTCCCCTGAGTTCCTCTCAATCCCATAGCCCTCGTTCTCCTTCTCCCTTCAATTCTGTTGCTACAATATAACTCTCATCTGAATGTGGCAGTTGTTGCACAGAATGGCAATTTAGAGCCATGACAGTTCAGTGCAGGGACAGGCAGCCTATTGCACTGAAATGACAACACGGCCCCTGAAGTCCCCGATGGTGACACACTGATTAGATGGCCTCACATAAATAAGACTAGATTATTTTGGATAATCTAGTCCACTGCATAGCCCTCTCTCAAGTCTCTCCCACAGAGCCTCTCCCCTCTCCCTTGCTCTGCTTCTCCTCTGCTACTCTCTCTTCTTCCCTGCTCCATTATTCCCATTGCCCTGCTTGTGCCTAGGTTAGCCCTTGGGCTAAATATATTGCTGGGTAGGGATGGAAAATGTCGAGCAGTGTCACCACTCGTCTTTTGCTTGCCTGGGACAAAAATCATTAGTGGATTCTTCAGACACTTTCCTGCAACCTCAAAAGTCTTAAGGGCTAGAGACAGCCACCAGCAATTAATATGAGTGGCCATGGAAGATAAAGTCTGCTTGCAATCTCTACAGAATTGTGACCTTCTTGGCAGTAGAAAGTATTAATTTATTTAAGCCTTAGTACTGAAATAACCAAAAAAAATCTTCCTTTTCTTTGCCTTAATGCCCCCCAACCCCATTCTGATTGACTGGTAGTGGTTCTGCTGGAGCACTGTGTTTAAAATAATCAAGAGGTAGCATGCTGGCCCAAGAAGAAAAGGTATTATAGGGGCGCCTGGGTGGCTCAGTCGGTTGAGCGTCTGCCTTTGGCTCAGGTCATGATCCCAGAGTCTCTGCTCCGCAGGGAGCCTGCTTCTCCCTCTCCCTCTGTCTACTGCTCTGCCTACTTGTGCTCTCTCTCTGTCAAATAAATAAATAAAATCTTAGAAAAAAAAGAAAGAAAATAAAAGGTATTATAATGCATTAGCAATGTCTTGCTAAGTGATCAAGAATAAAAAGCAATGATATACATGCTAGTTATGTGCCCCATTTGCCTAATTCTCTCATCTGGTAAATTACTACTCTTGATGTAATCATCAGGGCTTGCAAAGTTTATCTGATTCATTCCACAATTAACTGAACTTGAGTACGGCTTAACTAGAATTGAGCATGAGCCGGCACTATGCCGGACCTTGGACATACAAAGGTAACTCAGCACAGTCCTTAATCTCAGGCCACAGAGGCTCGCTTCTCACAAACACAATATTCTGTTTGCACTGCAGTAAAGCCAGCCAGCAGGCAACGTGCTCCCTGTTCTTGCAGTTTAGGAAATGGCTGGCATAGAACCATCCTTTTAATCTAACAAAGAAATCTTAACCTTGGATTTCCAAAAACCTAAACCACTGGAGGGGAGAGGAGATGGGGAATAGACGGAATAGGTAAAGGGGATTAAGAGGTACAAACTTCCCGTTATTAAATAAATAAATCATGGAGATGAAAGTACAGCTTAGGGAATATAGTCGATAATATTAGAACTTCGTATGGTGACATAGTAATTACACTTATAGTGAGCATTTGGTAATGAACATACTTGTCAAATCACTATGTTGTACACCTGAAACTACTGTAATATATGTCCACTCTACTTCAATTAAAAATAAAATAAATAATATATAACCAAAAGAAAGCTCCCATTTACAATAAACTCCCACAGTGTAAAGCAGGTAGATAGAAGTCTAATAGATAGACCTATATAAAAAATAAAATACCTAAAAGAAGATGAAATTTTGAAAAAGCCTAAACCTGTCAAAAATATCCCAAAGGGGGGCGCCTGGATGGCTCAGTCGTTAAGCGTCTGCCTTCGGCTCAGGTCATGATCCCGGGGTCCTGGGATCGAGCCCCACATCGGGCTCTCTGCTCGGCAGGGAGCCTGCTTCTCCCTCTCCCACTCCCCCTGCTTGTGTTCCCTCTCTCGCTCTCAAATAAATAAATAAAATCTTTAAAAAAAAAAAAAAATATCCCAAAGGGTCTCCGCAAATTTTCTGGTTATATTTGAAAGAGGCTAGGGCCTATGATGTAGGTTCAAGTAATTAAATACTGAGTGTTGCCACTCCGAAGAGTTTGAGAACCTGTAGATGACACTTACATAGTACACGATCCTGGTAACAATAGCTGAAATGAGGACAAGCCTAGAGACATAACAGACGAAAGCAATATGGCTCCGTACGGACGTGAGTATCTGCCATGCAAACACTGACTAACTTTCCAGAATAATCAGTTCTGGGTGAGGTGTGACAAACGTAGAAGCTGTGACATTGACACAGCCATGCTGGGAGTCACAACTCGTCTGTCTGTGCTAAGGAGTGCTGGCTCCTTGCAGGAGGAAACTTTCAGCCTGAGAACCAGGGCAGCAGCAGGGCGGAGAGGACAGATCAGAATGGAAGACACAGAGCTTAGCCCTCTGAGCTGAACCCCAGCCTGCCCTCAGGGTCTCCCCATCTCTCCATCCATCACCCTGGTGGCTTCCCATTCGGAATCCTCCCCAGCATTAGGCTGCTGCTGTTTTCTAGATCTCAAAACCTTGTTTGTGACAGACATCTATTCTCTTAGCAAATTTGGGGTTCCCTTTCTTTACTTGCTTGGGTTAAATTTGTACACAGCCTTAAGAAAAGCCTCTTAGGGGCGCGTGGGTGTCTGCCTTCAGCTCAGGTCCTGGGATCGAGCCCCTCATCGGGCTCTCTGCTCAGCGGGGAGCCTGCTTCTCCCTCTCCCACTCCCCCTGCTTGTGTTCCCTCTCTCGCTGTGTCTCTCTGTCAAATAAATAAATAAAATCTTTTTTAAAAAAAGAAATTTAAAAAAAAAGCCTCTTAGCTTTTTTTTAACTAGATATAGGCACTATATTAAACATATAATTTTTAACTAGATACATTCCAACAGGAATTGGGAGAGGGTTGTGTTTTCCCCCCCATTAGCCAAAGTCCAAGAATTTGTTTACTTTCAGCTGTGGCTCTCTACCCAAAGGTGAGACAGGTATCCTGCCTCCCCACCCCCTTTGTTAAAATGAATGGGATCCACAGGACAAGGTATTTTTCAAGGTGCAGTCCTAGACCATCCATCTCAAAATCTTCCTAGAAAATATTAAAATGCAGATTTCTGGGCTCCACATGGGAACTATTAGTCTGCATTTTAACAAGTTCACCCAATGATTCATAAAGGGATTGAAGTGTAAAGATCTCTACCATTTTAGGGTAATTGCTCAATGAAAAAGGGCTTTTCCCGTCTAGTCCTTAAAGGCATTTAAAATATATCAGCAAGGAGCCCCGAGGTGGCTCAGTCAATTAAGCCATCACTCTGATTTCTGCCGGGGTCATGATCTCAGGGTCCTGAGATTGAGCCCACCTAGGGCTCTGCACTGCTTGATACTCTCTCTCCCTTTCCATCTGCCCCTCCCCCCACTCATGCGCTCGCTCTCAAAAAAAAAATTAAAATTAAATAACATATATCAGCAAACATAGTCACTTCTGTGCAGTAGCATTAGGATAATTCAAAGTTCAGATCACTGGAAATTCCCCGAAATTTGGTATGAACTCCAACCCCCCCAAACCCCCCTTCCTGTCAGCCCCATGGGTTTAGAATAATCCTATTCCCTCGGTGTAAGGCAAAGGAAGACTGCGGGTGTCTGTCGTGTGGGAAGGCTGGAACTGTTTACAGACTGGGAACAACCCTCAGAGGGCACCTCCACCCCCGGCAGCGGGGGTCCCCACCCTTCGCGGGATGGGCAGAAGCCATAGCTCTTCCTCACGCCTCTGACCCCCTGCCTTGCTATTTACTGGAGGATATTCTTGGCTCTGGAAAGGCAGCTCCCAACGTGAGTCATAGAGGGATTTTTGCCTGCATCTCTGGCCAGTACTGCTCACAGTCCAGCACCCATAAATCCTCCTGCCCCCATCGATCAATAGCAGACACAGCAAAACTCGAACCTGGCAAGTTTAAAATTCGACGTGGCCGCTGAGGGAAAGCACACTGTTGTCTGATTCCCCGGTTCTTTTTAAGGAAGAAGAGCTCAGAGAGAAATACAGAAAATCATTCTCGTGCTATTTTCAAATATCTAACCTTTCACTTTGTTTAACTTCGACAATTGCCTGAGTTGTGACCACTTTTAAAACAAGGTTCAAGTTAAATACTAAGTTCCCTACTTGATTTTATTCAGTATAGATTTTCTTCTTCACCTCCAAAGAGCCATTATTTTGATTCAGACACACGTCACGTCACACTTATTAGCACACACAAAAAGCCCCCGTGCTAATGCTGGGATAGAATGAAAATATTTGAATTTGCTCATTTCCAAAGTATTCATAAGCCTCTTGGTGCTCCAGTCGTGCTTCTAGCAAATACACTTCAACCCATCAAATTCAAAACATGACTTTGTACAGGGTCATACATACATGAAAGATCTACAGCCAAGGAAAGAATTTAAAAGGGACAAAAATGACTAGAATTTAGTCTACAACCCTCATCTTGCAATTACAGAAACCCGATTCCGTAGGGTGAATTCAAAATTTCCTTCCCGCGCTGAAACTGTGATTTCCTCATAAGGCAGAAGCTATTTATTGGTGCTTTCCTTTCCCCCTTCGTCAGTCAAGGTTCCCACACCTGCCCACAGCTTCCTACAGCGAGCACCTGTGCCTCTCCACCTGCCTGAGAGAGAGCTGGGCTTGCCTGGGTAGGAGGCAGGTGTTGAGGAGTGAACGCCCCAGCTCTCAGCCAGTGACGCAAAGAAGTTAGATTATTAACCAGCGTTGTGTCCCCAAGTGGGACAGCTCAAAGGTGTGCATTACACCATATCCCAAACGTGGGTCACCTGCCTGCTGACATACCCTGTGTTGGCTTCTCAGTCCTGCTTAGCCACTCCCTGCTTGCCCTCCAATCTTGTCTTGGGATGTGCTTCTGGGGGTTACACCCAAGTCCCCCAGCTATGGCAGAAAGGGAAAGCCAAGATAGCTTGGTTTTGCATTTTAAAAAGACAAATAGATGATATTATGTCATGGGAACTTAGAGGAAGAGGTAAACAGTTCTGTCTCAAACAGCGTGAGAGGTGTTCATCCGGTTCTCACAAGTGCCAAGGTTTCAGAATCTTTTGTCTCAATTCACACTAGGGAGTTATTACGCATTGAATAAGAATACACGTCAATCAGGCTCAAAACTGATCTAATGAGCGATTTTGAGGTAAAATTCAAAAAGTGACCATATTTCCTCAAAACCCAAAAGCAGCATTTGGGATATATGCCTTAGGAGAGCAGACATAAGAATTCTGTAGATCTCTTACTTGGTCTAAATAAGCCTGGTGTCTCCATTAGTTCATTATGTTTCACTTTTACTTTAACCAAGACACTTTTACACCTCCATTTCATTAAATTTGTATCGAAGTAACCCTAGAAATACTTGCTTTAAAACTTTGTTTTTTACTTTCTGTTCATACTAAACTGCTATCTGATAGCACTTTAGTCTCTGTAACAATACACAATTTTTATTAAATAGGTTTTGTGGAGAATTTACAGGTTTTCAAAACAAAGGCTTTTCTGTCTTCCATTGTTATACTGATGGATATATAAAGACATGAAAAGATGACTTTAAATTCGAGCCTTTGCTCCATGGAGTCTGAGGTCACTCAAAAGATGAATTTAGGATGAAAAATGTAGTCAGATGGTGTATTTCTTCCCAAGGAAAGATATTACCTTAAAAATAGTTATTGCTGCAGCCACACTCACAGAAGAAAAAAAAAAATCTGTTTTCCAGGACAAACCAAAACACTAAGATTGTAAGTGAGCAAATAAATTGCCTGAGACCACTCAGTGAGCCAAAGGTCTGCGTGAAAACAGGCTGTAGGACCCTAATTCCAGATCATGCTGTCTAAACAAAAAGCTATTGAGTCGCACTGCCAGGCGGAGGCGGATTTACCCTACATCCAAGGAAGCCTTACTACATATGCAGGCAGTATTTCCAAAGCTCTGGGTGGCCCTCTTGTATGATCTCACATGTCACAGAGTTTTGTAAAATTTGTGGAAGTGCAATTCTTTTTACTGTACTTAGTTAAAGTCTGTCTCCTAAAGAGGACCTCCCCAAATGAATAAGCTTCAGATTCTATAAAATTGGAAGCCTTTCTTCTGCTGGGTCTTCATGAACATTCCCTGTACTTCCCAGCTGAACGCTCAGCCCCAGAACTCACAACCCCACCAAGTGTGCTGTCCCCAGAGAGACTTCGTATTACAACATTAGCTCAGGCCTCACAGCACCTCCCCAGGTAACAACTTCACTGATCCACGGACTTCCAGAAAATATTTGACAATGACTCGGAACCTTTGTGAGAAACGTAGGAAGCTTTAGTGCATCAGCGAGCAGTTGACATCTGTGGGATCCTACTGAGATCTAAGGTATCAATTGGTGGTAACTAGGATTCTTTCTTTCTTTTTTTTTTTAACTAGGATTCTTTGCAATGGGCTTTCATAGAGAACAAGCATATGCTGAGGTTTTAAATTAAAAACGTACTCTCCTACAGAGAATGTCTGCACAGCATTCTTCTTCTTTGGCCCATATAATTCTTATTACATTTTGCCCTCCAAACGTGATTATGGGACTCATGGAAACACTGAATCCCAAAAGAAAATATTTCTTTATAAGAAACCACAACTCTTTGAATGCCGTTATTTTCTGGACTTTTAATCATGTAGTTCTTTTTATCTTTGGTTTTTGTGAGCCCCTGCAGCTCATTCTTCATTCTCTACTATCAAACCCCAGCCAAAATACTAGATAAAAAGAGATGAACCCTAACATAATGGCAGGACACCATCGTGTCCTGGAAGGTGTTATCATCTTTCTAGGCTTTGGGTAGACCTAGAGGGGAGCTGGCAACTCACCCTTCTCTCCAATTCTTGTTACTGTAACTGATGTTGCCAAGTGTGCCTGAACTAGTTTCATTAACAGTAATACTAGCTAACAGTTATTGAACTCAGACTTTGTGCCAGGCACTACATTAATTAGCACTTGACATGCATTATCTCATTTAAGCAACCCAAGAACTATAAAAGGTAAGTACTCTTTAATGTCCCATTATACAGATAAGGAAACCAAAACATAGCAAGATTAAGTAATTTGCCCAGAATTACTTTTTGTTCGACCACTTTCCTTCTCACCTAGGGACTCTCAGTCCTAACCTCCCCCAATATAGGATCAGACATGTGACTCAGGCTGGCCAGCTAAAGAATCCCATCCTACTGGCCATGACGGTTGATTCAGGGATGGGCATTATATTAGTTTTCTTTTGTTGCATAACAAACTACTACAAACTTAGAAGTTTAAAACAACATCCACAGTTCTGTAGGTCAAAAGCCTAGACATAGCATGGCTGCATTCTCTGCTCAGAGTTTACAAAGCTAGAATCAAGATGTTGGCCAGGCTGAGTTCTCATCTTGATGATCTGGGTGGTGGCGGGGGATGGAGGGGCGTCCACTTCTAGAATCATTCTTGTCATTATCAGAACTCCATTCCTTGCCATTGTAGGTCCAAGGTCCCTGTTCCTTGCTGGCTGTTAGCCTTGGGCCACTCTTAAATCCGAGAGGCTATCCACATTCCTTGCCACATGACCTCCTTCATCTTCAAGTTGGCAATAGTGTGTTGAATGCTTCTTATACTTCAAATATCTGATATCACCATCTCTGAGCTCAAGACCCAGATTTAGAGCATCTGTGTGATTAGATCAGGCCCACCCAGACAGCCTCCCTCTCTTAACATCAACTGATTTGGGGACCTTAGTTATATCCGTAAAATCCCTTCACAGCAACATCTAAACAAGTGCTTTACAGAATAACTGCAAAATAGTATTTTGCACATCAAGGGCTGGAAATTTTCAGAACCATCTTAAAATTCTACCTACCACAGACATACAGCTCAGGCAAGGCCAGTCAGAATCCTCTAAACAAAGAAGCATTTCCTCTTCTCTGGGCTCACTAATTGTATATAAAACATATGCTTAGAACTGGGAAATGGAGAGAGTGTGTCTGCAAATGAAGTCAGAATAGAGGGAAAAAAAAATTGAGAGGGAGAAAGAGGTCACTGATAATATTATTTGAATATCTGGATACAGATATACCTGCTAACTTGAGTTGACATCTATTACTTGCAACCAAAGAGTTCTGACCAACACAACTAAATCTTTCTCACTCCAAAGCCCAAGCTCTTAATGATGAAATTTTGTATTTTCCCTTTATGTTAATGATAGTTAACATTATCAGTAACAAGCATGTGTTGGGGGGAGAAATAAA
This sequence comes from Mirounga angustirostris, assembly GCF_029215605.1. Lineage (NCBI taxonomy): Eukaryota > Metazoa > Chordata > Mammalia > Carnivora > Phocidae > Mirounga > Mirounga angustirostris. Next base: position 71,136,079 of record NW_026991716.1, read on the forward strand.
AGTGTAGAGTTTTTGTATATGGTTGAGGTTAAGTTTTTAATAGCTTAAAACAAACTGTTAAAACTATAAGCTGTTTTATGGAACCCTCATGGTAATCACAAAGAAAATATCTATAGAAGCCACACAAAAGATAAAGAAATCAAAGAACATCAGTACAAAAATCAACCAAATACAAAGGAAGACAGCAAGAGGGAAAGAGAAACAAAAGAACTGTAAGACATACAGAAAATGGCAATTTTAAGTCCTTCCTTATAAATATTTGCTTTAAACATAAATTGATTAAACTCCTCACTGAAAATACATACAGTGGCAGAATGGATAAAATATAAGACCCAACTATATGCTGAATAAGAGACTCACTTTAGATTTAGGGGTACACATAGGCTGAAAATAAAGGGATGGGAAAAGCTGCCCATGCAAATAGTAAACAAAAGAGAGCAGGCGTGGATATATATATAACAGATAAAATAGACCTTAAATCAAAAATGGTCACAAAATCAAAGAAGGACATTACATAATGACAAAAGGATCAATTCATCAGGAAGATGTAATAATTACATTTACATCCAACAGAACATTTAAATATATAAAGCAAACATTAATAGAACTGAAGAGAAAAACAGCAATACAATAATAGTAGGAGACTACAATACCTCACTTTCAGCAATGAATAAAACATTCAGAAGGAAAATCAGTAAGGAAACAGCAGTCTTGAACAACACTATACACCAATTGGACCTAACAGACATATACAGAATATTCTACCCAATGGAAATAGAATACACATTCTTCTCAAGCACACACAAAACATTCTTCAGGGTAGATCCCATATTTGGCCACAGAACAAAACCTAACAAATTTAAGATTAAATTGCACCACATATCTTTACTGACCACATTGGTATGAAGCTAAAAATCAATAACAGGAGGATAATTGGCAAATTGGAAATTACACAACACTATCCTGGAAAAAGGGGGCTGGGGTGTCAAAGAAGAAATCAAAGGGGAAATCAAAAAGTATCTTAAAACAAATAAAAATGAAAACCAATATATCAAAACTTATGGGATACAGCAAAAGCAGTACCAAGAGGGAAGTTTATAGCAATAAATGTTTATATTTAAAAAGAAGAAAGATTTCAAATAACCTAACTTTACACCTCAAGGAACTAGAAAAAGGAAAACAAATCCCAAAGTCAGCATAAGGAATAATAAAGATTAGGGGAGAAATAACATAGAGACTAGAAAAACAATAAAATTAAGAGGGGTTTTTTCAAAAAATGAACAAGATTAACAAACCCTTAGCTAAACTCAGGGGAAAAAAAAACTCAAATAAATAAAATCAGAAATGAGTAAGTAGACATTGTAACTAATGCCAGAGACATACAAAAGATCATAAAAAACTAGTAAGAATAATTATATGCCAACAAAATGGATAATCTAGAAGTAGATAAGTTACTAGAAATATATGACTTACCAAGACTGAATCATAAAGAAATAGAAAATCTGAACAGACCAATTACTAGTAAAGAGATGGAATCAATAATCAAATCTTTTCAACAAGAAAAGCCCAAGACCAGAAGTTACACAGGTGAATCTACCAAGCATTTAAAGAATAATTAACACCAACCATTCTCAAACTCTTCCAAAATACTGAAGAGGGGGGAATACTTCTAAACTAATTTTACAAGTCCAGCATAACCTATATACCAAAGCCATACAAGGATGTCACAAGCAAAGAAAATTATAGTGCAATATCCCTGATGAATATATATGCAAAAATCCTCAATAAAATGCTAGTAAACCAAGTTCAACAATATATTAAAATGATCATACACCACAATCAAATGAGATTTATTCCTGGGACAAAGGATGTTTCAACATAAGCAGATCAAATAATGTGATATACCACATTAACAAAATGAAGGATAAAATACCTCAAAAGATACAGAAAGAGCATCCAATGAAAATCAACATCTATTCATGATCAAAACTTAACAAATTAGGTATAGAAGGAATGTACTTCAACATAATAAAGACCACATATGACCAAGCTCAGAGCTAACATTGTACTTAACAGTAAAAACCTGAAAGCTGTTCATCTAAGATCAAGAACAATACAAGGATGCCCGCTCTTGCCAATTGTAGTACTCAAAGTCCTAGCCAGAGCAATTAGGCAAGAAAAATAAATAAGTTATCCGAAGTGGAAAGGAAGAAGTAAAAAGTCTGTTTGTAGATGATATGGTCTTATGTACAGAAGACCCTAAAGTTTCCAATACAGACACAAAAATTCTTAGAACTAAGAGATGAATTCAGTGAAGTTGCAGGACAAAAATCAACATACAAAAATCAGTTGTGTTTCTATACACTAACAACAAGCTACCTGAGAAGGAGATTATAAAACAATCCCATTTACAATCACATCAAAAAGAATAAAATACTCAGAAATAAACTTAACCAAGAGTATGAAAGACTTGTACACTGAAAACAACAAAACACTGATGAAAGAAATTAAAGAAGACACAAATAAATGAAAAGATATCTGTGTTCATAGATTAGAAGATTTAATAGTTAAAATGTCCATATTAAAGAAATCTATACTTTCAATGCCATCTATATCAAAATCCCAAAGGCACTTTTTAAAGTTTTTATTTAAATTCCAGTTAATTAACATACAATGTAGTATTAGTTTCAGGTGTACAATATAATGATTCTATACTTCTATACAATATGCAGTGCTCATCACAAGTGTGCTCCTTAATCTCCATCACCTATTTAACTGATCCCCCCACCCACCTCCCCTCTGGCAATCATCAGTTTGTTCTCTATAGTTAAGAGTCTCATTCTTGGTTTGCCTGTCTCTCTCTCTCTTTTTTTTTTTTTTCCCTTTGCTTGTTTGTTTTGTTTCCTAAATTTCACATATGAGTGAAATCATATATTTGTCTTTCTCTGACTGACCAAACTCAATTTTAAAGAAAAAAAAAAAAAACCTAAAATTTATTCTGAACCACAGAAGTCCCAGAAGAGCCAAAGTCATCTTGAAAAAGAGTAACAAAGCTAGACAGATCACACAGGCATCATATATCTTGATTTTAAAATATATTACAAAGCTACAGTACTTAAAACAGTATAGTATAAAGACAGACATGTAGACCAGAGGACCAGAATAGAGAATCCAGAAATAAACCCATGCATAAGTGGTCTACTGATTTTTGATAAGAGTGTCAAGAATATATAATGGAGTTTAACAAATGGTGTTGGGAAAACAGAATACTCACATGCAAAAGAAGGAAGTTGGATCCTATCTTACACCATACACAAAAATCAACTCAAAATGGATTAAAGACTTAAACATAACACCTAAAACTGTAAAACTCCTAGAAGAAAATACAGGGGAAAAATGTCTTGACATTGGTCTTAGCAATGACATTTTGGTAATGACACCAAAAACACAGGCAAGTGAAACTACATCAAACTAAAAGCTTCTGCACAGAAAATAAAAAAACAGAGTGAAAAAGTCAGTCTACAGAGTGGGAGAAAATATTTGCAAACCATATATCTGATAAGGTGTTAATATCTAAAATATATAAGAAATGCCTACAACTCAATAACAAAAACATAAATAATTTTTAAATTTTTAAATGGGCAGTGGATCTGAACAGATGTTTCTCTAAACAGGACATACAAATGGCCAATAGATAAATTAAAAGATGCCCAACATACCAATCATTAGGAAATATAAATCAAAACTACAATGAGCTATGACCTCACATCTGGTAGGATAACTATCATCAAAGAGACAGGAGATAACAAGTATTGGTGAGGCTATGGAGAAATTACAACCCTTGTGCACTATTGGTGGGGATGTAAAAAGATGCGGCTAGCTATGGAAAATAGTATGGAGTTTTCTCCAATATTTAATAATAGAACTACCAGATGAGACAGCAATCCACTTTGGGGTATACAGTCAATAGCCTTGAAATCGGGAGATCTTCACTCCCACATTTATTGCAGCATTATACAATAGCCAAGATTTGGAAACAACCCCAGTCTGTTAACAGATGAGTGGATTAAGAAAAATGTGTATACATACAATGAGATGTTATTCAGCCTTTAAAAAGAAGGAAATCCTGCCATATGCGACAACATGGATGAACCCAGAGGACATTGTTAAAATTAAATACAAAATGGAGAGATTTGGAAATTCTCTGAACAGACAAAAACATTTGAGCCATATAAATGAAATTTAATTTAGCTTATTCTGCAAAACAAGCTGAAACTTAACTTGGGTCGATTCTTATAAAAGAAACAAGTCATCTTCTGAAAAACTGTATAAGATAATAACTTTTAACCCATTCCTTGCCTTTTGGAAACCCTCAGTGCAATAACTAAACATTGTAAAGGTTAAACAATTTTCTCATTTTCACTTTATAAACAATCATGTAATCTCATCCCCCTGAGCTTCACATCAGTCCTGGAATTTGAAGGTTTCCAGTTTAAGAATTGTTCTTATATCCACAATAAACTCTTACCAAGACTATTTATTGATTCAGTAGTTTTAACTTTGCTATTTCTGGATTTTTGACAACATTATGCTAAGCGAAACAAGCCAATCACAGGAAGATAAATACTGCATGATTCCACTTATAAGGGGTATCTAAAATAGTCAAAATAATAGCAGAGAATAGATTGGTTGCCAGAGGCCGAGAGCTGGGGAAATGGAAAAGGTTGTTCAATGGTATAAAGTTTCAGTTATTCAAGATGAATAAGTTCTAAAGATCTCCTGTAAAACAAGGCAATTGTTAACAATACTGTACTGTGTACTTAGAAATGTGTTAAGAGGGTTGATCCCATGTTTTTATCATACACATGCACACAAAAAGTGTTCCTACCACAAGAAAAATAAACAAAGGGACACAACGAGATTTTTGGAGGTAATGGATACATCTATTACCTTGATTGTGCAATGTTTTCATGGGTGTGTGAAAATGTCCAAACTCCAAATTGTATTCATTAAACATTTTTTAATATTAATTATACTTTAATAAAGGTGTTTTAAAAAAATTGCTTATGGAGTATTTTCCCCACTGACTTCCATCATAAATCCTGAGGAGCATCTATGAATATACATGCAGTGACTGAGCTTAAAGAATGCTTATTCTTCTTGAATCGTGTCCTACCTTCAGAGATTTTGATTTCATTGCTCTGCAGTGTAGCCCAAACATCAGGATTTTTTTTTTTTTAAACTCTCAGGTGATTTCAAAGTGCAGGCAGCCATGGTTGAAATCATCTGATGCACAACAGTGCTTTTCCAACATGAATAAACATACACATCCCCTGGGATCTTGTTAAAATGCAGATTCTGATTTAGGAGGTCTAAGGTAGAGCCCAAGAGAATACATTTCTAAAACGTTTCAGGGGTTGCTACAGATGCTGGTCTGTACCTCGCTCTTGGACCAACAAGTCTATAGTATGTAGCCATATGTAAGATGGCATTAATTGAATCAGAAAAACCAAAAGGGCAATTTGGATACAAGAAAAGTGGCACCCATAGAAAATATAAACAGTGCTTCTTCAGCTTTGGCTACTGTGGAATCACCTTGCAGGGAAATCCAAGAGTGGGACTCCATCTTCCTTGTTCTGTTTCCATAAACTCATCAAGTACCAGAACATCATTGATCTGTTGTAGTGATCTAAACCAATCATTTTTGAGATGGGGAGAGAACAGCTTCCCTTTATGAGTAGAGACAATCTGGAGTGGGAAAGATCATTCATCTTCTTTTTGTATTGCACTAGTCTGTGACAAGCTGTAAACAACAGGGGAACACATTTGGCATATTTTCCCTGCAGCTATTTGTCAGGTGTCATAATTCTATGGAAAAAAAAAAAACCCTTGGGAAATTATAATAAATGTATTCCTTACTATTGAATTTCTATTTATGCTGATATCTCTTAAGAGTCTCAGCTTTTATCTGCATGGCAACATCATTTTAATACTTTATGGAGAATTTTTATTTGATACACAAAGTATTTTTGGTAAAATAAAACAAGTACACTATTTCAGAATTTCCACTGCCCATAAATATTTGCACCTAGAAATAACCAGAAAAGACATATGTTTCACAGTTACACCACTATTGAAGTTTTTTTTACAGCTATTTTTCCACATCATAGGAAAATGAGTGCTGGTTTTCATTTCTCTACTAGCAAATAAAAGATGCATCAATGAAAGGACTTAAATGTGACCTCAGTGGGGGTTTTTTCTAGACCAGTGGTTCCCAAACATTTTTTGTCCCAGAACTGCTTTTCATACTTAAAAATTATTGAGGATACAAATTGCTTTTGTTTATGTTAGTTCTATTTATATTTACTCATTTAGAAATTTAAGAAAAACTTTGTATGTTTAACTCATTTAAAAATAACAATAGTATATGCATTACAATCCACTATAAATAATGTATCTTTAGGAAAAGTAAGTAAATTTTTCAAAATAAAAAATCTTTAACAAAAAAGAATATTATTCTTTTTTACATTTAAAAAAAATCTCTTTTGAGTCTGTCTTCCTAGAAGACAGATGGAGTCTAGTATCTGTGTCAGCATTCAATTTATTGAGATATAAAGAAAATCTGGCATCTCAAGATCAATAATCTGGAAAGGGAAGAGTATTTTAATATCCAGATAATTGTGGATATCCTTCTTTGATACTACACCAAAACTCAACAAGTGATCATTTCTGGAAGGTTAACTGCAATCTGGAATCAGAATCCATAACAATAAACTTTTATTCTGTGTTACATTCAAATCTGCTTGTCTAGCTTGTTCTTTGAGTGGATCTTTTACCCATTCATGATCTTTGACATTTGGAGCAGTTTGGTTCACTGGGTATCTTCCTTCATTATACAATATCAAAAAAACCCAAATCCATTAATATCACCACTAATCTGATCAGAAAGTTTTTTACATATTGGAAAGCTATCTAGCTCATGGTAGCTGATACAAAATTCAATTTTCTCTTAAAAGCTCAAACTTTATCACTAATAACAAATGCTATCACTTGTTTTCCTTGTAGTGACAGGACCAAGTCATACATTTTTTAAAAAGATGTCAGCTAAATATTCATGTCTCAATATCAGTAGTTTGTTTGTCATTCTTTCAAGTGAAAAGGAAACTTTCTGGTATTCCAAGAAAAACATGGCTAGTTTACCTATAACTTAAACAAATCTACAAATACTTTTCCTCAAGAAAACCAGCCTACTTCATGTGCAGTAGAAATTTTATGCATAATTCCCATTTATCCATCTAGATTATTAAAAATAGTATGCTCAATAGTAAAGATTTAATAACTTAAATATTTTTTACTGATCCACTGAGGACATTACTAAGTAAAACTAACTTTTGTTTGTCTGTTTTTATGAGTTTTTCTGTTTAATTTTTTTTATTTGAGTATAGTTGGCACACAATGTTACATTAGTTTCAGCCGTACAACTTAGTGATTTAACAAGTTTATACATTATGCTGTGTTCACAAGTTTAGCTACCATTTGTTCCATTACATCACTATTACAATATCATTGACTGTATTCCTTATACTGTGCTTTTAATTCCCGTGACTTTTTCATTTCATAACTGGAAGTGTGTATCTCCCTCTCCCCTTCACTTATTTTGCCCAATCCCCATCCACCCTCCCCTCCAGCAATCATCAGTTTGTTCTCTGTATTTATAGGTCTGATTCTGCTTTTTGTTTATTTATTCATTTTTTTAGATTCCACTTATGAGTGGAATCATATGGTTTGTCTTTCTCAGCCTGCCTTATTTCACTTAGTATAATACATGACACTGAGAGTACTAGCCACAGCAACCAGACAAAAAAAGGAAATAAGAGGCATCCATATTGGTAAAGAAGAAGTTAGACTGGGGCACCTGGGTGGCTCAGTCGTCAAGCGTCTGCCTTTGGCTCAGGTCATGATCCCAGGGTCCTGGGATCGAGCCCCACATCGGGCTCCCTGCTCCGTGGGAAGCCTGCTTCTCCCTCTCCCACTCCCCCTGCTTGTGTTCCCTCTCTCTCTGTGTCTCTCTGTCAAATAAATAAAGTCTTTAAAAAAAAAAAAAAAGAAGAAGAAGAAGTTAGGCTGTCACTATATGCAGATGACATGATACTATACCCCACCAAAGACCCCACCAAAAACTACTAGAAGTAATGAATGAATTCACTAAAATGTCAGGATAAAAAATTAATACCTAGAAATCAGTAGCATTTCTACACATTGATAATGAAGTAACAGAAAGAGAAATTTAAAAAACAACGACATTTACAATTGTACCAAAAAGAATAAAATATCTAGGAATAAACTGAACCATAAAGGTGAAAGATCTGTATTCCAAAAACTATAACACACTGATGAAAAAATTTGAAGATGACAGAAACAAATGAAAAGATATTCCAAGCTCATGGATTAGAAGAATTAATATTGTTAAAATGTCCATATAAAGCAATTTTATTTTTCACATAACTAGAACAAATAATCCTAAAATTTGTATGGAACCACAGAAGGCCCTGAATAGCCAAAGCAATCCTAAAAACAGCAAAGCTGGAGATATCACAATCCCTGATTTCAAGATATAATACAAAGCTGTAGTAATCAAAACAGTATCGTACTTGCACACAAATAGACACATATATCAATAGAATAGACTGGAGAGTGCAGAAATAAACCCATGATTATATAGTCAATTGATCTATGGCAAAGGAGGCAAAAACATGCAATGGGGAAAAGACAGTCTCTTCAATAAATGGTGCTGGGAAAATAGGACAGCTACATGTAAAAGAATTAAACTGGGCCACTGTCTAACATCATACACAAAAATAAACTAAAAATGGATTAAGGGCCTAAACATAAGGCCTGAAACCATAAAAATCCTAGAAGAGAACAAAGGCAGTAATTTCTCTGACATCAGCTATAGCAATATTTTTCTAAATATGTCTCAGCAAAAAGAAACTATTGGGACTATATCAAACTAAAAATGCTTTTTCACAGCAAAGGAAACCATCAACAAAGCAAAAAGACATCTAACTGAATAGGAAAAGATATATGCAAATGATATACCCAAAAAGGGCCTAATATCCAAAATATATAAAGAACTTCTACAACTCAATACCAATAAAACAAACAATCCTATTAGAAAATGGGCATAAGGGGCACCTGGGTGGCTCAGTTGGTTAAGCGACTGCCTTCGGCTCAGGTCATGATCCTGGAGTCCCTGGATCGAGTCCCGCATCGGGCTCCCTGCTCGGTGGGGAGCCTGCTTCTGCCTCTGACCCTCCCCCCTCTCATGTGCTCTCTCTCTCTCATTCTCTCTGTCTCAAATAAATAAATAAAATCTTAAAAAAAAAAAGTTTTAAAAGAAAATGGGCATAAGACCTGAACAGACATTTTTCCAAAGACATCCAGATGGCCAATGGACACATGAAAAGATTCTCAACATTACGTATCGAGGAAGTGCAAATCAAAACTACAACGAGATATCATGTTTTTGTTTTTGTTTTTCTGGAACTGTGTGGCAATGAGGAATGATGACTAGTACACTTTGGAGACACTCCCCTGATTTGTGCTAAGGCACCAGCAATTGTACCCACCACTGATTTTGTGCTGTCATTATTTGATCACAGGAAGTATTTATTTATTTCTTGAAACTAAAACTATCTTCTGCAATAGTGTTCCATGGAACACATTTGGAAAAAGTGTTAAATACCTCTTTAGTCCTTTCCTACATCTAGAATTTATGGTTTCATCTATCTCCCATATTATCCTTCAAATTGACATATATTTAGGGAGTAGAGAAATTTTACCAATTTTCATTAGGCTTCAGTGTTCTTTCCTATAATTTACTTATCAAGTTTTGACTTCTATCTGTAGCACATAACACAGTACCTGGAACAGAGTATGTGTTTTGAAATGTATATTTCTTTATACTTTATCATTTTTAAGAGGATTTGAGGCATTTTACAAAATACATACAATATGACAAATGCACTTTAAAAATCTGATCAAAACAGGGTCTGGGTGGCTCAGTTGGTTGAGTGTCCAACTCTTGGTTTCAGCTCAGGTCATGATCTCAGGGTCCTGGGATCAAGCCCTGCATTGGGCTCTATGGTCAGTAGAGAGTCTCCTTGAGGATTTCTCTCCCTCTCCCTCTGTCCCTCCCCCCACTCATGTGCTCTTGCTTTCTCTCTCTTTCTCTCAAATAAATAAATCTTTAAAAATAAATAAATAAAAATAAAAAATAAAAATCTGATCAAAGAAAAAAGTGCAGCATGAACAATTATTAGAAGTGTTGAAAATTTGATTCAGAGTTTTCTGATGGTCAAAGAAACAAGAAATCTTACTCAGTTAGAAAAGCTACATTATGAACTTAGGTTTTAATCAGAACTGGGCAGAAGAGAATTCAGGGTCATAGAAAGTGATCTTCATCCACATTCAGAGGTGGGTTGAGATAGTTTAATAAATACCAGATGTAGATTTAATTTTTTGGGTAGTAAATATTACCTCTCTATAATTTTATTATTTCACTCATAATTTTAATCAAATCTACTTTTTTAAAAAAATAAAATCTACTTCCAATTATAGCTGTGAGGAGTCAAGTTGTCCAAGAAGTATCCAAGGTATCATTTGACTCATTCATTGAACAAATTAAAAATCCCCTCACCATGAAAGCTCCAGAATCACAACAGCAGCACATGCCATTCATTCTAGAAGGATTAAAGCTTGTAAAGAACCTAAATGTATTTATTAATCTATTCATTTATTCAGAAAATATGTATTGAGTATCCTCTATGTGTTAAAACCACTGTGTATGAGGTATAAGTACCTAGATAAGACCTTCATATTTCCTTGGAATCAGGTATCAAGATGATATAATTCATACAGATAATTTTTTCCTAAAAATATAAGTAATAATACTTAAGAAGTTGCTAAAAGCAATCAACTTTACATTCCTTAGGGCATCATCTTTGAATATTGTATACAGGGCTTGGATCACAGCTTATATTATGTAGATGTGCCAATTTAGGTCTGGGTCTACACAGCACAATATGAAGTGGAGGCTTAAAGAAAATATAAATGGATTTGAACTGGATTTGGGGGACAGATGAATTATATGTGGTGGGAGAAGAGAGGAAGATTATATGCTAGAGCAAGAAAGTTATTACTAGTACAATCTTTATTGGAACTTTTAAAACTTTTTCTCCCACTTTTCCTAAATGTAAATACTCCATTACACCCAGTAATTATTCTCATGTCTTGGAAATTCAGATTTACTCTACCTAATCATAGTGACTTTATTCAAGCTGTTCTCCACCAAAATATAGGTGGAGATGGTAGATAGATGATGATGATAGATAGATGATAGATAGATGATAGATAAATGATATAGAGATATCTTTTACATTCTTTCCTTTCCTTCCACTCAAAATTCTATCTGTTCTCCAAGATACAGTTTAAATTTCATGTTATAATGAAACATTCTCCAGCATTCTACATCACCTAGTATTCTCACACCTCTCAATTCTTAGAGCATGTGTAATATGTACATCATTGATTTAGAAAATTATTCATGAGCTTTTGCTCTTAACTATTTGGTCATTTATGATGTCAGATTTCCCTACCTAGCTAATATGTGCCTCAAAATGCTAAATTCTAGCTTTTCAGTCCCTGACATAATACTAAATACCTACATGACAGGTGCCCAATAAATACGTGTAGAATTTAATGGAATTTCACTGATCTGTAAATAAGAAGACACACCATCTAGCAATGATGAAGTTGAACAATTGGCAGTTACCAGAGTGATCCTTAGAGCCTCTGATCATTGAAACTCTTCTCCCAGCAGGCTCAATGGGTATCCTTAAAAGGATGGCTTCCTTGGGGCACCTGGGTGGCTAAGCCAGTTAAGCGTCTGCCTTTGGCTCAGGTCATGATCCCAGGGTCCTGGGGTCAAGCCCCACATCAGGCTCCCTGCTGAGCCAGGAGGCTGCTTCTCTCTCTGCCTCTGCTGCTCCCCCTGCATGTGCTCTCTCTCTCTGGCTCTCTTTCTCTCAAATAAATAAATTAAAATCTTAAAAAAAAAAAAAAAAGGATGGCTTCCTCAAAACATTCTCTGAGGGCCTTCATGGCTTTTAATTCATATTTTTATTAAGCAGATCCCCTATGTTTTCTTGTCCTATGAATGTCCTGTGTCTCATTTTGCACAGTGTGACAGAACTGGGATGATCATAGTAAGTAAACAACTATTTTATTCCCCCGCTCCTTTTTTTTTGGTTTGGGTATCTCAGGAGCTCATATGAGAGCATTATTTTCATCTTTACTTACTGAGCTTTCTCCAGTTTATAGTTTCAGAGGCAAATAAATGAAGATATGCCATTATTGTTAGAGCCTGCTTGGCAAGTTATGTTCCCATGGATCTTAACATGATTTTGAGTTGCTTCTTTTATAACTAAAAGAATAATAATGTATATATAGTGTCAGAAAAGCAGTTATTTTACTAAGTCAATGAAGGAGCCAGTTCATGTCATGAAAATCAGCACAGCGTCTTGCTCACACAGGCAAGTGTCCAGATGGATTAAGTTTGGCCCTGGGAAATTTAGGTACACATCACCAGAATGACTAGAATTATCATGCTTCAACTGTGCCAGCCTATAAATTCTTCTTAATTTGGCATGTCTATTATTTCTATTCTAATTCTTTCTTAAATTTTTATCTTAGAGGATAAAAGAGAAGAAAACTCTTTAAAGAACAAAAGCATAGGCTTCATCTGGTATCCCACATGTCAATGGTCCTTTAGGACAATATATTTCAGCTAGCTTTTCCAAACAACCATCATCCAAAAGATTAACTTGGGTTAGACATTAGATAAATAATAGACCTGAAGATCCAGGAATGACATTTTCTCAAGCTTGAAACAATTTGAGCAACATGAAATGAATACCCCCTTTATAATTACCTTGAGAGTAATTGATCTAATTAAATTCTTCATCTTAAGCATCCACATTGCCTATGGTGAAAGCCTACATTTTAATGGTTTTTTCATGCATCATTGACATAGGACCAAACTGAAACCTAGGAGAACTCCTGAATTAAAAAAAAAAAAATCTCCAACTCTGTTAATTAACTGACCAAGGAGGATTTACAATAAAGAACCCCTAAGAATGTGTCTTACTTGTCCTGAGTAGCATTTTAAAGGCTGGAAGGAATTACATATCTCAAGGACCCACCCAGAGGGCTTCAGGAATTACATTTCTTACCACAAATGGGCCTCCAAAAACACTGATGACAGACTTGTAACATGGCATTTTGTGATTTGTATTGAACAATCTTTTTGAAAAGAGATTTGAATTTAGACAGAATTAGAATTGCTGAAATTCTCTAACAGTTATTAGAAACCCCACTACCACTTATGGTATGATGTATTCCAAACACTGAGCATACCCCCATAACTGCAAATCAGTAAAGTTAAGTAACTTGCAGCAGGTCATACAGACAAAAAGTAGAAGAGATAGGACACAAATGCAAATCTGTGTAATTTCAAAGTCCATGCTCATAAATACTCTGCTATGCAGCTCAGGCTTTTCTTTAAAAATTATTTTTAAATAATTCATGAAGATGATTGGAGGTGGCTCCCAATAAAGAAAATATGTAATTCAGATATTAAAACAGTGGTATAAGAAATGTAAACAAGGAAGGGAGATCATTATACTGAAGGTCCCAATTAAGACACGATTTCCTAGACAGCCCTCAGAATAAAAAGGAAACATACTTTATATATGTTTCTCTCTCTGATAAAAGGAAACAGAGGAGTAATGTGAGAGCTATCAGGTTTCCTAGCACTTAAGTTCTAAGGAAATGTCATTGTGTCCATAGTTAGAGATGGGTCATTGAACACAATTTCTTCCATGCACAGATTTGTAAAAAAATGTACAAATATTCCTTATGTGACTGCTACTAAGATCAGTCCTCAAAAAATGTTGAAAATATAATGTTAAATCACCATCCTATGAAATAAATTGTATGGTACATAATTTTTTAGTGATCTAGAATAAGTATAAATCTTGGAGTATATAGAAGTGGTTGTTTAAAATGTCCCTTAGATGGAACTTTCACACTGACTTTGAAATATTAACTGTTATAAGAATTGCCATCCTGCCATAAATAACTAGAAAGCCAGACAAAATATGGGAAATCACTATTTTCATCCAGTGGACATAAAGCAGTGTAGATTGTAGTATGATTTCAGACAAATGAAGAGGGCCCTACAACTACCCCCAGCTTACTGGCTGAAGGGTTTTCAGGGTGTAGGATAAAGAAAGGAACCCAAATAGAGTCCAGTAGTCACACTAATTGTACTGGAAGTCCTAGCCAGTGCTATAAGATGGAAAAAAAATTAAAAAGAAAAAGGTATATGTAGATTGGAAAGGAAGAAATTCAATTGTCTTTATTCACAGATGACATGTTTATCCGTGTAGAAAATCCTAAGGAATCTACTAAAACGTTACTGAAGCTAACCAGTAAGTTCACAGGTTATAAAGTCAATATTAAAAACAAACCAAAAAAAACTATTTCTATAACTTACAATGAACAGTTGGTATTGGAATTTTAAAAATATAATTACAGTAGCACCAAAAATCATGAAATACTTAGAGATAAATTTACTTTATTTATTTATTTATTTGTTTGTTTGTTTATTTATTTATTTATTTATGAGAGACAGAGAGTGAGAGAGAGCATGAGAGGGGAGAGGGTCACAGGGAGAAGCAGAATCCCCGCTGAGCAGGGAACCTGATGTGGAACTCAATCCCGGGTCTCCAGGATCATGACCTGAGCCGAAGGCAGTCATTTAACCCCTGAGCCACCCAGGCACCCTAGAGATAAATTTAAATACACAATAAAAACTAAAAGACATTTCTGAGAGAAACTGAAGAAGCCCCAAGTACATGGAAACAGATACAATGCTCATGGACTAAAAGACTCAATATTAGTATCAATTTTGCCCAAACTGATATCTAGATTCAATGCAATTCTTTAAAAAATCCAAGCAGTTCTTTTATTTTAGTAGAAACTGACAAGTCAGTTCTTAAATTTATATGGAAAGGGAAAGGATCTAGAACAGTTGAACAATTTTGAAAAAGAAGAAAATGTTGGAGGACTTACAATAACAGATTCTAAGACTTACTCTAAAGCTAGTTATTACAATGGTGTGGTATTGATATAAGGAAGACACAGAGATCAGTGGAACTGATTATAAAGACCAGAACTAGACCCATATGTATATGGTCAATTGATTTTTTTTCTGTGTAGGGGCAAAGGTAATTTAGCAAAGGAAGTATAGTCATCTCAACAAATAGTGCTGAAACAACTCAGTATCAATATGGAAAAAAATGAGTCTCAAACTTTACCTCATGGTATATATAAAAATTAACTGGAAATGGATTTAGACCTAAACATTAAAGACAGAACTAAAAACTTCCAGAAGAAAACATAGGAGTAAAATTTTAGGGCCTTTCAGTAGTGAAGATTTTTTATGTAGGACACAAAAAGCATGGATCATAAAAGAAAAAATTTATTAACTTCCTTTGCAATCTTGTAGAATAGATCTACTAGTAATGAAATCCTTTGGCTTATATTTATCTCAGAATGTCTTAATTTCTCCTTTATTGCTGAAGGGTAATTTTGCCAGTATAGAATTTTTGGTTGACAATTTCTTTTTCTTTCAGTACTTATAACATGTCATCCATTAACTTCTGGACTCCATGATTTCTGATGAGCAATGAGCTGTTAATGTTATAGAGGATCCCCTGTATGTGATAAGTCACTTCTCTCTTGCTGCTTTCAAAATTCTTTCTTTGTCTTTGTCTTTTTACAATTTTATTAAAATATGTGGATATCTTTGAGTTTATCCTTCTTGGCATTTGTTCATCTTCTTGGATGTATAGATTTATATCTTTAATCAAATTTAGGAACTATTCAGACACTACTTTTTCAAATATTTTTTTTTGTCCCTTTTTTTTTTTTCCTTGCTTCTCCTTTTGGGACTCCCATAGTGAATAACTTGGTACATTTGATGGTGTCCCACAGGTTCCACAGGTCCCTCAGGTCCTATCATTCTTCTTCATTCTTTTTCTTTCTGTTCCTCAGACGGGACAATTTCAATTGCCTTATCTTCAAGTTCACTACTTTTTTTTCTTCTGCCTACTCAAATCTGCTATTGAACCCCAGTAGTGAATTTTTTATTTAAGCCATGGTACTTTTCAACCAAACAATTTCTATATGGTTCCTTTTTAAAATTTTTCTCTGAATTGACATCCTCTATTCGTTCATACATTATTCTTCTGATCTCTTTTAGCTCTTTCTTCATTTTCTTTAGCTCACTGAACACATTTAAGACAGATGATTTAACATCTTTGATTAGTAATTTCAATGTATGGGCACCTCAGAGATAGTTTCTATCAAATTCTTTATTTTCTGTGAAAGAGCCATATTTTCCTGTTTCTTTGTATGCTTTGTCATTTTGTTGTTGATGTTGAAAACCAGATATTTTGAGTATTGTAATGTATTATA
The DNA here is from genome assembly GCF_029215605.1 of Mirounga angustirostris. Taxonomy (NCBI): domain Eukaryota; kingdom Metazoa; phylum Chordata; class Mammalia; order Carnivora; family Phocidae; genus Mirounga; species Mirounga angustirostris. The sequence goes on from NW_026991716.1 coordinate 71,152,681, forward strand.
ATGTAGTGAATTCTGAAAATCAGATTCTCAGGATTGCTTTTTTGGCATATTGAGGGCTTTAGCTGTCCATTCATATAGTCACTGTTCCAAACTATTTTTTAAAGTCTGTAGTCCTTGTGTGTGCAAAGTTTTTATCCCATGATCTCTGCAGTCAGCCTGCGACCTAACAGAAATTTCCTTAAATGTCTGGATTAAAATTTGTTAGAGGTGTGTATATCTCTTTAAATCTTCCAATGGACACTACAGGGAAAACCAGTGCAGCCCAAGGATAATGAAACAAAAGCAGTGTCTGTTCTAGTGCCTAAGGGAACTGCCAAACTAATTAAAATGAACAACCCAGACTTTTTGGATGCAAAGTGCCTTAGTATCCACCTGGCACTAGCCAGCCACTCTAGGAACATAGGCCACCATCTCCATAGCCATGGAGGTTCTGAGGAATGGGGAAGATAGTTGGTTCACACATGTCACTCTCTTAAAGTTCAGCAGCACTTCCTTGGTTACTCCCTTCATCAAGCACTCCCTTGGTTACTCTAAGTGTTTGATCAGGTCTTAGAGTTCAAAATAGTTGATTCTGATCTTATTGTCCAGCTTAATGATTGTTTTCATAGAGGAACTGACCCCTGGAATTTACTACTTTTACTCCTTTACTGTTTTCAATGTCATCACTATCTAATTTTTTAATTGTGAAAAATATTTAGGTGTCATTTTAATTAAGATAAAATGCTATGTTACAAATTTAAAATGTAACTTGATAACCTTTAATAATACTTAAAATACTCATAGCACTGGCTTTTTCTGTCATGATCATAAAAGAAACCAGATATGCAAGGCAGGCGAATGATAGAAACGTTGTTGGCTAATAAGCACATATAATCCTCTTATCAAGCATAAAACTCTCCTCTTATGATGGGTCAGGTTTAGCTTCATTATGACGGAAATATACAGGCAAAAAAAATTGTTATTATCATAATATGGTTTCTGTAGCATTAATAAACTGTTATCAGCTTCTCTAATTTTAATTGAAATGGGCTGTGGCTGTGACTTCTTAGCTCTTGACACCTTTGAGTCTTCTCAGTGTGTTTCTTAGCCTCTCTATATTTATCATCTTCTCTTCCATCTCCCTAACCAAATACACACACATTTCCTTTTGCAGGTAAAATCTAAGTTACTTGGAAAATTGACCTAATTTTAATTTCCCTTCCTTGATGTTCTTTTCCTTTGTGGAATCTAAATAAGAATCTCCCTCTAAATCTAAAATTATTTATCCTAACATTTGTGTAGTCTTACCTTGATGATAACACTTCTATCCAGGAGTTAAAGCAAAGGATTTAGCTATGACCATGTTAGAGAAATGGTAGAGAAGAAAACATGAATTACAAAAAGATTTTTTTTTGTCATTCATTCTTTCAACAAATATTAATTGAGTACCTTCATGTCAGGAGCTTTTCTTATGCACTGGGGATACATTGTAGGCAAATAAAAGGGTTTTTTGCTTTCATAGAACATATTCAGTGGGCAAGAAAGATATTTAACAAAAATCATCAATGGTATGAATATACCAGAAAAAAAGAAGGGTGAGCTCTATGGAAAAAATGTTAATCTACGAAAGCACATAACAAATGAAGATTTAAAATTCAGGGAAGCCTTCCCTGAAGAAGGGACCATTGACCAAAGATCATAAGCATGATACAGTGTTAACTATATAAAGAGGATGAGGGCCAAAAGAGAGCTTTCAGAGATAGATTTGCTTGTGCAAAGGCCCTGTAGCAGGAAGAAGGAAGGAAGGATTGGGAACCTGAAAGAAGACCCCGTGGCTATGGAGAAGAGAGCAAGAGGAAGAGTGTGAAGTGAGTTGTAAGAAGGACCAATCTATGAAAGATACCATAGGATCATAAGGATTTTATTCTTTATTCTAAGAATAATGTGAAGCTACTGGAAGATTTTAAGAGGGAAGAATGGGTTGACATTCTAGAGAACAGATGTGGATAGGCCACTTGAGAGGCGATATAAAGTAGTCTAGACAAGTATCAATAGTGGGTTGGATTAGAGTGAAGGTCGGGGGAAGGGTGAGAACAGAAAAATTTTAAGGGATATTCAGTATGATAAAATTGACAGGACTTGGTAATATATTTGATATAGACAGTGAAGGAAAAGTCTAAATCCAGGATAACTTGAGTTCTGCCTCATACAAAAGGACTGATGAGAGTATCATGAGATAAGAAATCCTGAAAGAAGACCAGAAGAGTGTATGGCAAGATTCTAAAGTCCAGGTTGGACATGTTGAGTTTAAGGTATGTTTGAGATACCCACAGTAATCCAACCATAGTTTTAGCTGAGATTCCTTAGGGAAGGAATAACAGCATGAGAAAAAAATGGGGTATAAGTCCATCTCTCCATGTTTAGGGAGATGAGTATGAATAAAGGACACAGAAGAATCAGCCAGAAAATATAAGATGGAAATAGAAGTATATAAGAGAATACTAGAGAGCTGAGAAAATAAGCTATTTTAAAAGGAGGGTGTGGTCATCAGAGTCAGGTCAGTAATTGAGTTCCGAGATTATCCACTGAATTTGGCAACACAGAGGATATTGGTGATCTTCACAAAAGGCACAAAAGGTATTTTGGTGGACTGTTGAGGGCATAAATTAGATTGTAATGGTTTTCAAAGAGTGAAGAATGAAACAATGATTGTGGACGACTCTTCAAAAAATTGAGCTGTGAACAGGGAGAGAAGAAATGGGATAGAAACTTACATGGATATCTGAGGTTCAAGAATTTATTTTACTTAGGAGAAACTTCAACAAGTATAAATGTGCATAGAAATGATCCATATTCATGGTGGAGGTGAAGACTTTGATCCAGATGCCAAAATTATCAACAAATGAAAGAGACACGGACTTCCGGATTACATGAACCAAGAGAAAGAAAGATGGAGTGATAGAAAGGAATGGTATGGGTTTCAAAGTCAAAGAAAAAGACTTTGAAAGAGAGTAAGAGAGTACTAAGTTGAATACTGATTCCATCTCCAACCACATGGTATGGGATGTGAGTGGTAAAAGAATAAATGGCACCACTCTGAATGCTACAAAGGATGCCCTGTCCTCAGGGAAGAGCCTGGCTTCACTTAAAGCAAGAGGGTCTTAGGACCCTCTCTTGTCAGTTTATGATATAAGGGCATCTGTCTATTAGACTGTGAGATCTTGGATCTCTAGACAGAGAGAACCTTGAGATCAAGGATTATGTCTATATTGACAAGATAGTTTAGAGTTATGCTTCTCAAACTTTAATATACATCAGAATCACCTGGAAGGTTTGTTAAAACACAGACATTGGTGCCCTATCCTCAGAGTTTCTAATTTAGGAAATCTCTGGTAAGCCCAAGGATGTGCATTTCTAATAAGTTCCCAGGTCTGCTCATGCTGCCAGTCTGTATACTACACTTTAAAAATCACTGGGATAATCTATGTTGTGATAAGAAACAAACCCTAAAATCCCAACAGGTTAATAAAGCAAAAGTTTATTTTCACTTACTCAAAATCTAACTGGGTTTTGGTAGCTCTCTAGGGCATTCTTTTCTAAGCAGAAACCCAGGAATCTGGGTAGTTTCTACCTTGTACTAATGCCGTCTGGAACCTGTGGCCTCCAAAGTCACGTGGCTAGGGAAGAGAGACCTGGACAGTCACATGGTATGTTTTCAGGGGTCAGGTCTGGAAGTGGTTTACATCTTCTCTGCTCAGATCTCATTGGTCAGAACTTAGTCACATGGTCTAAAAATAATAGCAAGAGGGTCTGGATAATGTAAAGGAGAGCATGGGTATTTTATGAGCATTAACAGGATCTGTCAGAGCATCTTCTGTGTCTAACCTCAGCAGAAGGAACAACGCCAGTCAAGATAAGGAGCTCAATATATGTTGACTGGTTCAATAAATTGAATTAGAATTTAATAGCTATTGACTGAAACCTGGGTTTCAGTTTTCCTTTAGACTGGCAAAACATCCCTTACAACTAACTGTTGTTAATCACATATATCCTCCAACACACACACACAAATCATTGCCTTCTTTGAGTGACCTTCTCTGACCTTGCCAGGTTCAACTTTACATTGCTACCCTTGGGATGTCCATAGATTGAAGTGATATGAACATGCTGAAATGGAAAAGAAAATTATACTGAAGAAAAAAATAAGGCTATATCATGTTCACTCCCCTCTGCCGTGAATTCAGACATTTGAGGTAAAGCATTTAGTTCAACAAACCAGCCTCATTTTCGAGAAGTTTGTGCCCTTGGGATGTTCCACTTCCCGTATTACCTTCAAGGCCTCTATTGTATTCGAGGGCTGGTGATGGCTGAGTGACAGGAGAGCCGACATTTCTATTAGCTGTAGAAGCAGGACAGGTCAGTCAAGACTTCTCACATCTCTAGGTAACGAGCGGAGTTTCCGAAGGCAACCCAGATTCCAGCTGCGGAGCCTAGTTGCAAGATGAAAAGGGCTCTTGAGAGCAGCTGTTACCTCTCGGATCCTTGGCCAGCACTTTAAATGGAAAGCATTAGTCCTTGCTTCCCGCCAGCCTTTGGTAGCACCTAGTGCAAGAGTACAGAAATACAAACTGAGAGGGAGAGAGCAATTTTCTGGGCTCTGACGTATCAGGAGAGCAAGCTGCCTCCTCAACCACTTGTGGTCTTTCAGGAAGGAAAAGACCCTGTGATGGCTACTTGAGATAAGCAGACATTTTGGCTCCAATCTATGAAGATAAAAGAGGTCTTGTTTTAACAGTTTGCATCTTATTCTTTTCTCCCTTTGAAGCACAAGTCTCACGATGCTGAAGAATTTCACTTTGTTTAATAAGCACATTCATTCAGGGAAAAATGAGAAAACCTTATGAAAAACATCAAGAGGGAAGTTCCAGTGAGGAGTAAAGAATGTATTATTCAGTGTCTCAAATACAATTGGGGTAATGAGATGTTTCCACTTCAAAAGTGGTTAGTTAGATTGGCATTTTATTGGATTTGTAATTGTTACAGCATTTCATAGACAGAAAATATATTAGAACCTGGAGTATCTAGCTGTTGCTTTGAATCTTTGCACAGTACCATCTTATTTATCTTCAAGTTCTCATGATAGTGACCAAAGGAACAGCAAGTCAGTTTCTTAATTCTTGACTGTGGTGAGCTGCCTTAGAAAAGGAAGCTGGACCCTTGTAGCAATTGTCATTGAGTTCACTTTTCAGATCAAAAAAAAACCTACACTAAGGTTTGTACAAACGTGATCTGCATTCAGACCCCTACACATCTCTAGAAATGACTGGATGAATGATATTGGATTTGTAAAATGCCAGGTGGCCTAAAAGCTACTCCGCAGGGAGGAGTTGTTGTTTCAGGAAGGAAAGTGTTGGTTTTTTATATTCTACTGTAGAGATCTGGGAACCAGGGCTCTCCAAAGTCTTCAGCAACACACAACATTCTGCAGGTCAGTGTTTATTAGGGTGTTACTGTCCTTTAAGAAGACAAAACTGATATTGCTCTGAAATCAATTTTGCACTCAATCAATACATATTTGTTCAGGCCTATTATGACCAGGGAAAATAATTCTACATAAGTCTACATGATTTTTACTGAGTATATAGAAAAGTGAAATCATGAGCCTAGGAATCAGGGTTTATGTTTCAATATGTGGACATTGAGAGCAACTCAAAGATTGTAGCTTGTTCCATGACTGTGTGATATAATGAAAAAGGTTTTTATGAAATTTTTTCAAAGATTTTATTTATTTATTTTGGAGCGAGAGAGAGAGCGCACACCTGCGTACAAGTTGAGGGAGGGGCAGAGGGAGAAAGAGAGAATCTCAAGCAGACTCCACACCAAGCAGGGAGCTGGACACAGGGTTTGATCCCATGACCCTAAGATCATGACCTGAGCTGAAGTCAAGAGTTGGATGCTCAACTGACTGAGCCACCCAGGCGCCCGGTTTTTATTAATTTTTTTAATTAGCGAGACTTAGGTTTTTCCATTACCTCTTATTTTCAATCTGTGGGATCATAGGAAAGTTACTTAAGGCTTAGTGAGCCTCAGTTTCTCATCCATAAATGAGACATAATATTTTTACCTTGTAGAGTTGCCATGAGAATTAAATGAGAGCTATATGAAAGCCAAGTATAGAGTAGATGCTCAATGAATAGTAGCCATAACTGAATTGTAATTGTTATTATTCAGCCTTCTATGAATAGGTGACTGTACAAAATATTGTTTATCAAAAAGAATTTGATTTCTAAATAAAAAGTGCTGCAGACTGTGAATGTTTGTGTTTCCCCAAAATTCATGTTAAAACCAAATCCCCAGTGAGGTGGTAATTTGCAAGATGTAGATCATAGGAGTGATCCTACACAAATAGGACTGGTGCCCATGTATATGAAGCCCTTGTATATGTAAATGAGATGCCAGAGAACTCCCTCACCCCTTCCATCATAGGAAGACACAGTGAGTAGATAGCATCTGTGAACGAGGAAGTGGGCCTTCACCACACACTGACTCTGCCAATTCCTCGATCTTAGACTTCCCAGCCTCCAGAACCATGAGAAATAAATTTCTGTTGTTTTTGAGCCAGCCTATGGGATTCTGTTATAGCAGCCTAACAGACACAGACAAAAAGCTTCCTTTGTAAAAATTTTAAAAAAGGATCTTACTGCATGATAATATTTTTGTATAACTGCTAACATGAAATACACATTAGCTTGTAAATACCCGTTAACCTAAGGAGCTGGCTGATATTTCAAAATAAATGAGGATGAAAAATAAGAGGAAATGAATCCTGACTTCCTATTTGATTATACTTCCTATTGTGTATTTGGATTTTTTAAATTTCCATTGACCTTTAAATTAAACTGTTTATGTGTCACATGTATATTTTTAACATTCTTTTAGACATGTCCCTAGACAATTTAAAAGAACCAGGCTAATAGTGGATATCAACTACAGCATACACACTGAAGTTTATCAAACACCTTATGAGAGAAAGATGATTCCTGAGTCAGAGTGCAAAGAACTGCAAAAGTGGAAAGTTATTTAAAAATCTGCTCATTTTTAATTAGCTCCTATAACATCATTTATCATAAATTGTGAGAGACTTGTTCATAAATATTAGAATTTGAAAGTCACATTTATAGATGATATACATGCTAGGCTTTCTCTAACTGTCCAATTGTCCAGAAGTAGGTCGTTTTTCACATGGACTAGACACACTTTTTTCTAGTTCTCAAAAAAATTCATTTCTTGGAGCTTGTGGTCACAGTTCCCAAAAGAAAAACTTCAAAAGATACATATTGTAAAGAAATTAATATGTCTTTTTGCCAATATGAAGTTCCTGGATTCACCTTCTACACTGTTCCAACAGATTTAAATGTCAGAAATCAGCAACAAAGCTTAAAAGTTCCATGCCATCTCTGTAAAGAGTGTAAATTAAAAGGCTGTCAAGCTATTTAGTTTTAAAAATGAAGGTGGACTTCCTGGCAGTCACATTTTTCCACCACTGATGATTCTGACCATATCCAGAGAGGATATGAACTAACAAAACAGTGACAGGCAAAGGAGAAGGACAAAAGGAAGTGAGAAGCATAATGAAGGAAAGAAAAATAGGAAAAGAACAGTTTTTAAACCAAGAATAGAAATAACCAAGTTATTTTTCCAATTGCAAATACAAAGACAATTCAAGAAAATTAAAAATAATTTCTCAGTAAGATGTGGTAAATAAAAGAGGCACCCCTTCAGAATCAAGTGTTCTTAACTTAGATGCAATTGTGCTTGTGTGGAAAGAGGCATCTTAGGCCAATGTTTTCAAATTGCATTCTATATACAGCTTACTTTTCATATTACAGTTTTAGGAGTGGCCAGACGAGCCTGCCAGACATTTGGCTTTTCCTATCTGATCCAAGCAGTGGACTTTGATAGGTGACATCTCTGATGAATTGATTTGAGGGATGAAAGCAGGATTTGGGAAACTAATTAGATTTCTGATCTAATTTGTCCTGTTTGAAATAAATGAGATTCATTTCTTTCACAGAAATAAATTCTAGGACGAGGAGTCATCTATGCCAATTTCTATACAGAGATATGATTGTGTTCTTTCCTTTATACACATTAAGACATCTGTATATTCACCTATAAAAATACTAAAATGAACAACCACACAAAAATTAGTGTTAATCTGTTCAGATCACAGATTTTTATAGAAGCCAAGGATGAATAGATAATGCGATTTAATTGGTACAATAGGATACAATTGAAGCACGTGAATTTAGACATACTGTTGTAAAAACATATCTAAATACCATTTCTCACTGAAAAGAACCAAGGCTCCTTCATAAAATAGTTAATTTCAGGGCTGGAACAAGGAAAACATCAGATGAACCTAGAACATCTTGTGCCAGAAAACGCTCATAGAATGAATGAGACATTTCAAAAGAATCAAGAAATCATCTTGAAGGTGCTCCCACTGGGCAAATTTGAGACAATTAGATCATCAAAATAAATACAGCACAAATTTGAAACTGTGTGTGTCCATTTACACACAGATTTTTTCAATAAATACAGTACAGTAATATAAATGTATTTTCTCTTCCTTATGATTTTCTTTTTTTTTTTTTTAAAGATTTTATTTATTTATTTGAGAGAGAGAGAGAGAATGAGAGACAGAGAGCATGAGACGGAGGAGGGTCAGAGGGAGAAGCAGACTCCCCGCCGAGCAGGGAGCCTGATGCGGGACTTGATCCTAGGACTCCAGGATCATGACCTGAGCCGAAGGCAGTCGCTTAACCAACTGAGCCATCCAGGCGCCCCCTTATGATTTTCTTAATAACATTTTATTTTCTCTAGCTTACCTTATTGTAAGAAAACAGTATATAATACATATAACATATAAAATATGTGTTAATTGGCTATTTATGATATTGGTGAGGCTTCCAGTTAACAGTAGGCTATTAGTAGCTAAGCTTTGGGGAAGTCAAAAGCTGTCTGTGGATTTTTTACTGCATGGGATTTGGCATTCTTAACCTAATTGTATATCCATAATTTTGTGGAATAACTGTGATAGAGTGATCAGTTAAAAAACTTCCACCAGGAAGTATATTATATTATTATAGTTTTTGAAGCAAGAATGAAATGGAAATCTACCTCAAATTGGAAACTAGAACAATGTAAAATTTCTGGCTAGTAATGACAATGTTATTCATGTATTTTTTAAATAGATGATGGTGTATCTCAGATACTGTAATATTTTGATGCCATACTAGAAACTAATCCATACAATTAAAACTAATGTAAACAATGTTATTTTCAAATCGAACTGGAAGTTATGCACTCTTTCAGATAGTTATACATTCCTTTGAAAACTTCAACTGCTTCTTTATTTTAGAGAGGGAGGGAGAGGGGGGTGGGAAGGGGCAGAGGGAGAGAGAGAATCTCTTAAGCAGGCTCCACGCCCAGCACAGAGCCCAACACGGGGCTCTATCTCACGACCCTGAGATCATGACCTGAGCTGAAATCAAGTCAGGCGCTTAACCGACTGAGCCACTCAGGCACCCCAACTGTTTATTTCTATTATTTTAGGGGTTATCCTTGAAATTTTACCATGAATACTTAGCACAGTGCAGTCCATAGTTAACAGATTAATCTTCTCTCAGATGATACAAAAATTTTAAAACACTTTAATTTAAATCACTCCTTGTATTAGTTGTCAAGTATTTTAATTCTGCCCTTTGTTTAAACTCTCACAAATTAGATATTTCACAAATATCTCACAAATTAGATACAGTACAAATAATGTTTGTTTAGGCTTACAAGTTTATCAATTTCTTTGTTCACCACTCCTTCTTGCTTCTCAGACCTTCCTTCTAGAATAATCTTTCTTCTTTCTTTTTTTTAATTTTTTAATTTTTTAATTATTTATTTATTTATTTGTCAGAGGAAGAGAGAGCAAGCACAAGCATGGGGAGTGGCAGGCAAAGGGAGAAGCAGACTCCCCGCTGAGCAGGAAGCCCAATGAGGGGCTTGATTTCAGGACCCTGAGATCATGACCTGAGCCTAAGGCAGACCCTTAACCGACTGAACCACCCAGGTACCCCTTTTTGTGTTAAGTTGTATAAGTTCTTTATATATTTTGCATATTAACCATTTATCAGATACATCTATGCAAATATCTTCTTCCATTCTGTGAATCATCTTTTTGTTTTGTTGATGGTTTCCTTCACTATGCAAAAGCTTTTATTTTGGTATAGTCCCAATAGTTTATTTTTGCTTTCATTTTTCTTGCCAAAGGAGACATATCTAGAAAAAATAAGATTACTGTCTAAGTTTTCTTTAAGCAGTTTTATGGTTTCGTGTCTCACATTTAGGTCTAATCTATTTTGAGTTTATTTTTGTGTGTGGTGTAAGAAAGTGGTCCCGTTTCATTCTTTTACATGTAGCTGTCCAGTTTTCCCAACACCATTTGTTGAAGAGACTGTCTTTTTCCTACTATATATTCTTGCCTTTTTTGTCATGGATTAATTGACCATATAATTGTGGGTTTATTTCTGGGCTCTTTATTGTGTTCCATTGATCTATGTGTCTATTTTTGTGCCACTGCCTTACTGTTTTGATTACCCCAGCTTTGTAGTATATCTTGAAATCTAGGATTGTGATACTGCAGTTTTTTCTTCTTTTTCAAGGTTTCTTTGGCTATTTAGGGTCTTTTGTGATCCCATACAAATTTTAGGATTATTTGTTCCAGTTATGTGAAAAGTATTGATGGTATTTTTATAGAGATTGTGTTAAATCTGTAAATTGCTCTAGGTAATATGGACATTTTAATATTGGTTCTTCCAATATATGAACATGGAGTATCTTTCCACTTGTTTGTGTCATCTTCAATTCTTTTATCACCATTTTATAGTTTTCAGAGTATAGATCTTTTACCTCCTTGGTTAAGTTTATTCCTAGGGATTTTGTTCTTTTTGGTATGATCGTAAGTGGGATTGTTTTCTTAAATTCTCTTCATGTTACTTCATTATTAGTGTGTAGAAATGCAAAAGATTTCTGGGTATTAATTTGTATCCTGTGAGTTTACTAAATTTACTTATCAGTTCTAGTAATTTTTTAGTGGAGTCTTTAGGATTTTTTATATAAGTATCATGTCATCTGAAAATAGTAAAAGTTTTACTTCTTCCTTACCAATACAGATGCTTTTTTTTTTCCTTGTCTGATTGCTGTAGCTAGGACTTCCAGTTGAATAAAAGCGGTGAGAGTGGACATCCTTGTCTTGTTCCTGATCTTAGAAGAAAAGCTCTTAGTTTTCCACCATTGAGTATGATGTTAGCTGTGGGTTTTTTATATATGGCCTTTATTAGGTTGAAATATGTTCCCTCTAAAACTACTTTGTTGAGAATTTTTATCATGAATGGATGGTGTACTTTGCCAAATGTTTTTTCTACATCTATTGAAATGACCATATAATTTTTATCATTTCTCTTGATATGATGTATCACCTTGATTGATTTGCAAATATTGAACCACACTTGCATCCCAGGAATAAATCCCACATGATCATGGTGAATAATTTTTTTAATGTATTGTTGGATTCGGTTTGCTAATATTTTGTTGAAGAATTTTGCATCCAGGCTCATCAAAGCTATTGCTTATAGTTTCCCTTTTTCTGTAGTTTCTTTTTCTGGTTTTGGTATCAAGGTAATGCTGGCCTCATAGAACAAATTTGGAAGGTTTCCTTCGTCTTCTATTTTTTGGAGTAGGTATTAATTCTTCTTTAAATTTTGGTAGAACTCACCTGTGAGGCCATCTGCTCCTGAAATTTTGTTTGTTGGAAGCTTTTTGGTTACTGATTCAGTTTCATTGCCAGTAACTGGTCTGTTCAAATTTTTTACTTCTTCATGATTCAGTTTTGGGAGGGTTTATATGTTTCTAGGACTTTATCCATTTCTTCTTGGTTGTCCAATGTGTTGTCATATAATTTTTCATAATATTCTCTCATAATCCCCTGTGTTTCTGTGGTGTTGGTTGTATTCTTCCTCTATCATTTCTGATTTTATTTATTTGAATCCTTTCTCTCTCTCTCTCTCTCTCTCTCTTTTTAAATGACTTTGGCTAAAAGTTTATGTTTCGTTGATCTTTTCAAAGAACCAGCTCCTGGTTTCATTGATCTGTTCTACTGGGTTTTTTTGGTCTCTATTTCATTTACTTCTGCTCAATTTTTATTATTTCCTGCCTTATTCTGGCTTTGGATAAACCCAGAGATTTTAAATAATTCCTTGTAGCTTGCACGTTTGGGTCATTCCATCTTCTGATTCTTTAACTATGTCATAAAATGTCATTTTATGTTCCACATCTTATGGAACTATATTTTATGATTCCCATGTCCATAGTCTTTTAGGGTCTAGGTCTGTTGTAGGTTAGCTATATCACTAATGTCATTTATTTCATTTGATGTTTGGTAATCCTTGCTTGTGGGCTTATACTTGGTTGAACTTAATCAGTGGAAAACCTGAGCCTAAAATAAGGATACTTTTAGCAAGGAAGAAGCCCTGAGTCAGGATAAGCCACCAACCTATGACCACTTCAGCCACCCTCAAGATTCCCAGGCTTAACCTGGGACACTAGGGGTTAGCAATTTCTTACCCCCACCTTGTCACCAGGCCAGGGCACAGTTTCTTGGCCACAGTGACAATTGGTTCCTGACTTTGAAGGAATCCCTCCTTTCATATGTGTTTGTTGTTTGCTGACTCCTCACAGCTTTTCCATTTTTCCCCCCCGGCGTCTTTGAGATTTGCCTTAATTCTTTAAACCGAAATACCAAAAATTATGTCTCATGAAGTATTTGGATTTTTTTTCCCCAATAAGAAGACCCCTCCTTCATAACACACACACACATGAACACACACACACAAAGGTATTCCATTCATTTTATTCCAAGAGCTATGAGCTCTGAAAAGAATTTTCACCCACAAGTCCCCCTCACAATTAGCTATGGATGACCCTCAACCCATTACATAGTTATTTCCCTAGGTCCTGAACATAATGCTTGAATATATTTCAGTAGCTGGAAAAATACTCACATTAGATTTCCAACTCACAGAGTAAGAGCTATAGAAAAATAGGTTCATGTGGAGCCTTGTATCTCTCTTTTTGTACAGATTAGTAAGTTAAGAACAATATCATACCCCTAGGAGAAGCACAGAGATTATTGCTACCATTGAAGGCTGGAAAATACACGGTGGTAATTCCAACATGCCCAGTTTGATTCTCTAGTTCAGTTTATGTAAAATATTATTGATTCTCAGAAAGGAATAATGAATTTTCATAACTTGGGTTAGTTGATGATGTCAACAAAAGCTACTATTTGAGACAATCTTTTTAATGGACTAACTTAGTATAGCCAATGGCACCTAGTAACCAGCTATTGCTCCAGTGACTTTATTTTTTCAATCTCAACAAGCAGAAAATAACAGAAATCATTAGATTCCCCTGAAAGAGAGAATAATACATCTTTGTTATCCTTCCTCAGGATACATCAACTCCCCAGCTTTGTGTCACAACTTAGTTCTCAGGGAACTTGTCTATTTCCCAGTCAACAACGTATCTCACTGGTTTACCACACTGAAGATAACAATATAACCTGAAGAGCAGAAAGTTGCAAGTTGCTTAGAGGCCCAAGTTAGACACAGACTCAACAGGAGATGGGAAGTATTCTTTACAAAATTAGAGGGATATGATACCTCAGTGAAGTTTTTGTCAGACCAGTAACTTGTTACAAGACAGGATATTCTCTCCAAAATAAAAAAATAAGTTGCAGTATCTCGTACCTACAATTCTTGGTAGGATCTTTGCATTTTGGAAACTATGCATATTATATTTACTAGATTATTTATTTTATGATCTGAAACTCTACCTGATTTGAATAAGGCCCAGAGAAAGAGAAGAGTCCTTCTTGTCTAAGCTACACTGCAAACAGCTTTGCCCTTTGATCCCCATGACAGCCAATTCAATGGCATGGCAAACTAAATGTCTTGGGCAGATTAAGATAAAGTATTACACATGTGGCAAATCCCAGAAGAGTCACAGTGAAGGCTCCCAAGAAAGGAAGAAAGCCACATCCTCTTTGATGTGTAACTGTTATTCTTTTGGGAAACAATTGCTTGCCACCGAGTCCTGCTAACCATAGGACATCTGGTGATCAGAAACCTCAGTTGACTATCATATACTTGGAGTTTTCAGATCTACCTAGCCCTAAAACTGACTTTAAGTAATGCACTCAACAATCAAGGAGAAGTTGGTATATTAGAGACCAGCTTCAGGAAGATCCTCACGGTAAAAATTGAAAAAGAACATTGTCCAGATATAGTCGGTTTATGTCTCTCATGCTGCCATCTCTCCCTCAGCTCACTTCATGGGCTCACACTGCTTCGTGAAAAGTTCCCTATGACTGAGTGATGTGGAAGAGAAATCTGTGGCTGACAAAAGACAGAGGTAGATCACCACGATATTAGACCACTCTTCAGGGTGCCCCTGAAGAGAAATAAAGTGAAGGAGAGAAATCTTCCCAGGGGGCAGAACTCAAGTACTTTTTTTGTCCATATTGTTCAAAAGAAGGTCCTGGTTGGTTAGACTGAATGTGTTCTCAAGCTCTTAGAAGAGATAGAATCACAGGATTGATGACAAGGAGAATATGTGTGTCTCACATTGCACTAATTATAATAGCTTCCCTGCACAAAAGTACAGTTACTGAGCCTGAATCCTTTAATATGGTAGAATACCTAATTGGACCAGGAAGCCATCTTGTGGCAGACTGATAATGCTGAATCCTGCTACATCCCCTGGAACAAACATTTGTTCTGGATTTGGATATTCCTTCCATGTTGGAGAGTCTTAAGTAACACCAACCATAAACTTACTGTATGTTTTTTTTCATTTTCATGGCACACAATATTGCTTCTGGGCAAGAAAGTCCTTTCACTATAAAAAGGAATAAGTCAATGCAATAAAAATTCACTGGTTATATCTGTTTCCCCATTACCCAGACGTAGTAGAAAATGCCTATTAAATACCCAGTTACCATGTCAAACTAGTACGTAACATTTTGCACTGTGAAATGCTATCCTACAGGATAAATGCTCTGGAGAGGATTCAATTTATGACTAGAAGACATGGGTCCCAGCAAGGAGTGAGTGGGGTTGGCACCTGTTATAATTACACCCAATGACTCATTCATAAAATATTTTCTCCCGATTTCCATGACTTTTTACTCTGCTGACTTGGCATTTTCAATATCCAAAGAGAAATGTTTCCGTCAAAGGATTTAAAAATATTTCGACTAAATTGGAGGTGGCAACTGCCATCTGTCCATTTGATCCTCTTGGGGACAATAAATAAAAGGGAAAAAATGGTGTTTGGTCCTGGCTCCCTAGGGGAAATAGAGTGACTAGCAAAATGGGAGCATAAAGGAGTCTGGCTAGAACCCAGTTGATCCCAATATGTTTATATTAAGTCAAGATAAATGGAAGAGTCCTGCAATCCAAGACAAATTGGACATCAAGAGTTCAGATTCTTCAGGAATGAAGGTTTCAGTGAGAAACCCAAAAACCTGAGGTGCTTGCTGAAGGCAATATCAACCATGGCTCATGCCAGTTGCATATTTTTTTCTTGCTGTGTTATTTATATATTCATATACCTACACAATGTCCTTCTCTTTTTTTTTTCTTTTCCCTCAGATAGTTAACTTTGATGTATTATACTTGTATTGCAGAATTTGAGATGATAATCTGATTGAGATCCTAAATAAACTTTAATTCCCCCCTTTGAGAGTTTCTGATCATCCAAAAGATTGCACAACTTTAAGCATTTTTTTTTTTGTGGAAGTTTAAGTTTGGGATTAGATATTTATTTTTGTGTACATACCACATAACACAATATACAAGATAAAGTATTTACTTGAAAAAATGTTTATTGGGGCACCTGGGTGGCTCAGTCATTAAGCATCTGCCTTTGGCTCAGGTCATGATCCCAGGGTCCTGGGATCGAGCCCCACATCAGGCTCCCTGCTTGGTGGGAGGCTTGCTTCTCCCTCTCCCACTCCCCCTGCTTGTGTTCCCTCTCTCGCTGTGTCTGTCTGTCAAATAAATAAATAAAATCTTTAAAAAAAAATGTTTATTGAATGGATATATGGAAATGAAGGATTAATGAATAGGTAGATGGATGAACGGATGGCTAGATGAATGGATGGATCTGTGGTAATAGCAAAGAAGAAATGTATGTGATCTTTTCTTTTAAGGGGAATTCTAAACTCTATTTCTTCTTTTGGAGTTTGAATTAGACATATATGTTAGAACATTAGTCTATTCTTTATGTCTATCCCTAGTTCATATCATCCATAATTTTATCTGAGTTTCATTACAAATAGTTTTCTTCAGATCTATCTTCTAATGCACTATTTCATTTTCAGCTGTGTCTAATATTCTATCCAGTATAATCGAGTTTTTATTTAAATGATTACATTTAAGTTTCTAGAGATTCTATTTGTCTCTTTGATACTATCCATGCCATATTCTCTTATACTTCTTCTTTTAATCATTTTAATACACCTTTTCAAAGTCTAATTGATAAATGTAACATCTAAATTTCTTCAGGTTATGATCCTGATATTTATTTACTGTCTTTGCTGATTCTGGTTCAGGATGAATGATTTCCTTAAATATTTTGTAATTTTAGATTGTGAGCTCATCTTCAGCATATCTATTTCTGTGGGAAAACTCTGTGGTCAAGTCTGGGTATTTGCTTTTCCAAGGTACCCATGGTTTCACTAACCTATAACTACTTTTCATGTTGATTCTCAGCTTGTGGATTCATGAATCATCAGAGTAGGATATATTTGAATCATGAACCCATAAGATGACAAGCCTGTGATTATGAAATTCTCTAGGGGAGGTTTTGTCCCCCAGCAACAAGGCTTTGCTTTAAAGCTTCTACATGGTCTCTTTGTGTGGGTGACCAGATTTATTTTCTAGTTACTCTTATGGAGCGTGTTACCCTCCAAGAATCTCATCTTTATACAGAGGTCTTAGTTCCAACTCCTGCCTTTTACAGGCGCCAAGCCTTGTCATCCATCCCTCCATGGTGTTACAATCTAAATCCCTAGGTTATCATGACTACTGGCACCCATCCTCCTACACACATGCGCATGCACACATACGTGTGTACACACGTACACACAAAGCAATAGCAGTAGCTGTTACAGTTTCAGATATGGCTTTTTATTCACTTGCTTCTAAAGATTATGTTTTGTAAAAGAAAAAATAAAGATTATGTTTTGTGAACTCATCTATGCATTTAAATGAGAGGTTTAACAAATATTCATTCAGAATTTCTAAGTGTTTCGTTATGGGAGAATTTGCAGGTTATGTAATATAAAATACTGTCTGGAGAGAAAGTCTCAAGTAGTAAGAAACTGGAAAGGTCTGTGAGATGATGAATCTAGGGGAGGGTTTAATTTGTTGAGAAAGGGAAAGAGAAACATGAATGCAAGGAAGGAGAAAAAAGCCTCCCCAGGCTGGAGAGCAGTACTTGTAAAGAATCGATAATGGGAAAAAGTAAAGCAGTTGGCTTCCATGACTGAGGGGAAAACTGCTGACCCAGGCAGAAAGGACTGTTAGATAAAGGGCCACAGAAGGGGTATGTGCTGGATATTGTGTTTTCTGGAGAGAGACTGTAATTCTATATCAAAGATCTATGAAATCACTATAAAAGGAAGCAAACCGTACATGTGGCTTTAAGAACAGCCTACCTTCCCAGTTCCATGGGGAAAGAGATGTAAGAAAAAATCCTGACAGTTTTTAAATGAAAGCTCATTTGACCAAAGGAGATATAACAGAGCTAGCAGGCAATTGTTGAAGTCTAAAAGGAGACTGAACCCTCTGATACAATTTGACATTGAACAACTGTTGACATATTAGCATCCACAAGCATTTCTGACAAGATATACTTCCCTCAGGCTGTGGACAAACCTGGAAGTGGGCAATTGACAGCCTGCAATATGCATACCACTTTTTACCAGCTTGACCACATTTTATGATTACAAATCAGTTTCCTTTGACGTGCCCCATTTTTCACTGCAGCATCTCTGTCTCGGTGTCTTTATCAGTTATAACTTCATCAGAGAATTTGAGTGCACCATTTACAAAATTGCTTTCTTGCTGAAAGTGAGAGTACAAAGCAGTGCAATTCTGCAGAACAAAAGAGAAGAAAGAAGTACTACCTAGAGACCCTAGCACAGATGGCCTTCATTTTTCTAACAAAAGACCCCTGTGAGGTGTTTTGCCAATAAATATCTTTATGTTTTACAGTCAGATGAAATTACCATTGAGGTGATCACGCATTCAGGTTTTCTCCATAGGTGGATAAGAGAAGAAAGTAAAGGCCTTCGATGTAATGCTTGTATGGTGAAACATTTGAGTACACACATTATCCACATGCAAGCTTCTCTCTCAAGTCCTCTAGCTCATAATATCACCAGTTATTCCTGTTGCAAATGAGAAATCAGCCCTCTTTACAGGCAGCTCTATTTTATGCCCTTGCCTGTCTGTGTTCCCAGCCTTCCCTAATAGACTGCAGGGTCTACAGTAGAGAACTGGCAAATCCTCTAATTTCTAGAAGCTGTCTGTACTGTCAGCTCAATTTTGGCTTCCTCTTCTATTGACAAGATTTGCTTGTATTTATTTTCTCATCCCATGCAGTAATGTAATGTGAACCATCACAGCAAGATCAGCTCCAATGGCTTCATTCACAATTATGATCCGTAAATTATGTATAACCCATGAATAAATAACCTGGTAAATATTATTTATGAAAGCAACATCATATCCTTAAAGTCACAGATTTCTTCCAGGATCAATCATGGCAAACAGAGATTGGCATTTGCAGTGTAGCTTCTGCTATGCCTCAAAGACCAGATCCCTGGGACCAGACCAGCTTCTCTGCATTCTAATCCTAACTGTGCCACAGAGCCACTAATCCAGAGCAGGTAAATTACCCTCTTTCTGCCTTAGTTTTTCGATCAGCAGAGTGAGAGCAGGCTACTATTTACAACTGGGCTAACAGAGTTCAATAAATGTTATTGAGCCATGACTATAAATGTTCTTGAAATATGCCAGCAAAACTACCAGGTGTTATTTTCCTAATGGCTAATTACTTCCAATTGTAAATATTTAGTTTAAAAGTTGAATCGAGGCCATTTTTATATGTCAGGGCCACTTCATATAACAAATTATCTTAGCCTAACACAAAATAAACACCTGTCACACTTGGGTATCTACCAAATCCTATAAACATGAGACGGGTAATTTATTTAGCAAAAAAACACCCCCCCATACACACACACACACACAAAACAAAAACCAAGCAAATAACAACAAAAACGACCAAAAAAAAAAAATACTTCCAGCTGCCCTCATGGAAAGTTACTGTCTGGATGAGTGTTAACTCCCCAGAGCCTTTGATTGGGTGGGTGGCTAACACTTTCCTGAATCTGTTTTGCATCCAGTCCAGTGAACAGGAAACAGCTAATGATAATCGAATTCCTACAGCCCTGCAGTGACCAGAAGCAACAAGGTGCCCATCTCTGCCCAGGGGGGAGGGGGTGGTCAACAGATTCACAAATGACATTGCTGTAGTCTGTCCTTGTACTTTTTCTCTTTTTCTTTCCTTTTATGGGCAGTTTCAGCAGATGGATCAGTAAAAGCCCCAGTGCTTTTGTACCCCTGAAAGGAGAGCCCTATTAAACCCAATGTGTGAATGAGTGAATCTTTCCTTCACCGACGTTCACTTTTCACTAGCAAATACTACCTGTTGAGCAGGGATGGTTGTTAAGTCAACCCTTCTCGAGCTTTAACAAGTGAGGGGGTCTGAATAAGCTATGACTTATTCCATCTTCAAGTTCCTCTCTCCTTCTCTTCTTCGTCTCTCATCACCTTCATATTTGATGTTAACATTTTTACAGAAGACTCACAGTAAATGTTTCATGAGTGGCCTTGCTTAATGGCTCTCCCCCCGTCCCATCATTTACATTTTTCTCCAACAATGTTCTCATCGCAGATGCTGCTTGGGGTGGGGTGAGACTGGGCGAGGATCAACAGCTCTCAGACACCTGTATACCTGGCACCTGCATCTTTGTCCAGTTGTAAAGAGAAAAATATGTCACCTTTTAAGTAGTCAAATCCTTCACATGTTATAAATAAATTGCATGCCTTACTCTTATGACGTGCCCTGGAATTCTCCTAAGGTAACTTCTTCTTCCCACTGCACTGACTGGGTCTCATGTATCATGTCCTTTGTGTTTTCAGACATTTATGTTTGAAGCACAATTTCTGTAAAAATGTAGAAAATTTATTTTAGGTAAACCAGTATCCATCAGCTCAAAAAATATCATTACAAAGAATCTAGCTCTACTACCTTGGGCCATTGCATCATTCTTGTACATGGCACTTAGAAAGCAACCAAAGGCTTGTGTTGCCATCCTCAGAGCTTTTGTGGCAATGACAGGGTCTGGGGCACTTACGGACTGTTCTCTTTCAGCCTGGATCCCACCAACCCATACAACATCAAAGGTGTGTTTATAATGTCCATCCAATCCCTGGCCCAGACTGTGGCTCAAAGTTTTCAGCCACAAGGTCAGTTCCTCCCACCCCAGTGGCAGCACCTGGCCATATCCGATATCCCTGGTACCCCTCCTTAGGAGCAGGCAAAAAACTCCCCTGTCTTGTCCAGGTCACACGAGGAGCCAGGACTTCTCACAGGAACTCAACTCACACCCTTCTTCCTGTCTGCAGGGATTTCGATCAGATGAACCTCTCTGGTCAAATCCTCTAGGCCTTGATGCATTCATGATCATTAAAAGAATCAGAACATTCCTTCGTCTTAAAAAGTCTCACTTTTAAATATGCCTTCTTGCAAAATTCGACTTCAGATTTCAGGAGCTAATTTAAAATGTTCTTGCTTTTCTTTTCTTCTCTTTTTTTTTTTCATCTTGTTCTCCCCAACTCCAGCCCCACCCCTACCCGAAACTCAATTTATCCTATATCCCTCCTCCCCCTTTGTGTTCCTGTTATAACAATCTTCAACCCCTCCAACGCAAAGAACGATCTCCAGAATAGTGTAGGGGAAATGCAAAAGAGAAAGCATATATATAGCTTAACAAATCATCCCCCTCACAAGCACCCATCTTATCTGCAACTCAGTTGAGCTGCCTGATATCCACAGCTCATTGCTTTGTTTCCCTCAGATCCTCCTTTTTTTTTTTTAAGTAGGCTCCAGGACCAGTGTGGAGCCAAATGCAGGGCTTAAACTCACAACCCTGAGATCAAGAGTCAGTCACCCAACCAACTGAGCCACCCAGGCTCCCCTCCCTCAGAGCCTCTTAACAGGTTGAGCCATATCCTCTATAGTTCTTCCTCCTGAAACCTTTCCTGGCACCATCTCCCTTTTCCCTCTTTCTCTCTTTAAATCACTCTCCTCTTTTCTCTGCCCCTCACCCACTCTGGGGATGGAGTCTTCACTGTTACCTGAACTTCTTTTTCTTCTCATCTCCGTGACTCTATCCAAACATTTCACTTGTCCTTCAATTTTTACCATTTGACTTACATGTCATCACCTCCGTCCTTTCTGGTGCCCGTCTCTAGAAATGCTTCCTTGGCTGACAACATACATTTTAAGTTTTAAAGGCTTTTGATTTAGCTCTTCCCCCACGTGCTTCCAGAACACAGTTGGGATATTTAATGTTGTGACCCAGGGAGTTTTTGAAGTTATAATGTGGGCATCCATTCTTAATCTAAGGCCCAATGGAAGAAAAATCCCTTAGCAAGAAGAAACCCCAACCATCAAAATTGAGGACACAGGACTGGAGAAAGTACCCAGCTAGAGAAACATATTCAGGGTTAGAGGGAGAGCTACAACAGGGTCTAGCAACAGCAAGAGGCTATTTTTCAAGTTACAGTTTTTCAGTAAGGCAGGCAGCCAGCATTTTGCAGAGCACAGCGAAGGAAAAAAACCTCTATAAAAACTGCACTTAAAATGAACAGTTATATTTGCATATTCATTGACTGGAGGCAATTTGCAACTAATAATAAGAACCCTGAGAGCAGAGAAAGAACAAACCCCACCACTCTTTACTGAGTGTTTACCATGTGTTGGGCAGAATGCAAAGTGTTTTACAGCATTATCTTAATTTTCACACCAACTCTATAATGGAACCATTATTTTAGCAATCTCACCAAGAGGGAAACGGGTTCAGAGAGGTTAAATAAATTGTCCCAAATCACACAGCATATATGTGCAGAACCCAGGTAGTAGTAGTCATAGGACATAAGGAGGGTCTGGACAATACAGGAGAGGAGCAATCTAAAACAGACCCTTATCCTATAGAAGGACAGTTATCTAATATTTAATGAAAAAGAACATGATTCTGACATCAGAACCCCACTCAGTATATATCACCAATGTATATATTTAAACTTTAAAAATTATATAATAAAATAATGTCACTCTCTTTACAGAAGAAGGACTCAGACCTTCTGAATGACTTATTTTTATATCTTCATAAAATTATATGTTTGAGGACCCCTCTGACTATTGTCAACAATAGCTACATAAATATTTCAGTCAATACTCTGGTAGAAAGAATGGAAAACTAGACAAATAGTCCCCTTACTACAGAACTATATCTTAGTGTTTTAACTTGGTGTGCCAATTAATACTCTAGTTCGTATTGTGTTGTGTGACACGATTCTATATTATCTTGAAAAGAAACAAGAGGTTCTCGCTTTTAATCATTTTAAATCATATGCTAACATTTTCTCTTGTTTAAACAAGAGGATTTTTGTCCTCTATGTATTCTTTGCAAAGTGTTCTAGTGCCTGAGAAATTATTTCAGTTATTGCCAAAACATGATGAGAGAGCAATCATTTTACATTATGTATATATTTCATAATCATAGTTCTTTTTAGTTCATAATCCTATTAATTCTTTTGGTCTAATTCCTTTTTGGTAAATATTTGTACTCCAAAGTATTAGCATACGTACCTAGATAAATACCTTTCAATTCTCCCTCTTGGAATCTGATTAGGAAATGTGATGGCAGGGTGCCTGGGTGGCTCAGTTGGTTAAGCAACTGCCTTCGGCTCAGGTCATGGTCCTCGAGTCCTGGGATCGAGTCCCACATCGGGCTCCCTGCTCGGCAGGGAGTCTGCTTCTCCCTCTAACCCTCCTCCCTCTCCTGCTCTCTGTCTCTCATTCTCTCTCTCTCAAATAAATAAATAAAATCTTAAAAAAAAAAAAAAAAGAAAATGTGATGGCACCATTACATTGTAAACTCCTTGAGTTTACACAACTTATTAATGGTGTTAGCAGAGTGCTGGGCACAATAAAAGGTACTCGATAAATATTTGTTTACAGACTTAGTAATATTACTACTACTAATAGTAGTAGTAATAGTACTAATAGTACTACTACTAGTAGTAATAATAATTAACATTTCCTGAGGGAAAGTAAGAATTTACCATGTGTTCGGCATTGCACTAGGTTTTAAACTACTTTTCTCATGTGAGCTTCATGAGAACACGTTATTTCTATTTTGCAAATAAGGAAATTCAAATTTGGGGAGGTCAAGTCCCTTCTCAAGATCCCACATCCAATAAGTGAGAGCACCAGATTCTGTCCCAGGCGTATCTGATTCCAAAGCCCACCACTGAAATAGTATACCATACTAGGATCTCACTCCCTGTCAACTTTCCTACAAACCTGCTGAATAACCTTTTAACCTCACCATTTCCTTTCTCATTTCCTTGCAAAACAGATATATTTACAAACTTCATTCCCCATACCGCTCTAATTCACATGCATGCTCCCGTAAGGAAATGTCAGATCTTACCTTGTATGTTCATTATTTATGCTTCTTCCCAGTGCTGCACTGCTAAACATTTAACAATCGACTCTGGGATGGGGGGTTCAAAAGGAGCCCTGATTTGTAGCCTTTGTCTGATTTCCATGCTATATCTTCTGCTACCACGGATGACTTCCAAGCCACTAAGATGATGCCACCGAACACAAAGTCGGAAAAGATGTGTAGAAATGACTTTCTCTGGTGCCAAGGTATTTCAGCATACCCACCAACTCTTCCCCATATTGAGTAGTGTGAAGCTGGAAAAAAAATTTCAAAAAGTCCTCCCTGTTAAGATTAGCTTTGGATGAGTACCTAGGAAACACTCCTGTCTGTTTTAAACACTCACGTACTGTCTGATGAATTTAAGTGTTTTTGCTTTTCTAGATCAGTGGTCCTCAAAGTGCGGTCCCCAGACCAGCAGTATCAGCATCACCCGGGGAACTGTTACAAATGCAAATTCTGGGCCGCATCCCAAACCTACGGGATCAGAACTTTGGTGGTGATAGGGGGAGGTTAGCAGTCATTGTTTTCAGGAGCCTCCAGGTGGTTCTGATGCACCGTAAGGTGAGCGCCACTGTTGTGAATTTCAAAATCTCTCTGCCAGTTCAGCCCACAAGGGAAAGAAGTCAACGTACAGAAAGCTGATGAGGGGAACCCTATGTCAATTTTACCGGAAAAAGAAGTGTAAGTGGTCAGAGGCAAGTAAGTATGTAACACAGACCGCCGAGTAAAATGTCTCACCACTAACCCAAGTACCTCGCACATATGAGTCAGAAGTGAACGTAAGACCAACCTGCGGGAGATTTCTCCACAACAGAGATTTTCATTGGCTCTTTGAGACTCACCCAGAAGCAGTGTCTTAGCAGGTATCAAAAGAGAAGGGATCCAACTGGAAAGGCTCACTCTTTAGCATAAAGCTGGAGGAACTCTGTACTTTACATAAGGGAATTAAAAACACAAGTTCCCTAGCTACACACCACCTGGGTTTTCCGTGGGTCTACTTGAGAGTTACTTTTTTTCTGCCTACCTCTGTAGTTCACCTGCATCAGATTCTCCTGAAGGGCTTCTTAAAACCCAGACTGCTGACTTCCCTCCCCTCCCCTACCACAGCCAGTTCCTATTCCAGCGGGGCTGGGATGGGACCCCAAATTTACATTTGTAGCAAGTTTCTGGTGAGGCTGCTGGTGTGGGGTCTACACTCTGAGAACTCTGGCCCTACCTGCAGGCTCTACATGTGCTCCCGCTGTGGGTAATGCTCTTGATGCGCTCAGGAGCTGTTGGATTTTACCCAGAGGCTGGCCCGATGGCGGGGTAGGTGAGGACATGTGCACGCTGGAACTGGCAATAGCAGAGCTTTCATTTCGGTAAAGCCATCACCGCAAAACAGAAACACAGTTTAATCAGAGCCATAATTGGCGCGTTGCATACGGATTTTCATTTACTCTGCTGCATCTCCTTTTACTCAGAAGAGGCATTTGCTGCAGTTTTTAAAGGGAAATTTTTATAATTAGAGAATATACGTGTAATCAATTTTGGCTTATGGGAAGGCTCTTCTAGAAATCAAAATGCATACTGGCATCAACACACAAATATTCCAGAAACAAACATTATGCAATTTACAAGGTGTTCATTAATATCCCAATATACTATTTCTAGCATCTCATTCAGGAGCCAGCTGATACTTTCTCTGGGAAGACTCGGTGTTCCTATTATTGAAATGACCCAAAGGCAGCAAAGTAGTGAGTACAGCCTGTCTTCATCATTCTGCTCCTAACCACATAAATAACCAAATAGCATTCATTAAGTTTGCAGATGGCATCAAGCTAGAAGAGAAATTACCCCAAGGGGAGAACAAATTTTAAGTATAGTATGACATTAATAATTTGGAGCAAAGAAGAGAAAATATAACAAACGTTATCTGAGCAAGGCAACACACTGAAGGAGAAGATCCAAACTGCAATGTAAAAAGGTCAATAATCCATGCAAGTTTGTCATTTATTTATTTATTTATTTATTTATTTATTTATTTATCTATCTATCTATCTATCTAGCAATTAATTATTGAGCACCTATTATGTGCCAGGCTCTGGGGATAGAGTGATGAGCAAAACAGATATTGTCTCTCACGGAGCTCACAGACAAGAGAGAAGAGAGGCCTTAAACTAGTAAATAAACAAACAAAAAATGTAATTTCCAATCATGGTCAGTGCTTGAAGGAAAAGAGCAGACGAATATGAAAAAGAAGAGCTCAGTGTGTGAGGAGGGACTATTTAGGTAGAGTGGTTGGTTAGGGAAGCTTCTCTGAGGAGGGCACATGAGCCAGAACATGAAAGATGAGATGCAGTCAGTTTTGGAAGGACACTATTCCAGACAGGGAGGACTGGTCCAGGCCAAGCCAATATCCTGCAGTCATTCCCTGGGCAGGAAAGGTGACACCAAGACCTTTCCTTGGAACTGAAAGACCAGTGTAGCTTGAGCACAATGAACAAGAGAGAGGGTAGAGGGAGATGAGGTGGGAGAGAAGGCATCCAGGAAAACAGGCGTCAGCAGCTAAATAACATTTTAGAGCGGGGGGTCAGCAAACTTGTCCTGTAAATGGCCAGATAGTAAATAGCATAGACTTTTATGGGCCATAAGGTCTTTGTCACAAGTACTCAACCTTCTGGCTGTAGCAAGAAAGCAGCCTTCCACAATACTTAAGTGAATACTTTTTGTGGCTCTGTTCTAATAAAACTTTATTTACATAAACAGGCAGTGGGTAGACTTAGCCTGCAGGCCAAATTCTTTCTTTGGGCCCCTGGAAGCATAAAAGCAGGTATGAGAATGTACTAGAAAATGTTAAGTAGGAGCAGGAAATTAATCTTCTAAGTGAATCAGACCAGCTACATTAGTCAGGCCGTCACTCCATGAAATGTCTTCCTTGGGCTCCACACTCATGTGGGATATAATTAAACATGCATAGGTTCTAAAATAGTGATGTTACAGCTTTGGAAAACTCTGACCAAGTGCACAGTTTAAATGAGTTGATGTGTTCAACCGGAACAACAGAGAAAAGTAATAAAATTGTTTTCATGTGTCCTGAGTGTTATTTTGCTGAAGATGTATCCAACTATTCACAGTGTTGCAGGAGCAGAAAGACACAGGAATCAGAGGGAAGGGAGCCATGAGAAGGAACTGGAGCTGGAACAGAAACTGGAGCTGGAACAGGAACTGGAGCTGGAGCTAGAGCTGGAGCTAGAGCTGGAGCTGGAACTGGAACTGGAGTTGGAGGTGGCAGAAGCCAGTGGCCTGACCAGGCAGACTTGTGAAGAGTGGTTCCTGCTGGCTCTCCTCCCTGCGTCTGTGGCACACCAGTCTACTTGGGAGTAGAGGAATATTTTAATCAGTGTGTCTTAGATATACCACTGTTTAAAGGAACGCCATATTGTACACTTTTGTCAAGTGAACAGTTGTCCCATCATTCATCCATTTCTAAACACAGCATTTTCCTATTTAAAAAGAAGCAGCTGGGGCGCCTGGGTGGCTCAGTCATTAAGCGTCTGCCTTCTGCTCAGGTCATGATCTCAGGGTCCTGGAATCGAGCCCCGCATCAGGCTCCCTGCTCCACGGGAAGCCTGCTTCTCCCTCTCCCACTCCCCCTGCTTGTGTTCCCTCTCTCGCTGTGTCTCTCTCTGTCAAATAAATAAATAAAATATTTTTTAAAAAAAAGAAGCAGCAGGCATGTATTGATCACTGACTGCATGTCAGGTGTGCTAAGTGCTTTACATGCATTCTCATTAGCTCCTCAGGAAGTCAATATTATTCTCCCCCTCATTTACCAACAAGGGAGTCCTTGCTGTTATTATCCTCATTTCCCAGAAAACTTAGACTTAAAAGATATTAAATAATTTCCCCAAGGCCAAATAGCTAATAAATGGTAGACCCAACTTACTTTAATTTTTACAATAAGGCAGATTAAGTGAGGCACAGCTGTATTTACATTTTCAAAAAATAGCACTGCGTAATATAAATCATAAAATTTCCACGTTTTTTTGATCAAAGGGTCAAAGGTTAGAATGCACTTTTGACTATAGCCAACTTAGCTCATCACAATTCTGTAAACATTTCCAGAAGCTCAGTGATTTCTATTTATTGTCTATGTGCATGTGAGTACTATGTGAAGAGGCTCAAATCTTGGAATATTCTAAGATGTAGGTTTACTTTTCTAAGCTCTCCTAATATCTCTTGCAATAATTAGGGTTTTAAATTTCTTGAAACATAGGAAGCATAGTTGTTTTATCTAAAACAACTCTCATATCTAACTTCTATATCTAAAGTATTTGTGGGTCTGTGTCTGCTGTCTCTTATTTTGTTCATTCTTACTCTTGTGTCTTACTTCCTTATATGCTTAGATATCTTTTACTATAAGATGCTCATTTCTTTCAGAAAATTATTTGTGAGGGGGCGCCTGGGTGGCTCTATCGGTTGAGGATCCAACTATTGATTTTGGCTCAGGTCGTGATGTCAGGGTCCAGGGATCAAGCCCTGCATCGGGTTCTAAGCTCAGCGGGGAGTCTGCTTGAGGATTCTTTCTCTCCCTCTACCCCTTCCCCCTTGCTCTCTCTCTTTCTCTCTCAAATAAGTAAATAAATCTTTAAAAAAAAAATTATTTTGACAATTCTTTGAGGCCTAGGATAAAGGTGCATTCCCCCAGAGAGGATTGGAATTTACACTTCCCAAGTGTTTGGAGGCTCTGCCAATTTAAGGCCTACTTTAAACAAAATTCACAGCTTGGATTTCATTAGACTGCAAATCTGGGAATTTAGGCTGCAAATCTTTGTTGGGATTAGCATGCAGTTGCATGTCACGTTTCCCTCCTTCTGTCACTGGTTGGCACCAAGGTAAATATCTTTGCATTCTCTTGGAGGAGGGTGTGAGGTGAATATTTCTGGTTTACCCTTTCACTTTGAGGTTCCAGCCTGATGAGCAGAAGGGTCTGTTGTTTCCAGTTGTCACCTTGGGCTTTGTCTGGTTCCCCACACCTTTGAGGCCAGCGTGGCAAACCCACCAGCCATGCAATTGTCCTCAAGGCAGGAATGGCTTTGGGGATCGCTTACCTCTCCGGGTCCCACCTTCACTTAATTTTGGCTTAATAATTCTGTTGTCAGTGCTCTGATGTTCCTACAAAGGGGACTTTTAAGTATTTTGTAGCATTTTAGTTTGTTGTATAGTAAGGAATTAACCTTATTCAAAGAGAAGTCTGGCCTTTGGTCTTGTTTCTGGGGAGGTTGATCTCTAAGGCCTCGGAATGTACTGCCTGAAAAGAGTGTCTTGCTTTACCTAAGGGCCTGGGGTCACACCAATAGTCTAACAATGGGATTTAGGGTGGGGGCTCTGAGTCACTCAGCATCAGCTCTGGAGGGGGGAGCCACACAGGCTACCAACCATGTCTTTAGTGACTGAGGCCCAGTAAAAACTCTGGCCCACAAGGCTCAGGTGAGCTTCCATTTTTGGCAATACTCTGTACATAGTGTCACACTGGGAGAAGGTAGCTCTAGCCATGACTCAACGTGGACGGAGTAATGGAAGCTTCATACATGAAGCTTTCCTGGATTCTTCTCCCCTGCTCTGCCCTTGGCAGATTTGAATCTGTATCCTTTTACTGTAATAAACAATAACCATTGATATAATGGCTTTCAGGGAGTCCTCTAAGTACTTCTAGCAAATTATCAAACCTGTGGGTATCTTTGGGAGCCCCAAACTTGAAATTGGTATCAGAAGTAAGGATGGTCTTGGGGACTTCCCAACTCTGCAGTTATTTTCAATGGAAAGTTGTTGCTTTCAGTGGGAAGAAAGTCTCATTACCTAGCTAGCCATATGATTAGAAATGGAAGAGTCTGTAATAATTAGGAAATGCAACACAATCCTGCCCTTAGTCCATGTTTACATACAGAACTATTTACTCGAGTTAAACAGTATGATTGAACTAATTTTAATCAAAATATCAGAACCATCTTTTAGGAATCAGACCTAGTCAAACCCTGACTGGATGGTTTTCAACAAAGTAAATGTCATCATATATGTGTGAATATATACACATGTAACATATGTATGTATATGGCTATATTTCTATAAATAGACCTAAGAAATTAGCCCTGGCTTAGTAATCAAGAGACATGGGTTATACTTATAGTTTTGACTTTACCACTTTCTAGAAAAGTCAACTTTGGTAAGTAACCCATCTTCTTGGAGTCCACTTCCTCATAAACCGAGTGACCTAGGTCGGGGATTCTCACTGGGGTAATTTTGCCTACCAGGGTTCATTTTGGAAATTGTTAGGGCTACTTTTGGTTGTCATAACATTTGGGAGTGCTATTGGCATTTACAGGGAGCCAAAGATTTTAATATTCCATGACAGAACTGCCCAAAAAAGAGTGGTTCTGCATCCTGCACATATTTTGGATGTTTTATCAGACATTTGTTTAGGTGAAACATCTGTTTATAATTGTCTGAGCCTGGAACCTAACTCTATTTTATATGTAAAAATAATTCATGTTTTTGCATCATTTTAATGTGCACAGAATTTTCCAGATTTATAACCACTATGTAAATCAAGGGAAGATTGTACATTGTCCTGTTTGGCACCTTCCCAGCAATGCCACTTATGTGTTTGAGTTACTGAGACCACCCACCTGCATGAGTCTGCATGTGTGGCTCTTACACTCAGGTCCCTCACTGTAGTCCTAAACGGAGCATTTACATATTGAAATGTAGGTTGTTATATCACTTTCTTTCATTTCTTATTTGTATTACAGTCAGTGGATCCATATTTTTTATGGATCCATATATATATATATATATGGATTTCATTTCTATGTGGGGTCCTAGTCAGCCTGTCAAATTTGCCCTACACCCACATGGAGAATGACTTTGGATCTCCCTTTTTTATGAAAAGTTTTCCATATTAAGAATCTGTCAAGGTAAAGAATTCATAAACTCTTTCTTCCTTCATTTCAGTGAATTAGTCTGGTTTGGGTGTTGTGTGGTAAATAACTTTGGGTATGTTTCTAAGCCACCCTGCCCTGTGTGACTATATTAATACCTGCTCCCTCAAGGTATGGTCTATTATCAAGGATGATCCCCTGGTTCAGAGAGGAAAAAAGGGGCCCATCAATTTCACTTTCAGAGGTAGCCTCTGCTCAGGACAAGGTGAGTATGTCTTTATTTCAGCATAATACATTTCAGTGAACTTACTACTAATAGAATCACACTGATGAGTAAGATAATGCCCATCATCACAAAAGACTTGTAATCTAACTGGGGAGAAAGTCTTAAACCCAAAAGACTATGCCATGATGCAGGGAATAGAAGAATCTGAAGTGTGAAGTATAAGCAAAATGCTATGGGAGAACTCATATGGGGAGTAACTAATATGACCTGGGAGAATGAGGGAAGGTTTTAAAAGTGGAATGGGGTATTTCAGGCAGGGGGTACTCCATTAACAGGGGGTGGAGTAGAAGCTAAAGAGTGTAAGGCAGGCCATGGGAGAGTCTGGTTAGTGATCTCAGAAAGTTAACATCAGTAAGGAGTCTTGGACAAGGTAGGGCTGGAAAGGAAGGTTGGGCCCCAGTCATGGAGGGCCTTGAAAGCCAGCCTGAGGAGTCTGGACAGAATTCTGCAGGCAATTCTACAGAAAGCCATGAAGTGGTTTTTGTTTGTTTGTTTGTTTGTTTTTTTAAGATTTTATTTATTTAACAGAGAGAGACACAGCGAGAGAGGGAACACAATCAGGGGGAGTGGGAGAGGGAGAAGGAGAAGCAGGCTTCCTGCCGAGCAGAGAGCCTGATGCGGGGCTCGATCCCAGGACCCCAGGATCATGACCTGAGCCAAAGGCAGACGCTTAACGACTGAGCCACCCAGGCGCCCCGAAAGCCATGAAGTTTTGAGAAGAGTAATATGACCGGAGCCCTCCCTGGTTCCTGAAAATTTTCTAGCTGGTCTAAGATGCATTAGGGGCCAGGAGAAGATAGGAAGAAAGGAACTTGTGGTAGTAAGCAGTTGTACCAGTCCAGATGAGACTAGCAAGGTGGGAAACAGAGTAGCTGAACTGGAACAAGAGGGTGGAGGGAGAGACTTACGGGGGGCAGGATTAGGGGGAGGAAGGGTACACCTTGACTCCAAGGGCTCCGGCCTGCCTGCATGAGCTCCCAGTGATGATGTTGTAACCCTGATACTGCCAACTACCAGGGGAGGGTTGCCCAGGAAGATGGAGGTGATAACGAGCTTTGTCTTTAGACCAGTGGATTTTTTTTTTAAAGATTTTATTGATTTATCTGTCAGAGAGAGAGAGAGTGGGCACAAGCAGGGGGAGCAGCAGGCAGAGGGAGAAGCAGGCTCCCCGCTGAGCCAGGAGCCCGATGCAGGGCTCGATCCCAGGACCCTGAGATTGTGACCTGAGCTGAAGGCAGACGCTTAACTGACTGAGCCACCCAGGCGTCCCTAGACTGGTTGGATTTGAAGGACGGATACTATATTCATGTGGAGATGTCCAGCAAACTATTAGAAAAAGAGACCATGTGCTCAATAATTTCCAGATTATCTGGCACTTCTCTATTGCCCTCTCCTCCTCTGAAAAAGGCCGTCTCCTCTGTTAAAGCTGAAAGGTTACAGGTAGCTCTGCAGTTAGAAGCTTATGCTCTGGACCCCACTGACTTAGACTCAAATACTAGCTTTGTCACTCTCTAGCTGTATGAGCTTGGCTGAGATCTCTAAGCCCTCAGTTTACTCACCTATAAAATGGTGATAATAAAAATGTCTTTTGCATAATGTTGCTTTAACAACTAACTGAGTTAAGATCTGGCATAGTTAAGTGCCTAAAAATGTTACCTGTTATTCAACCTGATGACTTACCATTCGCCAAACGTACCCTGAACTTTCCTCCCTCCCGTCCTCTGCCCCTGCTGCTTGCTGTTCACAGCTCACCATGCTCTCCACCCTAGCCCCACCCTACCCACCAACCGGATTCATTCCTACTAGTCACCTACTCCCTACTCAAGATCCTGAAATCCAACCGACTCCTGACTCTCAGAGCCAGGGTGGGAATGTGGAATTATCCACAAGATTGGAAGAGTCTGCACATTCACTGTTCTGATTACACAAAGTCTTGGCTGGCTCGGAAGGGGAAATCCAGATTTTATTCTGTTATAGAAAATACTCTGATTCTATGAGGTGATCTAATACGTTTTAATAGAGGGAATCATGTAGCAGATCTTGTGCCAAGATACAGGCTTTATTGAGTATGAAAAGCAGAAAAATGAGAACTTGGGAAGCCCAAACAAATTTGGACACATCTAATGTTTGCTTTTTTTTTTTCATGGACATTTGAGCACTTTTTCCCTGGCACTTCTATCTTGGATTCCTTTTTGGCAACATCTTCCCAGGTGAAAGTGCTACCAGTCAGTTCTTTCCTGCTACCTTCCACCCACGCTTTGTTTTGGCAAACGTAACTTGCCTGGGAGCTGCGGAAATGCTCCTCTGTACAGCCCTGGATGCCAAATTGGAAGAAACATTGTTCTCTGTGAAATTAAGATAAGAGTTCAGAAGGGCCGATCTGCTTCAAAATATGATTTTAACCATTTTTTTTAAGTTAACTGAAACAGTAGCTCAATGTCATTCTTTGGGTTTCTACTTACTAGAGTATCTTTCTTTTGTTTTAGAGCAGTTCCTATAGCAATACAATGAAAATAATCTTTATTTTTTGCTCAGCTGCAAAGACAGAACTCTAAATTATTCCTTACCCTCGTTTCTTTTCAGCACATACAAAAGCCAGTGTTTCCTCTGCCCCAATAAATCAAAGCCTCAAAAAGGGCAAGGCAGCTAATCAGAGAACGTAGTTTCCACTAACTAGACAATGAAATCCAGTGTCTGTCATCTTTGGAATTAATAAGAGATAAAGGGCCACTTTACACAAAGTTTCCAAACCAGGTCAGGAAAGAGTCAGGACACAGAATGGATTTGTAAACCTGGTCATTACATTCATCTAAGACCGTATAATCCAATAAAAGATTGAATTTCCATCTGCACCTTACAGCCAAAGGTGAATGTCTTCAATACATTTCCCATAGGACCAAAGACTTCATTTTGCTTTTGAAAAATATATTTTCAAAAAAGAAATAAATATTTTTGAGCCGGGACTGATAAGGAAAACGTTTCTGAGAGGAGGCAATATTGGAAATAAACCGTGAAGGATGTAGGATCTTTTAACAGTCACAAAGATGCATAAACATTTTGTAGGAATGGATTGACTCAAATCAATCCTGCCCTAGAGATCCAATTCACTAGTTTTCCAATATTAATGCCCCCAGTAATTAATGAAGCCAACATCTATTGACTGTATTCTCTAAATCAGATATCACTGCTAAGCATGGAATTAAGAAGATGAATACAACACTGGACCTCCCTCAAGGAGCTCTCACTCTTCAAAAAGCTCCACTGTTGCTTCATTTTATTACACAAAATAAAACATGAGAATCATTATAAATTGATCCTGAGGTCCATTTGGAAGCTCTACGTGAAAGTTTTGCTTCATAGCAATTTTTCTGTAAAATGAAATCGAACGAGCAAAGACACAAAGAAGACAGCTTTTCGAGGGCAGAATGTAGTTGCATAAATTTACCTTAACCGTAGCCACAAACTTAGTAATTCTATAAAACTGCTTGAAAACAAAAAAGAAAAAGTAAATGGCTAACGCTTATGTTACAGCACTTCTGTAAGGACAGAATAGTAAAAAATATCAATGTATTTGGAGTCTTAGCTAGAATCCAAACAGTGCTAATATCTAGGATTTCTGGCCTGAGTGTGTTTATATCAGAGACCAAGAGATTTACTGGGAGAAACTCATTTTAAAAGAAGAGAGAATTCTGCACATGGGCTTGGTTCAAAAAATGGTGTGTTCATGTATAGTACTCAAAATTTGTCTTTAAGTCCAGCTGCTGGCTGGGCTGGGTTGGGGACTTCAAATTTTAAAAAACGATAAATCGATTTTTACTAAAAACTTTATAGACACTGGGGTGTGGGATAAGACTGCTTTGGGATCCATGTCACCGAGTGCAGCACAAAATGGAGAGAATCTACATTTTCCCTACTTCTGTGCACTACACAGCTGAATTTTGGCTAATGGAAGTCTCCAAGGCAATGGCACCCTTTTACTCCACTGGCATATCCAGGAAGGTGAGGTGGCACACTTCACACAGGACAGCCCCCCTGGGGGACACCTTAGCAGTGGAGATCACCTGCACCCAATGATGCTGATTAAGAAGAAAATGAAGCATGTAGCAGATGCCTTGAGGTAAATGACAGGCGGTAGACGATATATATGAGCACCCCCTAGGGCACCGTAGATATAATTTGAGCATTTTGCAGTGAGTTGCAGGACTTTCCATAGTAGGTGGGGATAAGAACCAGAGATACGGTTATTCCTGCTCATCTGACCCCATTTGTCTGCTTCCCTCAGCTGGAGTGGACTACACACACTACATAAACAGAAGTTACCCAAATGTTAGGTGTTAATTCATTTCAAGAATATGCTGAATTATTCTCTAGGAAGAAAAGCACTCACTTATCTGAAATTTAGTAACATATTCAACAACTTCTTTCCATCTGTGGTATTTCTGGTCAAGCACTCATACTTTACACCATTGTGACCATAACATACTTCTGAACATGACTGTGTGTGTATGGGGTGGGGGGGACAAACACAAGAGAATTAAGAATACAAGGGAATAGGATTTGTTCGCCATGAAGACTGCCTTGTTCTCCTAGGAACCAGTGACACTAAACAACAAAAAAGGATTCCTGGTACTTTTGGAAATTACATAAAAGGTAAATTGAACTTTAGTCCAGAGGACATACCTGTAAAATGTCTGGTTTGGGGCTGGATTCCCTTTCTCATTTAAAGATTTTTGCAAAAGGTTTTCTGCCCACAAGAGAAGACTCTGAAAAAGAACTCATTTTAAAAGATGTGAAAATGCTCAAAATGGGTTATCCTGCATGGTTAGACCTAAACTGACTGCAAATGGAAAAGTATGTATCCTATCGTACTTTCAATGGCCTTCAACAATAATTAAAAGCAGAGTAGGAAAAAGCACTGACAAAATTCTTTGGTGAAGACATTCTATGATAGTTTTTTTGGAATTAGAAAGCCTCTTCCTATTTTGCAACAATGGTCTTCCTTTCTTCTTCTCCATCTACCTTGTGCTCTGCTACCAGATTAATTTTTCTAAGGCATCACCTTCATCATGTCATTCTTCTGCTTACAGCCTCAGAAAATAAATTTCATAGGCAACGGGAAGGAGGAGTGGCAGAGAAGAGCAAATTCATAGAGTAATACCTACAGCTAAAATGTATTGTGCACTCTGTGCCAAGCACTGTTCTAAGCACTGGGCACACAGTGACCCATGTAATACTCAGAAACTCCTATGAGATAGATGCTAATTTTTTACCCCATTTTAAAGATAGGACCAAAGAACTAGCTCAAGATTATACAGATGACATTTCAACCCAAGCAGTTTGATGCCAGGCCTCTCTCACTCTTATTTATTTATTATTTATTTTTAAAGATTTTATCTCTTTACTTCGAGAGAGCATGTGTATGGGATTGGGGGAGGGGCAGAGAGGAAGAGAGAGAATCCTAAGCAGACTGTGGTCTGAGCACAGAGCCCGACTCAGGGCTTGATCTCACCATGACCCTGAGATCATGACTTGAGCAGGAATCAAGCGCAGGATGCTCAGGCGACTGAGCCACCCAGGAGCCCCTTAACCACTACATGTAAATCCTAAAGCTCAAGAGGCCCTCAGGGGCAGACACACACACACACACACACACACACAATGTTTCCTGTTCATGTTGTGCTTGATCCCTGAGAACTTAAGACAGGCATTCAGTGCCTTCCACATTCTAAGAATTCTTTCCTATTTTATCATTAATTGTCCCCTCTTAATTCCTCCAATCTAGCCAAATGTTCTTGCTGTTTTGAATGCTGTTCTTCCTGAGGGTCTCTGTCTTCCTGCCTTTCCAAATCTTAACCGTCACTCAAAGCCCACAACAAATCCACCTCATCCAAAGAAAAGCATCTTCTCTGCCACATTCATTGAGGGGACCTCTTTGGACTCCCATAGTCATTGGGGTCCATTCTGGTGGTGTGGTATCATCACTCACTGCTTTGCAGTGTTCTCTTCCCATATGCTTTTTCTCATCTCCATTCTCAGTTTTAATCCCATCAAAACCAGGTCTAATGACAGTACACGTTTCAGAAACTACTGATTGTGTAAGAAATACAACCACCAAATGTTCCATAGACAGAGACTTTATTTAGAGGATATCCTTCGCTTGATAGAATAAAGCAGAGGAAAAAATAAACACAAGTATTGAAACGAGCTCTTCTAAAAAATTGCCTTGAACAATTATCACAGAGTTGAAGATATACACAGGAAATTTGTTTTATTGATCAAGTCCTCTTTGTTTCCTCTAGTGATTTCCAACACATACATTTCCAATTTACTAGTGATTTCATTTAATAAGTTTTAAAAATAGATTTCAACTTGTTTTTCTCTTAATATCAACAATAAAACGACTTCTTTTGTCTGTGCTTGATGAGAGAGCACCTTGGCCACTTTTTCTTTTCTTCCTGACATCATTGCTTCTCAGATTTTATTGAATTAAAATGTGGAATTTTATTTAAATGCCTTTGTTACCTTATGTGCCTTTCAAGAATTCTTTCTTAACATTTGGACTAAGCTTTATGATCACAAGGACATTTGAAAGAATTTATAGTGCCTTTTGTTGAGTTTATTATTCAGGACATTTGGAAGAAAGGGAAGAAGCTGTAATTATTATTATTTTTTTTTTACAAAGTTTAAGTGGATGGTATACTTTCTAAGTCCAATATGTACTATTATGGAACATAAAACTAATGATGACTATAGTCAAATTTAAAAAAAAAGACTTTATCATGGGGAACAAAACCCTAATAATGACTAATTTTGATATTGTTCCCATCCTATGAGGAGAAAGTTCTATAGATGGGCCATTCTGGCATGAAGATTATTTTGAGCTGAAGGCAACTGAGACCCTACAGGCTCAAGAGAACATTTGCTCCTCCCGTAATTGCCTAGAAGAATCTAAATTGGGGGGGGGGGGTCCTTTCTCAGAATAAGGGTTATTAGCAGTGATAAATTTTATCTGAGTGACCCATCTGTGTGGCAGGGCAAACATCTAATCACCACACATATGCTCTACTTCCTATCATTCAGTGAATTACATTCTTCCCTCTGAGGTCCCAGATCTCTACCCCCTTTCTCCTTAGTTCAGGATGACATATAGACCTCATTTTGCCTGTCTATGGAATTTCCATGTCTGTGCGGATTCCTCATACATATGCTATTTAAATTTGATTTTCTCCCATTAATCTGTCTCATGTCAATTTGATTCTTAGTGCAGCTAGAAGTCTCTTTGAGGGGACAAGAATTCTTGTTCTCCAACAGTTTCAAATGAAGAGGCCACAACCCTTAAGTCTTGACTCTGGAAGGGAATACAAGAGTAACTAGCACTTCTGGCTCATTTTTCTAAAAATGGTACTGTTCAGGGAGGGGCAGGGAGAGTGGTAGGAAATGAAGGGGAGGTATGTCAGAGAGATCTGTTTCTGTTCCCAAGCACAGGTTTCCGAAGACTCAGTGAAGAAACAGATTTTGTTATTTTATGAGCATGTATAAAGTGCTTTGTTTCTACAATTCCTTTTCTAGCTTAAGTCTACAGAAAGCCTGCCATGCCTGGAAGGTTCTGGGCAAAGAGTAACGAGCTCTTTTCTTGAGTTTAGAAAAGGTTCAGCCAGAAACTCCAAATTAAGTTTTAAATGAAGTTACCCACTTAAGGTGCTCTTGATTTGGGTCTTTTTGGTATACATATTGAAATTTGCAACCAGGACACTAAGAGAGTGTATAAACAAGTTACGGCAATATGAATCCTTCTCTTTTTTTCCTCCAAAACATAATTAAGATAAAAGGAAAAATTTTTACTGGAACATGAAATGGAGTTCTCTTGTCAGCAATTCCCATTCTGACCAGAAAGGCTGTGGAAGGTCACAGGTGGGTCTGGGCAAACCCTGCACTCTGTTCATTGCACCTTGTAGCCAAAGGGCCCTAGCATTAATGTGGGGGCCCCGAAAATGGGTTTCCTACTTTATCTGTAACAAGTTTGAGCACAAGCTGGTTTAATCTATTCCTGCATGAAAATGAAACCATATTTTAAAAAGAATAGTATGGTATAGGTTTGATGCTTTCTAAAATGTTCTTTTAAGGGGTGCCTGGGTGGCTCAGTCGGCTAAACGTCTGCCTTCCGCCCAGGTCATGATCTCAGCCCTGTGATGACAGCCTCCTTGCTCAGCCAGAAGTCCTTCCACCCCCTCTCCCTCCACCCCTCCCCCCCTGCACATGCGCTCTCTCTCGCTCTCTCGCTCTCTCTCAAATAAATGAATAAAATCTTTAAAAAAATAAAAAAATAATAAAATAAAATGTTCTTTTAAGCAAGTGTTTATCATTCCTTTTAAAACTAGGGAAGTTACCCTGTTAAAAGAACTTATTTCCATGTAACTCCCTCCCACTTTTTCCCCCAGATTAAGGAATGATGATTAGCTCTGGTTCAGTAGATAAAAGCCTAAAGAATCTCAAGAGGCAAACAAAGAGAAATTGTTATGTCATGTCACACTGAGTGCTCTTGAGTATTTAAGAAGATGTAGGACTCTTAGATAAGCAATTAGTGGGAACCATCCCTCTGATGTGTAAGATAAATGTTAATGCTTTTCTAACTACAGACTAAGATATAGTCATCCTTATATTCCTGAATTATAATGAAATGTGGGTCCCAACTAATTTTTGTTATACATTAAGGACAAAAACAAATGTCTCAGGGACAACAACTAGACTGGCTTTATCCATCATACAAAACCATTTAACCTTGTTAGCATTTAACCTCACATAGAAATACAACATTTCTTTTTTGTCTGTTCCCTCATGAGAATGTAAACTCATGAGGGCAGGGACTTTGTTTGATCCTATCTGCAGTACTCAGAACTATGCCTGGCATATAGTAGGTTTTCAATAAATACACATCAAATGAACAAACTTATTAGAGATTGGTTTGCCAAAATGGGTGGCCAGTAGAAGTTTTCAACAGTGTCTATCTATTGTTGTTATACCAGGTAAGAATGAGTTCACAGAAACACTAATTTACAGCAGTTTTCAGATATCCAAAATGGATTGGAAATTTGGTGTTTTAATATGGCTCTGGTTCTCGTCAACCTCCTTTTCCTTTTCTTTTTCTTCCTTTCCTTCTTTCTTTCCCTCTCTCCCTCTTTCTTGCCCCTTCCTTCCTCCCTCCTTCCTTCCTTCCTCCCGCCCCCCTTCTCTTTCTTTCTTGACTGTTTTAATTCCATCACTGGTATCCAGGAGGGTCAATGGAATAACGATTAGGTGCCTGTGCTCTAAACCCCGCTCTGCTTCTTACTGTGTGTCTGAAATATCCACCTACCCTCTGGCCCCTCAGCATCCTCACATAAAGATAGGGATTATAAGAATTCCCTCAGAGGATTATTTTGAGGATTAAAAGAGAGATAATACATGAAAGCACATAGAGCAAGACCTGGGATATGGCTAACAATAAACAGTACCTGTTATTATTATTATTTTGACTGTCATTTGGATTTTTACCATTTCTGGGGTTTCTAATTTCTTTTTTACTTTTCCTGTACCTTCCCTTAACTTCAATCATTCTCAAATACTACATGGTATTTTTCTTGCCCTGTTTCTTGCCTAATTCCCAATTATTTAAAAAACCTGCTTCATGGGGCACCTGGGTGGCTCAGTCGTTAAGCGTCTGCCTTCGGCTCAGGTCATGATCCCAGGGTCCTGGGATCAAGCCCCGCATTGGGCTCCCTGCTCCGTGGGAAGCCTGCTTCTCCCTCTCCCGCTCCCCCTGCTTGTGTTCCCTCTCTCGCTGTGTCTGTCAAATAAATAAATAAAATCTTTAAAAAAAGGAAAAAAACCTGCTTCATTAGATCTACTCCGTTTGTTCTTCTTTCACCCAGAGGCTTCTTACGCAGAGTTCTCTGACCATTTGAGGCAAACTGCACAAGTGGCTCCCTTGTCTGGGTGAAGTACAGATAGGGTAAAACTATCTGTAAAATGGGAAAATACCAGCACCTGTCTCACAAAGTCCTGGAGAGCACTGCATGAGGTGCTTAATGTTAAAGACCATCCGTAGTGTCATGCGTAGAATTACTCACTTGATATGACAGTGAACATTTTTTTTACCCACAATGTCCTCTCCTCTTTTTGCTGGCTAACCCTGGTTGATTCTTTTTTTTTTTTTTTTGCAACTCTTAATAGTATATCGGAATTCTATGTTACCATTATCTAGGACCGCTACTGAATAGATAGCGGAACTGTACTCATAAGACACAGGAGGCTAATGTGGAATGACTTCCAAGGGCCAACAATGAGCTTGTACAGCCTGCTTCAATTCTCTCTAGCCCTCCTTATGTGGTGTAACTAAATCTCTTTAATGCTGGATATTTCTGTCTCTCCTCCTCAGAGAGAGAGAAGCAATTTTTTCTTTTTAGCAAAGAGAAAAGGTTAAATAAAACGGCTCCCTTTCCCCTCCTTTCCCCACTCCCTGTGTCCCTAAAGAAGAAGACTCTTACAGGTTTACACGTTACCCTCAGACCTACCCAGTGCTTAGATGTTAACAGCTCCCTTCGGGCACACCTCCCTTCCCATCCCTGGGACAGCCGGTGGAGACCTGCTGGGCTTGAGAACCTCACCACGGCAAGATTTTAAGTTGCATGACAGATGCAACTTCACACAGTAACTGCAGTCTACAGAAAGAAATCTCTGTGTGTGTTTGTGTGTGTGCGAGAGAGAGAGAGAGAGAGAGAGAGAGAAACGGACTGACCTCCTCTGACTCCTGCCCTCCCTCCGAGCTTCTCACAGCCACTCCGCCTCCGCTCCCCACCTGTGCCATCAGGAAGAAGCTGTGCTTAGCTCTCTGTGGCTTGGCTCCTCCTAAGACTCAGAGCGAGGAGAAGGGGTCTAACCATACTTGACTCAACTTGATTTCACATAGACAAGGTTAGCAAAGTAGAACGCGCTTCTGCTGGGTTTTGTTGAGTGGTAGCGTTGTCCTGAACCATGAGCACCGTCACCATCTAAAATGCAAACACACAGTCACAGCTGCTTTCTTCTCCAGAGGAAGAAAGGCCATCTCAGAAGACACTTCCCTTTCACGCAGACTGAACTCTGCTTCACTGAGTTGATTCCAGTCTCCAACAATACAAACGGAACTCTTAAGAAATATTCACACACAAAAGTATTCATCATTAACGCATTCCTCTGTGAAAGCAGTGGTACACTAAGGCCAGACCACATGCCACAAAAGACCTAGATTTGGTAATGGCTGTGTCAGTGGCAACACACAAATATACGTAGCCACCAAATTTTGTTTCATTCTCTAAGGCAGTGGTTCTCAACTGGGGTCGATTTTGGACTCCAGGGCAATGTCTGCTGATGTTTTTAGTCATCACAACTGGGGTAGGGGGACAACTGGAATCTGGTGGGTAGAGCCCAGGGATGCTGCTAAATATCCTTCAGTGCACTGAAGGGTACCAGACTATGTCCCCACAAAATGCACCGCTGTGATGTAAGGATTATTTTGAGCTAAAGACAGAGGCAGAAAAAGCTCTTTACCTCCATGTAACTGCCTCAAAATAAAGTACAAATTTCCTCTTTTGCAAATGAAATTTACATTTATAAAGGAAACTTCCATTTGTAAAGAAGTCTCTGTACCAGGAAAAGAGCTACTCTGGGAGACAACTCTTATCATCTGAGCAACTCTTATCTGCCTAACAAGACAACCCTATTACCATACATTTCCTTCCCTTACCTTCCTATAATTTGCCTCCCTTGCCAAGAAGCCCAAAACTCTTTTTTCTTTGTTTAGCCTAAGATGGTATATAAACCTCAATTATCTGACCACCTCCTTTTGAGTCTCATTTCTTTGTGAAACTCCTGTGTGGATGTATGTAATTAAATTTTTTTTTTCTTGTTAATCTTTTATCAGTTTGATTTGTAAGCTGCAGCCATTGAACCTAGGAAGGCACAGGGAAAAAGATCTTTCCTCCCCACAGCACAGGACAGTCTCCCACGACAAATAATCACCAGGCCCCAAATGTAAATGGTGCCAACATTGAGATATCGTGCTCTATGCGGACAGCTAGAAATCTAAAGCACAAAAAATCAGCTTGCTGTTTGGGAGCTTAGTAGCCTATGAGAAGCCCAACTAATTCTTGTCTCTGGCCGTGTGTCTTGGACATATCACTGACATCTTCCATGTTTCCAACTGTGCTTAATAAAGGGACTCTGCAGGGTCAAACAGATGGGTTTTATTCCTCGGCCGGTCTGCCGGTGACAGATTCGGAGTGCCCCACCACGCTGCGATGCTGGCAGGCAAGTGTCTCGGTGAAACAAAAAGTTCACCAAAGCACAAGGCTGAGGGACACCGGTGTTTTGAGTGTTAGGAAATAAGGGGAGGTAAAACCCCGAGTATTTGGGGCAGAGAGGTATTAGGTGGTCTGCAGGCTCAGATGAACGCCAACAGGCTGGATGAGCAGCCAGTACAGTTTACATGCAGATGGTCCTCCTGACTGCAGAGTGGGAAAGGAGATCTGCCTGGCCCCGGCTCCCGCCCCAGCTCTGCCCGGAGCCGGTGACAACAGGCGAGGATCAAACCTTCTCTGAAATCAGCGGCTCACCCGTGCTCTGTAGGATTCCCTCTAGCTCTGTCCTTTTCCATTCATGGTCTCCTCTCCATCTGCTCTGGCTCACAGGGACTAAGATACTTCTGTAATGGGAGGCTGGCGAGGTCTATTTGTGGACAGGCAATAGTATTTGGTAAAGGAAATAAAGAACAAAAGGAACAAGTGCAGGTCTGCATACCCAGGAAAACCTTTAATTTGTTAATCATTCATTCAACACACATTTATTCACAGAGCATCTCTTCTGAATAAGGTATACAAAATTCTCTATTTTTCTTTCCAAAAATTTGTTTTCAGCAAAGCGAATGGGAAGTTTATAAGTCTATCTGCCTGGATGTATAGCAGTTAACATTCAGTTCCACCAACGGAGTCCCTCACTCCATCCCCCAAGGGACAGACGGGACTCCAGGAGTGAATATCCTCCCAGGAGCTGCTGACACACCACATATTTGAATATTCCTCTCTGTGGGAAACAGAGACATAACTTCTCTGCGACTACAACTTTCTTCGTGGCCTTGGTTCTTCAAAGATTTGAAGTGAACTCCTCTCTTAGAGACAATATGCCAACAAGTCAACTCACAACTTCCATGCAATGCTCTTATTCTGGAGCTCGGGTTCTTGTGTCTGTGATGACTGCCCACCATGCAGAACGCTGGCCTCGGGCCTGGAGAGCTGCCTGCCAGGGAGAGGGTGCCTTGGCTCCAACGGTTCCATCTTCAAAAAGGCCACCTGGAGAAGCAAAGAAAACCCACGATGCTTTACTTATACAACATGATGAAACGGCTAAATGCACAACAGATCATAATCAGGTAAATCCGGTCAACAAGGATGCAAGCTGATCTAAGAAAGAAAAATGACTCGTCGGGGCAGACATTGCCATTTTACAGCAGGAGCCAATTACTCCTTTTTTAATGAACCATGTAGTAATTAACATGATTCACATGCCCTTTAAAGAAAAAAAATAAATAAAAGTTTTAATTGACACTCAGGTTGCACTGCCGTAAAGTGATCCAGTCCTCTTTTCCATGGGTTCCAACTACTGTTTCGGACCTTCCTTGAGCAGAATTTCGAGTCCTGAATATTCCCAGGCAAGTCCATTTCCTCACGGCTAGCCTCTCCTCAAGTCATGCCAATGATTTGCATCACACTCAATTATATCTATTGTG
Source organism: Mirounga angustirostris (assembly GCF_029215605.1). Lineage (NCBI taxonomy): Eukaryota > Metazoa > Chordata > Mammalia > Carnivora > Phocidae > Mirounga > Mirounga angustirostris. The sequence goes on from NW_026991716.1 coordinate 71,197,650, forward strand.
CTTGTCAGTAGCAACTGATCTTAAAACTTAGTGTGTAAAAAAATTCAGACAGGTCTACCTACAAATTGAATGAGGCCCAGATCAAATGCATCTATTTACCCAATAGTTTTAAACCACAGAGAAACAATAAAGCTAATCATAGAAGTTTAGAAAGTTTTAGTTCAGAGGTGATAATAAATTGGGAAGCGTGCCTGTATCAGGAAGAGAGCAGACTGCAGATTAGCGACAAAGATGGGGAAGTGTGGGAGGACTGGTAAGCTCATGCTTGGCCTTGTTGTGGGTGGGGGGACGGGGGACGGGAGAGTGAGCAACAGAAATAAATACATTCTACTCTTGGACAGTTGGTTCTTAAGTCCCCAAATGCAGTCAAAGGAGGCATGTATTTAATGATCCCTGTTAAGGGGAAAGGAAAAAGGAAGAGTCATGCAGGGCAGAAAGCATCTGCTTTATGTTGAGTAATTCAGAAGGATGTTACTCCTCATACAGTGCTGGTGAGAAAGGCACCTGCTGAGTTTCCATATCAGCTTCCTGCTGAGTTTTCTATATCAGGTTCTGCAATGAGAACACCAAAGTTGAAGGAGCAGGCAAGGAAGAAAGGTTAAGATTCCTAAACAAAATGTAAACGCAGACAACAGATACAAACTTCAAAGGCTTACTGTGAAGATTAAATGGGATCATGGTTATGAAGATACGTGTGTTTCTCTTCTGTGCCTCTCGGCTGATATCAGAAGCCCATGCATCTACCAGACGAGAAGGGGCAGTTCAAGAGACAACAGTGGGGCCCCTGAGGGGATGGTCACAGAATTACAGGGGAAGGTCGTTCAGTCTGACTTCTGGCTCACTGTGGATAGTGTCTCCGTCAGGTGACCCTGACTCTGTAAGAACAGTTCATGGGGACCTTCCAAAGAAGACAATGTCACTGTTCATATTCAGAAACAGGGAAACCATGGATGAAAACCAGTTATCTCCTTTTTAATTTCGAAAATTGCTATGTCTTGGAGTATTCCAACCAGGAACCACTCAGAATAATGATAATACTGATAAATGTCATCATACAAGTGGTTAATAACTTTAGCTCTGGAATCACACAGGCCAGTGGTTCTCAACTTGGGGTGATTTTGCCTGCCAGGGGACATGTGGCAGTGTCTGTGGACATTTTTGGTTATCATAAATTGGGGAATGCTGTTGGCATCTAGGGGATAGAGCCAGGGGTGTTGCTAAACATGTTATGATGCACAGGACTGCCCCCCTCCGCCGCCCAAGAAAGAATTATCAGTCCTAAAATGTCAATAGTACTGATGCTGAAAAATACCCACGTTATAGACACGGGATCTTAAAACTAGATCTCAATTCGCCAGCCATGTGACCTTCAACAAACTTGTCAGCAGCCTCTCTCAGCCCTTCCTCATCTGCAAAATGGGAATTATTACAGAACCTACCCGACACTTGTAAAACACTTCATAGCATAGGAAGCCTCTTTGGAATGCTTTGGACTGAGCACAACCTGTGATTTACATAAAGCAAATGAAGAAACAGAAGCTCAGAAAAATTAAGTGACTTGCTCTGGAGACAGAGCTATTAAGTGGCAATCATGGACTGAGGAAGAAATTTTGATTCTTAATACATGCCTTTCCCACTAGAAGTTTTCAGATGAATGACGTAAACGGCAGAGGTTTGGGGACTTTTAATCTTCATTATTGCCTCAAATATCAAAGATTTATCTTCTTTTGCATGCCGGTGAACATGAACTTGGGATAGAACAGCTGCATAGAGACTGAGCTGATTAAATAATGCAAAATGGCGCCGCACCCCCCCCCCCAAAAGAAGAAAAACTTTAAAATTTGACCTAATATGTCTTTTGTCATCTCTGGTTTTCATAGTTCTGCCTGCTAAGTACATAATGTATTTTGCAGGACTTAATAACAAGAAACTGCAATCATCCTTGGGAACAGGTACTATACAATGCATTTTAGCTTCTTTTTATTTAAAACACTGTGAGTTAATATATTTCAAATGCTGATTTTGTGTTCTCTAGCTTTTATCCATGACAGCAAAAACTGCTTTCCTTAACTGCCATTTATTTTGAGGATAATTTTGTTTCATCACACTGGGAAAACCCCTTGTATTTCATCTTTTTAGTTTTATTCTGGAAAGTAAAGCTACAGCTTACATTCTGGAACATATAGTTACAGAAGTATATATTATTATTACAAACAAGGTGAAGAGGGACTCTTTCCTGTTGGCTATAAGGTTTGAGTCTCCATATTCTGTGCACCTGAATTTGGACAGTTGGGAATAGGAAGAGGGAGAGGAAGTTAAGATGTCTAAAAATGTCTCTGCTTTGAGTCATCACCTAAAAACAGTCTTCTTCAACCACAACAAACAGCACTAGGCTGATGTGATAGCTGACCAGATATTAAGTTTAAAATGCTTCAATACATTTACATAATATGTTAAAACACTTTTTAGTGTTCTTTTATGTTAGTTAACAAATTCGTATTACTAAATTCAATTCTTCAACATAGATTTGAACTTTCAATCAGTAAAAAAATATGCCGTCAAGGCAGGCTGCACAAGATAACATTAGCATTAAAAGAAAAGGTTATCAAAAAAAAAAAAAAGAAAAGAAAAGGTTATCTAAGTGCTTCAGGGTGTGTTAATAAGACAGATAAAACTGGAAAATACTGGAAAATGTGAATTTCATAATAATTGTAAGCTTTAGAAAAGACTCTTTAGAATAAGCACAGCCATACCCGAATGTTCCTTTTAAAGGGTACTGTAGACTTAAAAAAATAAATATATAAAACCATGCATTCAATATGTACTTTTGTGTAGGTATGGCTCATGTTCAAAGTTAGGTTCTGAAATAGAATGCTTTAATGGCATGGAAAAAGAGAGTTTATACTCTATATTATACAACAGTTTCTAAAATCAAACCTCATTGACAAAATAAAAAAATATAAATGTAAGTATAAAAATATCAGAAAATGACTCTTTCAAGCATCTGTCAAATCATAAAATGAAGCAATTTTTACTAACTCGCGAATACAGCATGGGTCCAGCCCATGCTGGTAATACCTGGCCTCCACTTTTCAAGTTGGACGGACAGTGTAAGGTATTCCTTCCTGTAGGCTGGCAGGCTGGCTTTATTCATTCAACTCATTGAGTCACTAAGTGTTGTCTAGGTGCCAGTGACTGTCCCAGTCCCAGAGTACACAGAGGAGGCGTCCTCTTAACGGTGCTAACATGTCAGCGGGGTAGACAGCCCAGGAATGAGATGATTCTAATAAGGTGGGATAAGTTTAAGATGGATGCCGAATGCCTGCCGGGAGAAAAAAAACTCTTCTTGGGTTATGAAAGGAAGTACGATTTCTGAGGCAGTACCTTGAGAGAGGTCGTTCTTACTCTGATTATGAACACTGTGCTGACAGGGAGGCAAAAAGCTGGCCTAGAACAGCATGGCAAACACTTTCTCCTCCTGAAGGGCGGTGGCTTGCTGAAGGATTAGCAAACGGTAGGGACGGAACAAAAGACCAGAGAAATAATACAGTGAGGAAGAAGAGCCTGTCCCTTACTTAGCTGTGGACCGAAACTCTAGACTAAGGGAACATCAGTGCAGCCTTCCAACTCCACACTGCACAAAAACTGTAAGAACTTTTAGAAAGTAGGAAAAGGGGTGCCTGGGTGGCTCAGGTCATGATCCCAGGGTCCTGGGATCGAGCCCCGCATCGGGCTCCCTGCTCAGCAGGAGGCCTGCTTCTCCCTCTCCCTCTCGCCCTGCTTGTGTTCCCTCTCTCGCTGTCTCTCTCTCTGTCAAATAAATAAATAAAATCTTAAAAAAAAAAAAAAAGAAAGTAGGAAAATGTAGTAAGATGGACATCTGGGAGTTACTTGAAACCTTGACCTTGTATTTTCTCTAAGCCATGGATGCACTATGATAACTTCCACATACATAAAAAGCCTGCCAATTTTCATCGACGTGGGACGCAGGTAAGCTAGGCACGGCTGTTTTGCAGTGGACATCTAGGTGGAAAGCCAGCAGTATGTCGAGCATCAGAAGAGAGGTTATGTGTGGGGGAGAGAGGAAGACTGATGCCCCTTCATCTCTAGATAGGGCTGCAAACGTGGGCTGATTACCGGATCTTGAGCCTATTCACCAAAGCAAGTAGGTTCCAGACATGAAATTCTCATCAGTTCTTCCAGAATAAGGGGACGGTGGCCAATACTGCTGGCATTGTCATGAACAAGGAGTTCGGACGCCATCACTGAAGCTTCCCGTTCTAGAAAGCAAATCCAGGCACTGGGCTAATGATAGCAAACACATGGGGCCACCATTTAGACGGCAGGAGTCTTTAGGTGTCACATAAAAATATATGGCCTCAAGCACAACATGTATTTGTTAAAATAAATAATTCTGGGTGGGTGTTCAAATGCATGATATAAAACAGTGTCACCACAATAAACACACCACCGCTCAACGAATCAAAAGGTCTTTCGAGTTTCTAATTCCTGTGGAATATCTACTGCAGAGAAGGTGGCAGGAGGGAACCCACGGTGCAGGCGCAGCCGTGGACATGGGGTCGTGGAAACCCCACCGTGCCGGCCTTTGGCAACAGGCCTCAGACCACACAAGTTTAGTCAGAACCAGAGTTACCAGGGTGCTGAAACAGAGGAGTGTTTTCCTCCAGTATCGATTCATTCAAACATTTAGCAGCAAAACCACTTTAAAAGTCATCTCTTTCAAGGAAGCTATGCTCATTCTTATCTATCTTTCTTACTACTGACACGCATGAGTGTGAATAAGACAATATGGGATATCAGTACAATTAGAAATCCCGGGCGGGGACCTGAACCCACCTGCGAAACAAAATCCCCTTCTATAGCAGATGACTGCTTTCTGCCATCTATACAGACTTATTTCAGTCTGTTTAGATCTTATTTCAGGCTGCTTAGGTATTTTTAAATTCCTATTTTACTTGTAAATATTAATTGTTCTAAGAGAGATGCAAGCAAGCAAGAAACATGTCAGATAAAATGCTTTCTGACCCTACTGTCAAGGATGCGGGAGAGATTAGCTGGTGAAGCCAAGGCTGTGATTCCCACCAGTTAACAGTGGCAAAGTGTCATCAACATATTAAGTAGGCAGTAATGCGATACTGTAATGTGTGGTCCTGGGGCCAGACCTATTCAGGTGCGTGAGTGCAGAATGCTGCCAAGTAGGAAGAAGGCACAAGGTGATTTACCACATTTTTTAGGGAAAGGGCTAAGGAGGGTCATAGCTGCCTTTGTAAACGGTCCTGGACAATTTTATCTCATACCTGAACAGCTTACTTCTGTTGGCTGGCATTCAACATGTTCTCTACTGTAATTATTAAAACATTGAGAAACCAAAAAAATAAAATAAAATAAGAGAAATTGAGAGTTGTATTGCTCAATTTTTTGTTTCAATAACTGGTTAATGATTATATGAATTATAGACAAAATTAGAAAACACAGAAAAGCACAAAAAAAGGGAAAATAAAATTTGAACAGCAATAACTATTAACATTTTAGATCTCTCTAGACTTCCATTTTCTATGTGTAACTGGACATTTCTATATATGCTGTTTTGTAATATATAGCTTCTTTTAAGCCTAATAATGTATTGTGGTAAGCTTCCCATGACAATGATTGTTCTATGATATTTTTTAATGGCGGAATTAAATTCTGCTATGTATCTGTATCACTTAAGAAAAAGAAAAAGACAAATGCAAAACTAATTTCACCAGAAAGCAAATTTGAGGGTTTTCTTTTGGGGGGGAGGGGTGGTTAAAGGATGGTATTGACTGTTGGGCCCAGAGGGTATTTTAGCATAATCTAGCCCAGTGGTTCTCAAGGTACTTTCTCTGGACCAGCTTCACTGGCATCACCTGGGAAGTTGGGAGGCAAGTTCTTGTGCCCCAATTCTAGACCTGCTGAATCAGAAACTCTAGGGATGGGGCCCAGCAATTGGTTTCCTAAGTCTTCCAGGTGATTCTAAGGTATGTTAGAGTTTGAGAGCTATTGGTCTCGTCCATCCATTTTATGCAGCCGAGCAAACTTAGAAAGAGTAACTGACTTATTTATAGTGACACGGCTAATAAGGACTCAAACACAAGTCTTCTAACTCCTAATCCAGCATCTTCATTTCCAGACCAGTGCAAAGTGAAGACTGGTCTAGGGGATTTAAAAATACATATAAAAACATTTTTTTCTTCTAGAAGACATTTTTTTTTCTAGAAGATTGTCAAACAAGGGAGAAAGAAACAATGTCCAATCCTATTTCCTGATATTGATAAAGGAGAGTGGGCCTAACACCTACAAAAGAAGAGCTGGATCCTTTTGGTTAGTTATCTGAAGACTAAAGGAGCCAAATATCTCAAACCAACCTACTCTGTAGTCTATTAAGAGTTAAGTGAATGATTTTGCCGGGGGGGGGGAGGGGCGGGTGTCAGGTGAGAGAGACAGCTTCTGATATGCCCTAATGTGGTTTTATTTTCTAAATCTAGTTACCCCACATGGGTCTCTACCAAAACTATTTGGTTAGTTCAGGTAAAGAAAACTGTCCCAAATTTTGATTCAAAATAAGGCTACCAGGACAGCACGAAAAGCTGGCAAAGAAACAAAATCTCCCATACAGTTCTGGGAAAATAGACAATTGTATGAGCATTCTAGAAAGTAGTTTAGCAATGTCTTTGAAAACTAAACATGTAATTATTATATGATCCAGCAATTGCAGTCCTGGACATTTAGACCAGAGAAACGAAAACTTCATGTGCACATAAAAACCTGTATGCAAGTGTTTATGGCAGCATTATTTTAATAGCCAAAAACTGGAATCAGCCCAGAGGTATGGTTAAACAAACTGTGGTACATCCATATTGTGGAATACTATAGAGCAATAACAAGTAGCAAATTACGGATACATGCAACTTGGAAGAATCTCCAGGGAACTCTGCTGAGTTAAAAAAAGCCAACTTCAAAAGGTTATATACTATAGAACTTCATTTATACAATTTTTTTTTTTCTTTTTCACTATTTAACCCATCCTTCACCCCTACTCCCCTCTGGTAACCATCAGTTTGTTCTCTACAATTAAGAGTCTGTTTCTTGATTTGTCTCTACTTTTATCCCTTTGCTTGTTTGTTTCTTAAATTCCACATATGAGGGGTGACTGGGTGGCTCAGTCGTTAAGCGTCTGCCTTCGGCTCAGGTCATGATCCCAGGGTTCTGGGATCGAGCCCCACATCGGGCTCCCTGCTCAGCGGGAAGCCTGCTTCTCCCTCTCCCACTCCCCCTGCTTGTGTTCCCTCTCTCGCTATGTCTCTCTGTCAAATAAATAAATAAAATCTTTAAAAAAAAAAAAAATTCCACTTATGAGTAAAATCATATGGTATCTGCCTCTCTCTGACTTATTTCACTTAGCATTATATCTCCAGCACCATCCCTGTTGTTGCAAATGGCAAGATTTCATTCTTTTCTATGGATGAATAATATGCCATTGTATATAGATACCCCTTCTTCTTTATCCATTCATCAATCAACAGACACTTGGGCTGCTTCCATATCTTGGCTATTGTAAATATGCTGCTATAAACATAAGGGTGCATATATCCCTCTGAATTAGTGTCCTTGTATTCTTTGGGTAAATACCCAATAGTATGATTGCTGGATCATAAGGTAGTTCTATTTTTAACTTTTTGAGGAAATGCCACAGTGGCCGCATCAGTTTGCATTTCCACCAACAGTGCAAGAGGGTTCCCCTTTCTCCACATCCTCACCAACATCTGTTGTTTCTTGTGTTAATTTTAGCCATTCTGACAGGTGTTGAGGTGGTGTCTTATTGTTTTGATTTTGCAGTTTTGATTTGCATTTCCCTGATGACAGTGATGATGAGCATCTTTTCATGTCTGTTGGCCATCTGTGTGTCTTCTCTGGAGAAATGTTTGTTCATGTCTTCTGCCCATTTTTTAATTGAATTATTTGTTTTTTGGGTGTTGAATTTTAGAAGTTCTTTATATATTTTGGATACTAACCCTTTATCAGATATGTCATTTGCAAACATCTTCTCCCATTCTGTAGGTTGCCTTTTAGTTTTGTTGTTTATTTCCTTCCCTGTGCAGAAGCTTTTTATTTTGATGTAGTCCCAGTAGTTTACTTTTGCTTTTGTTTCCCTTGCCTCAAGAGACCTATCTGGAAAGAAGTTGTTATGGCTGATGTCAAAGAAGCTACTCCCTATGTTCTCTTCTAGGATTTCTTTGGTTTCAGGTCGCACATTTAGGTCTTTAATCCATTCTGAATTTATTTTTGTGTATAGTGTAAGAAAGTGGTCCAGTTTCATTCTTTTGCATGTTGCTATCCAGTTTTCCCAATATCATTTGTTGAAGAGATTTTCTTCCCATTGGATATTCTTTCCTGCTTTGTTGAAGATTAACTGACCATATACTTGTGGGTTTATTTTCTGGATTTTCTATTGTGTTCCAATGTATGTAACATTTTGAAATGAGAAAATTTTACAAATAGAGGATAGGGTAGCGGTTGCCAGGGGCTAGGGGTGGCGGAGAGGGGAGAGATGTGTGATTATAACAGGGCAATAGGATAGATCCTGGTTGAAATGTTAATGGAACTGCTCAGTGTCTTGACTGTAGTGGTAGAAACAAAACATACACAGGTGATAAAATTGTATGGAATGAAATACATGTGTACACACATACACAAAGGAGTAAAATAAAACCCGGGAAATGTGAGTAAGATGGGAGGGACTGTACCATGTCAGTACCCTGCTTGTGACACCGTGCAATGTTTCTGTACAATGTTTCCACTGGAGAAAACTGGGCAAAGTGCACAAGTGCACAGGCAATCTTTGACATTATTTCTTATAACTACAAGTGAATCTACAACTATTTCAGTAAAAATTTCAACCACAACAAAAAATGCTACAATTCTTGGCAAATGACCTTGTCTAAAGCTTACTTCAATCCAGTTACCCCTACATGTAGCTTTCAGATGCATTATTAAAAATCTTGCCCACACTGATGTTCTGGTCAATATATCACTGAGATCCCATCTTCCTCCGTGGAATGACCCGAGTAAGGCAGTAAGTTAATTTTGGAATGAGTCCTAAAGCAGATCGCTATAGTGAGACAGAACACCATTACATTTAATGTGATTGGGCTGACAGCCTGGCATTAAACGCTTAGGTTACACACAATAGCACCTTAAATCTTAGGTTGTATATGAACTACTTATTCTAAATAGTCCACTAAGCGCATTCTTTTTTGCTTTTTTTATTGCGCTAGAGTAAATAATGAAGAAAGATTCTGGCGTGTTTTTAGACTCAAAATGTCATAGCAGATTTTCCACACACATAATAAGCACGCAATAAATATTTTTTTCAGACAGAATACATTAGACTTAAATTCTAATTTTACTCCTAAAAGTAATTATTACCTTAAAAAAAAAGTAATATTACCTTACAAAAGATTTGGAGAAACAGGAAAAAAGAAAAAAACATATACTATAATAATCTAACATAATTATCACCTGGGTGGTTCAGTTGGTTGAGTGTCTGACTCCTGATTTCGGCTCAGGTCATGATCTCAGGGTTGTGGGCCTGAACCCCACATTGGCCTCTGCACTCAGCGGGGAGTCTGCTTGAGGATTCTCTCTCTCTCTCTCCCTCTACCCTGATTTTGTTTCTCTCTCTCAAATAAATAAATCTTTAAAAAAAAATTGTCACTTGGATCTACTTCTACATAGTTTTAAGATGTATTTTTTATATCTATGATCATATGTGTATATTTTTGATATTATAAACATTTTTACATGTTGCTTAGGTCTTTACTCTTATTTTAGTAGCTGCAAAATACTTCATCTGAACTTAATCCATTATAAACTTAAATTGTTCCCAAGTTTATTAAGATCATAATCAACAATTAAATAATCATTTTTATGTTTATAGATTTTTTTTCCATATTTTAGAATATTCCCTTAGGATTGAGTCTCAGAAATGGGATTACTAGATTGAAAAGTATAAATATTATTATAATTTGATGCATATTTTTTCCAATGAGCTGTACCAACTGGCAATGTCATCACTATTAGGTCTTTATTTTTTAATCGGCACTTAATAAAAGAAATGACATCTCAATGCTTTTTGAATGTATTTAATTGCTATGAGTTTAAACATTCTCCCAAATGTTTAATAATTTGTTTTTCTTGTGAACTGGTTAACTGAATTCACATCTTTTTTTCTTTACCTACCAATACGGGGTTTAATTTCTTTTTTTATTAGTTTGTAAAAGTTCCTTAGTAAATGTTAATATGTTTTTTATGCAGTGAAAAAATTAAGCGCCAGGCAGTCTCATCTCACTAAATCCTACAAAATCCACTTGAATTAAATATCTAATTTAATTGTCCCCAAATTATAAAAGAGGAACCAAGATTCAGAGAAGGTAAATAACTTTTCTCACTACTTTAAGCAAGGAACAAGACTGGGTTTGCAATCAGGTCTTTGTTTCTGAGCCTAGTATTCATTCCATCATAAAAGCTCCCTTCTACCTAATTATGGTTAAGAGATAATTGCTATAGTAACTTCAGTTGAAGAAAGAATCCATAATATTCCAATTTTAAGCCAGATTTAGTAGCAGTTAAAATGATGCAGGCACTCTATTTCTTAAGAAGAAAGTAGATTACTTCTTTTGGATTAGACATCAGTAGGAGAAAGAAGAGCTAGAATGCAGATTAAAGCCCTTCTTGTAAAGAGAAAATAATTCTTTGATTAGAAGAGAAAGCTTCTGGGCGCCTGGATGGCTCAGTCGTTAAGCGTCTGCCTTCGGCTCAGGTCATGATCCCAGGGTCCTGGGATCGAGCCCCGCGTTGGGCTCCCTGCTCGGCGGGAAGCCTGCTTCTCCCTCTCCCACTCCCCCTGCTTGTGTTCCCTCTCTTGCTGTGTCTCTCTCTGTCAAATAAATAAATAAAATCTTAAAAAAAAAAAAAAGAAGAGAAAGCTTCTGGCAAATGAAGAGAGCCAACAGGACAGATGAGAAATTGGCACAAAATCTCAGAAAGGAATTTTTGTCTGTAAGTTTAAAAAGCAGGATGAGTTATACTGGCATCGTTTAGGCAGTTTAGTAAAGAAGATTATGACTTGGAATCATCAAATAACAGTTAAGGACTGGCAAGAAAGGGATCAAACTGTAACCAGATGCTTATTTTCTTTGGCCATTTACTACTTAGGCATTACTTTGAAAATATAATATTTAAGGACACATAAATCTTTAAAAAGGAAAACATGGTAATATATCCATTTTTAAATAAACAGCATTTATTTCTTAAGCCTGTTATTTGGAGTTACTAGAAATAAACAGGGATCATAAAACTGTTAATTAATCTATTTATTTTAAAGGGCAGATAGAGAATGGCTTATGAGGATTTTATAACTACAAAATGAAACAGAAGTAAACTCTCACACTGACAGAGGGGAACACACTGAAGAGGACAATGCTATGTGATGTTTTACTTCGAGCTCCGCCTTTTTTTCACTCTATGCCCCAAGGAAAATAAAGAGGGGCTCTTTTACACGGAACTGCTTATGGGGCTTCTCCAAGTCAAGAACAGCCTAGGGTCTGGGACTAGAAAAGGGCATGTAGTAATCAAGGTTCAGAGTCGTAAGTTTTATACCCACCATCTAAGCTCCAGGAGAAGCCAGAAGATCAGAGGGATACTAGGAAGGTGCAGAAAGGTGAACTCTAATTGATATGGAAAGACTGGAAAGTTAGAGATAGAGTATAATAAACAGAGAAATATAAAAACAGATTAAAACAGATTAGCATGAGAAGGCAGCACTCCGTGCACAGTTGGAAGCTGCAGGAGAGCAAAGATCCAGACTCTGGACTAAGGGAAAGCCGAGACTAAACCTGCACCCCCCCTGCCCCGCCCCCACCCTCTGAGCTGAATGACCACTGAGAGCCCCAGCTCCCTCTGATTCTGACCTCTGATGGCTGTAGGGATAAGTGATAAAGAATGTAAATGGCCTGGAAGGCCCTGAACAGATGAGTCCCTCAATAAATGAATAGAGCTTATTATTATTATTACTATACCTAAATGTTTCGTGTATTTTAAATATTGCTACAGATGCATCTTCTGTCTGCTGTTCATAAATGCATCTATGTTTCTTTAATTATTTTTAAAGAAAGAAGTACAAATGGTTGATTATATATATAAAATATCCAAGGTTTAACTAAGGCTTTTTTTATTTGTTTACACTACCCTAAGTAACAATAACATGTACCAGTGACAGTTACCAAAATTGCAGATACTGAAGAAAACACTGCAAACCTACTGTGTTTGTAAATAAAGAACGTAGATGGCTTAGTGCAAAATATCACCTGCTATGTGAAAAATAACCCCAAGCCTAGAGGCCACTGATAGGATTGTGTAGGGGTTCTTTGGAGGTGTATAATGGGTAGCACTCATAGGGGAGTAACCCAGGGATAACAAGCATATCCTTCGCTATGGACATAATCTACTTAAAAATTCAGCACTGAATCCAGGATGACAGACTATACTATGAGTCTTTAATACATGAAATTATTTGGATGAATTTACAACAATCAGGCCCTTACCAAATATATCCAAACTGTATCATAATATTAACTAGAAAGAAGAGTCTGACTGATTATTCAAGATATTCTGTAAAACGGTGGGAATGAATAGGTGGATGGATATAAACACAACCTATTACCACTCAATCATTAGTGTATTACAATGTGGACTGGACCATTCTGGCTACTGGGGCATCAAATACTTGGAAATGACCAAAGTTCAACTGTATTTTGTTGGGAAATACCAGTATCCTTTAAAATCAGCTAAGTGCCATAAAATGCTGGCCTTTAACTCATTATGAGACTGGATTTTGGCATCTCTCCACAAAAATCCAACTTCTGTGAGTTGGCATCACCAATTAACTGAAGAATGTGCCTACTTCAATGCAAGTCAGGGCAGACACAACATATACCTGAAAGAGATAGCCTGGTTTAGGAGAAAGAACATACGTATTTTCCAGAGACAACATGGTCAAGGCTACTCAGTCTTCGTGCCTTAGTTTCTTCATCTATAAGAAGGGGTCTCCCTCTTCCTCTGTTGGTCAAAGATTGCACCAGACACTGCAATGTTTGTGACTGGCCCCGAACAGGCAATCTCTTCTCCACACTCCTGTCTGGGAAAGCTTAGTCAAAAGCTTTCCTCCATGTGCCTAAAAGAGGTCTGAAATTCATGACTGGTAAGCTACAAAATGGAACATCAAGTATCTAGGGTTATTTAACAGTGAAATGAGAAAAAATTTTTGCAGGATTAGAGTTTTAAGAGGAGAAATGGAAACATAAGTTTTGATCTGATGAGAGTAAAAACTATAAATTGTCCAAGTCAACCGTGAGAAAAAAATACATTATGTTTCGATGGGGAGTGAAGCAAATTTTGAAACTCACATATTGTTTTGGGTGTCTTTAACACACCTAGATTGCTAAAAGGCTGTGAGCATAAACAAGTATTCCACTGGGTGTGCTGTGCTCTCAGAACTATTCCACTCAGCATAGGCTTTAAACACTTTTGACAAATGTTTTCTATTTTCCATTGATTTAGGGGTAAAAAATGTCTTTGAAAAGAAACAATGTTTTTTAAAAATTTCCCTGAAATTTCTTTCCCTGAGAGGTCTTCATCTTTCTAAGCTGTGAGAAATAAGTGGGCCCAGATGGCAGTCCCTCAGTAAGGATATCTGGGCGACCAAGACCCAGTATGAGATAAGTGTGTACAATCCCATTCCTTTTTTCAAAAACCCTAGGTTCATAACATTAGTATGATGTTAATAAACAAATAGGGAGAGAAAAATGTTGGGGGTAGGTTGGATCAGTGGGATACTGATGTTGTTCTGAAAAACCTATAAAGAAACCCAGCAGGATACGGCTCCTCACTCAAGTCCAGTGATCCCTAGCAACTATCCCTCCCTGTTCAAACTTCTGCCAGTTAACCCACGACACCAGCTATCTGCAGGATACCTAAGTGTTTTTTGTTTTTAACTTAAGAAAAATTTCCAATATTAACATTCTCTAGCAAAGAGGATAGTCTAACAAATTCATAAACATTACTCAGAAACAATAATTACCAACCCATAGCCACTATGTTTCATCCAAATCCCTGCCACAACTCTTGAAGCAAATCCCAGACCTAATATTTTGTATATAATTCAGTATATATCTTTAAAAAGGGACTACTATAAAAATAAAACCACAATGCCATGATTAAAACTAAAATATTAGTAATTCCTTAACATAAATATCCAGTCGGTGATGCAATTTCTGCAATTAGCTCATAAAATGTTTTAGCAGTTGTTTATTCAAATCAGAATCCAAATATGCTCCAATTATTACAATTCATGTGTCTTTTAAATCTTTTTTTTAAATTTCATTTTATTATGTTATGTCACCATATATTACATCATTAGTTTTTGATGTAGTATTCCATGATTCATCGTTTGCGTATAACAACCAGTGCTCCATTCAATACGTGCCCTCTTTAATACCCATCACTGGGCTAACCCATCCGCCCACCTCCCTCCCCTCTAAAACCCTCAGTTTGTTTCTCAGAGTCCATAGTCTCTCCCTCTCCCCCTCTGATTTCCCCCCCTTCATTTTTCCCTTCCTACTATCTAAAATTTTTTTTAAACATGTAATGTATTATTTGTTTCAGAGGTACAGGTCTGTGATTCATCAGTCTTACACAATTCACAGTGCTCACCATAGCACACACCCTCCCTAATGTCCATCACCCAGCCCACCCAGCCCTCCCACTCCCCAACACTCCAGCAACCCTCAGTTTCTTTCCTGAGATTAAGAGTCTCTTATGGTTTGTCTCTCAGGTTTCATCTTGTTTCATTTTTCCCTCCCTTCTTCTATGATCCTCTGTCTTGTTTCTCAAATTCTTTGTATCAGTGAGATCATATGATACTTGACTTTTTCTGATTGACTTATTTCGCTTAGTATAATATCCTCTAGTTCCATCCACATCATTGGAAATGGCAAGATTTCTTTTTTTTGATGGCTGCATAAAATTCCATTGTATATATATACACCACATCTTCTTTATCCATTCATCTATTGATGGACATCTAGGCTCGTTCCACAGTTTGTCTATTGTAGACATTGCTTATTGTTTATAGCAATAAACACTGGAGTGCAGGTGCCCCTTCGGATCATTACATTTCTATCTTTGGGGTAAATACCCAGTAGTGCAATTGCTGGGTCATAAGGTAGCTCTATTTTCAACTTTTTGAGGAAACTCCACAATGTTTTCCAGAGTGGCTGCACCAGCTTGCATTCCCAACAACAGTTGTAGGAGGGTTCCCCTTTCTCCGCCTCCTCGCCAACATCTGTCATTTCCTGACTTGTTAATTTTAGCCATTCTAAATGGTGTGAGGTGGTATCTCATTGAGGTTTTGTTTTGGATTTCCCTGATGCCGAGTGATGTTGAGCACTTTTTCATGTGTCTGTTGGCCATTTGGATGTCTTCTTTGCAGAAATGTCTGTTCATGTCTTCTGCCCATTTCTTGATTGGATTATTTGTTCTCTGGGCGTTGAGTTTGATAAGTTCTTTATTGATTTTGGATACTAGTCCTTAATCTGATGTCATTTGCAAATGTCTTCTCCCACTCTCTTGGTTGTCTTTTGGTTCTGTTGACTGTTTCCTTTGCTGTTCAAAAGCTTTTTATCTTTTTAAAGTTTTTATTTATTTATTTGACAGAGAGAGACACAGCGAGAGAGGGAACACAAATAGGGGGAGTGGGAGAGGGAGAAGCAGGCTTCCCACCGAGCAGGGAGACAGATGCGGGGCTTGATCCCAGGACTCTGGGATCATGATCTGAGCTGAAGGCAGATGCTTAACCAAGCCACCCAGACGCCCCCAAAAACTTATCTTGATGAAGTCCCAATAGTTCATTTTTGCTCTTGCTTCCCTTGCCTTTGGCGATGTTTCTAGGAAGAAGTTGCTGCAGCTGAGGTCAAAGAGGTTGCTGCCTGTGTTCTTCTCAAGGATTTTGATGGATTTCTATCTCACATTTGGGTCTTTCATCCATTTTGAGTCTATTTTTGTGTGTGGTGTAAGAAAATGGTCCAGTTTCATTCTTCTGCATGTGTCTGTCGAATTTTCCCAACACCATTTGTTGAAGAGACAGTCTATTCTCCATTGGACATTCTTTCCTGCTTTGTCGAAGATTAGTTGACGAGAGAGTTGAGGGTCCATTTCTAGGCTCTCGATTGAGTTCCATTGATCTATATGTCTGTTTTTGTGACAGTATCATACTGTCTTGATGATTGCAGCTTTGTAATAGAGCTTGAAGTCTGGAATTGTGATGCCACCAGCTTTGCTTTTCTTTTTCAACACTCCTCTGGTTATCTGGGGTCTTTTCTGGTTCCGTACAAATTTTAGGATTATTTGTTCCAGCTCTGTGAAAAAAGTTGATGGTATTTTGATAGGGATTGCATTAAATGTGTAGATCACTCTAGGTAGCATTGACATTTTCACAATATTTGTTCTTCCAATCCATGACCATGGGACATTTTTTCATTTCTTTGTGTCTTCCTCAATTTCTTTCATGAGTATTTTATAGTTTTCTGAGTACAGAATCTTTGCCTCCGGATTTATTCCTAGGTATCTTATGGTTTTGGGTACAATTGTAAATGGGATCAACTCCTTAATTTCTCTTTCTTCTGTCTTGTTGGTGTATAGAAATGCCACTGATTTCTGTGCATTGATTTTATATCCTGCCACTTTACTGAATTCCTGTATGAGTTCTAGCAGTTTTTGGGTGGAGTCTTTGGGTTTTCCACATACGGTATCATATCATCTGCAAAGAGTGAGAGTTTGACTTCTTCTTTGCCAATTTGGACGCCTTTTATTTCTTTTTGTTGTCTGATTGCTGTGGCTAGGACTTCTAATACTATGTTGAATAGCAGTGGTGATAGTGGAAATCCCTGCCATGTTCTTGACCTTAGTTGGAAAGCTCTCAGTTTTTCCCCATTGAGAATGATATTCACTGTGGGTTTTTCATAGATGGCTTTTATGATATTGAGGTATGTACCCTCTATCCCTACACTCTGAAGAGTTTTAATCGAGAAAGGATGCTGTACTTTGTCAAATGCTTTTTCTGCATCTATTGAGAGGATCATATGGTTCTTGTTCTTTCCTTTATTAATGTATTGTATCACATTGATTGATTTGTGGATGTTGAACCAACCTTGCAGCCCAGGAATAAATCCCACTTGGTTGTGGTGAATAATCCTTTTAATGTACTGTGGATCCTATTGGTGAGTATTTGGTGAGAATTTTTGCATCCATGTTCATCAGGGATATTGGTCTGTAATTCTCCTTTTTGATGGGGTGTTTGATTTTGGGATCAAGGTAATGCTGACCTCATAAAATGAGTTTGGAAGTTTTCCTTCCATTTCTATTTTTTGGAACAGTTTCAGAAGAATAGGTATTAATTCTTCTTGAAATGTTTGGTAGAATTCCCCTGGGAAGCCATCTGGCCCTGGGCTCTTGTTTGTTGGGAGATTTTTGATTACTGCTTCAATTTCCTTACTGGTTATGGGTCTGTTCAGGTTTTCTTCTTCTTCCTGGTTCAGTTTTGGTAGTTTATACATCTCTAGGAATGCATCCATTTCTTCCAGATTGTCTAATTTGCTGGCATATAGTTGCTCATATGTTCTTATAATTGTATTTCTTTGGTGTTGGTTGTGATCTCTCCTCTTTCATTCATGATTTTATTTATTTGGGTCCTTTCTCTTTTCTTTTTGGTAAGTCTGGCCAGAGGTTTATCAATGTTATTAATTCTTTCCAAGAACCAGCTCCTAGTTTCATTGATCTGTTCTCCTGTTCCTTTGGTTTCTATTTCATTGATTTTTGCTCTGGTCTTTATTATTTCTCTTCTCCTGCTGGGTTTAGGCTTTATTTTCTGTTCTTTCTCCAGCTCTTCTGGGTGTAGGGTTAGGTTGTGTATTTGAGACCTTTCTTGTTTCTTGAGAAAGCTTGTATTGCTATATACTTTCCTCTTAGGACTGCCTTTGCTGCATCCCAAAGATTCTGAACAGTTGTATTTTCATTTTTATTTGTTTCCATGAATTCTTTTAATTCTTCTTTAATTTCCTGGTTGACCCATTCATTCTTTAGTAGGATGCTCTTTAGCCTCCATGTATTTGAGTTCTTTCCAACTGTCCTTTTGTGACTGAGTTCTAGTTTCAAAGCACTGTGGTCTAAAAATATGCAGGGAATGATCCCAGTCTTTTGGTACTGGTTGAGACCTGATTTGTGACCTAGGATGTGATCTATTCTGGAGAATGTTCCATGGGCACTAGAGAAGAATGTGTATTCTGTTGCTTTGGGATGGAATGTTCTGAATATCTCTGTGAAGTCCATTTGGTCCAGTGTATTATTTAAAGCCTTTATTTCCTTGTTAATCTTTTGCTTAGATGATCTGTCCATTTCAGTGAGGGGAGTGTTAAAGTCCCCTACTATTATTGTATTGTTGTCGATGTGTTTCTTTGATTTTGTTATTAATTGACTTCTATAACTGGCTGTTCCCATGTTAGGGGCATAGATATTTACAACTGTTAGATCTTCTTGTTGGATAGACCCTTTATTCCTTTCTGGTCTATGTTACTTTTAGGCTCTCTCTTTGCTTAGAGGACCCCTTTCAATATTTCTTGTAGGGCTCGTTTCATGTTTGCAAATTCTTTTAGTTTTTGTTTGTCCTGGTAGCTTTTTATCTCTCCTTCTATTCTGAATGACAGCCTAGCTGGATATAGTATTCGTGGCTGCATATTTTTCTTGTTTAGTGCTCTGAATGTATAATGCCAGTCCTTTCTGGCCTGCCAGGTATCTGTGGATAGGTCTGCTGCCAATCTAATGTTTCTACCATTGTAGGTTACAGATCTCTTGTCCCAAGCTGCTTTCAGGATTTTCTCTTTGTCTTTAAGACTTGTTAAGTTTTACTATTAGATGTCGGGGTGTTGACCTATTTTTATTGATTTTGAGGGGGGCTCTCTGTGCCTCCTAGATTTTGATGCCCATTTCCTTCTCCAAATTAGGGAAGTTCTCTGCTATAATTTGCTCCAATATACATTCGGCCCCTCTCTCTCTTTCTTCTTCTGGGATCCCAATTATTCTACTCTTGTTTCATCTTATGGTATTGCTTATCTCTAAAATTCTGCCCTTGTGATCCAGTAGTTCTCTTTTTCTCAGCTTCTTTATTCTCCATCATTTGGTCTTCTATATCACTAATTCTCTCTTCTGCCTCATTTATCCTAGCAGTTAGAGCCTCCATTTTTTTATTGCACTTCATTAACAGCCTTTTTGATTTCAACTTGGTTAGATTTTAGTTCTTTTATTTCTCCAGAAAGGAATTCTCTAGTATCTTCCATGCTTTTTTCAAGCCCAGCTAGTATCTTTATAATCGTCATTCTGAACTCAAGTTCCAACATCTTACTAATGTCCATATTGATTAGGACCCTGGCAGTCGGTACTGCCTCTTTCTCTTTTTTTTTGAGGTGAGCTTTTCCATCTTGTCATTTTGTCCAGAGGAAAATAGATGAATGAGAGAACAAAATGCTAAAAGGGTAACAATGAACCCAGAAAAATATACACTGAAGAAATCAGAAGAGACCTGAAACCAGGGGGAAAAGAAAGGGAAAGAAAGAAAAAAAGAAAATGATCAGGCTGGTGAATAGATCAGAGCCACACACTAGATTTTGGGTGTATTTTGGTCTGTTAGAAGAAACTGCCTCCCAAAATTTTAAAGAAAGAAAAACTTATATATGTACAAAAATAAGGGCAAATACGATGAAGGTATGGAATATGACTGTAAAGATGAAAATTATACAAGATTTTATAAAAGGTATTGATAAGAAGAAGTTGGTTGAAAAAAGAAATTAAAAAAAAAAAGGAGAGAATGTGATCAGGCAGGAGACTAGAACAAAGCCATACACTAGAGATTTAGGGTGTATTTTGGTCTGATAGAAGAAACTGTATTCCAAAATTTTAAAGAGAGAACAACTTATATATATACAAAAAACAGTTAACTACAATGAAGGGATAGAATATGACTCTAAAAATGAAAATTAAAAAAGATTTTAAAAGAAGGGATTGATAAGATGTTGGCTGAAAAAGGGAAAAACAAAAAAAAAAAAAAAGAAGAAAGAAAATTTTTAAAAATTATCTTTGAAAGACTAAAGAATCATGAGGAAAAAAGCCATGAATTCTATGTGCTGTATTCCCCTAGTGCTGGAGTTCTGCCATTCTCACTGATCAGTAAACTTGGTCTTGGCCAGCGGTTCTTGCTGATCTTCTGGGGGAGGGCCTGTTGCAGTGATTCTCAAATGTCTTTGTCCGAGGCAGAATTGCCCTGCCCTTGCCGGGGGCCAGGCTAAGTAATCCTCTCTGGTTTGCTCTTGGTAGCTTTTGTTCCCTGCAAGCTTTCCGTACAGCTTTGGAGGACGAGAGTGAAAATGGCGGCCTCCCAATCTCCGCCCTGGAGGAGCCAAGAACTCGGGGCCCGCTCCTCAGTGAGTCCCCAGAGAAAAACAGTCAATCACTCCTGTCTCCCCGGTCTCTGGACCGCACTCCGTGCTCACCCAGCCTGTGACCGAGCATTTCTATCTCTGGCACCCAACCCTGTTTGGAGTCTCCAAACCCAGCAGGTTCGTGCAGTGAGCTTTCACATCACTCCTCCTGGGGGTCGAAGGGGAGTCTCCCTGGATCTGTGGCTTGTTGGGTCCCTGCTGGAAGAAGAGTGGCCCGACTGTGCTGTGGATCACAGTTTATGGCAACCCCAAGCTGAGAGCCCACTCCTTGGCTCCGTCTCTGCAGCCGGCTTCCCTGCTCTGATACCTGGGAGCTCTGCTGCACTCAGGCACTCCCAGTCTTTCTGTGACCCCGGGGGTCCTGAGACCACACTGTCCCAGCGAGGGTTCCACCCCCCACTTAGCCACTGGAGCGACGTCCCTCAGCAGAGCCAACTTCTAAAAGTTCTGATTTTGTGCTCCTCTGTTCTATCACTTGCTGGTAGCGGCTGACGGAGGTCCCCTCCCCCCGCGGTCTATCTTCCCAAACTTCACCTCAGATTCACTTCTCCGCATGTCCTACCTTCCAGAAAGTGGTTGCTTTTCTGTTCAGAGAGTTGCTGCTATTCTTTGCTTCAATCTCCTGTTGCGTTTGTAGGTGTTCAGAATGGTTTGATACCTATCTAGCTCAATTCCTGGGACCAGACGAAATTTAGGTCTCCTACACCTCTGCCATCTTGCTCCTCCTCCTGTCTTTTAAATCTTAAGTTCCTCTTCTCTCCTCTTTTCTCCCTTTGCTTTTATGTTTCAAAGAAAGCAGATCTTTTGTCCTGTCGGGTTTTCCATAGATTGGAATATGGTGATGGTTTTTGTAGCTTTTCGTCATTATGAACTCATGGATTTAAAATATATCTGATATGCTTTAATCCAATGCAGTCATTCTTCTTATTGATACTCAAGCTGTACTATCTTGGTCAGTGAGAACCTCTCCACCTTGGAGCCTGAGTATCCTATTGATATGATCCTAGTAGTTTATAATAGTTTTTTGTTTACTTACTTTTTTTTTTCCTTCTGGTAGGAAGGATTCAGGAGGACTCAGCCTCATCTTACATTATTTCTTATCCTAGACATAGAACTAGACATAGAATCAGCCATTTCCCCAAAGAGTCTGGTTCCTTTAAAAAGGGGATGGTATTTAGAGATCAAAACTACAGATTGCACTTTGTACCTGTTACCTCATGTATGCATGCATACACAAGACACTCTCCTGGGACCCAGCATGTTCCCTTTTCAAAGTTCAGTGAGAAAACACCGAGCTTCAAGCACCCTTGCATTCAGAAACCAGGTCCTAAACAACTCAGAGATGAATCTTTTCGTCTGGTCAGCCAGGGGACAGGTTAAAAAAAATACCACATTAGCAACAAACTATTTTGGTGGACAGAAACTAAAAACAAAGAAAGCTCATGAATCCCTTCCTTTTCCATTGGAATTAAAGGAAATAGCGTAGTTCCATTTTGAGAACTTAGATGGAAAAAGGAATCTTTCTACATTTTTTTTTTAACTAGGTAAAGACATTCCTATATGAGTAGAAGAAAAATGCTTCCAGAAAAAGACTCACCATGAACCTCCTTTGGACATAGAATTATGAAGGTGACTCACTGCCTTGTGTGGGGACAGGTCCCTGCTGGTAATTTGTTTGTCAAAGCTGTGAAAGGATGACATAAGGCTGATTGTTGTGTGAGGCTGTGGGCATTCGAAAACTATCCCAAAGAAAATAGAAATAGTTTTGTATACTTGTCTGGCTAATTAGGAGGAGTATTTCTGACCTCACTAAAGGAAAATACTCTCTAAGCCTCACAATATATTTGGAAACAGAAAGGAGAACAAAAAACAGAAGGGTATGTTTCACAGTACTTTTTATAATTTAGACCAAATTTATTCAGATGGCAAAAGGTTTCTCAGTCCCTGAGGCACAGTAGCAGGTTCCTGTAAAACTACTATGTGGGGGCCGGGGGCTTAATGGGGACTCCTACAAATTAACCATAAAACGACTTAAAACGCCACTTCAAAAAAGAAGATGAATGACCAAAAAGCATCTGAAAAGCTATTCAATATTCTAGGTCATCAGGGGAACACAAACAAAAGTCATAATGAGATAGCCACCAGAAAAGTTAAATAAAGAAGACTGACAACTCCAAATGATGTTGTGGATGATGACTTGGAACAACTGCAACAGTCAGACACAGCTGCTGGGAGCATCAAACGGCATAACCACTTGCAGAAGTGTTTGGCAGTTTATGAAAAGTTAAATGTACATCTACCCTACAACCCAGAAATGCCATTCCTAGATATTTACAGAGAGAAATGAAAATATGTCAACCAAAAGACATCTACAGAATATCTGCAGCAGCCTTTTTCAAAGTAACCCCGAATCAGAAACAAGCCAAGTGGCCATCAACAGCAGGATGTATTAACAAATTGTGGCATATTCATACAATAGAACACTATTCTGCAACGAAAAAGAATAAACCACTGATAAATGCAGAAACATGGATAAATTGCAAAAACAGTGAAAGAGACCAGACAAAAAAAAAGAATACACAGTGTATGATCCAGTTTATGCAGAGTTTAAATACAGGCAAAATGAACCTAAGATGATAGAAATCAGATACCCTGTTTTTGGAGGGTGGGTGGATTAATGAAAGAGGCCAAGGAAAACTTTCTAGAGGAATGGATATGATCTGTATCTTCTTTTCTCAACAGTAGTTACATGGCTATATATCAGTGGTTCTAAGCCAGGGTGATTTTGCCTCCCAGGGGACATCTGGCAAAGCTTGGAGGCACTTTTGATTGTCATGACTAGGGGGATGCTACTGGTGTCTAGTGGGGAGAGGCCAGGGATGAACAGGACAGCTTCCCTACAACAAAGAATTATCTAGTCTAAAATGTCAATAGTGCCAAGGCCAAGAAACCTAGTATATATACAATTGTCAAAACTCATCAAACTGAAAAGTTAAGGTCTGCACATTTCAATAAATGTTAATTATTACTGAAAGAAGGAAAGAGAAAGAGACCTCAATAACTCCCTCCTCACCCCCAAAATGTAGTTGGAGAATATTGGCAAAAAAAGAATTTCATATTTTAAACTTAGGAGAATTTACCTGCTCAGTAAATGCATTTCATATCCAAACTGTACTCAATTAATGTTTAAAACAAAAAAATATTGAAGGAACTTCCAGTTTCTGGTTCCACATGTGAGGAACTTAGAAGTTGCCACTCCATAAAAACAAGTAAAAAGCTGAACAGACTGAAAAACCAACAACTCTTCTTGGGTCAATATGAGTGGGGAGGACACAGGGCAAACCACTGCCTCCAAGATCAGAGAGACAGAATACCAGGAGCCGTGGCTTACTGGAGCAGAAACTGCTGTGGGAACTAGTGTCACAATAGGAAACCTGAACTTGTAATTGATGAAGTGCTGGAGGCTCAGTGTGGACATGCCTGAGAGCTAAAGACTCCAGGGGGATCCATTATAATGAGCATCCACAACTTTGTGAGATTGACCTCCTAGGGCTCTACCACGTTCTCACAGCAAATATCAAGGGGAAAAAAATCCTCTCATGCTTCCAGATTGGGAAGGGGGAAAAGTTCTATTCAGAAATACCAGAGCGCACTCTTCTTCATAACAAGATCTGTCTTCTGGGGAAACAAGTTAACCACAGCCTAACCTGCTGGGGTATTATCAGAGCCTAATTTACCTGGGGAAAGGAAAATAGCCAACTCTAGTCAGCTCTAGCCATCCTGTCCAACCTGAGGGGAGAAAAAAAACTGAGAAACAGTTGTGTAGTTCACAGTCCAGAGGCATAGGCTCAAAAAGGACTAAGACTTAATTATAGGACCATAGAACACTTCCCCTCTTCATGCACCTCACCACCATATTCTTAAAGGCCCATCTATAGCAGTTCCTTTTACCCAGTGCATCACGTCTAGCTATCAAGAAAAAACTACAAGGCATACTAAAAGTTAAAAACCAATTTTGAGGAGACAGAGCCAGGCATGGCATGAAGGAATTATTATTCTGAGAATTTAAAACAATACTAATTAATATGCTAAGGACTCTGATAAAACAGAACACACAAGAACAGATGTATAATGTAGCAGAGAGATGGTAATCCTAAGAAAGAAGCAAAAAGAAATGCTAGAGATCAAAAACACTAACAGAAATGAAGAATGCCTTTGATGGGGTTTATAGTAGACCACACTCAGCTGAGGAAAGAATCACTGAAATTGAGGCTATATTAATAGAATCATTGAAAACCAAAATGCAAAGAAAAAAGACTGATAAAAAAAAAGAAACAATAACCCAGAATATCCTAGGACTGTGAGACAACTACAAAACATGTAACATATGTGTAATGAGAATACCAGAAGAAGAAAGAAAGAAACAGAAGAAATAATGACTGAGAATTTCCCCCAAATTAATGTCAGACACCAAACCACAGATCCAGAAAGCTCAGAGAACATGAAGCAGTATAAATGCCCCCCAAACCCCACTATACTTGGCCACATCATTTTCAAACTACAGAAAATCAAAGATAAAGAAAAGATCCTGAGAGAAGCTGGGGGGTGAGGGGACACTTACCAACAGAGGAGTAAGGGTAAGAATTAGATCCGATTTTTCATCAGAAACCATGTAAAGAAGAGAGTAAAGTAAAATATTTAAAGTATTGAGGAAAAATAAACCCCACCAACCTACATTCTATACCCTGCAAAATTATCCTTCAAAAGTGAAAGAAAAATAGAAATTTTCCTCAGGAAAACAGAAGTTGAGGGAATTTGTTGCCAGTAGACTTGCCTTTCAAGCAATGTTACAAAAGAAGTTCTTTTTTTCTTTTTGGAGAGAGAGAGCACACAAGCGGGGGGCGGGGGGGCGGTGGCAGAGAGGGGGCGGAGAGAGAGTCTTAAGCAGACTCCACATTCAGGGCAGAGCCCAACTCTGGGCTTGATCCCATGACCCTGAGATCATAATCTGAGCCAAAATCAAGAGTCAGACACTCAACCGACTAAGGCCACCTAGGCACCCCAAAAGAAGTTCTTTTGAAGGAAAATGATATAGGTCAGAAACTCAGACCTACATAAAGAAAGAAAGAACACTGAAGAAGGAGTAAGTAAAGGTAAAATACAACCTTTTTTTAGACTGGTCTGATAACAGTTTGTTCAAAAAAATAATAGCAACAATGTATTTGATTATGTATGCTTATGCATATATCTTGTGTGGGTGTACGTATATATAAGTGAAATGAATGACAGCAATGATATAAGTGACAGGAGGGATGGATTAGGATTGTTTTGTTATTCTAAAGTACTCACACCACCTGTGAAGTGGTATAGTGTTATCTGAAAGTGGACTTGCATTAGTTGTAAATGTATATTACAAACTCTAGGGCAACTACTAAAAAAAGTATAACCGCCGTGCTAACAAAGGAGAGAAAATGCAATCTTACAAAATGCTCAATTAAAACCATAAGAGACAGAAAAGGAGTGGAAGACAAAAACAGGAACAAAGAATACAGGCAACAAATAGAAAACAGCAACAAATTAGTAGATATTAACCCAACTATTATAAATCATCACTTTGAACATCAATGGTCTAGATGCACCAATTAAAAGACAGAGGTTGTCAGAGTGAATCAAAAATAAGACCCAACCAAATGTTGTCTATAAGAAACTCACTTTAAGTAGAAAGACACATATAGATTAAAAGTAAATGGGTAGAGAAAAATATACCTTGGTAACACCAATCAAAGAAAGTAGGAGTAGCTATTATTTTCAGACAAAGCAGACATGCAAGGACATTATCATCATGATAATGGGGTCAATTCTCCAAGAAGACCTAACAATTCTAACCATGCATGCATACAACAACAATGTAGGCTACATGGGGCAAAAACTAAGAGAACTATATGGTGAAACAGATGAATCTACTATCATAGTTGGAGACTTCAACACCCTCTATCAAGAAATGGACAGATCCAGCAGGCAGAAAATCAGTAAGGACAGAGTAAAAAGTATAAAGAAATATAAATCATTAAGAAAAAGACAGGAAACCCAATTTTAAAATGGGCAAAAGACTTGAGTAGATACTGCACCAAAAAGATATCCATGTGGCCCACAGACAGAGAAGGTGCTCAACTTCATTAGTCACTAGGGCAAATAAATTAAAAGCACAATGAGCTATCACCACATTTACCAGAATGGCTAAAACAAAAAAGACAGAAAATACCCAATGTTGTTGATGATTTAGGGGAACCAGAATTCATACACCCTGGTGGGAGTTTAAATTAGTACAAATACTTTGGAAAACTGCCAAATATCTACTAAAGCTGAACATCCATAATTTTCCTCCTCGGTAAATACCCACCAGAAAAGAACACACAAACACCAAAGACACCATAGGGCAGTTCATAGTTGTACCACTTGCAATAGTGACAAACTATAAGCCCCCCAAATGTCTGTCCATGGAAGAATAGATAAACTACAGTTTACGCTCATAAACTAGAATACTATACAGCAATGGGAACAAATAACGACTGCCACATGCAATTGTAATGTTGAAAAAAGGCAGACACAAAGGGGCACCTCTTGTATGATTCCACTGACAGGGTATTTTGGAATAGGCCATAGTCACGAACTATGACAGAAGTCTGAGTGGAGGTTGCCCTTTGAAGGACAGGTTCCACACTCTATTTATTATTTCTGATCTACATGCTGGTTAGATAGGTGGACCCACTTCTTAAAAATTCACTGACAGGAGCTCCTGATTGGCTCAATCAGTTAAGCATCTGCCTTTGGCTCAGGTCATGATCTCGGGGTCCTGGGATGGAGCCCCATGTCGTCGGGTTCCCTGCTCAGCAGGGAGTTCACTTATCCCTCTCCCTCTGCCCCTCCGTGCCCCCTGCTTGTTCTCTCTCAAATAAATAAAATCTTTTAAAAAAATTCACTGATGAGTATTTGTGTACTTTCCTACATGTTATACTTCAATAAAAACTTGACTTATAAAGTATGAAAAAAATACTGGGGGAAAGATGGATGGGGTCTGGGGAGTCATTTCAATAACTCTTTTCAAACATGCCACGGGGTGCAGCAGGCATGGAGCAGGGTGACAAATTGCAAAGGGGTGTCACTTTGTCCCACAGGTCACAGGAACAGGCTGGCAACGGATTTGTGTGGTTCCATCTGAATCTCAGAGGAAATTTCCAGTACAGAGTAAAAAGTTCGTAAGTGGAAAGAAAAATGGATCCAAAAATGTAATGCTGTGAACTAGTGTATGGTACCAGTACTATTAACTCTGATGTTTGCAGAAAACAAGGAGCTCATGACTTGGGTTACAAAAGCTGAATTTCATAAACATTTTTTTTTGCTTGGGGGAATCTGAACTGTATAATACTAGCCTTCCTGCCCGTGATTTTCAGGCCTTCCCTAATGCTTACAGTGGTACCTGGAATACATTCTCTGATAAGCCTGGAGGCAGCCCTCAGTCAGCTTTTCCTATTACCTGCACACCTAAGCCATTCAGGAGATATTATTCAGAAATGCCTCTGGAGGAGATGCTGTAGAACTCCTTCAATATTCTGGCCTTCTCCCCTGCCAAGAACTTTTTCTTTAAGTTTAAGTTAACTGACTTTTAATATAGGAAATCCACGTCTGCTTTCTTTCCCTTAATGTAGGAGTTGCTGCCTCAACCTTTCGGTGGGGCAAACTAGAACTCCCAAGTTAAAAAAATGGTCCAGGAAAACTTCGTCACTCACTCACTCTCAGAAGCCTGATGTTCTATACTTGTCTCTAACCCTCACGTTGATTCTCCAGGATTCGAGGTCTATGAACAATGAAGCCCATTTGCTAAATTATTTTGGAAACCTGACAACCTCACACTGTGCAGTTGTTCCTATGGGCACATCTGCTGCACAGTAGGGGAATGAAATTTGATGCAGTCCTCCCCCCACTTCCTAACTTTACTGTTTAAAATGGCACTGAGTTTTAGAAGTGGTAGGTGGTGGACAAGAAAGGCATCCTTATACTTTGGTCACTATCCTTGACATATTCAAATACTCCAGCTTTATGTTCATCATCGATTAGACACTTGAACCACTGAATTCAGAGAGCTACTTCTTAGAGAGGGACTCAAGAGAAAAAGCATTAGTGATTTTTAACTCTCAAACCTTACACATGATATAGCTCCCTGGTATGTCCCACAGCCCTTGCTCATGCACACAGACACTGAAAGGGAGACCACATGCCTCTTCTTGCTGACACTCGGTGTTTGTTTTCCCAGTAAAACCATTCTTTTACCACCTGCCCCCAAAAACCAAACTTGCATGTGGAATGGTGATGTCTTATCTAAATCTCTATATATCCCTGTCCTGCACACAGGATGCTTTCAATACATATTTGTTGGCTGGAAGGAAGAAATGATTGAATTAATGAATTATGTAACTAGAATCCAGGTTTAGCTAATTTCTATAGGAGTATCAAAGAAAATCATGTTTTCTAGGATGGAGCTAAAAAGAGATTGGGAATTCTATATTTCCCATCCCAGTACTCCAATAATTCTACTATGTTACCAGAAAAAGCACCCTGGCCAGAAAATGCCTTTGCTTGGAGCTTTGCCCAGCACTGCTTCATAGGCCTCAAAGTTGAGACCAAGGGGCAGACACCCTCACTGCTCTTCCCAGCTCTATGAAGAGCTAACTATCACTAGTGGGGTCCTGAGGATTCCGGGGTGATTTTGTTTCTTACAAAAATTATTTGTTGGGGTAACACTGTAGGATTTCAATTAGAATCTGGGGATAAGAGTCTTCATATTGAAAACAAGAACCTAAAGATGGCCTCAATCATCAAGTGCTTTAAAATATAGGGATCAGGCAGGCGGCGACACTGACAACGTGAAGATTGTTCCAAGTGTTATTCTGAACACTGAGGCGAGTCTGGTTCTTAACAATGACCGTGGCTAGCCGGTTTTTCAAGTGTTTGCTTTCCATGCATATTTTGTGTCATTCTAGTCTGTTTAACTCAAAAGATTTAATCCCACAAGATCACCTATAATTAGAGAGTGATGATGCATTCTTAGAAGACAAATATAGACACCACAGAGGTGATGCATCAGCAGTCTGAAAATAATTAATGCTTATCCTCACAAGGCCACCTACACCAAGACACTTGGGAACAGTTCACTATTGCCATAATGTCATAGAAGGATGGCAAAATCATTTTTCTTATCTGCAGAAGTAGGTCACAGCAAGAACATTTGGCCAAAATCCCCCCCAACACACACACAAAAATACCCCAAAACCCAGAGTGGACATGAATGGGTTTTGTGACATAATCTTTTAATTTTTCAACTCAGTGTGAGAATGTAAGACGTGATCATTGGTTCACGCTCTACTCTCTAAGTATCTCCCTACATGATAATGGGACGAGAATGAGGCTTTGAAATGCAATATTTGCAAATACAGCAAAAAGCCCCATTACCAGAATGCTGCTTCTGAACTAACAAGAGCTGGAGGATTTGAGGCAGCCACTGGTTTTGTTGTTGTTTTATTTCCATTGACAAGAAAATAAAACCTATCATCATAAATTAGCACATCTATCAGGAGTCTGAGCTAGGCAAAATATAGTCATAGAGGCTAAAGGTTACAGCATTTCCAGCAACCTTTTAAACTCAGCATATGGCACGCGTGGGGTGGCATTTTTTTTCTGTCTGTATGTCTATTTAAACTCAACAGACAGACCTTGCAAAAACAATCTGAGTTGTGTGCATTGCACTCATGCTGTTGCCTTCTGAATAATAAAAATACCTTTCCCAGTGCCAAGGAAGAGGGCAGAAAAGAGGGACGGATGGTACTGGGAAGGGGGACCATGACATTGACATGGATGACTCTGTAATCTCAGGAAACTCATCAAGAGCCCGAAATCCACACTGCCTAAGGCTTTGTCCTGTCATCAGTCAGAAAGACACAACACCAATTCCCACATCAGCTGTTTTTCCAGGTCACTGCTGAGGCTCTTTACAATCAGGCACTTGGGCTCACAGACTGACTGACACACCCTGCTTCTTGGGGAAGAGATAAATTATCTCCAGGAACCCAGGCTTCTCTCCTAACTGTGTGCTCTTATTGACCTATATTTTTAAAGAAATTTGTTCTAAAGTTGTGGTAAGGGCTAGAACCCATTCTTTGGCTCCAATTCTGAGGTACTCATTTGGTGCAGTCCTTCCTCTCTTCCCTGCAAATATACTAAAAAAGCTTTCCTCTTTCCTTTTTTTTTCCTTTCTTCTTGCTTAGAGCAATTCTATTTCATTTTTTTATAGAATATGATTTTCTGTGTTCACTTTATCATTTTTACTCCTCTTAGTGTCATTAATGACCTTCGAGCTTAGTTATTCTCTACCTTCTCCTTCCACATTCATCCTTATTTTTTTCCCCCATTTTAGCACTGAAGGACAATTGTACAATGAGTAAATTGTAAAGTTGTGTCACAGTTCCCCTAGGGACAATCTTCTTCCTCGAGCTATTAAATTGGAAAACGGTTTTTTAAAAAAACATCAAGGTTTTGTCAACAGAGCAGGTGCAATCACTACAATGTAAAATTAGTCCTTTTTCCAACAAAAGTGGTGTGATACTTTACTTGTAACTGCACAAAAGGATTTAGGAAACGTAATATAAAAAACCTACCAAGAGCTTTAAAGAGTTAGGTGCAAAGTTACATGATATTTTGTTCCTACAGTGTAGATGATAAAGCCAGACTGGCCTGGAATGCTGTAATTTTGCTTTCTGGATTCACTATTGCAAGATCAGTTCATTTAAACATTGAAAACTGACCTGCTTTTTACTCACACACACATCTGTCTACTCACCTGTCCAACATATTCAATAGGTTCTTCCAACGTGCCAGAGTAATAAATAAAAATAAAAATAAAAAATCTTTTTTTTCCTGAGAAACATGTCAATGGTTAGCCTCTATTCTAGACATATCTGTCACTCACTTCAAAGATCATCTCATAAACTGTGTTTACCTGAAGAAAATGAGAAGCAGTAATAATAAACCTCCCTGCAGGCAGATTCATGAAGGCAGACGTGGATTCACAGCACTCTGTAAAACCCATGACTGTTTCACTAGTTATTAACTGGCAGCCTGGTGGGCCTGGACCACAGTCTGGGGGAAAGGCTCTGGGTTAGATTCTTGCTCTGTGGTTTGCTGCTTGTTTGGCTTTTCTTAGCCCCTCTGAGCCTCAGTTTCCTTCTGTGAAAAACAGAACTAGCTGCACCAGTCCCCACAGATGAAATGAAATCCACACATCTTCTATTACTGTGCCCATCTTGAAGTTGATGCTCAATAAATTGTAATTTTAGCGGTATCATTATCATGACTGAGGTTTACAGGCTAGGAGCAATGATTGCCCTAAACCAATGAATTCTTTTCTTCTCAGAAGGGGAATGATAAAGTTGATTTCAAGGAGACACAGGTTGAAAATCAGTGTATCCCATGTATTAGCCCTGCCCCTCCTGAGTTGTGCTATTTCTCTCACCAAGCATCCCATTTATTATCTCCATACATGGCCCTCCACATGAGCACCCAATTCACTGACTCTTATTTGCCATCATTTTCTTTTTCTCTCTCTAGCCCAAACTTGTTTAGAGATAGCTGAACACAGGGAAGTAGTCAGCTACTTTACATGAGTCAACAAAAGGGAAGGTGATAAATCAATTTTCTTTTTGCTTAGGGATGGAGGTGAGGAAAATGTGAGGAAGAGAATAATAAGGATGTAGGGATAACTGGGCCCCCAAAGAGAGGGACTTAATGATCCAAGCCTAGCAACAGAAACTGATGCTTGGTTGTAGAGAGGACTATTGATTTCACGTGTTCACCTCAATTTGGTTTGCAAAATTACACAACACTAGAGCTGGAAAAGATGTCAAAAATAATTTAGTCAAATCCCACCTTTTTAAAGATAGAGAAACTGAGGCCCAGAGAAGTCTGAGCTATCTTGCTGAAGGCAACCCAGCTAATTGCTGTAGAACTAGAACATTCTAAAATCTAGGTTTCTCACATTTTCATTCCAAGAAAAATTTAAAATGACTAGGGTATAGTGTGTTTAGGTGGTTGTATCTGTTTGTTTGCTATTGTGTTTATGTCTAGTGTGAAAAAGATTCAGTCTGACTTTTAAAAGGGGTCTGGACTGGGCAATTTACTTCATGTGCCTGGTGGTGGTGGTGAGCAGTCCATGAATGCCCTGAAATTGCATGCAAAATTTTAAGTGGCATAGAGGAAGGGCAGAGGGAAAGAGAATCTTTTTTGTTGTCGTTGTTAAAGATTTTA
The DNA here is from genome assembly GCF_029215605.1 of Mirounga angustirostris. Classification (NCBI taxonomy): domain Eukaryota; kingdom Metazoa; phylum Chordata; class Mammalia; order Carnivora; family Phocidae; genus Mirounga; species Mirounga angustirostris. The sequence continues at coordinate 71,230,649 of NW_026991716.1, forward strand.
TTTATTTTTAGAGAGAGAGGGAATGTGAGTGAGAGAGGGGGAGGGGCAGGGGGAGGGGCAGAGGGAGAGGAGGGAGAGAATCCCAAGCAGACTCGTCAGTGAGCCTGGAGCCTGAAATGGGGCTCGATCCCATGACCCTGAGATCATGACCTGAGCCAAAATCAAGAGTCAGACCCTTAACCGACTAAGCCACCCAGGTGCCCTGTGGATGTGCATTTTCCTAGGAATAAGGTCCAAAGCTTTGACATAGTCTCAAAAGTATCAGCAAGCAAAACAAAGTTAAGTGCAGTGGACTGGGGAGAGACAAGAGTAGTAAGACCAGGGGTTTCCAAGCTGCTGCAGGCTGGGATGCTTCCAGTGCAGACATGGAGGATGCGGGGTACGGAGAGGCTGGCTGGGAAAGCAAACTCTGTGGTCTCACCTTGCTTTCCAGAAGGGAGGCTTTATTTTAAACCTGCTTTCCACATTGGTGTTCTGCTCGGTTTGCTGAAGGGAAGGCTGCTGCTGCTGCTGGCAGTAGGGGGAATGAAAGCCACTGCTGGACCATGTTCTATAACATTTCAGCAAAGATGCGACCCTCTGCCCATTTAAAAAAAAATAATCTTCAGCATTCTGCCAAAAGCCCCTTCCCCTGACTCTATCTCTTGTTCTCTACTTCCGTGTTTAACAATCAAGGTATCTCTTGTCTTCCCCATGTCTTCATGAACACCTGCTAGCGGCCAGAAAATGAGGACCAGAAATTGAAAGTGGCTGGAAAAAAGAACCAGAGTCCATCCTTCTTACTCCGTGAGGGTAAGAGAAATCACTTTTTTCTTTTTCCTGGCTTCTCACAGGATGATCTTCATTCCAAAGGCCTAGGTGCTGCTATAGCTATATCAGAAACCCCAAGTGGATGGTCCACCTTTTTCTTTATAACCTGAGAAAAGTTCTCCCCTTCATTTTTCTCAGATAATAAGGAGCTGAGAGTATATATTTAGAAACACATAGTTTTAAGTTTTATAGAATGTTCAATAACTTGGGATGGGGAAAAATGAGAACTAGCAAAAAGCAATAAAGCTTAGAAAGCAATATATTTGGTCATTTTCACCCAAAATTAGAACTTCATGCCCCTAAGACACAAGCCTAGATAATGTTGTTTGTGTTACATTAACCTTAAGCTATAATATGGCAAAAGTAGATTACAGGAAATCACAAAAAACAGTTACAACATTAGCAGCAGCTAGCAGGAGTATTTTGGCAAGCAATCACTCCTACAGGTTGAGTTATAAACATCGAGATCATGGCCTGGGCCTGTGTGACTTTTGACACAATTCGCATATAAATACATGACTTCAAAAATAAGTACCATATAGAAAAATGGCCATCCCACAAGATATTTTATTTGAGGTTTGATGTTTCTCTTGTTTTGCATTTTGCCCTTCACTTACCATGTTTATGAAGGATGGGAGAGCCCCAGGGTTGGAGGGGTAGTGAGAGATCAGTCAGTTCAACTCCACGTCTCCTGCTCTCCACAACTGTAACCGTTTCTACTTGTCAGTATGGTACACCCTAGATTTAGGATTTTCAAAGATAATCTCTCATTGACTAGCTGGGCCTACACCCAGTGATTTTCTGGGTATTGTGAATTATATTATAAAAGTATAAGATAGGGGCGCCTGGGTGGCAGAGTCTGTTAAGCACCCGACTCTTGATTTGAGCTCAGGTCATGATTGTGAGATTGAGCCCTGTGTGGGGCTCCGCTCTGGGCATGGAGCCTGCTTAGGATTCTCTCTTTCCATCTCCCTCTGCCTCTCCCCCCCACATGCTCTCCCTCTCTCAAATAAATAAATCTTTTTTTTTTTAAAGTATAAGATAATGTTCCTGTTTTTGAGAAATTTATGATCCCACTGGCAACCCTAGACAGACATTTAAGCAACTGTTAGTCATTCTAAGTGGTGGCAACCAGAGCAGGGGGGTGACGAAAACACACATGTTAATATTATTGCCTTCTTTGGTATCCTTTACAGTAAGTAGCCAATATGAGGTATATAATGTATAATGTAGCTGTTGCACTAGAAGAACATAACATAACGTAACATAGCCCTGGGCTGCGATATAAGGGGCCATGTCTCTCATAGTAATAGAAGTAGATGTTCAAAATTAGAAATAGAAGGAAGAGTCACGGAGATAAAAGTAACAACCATTTATTTAGCATTTATTATATTCCAAGTATTCCCTAATATATTCACTGACTTTATCATTACAATACCCATAAGGTAAATAATACTATTAATATATGGATAAATGAACAGAGGCTCAGAGGCATGTCTGCCTGAGGTCCTACAGCCAGCACATAAAAGGGGCTGAGATTTCACACCAAACCTGTCTGATTTCTAAGCCCATGCTTTGATCCCAACTCCTCAGTCCTGTTATTTCCAAGATTCTATAAATGTGTTAACACACCTATAATGATACCTTGTTCAGTTATGAAATATAGCAAAGCTCATAAAGTATATAGACATTTTTGCAGAAATTCTACTGACATCTCAGTATGTAATAATTTTTTACTTTTCAATATTAATATATCGTAAAGACTATTACTAGAGCATCTTTAAGATAATGAAATAGAGGACCATAACATATACATTATATTTCGTTTCTGAAGGTTCATATCATTCAGAATACATTCATAACTGGTACATTGTTTTGTTATTTTATTTAGCTCTGATGAACGGGACAATGAGATGAATTCAAGATATTTAAGCATTGGGATGGCTAAATTCAGTGTTGGTGGGTGAAGGCAGATACAAGTCTGATGTATTTAATGGTACTGTTATAAGAAAGTAATTGTAAACAACCTCTACACACATTTCATGAACAACTTTTAAGTAGGAACAAATACAATGGACTATCTTCAGTATAAGGAAAGTACACTTATCACAGTCCCATCTGCTGCATGAAGAAAGTCAGCTAAAGGTACATTCACTTCTGGACGCAGCAACTAATTCATGTCATGCCTGGGCGTGTTCAGCCAGCCCCCATAATGCCAACTTTATTTAGTTTTAGATTATTACATTTTAGAAGGAACCTTTCACTTCATCTACCCAGCTACCCAGTGTCCCATTCGAAGTCAGGCACTACTTACTAAAAGCCGGTTTTCTACAGATTGAATCTGGAGATTAAGGCTGACAGTAGAGAAGGAGTACACGGGGCCACTTAGAGAACAAAGGAAAGGCTAAGCTTCCGCCTCAAAAATCCTGCGTGTGAGCCTCCTTTTCTAAAGGATGTCGAAAATGACATTTCACATGGAGAACTTTCTCCAATTCTCATAAGGAAATGAATTTCCACTTTCTCCTGACAGATTACAGAAGCTCAACAGAGAAGAAAGGACACAGCAAGGAGGGCAAGCCTGGTGCAAAAGGCAGCAGCAAAGGCAGGAGGAGAGGAAGTTAACTTCTTTGTTTTGGCAACAGTTTTGTATTTGCCTTTGAGGCATCTTTTAATTCCTGAAAGCACAATACTCATTGGCCCTTCTCCTAGGGAAGTAAAAGGAAAGAGCAAGCAAAAGACCTTGATGTCCTGAATCTTACTGTCATAGGAACTCTACGATTTGAGCTTCTCAAAGTCATTTTACAAATGAGAAAATGATGGCAAGAGCTACTAAGAAACATACCTGAATTTACTCGATGAAAAAGCTGACAAGACCAGAGCATTTTCCAGAAAAGGTTCCTAGTTTAGCTTAGATAATTACAGTGCTGTGGAAACATAAGGTTTGGGGTAACAGGATGACTTAATGAGACATAAACTAGCATACCATCTTTGCTGCTACGGATTCCTTTGCAAATTTTAAGAGTTTTCACTCTCCTTGCCATTCCCCCATGCATAGGAAAGGCAGAAAGACCCCAGTGAGTTTGAATACTGGCCTCCCTTACCCTTCCTTGAGGCTAGAGTTTCCAGAGGCAAGGGAACGGGGCCACCCCACAAGGAGAAAGCAGGCTTCCTGAGATGCAAGTCGGGGGAAGGGTGGGTTGGTAAGTTCGAGGGGTGGCCCTGTTTTTAGTGTCTGGCCTTAGAAGTATCAGCCCAGGGAGGGCAGATGATTATAAGGATGCCAGGGGAGATCCTGAAGGCAGCAGCACGGGTCTCCGGAACTAGTCTGACACCAAGGGAGTCAAAACACCAGGGAAACTGCCTACTTTTGAATTTGAGCTGAGTGTCTTACCAGAAATCTTTTTTTTCTGATTTTCCTGGACTGACAGAGACTGGCTACTTTAGGGGAATGAAAAGTTGCTTGAGAAAAACACACATTGTTGTCTCAATATTTATTCCCTAACTGGCAAACAGGAAACAGTGTCACACACGAAAAAGAAGGTCCACTGAAAACACTGACTACCTGAGAAAACAGTACTTCAAACACTACCACATGAAATTATTGTACTAAGAAATTTTCCACATTTTCTAAGTCTGAGTCATAACATTAATGTTCAACTGGAAAAATATTTAAATTTCTAAGAAACACTTCCACTGAAGGAAGTATGTATTAAACTATAACCAAATACCACGCAGTTGGCTGAAGTTGAGAGAGAGAAGTGTTTTGGGATGACTTATGGAACAAAAGGTATCCACGTCTAGCAATTAATCTCTCAAGTCCTTGGCCAAAGTTTCTCTTCTCATCCAAGCTGACAAATGTGTTTTGGGATTTGATAGCCAGAAAAATCCTTGGGAGGTATTTTAAGAGTAATTTTTCTTAGAGGAGGCAAAGGAGTAAGGAAGGCAAGGTGAACTGCCTTCAGTATTTCTTTGATATGCTTATCTTTTTAATACATAACAGCACGCTGATCTGCAACAACACAATTTAAATGGAAATTTAAGATATATTACACATTTTGCTGTTTTTCAAAACAGCAATGCACCAAGCCTAAAAAGATTTTATCAAGCATAATTTAACCTTTTCTTGATGACCCAAGGTTAGTACTATAAATTACCTATTAGCTGTGTGATCTTAGGCAAATCACCTGAACCTTCAGCATCCTCATCTTTACTATGGGAATGGTAGTATCTATCTTATAGAATAGTGATGATGGTTTAAATGAGATCATCCCTGCAAAGCACTTAGCATAGAGCCCTTTACACTATCAAGAGATCCAAAATGGTAGTTACTGTTTTTTACTGTATTTCTCTGCTCAAGATTGTGATCTAGAAAACTGAGTTGACCTCTAAGTTTAACTTCTGAAGTTACCACATAAAATTGAAAACTTATATTCTCTTTTAGGAAAAAAAAAAGATCGTACTCCCTTTCTTCCAATATGGTAGACTTGAGGTCAGAAGCAGCCCTCAGTATAAAAGACTAAAAATGCTGAATAAATATTTTAAAAATCTTAAGTACATAGTTGAATTGTCAGGAGAATAACCGAATCCTAGGAGGTAGGAAAGAATTCTGAAACCCTTTGGAAAGCCAAGGCTGAACAAAGAGTTTTCCCAGAGGACTCTGCTCATCCTTGAAGGTCTGGACTAGAGCATGAGCTTTAACCTGTGGAATGCTGGGGGTCAGAGGACAAGCCTGGAGCCCTGGAAAATAAAAGGTTGGATCACAAGCCCTTGAGATATCTGCCCCTCCTTCCCTGCCATTCCCCCATGGTAAATGAATTGGAAAAACACTCTGCCTTCCAGAGGCAGACAGTAGACGAGGCTATTTGCCTGCCTCAGCCTTGGTCAGAGTCTGGCAAGGAGGGTGGAGAGAAAGGCACCTCTGAGAATTCCTAATCACAAGCCTACTCTTAGGAATGTTTGGGGATAGAATTCATACTATTTATGGGACTTCACAAATAATCCTTCTTGCGGGAACATACTTTCAACCCAGGCTTCAAAGAGCTCCCACAGATAAATACCAGGGAGAATGTGAGCTCACAGTCATTATCACTTACCTACTTTGTGAGCACAGACAACTTTGAAAATATTTCTGTGACTCAGTTTCCTTATGGAACAAATGTAGATGATAATAGTACTTATCATAGGGACTCCTGAAAAGATTAAATGAGTTACTATGTATAAAGTGCTCAGAAGAGTGACTACCACATAGTAAATACTCAATAAATGTTAGCTATTATTAAATGATATGAGAAACTATTTATGACATAAATGAAGAAAGTAGGATTTAACATTATACACAACCTGATTCTGGTTTTGTAAAAACAACTGCCCTCTTTCTCCTTTAAATTGCCCTCCTTACGCCCAAGCATGCCTGCAGAGAAAACGCTGGAAGGAAATACACCAAAATGCTAACTCTGTAGGATATGACTTGGGAAATTCATTTTCCTTTTAGATCTTTTAGTTTTTAAATTTCCAACAATCATTATATATTTCTTGTAAAATTAGAAATACTTGAAAAAGAAAAAGAAAAAAAGACTCCTGTTTCTTCTAGTTGAATCCCAGTACCACTCCCCTCCCCCATGCTAGCATGCTCATTTTCTTCACAGAGACCCAGTTTAGCCACATAATTTTCAGGTTAGTAGGTAAGATACGAGAAGGATGTCTAAAGGAAAAAAAATATCAGAAAGGAAAAATTGGCAGGTTCCCATGTCATGGAGGAGAGAAATAGTTTCAATATTTCCATGCAGAGAAACAAATTGGCTAGTGATGGCACTCATGTTAAAAGCCAACAGAGGTTTGGGGGGTAAGGAAGATGAGTTTTTATCCCCTCGGTTTTAGCTTGCTTAGCTTTTGTGATTAACGCCCACAAAGTCAAGATGTCCTATATGTATAAAGACAAATATTTGAATGATAAGGGCAAGTGATACAGTTATGTCTGAAAACAAAGTCTACTTTAAAAAATAAAATACATGATTTGAAGAAGGAATAATAAACCAAAGTCACCTTTCTTGTAATTCAGATATATTTTAGTCTTTATGAATCAATCTACTGTAACAAAAATGTCCCTGGAGTGCTGTCATATTTTCTGCCTGCCCAGCACCTTCTGAACACCCTTGAAATGTTTGAAGAATTTCTTTCTTTATTGGTCCTACTCTCCTAGGTCAGAGCCAGAAAACTTGTTTCCCGGGCCTTCCATGAAGCCAGGATAGCATGATGGGACCAGACTCTACCAATCAGATGCCCTGCTCAGCACTTAGCTTGGGAAGTAACTAACTTGAGAAGGAAATAATGGAGAATCCATCCTACAGTGACCATGGAGGGAAGTATCAGACTTTCTGAGGGTAGCATGGTAGGGTCTCCTGGATAAGTGATGTAGTGATGTTTTCCCTTAAACAGCCTGGTTGGTGTACTGGGCTCTGTTCCTGGCTGCACACGTAACTACCAGATATCCTTTAATAAATTCTGCTTCCACTCAAACTAGCCAGGGTAGATTCTGTTGTTTTCAAAGAAACCAGAAAATACGAGGAATAACAGTAGATGCCCCTCAAAATTACAGAAATATAATAATAAATATATAATATAAATAAAATATAATAAATATATAATAAATAACTAGTCTTTTCATTGACTGATTGGTCCTTTGTTCCTACTAAGTAGAGATGAAATTCTCATTTACAGGTGGGGAAACTTCCCCAAGATCACACAACTTGTAAGCACATGGTAGAACTGGCATTCAAATCCACATATTTCTGACTCCAGAGTCTGAAATCTTGTAACTGACATAAAACCTCTCCCCTGACACAACCCAACAGGGGATATAAAACAAACATCCAATGACACTTCAAAAATACTTCCTAAACAGGGAAATCCCAGTGTGCTATACCCAAGCCCTTTTTCAGACCTTTCAGTTCACTTTACTGTGACTTCTAAACTGAAATGTAGAAATGGAATGAAATCCATATAAAAAGTGAGTAAGAATGGAAATTTGGTCAGATGCTGAAATGGATCCTGGGAACCACACATATGAATGACTTTCTTTTTAAAGCCAATTCCTATCAATCACTAAAAACAAAACAAGACTACAAATCTCTCAGGGACATCTGAGAACATTATTAATGATGTTACATATATCATAAAAAGCAGAGGAACAGGAAATAATACGAATTTTTTAAAATACAGTTCAACTATATCCTGATTTCTGTAATCAGCTCTATATTGCAAATTGCCACTTCATCATGGTAAATTTGCAAATGTACTGGGAAACTTTAAAAGATCTTTTAACACCTGTTTGAAGGAGACCAACCACCTTATTTTAGCCCCTCTGCACATTTAGAAAACAAGATTCATTTACCAAGTCCACTTAAATCTTAAAACATGAATGCATTCAGTGATAATTTTATTTTGCAGAGTAGAAAGAAACACAAGGGAGCTTCTAAATATTGGCTCTCATTATACTTCCAATTATTTCAATTATTTCAGATTATGCATAAGGCAATTTCTCCTTTGACAAAATGCTGGATAAAGATATCCAGGGGACTCTAAATAGCAGCAGTCTTTGTACATATGGTAAATTATGTTCTTGGGGGGAACAAAAAGCTCTAAGTTAGGTGATGTAATATGAATTTGATTTTCTTATAGAGACACTATTGTAACAAAGCCTTGCATAACTAAACCTAGTTTGAACTTTATATGTAATGACTATAAACATCTCATTTATATTTATTTTTTTTATTCTTATGTTAATCCCCATACATTACATCATTAGTTTTAGATGAAGTGTTCCATGATTCATTGTTTGTGCATAACACCCAGTGCTCCATGCAGAATGTGCCCTCCTCAATACCCACCACCAGGCTAACCCATCCTCCCACCCCTCCCCTCTAGAACCCTGTTTGTTTTTCAGAGTCCATCGTCTCTCATGGTTCATCTACCCCTCCGATTTCCCCCGCTTCATTCTTCCCCTCCCGCTACCTTCTTCTTTTTTTTTTCTTAACATATATTGCATTATTTGTTTCAGAGGTACAGATCTGTGATTCAACAGTCTTGCACAATTCACAGCGCTTACCAGAGCACATACCCTCCCCAGTGTCTATCACCCAGTCACCCCATCCCTCCCACCCCACCCCCCACTCCAGTTTGTTTCCTGCGATTAAGAATTCCTCATATCAGTGAGATCATATGATACATAAACATCTCATTTAATCAACTATTTTGCAGTATTTCAAACATAATTCCAAAACAACAAAATGGCAACCAAAATAATAAAAACATCCTACTATGATTCCTGCTTGATTTTATGATAAAAATCAGAAATGGCATAATCAGAACCACCAAAATAACAAACCTTTTATGGAGAAACATAAGATGTCCATTTAGCCTACAAACCAATAAACGCTTTCTTAAGGATTTTCTTACTTCATAGGAATGAGTGGCTTTTCAATAGCCATATTTAACCTGCATGACCTTAGGCCCTGATCACACTGGATAAATTCTGACCTAATGGAACTGTTTATCTTATCGTAGAACTAAGACTTTTGGGAAAAAAGGGTTACTTCATACTTTTTGAGAAAATATCATTTTTGCTAAGCTTTTTTATAATTAAAGACCTAGATATGGGCTTTCTAAAACTAAAAACCAGAAGATTTCCAATTTTCTTAAGATTCCAGCTCCTTAACACCACCAGCTATTCTTTGAACATTGATGTGAAGACCCTGGAGTCTTTAAAAAGATGAAGATAACCAACATTTACTTCCTCAGCATTTTTCCATCCATCCTTCCCTCAGAATGTGAATTCACACCATTACAAGTTCAAGGCTCTGAAATAAATGGTGGCCAAACTGAAAGACAATTAACATGAAAAATTTCCACCTCTACCTCAAGGCTTACATATTATCTTACATATTATAGTAATAAAGTAAACTGCCCTCAGTCTGATGCCTTCTTGATTTGTAACCAGCTACCTCCTGGTCCCCACTCTCAAAAGGAGCTTGGCCAGCCTCTAACACCTCTCATCTCTAGTTGGCACCAGTATGTTTCCCTTCTTAAGGCTCTAAGGATAAGCCTTGGTCTAGTCCCCCATCTTGTGGGGAATATTGTTACTTTATTTTTTTGGTTTGCTACCTGATATTTTAAAACTTTTATTTTGAAATATTTTTAAATTTAGGGAAGAGTTGCAAGAAAAGTACAGAGCATGCCCATATGCACTTCAACCAGCTTCTCCTAATATTAACATCTTACATAACCACACGGTAATTATCAAAACCAGGAAATTAATATTTGTATAATATTACTGAGTAAACTACAGATCTTATTCAAATTTCACCAGTTTTTCCACTATCATTTTTCATTTGTTACATTTACATCCCTAATTAATTTGGGGTTTGTTTTTATATATGGTGTGACATATGGATCTAATTTTATCTTTTTCCAAAAAGCTACCCAACTGTTCACATCAATATTATTCACAATAGTCAAAAAATAGAGACAACCAAATATCCAATAACTGATGAATGGATAAATAAAATGTGATATAGCCATACAATGGAATATTATTCAGCAATAAAGACTGAAGCACTGATACACGCTATGACATAGAAAAACCATGAAAACTATGCTCACTGAAAGAAGCCGATCACAAGACTACCCTGTCATCATTTTTTAAAAACTCTGTAATTTCAATTTATGTGTCCCCTTCCACCCAGGAGTTGTTTAATAAGTGAATTTATTAATATCTAGGTATAAAGGCTTTCCTCTTTTTTGTTTTTATTGGTAAACAATGGCTTTTAGCATTAAAAAGTGTCCTTTGTCAGGTTTAATGCTCTGTGGCTTAAATTCTATTACACACACACACACACCCACCCACACACACACTGGAATATAATGCAACCATCAAAAAATATGAAATCTTGCCATTTGCAACGACGTGGACGGAACTAGAGGGTATTATGCTAAGAAAAGTAAGTCAACCAGAGAACAACAATTATATGATCTCACTGATACATGGATTTTAAGAAACAAGGCAGAGGATCATAGGGGAAGAGTAGAAAAAATGAAACATGATGAAACCAGAGAGGGAGATAAACCATAGGAGACTCTTAATCTCAGGAAACAAACAGAGGGTTGCTGGAGGGGCGGAGGTGCAGGGATGGGGTAACTGGGTGATGGACACTGGGGAAGGTATGTGTTGTACTGAGCACTGGGTATTATATAAGACTGATGAATCACAGACCTGTACCTCTGAAACAAATAATACATTATATGTCAATTAATTGAATTTAAATTAAAAAAAATAAATGCTGCCCCCACTATTGTCTTCATTTTAGATTTTAAAGTTTCATGCTAGTCTAAATATTTTGCCTTTGCAAGTTATTTGGTCTTTTGATCTACAGCACTTGAGTATTTTATCTTTATCCCTGAAATCTAAGAGATTTAGTCTGATATGTCTCAGGTCAGTCTACATTAATTTTCCCAAGTACCCAGTGAATTCTCTCATTGTGTAGATTCAGGTCTTTTTCTATTTCTATAATTTATTTTTAAATTATAGTTTTAAATATTAGCTGTGTATCACTGTTTTGTTTCTGGAACTCTGAAAATTCTTTTTAAATGACTTCTTTGCCTATCTTTCATTCCCATTTCTCTTGGACCTGAAGGGTGGCAGAATAAGGCACTCCAAATATGTCACTTTAATATAAAAATTATTTTGAGTTAAAGCCCTTGAAAAACAGCAAATCAAGGAAAAACACATTGACCTTCCTTGTTTTTCTTAAAAGTAGGATATGAAATTCCCAGGTGAAAGATGTCCTCCCTAAACCAGAAGGAAAGTAATATTTTTATGAAGGACCAGAAGCTGAGACAAAAAAATTTTTGTGCAAAGAGACGTTGTTAAAATAATTCTTGGGCGCCTGGGTGGCTCAGATGGTTAAGCATCTGCTTTCGGCTCAGGTCATGATCCCAGGGTCCTGGGATCGAGTCCCACATCGGGCTCCCTGCTCCTTGGGAGCCTGCTTCTCCCTCTGCCTCTCTCTCTCTCTCTCTCTCTGTCTCTCATGAATAAATAAATAAAATCTTTAAAAAATAATAATAATAATTCTTATCTTCCTTTAGCCTCTTCACATAGTTTTTCCCAATTGCTTCTCTGTTCAACCAACTATAAAAGAATGTGGGTTTGGTCATTTCTTTGGGTCTTTTCCTTATGAGGACTTTCGTGTCATGCAAAACTTATATAAATTTGTATGCCTTTCTCCTGTTAATCTGTCTTATGTCAGTTTCTCAGAGCCAGCCAAAAAAACCCTAAGAGGGCAGAGGTAAAAATCTGCCTCTCCTTCAGACCCTTATTTTCTTCTTTATGTCATTTTCATTTTCCTGTCTCTCTTCAAACCCCTTATTAAATTTTCATTAGAGTCTATTTTCAATTGGGCACTTTTAAATTTATGCTTCATTTCTGAGACCATTTTGTCTTCTTCTTTCCATTTCCTGAGTTCAATCAACTCCTTTTTTATTTATCCTGGTTTTTGTCCATTTTGCATTTCTCACTCAGAGTTGGTTTTTCATATCCTCAAATGCTTGATGTCCTTAATTCTGTCTGGAGTGTGAACTTACACGTTTCTTCTGCTTCATGTTCATTTTGCAGGGAAGGATTTTCCTGAATTGGTGGTTGTGATTTTGTGTCTTCTGATTTTCTGCAAAATTTCTCTACTGACTTTCTTATTCTCATTTTTATGATATTGGAGTGTTTTTTTTTAAATCCCTATTTTGAAAGGAGCTCTTTTCTGTCAGCCTAGCAAAGCCCAGGTACTTTAGTGGGTTTTTCTGTCAATGGGTTTGTTTTGGTGGTAGGAAAAGAGCTGTAAGTCCTGATTACATGATTCTCTTTGTCTTAGAGAACCCTAAATCCACCCCCACCTTCAAACCACTTTTCTTCTTTTCTCCTTCATGTAATTGCTAAAAAGCACTTCTTCTTTTTTTTTTTTTTGCCTTCCCCCCCCTCCTCCAGAAGAAAGACTGCTCCAGTAACTAATGCTTACCCTTTTAAACTGTGCCTTTTAAAATGTTATACATGGTCCTATATGTCACCTGACCCTTTACATCACATGTACTTTAAAATCTCTTACCTACACTCCAAGCTCTTATCTGCTTGGACAATTTTCCAGGATTTTAAAATTTAGGATGGGTTTAACTTTTCTAGTGGCCATTCAAAATCACCCTTAGGCACTTTTGCTAGCCTCTCTGTCTTCCTTGGTTTTTTTTTTTTTTTGCTTTTGCTCACAAAAAGCCTTATGGCAGAGTGGAGGTGGAAAGGAAGTATAAGGAACTGAACATCAGAACTTGTTGATTTTTTTTTTTCCTATTTACTCACAGTTATTTTGCACTTTTGGCATTGTCTGTCTCCAAGTATGTATGGAGAGGTTTCATAATTGGGAAGTTGTTTCATATTGTTTTCAGTTTTTGAGACTGATTATTGCATAGCTACCATTGTTTTCTGCTATCTGGAAAACGTATAGAACATTTTTGACGCTCCGCAATATGAGAAGAAAACGTTTAATTTTGTGTATCCAGCGTCAAACTCAGGCTGTGACTTCCTTACTGACTCTCAACACCTGCCAAGGCACAGTTTTTGTTTCTGTTTCTGTTTTGGGGGTGGGGAGGGAGGGAAGGACGCAAACCAAGTGGTTTATAAAACTGATAGAAAGCATCATATCCACAGTGAGACTTTCCAAGCCCTCGACATTACGAAATGAAAGTAATAATTAAAAAGACGTAATATAAGAAACCCTTGTATATCCAGAGCAAGTTTAGTTTAAATGGATTTTTAAAAGCACCTAAACACTAACTAGCAAGGTACATTGTAGACACTATTACTGGGTTAAAAAAGAAACAACAGAGTCAAGAAAAACTGAAAATATAAATGGTTGAGCTAGCTCTACCGTCATTAAACACAATTTCCTTTCCATTTCACACAACTCTAAAAGTAAAAACAAAGCCACAATCCATTTGCTTCTAGAAACTACTCTGCAATTTGTGGCCTGAACTGCTGACAACATTTAGCAGACAACTAAAAATCTGGGGGTGTGTACTTCTATCATGACCTAACATATTTCATTTCCTCCCCATGCCACCCACCCATCTTCAACAAATTTGACTTCAAAGACAGAGAGTAGTGGTAAAATGTGATACCAATTACATTAATTATCAAAATGGCCAGATCTTGCCTTTATTCTTTACAAAGTGCTTTCAGACAGGAAGGGTAGTTATTCTCCTACTACAGATATGAAAACCAGGGTTAAGTCATAGAAAGCCAAGGATGACACTAAAATTCTAAAACACATGAGAAATCGACCCTACATTAGCCACAAAATTAACAACTAGAAGATTAAGCAGCTGCAGACAAAATTAGAAAAACAGAACAAATAAAAAAGACTTTAAGAGCATGCTGATTTCAAATTCCCAGAAAGATTTTTGAAACTTGGTGTCTTGGAAATAAAAAATATATATCCATTGAAAGAAAACTCAATGATGGGGATAAACACCAGAATGAATGAACTGGAAAACCCAATACTGAGGGAATATATATATGTAAAAACATTTAAGAGACAAAGGAGAATATCTTGAAAGACTCCAATATATGCCTCATAGGAGGTAAAAAGAAGGAAACGGGAGGGGAGGGATAATGGAAACTTAACTATACAACTGTTAACAACTTTCTAGAACTAATTGAAGATAGGAGTCCTCAGATGAAGTGGTCTCAGAGTATTAAGTAGAAAAAAATTTTTTTAAATCCACACTTGGACATCACTATAAAACTACAGCACATCAAGCACAAAGATAAACTCTTACAGACTGGTAGGGAAATAAGGATGGATTATCTTCAGAGGAAAAGCAAATAATTTTACAACAGCTGTCTTATCAACAGAAATAGATGGCAGAAGGCAATGAGTGATAGATCTTCAAATTGAAAAGAGGTACAGAATTCTATACCTAGCTTAGTCATTATTCAAGACTGTGAACAAAATAAAGACACTTTAGACATAGAAAGACTAAGAAAGTGTGCTATTCATAGGCTGTCAGTGGAAGGAATACTACAGGATATGGGATGCAAGAGAAAAACAAAAAGCATAACAACTGATATGTATGTAATGAACATTAAAATACTTTAAATTAATAACTATTTGTTTTTAAGTGAAACAAAAACAGTAGACAATAATGGGGAAAATGTGGGGAGAGGGGAATAATGTGCTTAACAGAGAGTTAAGGAACATGTTGGGGAAGACACAGAGTAGGAGGATCCTGAGCTCACCTCGTGCCACAGATACACCAAGACAAGTACATCCATTACAATTAACTCTGAAAACGAAGACTGGCAGAAAAGACCTTCCACACCTCGTCACAGAGAGAAGGCCACAGAGAAAAGGGTATGAGGGGCAGACACACAGTTGGGAACCAAACCCCTAGATGACTACCCAAACTCTAAAGGGCATCACAAACAGAGAAGTGGGGACCAGACCCACACTGGGCACCCCCACCCTGGGGATCTGCACTGGGAAGATGAATCCCCATAATATCTGGCTTTGAAAACTAGTGGGGCTTAACTCCAGGAGAGCTAGCGGGTGCAATGAAATTGAGTCTCCACCCTTAGAGAGCTCATGTTAAATAACTCGGCCTCAGACACAGCAGAGAAGCAGCAGTCTGAAAAGTGCCTGGGGTATAGGTGAATGAGATTTACAGACTAATCTTACATCCATGCAGGAGGGGCAGCAATCTAAAGGAGACTTCTCTAGGCACGTGCCATTTCTCTTGCTCTCCCCCAGCCTACATAGCCAGATATTTGCAGAAACCAGTTCTAACACTCTCCATCTACCTTGCAAGCACCAAATGCTCCACCTGGCATTCCCTAGCAGATCCACCTCCAAAGTGACTTGTGCCCTGGGAAGGTAGGGGAGGTAACCTCACAGACCAGGATGCCCACAGTTCCAGCAGCCGGGCAGGCCTCTCAGCTTCCTGTGCAGGGAGTAAGCCCTGCCTTCTGTACACCTGCAGCTGTGACAGAGAGGCTAACTGCAGAGAGCCAGGCTGAGCACTGTCCCAACCTACCAATGAGCCCTTGCTGTCACAGCCAGTCCTCTCAACAGTGTAGGGAGTAAACCATGCCTAGTGTGCCCATAGCAGGCAAATCAGTTTATTGCAGCCTACAGGGCTGAAGGCAACTGCAGCTCCACCACAAGAGGTGGACAGACACAGCCCACAAAGAGAATACCACTGGAGCACCTGGTTCTGGTGACCAGGGGGGATTTCACTACAGAGCACCAGAGGATCTCTTCTATACAAGGACACTACTTTCAAAACCAGGAAATGTAGCTTACTCACCTAATATACAGAAACAAACGCAGAGCTGAACAAAATACAGAGACAGAGGAATATGTCCCAAATGAAAGAACAAGACAAAAATCACAGAAAAAGAGCTAAATGAAATGGAGATAAACAATATGCCTGATAAAGAGTTCAAAGTAATGGTCATAAAAATACTCACTGGACTTGAGAAAAGAATGGATGAACTCAGTGAGAACATCAACAAAGAGATAAAAAATACAAAAAAGAAACAGAGCTGAAGAATACAATACCTGAAATGAAAAATACTCTAGAGGGAATCAACAGCAAACTGCAGGATGCAGAAGAATGAATCAATGATCCAGAAGACAGGGTAATAGAAAGCAACCAAGCTGCATAGTAAAAAGAAAAAATAATAAAAATTGAGAAGAGGTTAGGGGACCTCTGTGATGTCATCAAGCATAATACCATTCACAATATAAAGAAGAATGACCAAAGTCCAAAGTTAGTAGAAGGAAGGAAATAATAAAGATCAGAATGGAACTAAATGTAATAGAGATGAAAATAACAATAGAAAAAAAGATCAATGAAAACAAAAGCTGATTCTTTGAAAAGATAAACAAAATTGATAAACCTTTACT
Source organism: Mirounga angustirostris (assembly GCF_029215605.1). Taxonomy (NCBI): domain Eukaryota; kingdom Metazoa; phylum Chordata; class Mammalia; order Carnivora; family Phocidae; genus Mirounga; species Mirounga angustirostris. The sequence continues at coordinate 71,247,460 of NW_026991716.1, forward strand.
AGATTCATCAAGAAAAAATGAGAGAACTCAAATAAATAAAATCAGAAATAAAGGGGTAGAAATAACAATTGAAACCACAAAAATACAAAGAATTACAAGAGAATACAAGGAAAATTATATGCCAAGAACTTGAACAACCTAGAAGAAATGTATAAATCTAGAAACATACAACCTTCCAAAACTGAATCAAGAAGAAATAGAAAATGTGAATACACAAATTACTAACACCAAAATTGAACTGGTAATAAAAAAACTCCCACCCAACAAAGGTCTAGGACAGATAGCTTCATAGGTGAATTCTACCAAAAATTTGAGTAAGAATTAATATTTATTCTCAAATTATTCCAAAAAATAGAAGAGGGAGGAAAATTTTCAAATTCATTCCACAAGGCTAGCACTACACTGATACCAAAACCAGACATTGACACTACAGAAAAAGAGAACTACAGGCCATTATCCCTGATGAACATAGATGCAAAAACTCTCAACAAAATATCAGCAAACCAAATTCAACATACATTAAAAGGATCATTCACCCAACCAAGTGGGATTTATTCCAGGGATGCAAGCGTGGTTCAATATTCATAAATCAATGTGATACATCACATTAACAAGAAGAAGGATAAAAAAAATCATGCAATTATCTCAATAGATGCAGAAAAGCATTTGACAAAATACAACATTCATTCATGATAAAAACTCTCAAAAAAGTAGGCTTAAAGGGAACATACTTCAACATAAGAAAATGCCATATACGAAAAACCCAGAGTTAACAACATACTCAATGGGGAAAAGCTAAAAACTTTCTCTAAAATCAGGAACAAGACAAGGATGTTGTCCCTTTTATTCAACATAGTACTGGAAGTCCCAGCCAGAGCAATCGGATAAGTGTAAAAAAAAAAAAAAAAAAGGCATCCATATTGGTAAGGAAGAAGTAAACTTTTACCATTTGTAGGAGACACGATACTATAATACAGAAAACTCTAAATACTTCACCAAAAAACTACTAGAGCTAATAAATGAATTCAATAAAGTCACAAGATACAAAATCAATGTGCAGAAATCTGTTGCATTTCTATACATTAATAATGAAGTAGCAGAAGGAGAAATTAAGAAAACAATCCCATTTTCAACTGCACCAAAAAGATTAAAATACCCAGGAATAAATTTAACCAAGGTGAAAGCCCTATTCTCTGAAAACTAGAAGGCAATATGAAAAAAACCCTGAAAATGGCATGAATGGAAAGATATTTCATGCTTATGAATTGGAAGGATTAATATTGTTAAAATGTCCATACTACCCAAACCAATCTAAAGATTAAATGCAACCCCTATCAAAATACTCTTAGCATTTTTCACAGAACTAAAACAAATAACCTCAAATTTGTATGGGACCACAAAAGACCTCAAATAGCCAAAGTAATCTTAGCAATCTTGAGAAAGAATAAAGCTGGAGGTATCACAGCTCCAGATCTCAAGATACACTACAAAGCTATAATAATCAAAACAGTATGGTACTGGCACCAAAACAGACTCATAGAGATAGGATAGAAAGCCCAGAAATAAACCCATGCATAAATGGTCAACTAACCTACAACAAAGCAGGCAAAAATATACAGTGAAGAAAACAGTCTTTTCAATAAATGGAGTTGGAAAAAGTGGAAATTTTGCTACATGCAAAAGAATGAAACTGGAATACTTATCTTATGACTTTTAAAAAATAAATTCAAAATGTATTAAAGACCTAAATGTGAGACCTGAAACTATAAAACTCTTAACACATAGACAGTAATCTCTTGGACATACTCTTAGCAGTATATTTATGGATATATCTCCCCCCAGGCAAGAGAAACAAAAGTGAAAATAAACTACTGGGACTACATCAATATCAAAGGCTTTTGCACAGCAAACGAAACAGCCAACAAGATAAAAAGGCAACCTACTGAATGGGAGAAGGTATTTATATCCAATAAGGAGTTAATATCCATAATACATAAAAACTTACAGAACTCTAAAAAACAAACAATCCATTTAAAAAGTGTGCAAAGGATCTGAATAGACATTTTTCCAAAGACATACAGATGGCCAAGAGACAAATGAAAAGATGTTCAACATCACTAATCATCAGAAAAATACAAATCAGAACCATAGGGACACATTACCTCACACCACTCAGAACAGCTAATATCAAAAAGACAAGAAATAACAAGTATTGGCAACGATATAGAGAAAAGGAACCCTCCTGCACTATCAGTGGGAACGTAAATTGGTGCAACCACTGTGAAAATCAGTATGAAGTTTCTTCAAAAAATTAAAACTAGAAATGCCATATGATCCAGTAATTCTAATACTAGGTATTTACTGAAAGAAAACAAAAACACTAATAAGAAAAGATATATGCACCCCTGTATTTATTGTAGTATTATTTACAATAGCCAAGATGTGAAATCAACCCAAGGGACCAACAGATGAATGGATAAAGGGGCTGTGGTTTATACATACAACAGGATATTACTCAGCCATCAAAAAGAATGAGGTTTTACCATTTGCAATCACGTAGATGGAAGAGAGGGGATTATTTTAAGTGAAATAAGTCAGACAGAGAAAGACAAATACTGTATGATTTCACTTATATGTGGAATCCAAAAAACCAAAACAAATGAACAACCAAACACAAAACAGACTTTTAAAAGTCAGAGAACAAAATGGTAGTTGCCAGAGGGGAGATGGTTGCTGGGGGGAATGGGCGAAATACGTGAAGGTGATTAAGAGGAACAAACTTCCAGTTATAAAATAAATAAGTTACAGGGATGAAAAGTACAGCATAAGGAACATAGTCAATAATATTGTAATAACCTTGTATGGTGCCTACACTTAATTGTAATGAGCACTGAGTACTGTATAGAATTACTGAATCACTACATCGCATACCTGAAGCTAACATAATAACATTATATGTCAACTATATGTCAATAATAAAAAAATAGATAAAATATTGATAAAATTCTTGCCTGTTTGAAAAAGGTAAAGATATTGAACAATTTTGTTTTTGCTAGAAAACTTTCTATTCTATGTATTTTAAAATTTTAAGAGCAACCACTACAAAAAAACCCTGCACACTATTGCTTCCAAGACAGCAGAGAATTTTTTTTAAAAGGATGAAAAAAATCAAGATAACAGAGAATAAGAAATAAGAAAAAAGGAAGAAAAGTATGACAACCAAAAAAATGCATACTCTTCTCATCACACTCACATATACAAAGATGGTATACATCATTCCCACTGTATTAGAAATTACAATCATGTAGGCAGATTTAACAAATCTATTTAAAATAAAAATATTAAGAACTATGTCTTCTGTTTGCAGTGCTCTGATTTCTGCTAAAAATATTAGTATATTAGCAAGACTTTCTGAAAAGCAGCTGATAGTTCAAATGGACAATGTCTCAAATGTTTATTCCCTTTACAAATGATACTCAAGCTGAAGTTAAATGAGAAGAAAATAATAATTTAAGACCAGAAGGAAGAGAGTCAGAAACATTGGAAGTATGGACAAATGCAGTTGTTTATAAAAAACTATGTATGTACAGCTCTAAAGAGACAAGAAAAGGCACCAGCACCTAAACATTGCTCAGCTCTTTTTTTTTTTTTTTTAGAGGGACAGAGGGAGAGGGAGAAAGAGAATCTAAAGCAGGCTCCATGCTGGGCATGGAGCCCAACGTGGGCCTCGATCACACAAACATGAGATCATGACCTAAGCTGAAATCAAGAGTCGGACGTTTAACCAACTGAGCCACCCAGGTGGCCCTCAGCTAATTCTTTACTCCAGTTTAGTTTGTGTTCCTTTATTATAGCTTCGGACAATGCACCAGAACCCTTTTGTATGCTACAGATTAATCCAACTGCCCTATATTGTTGAAAGCCAACTGCAGATATTAACCGCATGAAGCCCCAGCTGAAGCTACAGACCTACCTTCCCTGCCATTCCAACATAATCAGTCCTCTGCAACCATCATTCCCAGCTTCTAACCTAGTAAGAAGCAACAGCCTGGTCTTTATCTTTAAAGGGATTCGAGCCTTAGATTAGATGCCAGTCTTCCTTCTTCAGGTGAACTTAATTCATAAGCTTTCACAGTACTGTGAATCCTTTAACTACTGACACTTAGCATCAGTGGATTTCTGAGAAACCTGAGATCTAGGCAGGTGAGTGACGTGTACCCTGTCACATCGATGCAGGTGAAGCAGCTCAGAACCCAAACCCATCTCTCACCTCCATGCCAGGGCTTTTCCCCACTGTGTCACTTATCAGGTCTAGAAGGGCAAGGACAGAAAGGCATTTCGTTTCTCATGGTCCCTTTGGCTTGGTTCCCCAACACCTTTCCTGTTCTACATCTCTTGACTTTGCTGAAGCTATTAGTTGTTGCTGGGCGGGCTCACGAGAGGTTCTTGGTGGAGGCTCAGAACAGTGACACCTTCCAATCCAACATTCCCTTGAAGGTTGGCATCAGTCCCGGGCTGTTGTTTCCCCCTCCAGCCAGCAAAGCTCCTGTGAACAACAGAGTGGCTTCCTCCATGGGAGGAGCAAGTCCAGTCATTTCAATTGTGATGCTATTTTATTTCTAAAAGCAGATATGTACTGCATGGAGCACTGGGTGTTAGACGCAAACAATGAATCATGGAACACTATATCAAAAACTAATGAGGTACTACTGTATGGTGACTAACATAATATAATAAAATTAAATTAAAAAAATAAAAGCAGACATATATCTTTAGCCACCTTTTTAAGGAAGCAAGACCTGCCACCAGGAAGCCACCTGACTGAACCACAGCTGTGCTAAATGTGTGAGAAAGAACCAAGTCCTCTCCTTAATAGCTCCAGGCAAGGGGAAAGGTTCACAGTTTAGACAACTTTCTTGGAATAACCATATTTGCAAATAAACGCAAATACAAAAGCACTGGAAAATCCTTAAGTCACAAATGTTTCAGTGTGGAGCAGGATCCACAGTCGGACAGAGGAGGTGAACTTGAAAGCAGAAAAAGACTGAGGGAGGGGGGAAGGGCTGTCCAGAGCATATCCCAGCTTTCTTCCCCTTCCTTTTCTCTGACAAACAGCCCATCTGCCGGGGGTCCTCCCATGAAGCAATGACCTGGGTCTCTCAGACAGGAAGAGCCGAAGGCCAGGCAGCACTCTAGTCTCATCATTCCTGACCCTTCTTTGGGGCTGTTAGGAAGGTCTTGTGACATGGACTCCATTCTCTTGGAGAGAAAAAAGAAACTACATAATGTGGCTTTTCTATGCTTTTCTTCAGTTAAACATTTTCAAGACATTCAGGAGAAACCTAGTCCCTTTAAGGAATAAAGTTATATTATTCAGCCTTGGTGAATAAATTAGGAACAGCTGGGAACAGACAAAATGACTCTGTGTGCATCTACTTTAAAAGGAACATCATAATCTAGTCCAATCTCCTTAATGTACAGATAAAGGAACTGCGACCCATACAGGTTACCTAACTAGACCAGTGTCACAAGTCCAGTTGGTGGCAGATCTAAGACTACACGACACCTTGAGTGTCCTACCTCAGGGAGAGCGATTGTCCTAACAGACCAGACTTGCCATGAGAGGGAGAGAGGACTCCAGAGGTTGTACATCCCCCAGGGAAGGAAAAAACTCAGGCTGGGAGACACTGGGATGCTAGGTGTTCATCCTGAATGGCAGCAAGATGACTTACAGAGGTAACCAACACCTGGATTCTACAAAGCACCTGAGTGTAAAAGGGAGAGGTCATGGTAGAAGGAAAAAAAAGGAAAGAAAAAATAAAAGCTTCATGACACTGATTCACTTTACTTCAATAGTCAGGGATTGTGTTAAGTGCAGATTAATAATGAAAAGTGAAGACAAGAGGAAAATAACCTATTTGAGCTAGTGACCAGGTTTTCATCATAATTAAAAGATTTTTTTCCTTAACATTTACTGGGAGTATATTCTATTATCATGTAAGTGTTTTTTACCTTGGTTCTGGAAAACCTTTATTAGAAACACTTTGGATGTTTGTTGGAATGCAGATTCCTGGGCTCTCCTCCAGGGTTACTGACTCAGAAACCTGAATTTCAAACAAATCTCCCATAGATACTGACAAATAAGAATCAAAACCAGCCATAATCCCATCATCACAGAATTAGACAGACCCTATCTGTTTTCTAGCCCTCCCCACACCCATTTCAGAATTAGAGGTACAGAGACAGGGAGTGCCCTCAAATCACGAAGGTTACTTAGAGCCTGCCAGGCCTTGCCATCAGGCCTTCTCTCCCCACCATGTCAGGAAGGACAGACGGACTGAACTGGGCTAGGCAGTAGTTGGTTTAATTTTAAGATTCTATCTTTGGAGGCTACAAGTGCAAATACGTATCATTGTGTTAATGAAACCCATACCACATTTTCTGCCATGAGTATGCATTTCCTTTAAAGTTGGGCGACGGGGGTAAATGTGTCAAAAACAAGCAAAACAAGAGATATTATTATTGACTTTCTGGGGCAAATCGTAATTCCTGCTTTTCTCAGTGAGACCAAAGGCAGAGCACCCCCAGCCTAGTCAAGCTCCCCAAACCCAAGTCTAGCAGCTCCCCAGAGTATAGACCGGTGCCACAGACGGTCAAGGAACTAGCCTGCCTACAACCCTAACTCCTTGGTGGGGACAGAAATTCCTGAGGAGCGGGGCATGTGGCAAAGCGAGTGGCCTCTGGCTGGCTCTCTGCCTGGCCCCATCCTCCAAACGCTCTCTAGAGTAGGGCAGCATGGTAGTCAGGTAGGAAAGGAGGCAGAGGAAGGCAGAATCCACACGAGAGAACTGTATTAAGCTAAGGATACCTGCTCATTTTCCCAAACCAAGAATGCCCTGCAGGCAACAAGGGATGAAGAAGGCAACATCCTTTTCACACCCAAATTGCTAAGGCAATTCTCAGAAATTTGTTTTGAGAGATTGAAAATAGAGCAGTAATCACTACCTTTGAGACTGGATTCCCTAAATACAATGAGTAGCACTCAACTCCTGATTATCTCTGCCCACTGAGGACAAAGGAATTAGCAGGAAAGAAAGAAGGCTGACACTTCTCAGGACTTGAGGGTGCCAACACTACTCCCTTAACTCTCTGGAATGCACACAAGGATTACAACGAGAGCTGAGCACAAATTCTAGCAAGTGCCTGCCCATCTTGATGAAGGTCTATTCACCTCCTGTTATGTCTCCAGCAACCCCTGGACATCTGCAATGGCTTACAGCCTCCTATCTTATCCATGCTCAACTAATAATAGGACCTTTATATAAAAGTACCCCCAAGGCCCTTCAGCAATCTCCAGGAAGACTGTCGTCATGCCAGAAGATGAAGCAAAGGAAAGCGCAGAATACTGCCAGTATCTCATTTCCAGCATTTCCAATGAGGCCAGTTTTATACTAAAATATATTTGCATTTGTGTATGTACATTGGCACATGTGTTTTCGAAGCACACACAAAAAACACTAACAAGAATTACCCTGGGCGCCTGGGTGGCTCAGTCGTTAAGCGTCTGCCTTCGGCTCAGGTCATGATCCAAGGGTCCTGGGATCGAGTCCCACATCGGGCTCCCTGCTCGGCAGGAAGCCTGCTTCTCCCTCTCCCACTCCCTCTGCTTGTGTTCCTGCTCTCGCTATCTCTCTGTCAAATAAATAAATAAATAAAATCTTTAAAAAAAAAAAAAAAAAGAATTACCCTACAATGCCATTACTGGTTATTCCCAGAGATTTTGATTTATTTTACATTTTTCTGTATTTTCCAATTTTTATCATGAAAGTGATCTTTTCATAATCAATTTGTAAAATATTACTTTAAAAGTAATATTACTTTATATTATTTTAGAGTAATATTACTTTAAAAGGTGATTATGGCTATTATCTACCCAGAGATGAACATGGCAAGAGACAGATAAGGCCATTTGTGTTGTTCAGTGTCTGAAAAGTAGATGAAAAAAATGGTGTCGAGTTAGAAACCTCACTTTCTCTTCTCTGTAGCCCTTTGTTGCTACTCGTCTGTAAAGCTCTCGGGCCTCTGCCTAACAATTTCTTGGAGCCCCTATAGATTGTATTTTTTTTTTAATGTTTTAAATTAGGGGCATCTGGGTGGCTCAGTCGTTGAGCGTCTGCCTTCGGCTCGGGTCATGATCCCAGGATCTTGGGATCGAGCCCCGCATCCGGCGGGAAGCCTCAGCGGGAAGCCTGCTTCTCCCTCTCCCACTCCCCCTGCTTGTGTTCCCTCTCTCGCTGTCTGTCAAATAAATTAATAAAATCTTTTTTTAAAAAAGTTTTAAATTAAACCACAACTTCCTTCAAACTACTGTATCATCAAAACTTTTTACCTGAGATTCCAACAAATGGCCAAATAATTAAACCAGATTTTCATGTGTTATTTTCCTTCCCTCTTCTCTCATGACAGAGGTCTTAGCAGGCAGTGAAAAAGCAGATGGATGGGAGAATTACTTGTAAAATTATTAATTTCTGAACAATTGAGAACTTGAACATATAGTTTTTACATCATGGAAATGATGAAATTCAACTATCAGTGGATTTCTTAAAGTTAAAAATCAAACTACATACAAGTAACATAAATGAGAATCTTTTTCTCTACATAGTATACAGGTCCCTTACTCAAGATGCTTCATCTGCTTCATCCTTCCTCAGTGAACAGTGTATGATTTCAAATCCATCTAGAGCTGAGAAAATATCCCTGACCAACCCTAATTATCAGATGGTAATAGATAAGCTCTATAAAGCTTTTCTGTTTCTTCTTTTCTACATATTTTCACTATATAATTCAATCACACAGCATATACATAAAACTGTAACCTGATGAAACTCAACTTTTCTGCTAGGATCCATAATGCTTGAGAATGTTACTCACACCGTGCCCATGTTTGAAGGTTGTGGTTCTCTAAAGGATGATATTAATAAAAGAAAAACTGTTGCTGCCAGATGGTAAAAATAAGATGATACCAAATCCAGGACTGTGAAAAAGGACCCTTTGCCATTTTCTTTGATGAAACGGTCATGGGATGGAATAAATAACAGACTCAGAATCAGAGAACCTAGGTAGGTACTGAAAAAAAAAAATAGCCCTGCATATTAGTAGTTACATGAACTTGTCTAGATTACTTACTTTCTGTATCTTTAAAATGGGGTTTGTTGTTGTGAGGATTTAAAAAAGGATGATGTCTGTGAAAACATTTACAATTATTGTAGAACCTAGCTATCTACCTGGGGGAAACAAAGAAGCTTTAACTGGGGGGCTCTATGCCCTTAGAAATGCCACCTGCACAGTTGGGAAGGCCAGGAGCAGCTGATGGAGCTGGAGTTAATAAGGTAAGGTGTGGGAAAGAACAAGAAAGATTTCCTCAGCTCAGGGCTCGAGTGGTGGAACAACCATATCTCTCAGTTGAGTATAAGTTTCCAAGGAAGACTCTTCTTGGGAATTCTCTGTGGAAGTCAAACCGTAAGTTAGGAGAGAGAGAGAAAGAGAGTTTAGCCAGATGGCTCCACCTATTAATACCACTTAGTTATTCCATGTTTAGAGTGGATGAGACCCAACTGCAGAAGAAATGGAAGCATGCACAAACTGGGAAAACAATGCTCAGCTGGGGGCCTTTGGGCCTCTGGCCTGATTAAGTGTACACCAAGAGTGCCAAAGGTAGGTCTTGTTTCTGGTAAGATGTTTGGATTTTGTTCTCATTGCAACAGGAAGGTCATGGAAGAATCTTAAGCAGAGAGTGACATAAGTCCATCCTTCTTCTTGGGGTACAACAACTATAGTATGTGCTTAGCAATGCATCGGTGATTCTGTTTGCTCATAGTTACACTATGGATATTACAGTATGGTGACACGGTACATGTTAATATTACAACAAATCCACCAAAAGATATCCCTATTGGCCTGAAAGAAATGTTACACTGTAATTTAAGAAGTTAGAATTTCATATACGTTAATAACTCTAATTAATACGATAAACCTTTCCTTTTGGGATTTGGCAGTGAGAACAGCTCAAGCAGGAGTGCTATTTGAATCCCTGGAAACCTAAAATAACATTTTTACAAAAACAAAAGCAGCAGTGTTCACAGTCACTAACTTGGCCTGGAAAGTAAGAGAGTTGGAAATGTAAAGATGGTATCTTTAACAAGTGTCATTCCACTATTTTACAGCTCTTGCCAATACAGCACTTTAAAAGATGTGCATTACAGTCAATTTCCAGTTGAAAAAGTAAACCCCAAATATGGGCAAAATTAGCAGCCCCACTCCTTGTCATTGTAATACATGATTAAGTAGGTGTTACAAAGATGAAAAAGCAGAGCCATCTCTTTCTAATACTGACAGACATCCTCCCCTTCTTCACTGATCCTTTATCTTGCAGTGAAGACCTGCATAAGGAAGTTGATTTCTGGTTCTGATAAGAATGCTTCTTTCCAGAGGCAGCAGCAAGGACTACATTGCTTTAGCAGACACTGTTGGTGAACTTGTGCCAAGTTTCTCGGAACCTTGGAAACTGGGAAAGTGTCTGTGCTCCTGATTAGTAATATTCAGCAACCAGGCTGAACCCAGATGAAGTATAATCACTAGTAGGGAGGGACAGTCAGTCACAGAGCTCCTGTGGTTGAGCTGCTATGAGAAGACACTAACACCACCAAGAGCACGCAGGGCTTTTGTGCGCAGGTGCCGACATGAGCCTGAGCTGAGGTTGGTCAAGGGATTAAGACCTCCTCTGTCTCAGGGACAATACAGAATGTGCCTCCTCTCAATTCCCCCACACCCAGTTTAAATTACTCTTCTACCTAATCTCTTTAAGGCTTGAGTTGAGGCTACTTTGTAATAAAATTATTCTCAATTTATATCACACAATAATCATGGATGCTTATTCTATCTCCCTCATATGCTGCAACATCCTCCAAGTCCGAGTCATCCCTCTTGAATCCCATTCACCCATCATATAAACATTTCAAACAGTACATGAGAAAGTGACATAAATAGTAAATGTCTTCCAGCCTTGCTCCCCAAAGATAACCACTATTAAGTTTCTTGTATCTCCCTCCATAAATGTTTGTGGGCATATACAAACTTTTATGTTATTCAATGTTCAATCCAATGAGCAAACCTTAAAAGAAATATGGATTGATATACAGAATTTTAAATCATTTCTGATTCAGGGTAGTATATAAATAATTTTAAGTTACTGCAAAATAAGGGGTGTGTGTGTGTGTGTGTGTGTGTGTGTACATTCCAAGGTAGACACAACCTGCCTTCATCTACCACTCAATCCCCTCCACCTTCCAGGACTTGAGCAAGTATTGCATTTGGGTAGCAGGTGGAATTACCAGGGCACAAGCCTGGTGAGTCCAGCTCTGTCTCTAACATGGTGGGTATTCCCTGGCCAACTCACTCCATCTCTCTGAATCTCAGTTTCCTCTCTTATAAAATGAGAAGGTATTTTCAGAAGTCCCTTTGAGAGTTCAGGATTGAAGCTGATAATCAAGTAGTGATAAATAAAACAGGTACACCAAGGCCAAAGTATGAAATTGGTATCAGGAAGAAAATCAAACATAGTATCACAGCTTACCAGGAGAATATGGATGCAAATTAGACTGGAGCAGTTATTTAAAAAATATTTTTAATTGAGGTATAACTGACATATAACATTATATTAGTTTCAGGCATACAACGATTTTACATTTATATACAGAGCAAAATGATCACAATAAGTCTAGTTAACATCCAGCACCATCTCAGTTACAAAAATAATTTTTCTCTTGTGATGAGAAATTTTACGATCTTACCTATTAGCAACTTTCAAATATGCAATATAGTATTATTAATTATAGTCACTATGCTGTACATTATATCTCCAGGACTTATTTTATAACTAGAACTTTGTACCTTTTGATCACCTTTACCCATTTTGTGCTCTCCATAGAGAGAACTTGGGATTCTTTGGTTTTGTTTTTTGGAATCCACATATAAATGAGATCATATGGTATTTGCCTTTCTCTGTCTGACTTATTTCACTAAGCATAATCTCCTCTAGGTCCATCCATGTTGTCACAAATGGCAGGGCTTTATTCTTTTTTATGGTTGAATTGCATCTATATACCCCACAACTTCTTTATCCATTCATCCATAGTTGGACACTTAGTTTGTTTCCGTATCTTGGCTATTGTAAATGATGCTGCAATGAACATGGGGATGTATAGACCTTTTCAAGTTAGTGTTTTCTTTTTCTTTGGATAAACACTCAGCAGTGGAATTGCTAGTTCATACGGCAGTTCTATTTTTAATTTTTTGGCCAACAGGTTTCTGTTTTCCATGTGGCTGCACCAATATACATTCCCACCAAGAGTGCACAAGGGTTCCCTTATGTTCTCCACATCCTCGCCATCGCTGGTTCTTTCCTATATTTTTGATGACAGCCATCCTAACAGGTGTGAGATGATAGCTCACTGTGGTTTTGATCTGCATTTTTCTGATGACCAGTGATGTTGAGCATCTTTTCATGTACCTGTTGGCCATCTGTATGACTTAATTGGAAAAATGTCTGTTCAGATCTTTTGTTCATTTCTTAATTGAAGTGTTTGTGGTTTTTTTTGCTACTGAGTTTTCTTAATTTTTTTTTTTAAAGATTTTATTTATTTATTTGACAGAGAAAGAGAAAAAGAGAGAGAGAGTACAAGCAGGGGGAACAGCAGAGGGAGAGGGAGAAACAGGCTCCCCACTGAGCAGGGAGCCCAATGCAGGACTTGATCCCAGGACCCTGAGATCATGACCTGAGCCGAAGGCAGACGCTTTACCAGCTGAGCCACCCAGGTGCCCCTTAATTTCTCTTTCTGGTATTTTGTTATTAGAATATAGAAACACAATAGATTTCTGTATATTGATATTGTATCCTGAAACTTTATTTCTTTCACTAGTTCTACCAGTTCTTTGGTGGAGTCTTTAGGATTTTCTCTATGTAATATATCATCTGCAAAGAGTTTTACTTCCTTCCCTTTCTAATTTAGATCCCCTCTTATTTCTTTCTCTTACCTAACTGCTTTGGCTAGGACTTCCAATACTATGTTGAATAAAAGTGGTGAGAGTGAGCATCCCTATCTTATTCCTGATTTTATCATTGAGTATGATTGTTAGGTATGGGCTTGTCATTATTTGGCCTTTATTATGTTGAGGTATGTTCCTTCTATACCCACTCTGTTGAGAGTTTTGTGTTTTTTTTTTTAATTATAAATGGATGTTGAATTTTGTCAAGTGTTTTTTCTAACTCAATTAGAGATGATCATATAATTTTTATCCTTCATTTTGTTAATGTGGTATATTACACTGATTGATTTGCAGATGTTGAACTATCCCTGCATCTCTGGAATAAACGCCACCTGGTCATGGTGTATGATCCTTTTAATGTATATTGAATTCAGTTTGCTAATATTTTCTTGAGGATTTTTGCATCTATGTTCATCAGGGATATTGGCCTATAATATTCTTTTCTTTTCAAGATTTTTTAAATTTATTTGACAGAGAAAGACACAGCAAGAGAGGGAACACAAGCAGGGAGAGTGGGAGAGGGAGAAGCAGGCTTCCCGCCGAGCAGGGACCCTGATGCGGGGCTCGATCCCAGGACCCTAGGATCATGACCTGAGCCAAAGGCAGACGCTTAAGGACTGAGCCACCCAGGCGCCCCTATAATTTTCTTTTCTAGTGGCATTCTTGTCTGGTTTTGGTATCAGGGTAATGCTGGCATTGTAAAATGAGTTCGGAAGCATTCCCTTGCAGCAACTTTTTAAAACAATTTCCTGAGCTATAATTCATAGGAAAATCCATCTTGTTTTACCACAGAGGTATATCAAGCAATATACACTGATCCTGAAGTTATCTTAGGATACAGCCACAATCCTTCAGAAGTAGAGCCAACCCATGTTTACTCATTTCTCAGCAATGTATGTGACCTTCTCATCAGCCTCTGAGAGCTCAGGAGTATTTTTCCATTGTCAAGAGTCATAGATAAGTTCAATGTTACATTCAGTAGCTACGGGTCATAACTTAAGCAACTAGTTAGCATCTTAATTCCCATTTGCCACCTCAGTGACAATTAGCTGCCTACCAGGGAGGAGGTCTTCCCGTTGATCAGACCACATATGTTATTCTATTCTGACCACGTCCTTTACCAGGAGCACAGATAAATATCCAGAGGAGTGTCAAAGTGATGAGGGAGGGACTTGGGAGAAAGGGAAAAGGTGCTGGAAGTGGGTAACACCATCTGTGTTAAACATCTATTTGGCAATTTGACTGCAAGCTAACAGTAGCAAAGCTACTAATAATGGTTGAAAATCTTTGTTCTAGGGCAAAGCTAGGAAAGGGAAAGTGGCATTCACAGTGTCTTTGTCAGGTGTTTTTGCCATTTCTCTCAGACGCAGGAGAGATGGAGGTTAAGAGAACAAACTCTGGAGTTAGAAAGGTACAGGTTCTGCCACTATTAGACTATTACCTAATCAATTCCGAGCCTCTATTGTTTATTTATTTCAAAGAGACAGACAAGGCATTACATGCATTGTGCTTATTATTATCATCTGGAAGTGTGGGTTCTGTGGGCTCTCTCCTGTGAAATACAAGATCCTTAAAAAACAATTACAAGTAAAACTGAAAAGTCAACACCTGGTAAAGGAGCTGTACTTACCTGAAAGGAATTCACAGAGCGAAGGGATGGCGGCAGCGTGGCATTATTCCTTGATAATATCAACAGAAGCTCCAAGCAGGTTGCAGAGGGCAGGGTTAGAGAGTGGATGCTGATATCACTTTCCCAAGCACTGGAAAGCCTGAAACACATTGATGTGTATAATTTCATAATTGTGGCTCAGTCAGTTCAGCGTCCAACTCTTGATTTCAGCTCAGGTCATGAGCTCAGGATCGTGAAATCCAGCTCAGTGATGGGCTCCAAGCACAGCATGGAGCCCGCTAAAGATTCTCTCTCTCCCTATGTCTCTGCCCCTCCCCGACCCGCTCACACTTTCTCTCTCTCAAAAAAAAAAAAAAATTTTCATAAATGTGGTCATAATTAGTTCAAAAGTCTGATGGAGAAGGAGAAGACTTTCAAGTGTGAAAGGGAAAAGCAACGCACAAATAAATAGAAATAAAATGGTTATACTAAAAATTCAGAGTATATATCCAAGACATCTTTATAGTGTTTTTGATATAAAACAGATTAGGCAATTTTTTCAGGTCAGTATTTCATACTCAAAGTTCACGAGTCACATGAAATGCAGTCTTATTTGTGAGGGACCTACTTGGGGATGGGTAACAGTTAACATACTGAATGCTTCCTATATTCTATGCCCTTTTCTATATGTAACATTGCGATCACCCCTCAGATACCTATGAAATGAAACTATCGCTATTCTCATTCTACAGATGTGGAAATTGTTTCTGAGCTGGATATGCCCTATGAAGTGTCTAGTTCATTGATTTTCAAACCTTTAAAAAGTGACGGAATCCTTTTATCAAAAAGTCTTGTGAAAGCTCCATTTATAATACAAATAAAAACAAAGCTGCTCTGTTGGAACGGGAAAGGTTGGCAGGAGGCTCCCTTCATCTTCCAAAGCAGCCTATGAAGCATCTCTGCTACATCCCATTGAACCTACTTGAAAATTATTTCATTCAAGAAATGAGGAAACCGAAGGCTAGAAAAGTAAAGAGACTTCTCTGGGATGAGGTATGTGTTGAGAAATGATATGGCTGGGTCTAGAATCCCGGTTTCCTGACTTCCTATCTAGTGCTTAAAGTAAAGGGGAAAATCAGAAAGTCATTATGGGAAAACAATGTAATAAGAATAGGATGTGTCTTAGCTGTCAATTCTTCTATTTACGTGAGTATTTCCTGACTGTGCCCCTATCAAAGTATCTCTTATCACTGTCCTAATTTTTAAAAAGAAATAATACAATACTCCTTGTATTTGTGGACGAAGACAGAAAGTAATACAATAATCCTTGTATTCTTATTTGAGCTGTGTGACTCATCCTAAATATTTAAAAAGAAGACTTGAAAGTCTTCTCCATTTACATAAACTTCTTTTTGTGAAGCAGCCTTTAACCCAATGGGTGAATTCTGGAATGTCAGAGAGCATCAGCTAAGGGAATAATGGATTTTAATGTTTATATGATAAGTCGTAGCAGATGGTTTAGCTGTGTCATCAGTCAGGTTACCTGTGCTATCATTTCTGACGTGGGGTGGGGAATTAACTCTTCTTTGAAGCATTTGCCAACTACTTGGACTGGAATACGACACTGCCCACTTTCCCAAAAAATGGTCTGTTTTCAGCAAGGGCACATTTGGAGTGTCTTCTTCATGTTTTAAACACTTCTCGTTATTTTATACTGATTGGCTATGTTATTCTTTCTCCTCTTATTCATTATACAACATTGTCAACATTTCTCTGGGGTGGAAATAAAAATCTCACTGTCTTTAGTAGAAGTCAAATGTAGTACTAGCGCAGTGGCTCTAAGCTCATTCTCCCTACCCGCTTCCTTATGCCCCCTACAAATCACGCCATTACTGGCATTACACTCCACACATTATGTCTTGCTCATGCAGTTTTCTGGGCCTGGAAGGCTGTTAGGCTACCCGGTGAACTTCTGTTTATCCAGCAAGACCTACGTAGGTATCACTTCCTTGGAGACATCCTGTTTCCTTTATAAGAATGAACTACTTGCCTAATACCATATGTGTATCCATTACAACACTTAACCACCACCCTCCTTGTATTCTTATTTGAGCTGTGTGACTCATCCTAAATCAGACCTGAGCAACCATAACCTGTGGATTCCTCTAACTTTGCTGCCCAGTGTGGAAATAAAGATAAGATTAGTTGTTTTTCCTCACACACACCCAGGTATTAACCTTTTACTGGCTGTAAGAAAAACATTCCACTTACATTTGTATGTTCAATAATTCAATTTATTTTCCAAGTGTTATTTTTATAATCAGAAATGGGATTTCTGGGTCACACAAAGGAATGTTTAACCACTGCTCAAAGGTGTCAACATGCTGCTAAGTGGCTATGGTATGATCTATCAAAAAGGACACTCAAGTAGAAATTAAAATTCTTTAGCATTCCTTGTCACTGACCAGTGACAAGCACTCTTGGACAAGTCCGGTTTCCTCATGAGATCCTGGAGTTCATACACGACCTATACAACGTACTAAACCACCAAAATTTACACAAAAGGACATTCATCACACTAATGATATCCATAGTCACAAAAAAAGATACAATTAGTTATACATGTTAGTTATTCATGTCTCTATGTAATTACAAATATTTGTACGGTATGTGAATTCAACTTTGGCATTTTAAATCTAATCCTTCAAGTGTTCTGTGATTTATCCCTCTTGAAGCTCATAAAGGTGAAGAGTGTTGTCCTAATCACATGGTAGGTAATGGAAAAGAAACTCAAGCAAGATCCTCTCCATCTAAATTTCATTCTCTTTTGTATCTAGAAATGCTTGGTATTTCTGAACAAATTCTAGCCAAAAAAATTGAAAAGCCCAAGGGTAAATGATGGAGCAAATTTTAGCTATCTTAGAACACCTCATTTCTTAATAATTTGAACCACCTTATTTTTGAAATTAGACAACCCGGCTGGACCTACGATGGCTTAAATTCCTAATATTTATCCTTTCATTTATCCTAATATTTATCATTTATTCTTTCTTTTCCCACAGTATATATTCATTAGCCCCAGGATTTACTTTTTTATTGTTAAGTTTTATAAATGTTCTCTATAATCTTAACCACATATTAATCACATGAAACATCCATATATGTGGACAAAGACAGAAAGTAAAATATGAAAAAAAAGATATAATCTTAACCACATATTAATCAAATGAAACATCCATATATGTGGACGAAGACAGAAAGTAATACCTGAAAAAAAAATGATAACAGCTGTTTTGGAAAGTTAGAACTATGGGTAACTTTTCCCCAAAATTTCAGTTAATGTTTTTACATTGTGGTTTGTGTTTTGTTTTGGTTTGGTTTTATCTTGTTTTGCTGTGACTTAGGAAGAAAGAAATAAAGAAAGCAGGAAGATGGAGAAATGGTCTGGCATATTTAAAATTCAGTTTATCTTAAAACAACAACCAAACTCATTATGAAAATTTAAGGCATGTGTTAATTAAACCAGAAGTGATCCTTGAGACTATCTACCCATGGCTCAAATATCAAGACAAATTTCTGCTAATGATATAAACATTTTAAGAAACACAGGATTATAATAATCCAGAATTTGGATTATTTCTGGTATTTCCTGCAAAAACATCCTAGACTATTAGACCTAAATCAGTAAACTTCTATTATGAACTGACAAGAAAGATAATTCAAAGAGAATAACAAATTTGACATTAATTGAAATCTATTTTGGTGATTTTTAAAGTAGTGGGTGAAAAGCTTTCCTAAGAGACCAGAACTGTCAGCCAGGTGACCTCAGTCAAAAAGACCAAAATGCAAGCAGAGGACACACCATCCTTATTTCTGAACTTTTGCCTTGACAAAATTCCCTAGAGAAGCAACTATGGCCTCTCTATTTTTAATGAGGCAATGAGAAGGGGGAAAAGAAGTCACTTTCCATCACTTCTAACAAAATAGTGAAATTGAGAATGAATCAAACACCAATAAATATCAAGAAAAGAACTTGAGAAAATAGAAAGGTGATTCAGTCTACTAAAAACCAGAGGTTGTTAATGTAATAGATGAAAATGACAAATAGAGATGATAAAACAACTCTACCAAAAATTAAAATATTTCAAATGAGTCCAACATATTGTATAGGAAAAAATAATATCGTATAAGAGAACTCAAGATAAAAATATTTAACTTAAATTTCATGTTTCTCATATTTTAGCAATGGATCTGGACTCCTCCGTCTTAGAAGGACCTAAGAAAGCAAACAGCCTATTAATGATGTTAAATATAATATTGTTTATATATGCATATTTTTAATTTAAATTTCAAAGCTATAACAATGATAAAGCTCATCAATTTAAGCTCTCAAAATACCAAAACAAGCAAATGACTACAACTAAGTGCTAGACTTATTATAAACATACAACTATTTAATAAATAATTTGGTGAAGGAATCAAAATTTTATAAATTCTTATACTGTCAAGAACACAAAATTCAGAAACAACCAAATATACTGTTTATCTGTTATGATAAACCATATTAACTCCAAGATATTTAAATATTTTAAAAGAATAAAAACAGAACCTGAAAAGTGTATAAATCAACTGTTCCTTATAAATTTCAAAATAAGGTTCAATAAGTCATGAACAGTCGTTCTTTGAAATTAAAGAGTATTTTCTTTGAAAATTACAGAAAAAAATCGAGTTTTTTTTAAGTCATAAATGTCAACACTGTTCTTCAGTTCTCTTTAAACTAAAGGGCTCTTAAGAGAAAAAAATTTAGGGGCGCGTGGGTGGCTCAGTAGTTTTAAGCGTCTGCCTTCAGCTCGGGTCATGATCCCGGGGTCCTGGGATCGAGCCCCGCGTTGGGCTCCCTGCTCCGCGGGAGGCCTGCTTCTCCCTCTCCCACTCCCTCTGCTTGTGTTCCCTCTCTCACTGTGTCTCTCTCTGTCAAAATAAGTAAATAAAATCTTAAAAAAAAAGAGAGAGAAAAAAATTTAGGTACACAATCCCTGAAAGCTATGCCTTTTAAACTTTGTCCATAAGACATATGAATTGTCAAGGCAATCTCTCTCTCTCCCACAAATCAAAAAGCATGGGGAAAATGGTTCTGCTTTGAATAAGACACCAACAAGGCAATCTCAAAATCAGGTGTATTTAGGGGCACCTGGGTGGCTCAGGTCATGATCCCAGGATCCTGGGATCGAGCCCCGTGTCAGGCTCCCTGCTCGGCGGGAAGCCTGTTTCTCCCTCTCCCACTCCCCCTGCTTGTGTTCCCTCTTCTCGCTGTGTCTCTCTCTGTCAAATAAATAAATAAAATCTTAAAAAAAAAAATTAGGTGTATTTATTCATGCCAAAAAAACTTATAAAAGATTCTGTTTTTCATAAATGCATATATTATTACAAGATACCAGTTGTTGAGAACTTAGGGATTAGACTGGCAATACTTTATTTATTGTTGTTTCCAAGTATTTCGCAATTTATAAATACTGGTTTAATTTTGTTTTATTAAAAAAATTTTTTGGGTATAGTTGACACACAATGTTTTGTTTCCGGTATACAACATAGTGATTCAACTTTTCTATACATTAGGCTATGCTCACAAGTGCAGCCATCATCTGTTACCATACAATGCTATTACAACACCCTTGACCATGTTCCCTATGCCTGTGACTTACTCATTCCATAACTGGAATCCTGTACTTCCCACTCCCCTTCACTCATTTGCGCATCCTCTAACACTCCCTTTTCCTCTGGAAACCATCAGTTTATTCTCTGTATTTATAAGTCTGATTCTGCTTTTTGTCTATTCATTTGTTTTGTTTTTTAGATTCCACATGAGTGAAATCATATAGTATTTGTCATTCTCAGTCTGACTTATTTCACTTAGCACAATACCCTCTAGGTTCATCCATGTTGTCGCAAATAGCAGGATCTCATTTTTTTATGGCTGCATAATGGAAACACTTTCATTAAAGGAGAGAGTACACCTCTTTGAACATGCTTGCCAGAAACTTCATAATAACATTAGAATAGTTAGAAATCCATCAAAAAAGGCCAGCCAGTCCTTCAGATTTTTTTAACTTTTTGTTGCAAAAAATTTCAAATATACAAAAGTATATTTGGAAGAAAATAAATTCAAAAACCAATCTTATACTATATTCGAAATTAAATGCAAGGTGTACTAAAGGCATAAACGTAAAAAATTGATTAAAATATCTTTCCAGATGGGGTGGTGGGTGGCTCAGTTGGTTAAGCGACTGCCTTTGGCTCAGGTCATGATCCTGGAGTCCCTGGATCGAGTCCCGCATCGGGCTCCCTGCTCGGCGAAGAGCTGCTTCTCCCTCTAACACTCCCCCCTCTCATGTACTCTCTCTCTCTCTCATTCTCGCTCTCTCAAATAAATAAATAAATCTTTAAAAAAAAAAAAATCTTTCCAGAAAATCTAAAAAAACTATGACAAACCTATAAGCCATAAGGTTTTATAATTTTTAAAAATTGTATTGTTAAGAAATAAAAAATCTTTAAAAACCAGAGGAAAGGAAACTTTATATAGAAAGAACTATATTCTCCTATATATTTATAAAAGGAAGACAACACAAATTCATTTTTACGTAGTGAATTTTAAACCATTTGAAGGTAAGAGGTCTCTATGACAAAATGATCAAAACTATAGACTCTCTCCCCACAACAGTGCTCATTTTTTTTTAAGATTGATTGATTGGTTCATTGATTGATTTATACAGAGAGAGCAAGAGAGCATAAGCAGGGGGAGCTGCAGAGGGAGAGGGAGAAGCAGGCTCCCCACTGACTAGGGAGCCCTTGGTGGGTGGGCCCAATCCCAGGACTCCGGGATCATGACCTGAGCCAAAGGCAGACACTTAACTGACTGAGCTACCCAGGCGCCCATCAACAGTGCTCATTTATAAAAAAAAAAAAAAAAAAAATATGCACATAAATTTGAATGTTTCCCAGACCACCCAATTCCCCAAGACTAATCATGTCCTCCTTTCGTATTAATGGAATTATGCAATATGTGACCTTTTTTGTCTGGCTTCTTTCACTTAGCATAATGTTTTCAAGATACATGATTCTCAGAGTAGGACCCCTTGCTTTCAGATACCACTTTTTATAAAATATTAAAAACAGTTCCATCTTTAACTATATATCATACTATCTGTGTTAGCATATTAATAAGTGTAGCCACTTATGAAAAGCAGTTTTTGAAGAGGTCTCCTGGCTCACATTTTTACCTCATTCCATTACCAGAGAATATCAATGGAAGGGAAGGCTAAGAAATGCACTTCCAACCCTTTAATCACTTTACTGAATAAATGGAAATCAAAGTATGAGGGTTGGGATGTAATAAATTAGGTCCATTTTAATAACATTCTCTGAAGTAAACCTCACACTGGCAACCACTTGGTTCCCTGTCCCATCAGGGGGTCAACTCAGCCAACACTTTCATAAATCAACACTGCCCAGTCTGCCCCACAGTTTAAGTCCTTCGCCAATGTGGATGGAAAAGTGTGATGCACAAAGAACAAAGCAAAAATTCAAGACTGCTGCTTTTATTATTTCCTAGGCTTAGTAAAACAGAGAGGTTTTCTTCATTTTTCAATTCAAATTGGTTGGCAGTGGCTGTGTTGAGATGTATTGTGAAACCATGTTTGGTCTCAGCAGGAGAGAGAGAGATGATCTATTAGAGCTCTATCAGCCCATGGCTTCAGACAGGGATGTATCCTGGTGGTCTGGCAACATATCCAACTCTACTCTCCCCTGCCTTTATGGAACACCGTCATCTTTAGTACCCCTGGCTTCTCTCTACAACTCTTCCTAAGTCCACCCTCAGATGGCCTTCTCCTGGAAATCCATATACTCTTTCTGCACAAAAGGGCAACTGGCAATGGTGTAACTCAATTCAGATGAATTAGGCCTGGCCAATCTTGGTATCTTAGCTATTAAGCTATACTAAATTGCATAACCCAAAGTCACAACTGACTCTGTCTGACCCATTAAAAGGCAAATCCCAATGACTAAAATTGTGTCCCTCAATGAGGAAAGATGAGAATTTAAATACCAAGATCGTTAACCTACTCATGCTCTCTATGCAACAATCCTTGATTTTAGAAAATGTCCTCTCATTTCAGACCTTTTGTGAAGTCACACATCAATGTAACTCTGATAGAGTGAAAGCACAGCTGGTCACATCCATTTCAGGAAAGGTAAGAAAATCAATTTCCAAGTAATTTTGCATAGAGAAAATTCATTCCTACCAACTTAAATTCAATTCCTCTGTAATAAACTGATTCTTTCATACCTTAATAAACACTAAGATCTACCAGGTCAGGCCAGAAAGTCTCCTAAATTTTATGTCTATCACTTACCCATTAGCCCTATAAAGATATGATTTTAGGGCAAATATGTTTTGAAGTTTTATTCAAGAATTTTATGAGTTAAGATGTATTCCCTAGGAGGAGCACCTTGAGTCAAAGAATGGAAATATTCGACTAAATTGTTCCAAGGCGGAATCAAATATTATTAAATGGAAGCTTTTGGAACCTAAGAGGATTTTTATTGAAACCTCTAAAGGCCATGATTTTTTACAGAATTATTAAATACATAATACTCTCTTTCCTTGCCACCACACCCTTGAAATGAGGTGTCTCTGGTAGGTGGCTTCACTATTCTACATTCTGTTCATTTTGGAGAGGCTACTCTCAATATCTGAAACCAAGGCAAAAAAAAAAAAAAAAAAAAGACTCTTTAATCATCCCTGTACAGTGTATGTGTGTATAATTGAGGTAGGAAGGAAGGAAAGTGTTAAATATGGGATACGCAAGAAATCAGTATTCTAGAAAAATTTTAAAGGTATTCTCAGAAATTGGTTAAAGATACTTAAGCACCTGAATTTACCAGTGCTAGAAGAGCTACAAAAGCTAACTTGTCCTTTTCTTCAGCAGCAATACATCATACTGTGAATATAAAAAACATCGTCATCTTCTGAAACAATTCATAATGATGAGAAATTATTTGTGAGTGTTAAAATAAGGGAAGCTTACATTTTTTAGCCTACAAAATAGGAAGAAAGGAAAACAATGTTTCTTGATGATCTAACTAAAAAAAGCTTATTTAATTTTATTTTAAAAAATAAAATACTTCATTTATAAAAAGTATTATTGAACTATTGATATAAACATTCAAAAATAAAAATTTGCTTTAGTTAGCAAAATAAACACATAGTTTTCAGTGAGAGTAACAAAATTATACTTTTGATACCTGAGTTCATCTCTTATTAACGCCCCAAGTATTATCTTCAATTCTGCTTTCTAATTTACTTAGAACATTGAGTTTTAAAAGTCACTGCTTCCAAGTATGAAACCCCCCAAAATCAAGACTTAAATAATTATAAATCTATACTGACATGGAAAGACACACTATCTTGATCAGTTTTTAAAAAAAACAAAACAGCAAAATAGGACACCTGGGTGGCTCAGTGCTTCAGCATCCATCTCTTGATTTCAGCTCAGGTCATGATCTCAGGAGTCATGGGATGGAGCCCCTAGTCTGGCTCTGTGCTCGGTGGGGAGTCTACTTTTCTCTCTCTCTCTCTCTCTCTCTCTCTCCCTTTCTCCCGGTACCTCTCCCTGTGTTCAAAGACGTATGCTCACTCTCTCTCTCTCAAATAAATAAATAAAATCTTTTTTTTTTTTTTTTTAAAGAAAGGAAATGAGGCCTATCTTGGAATGTTTAAAATGTGTATTAATGTTATATCAAATAAAATCAGCTTTTTAAGCAAGAAACAATCAAATCATCTTAACAAGTACTTTAAATCTTTAATTTACCTGAAACTAACCTAATGGGTAGTCTTTTCCATGAAAAAAGGTACTTCAGATAAATTTGGAATTCAAGATTTTTATCACTGAGCATCACTCAAGTTGATCTCAATATTAAAAATGCATTGCCTACAAGTTGACTAATTTGGTGGTTGCTATTAATAGGATTCTTTACTTAGATCACAAAGAATAGGAAATAAAACAAGTGACTACTTGAAGTGACTTGAGCAGGTATATTATCTATTAAGAGACTAAATAAAGAGGTGTTAATAGTACTAGGAAGCTTTCTTTCTTTTCTTTTCTTTTTTTTTTTTTTTATGCTAGGAAAAACGTTTGCATCCAAAGACTATAAGGCACAATTATTTCAGATAATGTCCATGAACTTGGAACAAGGTAAAAGCCCATGTTATTTGCCTTAGCCCTTTGCCAAAACAAACCAGGGAATGTGACTTCTTTGGAAAGTCAGTGTCCAACCAAGCATCCGTTCATATTTTTGTTATGTTCAATAAAATCATAATAATAGCCAATCTGCCTGGTGCTATGATCCCATTAGGTCTTACAACCTAAGCAGAGCTAGCTTAAGTTTAATCAGACCAAACAGCTGTTTTAACAGTTGGGTTTCTCCAAAATTAAAATATTCTATTCCTGACAGAGCCTAGTAACTCAACTGTTGAAACAGCTGCTCAAGTTGAAGAGGTAAAACCAAGTGTACATACAGTCTTCTTCCCATTTGCAACTGCTATGAGATTCTTCCAGAATAGAAGTTCCTAAACTTAAGTTCATGTTGACATTTCCCAACCTGTTTAAAATTTTATACTTGCACTGCCTCTCTCTCTGACCTTCTGTCAATATTTCTGCCATCATCATCTCTCTTGGTGTTTGCCCTTTGTCTCCTTCATACTCTAAACCATAATTACCAGCTGGGGGTTCTGTACTTCCCTCCTTAGAAATATCATCTGTGTGCTTTATACTCTTATTCCTCTCTCTATTGTCTTGGAAGTATTTTTACTTCCTATGAAACAGAGGTGGTAACTCAGGAGTTCCCAGACTCCACTAAGTGATATATTCTTTCCAATGACTTACATTAGCACTATTAAGGTTAACTGTTGAAGTAAGAACCTTAAAAACAATCTTAAAATGCTCTCTGGCTAATGGTTTTCATTTTTGGTCATTTTATAAGTGTTTTCAAAATTCTGAACTTGTCACCATGATCTCATTCAGATAGTCGGTTCAATTTTTAAATACTTACTCTGTAGCTGAGAAACCTTTTCACCAACAGTCCTATTACCAATAATGAGTCAGTACTTTTGTCTGTCTGTCCCTCTCTCTACCCAACCTTTCCATCCAGGCAGTCATCATTTTTCCAGCACCTTCTCATCTTAAAATTTTGCCAAGTGGACTGGATATACGCAGACTAAATTGACTCTGATATGCTCTTAAAGTCTGCAAAAGGTCTTGACCCTGATTTTGTAACATTTGCTTTCTCCCCTCATAATGTCCTCACTCCTTTAAATTGTACTGCATTGCAGATAATTTAAAATCCCGGCTCCCAGGGTCTGTCTAAGAATAGATTTATGGCAGGACCCAGACTCATCAAACCAGAACATAGCTACAAAGACGTTGAACACGTTTCAAGATTACAAACTTTTTCCTGCAGTGGCTCCAGCTCTTCCGCTGAGTTATGTACAGCGTGATTCTGGCACATTAATCTTAGAAACAACCCCTCTCCCGTGCCCCACTTCTCAGCGGGGAAGGGCGGAAGCCAAAGATACATTTCAACAAGTGCAGATACCATAAATGAAAAGGTGCTCACAGACCTCATGCCCGGCAACACAGTCCTGGGGCAATGCGACTCCAAGGCAGACACTGGAGTGCTCTGTGAAACAGGGCTCCTGGGCTGGAAGTCATTTTAATACGTCATGTCAAACCCTGAATTACCAGCATGGTAAAGCTGAAGCTTTTAATTAAAGGAGACTTTGAAATACTGGCTCTGCTGTCACTATCCCATTACCCCGATGTCAGTGCAACACTAGCCCCGAAGTTACCTAACTTTGTGTTTGAGTCGGTCTGCAGAACAGGATTCATTCTTCCAGCTTACAGTATTAAGATCGGTTTTGCTTCACAGCGCTAAACATAGAAAAGTTTTCATTTTTAATAAAAGCTTAGATAAATAACCCTAAATCCCAAAGGACCGTGTTAAAGTAGCCTCATAAAAGTTTAACACTTGCATATGAGTTTGAAAAAAAAAAATGTCTACCTAGCAATTTGAGCTCCTGCTGACTTCTCTAGCCTTGGGGAAGTTATTGTTGAAATTCATATGTCTTGCTATTTCTGATGATTTAAAGCAGTCTATTATGATAAATCACCATGAAGTACACCAAATGAAAGACACTGTTCAAACAAAAATTTCAATTTTAAATACACAAAATACACACAATGCACTCATCCGTATGTTTAAATAGCACTAAGGTTCTTATACGTTACTCATCTAGCCACATATTTTATCCGCACAGCCTAGGATGCAAAAACATATTTTGTACTAGGTGATCTATTTTCCCTTTCTTTTTTTAGGAGGTCATTTCAACACATTTTTGACTCTACTCTGGAGAATTAAAGTCCACACAAGAAAGTTCCAACAAAATTGGAAACTAACTCAGTTGAAACAAGAACATAAGTAGTGGGCAATGTTAACATTTCTTCATATCCCTCACGAGACCTGAGAAGATCAAGACTGACACAGTATATTTAAAAGGTGAGAGAAGGATTGAAAACAGAACAGAATCTTATATGTTCAAACAATAAAACACTAGAAATGGCTTTTTAAAAATGCTTCAGTACACAGCACCTCATCTTGCAATATGGTTAAGTGCCTAATTAATATTTACTTAGTGAGCTTGAAAGGAATCAGCTTATAGATCATTTTCTGCCATTTTATCCCATTATGGGACAATCATCATTCATACTTCTCAGGCCTTGGAATCAGTGACCAGGAATCTTCACCCAACTCTGAAAATTTGTTAGATTTCAATGATAGAACTTTAGAGCCAAATCCACCTTGAGAGGAATTAAGCCCCTCTGCAATATTACTCACATGTGACTATATGGTCTTTGCTTGAAAAACTCCAGTAACAGGTAGACTCACTGCAAAGCAGTTCTTTAACCGGAGTGAAATCTACTCTTCAGAACCTGAGCCTTTCAGAAAATATCTCACAACATCTAACACTTTCTCCTGATTTTTCTCTAAGATAAACATTCCCCATTTCCTCTAACAGGAAATATATCCCATTTCCTAAACATTCCCCCTTTTTTATGACCATTTATTAAAACAGCCCTACCATTATCTTCATCAGTGCAGAATGATAATCTGCGAAGGATCTTGTATGTCATCAGACGCTTTCACATATATCAGTTCATTTAGTCTTCACATGAACATTGTAAAATGAGGGTTCATTACACCCACTTTAGAGATAAGCAAAATTAAGTTCAAGAGGTTAAATGACATGCTTATGTTCTCACAAAAGAATCAGGCCTCAGATCAGTACCTCTGATTCCCAAGTGTTTTCCATTACACTTTT
The DNA here is from genome assembly GCF_029215605.1 of Mirounga angustirostris. Lineage (NCBI taxonomy): Eukaryota > Metazoa > Chordata > Mammalia > Carnivora > Phocidae > Mirounga > Mirounga angustirostris. Next base: position 71,275,608 of record NW_026991716.1, read on the forward strand.
TAACCTCAGTCTTTTCACCTGTAAGATGGGGGAAACAGTATTTGCCCTTTAAGGCTCAAAGGTTTCTTGTGAATATCAAATGAGACAATGTATAGAAAAAAACATAAAAAGCAGGTTTTTATTGCTAAGATCATTCATATGCAGAAAATCTATGCTCTTTCAAGTATTTAATTTATGAGTAGGAGAAGTCCAAGTCACAGGTAATGTGAATGTCATCGTTCTTTGCTTCCAGAATTCAAAGCATATGGCAACTAAATGATCTAGGAATATAATGAGACTAACCCCTAAAAAGATATGGGAAAGTCATTCATCCTTTGGAATTTAGAATTCAATTAAGAAAGCACTTTCCTAGAAAAATTATTTAATTTTTGCTTGTAATAAATGCTTAGTACTCTGTCAGCCTTGTAAATTACATTACAGTATGTTATGGATTTTTGTGGACTAGCCTGGAAATTTATTTGACATTTATAACATAATTCTATAAGAAACACTGTTCTAGTTCTAGGAAAGAAACTTTGGGATATACCCATTTGTAAGGCGAGAAGAACCTTTTCTTTTCCCCTTTGTTAAGGCCTATTAATAATTTTCTAAGGCATAATAAGCTATTTTTAAATAATTACTTTGGTCTCATTTTTCAAGGGGAATAAAGTAGGAGTATTTATCCTAGAGCTAGTTGATGAATGGAGAATTGACTTTCAATTCAGGTATATTTTATCAGGTACTGCTGCAAAAACACCACAATAAGATGAGGATTTCCTTCATTTGTTTTCTAGAAGTATGAATTGATAAATAAGCAGAAACCTATAATAAATTGCCTGTTTCTCAATGAAAATGATTTAAGCTAAATTTTAACAAGTGTTTTGTCAAAAATTTGAAAGATACACCAAAGTATAAAGAAACATAATGAACACCCACATCCCCATTGCGAGCTCCAACATTATCAGTGGCTAATCTTGTTTCAGCTGTATACACCAAATACCCTCAACCCCTGAATTTTTTTTAAAGTAAATTTCACAAATACTATCATGTTACCTGTAAATCTTTCAGTACATACTCTGAAAGATAGGGACCCACTTAAAAATATGCCCACAATATTATCATACCTAAAAAAAATTAACAGTAACTCTTCAATGTCATCAAATGTTCACATCCTCAACTATTTTAAATTTTTTTTGAGTTCGTTTAAATTGAGACCCACATAAGTTCTATAATGTATTGTTTGTTAAGTCATATGTTTCTTTTAATCAATAGATTCTCTTTCTCTTTATCTTCCCCCCCGCCTTGCTAACTTTTCACTGGAAACCAGGTTGTCTTATAGTGTTTCTCAGTCTGAATTTTGCCAATTACAACCTGATGGTATAATTTAGTATGTTCTTCTCTCCTGAATTTCCTGCAAGCTGAGGGTTGGATCTGGAGACATGACGAGGTTTGATGAGTTGGGGAAGCTTACTTCATAGGTAGGGTTATATACTTCTGCCAGGAGACATATAATCATGACCCCCACCACCACCCTTTGTCTTTCTTTTTGTGATGTTTCCAAGTTCCATGATTTCATGATGGATCAGTAAATGGTGATACCCTAATTCTAGGACTTCTTTTTGATTGATCAGCTGGAATCTTTCTATAAAAAGAAACTTCCCTTCATTATCTATTTGGTTACTTTGAGGTAGGGTTCAAAGAAGAAAAGCAGGATAAATGGTAGACTTTTTTTTCCCCCTTTATCATCCAGTTTTCAAAAGCAATGAGATGGCTCACTAGCATCTTCCAAAAGTAATGACCAATGAAATTTCTTGGATTTTTTTTTTTTTTAGTATCATTAAGAACTTATGGATCTAAACGTATTTATTGTTTTATCCTTATATTAAGTTATTACCCTTACTGATACTCAAATCAACTCATCTTTAGCTAGTGGAGCCTATTCAAAGTTGCCTCCTGAGTCCTTTTGACATGACCCTGATATCTGATAACTTATTTTTAGTTAGAACAAGATATTACAAGTTCTTCTTGTACACTGCCTGTACATACCCACTTCTCGATGGAATCTTGGTTGCTTTTAGTGGGAAATGGCAACTAAAAACCAAATAATCTGGGTTCTAGGAATGCATTGTCACTGGGTTAGTCAATGTTTTTAGGCCTTTCTCAGAGAATAAAGCTAAAAAGTATCATCTTCTAGGATTAAAGTAAGTCATGTATTTATTTTAACATTCTATTTTAAATCCAGGACAACAGTTTTACTTAACCTCATCAATCTTGCATCTGTATCTTTTTCCCTTGCCCAAACGCCCGGTTTTCATGACACCAACAAATTTACTCATTTGACTTACCCTAAAATGCACATAAAACAGTCTCAGTGTATCAGTACCACACTATCCCCAATAGTATGATTATTGAAGAGATTTTAAGGTTTTCTTAAAGTTTTCTTTTGTGTCATTACGGTATGTCCCAAGAAAGATGTACAATCCAGTTACCGTATTTTAAAGTCTCTTGGAGCCCTTCCTCTTTATGCATTTATGTTACCAACTTACATTCTTTCTTTTTAAATTTCCTTTAGATTTTTAAGGATGGCTTTTAAAAATTATATTGTCTTATAATTAAGTAAAATATATGCCTGTTCCAAAGACAGATCTGTTTCTATTTTTGTTCTATTCGTCTTCTTATCCTCCTTTTATAAATACCATTTAAATTTTATGTTTTATCCTTTCATTTTTTTAAATACAAGCAAATATATTCATATTCTAACTATTCTTCAGTAAACAATAGCCTACTACATACTTTTCTTCAAAAATTTCCTCACATTTTCTTCACATATTTTTCTTCACTTTGCCAAACTGCTACCTGTCATGACTTTTTACGGTTCTATGGTTCTTAACTGCAAGCATGCCTCAAAATTTATCTAGTCCTCTATTGATAGACATTTGGGTTGTTTCATTCATTCAATCATGTTACTGACAATACAAACAGTACTAAGAAGAATAGTCCTGTGTGTTTGTCCTTTCATTTTTGGCCAATGTCTCATTGAAATAAATTTACAGAAGTGAGACAGCTCCATCAAAAGGTAAGTGCACTTATAATTTTGCCACATTCCTCTCCATAAGGATTTTATCATTTTGTGTTCCCAGTATTGTACAAGACTTCCCATTTCTGCATAGTTTTACCAGTAGAATATGTTGTCAAACTTCTGGATTTTTGCCAAACTAATAAAATCTAATATAATGTTTCACTTTGCATTTCTTTTATTAAGAGTGAGATTGAACAGGAGTGCCTGGGTGGCTCAGTCGTTGAGCATCTGCCTTCGGCTCAGGTCATGATCCCGGGGTTCTGGGATCGAGCCCTGCTTCGGGCTCCCTGCTCTGCGGGAGGCCTGCTTCTCCCTCTCCCACTCCCCCTGCTTGTGTTCCCTCTCTCGCTGTGTCTCTTTCTGTCAAATAAATAAATAAAATCTTTAAAAAAAAAAAAAGAGTGCGATTGAACACCTTTTCATATGTTTAAGAGTTCTTTTGCATTTCTTTTCCTATGAAATATCTGTGCACATCTGTAGTCCATTTTTCTATAGGGTTGTTAGCTTTTTTTCTTCTCTGTGTAGATTTTCATACATGAGGGTTATCAGCCTTTGTCTGTTGTTGAATTTACGGAGAGTTTTCATAGTTATTCTTTTTTTATTTTATGATGCTTTTTTGTTGAACAGAAGTTTTTTTTTATTTTTATGTAATCAAACTCATCATTCTCTCATTGCTTTTAGATTTTGAGACAGAAAAATTTTCCTCACTCCAAAGTGATGAAAGAATTCACCCATAATTTTTTTTGTTAAAACTTCTGATCCACTTGGAATGTGTCAGTGTCTGATGTGAAGACTAAAATCTTATTTTTTCCTTTTATGTACCCTATTATCCCAATACTGATTATAAATTCTACATTCCCTCACCAATTTGTGTAACCACCTTTATTATATATTCTATTTCCATATGAGATCACGTCTATTTCTACTGGATTCCAATGGTCTGTCTATTCATGGGTGAGTACCATACTATTTTAATTACAATACCTTAATAGCTTTAGTATCTGATAGGGCTAATCTCTCCCATGATTTCTTTTATTTTTCAGGGTTTTCCTAATTATTTTTGTTTCCAAATGAACTTTATAATCAAACTGTCTAGCTGAAAACAAAACAAAATCTTATAGTATTTTTACAGTTTTATTTTATTGGGTTTATATATTAATTTAGGGATGACTGACATTTCAATGACATTTAACCTTCTTATCCAAGAATATGGTATATATCTCCATTTGTTTTAGATCACTTTTGAAGTGTCTTTCAAGAGTATTTTATAATTTTCCTCATACAAGTTTTGAACATTTCTTGTTAAGTCAATGTGCTCTTTTTCTATTGTAAATGGACTATTCCCTTCCATAATATATTCTAAGTGACTTCTGATTATATATTAGAAAATAATAACCTTTACATAATTTGCTAATTTAATAAATTATTTTACTGTTTATAGTAGTTTTTTCATGGATACTTTTGTTTTTTTCTGATATGTAATCATAACACCCTCAAATAGTTTTATTTCTTCTTTTATAATTCTTATGCCAAACTCTCTTGTCTCACTGAAGTAGCTGCTATCTCCAACACAATGTGAAAGAGTTAAAAATTTTAAAGTCAAAATAGAGCCAGTGCTTAAATTAATCACACTAATAATTAGAAAAATACTATTTATAATAACAAAATATCAAATCGGCAAGTTACAAAATGCTGACCATGACGTGAAGCAACAGGAAGGCTTATAAAGCTGGTGAGGGTGTAAATCTGGACAGCTACTCTGGACAGCTACCTGGAAGTATCTAATCATATTGAAATGTACTCTATGACCCAATCATTCCATTTCTTAGTGTAAAGAAAAGTTCACACAAACGAACAAAGAGAGATGAATAAGAATGCAAACTGCTGCATTATTTGTAATGGAAAAAAACTGAAAACAACTTGAATGTCTACTTAAAGGATAATCAATAAATAAATTGTAGTATATTTTGATAAAGGAATATTTTACAAGTATCAACATGGAAAAACCTTTAAAAATGTTTTAAAAAGCAACTTGAAAAAGATAAATACAACAGGAAACCATCTACATGGCATTTAAAAACATATAAATTCATAGCATATAATCTTAGTATTTATATTTAGCAAAAGTATAAAAGTATACATATTTAGTAAAAGTATGTATGGCAATCAATAGTATATACTCTTACTGATACAAGTATTCATGGCAATGAAAAACACCAAATTTCAGGTACCACATTTCCTCCAGGGAAAGATAACAACGGATGGATTCAGAGGAAGCTTCAACTGTTTTAATGTTTTATTTTTAAAAATTACCTATCTACCTACCTACCTATCTATCACAAATATGGCAATATGGTAAGGTGTATTAAACACAGGGAAGAAAACAGATATTCATTATATTATTCTCCAATGACTATTCTATAAATTCAAAACAGTTCATAGCAAAAGGCAATTAATTAGATTATAAACTTGGTCAGAACTCTTAGGAAATTAGCTGAAGTACTCTGAGAGACTGGCCCCGACTGAAGTATAATTTGTGAGGAAAACAAATACTCTCACTGACATAACCAGCAATACAGACAGAACTCTTAAACAATTAGCTTTGAATACAGATGCATGCATTTGGTAATTGCTCTTCCGTGCTGAGCAGCAAAGTGTTCAGCCAGTGTTCACCAGAGGTCTATATGAGTATATACTGGGTATTGGGCTCGAGGAATGGCAGGTACCTGGACAGCCACAGTCAACAGAAATAAGATGAAATGACTGTATAAAACACTGGCATGATTTACTACGTGCCATTTCCATTCCTGACATTTTCTAAACTAGATTATTAAAAAAGCCTGAGAAATGTCTTAGATATTTAAGGATAAACATTTAGCACATTGGAACCAAGAGTACAAAGCAAAACCAGCTGTTGCTAGGAAATTAACTGCAAGAAAATGGAATCAGACCAGAAGTTCCAGGATTAAGCCCAATACTAAAGTGAGTATCACTTTCATCTGGAAGAATCAATCCAGAACTCTTAGTGACAAAAGAGTTCACAACACTTATACAAAATGAAATTAGAAAGGAAACAGACCTGAATCTTGCCCTCGAGAACCTTATTTCAAAATAACATGTATGAATCTTTGGCTAAAAAAGTAAAATGTTAGGCTGTCCAGACAAATACAGAGGAAGCAAGAGCTCCTTTATAGTAAAAAATTACACAGGCCTCTCCCACTTATGCCCTTTATGGCTGAAGGGCCTTGTTAGCAGTTTAAGGCCCCAGTGTGTTTACCTCGGATCCAGCATCATTAACCCTTGCCCTCTGCTCTACAAATCTCATTTCTCCAGGAGGCTGTCCAGATAGCCACTTTGTCCTTAGACCAGGACAGCAATTATTCCTGTGGGGCTTGAAGAGTCAATATTAATGTATTACTTCCCTTTAACACAGACTGCAACATGACATGCAGTACACTCACTAATCAGTTAGGAAAGTGCATTTTAGTTACCACTTTTTGCTACAAGAATGCCAACCTCATTTCAGTATTAAAAAGTAAAGGTCAGCAAACTTTTTCATAAAGGGTCAGATAATAAATATTTTAGGCTTGTTGGACATCTGTCACAACTACTCAACTCTGCTGCTGTATATGCTAAAAGCAGCCATAGACAATGTTCATGTAAATGGGCGTGGCTGTGTTTCAATAAAATTTTATTTACAAAAGCAAGGCGGGGGGGGATCTGGACTTGTCCTGCTGGCGACAATTTGCCCACCCTTGATCCAAAGCAGGCAAGCACACTTTGAAAGAGAATTGTTCCATATAACCATGTTAGTTCTTTTCACTTTTTAAAGTTCAGTTCATTCCAGTCTTCACCAGCAAATACACATCAATTACCTACATATAAGAGATGTTTCCCACAGTGAAGCCTTTCTATTTCTCTGGGCCCCACTGCTGTATTTCCTCTGAATAAAAACAGATTTGTAGCCTTTCAGAGATTACAAACCCTGTTTAGAAGCTGACGCAAGCTTTGAACACTTGCCATAAAAATGCACATACATAACACACATAATTTTTTAACCAATTTCATGGGGTTCACAGACACCGTGAAATTTGCTGGAAGTGAGGGCGAAATGTCTTAAGAACTCCAGGTTTCTGTCTTATCTCTTGAGTTAGTTACCTACTGCTACATAATCACCTCCAAATTGGGCAGCTTAAAACAACAAACATAAGTTTCTGTGAGACAGGAATCTTGAAACGACTCAGCTGGGTGGCTGTGGCTCAGGCTCTCTCATGGGGCTGTAGTCAAGATGTCAGCAGGGGCTATACTCATCTGAAGGCTGGGCTGGGGCCCCAGGGTCCTTATGCTGGTAGCTGGATCCCCTGAGACTGAGACACATAGAAAAGGAATTCACTGTGCCTTTTATGACCTACTCTCAGAATTCACCCTCTGTCACACCCACTTTGTTCTATTCATTAGAAGTGTTTCACTAGGTCCAACCCACACACAAGGGACAGGGGAATTAAACTCTATCTCTTAAAGAGAGAAATAAAGAATTTGTGGGCATATTTTAAAACCATCACATATCTTTAAGTCACCCAATGATACCAAGAAGGTGGGATTCTATTTAATCTGCCTGTAATACCTCAGCTTTCCTAGCACCATGCTTATCAAATAAATACCTGGCACTGATTCATTAATACACTGAGTTAGGCAGGGATCAGGTCGTTTTTCAAAATAATCCTGTGAATTTGGTATATATCAGCAGAATCTTTAGTTATTTAACTTGGGCAAATGAATTAAACTATTAAATAAAGAATCAATGATGATTCCTGAGGTATGCTGCCACGGCTTACAAGTAAATCTCCTTCCCCCAAAAATTCTGGTTTAGGGAGATTTATATAAGAAGGTAAGAAGGACAAATTTTGTTGACAAGAAAGAGTTATCGTTTTGAAAATTAAAAAAAGAGAGAACAATAGCATAGCAATTAGCATAGCTAATTAAGATTTACCTTCCAAACTGGCTGAACAAAAACTATCTTCCCCTGAGCATTTCCTCCCAACTTTTGGAATTTTCCCTTAAGGTTTTTCACCAAGGCTTTGATTATCTATAAACCTGCCAAGCACATAGCCTCAGGAGGTAGAGCTGCCAGGCATAATCAATATGATCGGAAAGAAGGAGATGTACGTGTCACATTAGCATTAATTAGTGTCACCTGCAAAAGTCCCAAGTGCATCAATAAAAAATTAAGATCTTCATGCAAAAAAAAAGTCAGAAGTTAAAAATTTTCCATTACATTTTCTTTAGTTTTAATTGATTTCAGTCCAAATATGTACAGAGTTTATATAAATATTCCAAGATGTCAAATAAGCCCTCCAACATTTATAGGTCATGCCTCCAAGGTACAGAAATGGGATCTGTAGTTAGTCTGTCTCTGTAAAAACATCTGCATTCTTTAGGGAAGTGAAGATAAAGTAGGAGAAACTGAATTTTCCAATGGAAGTGTGAGCTGGAACAGTTGGTTACCTCTCCACCTCCCCTCCTCCTTATGGGACCTGGGCACTACGGTGAGTAACACTTGGCCACACATGTATACTTGCAGAAGAGATCCAGTAGTTGTAATTCCTCATAGGCCAGCTTATTTCTAGTTACAATCCTGGGAGCCCAACACACTGGACAGAGTCCAATATGAGTGGCTGGTGTACATATTGATGCTGTTGGACATATTTTATAAGCCATTCTAGGAATTACTTCTATTTGAGTCCTCCAATAAGAACTAACTTTGCCTTTTGGGTATTTTCCATGCAGTCACCAGAATACATAATACAGATACTAGATGAATACCAGTTGTAGATGAATCCCATTCCTAGACTGTATGTTCTGCAAAGTTTTTATTCACCAATGTGTACCTATCACCTGACACACTATTAGCTGAATGCATGAACAAGCACATAAACAAATCTTCCACCTTACCTGTGTGTACAGTAGGGCAAGGTTCTTGTGAATGTGTATGTGTTAGCAAAATACAATGCACTATTTGAGTGGCTTAAAACATACTAACCTTAAATAAATATAAATTCTCTTATGAATTCCCTTCCTTTGGTATACAAGCACTCGTGGAAATTATCAACATGTCACTCCCCTCCTTCAGTCTATTCTCCTTGCTGGATACAACCAAGCTGTACTTGGCGTATGCTGACACCTACTGGCTGACAGAAAATCTCTTCTGTGTATATATACATTCTCCAATCTCTTTCTTCCTTAAATTCTTAATTTCCAACTTCGATTCATTTAATATCAGAGAGTCTCTCTTTCTATATTCACTCTGCTCCACTGACATATAGGATCTTCTTGTGCTATTTTTCAAAAGTATATTCTTTAGACCTAGTGTTCCCATGAAAAGGGGTTCCATAATCACGTAAGATTCACAAGTGCTAAGTACTGTATGTTCCTTAGTAATTCATCCTGAACTTTACTGCTATTTGAGCAGTCTAGCAGTAAAAATGCTTACATACAATTTCACTGAGCCCACTGATTCACAAATTTGTTTATTAACAAAAATGACAATAAGCAATAATTATTGCATAATATGAATCTTAATTAGTATTATTTGACTATCTCATCCTTTTTTGCTCCCACAAAAAAACCTATTAGTATCTTTTAAAATACATTTTGGGACATGCATCCTGCAATTTCCCATCTTTGCTCAGAATTCTCCTCTTCAACCTCCAGCCCCCATTATCTTTCCATCCCTTAATTCTCAGATCAAATGCTATCTTCTCTATGGAATTTTCCTTAATTAGAACTAATGAGAAAGCCCTTTGTTCATCTCTATCATAGGACAGAGCATGTGTACCTTTCAGAGCTTTTATGTAACTTGTGGGTTTCCAATATTAAACACTGAAACTCTGGAAGTAAAAATTCTGTCTCATTTATATTTTTATCTTCTATATCTCTAAGCAGAAAGTTTTACACACAGGAAGCCTAAGTGAATGTCTGCTGAACTAAATCTGAGGCTAAGTACTGCATTCATTAAATACTTGTAGCAAGAGAAAACTAAGCCTTCAGTTTATAAGACAAACTAAATACAACAGAGATCACACTCTTTAAAATGCTTCTAACTGTCCCAAAGTCATGGAACTGCATAAAGTTAAGTATACTTACCCCAAAAGATGAGGAAATTAAGGGCCAGATTAAAGGCTATCACTTGGTCTGGCAACGTAGCTAGTCAATGGAAAATCTGGGACGAGATTCCATGTCTGACTCCAATCCCACACTCTCCCTGTTGTAAAATGTTAAATATCCTCCTACAGCTTCTAAGTGCCCCAAATGTTTCAGGTCATCTCAGTATCAAATGCCCTAACAATCCCCCCCAATTACAGATGAGGGAATCATTCCTGTGACTGACTTCACAGTGAAGTCCCATGCCAGATAAGATTATTAAATTTAAGAAATACATTTAATAATGTATTTCTGCATCATGAAGCCCCATGCCCAACTTTTTCAATTAGAAGATAACATGGTCGCTTCATGAAGCCCCATGCCCAACTTTTTCAATCAGAAGATAACACGGTCGCTTTAATTTTTCTAGGCTCACTCGTCTAGAAGACATTTATTGAGTTGTATGTAAAGTGAACTTTACATAGTTTGCACGTATCTATAAGCATATGAAAAACTGTTTAGGTAGGAATTTTGCTAATGACAGGCATTTCCAAATAATCTCCCACCCTAAAGTTCTGTTTTTACTGCAGTTGTTTTTTATTTATTTATTTTTTTAAATTTTATTTATTTATTTGACAGAGAGAGAGGGAACACAAGCAGGGGGAGTGGGAGAGGGAGAAGCAGGCTTCCCACGGAGCAGGGAGCCCGATGCAGGGCTCGATGCGGGGCTCAATCGCAGGACCCTGGGAGCATGACCTGAGCCGAAGGCAGACGCTTAACAACTGAGCCACCCAGGCGCCCCTGCAGTTGTTTTTTAAACACCAACCAAATAGTTTCATCAAAGAGGTAAAAAGTGGCTGGTAAGCCAAGGTGGATCTGAAGGTTTTACAATGACGAAAGGCTGTCACCCCACACTGGGAGAAGAATGCGGTGAATATACAAGCAGCTATTGGAATTAGGTCCAAAGAAGCCCAGGGAAAGCAAATCAGGTAGGAGACCTAAATGAGAACTCAATATGGAGAATGTTGAAAAAAATAAAGTATTTGGAAAGGAACCGAGCATGTGAGTCAAAGGTGGCAAAGAGAGTGAAGGAGGTCAGCCCAAAAAGTGTTAACATGGTTAAAAGCCATTTGTGAGTACATGGTGTAAAAACAGACTAAGATGGGCTTGGGAGCAGCCAATTAAGACTGGTGCTTGCAACTAGCAGGGGAAAAGAGTAGAGACTGAAATTAGGTTTAGAAGCAGAAGCCAAGTTTAGGCTTCATTAGGTAGGTAAAAAGAGTGGATTAGTTAGTCTTACTTGGGGGCTAACAGGAAGGAGCCTTGATGATATCAGTCTGAAGAGTCCAAATGCAAGACTTAATAAATAAATCCCTTCCCATCCTTTTTTTTTTTTTTTTTTTTTGCTTTACAGGTAATGTTTTTGATGGTGGTCTGTAAATACTGACACAAGGACACATAGCAGACATAACCAAGGGTTTAGAAGACAGACCTGTTTTTGAATCCTGAATCTATTACATCTTAGCTGTGCCTCATTGGGCCAGTAACTTTAATTTCTATGACTTGTTCTAACCACAGCACTTCCCCACACACATTAAAAGGATTCAATGATATGATGTATTACAAAGCTTAGAACAAGTCTGATGTATAATAAAAGCTCAAAGATAGTAAATATTATTATTAGATCATTAAAACCACAATACTTATCCTTAAAGACTTTAAAGAGAAGGGGAATTATAGCAAGCGTACAAAAAAGAAGAGGATATAGGTGCACAAAAAAATAAGAAAGTATTACCCCCAAGAAAAAGGAAGGCAGAATGACAGTCTATAGTGTCTATATAAACCTTATTTGAACCCAAAGACACTTCTATTCAGAAAACTCAACTATGCCTGAATAACTTTTCAGAGTTAACTTGAACAACCTAGCACGTAAAATGTCAACTGTGACTTCCAACCTCCCCCTTTCGGCCTTATCGATTTAGAAACAAACTCCGTGATAAAATTAGTAAGGTTAAGTCACTTCACCAGTAAAGGTATCATTATTTTATGTCGCTAAAAGGAGAAAAATGATGGAAATAAGAGATGCTAAGAAAATAAGAGTTAAAAAAAAAACCAGAAACCCACAGGGCTTAGAATAAATTTTTATATATTTATCTTCATATAATTCCCCAGGATATCAGGAATAGTTTATTAGCCATGCACAATAGAAGAAAAAATTTTATAGGTCTGTTAATGAAGACCTTACCCATGTAACAATATCTATAAACAAAGATATCTATTTCCATATCAATCCCTTTCTTATAGAAATATTACAAAAATTATAAGGACATTGGTTGAAATGGAAAGCTTAGACTCCTATGCATAATTATATATATATATATTTTTAAAGATTTTATTTATTTGACAGAGAGAAAGAGAAAGCACAAGCAGGGGAGCAGCAGAGGGAGAGGGAGAAGCAGACACCCCACTGAGCAAGAAGCCTGATGCAGGGCTCGATCCCAGGACCCTGAGATCATGACCTGGCCAAAGGCAGACGCCTAACCGACTGAGCCACCCAGGCGCCCCTAATTATGCACTCTTAAACACAATGAACTATATATGATCTGCACAGATGAATGAATATTTGAGAAACTGTAGAATTCCATTCTGATTGGACATGACAGAAGATGTGTCAGGCATAGGACGAGGCAGGGCTACAGTGGTTAAATCAGAGCTAGGCTGTAGAAGAACTCAAAAATGATCCAAGGAGATAAAGATTTTGGGTAGATAGAAGGAAGCAAGGGAGTGATGTGACTGGGGATGGCCAGGCTGGCTTCAGAATGTAGGCTGGATTAGAGTTCTGGCAGGCTCAAGAGACGCACATAACCTCCACATGAAGAGTATTGAACACGTGAACTAGGCTGGCAACAATACTAAGAGGAAAAGAATAGATATGAAGAGATTTTGAAAGAACAATGGACATTGACCTAACTGGTTGGAAGTAGGGTAATTGGGAAACAATTAATGGCCAACTTCAAGATTTGAGCCTGGTGACTAGGAGAATCAAGATGTCATTGATAGATACAAATGGGAGGAAAACATATGTTCACCAGGAACATTAATGAATTTCTTTTACCTCGCACATATTGAATTTGAGAAGCCAGTGGGATATCTGGCAGAGATAACCTAGAAAGAAGATGGAGATATAAACAAAGAACTTAGAGAAAGGTCTGAAAATGTAGCGTTGAAAGTTTTTACTCAACAGAAATGAAAGTTTCTAACATGAGAGCAGATGAGCTTTAGCAAAAGGGAAAAAAAAGTCGGGGATACAGTTGTCAGGCTATAGGAAAAGCAGAGATGGCAAGGGAGGAAGGGAAGAGGTCAAAACAAAGGAAAGGGAGGAGGTCAAAGAAGCCAGAAGAAAACCAGGAGAATGCCAGGGCAAATATGTCCAAGAAGAAATGGTGAATATGGATGAATGCTCAGGAATGAGAAAAAGCAAATGATTTTGCTTACCAGGTGACCATTTGAGATCTTTGGATCATCAATTCAGTGAATAATTGAAGTAAAAGCATAGGTGGACTTGTTAGAAAGAAGATCTCCTTAAACATGATACAAAGGCAAAAGCCTGCCAATTCTGATTTTAATTTTGATAGGACCAAATGATGATAGGATCCTAATTTTGATAGGATCAAATATTTCACAAGACATCATAAACCAAGTTTAAAAGTAAGCTACAGGCTGGAAAAAAATATTTCCAACAGATAAAGGACTAAGATTCACAATCTGTAAGAAATCCTAATACCAAATACAGGCGCATGTGCGCACACACACACACACACGCACACATTTAGAAACACAAATTTAAGTAGGCAAAATAACATGAACACATTATTCACAAAAGAGAAAACTCAAATGGCTGGTAAACATAAACATAGATGTTCAACCACACTAAGGAAAACACTCATTTATAAAAGATGCAGTTCTATCAGATTGACCAAAATTAGTAAACCTGATGGTATTAAACATTGGAATAGGTATGAGGAGAAAGGTAAAAGTGCCAAAGAGAATAGCCCCTAGGAGAACAACTAGACAATTATCTATTAAAATTTAAAATATCAGTAGTAAGGGCCACTCCCACTCTCTAATAAAAAGAACCAGAGCTCCTTGGTTGGCAGAGTCTAGGGCTGGCGCAGGGAAAAATAGGAGTCTGGGGCAATTTGCAGTATCGGGAAGTAAAAGGATGATCAAAAATTAAAAGTATGGGGGCATGTCAAAGGGACCCAGGAGCCAACCTAAAAGAGCTCCCAAAGGCCAAAACTGGATCAATTTGAACAAAATAAATTAATAACAAACATATAACGTGGTGTTGGGTTATAACCCAAGGTAGAAAATAAATACACGAGTCCATCAGATAAAAATAACTGAATAAATAAACAGAAGAAACAAATCTTCCTTATGTAAAAATTCCAAATAACATATATAGATAACACCCCTCTTCTAGGAGATGGGGCTTAACTTCCTCCCTCCCCTTTAAGTGTGGGCTGGACTCAGTGACTTGATTCCAGAGAACAAAATATGGAAAAGAAACAACAGTCATTTCACAGCGAAAAAACTGGCCAACACCACCTTAGCTAAGTGATCACGGTGTGCATCACCAGTGATGGCTGTGGATACCCTGTACTCCTGATATGTGACGGTATTCTTTCCCAAACCCATCCTCTCAGTCTAACCAGGAGGAAAATATCAGATAAACCCAAATTAAAAGACATTCTAGAAAATGCCTAACTAGTCCTGAAAAATACGGAAGGTCTACAAAACTGTCCAAGACCAGAGGAGACAAAGAAGACACAATGAATGAATGCAATGTAACATTACGGACAAATCCTGGAACAAAAAGGAACATGAGTAGAAGACCTGGTGAAATCCCAATAAAGCTTGGGATTTAGTTAATATGAATGTGCCAAAGTTGGTTTTTTAGTTTTGAAAAAGGTGCCAGGGTGACGTAAGATAACATGAGGCAAACCTGGAACTGGGTGAAGGGTACATACACAGGAGCCATCTGTACTATCTTTGTGACTCTTCTATAAATCTAAAACTACCCCAAATAAAACATTTATTTAAAAAATGTAAAATAAATATATCCCAGGAGCAGCAACTCCACTTCTTCCCATCCACTTTAAACAAGTCCTTGCAGAACTGCACAGGGAGACATGTACAAGGGTCTTCACAGCAGAATTGTTAGAATCAGAGAAAAAATGTAAAAAACTGTAACAGAATGACACAAGAAACCATCTACTATCTACATTATGGAACAGCAGAGAGCTGTGAAAAATGAGACAGATCTATATGTACTGAGAAGATACAATGCTGAGTGAAAACAGAGACTGTGGGAGGGTACTATAATATATGATGAGAAAAAGGAAAAGATACACAAAATATAACACACAAAACATTTCTATAGACACTCCTGGGGCATTTATATACATATGTCTATGTTGAGATAAAGAGTGGTTACAAGGGTGACTTCTAGAGGGGAAACTGGAAATCGAGGTGGCCAAGGGGATTTGAGCTTTATTCCATGACGTTGAAGTTATTTTTGAGGAGAATGCCTTTATCATTTACCCGGGGAATTATGAGTGATTAATTTTTTTAAGGTAAGGAGATCATTTTCCTCTAACACAGTAGAGAAAATGGCTAGAGTAAGGTTTTTGGGAGTTGCTATGATGCAGTGATGCAGTAGGCGTCCCCTGGAGACTGGCAGTACTGCAGGAGGCCCTGGGCCTGAAGCCCTTAAGTCCCTGAGACAAGCACTTACTCTCACAGATGTTACAATAGCAGCCAGCCTTAACAATGGAGAGACCAATGACGTAATGTTCAATGTATCTTGTTTCCAATAGAGGCGTAAGTACCTGGAGGGCTCATGCAGCCATCTGGATTAAAAAAAAAAAAAAATTCCCAAGTGCTACTGAAACTGACTTCTTCCCTCTACTCAGTTGACCTTAGAATCCAAGGTTCATTTTTCACTCTCAATTACTAGAATAAAAGCAGAACCAACCAGGACCATTGCAGTTGCTTTAGATGACAAATGTCAAACTGAAATTCTGGCAGATATGGAAGATTAAGCACCTTTTCTTTGATACTCATTATCCCACATTAAGCCAATAAGTTTCCTTATAAAGTGGGATTACAAAATCATATGAACAAACAATCTTGAAGAAAATTTAACTCAGAGCATATATTTAAATAAGTGCTTAGAGCTCCATTTAAAGTACTACAGTTTTCCTTAATATATTTAAAAGAGGTCATTTCCCATCAGTAATCCGATATTTTTAAAACAACATTTGAGAAGCTTTAGCTACACAATTAAAAGTAAATGTCTCCTCTACTACAGCTACATTTCAGTAGCTGAGAAGCCAAGGCCCTTTTCCAACTCTCAGTCTTCATTCTAACAGGCAACACAGATTCTGTAGTCCATCATTTTAATAACACAAAAACAACACAATACCCTTTGCATCGAGACAATAAAGCTTGAACCTTGCTGACCCCAACCATGTTTTCTCTGTGCTGATACTGAGGTCAGTGATACAGTGGAACAAGTCACACTCTAAATTCACAACCACAAACCTCAACGGGCAATGAACGACACCTACCAATCCCACACATCTCTAGTCATCTCACTCACCTCCTCTCCAAATGACCATTTGAATCTTCTCCATTCTCATCAAACTTCCAACTGTCCACTACACCCACCCCTTTTCCTCTTATGCCTCTTCCCCCATCACTCCTACTTAATAGATAAAATAGAAGCCATCACAGGCCAAGACTCTCACTGTCCCCAAACCTAGTATGCAAATCTGTTCCATCCACTCCAATTCTGTTCTTCCCTCCTGTTACAGAAAGGGAATTATCCCTGTTCCTAAGGCTAGTTGTTACACCTCAGCTGAAGATACCAGCCCTTCCTGTCCTGTCAGAATCAACCACCACTTCTTTCTCATGTGTAATAAACCTCTTCCTCTCAACAGGATCCTTGTTGTTGGCTTTTAAATAGGCTCAAGAGGGTCTAACCTACCTGCCTAACTTCGGTCAGCTCCCCATCCCCTTCCTATCGCTCCTTCCCTTCAGAGCCAAACTTCTTCAAACAGTTGTCCACACTTGTCTCTGTCACATCCCCTGCCACTCACTGCTCACCCATTCCAATCCAGCTCCCAGTGCTGTCACCTGACAAAACAGTCCCTGCTAAGGTCACTGATGGCTGTGTCAGTCTAAATCCAATACACGTTTTACATTCAACATCTGATCTGACTTCTCAGCAACATCTGACCTCTTCCTCCTTCTTCAAGTACTTTGTTCTTCCCTCAGCTTCTATGAAACAGCACTCTGTTGCTTTCCTCCTACCTCTCCTGCTGCTCCTATAGCTCCTTTCTAGGCTCACCCTCCTTTTTCTGGCCCATAAAAGTGGGCAGTTCTTTACAGCTCAGTCCTTCCATCCTCTCTTCCTAAACAATCCCACCCATCCTTGGCTTCAATTATGACCCCTATGAAGATGACTCACAAATTTAAAAACACAGCTCAAACCTTTCATCTGAACTCCAGGTCTATATATTAACTTTTTATTTGCTATTTCCTCTTGGATGACTCAAATAGTAACTCAAACTCAACACGTATAAAACCTCATGATCTTCTCCCAAAACTTGATCTTCTTCCAATGTTATCTATCCCAATAAATAGTGGTTTGGTTACAAAATCCAATCAATCACAAACACTGCAATATTACTATAGTATCTCTCAAATCTATCTCAACTGCCATCATCCACTATAGTCATTTCTCTTGGGCTTCTGCAATAGCCTCCTATCTGATCTACCATATTCAACTGTTCCTTGGTTGGCAGCCAGAATAATCTTTCTGAAGCATACATTAAACCATCTCACCCTTCTCTCTGGACAAAACATTCAATAGATTCTTATTGTTTTTAGGAT
This sequence comes from Mirounga angustirostris, assembly GCF_029215605.1. Classification (NCBI taxonomy): domain Eukaryota; kingdom Metazoa; phylum Chordata; class Mammalia; order Carnivora; family Phocidae; genus Mirounga; species Mirounga angustirostris. The sequence continues at coordinate 71,293,765 of NW_026991716.1, forward strand.
AAACACAAAGACAAGCTCTTTAAAATGCCTCTAAGATCCTGAGTTGGTCTGGCTCCTCCTACCCTGTCCCCGTATCTCACTCTCTCCAGTGTAGCCACCTTGGTCTTCTTCCCATCTCTTGCCCTCACTATGTTCTCTCCCACCACAGGTCCTTTTGTACTGCTTTCTTATGGGCAAGCCCAGAGCCTCTTCACATAGTTGGCTTGTTCTCATCTTTCAGACAGCAGTCAAGCATCAGTTCTTCCTGGAATCCTATCCTAACCTGGCTGGTCTCCCTATGATTTGCTCTCTTAGCATTATATAGCTCTTTTTCATAGCACTGATCATTTATTTGTCTTTCCCACTAGACTCTACTAAGGCCTATGATGCAAGGCATCAGATCTCTTTAGCTCAATTTTCTATTTCCAGTACCTAGCACTGTAGTATGAATTTAGTATCTGTTGAATGAATGAATAAATGACCATCTTTAACACCTGATGTTGAAAAATGGGTTCTTGAAATTCTGTCTCTCCTGTCTGGTACCACTGTAAATGCCTTCTTCCCTTTACATCTAAATTACCTAAAAGAGCCCTGAAAGATGAATCCCTAGGTCTAGCTGCTCTCTGATTCACCCTATTGTGTAAAGCTGACAGGATGCTGGGGCAACATCTTTTTACAGGCAATCAAAATGGTAATAAGAAAGGGGACCAAGTGGGAAAAAAGAGACTGTGCACAAGGAAAAAGAAGCTTGAAACCATTCCATTTGAGGCTATTAAGCTTGGAGAAGAGAAAATCTAGGACTGAATGTCAGATTATCTGAATATTAGTTGTCATATTCAAGAATCAACAGACTGATTTTTGGTAGCTCTGGATCAGAGTTTCTGAGAAATAGATCTCAGCTCAATAAGAGGAAGACCATTCAGTCAATTAGAACTATTTCAATGTTTTCAGTCTTGTTAAGTAGGGACTTTGCCATGACCCAGTGAATTCAAGTCCAGTCTGGTGAAATGCACAGCACAGAGAACAGTGGTTCTCAAACATTTTTGTATCAGCTCTGGAACCCTTTCTTCAAACAAAAGCTTTTGATGAGACCCTCAGAGACCACACAGATAAACGAGAGCATCTCTACGGGCAGATAATTGCCACCCTCCACTTCCCACTCAGTCCCTTGCGAGCCACCTGCCACTGCATTGGCAGCAGCCTATTGGAGCTCCCTACATGAAAACATGCATGCTTTCAGGGCACTGGGGTGGCTCAGTCAGCTGAGTGTCTGCCTTTGGCTCAGGTCATGATCTCAGGGTCCTGAGATCAGGCCCCGCATCGGGCTCCCTGCTGAACAAGAAGCCTGCTTCTCCCTCTCTCTCCCTCTACCCCTTCCCCCTGCTTGTGCACTTTCTCTCTCTCTCAAAAAATAAAGTCTTAAAAAAAAAATAGGGTGCCTGGGTGGCTCAGTTGGTTAAGCGACTGCCTTCGGCTCAGGTCATGATCCTGGAGTCCCAGGACTGAGTGCCGCATCAGGCTCCCTGCTCAGCAGGGAGTCTACTTCTCCCTCTGACCCTCCCCCCTCTCATGTGCTCTCTCTCTCTCATTCTCTCAAATAAATAAATAAAATCTTTAAAAAAATAAAGAAAGAAAAGAAAAAACATGCATGCTTTCCCTGCCCAGCCCTCTGCAACTTTTACTGGGGTAGGGGTGGAGTGCAGGAACCTACTTCTTAACTCTTTTCCATTTTCTTTGATTCAGCTAATGAATATGATTTTCTATGAAAACCCTTTTAGCATGTATGTAGATTTTGCTCTTTTCAAAGAATTTTTCTTTGTACATGTTGCCTTTACTATAAACTCCTTTATGGCAATAATCTTTGGTTTCCTGCTCTGGAATCACATATAATACCAAGTATAGTAGGAGGTAATAAAAAAAGAGGAAAGAAAAACCCAACCCTTCTAACGTGAAAAGTGAAGACAACTACTTCAGGTTGGCCTCATAAAAATATCTAACACATGATTAGAAAACACAGGAAAGTGAAGTAACAATTTCATACACACATTCTCCTTCCTGCTTTAGCCAATCCCAGTTCCCTCACCCTTTCTACTCTCACAGTTCATGATTATACTTATCTCACATTCTTGCATCAAAAGAGGGAAACCAGATTCTTTACAGAAAGCGATTCCAAGAGATGAATTGCTTTCCACAGGTAAAACCTGCTTTGACTAGCATCTCGAGGGAAAAACCTCACTTTTATTATATGTCACTGTCTTATTTCCTATTATTTTCCTTAATGATTATAAATTCATAGATAAGAATTCCAAATAAAATAAATTTGAATTTAGGCCACTGTACATATACAGTGTAATTTTTTCAATTACAAATTAAGGAAGCATGTGCTCAACTTGCTTTATAATGAAGAACAATTTCTAGATGGGTATGTCTAGGTGATAATATGGTAGTAGCAGACAAATGTGTGAAAAGTACTTTCCGAAGAAGCATTTCTTTTCCCAGAATTTGGTAACTTTCCTATATTTTTAGATTAATTTCCTTTCAATGGATTCCTGTTCTAAGAAGTTAAGGCACTGACTTCTGAAAAAAATCACATTTGTATCCTTAAATTCTGATCTAGAAGATCAGATATGAACATACTATAAATCATAAGTTTCCACTGCTGATGTTACATATTAAGATGCATAAATATTTACTGAATATAGTATAGTAAGCAGTATATTTTGGGGAGTAATCAAAATGCTGACACATTCTAAACTACCAAAGGAATTGTTCTTGAGGAAGAATATACATTTATAGTGACATTTTCAGATCTCCTAAAATTTTATGGTGAAGGACTACATGATATAATGAAAAAGAAGTGAATTTGGAATCAGGAAAACCTGGCTCAAATTCTGGCTCTATCACCAACTAACAAAGTGACTAACTATTTCTCTGACTAAGCTTCAGTTTCCTCACTTATAAAATACAAGACTTGGACACTCATACCTGAAGTCTAAGTTAATCCTATTCTGCAAAAGGAATGCCCCTAATTAAAGTACACTGACAATGTCAGCCTGTGACTTCTATGTGGGGACATAGAAGGCTCTTTAAATGGTTTAATAAAGTGCTCTTTAGGGGTTAGTGACACTTACAAATTCATTCATTGTTTGCTCGTTCATTCTAGCACAGTAGTCACACTATCCAAATGAATTCATGTGAAGTGTTCTAGTAAGTTATATAATTATAAAATAACAGGTCTTAGATATTCTGCTGGATATAAAATTAGCATAAATTAACATTTGGTATATGTTTTCATCAATCAAAAAGGACAAATTCCTCTAAATCTCCTCAAAATCACCTAATTTTATCTTAGGCAATGACAGTGCCTGACACATCAGGTAGGGCACCTCAATTAAGCAAACTTTAGCAATGATTTTATGAATATGCAGGCAACAAAGTAAAAATAAATAAAACTGCATTAAACTTAAAAGATTCTGCGCATCACAAGACACAATCAACAGATGCAATCAAAAAACGCAATCTATGGAATGAGAAAAAATATTTGCAGGTCATGTCTAATAAAGAGTTAACATCAGAATATATTAACTCCTACAACTCAACAACAACAAAAAACCAGACCAAATAACCTGATTTAAAAATGGGCAAAGAACTCTAGAAAACAGTATGGAGGTTCCTCAAAAAGTTAAAAATAGAGCTACTACCTTACAATCCAGCAACTGCACTATTAGGTACATACCCCAAAGATACAAATGTAGTGATCCAAAGGGGCACCTGCACCGCAATGTTTATAGCACCAGTGTCCACAATCGCCAAAATATGGAAAGATGTCCATCGACAGATGAATGGATATAGAAGATGTGGTATATATATACACATACAATGAAATACTACTCAGCCATCAAAAAAAAAAATATGAAATCTTGCCATTTGCAATGATGTGGATGGAACTAGAGGGTGCTAAGCGAAATAAGTCAATCAGAGAAAGACAATTATCACATGATTTCACTCAGGTGTGGAATTTAAGAAACAAAATAGAGAAGCAAAGATTCGGGAAGGGAGGGAAAAATAAAACAAGATGGAATTAGGAGGGAGACAAACCATAAGAGACTTGTAATCATAGGAAACAAACAGGCTTGCTGGAGGGGGGTCGGGGGGAGGGATGTGGTAATGGGATGATGGACATTAAGGAGGGCACATCATGTAATGAGCACTGGGTGTTATAAGAGACTGATGAATCACTGAACTCCACCTCTGAAACTAAAAATACACTATATGTTAATTGAATTTAAATAAAAAAATTTTTAATTTAAAAAAAAACGGGCAAAGAACTTGAACAGACATTTCTCCAAAGAAGATATACAAATGGCCAACAAGTATATGAAAGATGCTCACTATCACTCATCAGAGAAATGCAAATCAAAACCACAGTAAGATACCACCGCACACCCATTAGGATGGCTACTATTAAAAAAATAGAAAATAGGAGCACCTGGCTGGCTCAGTCTGTGGAACATGCAAATCTTAATCTTGCAGTTGTGAGTTTGAGCCCCACATTAGACATAGAGATTACTCAAAAATAAAATCCTTAAGGGGCGCCTGAGTGGTTCAGTCGGTTAAGCATCTAACTTCAGCTCAGGTCATGATCTCAGGGTCCTGGGATCAAGTCCCCTATCAGGCACTGTGCTCAGCGGGGAGTCTGCTTCTCCCTCTTCCTCTGCCTTTCCCCCTCCCCCTGCTCATGCGCTCTCTTTCTCCCATAAATAAGTAAATGAAATCTTTAAAAAAAAAAAACTAAAATAAAATCCTTTAAAAAAACAGAAAATGGTAAGTGTTGGTGAGAATGTAGAGAAATTAGAACAACTCTTAGTGGGAATGTAAAATGCTGCAACTACCATGGAAAACAGTATGGAGGTTCCTCAAAAAATTAAAAATACAACTACCATTTGATCCAGTAATCACACTTCTGGGTATATATCCAGAAGAACTGAAAGCAGGATCTCAGAGAGATATTTGCATGCCCAAGTTCAAAGCAACACTATTCATAATACACAAGAAGCAACCCAAATATCCACTTAGGGATGAATGGATAAACAAAAAGTGTTATTTACACACACATACACACACACACACAATGGAATAGGATTCAGCCTTAAAAAGAGAGGTGATCTTCTTTTTTTTTTTTTTTTAAAGATTTATTTATTTGAGAGAGCGAGAATGAGAGAGAGAGAGAGAGCATGAGAGGGGGAGGGTTAGAGGGAGAAGCAGGCTCCTTGCTGAGCAGGGAGCCCGATGCGGGACTCGATCCCAGGACTCCAGGATCATGACCTGAGCCGAAGGCAGTGGCTTAACCAACTGAGCCACCCAGGCGCCCGAGAGGCGATCTTCTTACATGCTACAACATAGATGAACAATCCTAAGGACATTATGCTGAGTGAAATAAGCCAGTTAAAAAAAGACAAATATTCCATGATTCCACTTATATGAAGTATCTAAAGTAGTCAGTGTTATGAACTGAATTGTGTTCCCCAAAAATTCTTATGTTGAATATGAACAGTTAGGGCTCTAATCTCCAAAGTTACTGTATTTGGAGACAGGGCCTTTCAAAAAGTACTTAGTTAAATAAGGTCATTAAGAATGGGGCTCTAGGGGCGCCTGGGTGGCTCAGTCGTTAAGCGTCTGCCTTCAGCTCAGGTCATGATCCCAGGGTCCTGGGATGGAGCCCCGCATCGGGCTCCCTGCTCCACGGGGAAGCCTGCTTCTCCTCTCCCACTCCTCCTGCTTGTGTTCCCTCTCTCGCTGTCTCTCTCTCTGTCAAATAAATAAATAAAATCTTTAAAAAAAAAAAAAAAAGAATGGGGCTCTAATCAGATAGAACTGCTGTCCTCATCAGAAGAGGAAGAGAATCAAGATCTTCTCCTTGTCTCTACCCCTTCTCCATCTAACTCTCTCTTTGCTCTACAAAAAGAAGGGGACATGTGAGGATACAGGGACATGGCGGCTGTCTGTAAGCCAGGAAGAGAGGCCTCACCAGAAACCAATCTTGATGGCACCTTGATCCTGGACTTCCAAACTCCAGAACTTTTAAGAAAATAAGTTTCTGGTTTTTAAGTCATCCAGTCTTTGGCATTTTGTTATGAGAGGCCTGGCAGACTAATACAGTCAAGTTCATAAAAACAGAAAATAGAATGGTGGTTACCAGGGGCTGGGAGAAGGGGGAAAAGGTATACAGTTTCAGTTGCAGAATATAAAAGTTCTGGAGAACTCTTTCACAACATATATGTGAATATACTTAACATCACTGAACTGTATACTTAAAAATGGTTAAGATGGTAAATTTTATACCATGTGGTTTTTACCTGATTAAATAAAATAAGCAGAATTTCAATTTTCCTGCTGAAATAATGAAGAAAAAAAGATTTAAAAATACTACTTCACAGGGGCGCCTGGGTGGCTCAGCTGGTTAAGTGACGGCCTTCGGCTCAGATCATGATCCTGGAGTCCCGGGATCCAGTCCCACATCGGGCTTCCTGCTCAGCAGGGAGTCTACTTCTCCCTCTGACCCTCCCTGCCCTCATGTGCGCTCTCTCTCTCTCTCATTCTCGCTCTCTCAAATAAATAAAATCTTTTAAAAAAAATACTATTTCACAAATAAAAACAACTACCAGTATTATTTTATGCATATGAAATGTATACGGGTATGATTTATGTGTTTCTACTTCATTAGAAAAAGCAATAATGGGGGTGCCTGGGTAGCACAGTCGGTGAAGCATCTGACTCTTGGTTTCGGCTCAGGTCCTGATCTCAGGGTCATGAGATCAAGCCCCAAGTCAGAGCGCAGAGCCCACTTAAGTTTCTCTCTCTCTCTCCCTCTGCCCCTCCCTGCTGTACTCACTTGCCCGTGCTTTCTCTCTCTTAAAAATAAATAAATCTTTTTTTAAAAAAAAAAAGCAGTAATGATGACTATCTTAAGACAAAACAATACTTCTTTTTTAGAAACAGTATTTACCAATATAGAGCCAACAAAGAAAAACCTAGTTAGTTTGCTAAATATAATCCCTAAATTCACTAAAACTAAGGGTGATATAGCATATCATCATTTCCTCCCTCCATATATTTTGCCAGAAAATGCTTCTACTAATTGTGGAACACAGAACAGTCCTCAGTTCAAATTCTCCAGATTTTTTAATCACATATTTTATCTTTTGAAAAGCTACTACCAGTACTACCAGTACTCAGACTCATTTAACTTAAACAATGAAGAGAATTCAATTCAGCTTTTTTAAAAAGCCACTTATTGGGGCGCCTGGGTGGCTCAGTCCTTAAGCATCTGCCTTCAGCTCAGGTCATGATCCCAGGGTCCTGGAATCGAGCCCCGCATCGGGCTCCCTGCTCGGCGGGAAACCTGCTTCTCCCTCTCCCACTCCCCCTGCTTGTGTTCCCTCTCTCGGTCTCTCTCTGTCAAATAAGTAAATAAAATCTTTAAAAAAAAAAAACAACACTTATTTACACTTAGTGATTACATTCCTGTAAGTTCTTTTCTCTTAAATACATAAGAACAAAGGACTTGAAACCTATAAAATTCTTCATCATTATTTATTACAAATAAATCTATTTTTCATGTTTCCTTAAGAGAAAATGAGAGAAGTATAACAATAAACATTATATTTGTACTTATCCTCTTTACTCTAAGTTAACATGTGGGATTACAGAGGTTCATTGAGCTCATGCTGCAGTAAAATTTCTCTTATTTGCTGGCCTAAATAAAATTTCAAGAACATTGTGGGTTGTGACACCCAGAGAGAAAGGCAGACACAGCCGGATTTCAGGAGACAGACCAGGACAGGGTTTTTCAACTTCGGCACTACTGGCATTTGGGCTGGATAATTCTTTGTTATAGAGACTCTCTGAGGCATTGTAGGATATTTAAGAGTATCCCAGGCTTTACCTACTAGATTCCAGCAGCCCCCAAAGTCGTGACAACCAAAAATGACCCAGACATTGCCCATGTCCCCTAAGGGGCAAAATTACCCCGGTCTAGAGACTATGAGGCCATGGGTGAACTGACTGAATTAGCACAATTAAACTGCAGACATGAACTTAGGGTCCAAAGCTACAAAGTTAACATTTAGGATCTAAATTCTGATATGCAAACTGAACAAATAAGTTGTAGGATAACTGTGGCCAGGGGGTAGAGGGATAAAAAAAACAATAGACTTCAAAATATTAAGAGACATGTGTGCCTATTGCTAGAAAGAAAGAACATTCTAAATATATTACCTGCCACTTTTTGTGTGTGTGCTCAAGGAACTAAAACCAGTTACATTTGCTATTTTCCTCTTTTAGACTGCCATCTGGCAATCCACACTTCCACTAAAAAAAAATAAAATAAAATAAAATTGCAGCCGATTGGACTAAAATAGTTAATGTACCACCCCACGTGCCAACTATATGCCAGGGAGTCTACAGTTTACTCAGTAATGCCCCCAAAGAAAGAAACTAATGTCTCTTAAAAGACAATGTCCTTAAAGACAAAAGCAAATAACTCGCAGGATGCTTACCCAATTTATGAAGTTCGTTACTACCTTTGGGGGATACAGAGTCAACCAGTAGTAGGAGAAAAAGCAAAACAAAAGATGATATACAACAGGTAAACTGAACTCATCAAACTCATTTATTATGTCCCCAAGACATGACATACAAAATTAAAAAAAAAAAAGTCTACTAATCAAATACAGCAGAACACAACTGACTATAGTCATTCTATTTCCAGCGTCACAGGGATTTGTTAGGAATGAGTGAAATGAGACAGTACACTAAATCCTTGTCACTCTCCTCAAGAGAGGCAGTGTAAAGATCCTTCACAATAATGAATATAAGTTCACCACTGTAACTGAATCTACCAATTCCCTTTCCTTAGCACCCAAAAGCTGTCAAAAGACAAACTGGCCCATCCAAACTGGTATATCCTTTGAGTTCTCTTTCACAAATCCATAAAGGCAGACTATGGGAACAAGAACCTACAGTCACCAATAGATGAACAGTAACGATCAAATATAAAGATGAGCAGAAAACTATGAACCATTCATTTAACAAATGTTTTGTCAAATGTGACCATAAATTGTATGTATTAAACACTTCTCCAAGAACTCATCTAGAGGCGCTTGGGTGGCTCAGTCGGTTGAACGTCTGCCTTCAGCTCAGGTCATGATCCCAGGGTCCTGGGGTTGAGCCTGCATCGGGCTCCCTGCTCAAAGGGGAGCCTGCTTCTCCCTCTGCCACTTCCCCTGTTTGTGTTCTCTTTCTCTCAAATACATACATTTAAAAAAAAAAAAAAATCTTAAAAAAAAAAAAAACCTCATCTAGATGTAGTAATGAGCAAGATAGACAAGGTCCTGATTCACTGGAGTATACATCCAAGCACAAGAATTCTAGTGGAAGCATTAAACGTTTGGGGAAAGCAACACCATGAAACAAAGTATCAATCACAAAGAATCTTCTCAAAGAGAAGAGAGTTAACACCCAAAGAAAAGAGTTAATAGAGAAAACAGAAGACTTGAAGTACCACTATTATTCTCAGATATTGAGAGAATACTTCATTTGTAAGATAAGAACAGATGTGACATGAGAAAATTCTGAATAAACACTAACACTTAGATATATCTGTATGAAATCTTAGAAAAACAAAGATAAAGAAAAATCCTATAGGTTTTCAGAGAGATATCATATAAGAGATTATCAGGTATTCAAGGACTGACTACAGTTCAACTTTAAAAGAACTATGAAAGGGCATATTTCATCAAAGCAAACAATGAAACAAAGACTATGAAGTGAAAAACAAACAGCAAAAAAATACATACTATAATACTATTTATAAATATTTTAAAAACATCAAATTTTTTCATGGAAGTAGACATACAATAAAAATATAAAGACATTTATGGCTGTGATACATGAGTGTAAGAGGTAAGCAAATGGGGTAGGGCTTCTTTAAGAAAGAACCACTATCAGGAGAATCATAAATGATCTCAACATAGAGGAAAGTGCATGAGACAGGGAAAGAAAGAAGAAATGCGAAACGTTACTAAGAGTCTTTTCTTGTTCTGGTGAAGAGTATAGGTACTAGTCAAATCTAGAAACTGATAATAAAAAAAAGAAGTTTAAGTACATATATTACAAGTTTCAGGTTAACCACTAAAATCATCTTGAAATAGATATTTTTTTTACTCCCAAATCATCAAGAAATGATAGAGAAGACAACCAATGTAAAAGACAGTAAACTAAGTTCAACTATATTAATAATCACAGTTAGTGTGGATTAAATTCACTTTTAAAATAGACTGTCATATTGGAGTTTGTTTTCTTCTAATTCACCTGTTTTTTGTTTATTTGTTTTTTAATGGACCATTTATATTTGCTTTATTCCAACACCCCAATAAGTACCTATATCTTTGGCTAATTCTTCTTCTTTTTTTTTTTTTTGCCACTCATAAGGTGTTTTTTTTTTAATTTAAATTCAATTAATTAACATATAAGGTATTATTGGTTTTAGGGGTGCAGGCCTGTGATTCATCAGTCTTATATAATATCCAGTGCTCATTACATCACATGCCCTCCTTAATATCCATCACCCAGTTACCCTATCCCCCTACCCCCTCCTCTCCAGCAACCCTCAGTTTGTTTCCTAAGATTAAGAGTCTCTTATGGTTTGTCTTCCTCTCTGGTTTCATCTTGTTTCATTTTTTCCTCTCTTCCCCTATGATCCTCTGCCTTGTTTCTTAAATTCCACATATCAGTGAGATCATATAATAATTGTCTTTCTCTGAATTCACCTGGTTTTTTTTCTTTTAATTTATTTTAAGTAGGCTGCACACAATGTAGGGCTTGAACTCACGACCCTAAGATCAAGAGTTGCATGATCTACCAACTGAGCCAGCCAGGTACCCCAGTCATAATGAAGTTTTAAAATATCCACCTACAGAGTTTATAAGGTACATGTTAGCAAGACATATATCTAAGATAAAATAACACAGGACAGCTGTAAAGAAAGAAATGGAGAAACATTCCCTTTCTCCATGGGGGTTACATTTCAAGACCCCCCAATGGATGCCTGAAACCCTAGATAGTACCCAGCCCTATATATATTATGCTTTTCCCTATCCATACATACCTATGATAAAGTTTAATTTATAAATCAGGCATGGTAAGAGATTAACTAATAATAAAATAGAAAAATTACAATGATATACTGTAATAAAAGCTATGTAAATGTGGTCTCTTTCTCTCTCTCAAAATATCTTCTTGTACTGAACTCACCCTTTTTATGATGGTGATGATGTGAAATGACAAAATGCCTATGTGTTGAGATGAAGTGAGGCAAGTGATGGAGACACCGTGAACTTGCATTAGGCTATGACTGACCTTCTGACCATACGTCAGGAAGAGGATCATCTGCTTGTGGATGCAAGTGACCACAGGTGACTGAAACCACAGAACATGAAACTGCATGTAAGAGGGGACTACTGTATAACAAATTAGCAATTAAAAAAAAAAAAAAAGGAAAGTAAATATAACAATATTAACATCAGGCAGATTGGAATTAAAGGGAAATAGCATCAAATGGAAGAAGAGCAAAATCTCTCATGGATAAAATATGTAATTAGGCAAAGTGTCATGGCACAAACATTTATGTACCTAAAAACACAGCTTCAAAATATATAATGCAAAAGCCGATATAAAAATCAGAACAAAAAAACTTTTCTATATTTAACACACCCTTCTCAAAAATGCACATTTCAAAGGAATAAAAAATGTGAAAAGATTTTAATAAGCTTCACTTTATAAGTCTAAGTACACACACACACAAACACACACAAGTAAACAGAGGATACAAGCAACCAACAGCTTAAAACTTGACTATGTATTAGGCCACACACACACCAAAGTCCCCAAAGCATCAAAGCATAAGCCATATTCTCTGATCATACCTCAAAACAACACAAGGGTAGTCATCTGAGCTGTTTCATTTAGACTGGCATTAAATGGGCAAAAATCTAAATGGGAGTTTGGGTGAGGCTTCAGGGAAGTGGAATTTATAGAAACTTCAGGTAGGAGTATATATAAACTGGCAATGCTTTTTTACGAAGTAATTTGATATTATCTATCAAAATTTTAAATGTCATACCTTTGCCACAGCAATTCTACTTCTAGAAATCCCTCATAAGAAAAGTACACATAATTACAAACCAAATTTGTGTAACAACACACAGCACAATGCTAATTACAGAAGGAAAACAGTAATAACCCAAGTATCTATCAACAGAAAAACAGTTAAATTATTTATAGTACATCCATTTCATAAAATGCCAAGCACTGATGTGGAAAGAATCTCCAAGACTCTGCAGTGTTGCCTTTTTTTTTTTAAGTGTAAAAAAATACACCTGTATCATTCAAATCATGTTAAGATGAAAAATAAATAGAAAAAGGAGTTGAAGAATAGACAACACACTTTTACTTCCAGAGAGGGACATGGCGGAGAATTTTCATATTTTACTTTATGTATGTCTCAACTGTTTGAATATTTTATGATTTATACTGCTTGTATGATCCAAAAAAGAAAAGAGCGATTTTTCAAAATTTCTTATTTACTTCCCCGAAAAAGACTGGGATCTTTCTGTTCTTATTACAAATTTGATCAAACTCATTGGAGAGTACAAGACAAGTCTAAACTTCCAACCGTTCCCTCTGCCAGAAACACTGTTCTCTCAGATAAGGCTCACTCCTTTTCTTCCTTCAAGTTTTCCAGTTAAATATCATCTTATCTGAGAAAACTTCCTTGACTTTTTAATATAAAATGACGACCTCCTACACCTGTCCTACTACTCCCCAACTACTTTGCCTTGCTTTATATTTCACTAAAGTAATTTCTAAACCTGTGCCTTAGTGTCCCTGTCTCTAAAATGAGGGTGATAATAGTACTACCCTACAGGGTTGATGTTAGGCTTAAATGAGCCAGAAGGCCTCCGATGAGTGCCTGGCTCTTAGTAGGAGCCACATCAGTCCATGATTTTATGACTCTTTTGCTGATGGTCTGCCTTCCCCCTGTTACAATGACAAGCCTGGGAAAAAAGGGCTGTGTTTTGTTCACCTTTGCATCCTGAATGCCTGGGAAGTGCTTATCAGTAAATATTCATAGCTGTTGATGCCTGATTTAGTACTGCAGCCATATGCACAGACAGCTGAGATTATAAGAAAAAGACCAATTATTTTCAGTAAAAGCAAGCTTTCTGCACATTAGCATGAATCATCTGTAATAATTCAATCTACTTTAAAGCATAATATTTAGCAGTATGACTCCTAGAAGCTTCAAACAGGGAAGTGGTATGGTACCATTTAATTCATTAATTTCTCAACACCAAATGGCAAAAGAAACTAAAACATACTGTGGAATGAGAAAACAAAAGCACAACTTACTTTTCATTCCTGTTTTTGATGCATGGCTGGTAGAGGACCTTGACAGCATTCCAGGCAGAACTGGAATCTGCCTTCAGGGTATCTTCCAACAAGGGGAATTTTTTGATACTCTTGGAACTTCCCAAAGATTCAATCACCAAGCTGTCTGAGTTTAAAAGCCACAGCTAAAGATACGGAGAGAAAAGTCCAAGTATAAGGATATTATCATCACCCTATCCGTATCTCATACCACCACTAAAAAACACACAAACAAAACTATAAAAATACCAAAAAAAAAAAAAAAGACAGAAGAAACCTGTATATAATTTTTAAGTATGATAAGTCTTTCAAAGTGTAACATCTGGTAGAGCCGCTGAGGTCATAAAGTTAAAAAAAAAAAAAAGACAACCAACTAGGAAAAAATAGTTAATATGTAGACAACAAAGTTATTATCTGTAATATATAGAGCTCCCAGGAATCAATAAGGGGGCAAAAACAGCCCAAAAGAAATAAAGGCAAAGAATATGAACAGAATTGGGCGCCTGGGTGGCTCAGTCGTTAAGCGTCTGCCTTCAGCTCAGGTCATGATCCCAGGGTCCTGGGATCAAGTCCCACATTGGGTTCCCTGCTCGGCAGGAAGCCTGCTTCTCCCTCTCCCACTCCCCCTGCTTGTGTTCCTGCTCTCGCTCTCTCTCTCTCTGTCAAATAAATAAATAAAATCTTAAAAAAAAAAAAAAAGAATATGAACAGAATTAACAGAAGAAATAAGTGATAAACATGTAAAAATGTTAATATAATAAGGAAATGTAAAAATCATGTGCCACCCTTTTTCACGTATCAGATTGGCAAGTACAAAACGATGGTAACAGGGACACCTGGGTGGCTCAGTCTGTTAAGCATCTGCCTTCAGCTCAGGTCATGATCCCAGGGTCCTGGGACTGAGTTCTGCATCGGGCTCCCTGCTCAGTGGGGAACCTGCTTCTCCCTCTGCCTGCCGCTCCCCGTTTGTGCACTCTCTCTCTCTCTCTGACAAATAAATAAAATCTTAAAAAAAATTTTTTTTTTAAAGATAATAGCATCCAGCTCAGTAGAGGGGGCTGGACTGCTGGTGGAAGAGGGTTTCGGGATTTGGATGCACGCTATCCACTGAGGGGCTCAGCTGGAGTCTGGCTTCAGCCTCATCCCATGGGGAGCTCTGACACAAGAATGGCACCTACAGAGTCTGTCCCACCTCGAGACAGGAGGCCCCTGCTTTCTGTCCCCCAGGGTCAAATCACTGGCAGTAGACTGACCAGGACAAGGGTGGGGAAGAGGTAACTTTCCGAACAAGGTGGCACCTGTCATGTAAGGGCGTGTCTCTGGAGATGAGGCAGCTGTGTGCCATTAGCAGCCCACACGTCTCAGCAGCTGGGAACTGGGTGCACCAGCCTGAGTAAGGAGGATCTGGGTAGGGCACCAAGAATGTCTCACTATATGGGATAAGTGAGTACAAGTTTTCTGGCGGGTGATAATTATCAGTTTAAAAAACACAACTTCTAATAGTGTCTTAGATTAGAAAGGTCTATTTCCAAAGAAGTACTAAAATACACACGCAAAGATTATTTTCATCGCAGCACTGTCTTTAACAGCCACACTGGAATTCTAGTCACTCAAGACCCTGGTCTATATTTAAACTCACAGGAAACAATCCTTATGATACACTGTTGAGTGAAGTAAACATGATGAAGAAAAATGCTCGTCATGTGACTTGAGTATGTTTCACGAACAGAAAAGCAGAATGTGAGCGTATGAACACAGAGTTGTATATAGAGAGGGAGAAGATGCTGAAGTGCACATACCACACTGTTAGTAATGTTTACCTTCAAATACTGTGATATAGCAAGACAAGGAGTGAAGACAAGATGGGGGAATACTACTTCTTTAACATTCTTCCTGTTGTCTGAATGTTTCAAGAATGTATTACTTTTACAACAAAGTTTTTTTGAATTTATTTTTTTAAAGATTTTATTTATTTATTTGACAGAGAGAGCACGAGGGAGAGCACATGCAGGGTGCGGGGAAGAGGGAGAAACAGGCCCAATGCAGGGCTTGATCCCAGGACCCTGGGATCACGGCCTGAGCCGAAGGTAGATGCTTAACTGACTGAGCCACCCAGGTACCCCCGAACTTAAATATATATTAGCAGTAAGTTTTAGGTTTTCAGGTGTTTCCTATTCCTGAGTTTTAACTTGAAAAACCTTACAGTAAAAGAAAATTAAAACTAATTTCAGACTATGACTATGAGGCACACTCAGTATTAACTTCAGTCAACAAGTATGTTAGCTTTGGTAGAAATGATCTGGAATCAGAGAAGCATGGGGTCCCCATAATGGATGGCCAGCTACAAAGCCGCACTTAACAACAACCATAACTCTCTCCCTCCTTCTAGCTACCATGTTTTAGATGCAGGGGGACGATTCTGCTAACGGCAGGGCCTCTTATCCAAAACTTGCCACTACTTCTCAGACATCAGTGTGTTAAAATCAGGATCTCGAAGAGGTATCTGTGCCCCCATGTTCACTATAGCACTATTTACGATAGCTAAGATGCAGAAACAATCTAAATGTCCATCAAGAGATGAATGCATAAAGCAGATGTGGTGCATACATATATGGAATATTATTTTTTTAAAAAAGAAGGAAACCTTGTAATATGCAACAATGCAGATGAACTTTGAGGACAGTATGCCAAGTGAAATAAGCCAGACACGGAAGGACAGTACTGCCTGATGCCACTTCCATAAGGAATATAAAATAGTCTAATTCATAGAAGCAGGAAGTAGAATGGTAGCTGCCAGGGGCTAGAGGAGGGAGAAATGGGGAGTTGCTCACTAAAGAGCATAGAGTTTTAGTTAGGCAAGATGAGTAAGTTCTAGAGATCTCCAAGTAATACTGTGCCTATAATTAACAATATTGTTATCGTGCACTTAAAAATCTAAAAAAAAAAAAAAGTCTATGAAGAGGGTAGGTCTCACGTTAAGCATTCTCACCACATACACACATACACAAAAACAGGAGCAACAGGACATATTTTAAACAGAAGAGTATCAAAAGGGAAAAATAGGGAAAAATCAATAGGGGAAAAAAGTGAAAGAAACAGAATTAAGTTACAGTGACCAAGAAAAGCCTATTAACAACTTGGAGTGAAAATTTTTATTTTGTGGTGTGAGCAGGAATCAGGTTTTATTTTTCTCTATATCCCTAGTACCTAGCACAGAGGCACTTGATCTTTTATTATTAAATTAAGAGAGTTTGATGTGGGAATTAAACTGATATTATGAATTCAATTTTTGATCATTTATTTTCTAGACCTGAGAATTAAAGAAAAGAGAATGGCAAGACTAAAGAATTTCTGAGACCCTGGATTACCAAGCTACAGAAAGCTGGGAGAAGTCACTTCTTACCAAGATGTACACTTTGCCATCATGACCTTGAATAGTGAATCTAAAAGTGCTTCTAGCAGAGGAGAGTTCCACCAGGCACTGGGCGATAACATTCTGTACAAACTGAGACCTGTTTGAACAGAAATCAATTTTCACAATGTGCCTTTCATAATAACTCTAACTGGCAAGAGGAGCCAAAAATACCCACAGGGTACCTAAAAGGCAGAGGTGTGTGCAGCCAGACTTTTCTATATGCTACCCATTCCTTCACAGACTGTGCTAATGTGGATTTTAATATATTTTAATGTATTTGTGTTTGCTCCAGTCTTCTTATAACCTATTCTCCAATCCTTAACACACTTCCCACCCCAAACCTAACTATTCCTCTTGACTGAATAAAAAAATACTGTATTAGTCAAGTCAATATTCCATTTGTGCTGTAGCACATTAAACAGTAAGTTAAAAAAGAAGGTGAGATATTTCCTCCCAAACATTAGACAGTATTAAATACAATGTCTTCCACTTGCATCCCCTCAAAGAGTCAGAGCTGAGGCACAGAATCAAAGTATTTACAGAAGGACAAATTTTAAGGTTATATTCAGATTGCCATACTTTTTAGATATCCATAAATAAACTGAAAGACATACTATAGTTAACTTCTGTTTGCAAACTAAAAAGATTCAAAGAGAAAACGCTAACGGATGTAGTGGCTAAGTAACTTTTTTTTTTTTAAACACAGGAGTCATTTGAAAACTGACTCATGTTTCAAATTTTAAATGTCAAATTAATTCCAGAAATAATTATTCAAAAACCTATTGATGATTAAGTTATAAGACCTTGATTATATGACAAATAGAAGCACAAAAAACTTTCAGATTTAGAAGATTTATATCATGAGCACATTTATTTATGCCACTATGTAATAAACAAACCATAAATGAATCCTCGAGTCTTTTATATGTGTGGTTTGGTTCAACTGTCTAAAAGCCTTTTTCGAAGGTTTTTATTTTTCTTTTCCAAATAAAGAAAGGTATAAATAAAAATGAATTCCCAAATAATCAATTGTACCTATCATTCTCCACATTTGAAATTACAGAATAAATTTAATTTGCTGTTTGTACCTTGGTATGATGGAAAAATTTCTTTCAGACGGCTGAATAATTATCTCTGTTATATAAAACTTGGTGGTTTCTAGAAACAAAAATAAGAAAACTTAAAATCTCCTTGTTGCACTAACATTTTTATGGTGGGCATGTTGGTCCTAATTATAACATCCCAACTAAATATTTCATACACATATGGTAAAATTCACATTCAGTAAAAATTTTCCCAAAATGACTTAGTGTAAGACACCAATACATTGATGACTACAAGGAGAGCATCCTGAGACTTGGGAGGGCCTGGTGTTTTAGAAGACATGCCCCAGGTGAATATTGGCACAACACTCTGTTCACACGCATGAAAGGTTAGAAAAATCAGCCACATTACAGCCACAGCCCACTTATGTAGAAACTAGTCATTTGATTTCCCCATTTCTATAGTCTTAAACCTAGGAGTCACTGGAAAAGGCTTTTGAATCACGGTGTCCCAAAGCCCATGCAAAGACGCTGTAAACCTCTTATTAGTATTTCCCAGAATCTCACCGAGTCTATTAATGTACAATTCCCAACAAATCTGGTTATCTAATTACTTAGTTTACAGAAACATTTAAACAGTAAACTAAGTATCTTACAGAAATGAATATAAACATAACCATTCTGAATTTTTTAAGAAATCCATGAAAAACGTTTCTTTTCACTAGTAATGAAGGAAATACAAATTAAAAGGAGATATTCTTTAGCATCAAATAAATATTTGTGAATGACAAAATGCAGCAATGAAGAAGATATGGAGAAATGGGTATACTTGTTCACATATTGCTATCAGAACTGCAAATGACACATTTCTGGAAAGCCACTTGATGAAGACCTTAAAAATATTCTGATGCCAATCATTAAACACCTAAGAATTTATCTCAACGAAATATTCATGTCTATAAAAATTTATCTATAAATATGCTCATATTAATTAAACTGAAAACAAATTGTCTAAAAATTGAGAATGGTTGGGCTAAACAATTATACATTTAGGCAAGAGAATTCCATGCAATAATTAAGAATGGTGTGCTGAACAATTCTGAATTAAGATGGAAAGTTTTTCTCAGTACATTTTCTGAGAATGTTTTCAATTGCTCAACACACAAAAAAAGGCAGAAAAAATCAATAGTTTAACAGAGTATTACATATCTAGAGCCATGATGATGAAGTTATCTATTTCTCCTTTAAGTTCAATTTTTCATTTTACTATTTTGAAATCATGTTACTAGATGCAGAATTGAACCTTTTAACATTATGAAGTGATCCTTTTTATCCCAGCTGCTGTTAAACTATAATTTGATTCTACTATTTTAATCCTACAAGGTATTACTACTGCTTTATGCAGTTAGCATCCACTTAATATTCTTCCACGTATTTACCACTGTCTTTACCAATCCTTCTTAAGCTTAGACCCTCTATCTGGGATCATTTTCTTCTATTCTCTACAGGTAGAATTCTATTCTTCCACAAGTATAATTTCTTTTAATAAAAAACCAAACCACTAGAAATGAATTATTCTAGTTTTTGTCAGAAAATATCTTTGTCTTGATTCTTTCATATAGAACATTTTCACCATATAAAATCCTAGGTTAAGTTTTTAACCTTTGTGCTCATTGACACTATCAATCCATTGTCTTCAAACTTCCATTATTATTGCTCCTTTGAAAGTGATCTGTCATTTTTCTTCAATTGTTTTTAGGATTTTCTGGTTTTTGTTTGTTTTGCAGTATCATTCTGTATGTTTCGCTATAAACTTATTTATCTTACTTGGGTCTCATTTAATTAGAATTCATTGAACCTCCTCAATCTGTTGCTTACTGTTTTCCATCACTTTTGTAAAATTCTTAGCAATTGTCTCTTCAAATATTGCCATGCTCCCTTATATTTCTTCTCCTTCTAGAAGTCTGACTAAACATATGTTAGAGTATGGAGGTTCTTCAAAAAGTTAAAAATAGAACTACCCTATGATTCAGCAATTGCACTACTAGGTATTTACCCAAAGAATAAAAAAAAATACTAATTCAAAGTGATACGTGCACACTGATGTTTATAGCAGCATTATCAACAGTAGCCAAATTATGGAAAGAGCCCAAATGTCCATTGACTGATGAATGGTGGTGTGTATATATACATACACACAACACACATACACACACACACTGGACTATTACTCAGCCATAAAAAGAATGAAATCTTGCCATTCACAACAATGTGGATGGAGCTAAGTAAGTCAGACAAAAACAAATACCGTATGATTTCACTCATATGTAAATTTAAGTAACAAAACAAATGGGGGCGCCTGGGTGGCTCAGTCAGTTAAGCATCAGACTCTTGATTTTGGCTCAGGTCATGATCTCAGGGTTGTGAGATCAAGCCCTGAATCTGACTCGGTGCTGGGTGTGGAGCCTGCTTAAGATTCTCTTCCTCTCCCTCTACCCTTCCCCACCCCCACCCCACTCTCTCTCTCTCTTAAAAAAAAAAATCATAGAAGGAAAAAAGAGAGGAAAAACAAGAAATAGACTCTTAACTACAGAGAACAAACTGATGGTTATCAGGGGGAGGTGGGTGGGGGGATGGGTTAAATAGGTGATGGGGATTATGGAGTACACTTATTGAATGAGCACCAGGTGTTGTGATGTAAGTGCTGAATCACTAAACTGTACACTTGAAACTAGTATTACAGTATTATGTTAAGTGGAATTCAAATAAAAACTAAAAAAACAAAAAGCATATGTTAGATCTTCTCGGTGTATGTTTTATGTCTCTCTCCTATGTTTTTTGCCTTCTTGTCTCTCTGTGCTAGATTACAGATATTTCTTCTCATCTATCTTCTATTCATTAATTCTTTCTCCAAGTTGTACCTAATCTGCCATTAAATCATCCATTAAATTCTAAATTTCCGTTACATATTTTTTAGAAATTCTATTGTTGATCTTTTCCAAATATGCTTGCTCTTGTTTCCTTTGCCTTTTGATACCTTCAAACCTGTCTCTCATATTGTTCAATAGACAAAAGCACGATTGTTCTAGTTTACATCTGATAATTCTAGTAAGAGAAGTCTGTTTCTGTTGTTTCTGTTTTTGTTAGTTCTTGTTGAAGGAAGTCTAGTTTGTGTGCTTATTTGTCTTTGGTTGTATGGGGAACACTGTACTTGACAAATTATTTGTGGGCATGTGAGTTTTACAATGAAGGTATTTTACTCCAGAGGTGATTTACATCTGATTTTGCCAGGCATATGGGTGTTATAGCTAGTCCAAGACAGACTAACCAAGTTTAAGACTTGAAATTCCTTAAAGTGCCAAAGGATTGATACCTATCCGTAATTCCACATTCACAGTAAGGGTATGGCTCTTTAGTGTCCCAAATTTTTGTGCAGAGTCGTCCACTAGGTTCCTTTTTTGTGTAGTCTTTATGTCCTTACTCCTCAAAGCAATCAAAATAATTTTAGAGAAGTGGCATATTGCAGGGAAAAGGTGGCTTCAATTTTGTGCTAACCTTTGAGTTTGCTCTTGTGGTAATTTACCCATATATTTTCCATTTATCTTGATCTTCATTCCTTCCTGTGGATTCCAATCACCATTTGGTATCTTTCACTTCAGCCTGAGGAGCTTTCTTTAGCATTTTTTGTAGAGAAGATCTGCTAATAATGCATAACTTCCATCTATTATATGAAAATGCTCTTATTTTGCCTTCATTTTTGAAGGACAGTTTTGCCGGATATAGAATTGTTAGTTGACAGGTTTTTTTCTTCTTTCTTCCCCACCCCTCCCCCCAGAATTTTGAATATCTCATTTTAGTGTCTTCACTATTTCTGCAAAAAGTCAGCCTTAATTGTATCAGGAAGTCCCTGTATGTGATGTTCCATTTTTCTCTTGTACTTTCAAGATTCTCTCTTCATCTTTGGCTTTTATCAGTTTAACTACAATGTGCCTGGTGAAGTGCTCTGTGTGTTTATCCTACCTTTCACTGCAATTCTTGAATCTAAGAGTTAATATTTTTCAGCAAATTTGCCAAGATTTCAGCCATTGTTTTCTACAGATACTTTTTCCGGAGTTATTTTTTTCTTCTTACCTCTGAGATTCCATTTACACATTAACTGAAACATCTGATATTGTCCCACAAATCTCCGAGGTCCTGTCCATTTTGATTCAGACTTTTTCTCTCTGTTCTTTGCACTGGTTAATTTCTATTAATATACCTTCAAGTTCAATGATTATTTTTTCTTCAATCATCACAAATATGTAGTTTAGCTGATCTAGTGAATTTTTTAGATACTGTACTTTTCAGCTCTGTAATTACCAACAGTTCTCTCTCTCAAGTTTCCAATTTGTTGAGATTTGCCATTAGTTCACTGAAGAGTTTTTTTTCCCCCTTTTAATTC
Source organism: Mirounga angustirostris (assembly GCF_029215605.1). Classification (NCBI taxonomy): domain Eukaryota; kingdom Metazoa; phylum Chordata; class Mammalia; order Carnivora; family Phocidae; genus Mirounga; species Mirounga angustirostris. The sequence continues at coordinate 71,316,131 of NW_026991716.1, forward strand.
TTAGTCATATTTATAATAGCCACTTTAACATCTTTGTCTACTAAATCTAATGTTCGTGCTTACTCAGTACCTGTTTGCTGAGTCCTGCTTTTGGGTATCAATCACTCTTTTCTGTTTCTTTGCAAGTCTAATAATTTCTAAATGGAAGTAGGACACTGTATGTAATATAATGTTGCTATTCTGGATTTTGTTTTGTTCTTTTAAGGGTTGTTGGTTTATAATAGTCAATTAACTAGCCTGGACTCAAACTATGAAATATGTCTTCCCACAGCGTGTAGCTGCTAATGTTTCTGCTCAGTTTTATTTTGCTTAGCCTGGCTCCCTAGAAACTATTCACTATACCTGCAGAGTTTAGCTGTCAGCAAATCTGGGGAGAGGTTTTGCTCAAATACCTCAAGCCATTAAGGCTCCTACCTTCTGCTATCCAATTGTGTATAGATTGAGAAATGAAATCAAACGCATGGGAAATGTGCAGGTCTCCCAAGCTTTTAATTCTTATTGGACTCTCTGGCCTCTATTGTATGCATTTAACAGTCAGCCAGAGCTATGTGAAGAAGTTATCATCTCAGCCCATCCCCCTGCCTCTTGCTTCCAAAATCTCCCTCTTAAATTTCTAGTTTCTCCTTTGCTTCTTGTTCCTTATAATGACTATAACGATACCATGGAAATGTTCCCTTTCTTGTTCAGCCTTCTGTTTTCCTGCAGTGCATAACTGCTTCCTTTTTCATGTGTTTAGTTTTCCAAGCACCTTTAGCTAATTCCTTCCATATGATAAAATGGCTTATCTCAAGATTGTTATGTCTGGTCAAACAAACTGAAGAATGTATCAGTTCATCTTGTAACTGAAAAAATGTTTATTGCAATCTTCTCTCCTTTGCTTCAATCTAGGCTCTTATTTCCTGGGCCTGCCTGTGTGTCCCTCACCCTAGGATTCCCTTATCTGTGTTAGATAATCTGTTTCCCAAATCCCATGTCTTCTCTCTAAAGGTTAAATCCTTAGGTTTTTTTTTTTTTTTTTTATTCAACAGAGAGAGACACAGCGAGAGAGGGAACACAAGCAGGGGGAGTGGGAGAGGGAGAAGCAGGCTTCCTGCTGAGCAGGGAGCCCGACGTGGGGCTCGATCCCAGGGCCCTGGGATCATGACCTGAGCCAAAGGCAGATGCTTAACAACTGAGCCACCCAGGCACCCCAAATCCTTAGGTTTGGTGAGGTATATCCTATGGTACATTCCTAAGGAAAATATACATTTGAGGTCTGTGTTTTGAGACACTGCACTTCCAAAACTGTATGTGTTATCTTCATACTTGATTGATAGTTTGACTGTGATAGAATCTTTCCTCTTCTAAATTATGAAGGCATTACTTCACCATCTTCTAGATTTCAACAATGCTATTAAGAGTTCAGTGTCATTCTAATTCCTGATCTTTTGTATACTACTTGCTTTTTTTCCTCCAGAAACTTCTTCCTTGGTGTTCAGAAATTACTCAATGATACAGCTTTGAGTAGCTTCCCTGCCATCCCATTAGTCCTACTGGACATGTAGTGGGCCCTTTCAGTTGAGAAACTGAAGCCCTAGCTCTGGAAAATAGCCTTGCGATGTTTTTTTAGTATTTCTGTTCTTTGATAATTTCCTAAACTCTGTTGTCTCTAGTCTTTCTTTCTAGAATTTCTATTAGCTAGATGTTGAATATCCTAAAAGTCTCCATTCATTCATTCATTCAACAAATATTTACTGGGTACCCACTATATTTAGTGCTGAGGTTACAGTGATAAATGAGGTAGACAATATCTCTATCCTCAGGAAATTTACATGATGATTTTTTTCCCTATAATTCCTTTCCAACTTTCAATCTCTGAATTTTGGTTCTGATTTATGAGAGAAGATAGTTCCCTAATTTATTCTCTAGTCCTATGATTAGGTTTTTTAGGCAATCACATCTTTCAGTCTACATTCTTTGAATTATGGGGGCAATATTATTCCATTTCTTTAAGAACATTATTTTTGTTAAAGATTTTCTTCTGTTTTATACATGTCTTTCTTCTCAGTGCCTTTATTCTGTTTACCTCATTATTTATTTACTTCAGTCTCTTTTATAGTTGGAGGTTTGCTCAAATACTTGTTGACTCTCATCAATCCATTCATATTTAAGTGTAAGGTAATAAATGCTGACAGGAAACTCTCAGGTGTAGGTACAAGGCTTGTTGACTGTAGGATGGCTGAATCTCATTTTACTGTGGAAAGACACTTACAAATCAGTGTCTGCACATCTCTTCTCTGGTTGGTATTCTTCCATTTTCTAAGAAAAGAGTCATCTAATCTCCTGCCTTGAGAGTATAAGCAAGTTGTAAATAGAGGAGGAATCTTAGTTGTCTTAAGCTCCATATAAAAATTTTGAATTAATCATCCTTCCTCCAGTCCCTTGTCTCAGACTGCTTTCCCTGTTACCTGCTGCCTCCAAATTCTGAGCAGACCAGCTCTGAGGCTCTACAGTGAGTACTGGCTCACTCCTCACTCAGATGATCTGCAGACACTGAGGCTTCAACTTCCTCCATACTGTCAAGCGTGTTCCCACACCTCTCAGCTTTACAGCTTCCAAAAGAGTCTGCTTATACCTCTTGTTTACATCACTGTTGCTTCCTCTCCATTTTTCTTTCTCTGTGGATGTACATTTTTTTTATTCCTTAACTGACATTTTAACTGGCCTTCAGGGAGAAGAGAAAAGAATAAAAAAAAAAAAAAAAATCAATTCACCTAATTTGACTAGAAGCCTTAACATTTTCTAAGTTGTTGCTTAGAGCACTTGCTTTCATTCTCCAAAACGACGTTGAAGGTGGCATCCTTTACCCCTACTCATTCTTCCTTTTCTGTTCACTCTGAGCAAGTTAACTACTTACAATATTCTGATAATTTTAAAATACAAACCAAAAAGACTGCCATCTGCCTTCTCTTAGGTACACTAGCTTCACTTAAATCACATCTTCTAGTTAATTATATTAAAAACAATTATTCATGGGACGCCTGGGTGGCTCAGTCGTTAAGCGTCTGCCTTCGGCTCAGGTCTTGATCCCAGGGTCCTGGGATCGAGTCCCACATCGGGTTCCCTGCTCAGCGGGGAGCCTTCTTCTCCCTCTCCCTCTGCCTGCCACTCCCCTGCTTGTGCTCTCTCTGTCAAATAAATAAAATCTTTAAAAAAAAATAAAAATAAAAATAAAAACAATTATTCATCAACCACAAAGCTAATGCAGCGTATTGTAGCTCTCCATTTTTTAAACCTTATCTTTAAATAATGATGCAATTTAATTATCAGGATTTTATTATATTTCAAAGTGGTATAACAGACTTTACATAAACATAATGAACAGGACTGGGAAAAGAACAAGGAAGAGAGTACAAAATTCAGAATGTGGTTTCTTCCATTTCAACCCCCAGCCCTAACATAGAGCCCTGAGGCAGAGGGCAGCCAAGAAAACTTCTTCATCGTCTTTAGCAACCAACAATTCTGATTGAGGAGTTGTATTGAGAAAAAAGCTCCGCTATGCTTTAGGACAGACCCAGGTACAAACTTTATATTATTGCTTTATATCCACAGAGAGGATATGAAATATTGAAAATGACCCAACTTCTTAATGCTTAAAACGCAATACTATGTACTTATAAAGGTCAAAATACACAAACTTCTTGGCATATTAGATGATATATTAGCTGATTTCTATTTTAAAAATCATCAATTCTACAACATATATTAGTTACCTTTCATATAGATTTCCTATAAAATCTCCTTCTACTCCTTTTTAACAAGAAGGCAATCATTTTGGCTTTTTTATTATGAAATTCTTACCTGATGACATGGTCTCTCCCAACATTACCTTGCAACGCTTACAAATTACTTTGGTATTTGCCTTTGGTTTCTGTAGAACAGAAAAATGTCATTTAAATGTCATTCAGCTTTTCTTAAAAGGAATATATAATTTTTACATAGTCTCTAGAGTATACATTGAACTTTACATTTTATTTTGCCCTCTACTAAATACTGGGAACACATTTAGCTTGTATGCATAATTCACATGCACAGAGATCTTTTTTTTTTTCAAATCTAAAGAAAGAATAATGAACAGACTGATTTTTCCAAACTTAGCCACTTCTTGATAATCTAACTGTTGTAAATAATTTGAACAGGAAGCACCTTACATTTCTAAAAAGCACTTCCAAACAACCATTACCATTTAGGATAGACAGACGGTGGACAACAAAGGCAGAGAGAGTAGGTGACTTGTCCCAATTCATGTTTCTAGAAAACAGGAGAATCAAAACCTGGAGCCATTATTTTGACTCCTCATCCAGTGTAACTTATGTAAAAGTAATCTGATTCATAACCACTCATCAGAAGTCAAAAATATTTAACCCATTCATCTAATTCTATTTTTCCACTAAGATACGCATTTTAACTGGAAAAACCGGAAAGTGTTCTGAGACAAATTCCTGATGCATTCTTAAACTTCAAAAATCCAAATTCATTTATTTGGGATACAGATTAAATGGCTGGCATCCATCAATCATTAAGCAAACAAAAATGTTCTCTTACATTCAGAGAACAGATTGGTGGTTACCAGAGGCAGGGGGTGGGGTGGTAAAAATGGGTGAAGGGGGTCAAAAGGTATAAACTTCCAGTTACAGAACATGGAAGTCATGGGGATGTAATGTACAGCATGGCAACTATAGTTAATAATACTGTATTATATATTTAAAGTTGCTAAGAGTAGATCTTAAAAGTTCTCATCACAAGAAAAAAGATTTGTTGTTATGTATGGTAATGGATGTCAACTAGACTTATTATGGTGAATATTTTGCAATACATACAAATATCGAATCATTATATACCTAAAAGTAATATAATGTTATATGTCAGTTATACCTTAAGTTAAAAAAAACTTACTAATTTGTAATTTTTTTATAAGAGGTTATGTTATAAGCAATAGCATGGTGGCTAAGAGCCCTGAGTCTGGGCCAGACTTCCTAAGTTTCAATCCCAGCCCTGTTATTTACTACACACATGACCTTGAGCAAGTTGATTAACCTGGTTTGGTTTCCTCATCTGTAAAAGGGAGTTAATAGTAGTGCTTAACTCATGTGTTGTTTATTAGGAGTTAAAAAGGAGTGTTATAGAGCACTGTCCTGGGTACACGGTAACTACTAAGTGGATGTTACATAAACAAAATATACTTTTGGCACACATCATTCAAGATAGGCTGAAAACCCATACCTTCCCAAAAGGGACCAATTTTTGTCTTTTACTGGACAGCCATTCTGTATTAAGAATCTACCAAAAAAAAAGTTTTTTTCACATCCATAGCAATATCTTTGTTAAAGCCCTTCAACATTCCTCTAACAAAGATACACTGCAACATGGCAGAAGTCGCATAAAAGTGGGCAGGGAGAAGGAATTTCTGCAACTCTGGCCATCTCTTCTGGGAAACCACAGAATAGAGTGCTGGTCTAAGTAAGGAATGAGTGCCTTTCTGATGTGGGATAACGTATGTATTGATCTAAAGAATCTTAACTGATTAAGGTAAGTTTGAGTACAATTACATTTTCCTTAGCATTAATCACTACTTCCTAAAAAACTACATAAGAGGCACATTTAAACTGAGTTCCATGGATGTGCTCCTAGTAACTGATAGAGCTGGTATTTTAATCTAGATCCCTTCGATGCTAAACCTTGTGCTTCTATGTCCACAATAGCCAAACTATGGAATGAGCCCAGATGTCCATCAACAGATGAATGGATAGAGATGTGGTATACATATACAATGGAATACTACTCAGCCAACAACAACAACAAAAAAATGAAATCTTGCCATTTGCAATGACATGGATGGAGCTAGAGGGTATTAGGCTAAGCAAAATAAGTCAATCAGAGAAAGACAATTATCATATGATCTCATTCATATGTGGGATTTAAGAAACAAAACAGAGGATCATAGAGGAAGAGAGGAAAAAATAAAACAAGACAAAATCAGAGAGGGAGAAAAACCATAAGAGACTCTCAATCATTGGAAACCAACTGAGGGCTGCTGGAGGGGAGGGGGGTGGGAGAATGGGGTAGCTGGGTGATGGACATTAAGGAGGGCACGTGATATAATGAGCACTGGGTATTATATAAGACTGATGAATCACTGAACTCTACCTCTGAAACTAATAATACATTATACATTAATTAATTTAATTTAAATTAAAACAAATTTTAAAAACAAATAAATAAAACTTGTGCTTCTAAGCACTATGTCAAGTGTTTTCCAAACTAATTCATAGAATCAGTTCAATTGGTTATGGCCTGCATTTTTTTTTTTAAAGATGAAACAGAGGGGCACCTGGGTGGCTCAGTGGGTTAAGCATCTAACTCTTGATTTAGGCTCAGGTCATGATCTCAGGGTCATGAGATCAAGCCCCGTGTCAGGCTCTGCGCTGGGCATGGAGCCTGCTTAAGAGTTTCTCTCTCCCTCGCCCTCTGCCATGCTGGCTCCCTTTCTCTCTCTCTAAAAATAAAAAAATAATAAAAATAAAATAAAAAGATGAAATAGAAATATCACAGTACTTCAAACACAGTGTAAGTACTACTTCAAGAAACTTTTACTTGCTCTTCCCCTAAATGGCCTGAGGTGACCTCTGAAAATGGTTTGCTATTCGCTTGACCCAGAAAACCTTATGAAATCATGTAAATCAAGAAGTTCAAATCTTCGTGTTCACTTTAAGAACACACGTGAAACTGCCCAGGCCATCAAGGGTATGCATATCCGAAAAGCCACCAAGTATCTGAAAAACATCACTTTACAGAAGCAGTGTGTGCCATTCCGTCGCTACAATGGTGGAGTTGGTAGGTGTGCCCAGGCCAAACAGTGGGGCTGGACACAAGAAGAATGCTGAATTTTTACTGCACACGCTTAAATGCAGAGAGTAATGCTGAACTTAAGGGTTTAGATGCTGATTCTCTGGTCATTGAGCACATCCAGGTGAACAAAGCCCCCAAGATGCGGCGTAGAACGTACAGGGCTCATGGTCGGATTAACCCATACATGAGCTCTCCCTGCCACATTGGGATGATCCTTACTGAAAAAGAGCAGATTGTTCCTAAACCAGAAGAGGAGGTTACACGGAAGGAAAAGATATCCCAGAAGAAACTGAAGAAACAAAAACTTATGGCCCAGGAGTAAATTCTGCAGAATAAATGCAAATTTAAAAAAATTTAAAAAAAAAGAAACTTTTACTTGACATGTGTTCATGTGTGTGCAGGGTTATCAGATCTTGATATAAAAAATGTATTTCTGGGGCACGTGGGTGGCTCAGTCGGTTAAGCGTCTGCCTTTGGCTAAAGTCATGATCTCAGGTTCCTAGGATGGAGCCCCGTGTTGGGCTCCCTGCTCAGTGAGGAGTCTGCTTCTCCCTCTCCCTCTGCCCCTCTGCTTGTGCTCTCTCTAACGAATAAATAAAATCTTTAAAAATATATGTATTTCTTACTTTAATTAGAGGTCAAAAAAAGTCAAAGCCACAGACATAGAAACGAAGGCAGGTGATAATCTGTTCAGGTGTAGGCAAGGATATAGGAAGAAGACAGCTCAGAAAGCAGGTATGCTCAACTGTAAATTTGGGCATTTTCACGCTTTCTTACAATAAAATCGATCTGTATAGCTCCAAACTGGTAGTAAAGACACTTTTTAAAGGATCTATTTTATACAAGTTAAATCAAACTATCTTCATTAAATCTTACCAAAAACAAAAGGCTTTACTAAAAACTAATACCGGGTATTGGAGTAGCAATGCTTGAGAAGAAGAAATTTTTCTATTCAAAGCAGAGAATTTTTCATCAGGTGCTCTGTTACATATTTCATTTATAATTGCTCTTACAGCACATTTTGCTTTATCTTTCAATGAAACAGGAAAAGTGGTATTTGTTGGTTTTAAAAAAAAAAAAAAAAAAGGAATCTACCTTTCCAAGACACTGGTAATCAGGATTTTAAAATGTGATCAATAAAAAGCAAATTATCTCAAACAACCAAATATGTGTATTTTGATTCAAATAAATGGACAGTAGAAGGGACCTTTAATATAATTGGTAAAATCTGTATATGGACTGTATTTTATCAAGTAATAACTGTTCATTTTGTCAAATGTGAAATGACACTGTGGCTATTTAAAAAAGAAAAATCCATATGGGATAAAATGACATAAAGTCTGGGATTTGCTTTAAAGCACTCCAGCAGGGGGAAGGGGAGGGAATTAAAGGGACAGATGAAGCCTACGTTATGAATCAAGATGATTGGTACACTGAAGTTCACAATTCTTTCCTTTTTACATTTGTGAATGTTTACAAAGTTCAACACATTATTCTAAGAAGATTAAAAAAAAAAAAAACCCAGTCTTATGGATTTAACAAAACAAATGACTAAAAATCAATAAATTATTGCCAAGTACCCCAGGAAAGAAAAAAAAAAAAAGTAAAGCTGTTAGTCACACTGTGATATAATCAAAGTTCAATCTTGTTTGTTCCTTAAAAGATAGGGTGAAGTTACAGTGTGACCATACTTTCTAAGTCTAGAATACTATTATGAATCTTATAAAAGGGTGAGGTGCCATCTTTATCAAGCTATTATAAGATGCTGGTAGACGCAAAAAACAGCATGAAACAATAAATGCAAGAAATAAGGAAATCTTCAGGAGGTATCTTTTGAAAACAAAAGGTATATACCGCCACTTTTTTTTTTTTAAGATTTTATTTATTTATTTGACAGAGAGAGACAGAACGAGAGAGGGAACACAAGCAGGGGGAGTGGGAGAAGGAGAAGCAGGCTTCCCGCTGAGCAGGGAGCCTGATGTGGGGCTTGATCCCAGGAATCATGACCTGAGCCAAAGGCAGACGCTTAGGGACTGAGCCACCTATATACTGGCGCCCCTATATACTGCCACATTAACAGGCACAAATAACATCTGTACACTCAAAAGGGGTTTTGAGGGAAAGAAACAAGTGTTGGATTTTGTTTATGCTATTCTTAAAATCAGGCCTTTTTAATTAAAATCTTATAGCATTCGAGATTTTGTTTAAAGAGAAACTCTGTTTCGTAATGCATTTCTCTTGACCGATGCTTAAAGGAAATAATAAAACAAGTTGTGCAATGAAGCAGCCTAACCGTGTGGGAACTCGACAGAGCAAACATCAAAGAAAGACCTTGTTGTGGACTAATTAAATCAATATATCTGAGACGGCACCACTGCTCAGAGATGTGGATTAGCCTCCTGTCCTCGTTTTTATTTCCCTTTGTGTTGTTTCAATTTCTAAGGACCCTTGATACTGTCTCGCCAAAAAAATGTTTCCCAAGAGATACCATTAGGATGCTGTGTCACCATGTGACATTTCAAAACCCTGCTAGATGGCTAGACTTGTTGATATGAGAAATAGGTTTTCAATAGCACAGGGCAGCCTTGTTCCCACAGGAGCCTTGAGAGCACTGTTTAAGCAGTCCCTCCAAATATATGTTACTATTTTGGTCACAGGCATACTCTTTCAATGGCTGCAATATGCAATTAAAGAGAACTTCCATCTAGGCTAACTTGGAAACAATCTTGTCAAAGCAGCTTGTCATGACAGGAGTTTCCCAGAGTCTCCTTGATACTAAACACCATAATGTCTGAATATAAAGGGTCTTCCTTTAATGCACAGGATGGCTGCTCACAATTGAGAGAAATTCTTGTAAATGGCATCATATAACTGATAAAGACATAAATGTGAAGAATATATTTCCATATAGAGTGCAGAATTTATCTAAAAAGGGACACTCATGGTCTCTCTTATTTAATCTTTCTCCTCTCCTCTTCCATTCACACATTGCAAATATTTTAAAAATTTATAGCTTAATCGCAAGAATGAAAGTTAAAATACATAGAACAGTACAGTATTAGTCTACAAATTTAGATTAAAATATGATTTTAACATAACCATTTTAAACATAACAGATTTATATTAACTTCTTACCATTTATTTTTGAAAACTATACAAGGATAAAGTACTATAATTTTAAACGAACCATATTTAGGTAAAGGGATGGGTGTTTATGGTGAGAGATAAGGCACTTAAATAATTCTGATAACATCAATCTTTGATGAACTTCCTTAATCTACCCTCAAAATATAAAACAGTTCTAAAAACTAACTTACAACCTGAGAGCTGCCCAACTATTGCACATTTCCTGCGGTGGTTCAGTTTTTGTTACAAAAATTAAATGAGTTTTAAATGAAATTTAATGTACAATGCTTTTATTCCTACCGATAATCAGATGTTAAAATGAAGATTCTCTGGCAATGATTTTCTTTACTTTTTAAATCACATCTGTATTGACCTGCCATCAGGAGAATGATTTCTCACAAGGGCCAAGTCAATGCCATTGATTTTCTTTTAGAGTAAGGTAAAGCACTTGTTCTCTGCAGTGAAAGGAAACTTCTTTCTCCCTAAATCGACTTCTATAGCAAGAGGCACCTGACCTCACATTGTTTACCACCAACTTGGAATCGCAGCACAAGCTTCCTCCTCCATTTTCTCTGTTTCCTTAAATGGCATCTGCTTTTATGACATCAGCAGAAGTCTTAACAATGGGCAGACACGGGGAAATACCTAGGCCTAACTGTATAGTACTTACCTTGGAATAAAAGAACACTTTTAATTTAAATCAGACTATATAGATTATGGTATGTTGTCCTAAAAACAAGAAAGTAGGACATTTTGGTTTGTAAAATGGCAACATTCCCAATTCTATGCATGAAAAAGTCTTCTTTCTGCAGCCCCTTAAGCTGTTCTGGTCTAAAGCCATATGCTCTTCCTCTATCAACAGAGCAGAGCAGAGCTGGTGAATAGAGGCAGTTGAAAATCACGGATTTTGGTCCTTGGAACAGTCTGTGTAGCATGCTTTAATTAAGAGAAGATAGGAAAAACCAGTTTCTAAGCCAACCTCCAAATTAGCATTTATTTTGAAAAGATATTTTACCAGTTTAAAATGGTTCTCAGAAGGACAGTGTGTCTCCACTGGGGCTAGTTCAGGTCTTGGCTGCCATAAATCACTTCTTAAATTTACCAGGAAGAAAGAGTCTCCAATAAAACAGTCATTCTCTTGTGGATGAAGTGGCTTATCAGCAAAGGGGTCAGGATGACAACACCATTCTTCAACTAGAGCTCCCCAGTTCTCACTCGGCAATGGGAGCACCCTGAGGAGCTTCCTAGTAGAGAAGGGAAAAACAATTTTTTTTTTAATTTTATTTTATTAAGAAGTCAAACTCTCACTCTTTGCAGATGATAGGAAAAATGATTTTTTAAAGAACAAAATGGAAATGTAGCATTTTCTTAATTAAATCAGCATGAAAATGAAAGAAACTCATTAGCTACATTGTCTGCAATGATAATTTTCCCCCCAGATTACAAAAGTAATATATACTTATTTATGATCGGCAGTTTGAAAATGTATAAAGGTATAAAGGAAATAAAAATCATCCTTTCCTTACCATCCAAAGACAGGTAACTACTTTGTAAATGATGGGATATTTCCTCGCAATCCTTTCAAGAAACATAGTTATACCCATGTACACAGTCCAGGATCAGAAGATATACACAAACTGTATCTTGCTTTCACTGTTTATTTAGTTCTATTATGATTCTTAATGATTCCATTCTATTCCTTAGGCTTGCCAGTTAACTTTTTTATTTTTTATTTTTTTAAAGATTTTATTTATTTATTTGACAGAGAGAGACACAGCGAGAAAGGGAACACATGCAGGGGCAGAGGGAGAGGGAGAAGCAGGTTTCCCGCAGAACAGGGAGCCTTATGCGGGGCTCAATCCCAGAACCCTGGGATCATGACCTGAGCTGAAGGCAGACACTTAACGACCAAGCCACCCAGGCGCCCCAAGGCTTGCCAGTTAACTTTTAGATCATTCCCTCACTGGTGGATATTCAGGTTTTGAGTTTTTTGGTATCAACAACCCTGTGATGAACCTTCCTATTAAAAAATTTGTATACATACCTGATTATGTCCTTGGGAAAAAAATCTTGCAAGAGTAAGACCACAATCACAAATGATATCCATATTTTAAAACCCCACACATATTGGCAAACTGCTTTTCAGAAAGGCTATATGAATCTCTAATTCTTCTACTTACCTTCTTCAGAATTGAATACTATCACTTTTCCATGTAAGGGGTGAAAATATTCTCCATATATACTGTTTTAATTGGCAACTCTTTAATTACTAGTGAGATTGAACTGGCTTTCATATTTATTGACCAGCGTATTTCTTCTGTGAGTTGTGATCAGTGACTATTTTCCAATGAGGTGTTAGTATGTTCTTACTAATTTTTAAAAGTATATTCTATCTTAAGAATATTAGCACTTTATCCATCATCAGTGACAAATACCTTTTCAGTGTTACTGCCCTTTAATTTGGTTTGTCTTAAATTTCAAATTACCTAACCCTTTCTTCTGTGATTTCTCCCATTAATTATTTTTCAATAAACTTTTTATTTGGGAGTAATTTTAAATTTACAGAAAAGTTAAAAAATAGTACAGACAGTCCTCATATACACTCCACCCAGCTTTCTCTAAGGTTAACATCATATATAACCATGGAAGATTTGTCAAAACTACAAACTTTATCTGGATTTCCCTAGTTTTTCCATTAATGTCCTTTTTTTACCTTTGATCTAGGAACCAATTCAAGATAACACACTGCCGTTAGTCATCATGTTTCCCTAGTCTCCTTTAGTCTGCTACATTTTCTTAGTCTGTCCTTATTTTTTAGGACCTTGAAATTTTTGAAGAGCAGTGGTCTGGTGTTTCACAGAATATCCCTCAATTTAAGTTTGTCTGATGCTTTCTCAAGATTAGACTGGGGTTATGGGTTTGGGAAAGAATACCACAGAAGTGAAGTGACCTTCTCAGCACATCTTATCAGAGGGTACACTCTCTCAATCAATATGACTTATCACTGGTGCTGTTAAACTTGCACATTTGGCCAGGGTGGTATCTACCAGGTTTCTCCACCAATAAAGCTACTATCCCTCCCTTTGCATACTCTATTCCTTGGAAGTGAATCACTAAGCCCAGATCACACTCAAGGGGAAAAAAATTGAGCTCCACTCTATTATTATTTTTTATGCTTAAAAGAGCCTTATAATTAAGTAGACCCTTATATTTGCTACCAGTTTTTTTTTTCAATGGTTTCATTTTTTTTCTGGACAACGAGAGATACCTCGGACTTTATCAGAAGAAAAGCTAAACATGATTTACCTCTATTCTACTCTAAATTAGGGAGATCCGTAGTCTAAGAGGAGAAGAAACATGGGCAGGATGATGAGAAACTTCAAAATAATTAATCCTGAGAAAAACTGAGAATAAAAACATGTTCATGGTCTTCCTAATGCCCATGAGCAGTGTGAATGCTTAAAGCAGCCTGAATACTTGCACACCTCTGTTACTATGCACAGAAACATGTGCTAAGAGTCAACTGTATTTGATTACAGACCTGTTTATGCCACTTATACCTTATTTCAGTTACATAATTTAATAGTGTATAAACAAAGGAAATATGAATTGCCATTCCCCTGAAACTAAAGATTTCAGACTAAAATGAAAGCCAGTTGTAAAAAAAAAAAAAAATTAACTGGTAAGACATGGGAGATACAATTACAGAACATTGGAAAAAGGGAGGAAGAGTAAAAATCTAGAGGAAGTCTACAATTCCACTGCTTTAAGACTGTGTTACTTCTCATTCCATTTAAGAAAACACAAACTAGAAATTGTAGATGATGAATTTTGGATGAAATACCTGATAATAAAAAAAAGCTTCTCAACAGTGGAGTCATGTTCAACAAAAAGATATTGGTTCCATAATAAAATATTAGTAAATTAATCTACATTTGCATGTTTTAAGTTAAAATATTTGAGATGCAAATGTATTATTTTTTTAACGATTTCCCCCATATTAGCCCTTTTTCTTTGATCTCCTCAACTATAAGTCTCATAAAAAGACTCTTAACTACAAAGAACAAACTGATGGTTATCAGAGGGGAGGGGAGTAAGGGGATGGGTTAAGTAGGTGATGGGGATTGTTGTGATGAGCACTGGGTGTTGTAGAGAAGTGTTGAATCACTACATTGTACATTTGAAACTAATATTACACTGTATGCTAGCTAACTGAAATTTAAATAAAAACTTAAAAAAAAAAAAAAAAAAGAACCACCAGTAAGGAAATGACAGGTGAACACACCACTTTCTCCCACTGGAGTCTCTGGACGGGAACTGTGGAAGCAGGTCTTTGAGCAGCATCTCCATTACCACCTCACCCAGCTTCTCAAGTATCAGCCCAAAGCCAAGACCCGCCACAGGCCTCTGCCCAGTAATTCTGGATCCACCAGCAACAACAAACCCAGGGAACCCTCAAACATTCCACCTGGAGCCCTGCCAGCAAGTACACTCATGGATTGGTTGGCTATTTGATCAGGGATAGGGGAGGGGCATTTGTGAATATAATGTGATTCCCTCTATTACTGTTTAATGGTCAATCTTCTAGATCTCTTTCTTACTGTTCTTACATCAATATAAAAGTAAAATATACTAAAATGTGTCCATCTTTTTTTTTTTTTTTTAAAGGCAATTACAATATGGAAGAGAGTAGACATTTAATTTATAAATCCAGAGGACAAAGTTAGGAAGAAGAAAGGCTGATGTTGGTTTAACATAAGGAAGAACTTTCTCTTTCAAATTAGGAAATGTTCACTAATAGCATCACTCAAGCTGCTGAGCCTGTTTAGGATATTAAGTGATTCTTTCAATATCCATTTTCTAAAAGTCTTCTATGAAACAGGCACTCTTTTGACACAAAATATTAATACACACAGTTCCCCCTCTCAAGGTACTCAGGGTTCTAGTAGGAGATATAGACCTATGAGCAAATAATAAAACCTTATAAAATAAATATAATAAATGTTCATAACAAAGTAATGGTTCTAAATCCAAAGGGGGCTGGTTAGACCCCCCTGAAAATTTAACAAAAGTTTTTGCCCTTTCTTCAAATATACATTCCCACATGCACACAAAATCTGCATATTACTTCAGGGAATTCATGAATTCACAAAACCAACCCACAAATTCAGGGAAATAAATACAAAGTGCTAAGGGAGTAGAGTGGACACGGATTTCAGAGAAGTAATACCTGAGCTGACCTTTGAAGGAAAAATAGTTCTTCTGACAATAAAAGGAATTAAGGGTATCACGGGGGGGGGAGGGGAGTTAACAATATAAAGATGAGCACCATATTCCTAGTGTCTGGCACAATGCCTGACTCAGTATAAGTTCTTAAATACTTGTTAAAGGAATGAATAAACACATTTTGATAACTATAACACGTGAGGCCCCTGGTTGGGTCTGTCACATACTGGGATGAAAGGGTTAACAAACCTTTCCCCTTGCTGCTTGAGAATCTTACCTTTGATTTAACCACGAGCTCTGTTGCCCTGGAAACCAGGTAGATGGTAGGCAAGAATTATATTGCTAGGCAACACCGCTTATGGTAAAAATGAACCCTGACCGGTAAACTGCATCTGGACTGAAAGGAAGTATGAGTGAGCTGCAAATATCTGATGAGGGTGCCATGCTTGGGACTTGCCTGAATGCGGTCCTTTGCAAGGAACCCTAGAAACTATGCCAAAGAATTGTTACGAGAGATACGGGCTGCTTAGGCCATGAGGCTTCTTCTCAGGGTAGCCCCCGCACCTGCTTGATTATGGATCTTGAGCTTTGTACCTGGAACTGTGTCACATGGGAAGACAAGAGTCCCCCGACGGGTATGTGAGCTGTCACTTGCTTCAACTGCAGCAGGACCCCTGCTGAGAGGAACTCTTGATGTTGCCCTGCTGGCAAGCTGGCAAGAAATGTGGCCTGTGGTAGTACTGTGAGCCTGCAGATTTTATTTATTTATTTGAGATAGAGAGTGAGAGAGAGCACGAGCAGGGGGAGGGGCAAAGGGAGAGGGGGAAGCAGACTCCCTGTTGAGCCTGACACGGGGCTCAATCCCAGGACCCCAGGATCATGACCTGAGCTGAAGGCAGATGCTTAACTGACTGAGCCACCCAGGCGCCCTGTGAGTCTGCATATTTAACTGAATTTCACAAGACTTCCGGTGGGCACTACACACACTTTATTCTGTTTAATGCTTACTACAACTTTGTGAGGTAAGAATTTCTACTCCCCTGCTACAGAGGAGGAAAGATAGGCTCAGAAATGTTAAATATCTGTATAAGTTCACAGAACCAGAGGTGATGAACAAAAGCAGGATCTTAACCCAGGTCTTCCGGGCTCCAAAACTGAATTCTTTCCCTTGGAATATGTTCCCTCCCCTCACAATGCAGAACATCAGAAAAGGAGACTGGGAAGGTTGGATGGTGGCAAACTGTGTGGGTTGTTACATGCCAAACTAAGGGGTAGGGACTGGCTTCTGTAGATACAGAATTTTAAGCAGGGAAGCAAGAGGTCAGGTTTGAATTTTTACAAAGCAAGTAAGAGTACCTGTTTAGAGTGGGAGGCAGGCCTAAATAGGCTCCTAAATCTTCTCCATCACTAAGATTCTCTATCTCTTGACATTCTGCATGTAGTGCCAATGAACAGAGCCTCAATACAGTGTAAAAGACACCCATGCCAAAATCTCACACACAATCACAGAAATGAAACTGCACCAAGACTGACAGAAATATGGGAGACTTGATGCATACTAGCACAAAATGTGATATTTCAAACTGAACTTGACCCCATATCACAGTGAATAAAAGCTTTATTATATCCCATAACTATCTATATAAGACATCAGGAGCAAGAAAGTGCCTAATTCATAAGTCATTGCAAAGATAAAAGTGTTTTTACAACAGAATTTTTCTGATATTTTGAAAAACATAAAACCTTTTAGAAGAATGTATTATAATCACAGCTCTACTCAAAGTATATCTGTCAAAAACCCTGAAACATTGATATGATCTACTTCCCAAGAGAACTTTCAAAATAAATAGATTCCATTTTTTTTCAAGGCAGTTTTTAGGTAAAAACCTGCCAAAGCTCAGAAAAAGAATGAAATGATTTCTTGAATTATCTCTCAGCTTAAAATAACATGAACAACACATGTAAATTTATAATAAATTATAATAAATGTTAATTTATAATAAATTAAACTTTGCTAGTTATTTTTAATGCATCTTAACCACAAGCTTTAGGGACAAATAAAATACACAATGTTAATCAATACTACTGCTTGATGACGATTATTCAAAACTTAAATATGTAGACAAGAAAATGAATGCCCCTGAACTTTAAAATTCAGTGACAATAACAATGGTAATAACATCGAGCTTTTACAGATTGGATTATAACCAAGTGGACGTTAAGAACATTAAGAACAACATCAAACATCTAAAGTTCAAAATATGGCTGCCAAAATTTAGGTAAACTCAACTGGTAATATCCAACTGGTAGACGACAAATCCTATGAACCAAGCTTTGCATCTTATTACCATTATGTACATAGTACAGTTAGACCATAAAAGTATCATCCTTTTTTTTCCAAAAGTTTGTACAATATTACCAACAATCCAATTTGTGCCTGTACCCTTTTTCCGCCTCTTTGTTCTCTTTCAGAGAAAAGTGACTGCATTCAGAGTAGTTATTTTCAGACTCTAATTATAGCTGGTCTGTCAAGTGGACCAACTGGTTGGATATTCTGACATCTCTTATGTTTCCATAAAGTCCATTCTACTTGTTTCCTTCTAGAGTTTCCTAGGCCTCCCTTAACTGCTGGGCTAACACCCAGCTCTGCTGGTGCAGGTGGAATGAGGAAGGCCTGTCCAGAGACCTTAGGAGACCTCGCAAATGGACAGAAAATCAAAAGCTTTTATGTTTGAAAGTCTGTTTGGCCAACTGATATAACTCAAGTTTGGCATGAATTTATTCCTAGGAGATACAAACAAATTCTAAACATGATGACCATTCAGCTGTTTCTGAGACTATTTTCAAAAAAGTAAATTTTGTCATTATTGTTACTTGATATTAGGGCCTGTTAGTCTCAATAAGAGCATAATCAATAGCATAACCAAAAACTGTGTATGTTCAGACAATTTTTTTTTTTTTAGAGAGGGAGAGCAGGGGAAGGGGCAGAGGGAAAGGGAGAGAGAGAATCTCAAGCAGGCTCCATGCTGTGTGTGGAGCCCGATGTGGGGCTCGATCTCAAGACCCTGAGATCATGACCTGAGCCGAAATCAAGAGTCAGATGCTTAAGTGACTGAGCCATCCAGGTGCCCCTGGTCAGACAATTTTTACACAAATACTCTGAACTGGTAAAAATGTAAACTGGAGAATTTTATGGCAAGGAAATGAAGCATTATTTATTTTCAAATAACCAAAACAAATGGCTAAGATCACATGTTCCTAAATTAAGAAAAAGACTGCTTAATAATTAGCAGATTTCATGCACCTTGATTCTAATAGGTATTAAAAGCCATTAATGAGTCTTAATAGATTAAAGAGTCCTCTGCACCTCATTTCTATAATTTGCTTTATGAGAAATTTTTTCAATAAAGAAAAAAAGGAACAAGGATTAGTCTTGCACTACCCAAATGACCATGAATCACAGAACCCAAGGTACAACTTTATGAGGTTCACTAATCACAGAATTTTCTGGTGGTAGGACTCCCATAGTTGTATCTAATCCAACTCCTCATTTTACAGATAAGGTAACTGAGGCCTAGAAAATTAAAGTGACTTACTTATTCCCATATAATAAGGCTAGCCACTAAGCAGATCTTCACTCTTCTCCCTCCTCTTATTAGAAGAGTTCCCAGTACAGATAAATCAACCTATCCCAAGACACCCTCCTGGAAAAGATGCTTACAATTAGTTGGTTTTGATTATAGAACATACAAGCCTCTTTTGGTTTTGTTTTCTATTTAACAAGCATAAAAGATGTCCTTACTACCCACAGATAACTGAGTGAGAAATGAGAAGACCATTGGGTTTAATATAAAAAGTCAACATGAAATCCTTGTGCAGATACTGGAGGATGCTTGTTTTTCCAACAAACAGGCATGGGGCATGCTGCCTAAGAGTGAAATGTCAGTAAAGCCTTGACTTTCCCACTAAGGATTTCTCTGCATTGTTCAAGAGGCATACGCTTGCCAGACACACAGGTGTGACAGGAAAAGGCTTCCAGGTAAACCTTGTTTAAGCGAGGCAAGGGCTAAGTCAAGTCCATGTTTATCTTCTCAGAAAGAAAAAGGGAGAAAGGAGGGTCATTTCCCTGGCACCCCTCAAAAATAGAGTCCTGAATCAAAAAGACTTGACACACTAAACAAGATCATTTGCTAGTTTGCTAATAAAGACCAACATGGAAAAGGGGGTGGAAGGAGTCTATAAAACCAATTAAAAAGAGCTTGTCAAGCTTTTGCTATTATATATATGACAGCCTTTAACTCTTCTGACAAGTTTGGAAAATAGGCCTTATTATGTCTACTTAAGAAGAAACACAAATCGGAAGCATTATAGAATTTTAAGCAGTAAAGTGATAGGTCAGGTTTGAATTTTTACAAAGAAGAGGAAGAAATCCAATAAAGGGTGCCTGTTTAGAATGGGAGTTAGGCCTAAATAAGCTCTGAAGTCTTCTCCATCACCAAGATCCTGTCTCTTGACATGTCTAAGAAGACTCCTTATGTCTACTTAAGCAGCAGCTGAGGTGACATGGACAAGGTTCCCCAGCTACTAAGTGGTGAAGCTGGAGTTCCAACCCAAGGTCCCATTCTCCCACTCCTGCTTTACACCACACAGCCTCCAGAGGGTCACGGTCAGGGAGACTGAAACTGTCCTTCCAGGTGAGCCCTTCTTCTGGTTCTCAGTTCCACGATCAGAAAAAGAATTGACACAGGGCGCCTGGGTGGCTCAGTTGGTTAAGCAACTGCCTTCGGCTCAGGTCATGATCCTGGAGTCCCGGGATCAAGTCCCGCATCAGGCTCCCTGCTCAGCAGGGAGTCTGCTTCTCCCTCTCCCTCTCCCCTCTCTTGTGCTCTCTCTCTCTCTCACTCTCAAATAAATAAATAAAATCTTAAAAAAAAAAAAAAAAAAGAATTGACACAAAACAGAAGATATAGTTCCTGCATAGGAAAAATCACTACAGGTAACCATTTTTTATATCATCATCCTTTCCAATGAAACACAAATATCAGCCAATAATGGATGAGCATATCCTTTACAGGGAGTAGTACCAGGAAATAGGACTACACTGCATTTAACTTGCTCTTCCTGTGACTTCTAAGTCATCCCATTGTTGTAGAGGCATGCATGTTTCAGAAACTTCGTGTGAAAATTCAACCAAAGCCTGAAATAGACTGAGAGAAGAAGTTTCTGGGTTTAACTACAATGCAAATTGGAATCCTCTGGACATTTCAGGCTACAGTAGGTCTGTCACGGACTGCATACTCTGCAGCAACTTCAGCCCGTAGGTAATCTGACCAAGGACATTCTCCTCTCTCCTGTGGATTTAGTCACCTCATCTCTTACCCAAGATAATCATTTGGAGGTGCTCCATTCACAATCCCCCCACTTATACTAGGGTAACTTTCCATGATCTCATCTACCTGGGGCACTGCCAATCAGAAAGTAAGCAAGAAAGGCTGGTGGGAGGCCAAAATAAGCACCCTACTGTTTATATTCAATTCAACCCAGGAAGAATTTATTGAGAGTACACTATTCTTCAGGCACTGTGGCCTGATTCTGGGGCTGATGGTGATGATGCTAGGAATGATAAAAATAATAATTATAGTGGTAGCCATCATATACTGAATGCCTACCATGTGCCAGGCACTGCTATAAACCCTTAAACAACCCCATGAGGTAGCTCCTATTGTCATCTATACTTTTGTAATAGGGAAATTGAGGCATGAAGTGGTTAATTAAGTAACTTGCCCAGAGTCACAGCTAGTAAATGGTGGATGCAAACCAGACAGTCTGGCTTCTGAGTCTATACCACTAGTCGCTACCCTACATTGCACTCTAAATATGAGTGGGGATAAGGGATATAGGTCAGTAAGACTATTCCAACCCCAGAACCTACAGCTCAATTGGGAAAACAGGCAAATAAACCTTGGAGGAGCACATAAACCAACCCAGGGCGCGGGGAAGGCTCCTGGCAATAGATACCCTGTCAGATGAATTCAGGTAGGACCTAACCAGAGGGAGAGAGGGAGTATGAGGCACACCCCAGGGGAGAGAGGAAGCTCTTTGCAGGTAGAGGTCTGGCATTCATTGAGACAAGGAACACTGAAAGAGGAGCAGGTTTCAGATATGGAGAAGGATCCATCCCCAGATAAGTCTCAGGCACCTGGCTAAGTGGAAATATATCTAATGAAGAAATCTAACTTCTTTCTGTAAGGACTGTTAACAACAGTAAGGTTTTGATCTGTCTTTCCAACCTATGAGTGATTAGAAACTGAATATTCAGGGGAAAGGCTTTGTGCCCAGGAAATAAGTAGGATGACAGAAGGAAAGGAGAAGATGGAAAAAATAATAAAAGAGACACCTTGGGAATACAAAGGGTCCTTTGCCATCTCAAGAGAGTAATCACAGCACACTGCAAGAACAGGTAATAAGATTAACCTAATCATCAAGAAAAGGTTAATTTGTGCTCTGTATGCTCTGTTTTAATAAACAGGGAAATAGGAAATGGATTTTAGAAAGGGACTAACAGAAATAGTTCAAATAAAAAGTTGTGTTGCAAGAGCCTCTGGGATTTAGAAAATTCACTTATTGTGGAAGAAATCTCATTCACCAACATGATGGATAAAACATGCACCAGAGTCCCTCTCTTCAGAAGAGACATGCTTCGGTGATCAACACAGGCTTCCATCAAGATAAGCCTTCCTCCCTCAAAGCCAGCATGCTATGTTCCCCTTTGTCACCTTTAGAAGGTCTAACTGCTCTATGATTGCTGGAGAGTTTTAGGGTTGATTTTGCTCAAAGTGACATTAAGCTGGCTCTCATTTTAAGGCCATATACAGCTCCCCTGGTAATTACTTCAAAAATTCTGATAGAAAAGAAGAAAACCATTGCCAGGCACAGAATTAATCAGTGTAAAATACATTCCTTACCTGTTCCTTATTACGACTTCACCGCAGGACTGGCAATAAAATGTGCAACATCCTTGGGCTTGTGAGCTTTGATTAAACACTGAAATCAGTTCTAAAGAGAAATTGATGAAAGAACAAATCTCAGAAGTGTGGGACAAATATATTAACATAAAAAGTTTAACAGCCGCAATAAATTACTGTCAATAAACACTGTTTACGATCCACCCAGAAATACACATTTAACTAGCATTATCTGATGACTCAACGTGACGTGTTCTCAAAAACAACAGATTGTGCTAAGTGTTTCAGAGCTAGGTATGGCCCTAGATTATCCCTGCAACATACCACTGAGTTATTTCACTCATTCCATAAATACCAACATTAAGGAAGAAGAAAGAGGGCGATTACTTTCACACCAAGCTCACTACAGGGGGCCTCACCATCCT
This sequence comes from Mirounga angustirostris, assembly GCF_029215605.1. Lineage (NCBI taxonomy): Eukaryota > Metazoa > Chordata > Mammalia > Carnivora > Phocidae > Mirounga > Mirounga angustirostris. The sequence goes on from NW_026991716.1 coordinate 71,338,761, forward strand.
CAGCCTTCCTCGGCGGCTATGTCCTCCGTCCAGTTTTCATCGGTGTGACTGCAGCTTCTACCCCTCAAATTTAAGTTTAATTTAATTTAAACAAAGTCTATGTCCACTCTGGCCTATTACCAGTACCTAAAACAAGAATCATCTTGAAACTGGTATTTATTGGACAGGTTCCTGGGAATGGAATGGCTCCTAAGAAGAATTCAATCTTCTAAGAGCAAAACTCAATTTCTGATTAAAGCTGTGGAAAAATGTTATTTCCCACATTATATGAAGCACAGCATTCCCTTAGTTTCCATTATTTTATTCATGAAGAAAGGAAACTTTCATTTCAAAAAGACTCCCCCAAAACAAAAAACCCACACACAAAAATATCTGTCCATAAAAAAAAAAAAAAAAAAAAAAACCTTAAAGAAATGAGGTCATACTCATTAGAACCAAGCAATTTGAACCTGGTTTATGTTACTTTGTACATATGTTAAGATTTTAAAGACTGATGTTTCGTAGAAAGTTTAAGCCTCGGCAATTAAAAATTCATCCTTTTAATTTCTAGGGGTATCTGACAATCCCTGTAGCACTAAGGTGAAATAAACAGTATTCTTTAATTTTGAGCAGATAATAAGTAGACCTGGGTTAAGTCATCCATTCTTTTCCAAACCAATAAACAAATTTTCAGAGAAACACTCCCCCCTGCTGGTCACCCAGCATGATCAAGTTCAAGTCAGAATTCCTGACAAGGTGGCATCATGGGAGAGTACTGCCCCCTGTGGATGAGTCTAATGCTGGCGCTGTCTCAGACTTTACTGTAGCCATGTCCGTGTCAAGGGTCATGATCTGACCTATGTTACACTCAGAACAGCACAACAATAGGCTTACTGTAGTCCTTAAAAGAACATTTATAGTTGAAAAGTCAACTTCTTAAAAACCTCAAAATACAACTGAATGCTAAAAATGTCAAGTCGCTTCCTACACTACATTTTGATTCAAGTCAGCATCAGTATGCATCACAATCTGGTATTTATTCATTCAGCAAATATTTACTCACCACCTATTATGTGGAAAGCACTAAAGCTATTAAGTACTGAGATCTATTTTGCATACCCTTTCACGCACTGCAGAACAGGGCTTTGAAAGTCTTCCTCTTCAGATATTTGAGTAAAATGTTTTAAAAGTGTAAAGCCACAGCAGACCAATGGAATGCAAGCAATATGCAAACCAACATTTCAGCAGTCAACTTATTGTGTCCTACAGTTACAGTGAAACAATCATGCTTGCTGATTTAAATTTTCTTTACTAGTTCAAGTTTTGCTGTTTATTAACTGTTACAGAAGACGGGCAGGCGACAAACCAACTGTGTCTCTAGAAGGCCTCCATACCACCTCCTCAGTATGGGACCTAAAATCCAAATCCAGAAAACTGGCAGATCTGAAAACACCCCAGTGTGGCTTTCGTGCCCGCCTTTGCCCAGTTTCCGTTGTCAGTCTATTTCCCATCTTGGTGACCCCACTCTTCTTTTCATGGTTATTACAGTAGTCATTCTTAGCATGTGGATATGTCACTTAAGCTCCATGACATTTCGGTTCCTTACACCTTGTTCCTAAATCCAACTCTGCCCAACTCAAGACTAGTGATTCACTAATTTAGGACTTGAGCAAAAATTACTCTCCAATGAATAAAGCAGCAAGAACTCAGGGGAATGCTCCACATCTCCTACATGGCTCTTCAAATCCACCCTGCTGACCCCACCTCGAGGCTCCACGCAGCTCAAATGAACGGCCTAGTACAGATGAGGCAGCCACAAAGCCTCAGGGTGCAGTTGAAAGAATCATAATCCTCTCCTGATAAGGAGCATCTCACGGTCTGTTACAGCCTGTTTCCCTTTCACATCATTTTTCATCCTGTGAAGCACATTACTTACATGTGAAGAGATGCAATGAGCCAATAATTTTATTCAATAAGTTATTCTGAGAAACATTTCTACCATCTTACTGAATCAATGTGGCAATAACAAAATACTAGAAATATAACAGGCATAGCAATAATCAAAATCAAATTATGCATCAAACTCAATTTCAGGATCTGTATATATACTGTTCTCTTTGGAAATGTCTCTGCATGGATTGGATCATTTCCAGCATTCAGTTCTCTGGCTACATATTACCCCTCCTCAGAGGGAAGCCTTCCCTGAGCACCTTTCACCCTAGTCACTCCTTATCCCATTACTCTCCTCCTCTTTGACCAGAGCACTTTTTTCTGTATCCAAGCAACTTATGTGTTCATTATCTGTTCCCACCCACGAGAACATAAGCTCCCTAAAGGTAGAGGCCTTCCCAGCCTTTTCACTTCTGTATCCCTAGCACCTAGATCAAAGCCTAACACACAGTGTAGGGCAGTGTTTGTTGAATGGATGAATTTCTATGTAATGCTTTAAAATCCACCAGGTCTTGTACAACTGCCATCTGATTTCATCTTCCTATCAACCCTGTGAGCTTGGTAATTTTACAGTTAAAGAAACAAAGCAGGGGTTATATGGGAAATCTCTGTGTCTTCTGCTAATTTTGCTGTGAACCTAAAACTGCTCTAAAAAATAAAATCTACTAGGAGGGAAAAAAAACACTAACTGCTTCACCCCCCCCGACCCCGCCCCCCCAGCCTACGGAACAAAGCTCCAAAAGGTTAGGTGGCATGCTCAACTGCAAAGCTAAGTGGCAGAGCTGACAAAGAACCTTCTGACCAGCTCTTTCCATGGTGCTGCTGAACAGTCTTTTCCACCTGGGAAAAGGTCAACTTTTCAAAGGAAAAATCACCTTTGATCTACAATGAAAAACTAAATGCAGGAGCAGGAGCACTGAGATCACTCACTGGTGTCGTTGGGTTCTGCCTGCACCTGCACCCGCAGGTGCAGTCCATCTCCCGGGACGTACTGCAGCCCGCGGCAGGAGGAAGGCACGAGCCTGACCTCTGCTGGAAGCTGGAGCTCTGTGCAGCCTTCCGGGGTCTTCACCCGGAGTGAGCAGGGCGCTAGAGAAATATCCATGGGCATACCTCTTTCTTTAGGCTCCCTGGTGATTAAAAACAAAACACACAAAAAAATTACCTCTCACTGATGAAAACCACATAATCAAACAGGCAAAACGGCCAAGGATCTCTCTGTTCCTCTTCAATAAATGGTCTAAAGTCACTGTCCCCCCCCAACAATAGCAGTGAATAGATCAAAAAGGAAATCATTCTATGTAAGATTTAGATCAGGTCAGAGAATACTTTTCACTGTCACTGTAACATGAAGGTTTTGGAACATATTTTTTATTCTTGACTTTTTTTTGGGCAATGATGCATATTTATTTTATTTTTTTATTTTTTTTAGACTTTTATTTATTTATTTATGTGACAGAGAGAGACACAGCGACAGAGGGAACACAAGCAGGGGGACTGGGAGAGGGGGAAGCAGGCTTCCCGCTGAGCAGGGAGCCCGATGCGGGGCTCGATCCCAGGACCTGAGCCGAAGGCAGACGCTTAACGACTGAGCCACCCAGGCGCCCCCAATGACGCATTTTTAAATGTGTACTTTTCCCCATTGCTGAGCCCCAATTCTCTATCCTAACGCTTCCTGCAGCTACTCCAACCTGGATGTTCCTGGGGTTGCTCCCAGAACCATTTTGCTCACGCAGCCCACCTTCCATTTCCTAAAGCCCCCTATTTCCTCCCACACATGTCCCCAACTTCAGGTTCTTTGAATCAGCACAATCTAATGCTGGCCTGTCGTACATCATGCACTTGTTCTTTAAAATATTTTGGCAAGAGGATTCAAGGCAGCCTAAGACAGTGGCTTATTCATCTTTGCATCCCTTGACCCTAGCATGGTTTCTACATTCATTCACTCTCTCTCTCATTCATTCAATATAGCTTTTCTGAGTTCTGTAATGTGTCAGGTACTGGGAATACAACCATAAACAAGATACCTTCTCGGCCCCTCACCCCCCACCCCAAGTAGGGCACAGGCAAGTAAACAGGAATGATCAGGGGAGCATTAAAACAACATTGTACTGGCTGGGCGGGGGCTGGGAGCAGCAGACCACACTGGGAGGGGGTGGGCAGCCCACCACCCCCAGGACAGGTTCCTCATAATCCGGAACCACAGGACCACCATCTTCACGGACACCAAGGAGTGGAGCACCATGTTCAGGCTGAAGCGCATCCTCCAGGGCATCCTCAAGTGGCCGCCCAATGAGCAGCAGCTGTGCAAGGATGACCAGCTTCTGGATGACGGCAAGACAGTGGGAGAGTGTGGCTTCACCAGCTGGACGGTGTGGCCGCAGGCCCCAGCTCCTGTGGGCCTGGTCTCCTAAGCAGCTCTCCCCATTCACATGAATGGTGCAAGGTCCTGTGCATGGAGCCCTTCTCCAGCCTTCCTGAGCTGCCTACTGTGATGAAGCCACAGGGCTCAGGAAGCAGCGCCAACGAACGTGCGGCGCGGTAGGGGTGTCCCGGGCCCACCGCCAGTGCCCTATCCCCTCCAAAAGAGATATGGCTGTCAAAAAAACACAAAAAACAAAAACTACATTATACTTGCTCATGATAAATAGAGAATACTATGGAAACACACGGAGGGCTGCAGTGACTATCACAGGTCAAGCACTGCTATTTGAACAGTAAATGGATGAGCCAGGGAAATATTCTTTCTTCTGAGATAGCGTTACAATGATGCTGTATTTTACTTACAATAAAGTATTGTCATTTGATATACAGGATTTTGATAAGGAGACCAGGATTACACAAAACAAAAGGAACAGGAGAAAAAAACTTCTTGCCAATTTTAAAAATTAAAAAAAAAAATAAAACAGTCTAGTGATGTATGAATACCAGATATGAAAGAACTGGCTAGTCTAATTCACTACAAACACAAATCTCTTGGTATAAGCAACCGAGAGTAAAACACAGTCCATTCCCTGTCCACCAGGCACCGGAAGTACAGCAGGGGATGAAGACATAGAGAAACGATCCTCATATGAAGCTAAAATATGCTTAGCATTGTAACAGAGGTGCTGTGCACTCTGACTCCCTTTTAAGTGCAGACAGCAGAGACAGGCCAGCAACTTGGAATCACCTAAGTACAGAAGGCAGGCAATCTACTTGAGTATTATCTAAGTACAGAGATCATACCATGTGTTCAGGGGTGAATCTTGATTAGGCCTCTTAACTTGCCTTAGAAAATCTTAAGATTATTTTCTGGCTAGTTCCTTTTCAAAGCATATGGACCTGAACTTAACTGGCAAGAACCTGAGTCTTTTCCAAGGAATAGATCCTCAAACTCTTGAGTCAAAAGTTATTTTTTTTTTAAAGAGAGAGAACATGAGAGGGCATGGGCAGGGGGAGGGGCAGAGAGAGAGGGAGAGAAACAGAATCTTAAGCAGGCTCCATGCTCAGTGCGGTGCCAGATGTGGGGCTTGATCTCATGACCCTGAGAGCATGACATGAGCCCAGATCAAGAGCTAGACACTTAACAGACTGAGCTACCCAGGTGCCCCAGAGTCAAAAGTCTAGTTTTAAGAAATGATGTTTAAGGGGCGCCTGGGTGGCTCAGTCGTTAAGCGTCTGCCTTCGGCTCAGGTCATGATCCCAGGGTCCTGCGATCGAGCCCCACATCCGACTCCCTGCTCCGCGGGAAGCCTGCTTCTCCCTCTCCCACTCCCCCTGCTTGTGTTCCCTGTCTCACTGTGTCTCTCTCTGTCAAATAAATAAATAAAATCTTAAAAAAAAGAAGAAATGATGTTTAAGAAATAATAATCCTCAGGGCTCCTGGGTGGCTCAGTCCTTAAGCGTCTGCCTTCGGCTCAGGTCCTGGTCCCAGGGTTCTGGGATCGAGCCCCGTATCGGGCTCCCTGCTCAGTGAGAAGCCTGCTTCTCAGTCTCTCACTCCCCCTGCTTGTGTTCCCTCTCTCGATGTGTCTCTGTGTCAAATAAATAAATAAAATCTTTAAAAAAAAAAAAAAAAAGAAAGAATCCTCCTCTAAAGAAGAGGTCAGAAGGACCAGATGGCATATATTTCAGGTTTTGCAGGCCATATATGGTCTGTTGCATATTATACTGTGTATTTTATTTTTCACAATGCTTAAATTATGTAAAATCCATTCTTAACTCATAAACTGTACCAAAACACGCCACAGGTTAGATTTGATCCATGGGCCATAGTTTGCTGAACATTGCTCTAAAGATACACAATTTGTCCATTTTGCTACTTCATTTATTTTCAAACTGGACTGTGCCGTTGGCACTAGAAGTGCCTCAAGGGCTATTACTGCATTTCTAAGCCTCTGCCCCACGCCCTCTCTGGTTTACCACTCTTCTTCCCCTTCATGAAAAATTCAGCCAATTAGAGGGCTGAGTAAGGTGGGAGGCATTGATGCAAGTGTGGGAGAACCACAGTGGCCTGGGGTAGAGGTGAGACACCCAGCAGAGTGAGGAAGGAGGGCATCCACCAGGAGGACAGCCACCCCACAGGGATGTCAGATCTCAAGAGGGATGAGGAGAAATCTAAGGGGGAGGGGGTGTGGCAAGTCAGCATAGGGTTCCAGAGCCTGCCTCAGACTGCTCAGGCTGCTCTAACAGAACACCATAGACTGGGGGGCTTAAACAACACTCATTTCCTATGGTTCTGATGGCTGAGAAGTACAAGATCAAGACACCAGGGAATTTGGCGCTTGTTGAGAGCCCTCTCCCAGGCTTGCAGATAGCCACGTCCTCATTGTACCCTCATATTGCAAAGAGAAGCAGCTTTGGTATTTCGTCTTATAAGGGCACTAATCTCATCATGGTGGCTCCACCCTCATGACCTCATCTAAACCCAATTATCTCCCAAAGGCCCCATTTCCTAATACCATCATACTGAGGGTTAGGGCTTCAAAACAAAACACAAAAATTCATTCCGTAACAGAGCCCAGGCAGATGAGGAAGGTGTCAACACTGAGTGGGGAGGGTGAGGGAAGCAGCAAAGGATGCCAGCCTGAGATTACTTACATAGAGGGGAACTGACCAAATAAATGTATGTCATGAGAATAATGAAAGCCAGGACTCTCACTGTGGGAGAAAAGAGTTACAAAGAGGGAAAGGGGAAAAAATCAGAATGGATCCTACGGTGGTAGACTAGAATTGAAAATACCTGTGTGGACCCATGGTCTTCAATGCATATAGAGATACAGTAATACAGATATATATGTGTGTAGAAGGATGTATTATACACGAACACAAATACACATGCATACATTCGTACATAAACATCATGGATAGGTCACATACACACTCTAGTTTTGTGCATTAGGGCCTGGAAAAAGTGACACGTCAATAGTAATGAGGATACTTTGTGCTCAGATTTTGGTTTCTAAAGGTCATTTTCCACTTTACTTTTTTTTTTTTTTAAAGTATATTTGAGAGAGAGCACACACGCATGTGTAAGCAAGCTGGGGGAAGGGGCAGAGAGAAAGAATCTTAAGCAGACTCCATGCTGAGCGGGGAGCCCAATGCAAGGCTCGATTCCCTGACCCTGATATAGTGACCTGATCCAAAATCAAGAGTCAGATGCTTAACCAACTGTGCTACCCAGGCGCCCTAGTGATTTTCCACTTTAAAACAAATGAACAGGGGCGCCTGGGTGGCTCAGTCGTTAAGCGTCTGCCTTCAGCTCAGGTCATGCTCCCAGGGTCCTGGGATCGAGCCCTGCATCGGGCTCCCTGCTCAGAGGGAAGCCTGCTTCTCCCTCTCCCCCTGCTGATATTCCCTCTCTCACTGTGTCTCTCTCTGTCAAATAAATAAAATCTTTAAAAAAATAAAATTAAAAAAATGAACACACACAGAACAAAATAATGTTCCTTGGAAAAATAACTACATCCAGGGATGGAAAAGGAAAAGAATGAGATGAGCCTGGAACATGTTGCTGTGCAAACAAAGAAAAAAAAATCAAATAACAGGAACATATTAAAAAAAGAATAATGGGGGGGGCGCCTGGGTGGCTCAGTCGTTAAGCGTCTGCCTTCGGCTCAGGTCATGATCCCAGGGTCCTGGGATCGAGTCCCACATCGGGCTCCCTGCTCGGCGGGAAGCCTGCTTCTCCCTCTCCCACTCCCCCTGCTTGTGTTCCCTCTCTCACTGTGTATCTCTCTGTCAAATAAATAAATAAAATCTTAAAAAAAAAAAAAAAAAGAATAATAGGAACATATTAAAATCATCTTGAAGAGACTCCCCCTGGACACATCTGGTATAATTTGAGCAAAAATAAGTAACCCAATGAATAAAAGAAGACCATGGGTCCATACTGATGTAAATAAATGAATGAATAAAATGCAAGCCTGATGAGGAACAAGGGTATTTATACATAGTCACAAAGGACCTCTTCAGTTAATACTTACTGATTATAAAGAGAAAAAGAGTCTTGCCCAACTGAATCAGTAAGAGTAGGAAGAGTTAGAATTGGCTATTGGACTCAGCAAATCTGAGATATCAGAAGTATGAAGAATTCTCCTGTCCTTTGTCATACTGTAAGGAATTCTCCTGTCCTTTGTCCTGAATACTGCAGCTCTTTACAGCGTATATCAAAACTACCCATGAGCATGGGAATACAAAAGGTTTGAATTCCTGTAAATGTGACAAAAGGTTTGTGTGTGTGTATGTGTGTGTGCGCGTTTACTACACTTCAGATTTGTCTTTCTTCTTTCCTGTCAAAGAAGTAACCCGGTCAGACGACTTCACCGAGGCCCCCGTTCTGGTGTGTTATTTACTGGGAGCTTCTGCCTGCCTGTGCTACTTTTACTTGTAAAGCCAGAGCATCCACGCTTCTACCTTCTGCAATATAGAGAAATAGTTTCATCCTGCGCTACCCCTGTTCTGTAGGTACTCTGATGATAGTCGGTGGGGTTCTTAAAGTTTGCAGTATTCTCTTCTTTGGCTGAGGGAGGGGAAGGGAAAGACCATCCTATTTCTTTTACGATAGTGCACATTGACTAAAGTCTATGTTTGTATTTCCTTATCATTAAAATACTGTTCAATTTGTTTTTTATAGACAAGGAAAAATATTTTGCATAAATTGACTCCTCTATTTAAAAAGGGATGGTTTAGGTTGAACCATTATACCTTCACACTCAATCTTTTCCTAAATAAAAATGTCAAAGCCTCAAAAAAAAAAAAAAAGTAACTTTATGGTGGCAAAGGCAGACATCATCTTATCTACATGTTCAAAGTTAATATGAACTTTAATGGAATAAGTCAAATTCATGTGACACCTGATAGGATGTAATGAGAACAGAGCATCACTTCTGTGATATTCCCACCAAAGATGTATAACCTGAACCTAATCTTGAGGCAACATGAAACAAACCCAAATGGAAGGCTGTAATCTTCAAAAGTGTTAAGATTGTGAAGGTCAAGGGAAATTTAGAATTCTTCGAATTTTAAGAGACTAAGGAAACACGACAATGAAATTGCAATGCATGATTCTGAACTGGGTTCTTTTGCTATTATAGGTATTATGTAGACATGTGGGAAAATTTGAGTGAGGTCTGAGTGTTAAGATGGTAGTAACCTATTCCCCAGCTTTGAAGGGTGTATGGTGGTTATATGGGGGAATGTTCTTATTTGTAGGAAATTCACAGTAATGTATTCAGGAGCGACAGTAACTTACTCTCAAGGTTGAAAAACTGTCCAAAAACAAAGTGTTTGCGACCCTAACTGTCCACACCTTTTCCATACTTGAGGCTTTCTTCACTGTGAACTTATATTCTTTCAGGTACCACACCCTGCTTGAAACTATCCAATGACTTCCCATCTCACTCTGAGTACAAGCTAAAATTCTTTCAATGGCCCATAAGACATAAGACCCAGTAATATACTAGGGACAGATGTTAAAATTCCAAAATTGCAAACTGGTTGACCTCACTTTGGTAGCTTGACATCATCCATAGTGAAAATATCTACACCACAGCAATCAGTAAATTCTGCAAATTGGGAAGATTCTTTGTTAGTTTCATTGGCTTTCTCAGAATGCAGGCTGTTAAACATTTACTAACATACCTCTGTAAGACCCTTTACTATGCGCTCCACCAGCCCACCCACATCTCTCTGAACTTGGCATCCCTTCAAACTTGCTATTCTCTCAGAGGGAAACAGTCTTTCACCACATATTATATAGTTCTAAACCTCTCCCCTTTTGGTTTATTACTCAAGTGTTGCTTTCTGATTTGGAGTAAGGGGTTATACTTTTTTCTCCCTATCCCTTTTTGTTTTATTTTTTTCTATGTACTTATCTCCATTCAATATCATATATATTTTATTTATTTTGCATAATTTCTGCTCACCTCTCACCCACTGCCACCATTAGACTATAAGCTCAACGACAGCCAAGTATATTTGTCTTTGCCCTTGTCACTGTTCACAGCTGGATTCCAGCACTTAGAATCTGAGTTTTCGGGATGAGAATAGGAACTCAGTAAACATCTGTGGACTGAATAAATGAATGGCCAAGGTTTACCCCAGGAATACTAAAATGGCTTAACATAAACAGATTTTTTTATTGCAATTCACAGATGTAAATATGAAAGGAAAAAAATGACCATCACAATACATGCACAAATCATTACAGAAAATATAGTATCTATTAATGATTAAAACCCATAGTATGCTAGGAATAGAAAGGAAACATGCAATTTACCACACAGATGCGCCAAAAGTCAATTTCATCATACCTAGTGATAAAATGCTAAAAATGATGGGGTTTTGGAATATTGGTGAGGTTTGGTGGGGTGAGGTCCAGAGCCGACGACCAAGAATTCTTGAGACGTCTTTGGTGCAAAATGGTGGTTTATTAAAGCTTGGGGACAGGACCTGTGGGCAGAAAAAGCTGCTGCACGGAGGTCTTGAGAAGTGGCTGATTATATACTCTGGAGTTGGCGGAAGTAAGGAAAAAGGAGGTTTCAAAAGAACTTTCATATGCTAAAGAGCTCCAACCTACAAGATAAAAGATATCAGAGGTCTTGCCATTGTCAAGCCAAGGTTGCTTTCCCCTCTAGCAAGGTATTAACATTTAGTGGGAGATTCCTGGAAGAATGTCACACACGTCCTACCCAAGAGTGGGGGGAGATTGCAGGGTATCAGCTAGCCTTCTGCTCCCTCATCAGAAACATTTCTTTTAAGATTAGGAACAAGAATAAAAATCATTATCATTTACAGTAACTATAAACAGACTAAAAAGTTTAAAATGCAGAGATTATCAGAATGGACTCAGAAAAACTCCACCCAGCATATGCTTTTTAAAAAATTTATATATAAAGGCATACTTTAACAGTAAAAGGATAGAAAGAGATATGTGATGCCAAACAGTACAGTCAAAGGTTTTCTGACAAAGACATTGTGTTATTTCAATGGGAGAAATGACACTCTTTTAAACTAACGGTGATGGAACTACCAGATACCCTTATAGGAAAAAAAAAAAAAATGAAATTTGACTATCTCGTTCCAAACACAAAAAATGAATTTCACCTAAATATAAAAGCTAAAACTAACTCCTAGAAAATAATCACAGGAAAAAACTTTACAACCCTGAGGTAAGTAAAGATTTCTTAAGACACAAACAACACTAACCACTAAAGAAAAAATGTAAACTGAAGTTCATTGTAATTAAAAATCTTCTGTTCCTGAAAAGACACTATTAAGAAAATGAAAAGGTAAATTTCTGATTGGGAACAAGTATTCATATATTTACAAGGCATAAATAAGAACAGTCTTATTTCCAGACTCTAGAAAGAACTCTTTAAATTCAACAATAAGACAAACAACCTGATTTTTTATAATGGCAAAAAATCAGAAGACACTTTCCAAAGGAACACGTATGAATTAACAAAAACCAAATGAAAAGGTATAGAATTTTGTACTATTACAGAATTAGGTAATTACCTAAGAGAAATGAAAATGTATGACCACTAAAATGCCATAGCAACTTTATTCATAATAATCAAGTTCTAGAAACACACAAAATACCCAGCAATAGAATGGGTAAACAAATTGTATATTCATACAGTAGAAAACTACTCGGCCAGAAAAAAATAGACTGACATGTGCAATGACACAGATGAAACACGAATCTCAGAAGCACTGTTGAAGGAAAGCAGCCAGAATCAAAAAAGTACATACTGTATGAATCCATTTATATACAGATCATGAAATGTAAAAACCAATCTTTGTTGAATGAAACCAGAAGAATGGTTGCTTTTGCTTTCATGAGGGGCAAGTTGGTGATAAAACTCAACAGCCAAAGACCATTAGGGACAAACTAGTAGTCTAGCAAAGTCAGGTTTCTTCACTTGCTTAAACAAGGGAGAGTAACCCAGGGAACTTTGAAGGGCCCCTTTGATGAGAGGAAGTAGGGACTTTGTCTTGTTTTTGTTTTGCGTAAGATTGGGGCTGCTAATAACCCCACAAGGTGGACTGGAATTGGAGATACTTACCTGAACTTATGATTTGAGACGGAGAGGGAGAAACAGAGAAGAAAAAGAGAAAGAAAAAAGACTAATAAGTATCACCCATATTTTACAATTGAAAAAATTCAGATTAAACGATTCTACTCCTGCGAAGAGGCTAGGATTTGAATTCAGTTCTCATGCCAAATTTCCAGACTGCCACACCTATACTTGGCCGATTTAAGGGAAAGGCCGATAAAGGAAAAGAAAGCATCAACCTACCTCTTGAGTGGCTCAGTGTAGTAAAAATTTCAGGATTTTAACATCTAATTTACTCTACCTGAAACGGCAGTCACAAGGGAATAATCGAGGGGGTCACATACTACCAAACAAGGGACCATGTCTCCTAAAAGTTTCTTGAATGTGTAGTGAGTAACAAGTTAAACGTTTGCTGACTTCTCACTGGAACGCGCAATGTGAATACAAGAATGAGCTCCAGTAAGAAGTCTGCAACCTTTGTTAGTCGTTCAGTGAATGTGTCAGTTTTTCTGCAGACAACAGCTTGGGGAGAAAAAAACAACAACCCGAGTTTATGTACAAAAGAGGAAGCTCTCACACTGGACATTACCCTCTAATGAGGATCCCAAAAAGAAGGCAAGGCATTTTTTTTTTTTTTTGCACTGTTTTTGGAAAAGCCTGGCACTGTTATGTTACATCAGTGCTCCTCAAAGTGTGTACTTTGAGTCCTGGAAAGCGTATTAAAATATAAGTTCTGATTACACAGGTCTTGTGTGGGGCTGAGACTCTCCATTTCTAAAAAGCTCCCAGGTGATGCCGAGATTACCGGGGGGGGGGGGGGGCGGTAGGAGGGGAAACTCCACTTTGAGTAAATGACAGGCTCTAAGCAACTGGAAAGAAACTCAGAACTCGGTCCTTTTGAGGGAGGCGGAGGCTCCCCAACCGGCAGAAACAACAGACTACGCACTGCGCCCAGCTGCCCACACGCCCAGCGCCGGCCTTACCCCAGGATCAGCAGCGCGCTCTGCAACCGTCTCCGCACCTCCAGGAACACGCGCATCCCCGCCGCCGCTGCCGCCATTGCCGGCGCCCAGCAGCAGGTTCAGGCGAATACAGGCCACCACGGCCCGAAGCGGCTGCACGTGCGGCGGCGGCGGCGGCGGCGGCGGGGCGGTCCTCCGGGACCACATCGCGAGATAGACACAGCCCGCCAGCCCACAGCGCCACCTGCCGAGCGGAGAACGCGCTGCCGCGAAATCTCGACCTGGGGGCGTGAGCGTTTTTAAATCGGGGCTGGTGTCTGAGCCGGGACAAAGGTGGGCAGGGAGAGCCAAACTGCCCTCCCACTCTTCTTCTTGTGGGGTGGCCCGGTGCGTTAGTCTCCCAGGATGTGACCCTAAAAATCCGAGCCCGAGTACACTCCTTTGCCTAGAGTGGGTAAGAATGAGGCTTGAAGAGAGGAGGATGACGGAAGGAGGAGATAGAGACGGGCACTGACCGCAGGAGGTTCGAGAGCAGATTTCTCCACCCAAAACACAATCTTGTTTCGTTTTTTAATAAACTACAGTATCTTTTTTACGAACCATGTCAGTCCTTTGGTAGCTCTCCTCTGAGACAACAAATGTCCAGGATTGACCTGGCATGGCTTCTGGATTTAGACACAATTTCTAAGTTAGCAACAGTTGCAAAAAGTGTTAAGTTTTTTGTTATCTATACAAAAGAGTGTGGTTAAATCCAGTGCCATGAATCACAGGATTAGCCATTCCTATAATCTTTGAAAAAAGGAAGATGAGAATGATTCCACATGTACATTTCCACTCGCCATGTTTTGTAGAAGTAAGAACTGATTCACAAAAGTCAATCTTAATACTTCTAGAAGATAATTTCGGAAAGCTTGACCTAGAAAAGAAAAGGCTCTACTATAACGTAAGTACTTAAAAGGGGGGATACTTAAAATGGGGGAAATACTACAATATAAGGCTAGGGTGGTAAACTTACAATAAAGAATTCTTTAAAAACAAGAGGCTGAGGGTGCTTGGCTGGCTTGGTCGGTGGAGCATTGGAGGCTTGATTTCCAGGTTGTTAAGTTCGAGACAAGGTTGAGTGTAGAGATTACTTAAAAATAATATCTTAAAACAAACAAAACAAAACAAAAACAAGAGGCTGTTAGGTTTTAAAAACAGAAACAATGATGGCTTGTATTCAGAAAATCATGTTTATTGATAGCCTCTTAATGCGAAGATTTTCCAAATAACAAATCCACATCCCTAGAGATACTATTTTAAGACGAATCTTCTTAAAGTCAGTATTTGCAGTTCTTAAAGTTTATTGTGGTGCTTCACAAATTCCTGTATCCGCAACAATAATTCAAAATCATGGATGGAGGTAACAACGCAGTTAAAAGAATTAAGTTTTCCACTATTCCACCTCAAATAATGGTGATCATGGGTGATGATTCCAACTCCTAATATCTTCCACCTTTAGTTCTCAAAGCTATTAAGTCTTAAATACTGCCACATTATATTGAAATATTTAACAGTCTCAGCACAACATGCTCTTCATACTTGGTGTTTATTTTTAAAGATTGCTATATTTCAGGGTGCCTGGGTGGCTCAGTTGGTTAAGCAACTGCCTTCGGCTGGGGTCATGATCCTGCAGTCCCCTCACTGAGTCCCACCTCAGGCTCCCTGCTCAGGGAGGAGTCCACTTCTCCCTCTCACTCTACCCCCTCTCGCGCTTGCTCTCTCTCTCTCAAATAAGTGAATAAAATCTTTAAAAAAAAGAAAAAAAGATTGTTATATTTAATATACAGTCACACATTTGTAAAAAACAATCTTTTTTTTTTCTTTGACCCTACGGTTTAGGCAAAACAGTGCAATCTTCCTTGTAGTAACTACATGATTTAGAGAGAGAACAAACTCAAAATGTGTCCAAATCTTATAACAACTATTTATCTCCTAACTTCACCAGTCTCCCAACTTTTCTGGGCCTCAAGTTCCTCATATGAAATATCGAGGAATCGTTTAAATAACACTTAAATGATTGTTTAAATAATATATAAAAGCTGTCCTCAATTCCTAGCATTCCTTCCAACTCTCCATTAAGATGTTGCTGGCGCTGGCGAGTTGAAAACACCATCCGCGAAGTTGGTGGCTATGGGCTGCTTCCCCAACCGTCCGCTTGAGGGCGCTGTGGCGACAACTAGCGCCGGGAGGCGAGGCACGGACCGGGGGCGGGGATCGAGGGCCGTCGACGTTGACGCCGGCGTGGGCGCGGGCGCAGTGCACACTGGGAGCTGTCACTAGGCCCTTCGGCTCCCGGCCTCTGCGTCGCTGCCGCGGTTGCCAGGAGAGCGGCGCCGGCGGGGAGCGGCCGAGCCCACGGCAGGTAACAGCGTCCCCGCCCCCAGCGCGGTCGCGAGGCTGGCTGCCGGCCCTGAGCGGCCTCCTCGGCCTGGCTGGTTCCGGAGCCGCGGGGACGGCCCGCGGGGCAAGCTGCTGTGGCGTCCGGGGTGTTGCCGCCCTGGCCTCGCCTGGAGCCTGGAAACCGGCCGGCCGCCCTCCGGTTTCCGGAGAGGCGGGAGCTGCGCGGGGGTTCGGCGGGCCGGGCGGAGGCTCCAGGGCGGCCCCAGGCAGGGGTGGCCGCTCCCGAGCCTCCTGCGCTGGGGCCCAGCGATGCGCAAGGTTGGGGTGGAGGTCGCACCTGTGCGATAAAGGCGCGCAGAGTAACCTCTTTGTTGGTGGAATCCAGGCTTCGTGCCGTCTCATTCATCTGTTGGGTTCTTTTAAGATTGAGGAGACATGAATGCCTGCCATAGTTAATGTTCCATGGCGGGGGGGGGGGGGAGGTTCGAAAGGAGTGCAGAAGTTTATTAGAGGAAGTCAGGGAGTCATAAGGAAGTTGTTAACCGTTATCACCTTTGATTCTCAAGCCTTTTAAAGTGGCAGCATAACTATAGTTACTTGTTCGGTCTCTTCCATTCTTCTCTCCTACCCTGAGGGGGGAGGGGGAGTGGTACATAACTACTTTAAAGCTGAACGAATTGTGTTTCTTACACTATCTTACAGTTCTGGGGAGTTTGAGAAATATACTGTGATAATCTGATTTGGACACTGTAGTTAAAGCAGTCAAAACATTTTTTTGATAATTACCGAAAAGATAGGAAACTAAGTGTTTGCCTGACAAATAAGCCCAGAACTGTAGAAAGACACAAATCCCTCAATTTTGATCTTGTTGGCTCTCTTCTACGCAGGCAGATCTCGTCTGTTCTCATGGACAGCATATGTTGACATTATATGCTAAGAAATTCACTTAATAAACAACACAGTGGTTTAGTTGAGCTGACAAGTTGTAACAAGGGTAAATTAAAAACCAGTTGTAATACAAATGCTTTATTCCAGTGATTACTTTAAGCTGCCACTCTGAACGAAATCATTCCTCATTAGTACTAAACAATAGTAAATCTCCAGGTGGGTCTAATTAATAGAAACCCAGGTCTTGAAGGAATTAAAAACATCTGAGTTAGTACACAAACCAGAAAATGTGACACCGTAACCAAAATGTTAAATGTAAATTAAATGTTTGACTATATACAGTTTAAAGAGCCTATTTTGTAGTTAAAATGAAAAGAGCTCTGGCCTGGGAATGAAAGATTTTGTTCGCATTCTTTTTTCTCCTGCTAACCAGATGTGATCTCTCTAGGCCTCAGTTTTGTCATCCGTTTAAGGGAATTTCATAAGATCAGAATTTTCCAAACTGATGTTTCTCCTCAACACTGTGCTTAGTCCAGTAACAGCCTTACTGCCCCCAAAACTGTTCCTTGACAAATAATTTAGGAACACATAAGGTTAAAATGGTCTTACCTGGCCAGAAAGCCTATTTTCTCATGGCCAACCTGTTAACATATGGAATATAATTACATAGAATACCAATTTGAAAATTACTATACAGATCTTCCTCTACTTATGATGGGGTTATGTCCTGATAAACCCATCATAAATTGAAATGTAATTTGAAAAGGCATTCAATACATCTATGTTACATATGCTCACAATACTTATATTAGCCTACAGTTGGGCAAAATCTATCAAAGCTCATTTTACTATAAAAGTTTTGAGTATCTCATGTAATTTATTGAATATTGTACTGAAAGTGAAAAACAATGATTGTGTGGATAAAGAATGGTTGTAAGCGTATCAGTTGTTTACCCTCATGATTGCAGGGCTGACTAGGAGCTGAGGCTTGCTGCCACTGTGAAAAATTGTAAATCGAACTCTCATGAGTTGGACTGCCTATATTAGAGCTCGGTCTCCTTTCAGCTCTAAAATTCCCTACGTTATGCTTTCTAGCTTTCAGTTTAAGCTTCCTGGGGCATAAGGATATAGTGGCAACACACTGATGTAACAAAAGGCTTGTATTTTCCTTAGTAAAATATTAAGGATGCACATAGGGTTCAGTGCACTTTAATGCTTTGATTTATGGCAGAGGAAGACTATCTTTTTTTTTTCCTGGTCTCTTGATGCTTTTCTATAACCATAATTAATTCACATTTGGATTTGATTTTATGGTTAAGTCATTAATTTTATGAGACTGAGTCATTAATTTTATTGAGAATGGCATTATAAAGTTCCAACAAGACTTGTTGACAATGGCATTATTTTTACTGTGCATGAGTTCCCTCTCTAGTCATGAGCTTTTAAAACTATGAAATGTAATAAAAGCCACTTGAAATATACTTAATAATTAATAACTAAATTTTAAGAGCTTAGATCATTGGAAAGAGTTCAAGGTTAAAACACATACTAAGGCAGTCATTTCTGAGTTGCTGATCAACGGGATCTAAGTGTTGAATGCAATCTTAAATTATTTTGCTAAATTCTGTCAGGTGTCACTAGCACACAGCCAGTATGGCCATTTTAGTCTGTTCTTTGTTACTTTGTTAGGAGTGAGTGCTATTAATGTGCTCCTTTGTTTGGGGGGGGGGGGGGGCAGGGGTGGGAACAATACATTTAATAGGTAACCCTTAATTCAGGTAGATTTTCTCCCTGAAATGAAACTGTTGAGAAGTATAGAGCTGCAAGTTTTGTGTAATAGCTTACAGGTTTTATTGAAAATTTACGTTATGAAAATAAGTACTTTTGATTCCCTTGTCTTTAAATGGTGATTTCCTTTTATTGTATTTACCTATTTACCCCCCCTCCCCCGCCGCCCCGCCCCGCCAAGCTATCCAAGCCTAAAACCTCAATAAGTTTTCATTGCATAGGTCAAAGACATGGTACCAAATTTAAGGAAAAAATTACAGATAATGTGCATTCATTTTATGTGTACATTATATACATACCTGGGTAACCACCAACACAATCAAGATTTAGAACATGCCACCACTCAGGCCTGTATTATTATGCTTTTGCTTTCTTCAAATGCATGCTCTCTGCCTTGGCATGTCTACTTCATACTATCCTAGCTCCAGTGCCACCTTGTCTGTGAATCCTTTTTTGAAGTAACTTTGTTCTCTTCTGACTTTCCTGTCAGCATTTATCATTTTCTGTCCTTGATGGCTAAACCAATGGTATGCTCATAGTTCATGGTAGGTACTTATATTTATTTCTTGACCACATGGGTAAGTGTAGTATTTCTCGAATGTCAGTCATTCTTACATCATCTTCAGAATTTTGACCATATCTGTGTATTTCCTGTAGACTTAGTTTCTGTGTTTTTCTTTATATCCGTGTAGTTATTAATATAATTTTTAAAGAAAACTTGAAGGGTGTTCAAGTTGGGTGACTCAGTCTTTGAGCGTCTGCCTTCGACTCAGGTCATGATCCCAGCGTCCTGGGATCGAGCTCCGCAGGAAGCCATCTTCTCCCTCTCCCACTCACCCTGCTTGTGTTCCTGCTCACGCTCTCTCTCTGTCAAATAAATAGATAAAATCTTAAAAAAAAAAGAAAAGAAAACTTGTTATTTCATCACTTGCCATCAACAAAAGGTAGACATAAAGTTGAAAATAATGAAAACGAAACTTGTTAAATTCTAGACGCTATTGGCTATTGAACACTCTTAAGCCTGAAATTTACTGTTCTTTGTTTAGAAGGGAGATTAGCAAGAATTACAGAGGTATTGATAACATTCTGCCATCAATCTGAGAACTTCCTGATGCAGTCAGAGGAATTAGAATGAAGAGGGAATAAATTCCTCACTGATTTAGTAGTGTCACTTAGCCCTCTCCTTGGGCCCCATAAAATCATTTCATATCTGATTGGTGGCCAAAATTTGGGAAGACACTGGATTAATCAGGGCCTGAAAATTCCTTAGAATTTTATCTGTGAAAGAATTGGGAAATAAAACCTTAACTGCAAATTAAAAGGTGTACTAGAGTTAACTTTAAAAATGCAATAAAAAGACTAAACAATCTTTATTGAATTAGATGTGTCTATTTTTTTTTCCAAAAAATGTTTTTAATGTTACTTTTACAAATAAAACATCCACCCTTTTAATAGGATATCATAGCTTTAAGATAAACCTTTGAATCTAAAGAAATCTAAAAATCAGTGGGCGCCTTTTATAATGACAAAGTGATGACTGTTGATTCAGGAGTGATGAAATGTTGATATGTTTATCTGGCAAAGCTCCTATAAGCATGGATAAGGTAATAAACTTAGGAGAATATAATACCTCCCTTCTTCCTTTCATCACTTTTTAAGTTTGAGCTAGATTTTAATATTTCCATCCTACAAAAGACATTTCTGGCCTTTTTTTTTTTTTCCTGAGGTAATGAAAAATTCTCCTCTCTTATGGTAAGAGTTTAATGTGAATAGGCAGGAAAATAAATTCCCTATTCTTGTTCTGTAAAAGACATTCTGTATTTCAACTTGCTGTGGTTATTTTCAGGCTTATATATGTATTGCGAGCTTAATGTTTAAATTACTGTTATTTTGTGTTCTTGAACAAAGAGTTCAGGTGAATAGACCATTTGGTTCGGTGTTTCTGTTTTCCAAAAAATAATTTACCTGAATGGTAATACTAGGTTTAGGAGTATACACAATAATTTGCTATTCAACCAGAGGTCAGGTTGCTGTTAATCTAAGGTTCTGCGATACAACCTCAATTTGGAAGTAAGAAAAGAGCCCTCTTGATGAATAGTCTTTATTTCGTTAAAAGAGCTTTCACCCAAAGGAGTAGTTTCTCTCCTGTGTCTCTACTATAAAATAAAGCAGCAGGATAAAAGCAGTGCAGATAAACTCTTACATTTGAAAGTAACAACTGATTGTAATCAGAAAAACTATAAAAACATAGCAGTCTTAGTCCTTTAAGTTATACAGGTAAATAACCATTTGCTTTTTGTGTGTGTGTGCTGTATCAGCTGCTTGAAACCCTTAGAATATGTGTTAGTATAATCAGTCAAATTTTCCAGTGTATATTGTACACCACAAACGTCATCCCAGTCTGCTATTATGTTTTCTGCTTGTCTTCAACACGATGTACTTTGCACAGTGGCTTTTCATATACACTTAACACGTCTTACAATGTCTTGATTTTAAAATTTCCTGGACAGAAGTTTTTCTCCGTAGGAAAAAAAAAAATAGATTATAGTACTTGGTTTAAAGTTATATCTGTCATTTTGGAAGAAAAATAAGTATTTAAATGACTTCCATATCGTATACCAGCAATTCCATAAATGTTACCACCAGTTTGTCAGGAGTCCACCTTTAAGCCTGAAAAGGGATTCCAGCAACATGATTATTTTTATGGCACCTGTCATTTTATTGGAAGGCTATCTTCAAAACATTGTGCCCCAAGCCTACGTGATTCTGTTAATTTGAGGTTGCCTGTTAGTTTTATGTGATATGATAACTGCTGCTTTTACTATGTTTTTTAAGTTATAGTATAGAGGTTGTGGTTTAAAAGTAAATACTCAGTAGGTTGCCTTCTTGTGGATGGATTCCTTTCTGCAAAAGGTTTTTATTTTGATGTAGTCCCAATAGTTACTGCTTGTCTGTTGCCAAAGAAGACCTATCTAGAAAAATGTTGCTATGGTCAATGTCAGAGAAATTACTACTTTTGTTCTCTTCTAGGATTTTTATGGTTTCAGGTCTCACATTTAGGTCTTTAATCCATTTTATTTTTGTGTATGGTATTAGAAAGTGGTCCAGTTTCACTCTTTTTCATGTATCCATCCCTTTTTCCCAGCATCATTTATTGAAGAAACTTTTCCCCATTGTATATGCTTGCCTCCTTTGTCATAGATTAATTGATCATATAAGTGTGGGTTAATTTCTGGGGCTCTCTCTTCTGTTCCATAGATGTGTCTGTTTTTGTGCCAGTACTATACTGCTTTGATTACTACAGCTTTGTAGTATATCTTGAAATCTGGAATTGTGATACCTCCAGCTTTATACCCAATAAGGGGTTAATGTCCAAAATGTATAAAGAACCTATACAACTCGACACCAAAAACCGCCCCCAAACAATCCAATTAAAAAATGGGCAGAGGACCTGAATAGACTGTTGTCCAGAGAAGACATACAGATGGCCAACACATACAT
This sequence comes from Mirounga angustirostris, assembly GCF_029215605.1. NCBI lineage: Eukaryota > Metazoa > Chordata > Mammalia > Carnivora > Phocidae > Mirounga > Mirounga angustirostris. Next base: position 71,360,755 of record NW_026991716.1, read on the forward strand.
GAAAAGATGCTCAACATCAGTAATCTTCAAGGAAACGCAAATCAGGACCACAATGAGATATCCCATTACACCTGCCAAAATGGCTAAAATCAAAAAGACAAGAAATAATTAGCGTTGGTGAGGATGTGGAAAGAAAGGAACCCCCACGTACTGTTGGTGGGAATGCACATTGGTATAGCCGCTGTGGAAAACAGTATGAAGGGTTCTCAAAAAAAAAAATCATAAATACCATATGATCCAGCAATTCCACTGGGTATTTATCCAAAAAAAATGAAAACACAAATCAGAAAGATATATGCACCCCTATGTTTGTTGCAGCATTATTTGTAATAGCCAAGATACAGAAACAACCTAAGTGTCCACTGACAGATGGATAAGGAAGATGTGGTACACACACAATAGAAAATTACACAGACATAAAAAGGATGAGATTGTGCCATTTGCAATAAAATGGATTGACCTAAAGGGTATTGTGCTAAGTGAAGTAAGTCAGACTGAAAAAAGACAAATACCATATGATCTCATATAAAGAGTCTAAAGAAACGAATGAACAAAAAGCAGGATCAGACCTATAAAAATACAGAGAACTGATGGATGTAGGAGGGGATGGGGATGAGGGGATGCGCAAAATGGATGAAGGGTAGTGGAGATACAGGCTTCCAATTATGGAGTGAATAAATCATGGGAATAAAAGGTACACCATGAGGAATATAGTCAGTGATACTGTAACAGCATTGTATGGTGACAGATGGTGGCTACACTTGTGGTGAGCATACCATAAGGTCTAAACCTGTCAAATCACCTGAAACTAATGTAACATTGTGTGTCAACAATACTCAAAAAATTGTTTTAAGTAAAATATTTTTGAGACTAGTCATCTATGGCTGCATAACAAATTATCTCAAAATGTAGTGATTTAAAACAATAAATACCTCTCAGTTTCTTTCAGAAGGGATTGGGGAGCAGTTTGGCTGTGAGGTTCTGGCTTAAGTTTTGTGAGGTTGCAGTCAAATAGTGGGCCGGACTGCAGTCATCTTTAGGTTCAGTTGGGGTCGGAGAACCCCTTTCCAAAGTAGTTTACTCACATACTAGCAGGTTGTTTCTGGCTGTTGAAGGGAAACCTAAGTTTCTCCCCATAGCGCTACTTGAAGTGTCCTTATTACCTAAAGGCTAGCTTGCGCCAGAATGAGTGATCCAAGAGACAGCATATAGACCAGCTGTGATTTTGTATAGCAGGGGTAACTAAACAAGAGAATGAATATCAGGAGGTGAGGATGATTGGAGGCCATCCTGGAAGCTAGCTACTACATTTTAAAAAGCTAGTATGTGTGCATGTCACTAATAAGCAGTACATACTTATTCAATATGCAGTTTATACACAGCTCATGGTTTTAGAATATTTAAAGATTAACTTAATATGCTATTTGATTACATTACTAAATGAAGCATGTACTTTATCCACAAAATTCTTAGTTTCTGGGGTTCTGTGGGATGATTCTGGGTTCAAATGTAACACTAAAGATAGAGATTTTATTCATTTTTATTTTCTTTTTGTTATTTCTTAGATGGAGGGAGGTAATGCCACATGTTACCCAGCTGCTATTTGATTTTCTATGGGAACATTACTCCTTTACTTTTTAAAAAAGTAAGCTTATTTAATACCAAAAAGAGGGAATAATTTACATGATTTTAAAAGTATAAAAAAACTATACAGAGAAAAGGCTCCCTTCCCCAGCCCCCATCTATGCAATTTCCACCTGGCCAACTGGAAGTAATCAGTTTCATTTTCTTGTTTGTTCTTTCAGAGCTATATCATATACATGCAGATTATGTGACTATATTTTTCCCTTTTTATATAAATGGTAGCATACTATGTACACTGTTGTGCACCTTGATTTTTTTTTTTAGTTCATATATTTTAGCATTTTCTAAATCAATAACGTAGACTTTATTCATTCTTTTTACCAGCTGAGTATATTCTATTGTCTTCAGTTTTTATAATTATTGGTCATTTACTGTGAGTCAGGCAAGGACTAACTAGGAGCTGGGGATGTGAGAGCTAAAAATGATAGATGAGTACTCTATCACAGGGATTAATACCCTTGGGAGTCACACAGTTCAATTAAGTAAAGCAAAGTTCTGTGGTAGATGAAGTACAGTGTGTAGTGGGAATTCACAGGAAGGAAATGTATATGTGACTGTTGGAGAGAGAGAATAGTTAGGGAAGACCTCACAACAGGGGTAAAATCTGAAGCCAGAACCATGGGTAGGTACTAGCCAAGTGAAGTTGGGATTTAGTGTTTCAGGCAGAAGGAAGTTCTTAAAAAGATTTTAAAACATATTACAAAGCTATAGTAATTTTAAAACAGTGTGGTACTGACATAGAGGCAGACATGTAGACCAGGGGAGTAGAATAGAAAGCCCTGAATTAAACCCTGGGGTATATATGGTCAAATAATCTTCAACAAAGAGTGCCAAACCAATCAATCAGGTAAGGCAGCCTCTTCAACAAATGGTATTGAGAAAACTGGATATCCACATGCAAAAGAATGAAGTTGGAAACTTATTTTACGCTATATGAGAAATTAATTCAAAACAGATTAAATACCTAAACATAATACCTAAAACATAAAACTTGTAGAAGAGATCATAAGGGAAACCCTGACATTGGGTTTGGCAATGATTTCTTGGATATGACAACAAAAACACAGGTAACAAAGGCAAAAATAGGTAAGTGGGACTACATCAAACTTAAAATCTTATGCATCAAAGGATACAATAAAAAATATAAAAAGGCAATCTAGAATGGGAGAAAATTTTCAGAAATGTATCTAAAGGACTGATATCCTGATTGTATAAAGAACTGCAACTCAGCAACAAAAACACAGCCCAATTAAAAAATGGGCAAAGACTTGAATAGTTATTTCTCCAAAGATTATATGCAAATGTCTGAAGTATATGAAAAGATTCTCAGCTACATTGGTCATTAGAGAAATGCAAATCAAAGCTACCATGAGATGCTACCTCACACCTATTTCAATGGCTACTATCAAAAAACTGAAAAGTGTTGGCAAGGATGTGCAGAAATTAGAACCCTTATGTACTGTTGGTGGAAATGTAAAATGGTGCAGCCGCTGTGGAAAACAGCTTGGTGGTTCCTCTTAAAAACAGACCTGCCATATGGTCCAGCTTTCCCACTTCTGGGTATTTTCGAAAGAATTGAAAAGAGGATCCTGAAGAAATATTTGCACACTCAAGTTCATAGCCGCACCATTCACAATAGCCTAGAGGTAGAAAATATAAATGAACAGATGAATGGATAAATGTACACATAGAATCGAATATTATTTTAAAACTTAAAAGGGAGGGAGATCGTTAGGGTCCATTCTGGGCATCAGACTACTTAAAAAAAAAAAAAAAAAGGGAAATCTTGTCATATACCACAACATGGATGAACCTTGAGGACATTATGTTAAGTGAAATAAATCAGTCACAAAAAAAGCCAAAATTCTGTATGGTTCCACTTACCTGAGGTATCTAAAGTAGTCAGATTAGAAGCAGAAAGTAAAACGCTGGTTGCTAGGGGCTGGCAAAGAGGGAAAAGAAGAGTTTTTTAATGTGTGTAGAGTTTCAGTTTTGCAAAATGAAAAAATTCTGGAGGTTAATTACACAATGTGAATATACTTAACACTGAACTGTACACTTAAAAATGGTTAAAATGATAAATTTTATGTTTTTTTACCACAATTGGAAAAGATAATATTAAACTTTTAGAAACATGAAGCATATATGCATTTTAAAATGCTATCCTATAATGAAAGTCATGTCTCTAAATATTGAAAAAAGGGGCTGATTAAAGAATGAGCCTAGAGTGGTTGAATTGTACTGGCTCAGTTGGTAGAGTATATGACTCTTGATCCTGGGCTCATGAGTTTAAGCCCCACATCAGGCATAAAGCTAACTTGGAAAAAAAATATATAGAGTTAGAGCATTTTGAATATAGTTTGGTAGAAAAATTTTAAGTGATGAAAGGGAGCATGGGGCATACCCAGAAAAGAGCATATTTAAAGGCACTGAGGTGGGAGGCTGCAAGTCTTATACAGTTGGCTAGTTTTAAAAAATATGCATTGGCTCTTATTAAAGATAAAGGCCAATTTTATTAAGGATCATCATGATAGGTATAGGGACCACTGCAATGGGATTTTACAGTGGAGGAGAGAGATCGGCCTCAATTCTGAATACAGCATGTACAAGTGTTGGTTTGTAACCTCCTCAGAGCCGTTATCTGAAATCCCTGTCTGTGGTGAGAAAGGAGTGACAGAGCAAAGGGATCAACCACTCCAGATTTATAGGTGGCGAGTTTAATAACAGGGAATTTACATATGAGGCTTGTCTTGGGTGGCCTCAAAACAAGTAGATCACACCCACTCACCTGCTGGAATCTTAAAATTTTATATAGATGCCTTTACTGGGTTCAGTCACGTACCCAGTCCAGGTAGCCTCCACACCACGTTTCTTTCTCAAGGCTGTATCCTCAGAGCAGCTTCTGGGAGCAGGGAAGGCAAGCATATCACACATTCTAAGGACAGGGAAGGAAGTGGGGAGCCTCCAATTGCCTGGGTCCAGCTCATGGCTCAACAGGCAGTCACATCTTCTTGATGACCTCCAACAGCAAGTGGGACTTTATAGCCAAGGAGCAGGGTGGGAGTCAGAGGATGGAAAATGAGTCTAAAAGGAAACATCAGGGGTAAGGGGGGATTTTGGCTAACAGGATTCTTGTTGAAGATAGATTGGGGTGTCCAAATGATGGAGGATGAGGAGGCTGATCAGATATGGAGGGTGGTCAGTTACTGAAGGTGTGGGTTTCTGGTTAAGCTGATATAGCAGGGTTCTTGATAAAACTACATTTTAGCAGAAAGTGCACAGGTGGGCCTAGGAGAGGATTCAGAAGTTTTACTAAAGTTCGGTCAAGCAAGGAAACTTTGTCACCGGGTTTTGCTTAGCTAGGACAGAAATACGAACTATAAGATTTGAATGAATAGGTCCAGTTTATGAAAAGACTTTAGTCATATGATTAAAGGGGTTATGTTTCATTTCTAAGTAATTATTACAATTATAGCAATGATAGAGTATTTCTTAGGTGTTAAGTAAGCCCTGGTCTAAAGTGCTTCTTGTGGACTAAAGTTTACTTTCAGAGCTTCCAGCAGGGCGTGTGCCCAAACTGTGTTTTGCTGTGTAAAATAAATTGGCTCTTAGAAAGCTGAAGGTGGTGAAAATAGAAGGCTGTTACAATAGTCCAGGTGGAAACTATTCAGGAGACATGGTTAAAAGACCATTCTGAAAGATAGGGCCTACCACAGTCAACTTTGAGAGGGGGTGAAGGGGTGGTGAATTTATAGATAGATTTGATACAAGAATAGGAAATAAGGCCAAAGTGCAAGCTTGTGTGATTGGGAAGATGACAGTACTGTTTATTTCAGTAATGGAGTAAAAACAAAAAAACTGAGAATAATAATAGCAGTGCTTGACAGGTTATATTTCTAGTGTTGAAGGGATATCCTAAAAAAATTTAAGAGCAGAGTATGAAAGTGAGGAGAGGTGTAATAATAATGATAACAGTTCATGGTTTATCAGTGTTTCGGAGGATACCCAGTTTTTGTGAAGAGACTCTGAATAAAGATTTTACAATAAGCAACACTGTATTTTGGTTCTGATTCTGTTAGGTGCTTTCAGAATCTACCAAAGTATCTAGAGTTAATTCTTTTTTCTTGCCAGGTAGGTAACACCTCAGCAAGGTTCTTTTGTTTATTCATGATATTAGTACTGTTGCTCTGTTTTCATTTAAACCTTAAAACATGATACGAGATGCCCATTGGAAGAGATCATAGAAGCAGGGTCAGAGGTGCCACAGGTAGTTGCCCATTTTTCTCTGTGAAGTATCTTGATATCTTCAAAATTAATTATAGCTGCTTTCCTTTGCCCATTAAGGGATTTAACCCCTGCAGTGCTACTTACTGTCCAGCACCATTCTTTCATAACTTTGAGTAAACTGATGTGCAGACACATGCATGGTTTGTGTCCAGTGTGAGTTCTTTTTTGTATATCCCTATATGTACACTCAGCTAAAATGTTAGTTTCTTCCTGCTCATGTAATACTATCATCTTATTCTTTAGATGCATAGGCACAGTTGAATTTGCATCTCTGTGTATGTGTGTTTTCCTCATGATTTTACTTTTGGAACAGTTTTAATAAAATTTACAAAAGAAAATAAAACTCTGCGTGGGATTTTTTTGTTTTTTAGAAAAAATTACATCTTTTTTCAAAGGCTAGAAAATTGGTTTACAGATACTCATTTAAACACACTGGGAAATACAGAAAAACTTGTACTGTTCAGTATATATAATATAGCATTTTTTATGTTCATGTAACAACCAGTCTCTATTTTTAAATTGAATACTATAATTAACTGTGTCATTTATTTTAAAAATGCTGAGTACATTACTATTATTTTAAAAATGATTAAATTTTATTTTCTTGGAAATAATTGTTTAACTTAATATGGTGGGTTTAATTGTACTGTAAATTATTTTTGCTTTTTTTTTTTACATTTTTTCTAGTAGTTTGAGTTAAGAGTATATTTCTTTCAAAGGTTAAGCAAACTCATTTGTCATTGTTAAATGAAGAATAATACTCAGCGACTAATGAGCATATTTATTTTGAGAAGGATACTTTCTGAAAAGGGATGTTTTAAATAAACTTGAGGAAGTACTTGGTAGGATAGCTAACATTAGTGTTGTCCTTCATCTTGTGTTTCACATCTTTCTTTTTAATCATTCTGTGTAGTCACACACTCATTATTGTTACTTACATTATCTCACATTTTACCTTCTGTTTATAAAAAAACAAGCAGTGTTTTTTTTCCTTCTAATTGAAAACAAAACCAGAATATGGTCAATCTAAATAATTTAGATTTTCTTTAAGTATATTATGCTGACACTCTCAGGCTGACTTACTCTTGCCACCTAAAAAGTTTCATTTCCCACCACCAAATTCAATCAGTGTATATATAGGGAAATCAAATGGATTTTAATATTAGCAAATATTAAACATTAAAAAGATATGTTTGAAAAAAGCATTATAAATCCCAAAGCCAAATTTTTTGCTTGACATTCTCAGTTTCAGATTATTCACTCTACTTCTTTCTATGTGGCTGATACAAATATGATATGACTAAATCAGAATATGTAATTGAATCATCAGTGATGTCCACAGGTTTCATAAAAATGTGGGTAATTTCTTTGAAATATTTGCTTTCTGAACTATTACTTTGTCCCCTCATAACAGCCCTCATGAATTCTATCTCCCTTTCCCGAGAAAAAAACAAAACCTGTCTTTCCTGGGTCTTGTTGGGTGCTTCATAATAAAATTTCTAACCTTGAACATACCCCTAATGCAACAGGAATCTTGACATCATCCTTAATTTAGGGACTGCCACACCTATAATTCCGTTTTTGGATGCACAATCCAACCTGCAGCACCTCTCTAGGATTAATCCCACATGAGAGCATATTTTTACCTTTTTGGTATTGTTTTCTCAGGGGAGTAGATTGTGTTCTTATACATCCTGTATAGAGTGCTCCTTCCACCATGGTCATTGAAATAGGATCACTGTTTTACAGATAACCAAACAAAACCCTCATATCAGAATTTACAGTTATTTCTCCTTATGCTTTAACCTACACTTTCAGTATTGAGCAGTGATGTAGGTTTGGGGTATTCAGAGTTAAGCTTTGGTCCTTGTCCCTAAGCCAAGGTCTAGAAGGAATGACAGAAATATATGTACTTGCACCATTATAGTATTTTATAAAGTAAGTGGAATAGGAGAAGAAAGAACAATGTCTAAAAAATGAGTTAAAGAGTCAAGAAGGGCTATATAGCCTGAAGAGGTTTTTGAAAAGTTGAGTAAGAGAGGAGAGGTAGGATATGTCAGGCAGAAGAATTAAAAGAGTTGTGATAAAAAAATAGTTGAGAAAGGCAGTGATTATGGACCGGGCCTAGGTGTCAGCCAGCCAGAGTTCTTCCTGGTTCCTCCTCTTAACTTTGTGTGAAACCGCAAACACCAGAATGTTCATATGTACATGGCTGCATGAGTGTACTTGCCTCATGGATTTGTTATGAACATTACATGAGATAATTTATGTAAAAGGGCTTAGCATGGTGCTTGCTACACAGTGTCAGTGTGAGCTGCTATTAGTAATCATCATTAACTTGAATAATGTTTGGGCAACATTTATTTGGCTGCTATGGTTTGGGGACAGGATATTACCTTTAACTCAAGGGCATATGTTTCACTGTTATAGCTATTAACATTTGAAGCTTACAAAAGAATCCTAGCTACCCATTAATGAGTTATTTTAGGTGGTAATATGTGTTCACACTGTTCTATTTTCTAAATTACTTTTCTTCATGATGCTTATGTGTCACAAAAATCAGAGTTTAAAGCTAGAAGAAATCTTTAGTTATCCTTTTTATAGAATTTGGACTATTTTTAAATGATGGATAATTTTTTATATATTAACTTTACTATCTTTTTTCCAAGTAAATAAACCTTGCTGTTTGTCATCTGGGTAGAATTGTGGGATTTTTGATTTTTTGAATCTTAGGTTTTATTTTTATAATTTTCACCAAGATCAGAAGTGAAAATATAAATAAATATATAATTAAAATGCAGTAAAACTCTTTGTCAGAATTTTCTCCAACTAAAAATTTGCATCTAATTAATTTTAAAAGCTTTTAAAATTAATTGCATCCCTGGGAGTATCATACATTTCCTTTCATGGGGCTAGAATGACATCCTCCATATTTAAGTAGGTATGCTAAATAAAGATGCTAAACTCAGCTAATTTTTTAAAATGTAACTGGACAAAGCACATTTTTTTTATAGGTGTTCTTAGAATCTTTCAATTTTTTAAAGTACTTAATAACCATATGAATATAGTCTGTTTAAAGGGAGTGAGGTCAAGTGTGGCTATCGATTAAAAAATTGAAGTGTAGTTTTGCTCTTTTCTCCAAAGCTTTTCTCAGAAAAAAAAAAACAAAGCAAAATGGTTTGTGAGCTGTGTTCACACTGATAGATGCATTTATTCAAAAACATATTTGAGGGTCTACTATGTATCAGCCACTTTTATGGGTCCGCTGATTCAAGAATGAACAAGTCCGTTATTGGACATTGGCTTCTGACCTCATGGCATTTGCATTCCATTAAGGGAAAGTAGATAGGAAACATGCAAACAATGGGAAATTTCAGATTGAAGTGCTAGAAAGGAAATAATGGGATATTCTGAAGTAGATGTTAAGACTGTGGGCTTGGCATAGGCCACTTGACATGGACTGTTCAGAAAAGGCTTTTCTCAGGGTTTGATATTACTTGGAGGATGGAAAGGAATTTGTCACACAGAGTTGACCTAAGAGTCTTCAGGTACAGAGAATAGCAAATATAAAATGCCCTACAATGCAAAAAATATTGGTGTGTTTAGATTTAGATATTCTCATAATGACATAATACTATTTTAAAAGATCTCTGGCTTCTCTGTGGAGAATGAATTATAAGGGCTTAAGAGTAGAAACAGGATTTGATGGTGGAGTGCAGTGGTCTCTAAGCAGAATAATAGAAAAGGAAAAGTGGTGGAGACATTTAGGATATATTCTTAACAAATGCTATTTGAAGCTATAGGACTAGAGGAGCTAACTCTGGAGAAGAGTTCCTGATTGAGCCTTGAAGTACTTCAGCATTTACAAAATAATAAATAAAATTTGAATAGAGAAGAGGAGCTGACATAGACTGAAAAAGACTGGCTAGAGAAGTCAGAACATACCTTGAGAATGAAGAGTCCTGGAAGCCGAGAACCAAGTACTGAACATTGCTGAGAAGTTGATTAATGTGAGGTGCTGGAGAAATGACCATTGGCTTTGGCTAATGCAGTTTACTGGTGGCCCTTATGTGGGTGGTTTCCTTGCGGGGAGAGTGTCATAAGGCATTTTTGAGTGGGCCAAAGAGTGAAGAAGAGATGAGGAAATGAAATAATATAGAAAAATCTTTCAGAAAGTTTTGTAATGAAAGAGAACAGAAAAATGGGTTGGTATCCAGAAAGTCTGTGAGAAGCTATGAATTTTAGTTTCTCACCATGGGAGATCCCAGGATTTTGTCTGTAGGCTAATGGAGAATGATCCTGCACAGGAAGAGAAACTTAAGAGTAAACAAGGCGCTTGAGGAAAATCCTTGAGAAAGCAAGAGGAGAGGAGATCCAAAAAGAGCAAAAGGGTAGGTCTTTGATTGAGGAGGGTCCTTTGTTCTTCAGAACAGGAAGCAAAGTAAAGAATATGGATATAAGTGGAGATAGGTTTGCAGATTGCTGGAGGGAATATAAGCATTCCTTTTGCTTCTGTTTTCTTTTTTGTTTTTGTTCTTGCATGATCTTCAGTTATTTTTAATGGTTGAATATCTTATTGAAATGGTGTGCTAAAATTTTGTTATTTTTTAATTTAAATTCAATTAACATATAGTTAGAAACATATTATTAGTTTCAAAGGTAGAGTTCAGTAATTCATCAGTCTTATACCCAGTACTCATTACATCACGTGTCCTCCTTAATGTCTGTCACCCAGTTACCCCCTCTTCCTATCCCCCTCCCCTCCAGCAACACTCAGTTTTTTTCCTGCAACTAAAGTCTCTTCTGGTTTGTCTCCCTCTCTGATTTTGTCTTGTTTTGTTTTTCCCTTCCTTCCCCTATGATCCTCTGTTTTGCTTCTTAAGTTACAGATCATATGATAATTGTCTTTCTCTGATTGACTTATTTCTCTTAGCATAATACCCTCCAGTTCCATCCACATCATTGCAAATGGCAAGATTTTGCTTTGATGGCTGAGTAATATTCCATTGTATGTATATACCGCATCATCTTTATCCATTCATCTGTCAATGGGCATCTGGGCTCTTTCCACAGTTTGGCTATTGTGGACATTGCTGCTGTAAACATTGGGGTTCAGGTGCCCCTTTGGATCACTCCATTTCTGCTTTGGGGTAAATACCTAGTAGTGCAATTGCTGGGTCGTAGGATTTGCTTCTATTTTATTAATTAAATTTGAAGTTTGGCCTTTAGCAACAATGGAGGGAGGTAGTATTAAGAGTTTTGGAAAGAAGACAAGGTATGAAGTACTTGTGTCAGGCAAGTACATTTACTAAGGAAACAGTGATTAGAACAGTGTTGAATGCCTATTTGAGGTTTGTTTCTCACTTTAAAATGCAATCAGCCAGCGTTGGTTGTGATTTTTCTCCAGCCATGTTCAGTTGCTTGGGTTCAGGCATGGAAAAAGCAGAAAATCAAGTTCAATTCAGTTTGGGATTTTGCCAGTTATGTATCAAAAGAGTAAGGAAGACACTTCACTCCCTGGCCCTGAAATAGGATGGGTATAAAAAGGAAAAAAGCCTCCGTGAAACTGAAGAGTAGTGGTTAAGAGAACTCTAGGGGTGCCTGGGTGGCCCAGTTGATTGACGTCTGACTCTTGGTTTTGGCTCAGGTCATGATCTCAGGCTCCACACTCAGCAGGGAGTCGGCTTGAGATTCTCTCTCTCTCTCTCTCTCTCTCTCTCTCTGCCACTCAAAGAGTTAGAACTCTAAAGCCAGACTGTTTCTGTTCCCTGGCTCTGCCGTTTATTTAATGTATTACATAATATTTCTTTTTTTTTTATACATAATATTTCTATACCTCAGTCTCTTTATCTGTAAATGTGGACAGTAATAATGCATATTTCATAGGCTCAAATAGGATTAAATTGATTAAAATAATGCAAAGCATTTAAATAGTCCCTGGCATGTTGTAAGCCACAGCATAAGGTTAGCTAAGATGCTGCTATCTCTGCTGCATTAGAGGTCTTACCTGAGAAAGTAGTTAGGACTAGAAGGCAGTCAGATGTGCAGAGAAAAGCTGAAGATCTGTTGATCACAAATTTGGAGTTTCTTAAGAGTGTATACCATTTTGAAGGTTTGAGATGGGGTCAGATGAGGGGAAGTACAGAACATCAGGGTTCTAGTGGGTACCTTAACTTATTTGTGAAATACCTGGTAGGTGTTGTCTTTTATCCATATTGTTAGCCCTTTTGGGAAGTTTCCAGTTCTCTGGAGTAACTGGATTTATGAGTTGACTGAATAAATTATTTGCTAAAGAGTATTAGTGTGTTAGTATTTGAAACCCAGAACTTTTGACCAAAATGAAATAGATTTATTAGTAAGTGTCACATTCATTTGTTAAATGGTAACAGTTAATGATAATTTTTCATTTAGTAAAAAATGTTTGGAAAGAGTATACTATTTATATAAAACATTTTTTAAAGTGCTTTTTCATTTATAATCAACAAGTAGAGTTTTTCCCCCTGAACTGCATGGTACTTTAAGTAATTTATTTATTTACATACTTGGAATGTGATAAAACTCTTGGAAAGTCCCCAGATATATCTGTGGAATTGGCTAATACTGAATAGTCCTTTGTCTCTTCAGCCCTCCTCTGACTTTTCATTGGCAAAGGAGAGAGGGAAGCAGGGAACTCAGCTAGTAATGAGCAAATCAGCCGAAGTGTCTTTGTGTGTTTATTTTCTGAAATTAGGTCTATTTATTTTTTATAATGATGTAAACAAATTTTTTAAAAATGCAGATGGTCTGTTGGAATGTTTTCTTTCTTAAATTTTGCCTTTTCACCCTGTAAAATATGAATACCCTCATAATTTTCATAGGGCCTAATTTACCTAGAGAAATCTACGCCTTTTTTAATAGCTACTTTGTTTCATTTTATATTTGAATGAGACAAAAACACTACATTAAATCATGCTTTATGACAATTCAGGTCCAATTTATGTAAGTTGTAAGTTTGAAAGAACAGCTAAATTGTCAAGGGATATGATTATAGACTAAGTCAAAAAACCTGCTTATTAACAGCTCCAGAAAGAAAAATTTTTTTTTAACAAGCATAACTTTTTTTGTTAAAGTGTTATATTAGTTTCAGGTGTACAATATAGTGATTCAACAATTCCATACTGAAAGAAAAATTATAAATGCCACTTTGACTTTACCTGTATCACTTTAAGAAAAAACAAATCACAATTTTTCTTTTTATTTATTGATTTTTATTTACATTTTCAAGTTTCCTAGTTATATTAGTTATTGTATCTACCAGGAAATAGGTTTTGGGTTTTTTGTTTTGTTTTAATTTCAAACCTCATCTGATAGAGGTGGTAGAATTGCTTGGTTTCTTGTTTATAGTGATGCAAATGTTCTATATCAACTCTGGTGAGGAATCTTGATTGTTGTGATGGTTTTATGGGTACATACATTAGAACTCAATAGGTATGTTAAATATGTACAGATTAATAGAAAAACCCACACATTTGGCAATGACAAATTTTAATTTGCATTCATGAGACAATTAGATATAATTTAGTGAGAGTCTTCAGTTTTCCATTTTACTACCTTTATTAAGTTCAAAACGATATCTGGTTCTTAATTATTATTTATTAGTCCGTAAAATTAGCATACTTGCTTCCTAGTACTTTTTGTTTTTATTGGTTCTAATGGTGGCAATAACTTTTTAGAGCATTTTCTGTGTGCTAGGCACTCTGGTAAGTTTAATATGTTCTTTATTTAGTTTTGACAACCATCGAGCTAGGTATTATCATCTTGTTTTACAGATGAGGAAACTGAACTTTGACATCTTAACCAAGGTCATACAGCTAAGTGTTAAAACTAGGATTTGGATCCCCAGCTGTCTTGACTTTAAGTCCTGTGCTTTGTGGGCAGCCCACTATCTTTGTGGGCTGGGGGGGTGGTTCTACAAAACACTGTTTTATTATTGAACATGTGCATTTTTTGCCACCTGTTACTACATTTCTGGAGAAGAGGCAGTGTATAAAGTTTCCTTGATCCAGTATGGGAAATGCTTTATTTGCATTATGATCTAAGCCAATGGTGCTCAAAGTGTGATTTGTGGACCATTTACAAATTCTTTGTTAAGGAAACGTGAGATAAATACAGATGAAAGTAAGCATTAGACATTTTTTTTTAATCTGTATTTATTTGGGAGACAGTGAGTGCACATGAGGGTGAGGGAAGAGGGAAAGAAACTCAAGCAAACTCTGCAGCTCAGAGCCGACACAAGGCTCAAACTCAGGATCCCAAGATGATGACCTGAGCCGAAATCAAGAGTGGGACGCCCAACTGACTGAACACCCAGGTGTCTCTCATGTTTATAGCAATTTAATATCCCTACAACTACATGCATGATTTATATTTATATCAGTAAGCAGTGGATTGGGGGAAAACTGGTTCTTCACCACACTAAGAAGTATAGATCTAAGCCATTTTTTCATTAAAAAAAAATATGGGAAAAAAATACCTGAGAGCTGGAATTTGCATTTATAAATTGGTTGAAAAATTCAAAAGTGATATATCCCTAGACTTCTCTTCTGATATGTAATGAGTAATTTTATTTTCATTAAAAGTCACTGAGGAAGCATAACCTAATTTCTAGTCCCAGGATCGGACCATCTTTTCACACAAAAGAAAGTACCATACATAGCTGCCTGCTGATGAAACCTGCAAAATACCCTTTTCCATTTTTCAGCTGTTTGCATAAGATTTTGCTTTTAATATTCTACCTGATTGTTACATGTGTCTAAACTATATGGATTCTTTTTAGTTACATTTAAATATTTAGATGATTTTTAGCTAAGTAAGAAAAAAAATCAAATTTCTTATCTGAGTCAACTTTTTTTTAGCTGCAAATACATAAAAGAGTTCTAAACCCCACAAATTTAGCTGGTCATTATTGGTTAGTTTTTTTATACCAAATTTAAAAAGTATGTTTGAAGAATATGTCAATTGAGGTAAAATGCCTCAAAATTATATTACTACTCTGATTACAATTAACATACTTTCATTTATAGGAATTATTACTAAATCGATTTTTAGGTTAATTTCCCCATGCACAAATACTGTATGTCTTATCTTGAAAATGATGTGTTATATCTTATACTGGAAATATTGCTAAGGAAAAAAAAGTCCTTGTCCGTAAAAATTATATGTGTGCTTTCTCTACCACTATTCTTAGGTTTATTGATCAGAATTTATTTTATACTACTTCTATATGCTTTCAGATAATCCAGTCAAGTTGACTTTTTCCCCCTGAACTTAATTTGATTTTACAATTCTTTCTTGTATGATTTCTCAGAAGCAAAACCAGAAATGATTTAGTTTGTGTTCATTCTAACCTTCATTCTTTGTATGTCACTATGTGTTAATATTTAGCTATTTTATCATGTATCAAAGTTTATGGCTTTAATTGTTTAGTATGTTAGTCTCTTTTTTTGAAGAATTTAAGTATAATATATCAATTTAATGAAACCATTAAGAATTATGATTGCATAAGAAGTAATGGGGAAATGGTGAAAAAAAAAATACCAAGACATATATGCTCTATGATCTTAGCTATTTAAAAAATACGCATTAACAATTAAGTAGATAATCATGTTAATCACTGATATTTGGCAAATATATCCACCTGCTTATTTTCAATTGTTTGCATTTTATTTAATGCATTTTCTAATAATATATATTTCTTTTATTTTTTAAATTTTTTTTTTTGATCAAGAGTTTCATGTTCTTTTTTTTTTTTTTTTAAAGATTTATTTGAGAGAGCAAGAATGAGAGAGAGAGAGAGTACATGACGGGGGGAGGGTTAGAGGGAGAAGCAGGCTCCTCGCTGAGCAGGGAGCCCGATGCGGGACTCGATCCCGGGACTCCAGGATCATGACCCGAGCCGAAGGCAGTCGCTTAACCAACTGAGCCACCCAGGCGCCCCTAAATTTTTTTTTTTAAGTAGGCTCCACTCCCAATGTGGGGCTTGAGCTAATAACCCTGAGATTAAGAGTCACATGCTCTACCAATGGAGCCAGCCAGGCACCCCTATTTTTCTTTTATAAAGTAAAACTCAGTAAAGAGAAATATAAAGATCTTTTTGGCCTTCTACTTTGCCTTTACAATGACCTTTAATTTATATTGGCTTATGCTTTTACTTTATTTTTATTGAAATTTAATTGAAAATATTATAATAATTTTAGGTGTACAACTGTTGATTCAGCAATTATTACTCAGTGCTCACCATACAACATTGTTAAAATATTATTGACTATACTTCCTGTGCTGTATTTTTCATCTTTGTTATTTATTTTATAACTGGAAGTTTATGCCTCTTAATCCCCTTTATCTGTTTCACCTATATGCCCACCTACCTCCCTTCTGACAATGACCAGTTTGTTCTTTATTTAAGAGTCTGGTTTGTTTGTTTGCCTGTTTGTTCATTTGTTGATTTTTTTAGATTCAACATGTAAATGGAATTATGTGGTATTTGTCTTTCTCTGACTTATTTCAGTTAGCATCCAGGCTCATCCATGTTGTCACAAATAGCAAGATCTGATTCTTTTTTATGGCTGAGAAATATTCCTGTGTGTGTGTGTGTGTGTAGTATATACCATATCTTCTCTATTCATCTATCCATGGCAGTTGTGTTGCTTTCATATCTTGGCTATTATAAATAATGTTGCAATAAACTAGTGGTGTATATATCTTTTCACATTAGTGTTTTCGTTTTCTTGTGTAAATTCCAGTAGTGGAGTTACTGGATCATATGGTATTTATATTTTTAATTTTTGGAGGAGCCTCCATATTGTTTTCCATAATGGCTGCACCAATTTACATTCTCACTAATAGTGCATGAAGATTCTTGTTCTCCACGTTCTCGCTAATGCTTGTTATTTCTTGTCTTTTTTTTTTTTTTTTTTTTTAATTTAGCCATTCTGACAGTAAAGTGATACCTCACTGTGGTTTTGATTTGCATTACCCTGGTGATTTTGATATTGAGCAACTTTTCATTTGTCTGTTGGCCATCTGTGTATCTTTTTTGGTTTCTACTGCCTTAGGGCTTTGTTCTTTTTCTAGCTCTTCTAGGTGTAAGTTTAGGTTGTTTATTTGAGATTTTTCTTTTTTGTTTTTTTAAGGTTTTATTTTTTGAAAATAATCTCCATACTCAATATGGGGCTCAAACTCAAAACCCCAGGATCAAGAGTCGCACAGTCCACTGACTGAGCCAGCCAGGTACCCTTCTTGTTTTTTTTGATGTAGGCCTGTATCACCATAACCTTCCATCTTAGAACTGCTTTCTTTTGCTGCATCCCAAAGATGTTGGACTGTTGTGTTTTCATTTTCATTTGTCTCCATGTATTTTTTAATTTTATCTTTGATTTCTTGGTTGACCCAGTCATTGTTTAGTAGCATGTTGCTTAGTATCTATGTATTTGTGTTCTTTCCAGATTTTTTCTTGTAATTGATTTCTAGTTTCATACCATTGTGGGCAGAAAATATGCTTGGTGTGATTTTGGTCTTAAATTTATTGAGACTTGTTTTGTGGCCTAACATGTGATGTATCCTGGATAGTGTTCCATGTGCACTTGAAAAGAGTATGTATTCTGCTTTCTGGATGGAATGTTCTGTATATGTTAGGTCCATCTAGTCTAATGTGTCATTCAAAGCCACTGTTTCTTTGTTGATATTCTTTCTGGATGATTTGTCCATTGATTTAAGGAAGGTGTTAAAAGCCCCTCCTATTACTGTATTACTGTCAATTTCTCCCTTTATGTCTGCTAACATTTGCATTATTTCTTAAGAGAGAGACAAAAGGAGGCAAAGAACTTACTGGAAGAATTAATAGGTAAACTCCCCTAATTTGTGGAAAGAAACAGACATCCAGGAAATGCAGAGAGCCCCTAACAAGATTAACCCAAGGACATCCACAGCAAAACACATAATAATTAAAATGGCAGAAAGTAATGATAAAGAGAAAATTTTAAAAGGAGCAAGAAAAAGCAATTACAAACAAGGGAAACCCCATAAGGCTATCAGCTGATTTTTCAGCAGAAACTTTGAAGGCCATAAGGGAGTGGCATGATATAAAGTGCTGAAACGAAAAAATGTACAACCAAGAATACTCAGTAAGGCTGTCATTCAGAACAGAAGGAAAGATAGTTTCCCAGACAAAAGTTAAAGGAATTCATCACCACTAAACCAGTTTTACAAGAAATGTTAAAGGGAATTTTTTAACTGGAAAGAAAAGACCATAACTAGAAGAAAATAAAAATTTCGCAGGTAAAAGCAAGCATGTAGTAAAGGTAGTAAATTAATCACTTGTAAAGCTAGTATGGAGGTGAAAACACAGAAGTAGTAAAATCAGTTATATCTAGAAAAACCAGTCAAGGGATACACAAAATGAAAAGGCATAAAATATTATATACATAAAATGGAGGGGGGAGTAAAAATTTAGTGCTTTCAGAATTTGTTCAAACTTAAGCAACCATCAACTTAATATAGACTGCTATATACACAAGATGTTCTATATGAACCTAATGTTAACCACAAATCAGAAACCTACAACAGATAAACACACAAAAAATGATCCTGAGAGTAAGAATTCCTCATAGCAGTGAGATCATATGATACATGTCTTTCTCTGATTGACTTATTTCACTTAGCATAGAGGGACATAAAATGCACATTACTAAAAAGCTACATACTGTGTATTTCCAACAATAAGACATTCTGAAAAAGGCAAAACTTACAGACTACAAAGTCAGTAGTTGATGGGGATGGAGATACAGTTGAATAGGTGCAGCACAGAGAATTTTCAGGGCAGTAAAAATATTATGTATGATATTACAACTATGGATATGTCATTATACATCTGTCAAAACCAATAGAATATACAACATTAACAGTGAACTCTAAAGTAAACTCTAGACTTTGGGTGATGTGTCAATGTAGGTTAATTAATCCTTGGTAAAAAATGTGCTGTTTTGGTGAGTGATGTTAATGGTGATAATGGGGAGGTTCTGAATGTGTCAGATTAGCAGGCATACAGGAAACCTCTGTACCTTCCTCTCCATTTGTAGTAAACCTAAAACTGCTCTTTAAAAAACAAGTCTTAAGGGACGCCTGGGTGGTTCAGTCGTTAAGCGTCTGCCTTCGGCTCAGGTCATGATCCCAGAGTCCTGGGATTGAGCCCTGCATTGGGCTCCCTGCTCGGTGGGAAGCCTGCTTCTCCCTCTCCCACTCCCCCTGCTTGTGTTCCCTCTCTCGCTGTCTCTCTCTCTGTCAAATAAATAAATAAAATCTTTAAAAACCAAACAAGTCTTAAGATAAAGGGGGGGTGGAGCAAGATGGCGGAGGAGTAGGAGACCTGGATTTCGTCTCGTCTCAGGAATTCAGCTGGATAGGGATCAAACCATTCTGAACACCTACAAACTCAACAGGAGATCGAAGAAAAGAAGAGCAACAACTCTCTCATCAGAAAAGCGACCACTTTCTGGAAGGTAGGACGTGCAGAGAAGTGAATCCGAGGCGATATTCGGGAGGATAGACGGCGGGGGAGGGGCCTCCGTCGGCCGCTTCTGGCAAGAGATAGAGCCGCGGAGCACAAAATCGGAACTTTTAGAAGTCTGCTCCGCTGAGGGATGTCACTCTGGTGGCTAAGTGGGGGGTGGAACCCTCCAGGACAGTGTGGTCTCAGGACCCTCGGGGTCACAGAAAGACCGGGGGTGCCTGAGTGTGGCAGAGCTCCCAGGTATCGGAGCAGAGAAGCCGGCTGCGGAGACACAGTCCAGGCGCAGGCTCTCAGCTCGGGGTTGCCATAAACCGGGATCTGCGGCACAGTCGGGCCCCTGCTCCTCCAGCAGGGACCGAACAAGCAGCAGACCCGGGGAGACTCACCTTCCTCCCCCAGGAGGAGCCACGCGGGAGTGCACCGCAGGGATCTGCTGGGTTTGGAGACTCCACCCGGGGACGGGTGCCAGAGAAAGAAACCCGCGGTCACAGGCCAGGTGAGCACAGAGTGCAGCCGGAGACCGGGGAGATGGGAGTGACTGCTTTTCTCTGGGGTGCACTGAGGAGCGGGGCCCGAGTTCTTGGCTCCTCCAGGGCAGAGATTGGGAGGCCACCATTTTCACTCTCCGCCTCCAAAGCTGTACGGAAAGCTTGCAGGGAACAAAAGCCATGGAGAGCAAACCCGAGCAGATTACTTAGCTGGGAGGGGGCAAGGGCGGGGCAATTCCGCCTCCGGCAGAGACATTTGGAAACCACAGCAACAGGCCCCTCCCCAGAAGATCAGCGAGAACAGCCAGCCAAGACCAAGTTTACTGATCAATGAGAACGGCAGAACTCCAGCGCTAGGGGAATACTGCACATAGAATTCATGGCTTTTTTACCATGATTTTTTAGTCTTTCAAAGTTAATTTTTTTTAACTGTCTTTTTTTTTCTTTTTGAATTTTTCTTTTTCTCTTTTTCAACCAACATCTTATCAATCCCTTTTTTTAAAAAACATTTTTATTTTTCATTTTTAGAGTCATATTCTATCCCTTCATAGTAGTTACCCGTATTTTTGGCATATATATATAAGTTGTTCTCTCTTTAAAATTTTGAGATAGTTTCTTCTAACAGATTAAAATATACACTAAATCTCTAGTATATGTTTTTTTCTACTCCCCTGCCTGATCACATTCTCCCCCTTTTTTTTCTTTTTTCTTTTCTTAAATCCTCTTCTTTCTTTTTTCAAACAACTTCTTATCAATTCCTTTTATAAAATTTTTTATAATTTCCATCCTTACAGTCATATTCCATCCCTTCATCATATCAACCCTTATTTTTGTACATATATTTTTCTTTCTTTAAAATTTTAGGAGGCACTTTCTTCTAAAAGACCAAAATACACCCCAAATCTAGTGTGTGGCACTGATCTGTATACCAGCCTGATCATATTTGATCACATTCTGGTTTTTTTGATTGTTGTTGTTTTGTTTGTTTTTATCTTTATCTTTTCCTTTTTTTTCTTTTTATTTTTTCTCTCTTTCCATTTCTTTTTCCACTGCTTCAGGTCTTTTCTGATTTGTTTAGAGTATATTTTCTGGGGACGTTGTTACTCTGCTAGCATTTTGTTCTCTCATTATTCTCCTCTGCACAAAGTGACAAGACAGAAAAAATCACCTCAACAAAAAGAAGAAGTAGTAGTACCGACTGCCAGGGACCTACTCAATACGGACATTAGTACGATGTCAGAGCTAGAGTTCAGAATCATCACTTTAAAGATATTAGCTGGGCTTGAAAAAAATATGGAAGTTATTAGAGAAACCCTTTCTGGAGAAGTAAAAGAACTAAAATCTAACCAAGTAGAAATCAAAAAGGCTATTAATGAGGTGCAATCAAAAATGGGGGCGCTAACTGCTAGGATAAATGAGGTAGAAGAGAGAATCAGTAATATAGAAGACCAAATGATGGAAAATAAAGAAGCTGAGAAAAAGAGAGATAAACAACTACTGGATCACGAGGGCAGAATTCGAGAGATAAGCGATACCATAAGACAAAACAACATTAGAATAATTGGGATCCCAGAAGAAGAAGAAAGAGAGAGGGGGGCAGAAGGTATAATGGAGCAAATTATAGCAGAGAACTTCCCTAATTTGGGGAAGGAAACAGGCATCAAAATCCAGGAAGCACAGAGAACCCCTCTCAAAATCAATAAAAATGGGTCAACATCTCGACACCTAATAGTAAAACTTACGAGTCTCATAGACAAAGAGAAAATCCTGAAAGCAGCTCGGGAGAAGAGATATGTAACCTACAATGGTAGAAACATTAGATTGGCAACAGACCTATCCACAGAGACCTGGCAGGCCAGAAAGGACTGGCAGGATATATGCAGCCAAGAATACTCTATCCAGCTAGGCTGTCATTGAAAATTGAAGGAGAGATAAAAAGCTTCCAGGACAAACAAAAACTAAAGGAATTTGCAAACACAAAACCAGCCCTACAAGAAATCTTGAAAGGGGTCCTCTAAGCAAAGAGAGACCCTAAAAGCAACATAGACCAGAAAGGAACACAGACAATATACGGTAACAGTCACCTTACAGGCAATACAATGGCACTAAATTCCTATCTTTCAATAGTTACCCTGAATGTAAATGGGCTAAATGCCCCAATCAAAAGACACAGGCTATCAGACTGGATTAAAAAACAAGACCCATTGATATGCTGTCTGCAAGAGACTCATTTTAGAACCAAAGACACCCCCAGATTGAAAGTGAGGGGGTGGAAAACCATTTACCATGCTAATGGACACCAAGAGAAAGCTGGGGTGGCAATCCTTATATCAGACATATTAGATTTTAAATCAAAGACTGTAATAAGAGATGAGGAAGGACATTATATCCTACTTAAAGGGTCTATCCAACAAGAAGATCTAACAATAGTAAATATCTGTGCTCCTAACATGGGAGCAGCCAATTATATAAGGCAATTAATAACAAAAGCAAAGAAACACATTGACAACAATACAATAATAGTGGGGGACTTTAACACCCCCCTCACTGAAATGGACAGATCGTCTAAGCGAAAGATCAACAAGGAAATAAAGACTTTAAATGACACACTGGACCAAATGGACTTCACAGACATATTCAGAAAACATTCCATCCCAAAGCAACAGAATACACATTCTTCTCTAGTGCCCATGGAACATTCTCCAGAATCGATCACATCCTAGGTCACAAATCAGGTCTCAACCGGTACCAAAAGATTGGGATCATTCCCTGCCTATTTTCAGACCACAATGCTTTGAAACTAGAACTCAATCACAAGAGGAAAGTCGGAAAGAACTCAAATACATGGAGGCTAAAGAGCATCCTACTGAAGAATGAATGGGTCAACCAGGAAATTAAAGAAGAATTAAAAAAATACATGGAAACCAATGAAAATGAAAACACAACTGTTCAAAATCTTTGGGATGCAGCAAAGGCAGTCCTGAGAGGAAAGTATATAGCAATACAAGCCTTTCTCAAGAAACAAGAAAGGTCTCAAGTACACAACCTAACCCTCCACCTAAAGGAGCTGGAGAAAGAACAGCAAATAAAGCCTAAACCCAGCAGGAGAAGAGAAATCATAAAGATCAGAGCAGAAATCAATGAAATAGAAACTAAAAGAACAGTAGAACAGATCAACGAAACCAGGAGCTGGTTCTTTGAAAGAATTAACAAGATTGATAAACCCCTGGCCAGACTTATCAAAAAGAAAAGAGAAATGACCCAAATCAACAAAATCATGAATGAAAGAGGAGAGATCACAACCAACACCAAAGAAATACAATTATAAGAACATATTATGAGCAACTCTATGCCAGCAAATTAGATAACCTGGAAGAAATGGATGCATTCCTAGAGATGTATCAACTACCAAAACTGAACCAGGAAGAAATAGAAAACCTGAACAGACCTATAACCACTAAGGAAATTGAAGCAGTCATCAAAAGTCTCCCAAAAAACAAAAGCCCAGGGCCAGATGGCTTCCCAGGGGAATTCTACCAAACATTTCAAGAAGAATTAATACCTATTCTTCTGAAACTTTTCCAAAAAATAGAAATGGAAGGAAAACTTCCAAACTCATTTTATGAGGCCAGCATTACCTTGATCCCAAAACCAGACAAAGACCCCATCAAGAAGGAGAATTATAGACCAATATCCCTGATGAACATGGATGCAAAAATTCTCACCAAAATACTAGCCAATAGGATCCAACAGTACATTAAAAGGATTATTCACCACGACCAAGTGGGATTTATCCCTGGGCTGCAAGGTTGGTTCAACATACGCAAATCAATCAACGTGATACAATACATTAACAAAAGAAAGAACAAGAATCATATGATCCTCTCAATAGATGCAGAAAAAGCATTTGACGAAGTACAGCATCCTTTCTTGATCAAAACTCTTCAGAGTATAGGGATCGAGCGTACATACCTCAATATCATAAAAGCCATCTATGAAAAACCTACAGCAAATATCATTCTCAATGGGGAAAAACTGAGAGCTTTCCCCCTAAGGTCGGGAACGCGGCAGGGATGTCCACTATCACCACTGCTATTCAACATAGTATTGGAAGTCCTAGCCACAGCAATCAGACAACAAAAAGAAGTAAAAGGCATCCAAACCAGCAAAGAAGAAGTCAAACTCTCACTCTTTGCAGATGATATGATACTTTATATGGAAAACCCCAAAGACTCTACCCCAAAACTGCTAGAACTCATAAAGGAATTCAGTAAAGTGGCAGGATATAAAATCAATGCACAGAAGTCAGTGGCATTCCTATACACCAACAACAAGACAGAAGAAAGAGAAATTAAGGAATCGATCCCATTTACAATTGCACCCCAAACCATAAGATACCTAGGAATAAATCTAACCAAAGAGACAAAGGATCTGTACTCAGAAAACTATAAAATACTCATGAAAGAAATTGAGGAAGACACAAAGAAATGGAAAAACGTTCCATGCTCATGGATTGGAAAAACAAATATTGTGAAGATGTCAATGCTACCTAGAGCAATCTACACATTCAATGCAATCCCCATCAAAATACCATCCACTTTTTTCAAAGAAACGGAACAAATAATCCTAAAATTTGTATGGAACCAGAAAAGACCCCGCATAGCCAGAGGAATGTTGAAAAAGAAAAGCAAAGCTGGCGGCATCACAGTTCCGGACTTCCAGCTCTATTACAAAGCTGTCATCATCAAGACAGTATGGTACTGGCACAAAAACAGACACATAGATCAATGGAACAGAATAGAGAGCCCAGAAATGGACCCTCAACTCTGTGGTCAACTCATCTTTGACAAAGCAGGAAAGAATGTCCAATGGAACAAAGACAGTCTCTTCAACAAATGGTGTTGGGAAAATTGGATAGCCACATGCAGAAGAATGAAACTGGACCATTTCCTTACACCACTCACAAAAATAGACTCCAAATGGTTGAAAGACCTCAATATGAGACAGGAGTCCATCAAAATCCTAAAGAACACAGGCAGCAACCTCTTCGACCTCAGCCGCAGCAACTTCTTCCTAGAAACATCGCCAAAGGCAAGGGAAGCAAGAGCAATAATGAACTATTGGGACTTCATCAAGATAAAAAGCTTTTGCAAAGCAAAGCAAACAGTCAACAAAACCAAAAGACAACCAATAGAATGGGAGAAGATATTTGCAAATGACATATCAGATAAAGGGCTAGTATCCAAAATCTATACAGAACTCATCAAACTCAACACCCAAAGAACAAAGAATCCAATCAAGAAATGGGCAGAAGACATGAACAGACATTTTTCCAAAGAAGACATCCAAATGGCCAACAGACACATGAAAAAGTGCTCAATATCACTCAGTATCAGGGAAATCCAAATCAAAACCTCAATGAGATACCACCTCACACCAGTCAGAATGGCTAAAATGAACAAGTCAGGAAACGACAGATGTTGGCGGGGATGCGGAGAAAGGGGAACCCTCCTACACTGTTGGGAAAGCAAGCTGGTGCAGCCACTCTGGAAAACAGTATGGAGGTTCCTCAAAAAGTTGAAAATAGAGCTATCATATGATTCAGCAATTGCACTACTGGGTATTTACCCCAAGGATACAAAAGTAGGGATCCGAAAGGGCACGTGCACCCCGATATTTATAGCAGCAATGTCCACAATAGCCAAACTGTGGAAAGAGCCAAGATGTCCATCGACAGATGAATGGATAAAGAAGATGTATATATACACAATGGAATATTATGCAGCCATCAAAAGGAATGAAATCTTGCCATTTGCAACAACGTGGATGGAACTGGAGGGTATTATGTTGAGCGAAATAAGTCAAACAGAGAAAGACATGTATCATATGATCTCACTGATATAAGGAATTCTTAATCACAGGAAATAAATAGGGTTGCTGGAGTGGGGGGTGGTGTGGGAGGGATGGGGTGACTGGGTGATAGACACTGGGGAGGGCATGTGCTCTGGTAAGCCCTGTGAATTGTGCAAGACTGTTGAATCTCAGATCTGTACCTCTGAAACAAATATTGCAATATATGTTAAGAAAAAAAAAAAAGAAGGAGGGGAAGAATGAAGCAGGGGAAATCAGAGGGGTAGACGAAGCATGAGAGACGATGGATTCTGAAAAACAAACTGAGGGTTCTAGAGGGGAGGGTGGTGGGAGGATGGGTTAGCCTGGTGGTGGGTATTGAGGAGGGCACATTCTGCATGGAGCACTGTGTGTTATGCACAAACAATGAATCATGGAACACTTCATCTAAAACTAATGATGTAATGTAGGGGATTAACATAAGAATAAAAAAAAAAAAGATAAAGGAATCCAAGCATAGCACTAAAGCAAGCCATCAAACCACAAGGGAAGAGAGCAAGAGAAGAAGAAAGGAACAGGGAAAAACTACAAAAACAACCAAAACGCAATTAACAAAATGGCAGTAAGTACATACCTATCAATAAATTTAAATGTAAATATACTAAATGCTACAATAAAAAGACCTAGGATGACTGGTTTTAAAAAAACAAAAACAAGACCCATCTCTATGCTGCCTAGAAAAGACTCACCTCAAACCTAAAGACACATACAGACTAAAAGTGAAGGGATGGAAAAACTGCAAAGGGGAGGGAAAAAAGCTGGTGTAGCAATACTTATTTTAGAAAAAATAGATTTTAAAATGAAGATTGTCTTTCGTGTCCGAAGCATATGTTGCTGTGTGTTTGTGCTTATGGTTAAATCCAGTTTTTAAATTTTTTAGAATATTTGGTTGATAATAAAACCGCTTGCAGAATTTTTAACTTATTCCCAGTCTTAACTGTTATACTTATGATACTGTGTATGCATCCAGATTGAGCTTAACTATTTTAAGTTATGTGCTGTCCCACATACAAATATGTATGATATATAGTTCCTGCTTTCAGAGACTTCTTCCCTATTAAGGGAATTGCATAGCCAGTTCTTTATGAAACAAATCAATGTTGAAAGGGAAGGTAGTTAAGATTCATTTTGATTCATTTATCATTTAAGTTCTTATTCATCTTGGATTTCTCACAGTACTTCAAAATACTGCTTTATTTTGTTGCTGTGAGAATCCAGAGTATGAAGATATAACAGTAAAGTACAGTTTTTTCCCGACATAAATTTTGCATTATTTTAATTCCCCAATTGGGAGTGAAAGTATCATGAGGGTCAGGAATATCCTTCTTAATCAGTACCCAGACTTAGTGCTTGGCACATGGTGTACTAAAGTGAATAAAAGTCAAGTGACTCTGTGTTTAAGGTAGTCTCTCTAGAAATGGGATTTGGAGATTTGTCTGTTTTTATTTTTATGGATAAAAGAAGGTGGAGAATTGGGAAGTTTGTATCATTCTTTTTGTCACAGCCTTAACCAAGAAAATTTAGATTTAATAAATTCATAGATTTGTACCTTTTTTTCAGTGCAAGTATGTATTACTAATATAGATTATATTCTCTAGAGTAGTGACTCTTAAACTTTTAGAGGATTTTGTTAAAAACCATTTTTGAGAATATTATAAAAGTAGTAGACTATCTCCCCAATAAAATGTAGGAGGAAAATTTTGCATGTGATTTGAGGTAATTCAGATTCCCTAAGGCCCAATATATAGAAAAAAAAATATGTAGGGATATACACACATAACTTCATTGAGATATAATTCACCTACCATACAGTTCACCTATTTAAATTGTGTAATTTAGTAGTTTTTAGTACAGAGTTGTGTGACCATCCTTACAATCTTTATTTATTTATTGAAGTATAATTATACATTGTTAGTTTCAGGTGTATAGTATAATCAACAATTCTGTATATTAGTGCTCATCAAGATACATGTAGTCTCAGTCCCCTTTATTTATTTCCCACATACACCAACATACCTCCCCTCTTGTAACCACCATTTTGTTCTCTGTATTTAAGAGCTTGGGTTTTTTTAATCTCTTTCTTTTCTTTGTCCATTTGTTTCTTAAATTTCACACATGAGTAAAATCATGGTGTTTCTCTTTCTCTGTCTGACTTTAACTCAGCATCATACCCTCTAGGTCCATCCATGGTGTTGTAAATGGCACTATCTCATTTTTTTATGGCTAAATAATATTCCATTGTGGATATACATACCACGTCTTCTTTATTCATTCATCTATCAATGGCCACTTGGGTTGTTTCCATGTCTTGGCTATTATAAATAATGATGCAGTAAACACGAGAGAATATTTCAAATTAGTGTTTTCATTTTCTTTGAGTGAATTCCTACTAGTGGATCATATAGTAATTCTGTTTTTAATTTCTTGAGGAATTTCCATATTGTCTTCCACAGTGGCTACACCAATTTGCATTCCCAACAGTAGTGCATAGGGGTTCCTTTTTCTCCACATCCTTGTTAACACTTGTTATTTTTTGTCTTTTTGATTTTAGCCATTCTGACAAGTTATACGGTGATATCTCATTGTGGTTTCTCTTTCATTTCCCTGATGATTATTGGTATTGAACATCTTTTCATGGGTCTCTTGGCCATCAGTATGTCTTCTTTGGAAAATGTTCAAGTCCTCTGCTCATTTTTTTTTATCAGATTCTTTTGGTGTTGAGTTATATAGGTTCTTTATATGTTTTGAAAATGAGCCCCTAATTGGATGTATCATTTACAAATATTTTCTTTTCTTCAGTAGGTTACTTATTTGTTTTGTTGATAGTTCCTTTCACTGAACAAAAGCTTTTTACTATGGTGTAGTACCAGTAGTTTAATTTTGCTTTTGTTTCCCTTGCCAGAGGAGACATATGGAGAAAAATGTTACTATGGCCGATGTCAAATTACTGCTTTTGTTTTCTTCTAGGAGTTTTATGGTTTCAGGTCCCACATTTAGGTCTTTATTCCCTTTTGAGTTTCT
Organism: Mirounga angustirostris; assembly: GCF_029215605.1. NCBI lineage: Eukaryota > Metazoa > Chordata > Mammalia > Carnivora > Phocidae > Mirounga > Mirounga angustirostris. The sequence continues at coordinate 71,389,651 of NW_026991716.1, forward strand.
TTTGGGGTATGCTGTAAAAAAGTGGTCCAGTTTGATTCTTTTGCATGTTGCTGTCCAGTTTTTCTAGCACCATTTGTTAAAGAGACTGTCTTTTCTCCATTATATATTCTTGCCTCCTTCGTTATAGAATAATTGACCATATAAGTATGGGTTTATTTGAGCTCTGTATTCTGTTCTATTGATTTATGTGTCTCTTTTTGTGCCATTACCATACTGTTGTGTCTACTACGGCTTTGCGATATATCTTGAAATCTGGGATTGTGATAACTTCTAGCTTTGTTCTTTTTTAAGATTGCTTTGGCTATTCAAGATCCTTTGTGGTTCCATATATAAATATTGGGACTATTTTTCTAGTTCTCTGACAAATGCCATTGGTATTTTGATAGGAATTTACATTAAATCTTTAAATCTAGATTGCTTTGTAGAATATGGATATTTTAATAATACTGGTTCTTCCAATCCATGAACATTGAATATCGTTCCACTTATTTGTGTCATCTTCAGTTTCTTTCATCACTTTTATAGTTTTCAGAGTGCAGGTCTTTTACCTCCATTAAGTTTATTCTTATGTATTTTGTTCTTTTATGGTACAATTAGAAATGAGATTGTTTCCTTAATTTCTCTTTCTGCTACCTCATTATTAGTATAGAGAAATACACAGATTTCTGTATATTAATTATGTATTCTGTGACTTTACAGATTTCATATTTCAGTTCTAATAGTTTTTTGGTAGAGTCATTATGGTTTTTTATATATAGTATCATGTCATCTGCAAATAGTAAAAGTTTTACTTCTTCCTTACCAATTTGATGCCTTTTATTTCTTTTTCTTATCTGATTGCCGCAGGTAGGATTTCTAGTGCTGTGTTGAATAAAGGTGATAAGAGGTAATATCCTGTCTTGTTCTTGTTCTTCTTAGAGGAAAAGCTTTTACCTTTTCACCACTGAGTATGATGTTAGCTGTGGGTTTTTCACATATGGTTTTTATTTTGTTGAGGTATGTTCTCTCTGAACCTACTTTATTGAGAATTTTGATCATGAATAGATGTTATCCTTTATCAGATGCTTTTTCTTCATCTATTGTGATGACCATATGGAGTTTATCCTTCCTCTCAATGTGATATACACATTGATTGTTTTGCAAATATTGAATCACCCTTGCAGCCCTGAAATAAATCCCACTTGATCATAGTGAATGACATTTTTAATGTATTGTTGGATTCAGTTTGTTGATAATTTTTGCATCTTTATGTTCATCAGAGATACCTGTAATTCTCTTTCTTGTAGTGTCTTTATCTGATTTTAGCATCAGCGTAATGTTGGCCTCATAGAATGAATTGTTAGCTTTCCTTCCTCTTCTAATTTTTTGGAATAGTTTGAGAAGAATAGGTATTACCTCTTTATTAAATGTTTGGTAGCATTCACTTGTGAAGCTGTCTGGTCCGGACATTTGTTTGTTGGGAGTTTTTTTATTACTGATTCAGTTTCCTTACTAGTAATTGGTCTGTTCAAATTTTCTCTTTCTTCCTGATTCAGTTTTGGGAGGTGATATAATTCTAGGTTGTCCAATTTGTGGACATATAATTTTTTCATAATATTTTCCTATAACACCTTGTAGTTCTGTAGTGTTGGTTATTTCTTTTCTTTAATTTCTGATTTTGAGTCCCCCATTTTTTTTTTTTTTTTTTTTAATGAGTCTGGCTAAATGTTTGTCAGTTGTTGATCTTTTCAGAGAACCAGCTCCCGGTTTCATTTATCTGTTCTTTTGGGGTTTTTTGGGGTTTTTTTTGTTTTTTTGGTTTTTATTTTGTTTATTTTTGCTCTAATCTTTATTGTTTCCTTCCTTCTTCTGGTTTTGGGTTTTGTTTGTTCTTCTTTTTCTAACTCCTTTTTTTAAAAAGATTAATTTATATATTAGAGCACATGAGCAGGGGGAGTGGCAGAGGGAGAGGGAGAGAGAATCTCAGGAGATTTCCCGATGAGCACAGAGCCTGATGCAGGGCTCGATCTCACAACCCTGAGATATGACCTGAGCTGAAACCAAGAGTCAGACACTCAACTAACTGAGCCACCCAGGTGCCCCTTATTTTTCTAACTTCTTTAGGTGTAAGGTTAGGTTGTTTGAGATTTTTCTTACTTCTCCAGGTAGGCCTGTATTTCTATAAGCTTCCCTCTTGGAACTACTTTTGTTGCATCCCAAAGATTTTGGACCATTGTGTTTTCATTTTCATTTGTCTCCATGTTTTTTTTTTATTTTCTCTTTGATTTCTTGGTTGTCCCATTCATTATTCAGTAGCATGTTATTTAACCTCCATGTTTGTGCTCTTTCCAGATTTTTTCCTTGCAGTTGATTTCTAGTTTCATAGTATTGTGGTCAAAAATGGTGCATGGTGGGGCACCTGGGTGGCTCAGTCATTAAGCGTCTGCCTTCGGCTCAGGTCGTGATCCCGGGGTCCTGGGATCGAGTCCCATGTCAGGCTCCCTGCTCAGCAGGAAGCCTGCTTCTCCTTCTCCCACTGCCCCTGCTTGTGTTCTCTTGCTATCTCTCTCTGTCAAATAAATAAAATCTTAAAAAAAAAAAATGGTGCATGGCATGACTTCATTCTTTTTGATTTTTTGAGACTTGTTTTATGCCCTAATATGTGGCTCTTCTGGAGAATGTTCCATGTGCACTTGAAACAAATGTGTATTCTGGTGTTTTAGGATGGAATGTTTTGAATATATCCATTAGATCCATCTTGTCCAATGTGTCCTTCAAAACCACTGTTTCCTTGTTGATTTCCTTTTTGGATGATCTATCCATTGATGTAAATGAGATATTAAAGTTTCCTACTGTTACTCTATTACTATCAATTACTTTCTTTAAGTTTGTTATTACCTGCTTTATGTATTTGGGTACTCCCGTGTTGGATGCATAAATATTTACAATTGTTATATCTTCCTGTTGGATTATTCCTTTTTTTTTTTTTTTAAGATTTTATTTACTTATTCGACAGAGAGAGAGGGTGGGGGGGTGGGGCACCCACAAGTAGGCACAGTGGCAGACAGAGGGAGAGGAAGAAACAGGCTCCCTGCTAAGCAGAGAGCCTGAATGAGGGGCTCGATCCCAGGACCCTGGGATCATGACCTGAGCCAAAGGCCAACACTTAACCAACTGAGATACCCAGGCGCCCCTGGATTATTCCTTTTATGACTATATAGTGTTTTCCTGTGTCTCTTGTTACAGCCTTTGTTTAAAGTCTGTTTTGCCCAATCTAAATATTTTTACCCACTTTCTTTTCATTTCATTCGCATGATAAACGCTTTTCTATCCTGTCACTTTCAATCTGCGTGTGTCTTTAGGTCTGAAATGACTCTCTTGTAGGCAGTATATAGATGGGTGTTGCTTTTTTACCCCTTCTGTCACCCTATTCCTTTATTGGAGTGTTTAGTCTATTTACATTCAAAGTAATTATTGATAGGTATGTATTGCTGTTTTGTTGCTTGTTTTATGGTCTTTTTGTAGTTCTTCTCTGTTCCTTTCTTCTCTTGCTCTTTTTGCTCATGGTTTGTTTGCTTCCTGTAGTGATATACTTGGATTTCTTTCTATTTAATTTTTGCATATCTATTACCAGTTCTTGACTTGTGGTTACCATTAGGTTTGTATATAATATCTTATGCATATAGCAGTCTAAATTAAGCTGATGATCGCTTAAGTTTGAACGCAGTCCTTACTCCTCTTTTATGTTTTAAGTATATGATGTCATCCTTTTATTTTGTGAATCCCTTGACTGATTCTTATTGATATACTTATTTTTGTGGCTTTTGTATTTCCTACTTATTCCTGTTTATGGTCTTTCCTTTCTACTCATAGAGTCCCCTTTAGTATTTCTTGTAGGGCTGGTTTAGTGGTTATGAATTACTTTAACCTTCGTTTGGGAAACTCTTTATTTCTCCTTCTATTCTAAAGGATGGCCTTGCTGGATAGTCTATTCCTGGCTGCAGTTTTTTTCTTTCAGCACTTTGAATATATCATGCTCATCGTCTTCTGGCCTGCAGTATTTCTGCTAAAAAAATCAGCTGATTGCCTTATGGGGTTCCCTTGTATGTAACTGTTTTCATTTCTCTTGCTGCTTTTAAAATTCCCTCTTTAAGTCACTACTATTTGTCACTTTAATTACTATGTGTCTTGGTGTGGACCTCCTTGGGTGGATTTTGTTGGGGATTCTCTGTGCCTCCTGAATCTCAATTTCTGTTTCCTTTCCCCAGATTCAGGAAGTTTTCAGCTCATATTTCTTCAAATACATTTTCTGCTTCCCTTTTCTCTCTCTTCTCTTCTCTTCTTCTGGGATCCTTATAATGCAAATGTTATTACACTTCATGGTGTTACTGAGTTACTTAAGTCTATTTTCACTTTTTATTATTTCTCTTTTGCTCAGCTTGAGTGCTTTCCATTACTCTGTCATCTAGGTCACCGATCCGTTCTTCTGCTTCCTTTAGTCTACTATTCCATCTAGTGTATTTTTTTTTTTTCCCAGTTATTGAGTTCTTCATCTCTAATTGGTTCTTTATGGTTTTTGTCTCTTTGTTAAGGGTCTCATGAGGTCCTCCACTCTTTTCTTAATAATCTAGTGAGTATCTCTATGACCATTACTTTAAATTCTTTATCAGGCATGTTACTTACCTCTGTTTGGTTTAGCTCTCACTGTGATTTTGTCCTGTTCTTTCATTTGGGATATATTCCTCTGTCTCATTTTGTCTAATTCTGTGTCTAATTTATGTAGTAGGAAAGTTAGCTACGTCTTCTGCTCTTGAAAGTAGTGGCTTATGAAGAGGGCCTGTAGTGCCTGGTAGTGCATTGTTCTCTGTTGACTGGAACATGGTGCTTCAGGGGTGTCTCCTGTGTGTGTTGCATGTGCTGTTGTGACTGAGCTGCTTTTGCCTTCTGTCCATTCATCTGCTGTGGCTCTCCGCCTGTTGTGGGCAGGATTTGATCCTTTTGTTGTTAGTGAGCCTGTCTGTGGCCACCTTGGGCTTAACTTGAGTCAGAACAAATGTTTGCCAGAGATATGGTAGCACAGAGCTGTAGGAGAACATGAGGGCAGGGTGTGAGGTGTCAGCAAGGTTGGCAGCAACAGAAGGAGACCTGCAGCTGTTGGGAACAGAGGCACATGGGTTGGAGGGGACTGACCCACAGAAGCATGTGGGGGCGGGTCAGGTGGTTTTAGCAAGGTTTGCCCGGGTCTGCTGTGGGAGAAGATCTGGAGTGGGGTTCTGGCTGGTTGGGGTGTGTCTGCAGGAGAACAGGTGGGCAGGAGGCACTATTAGTAAGTTAGGTAGTAAGTGTTGGTACCCCACTGGTTCCTGCAGGTGTCTTTGTGTTTATGCTGGTGGGTGGGGGAGAGCAATGGTGCCTGCCAGCTCCTTTGTTCCTGGAGAAGTCTCCCAAAGATCCCTGCCCCTCCAGCACTTGCTTTGAGGTTAGTAAGCAAATCTCCCTCCCAGATACCCAGGCTTTTTTCAAACTGCTGCTTCTATGCTGTATCTCACTGGGGCTGTTTGTTGTGCTGTCTCTTTAAGGCTGGGTACTCAGTTTCCTCTCACCCTCGCTGTTCTCCCACAAGCCGCCTGATTTTTAAAGGACCAGGTTTTAAGCCCCGCTGATTGTAAGAACTCACAAAATTTGACCCCTCTGGTTTTCAAAGGCAAATATGGTGATTCATCTACCCCATGCAGGCTCCCTGGTGTGAGTCTGTTTGTCTCCTCTCTCAGGCCTGGGGTGTTCTTCCCTCCCAAGGAGAGTCCATGGATCCATTTAGCTCTCAACCTGTCACCACCCTTCCTACCTTCTTTGATATGGCCTCTTCTCTACACTTAGCTGTGGAAAGTTTGTTCTGCCAGTCTTCAGGTCATTTTTTTGAGTTATTTACATTGATGTGGCTATTATCTAGTTGTATCTGTGGGACAAAGTGAGCTTAGAGTTCTCTCACTCTGCCATCTTCCCTAGACGTCTCCTCTTTTCCTTTCTTGATGATATCCTTTGAAGCAGAAAGGTTTTTCATTTTGATGAAGTCCAGTTTATTTATTTTTTTGTCATTACTTGTGATGTCTTCTTTAGTGTTATTTCTAAGAAGACTGCCTACAAAAACTTACTCCTGTATTTATTCTAAGATTTTTATAGCTGTTACATTTGGATCTATCATCCATTTTGAGTTGATTTTCATGTAGATATGAGGAAGGAGTCAACATCTTTATTTTACATGTGGTTTTCTTTTTTTTTTTTTTAAGATTTTATTTATGTGACAGACAGTGAGAGAGGGAACACAAGCAGTGGGAGAGGGAGAAGCAAGCTTCCTGCTGAGCAGGGAGCCCAGTGTGAGGCTCAATCCCAGGACGCTGGGATCATGACCTGAGCCTAAGGCAGACACTTAACGACTGAGCCACCCAGCACCCCTACATGTGGTTTTCCAGTTATCCTAAAACCATTTGTTGAAGAGACTATTTTTACCTTTCATTTAATCATGTTGGCGTCCTCTGAGTCCCATTCTTAGACCCTCCTCCACATCCATCAATCTAGCTCTAAAGAAAGGTACAGCATTAGTTGAAACTCCTTCTGTCTGATTTTGTATCCAGGAAATTCTTAGATATATTCAAAGTCCTTTCAATAGATTAGATATATTGAAAGTCCTATAGGATACCAAAAAAGTGGAGGAGAAACCACATTGGGTTTTAGGTTGAGCGTAAGTTAAATCCTTATTACTACTCTGTTAGTTATCTAGTGCTGTATAAGAAATTTACCCCCAAAGTCAGGGGCCTAAGTCAGCGCGATTTATGTAGGTCATGAATTTGAGAGACTTAGTTATGTAGTTCAGCTCAGAATCTTTCATGAAGTCACAGTCAGTATGTTGGTACTGCCATCAGATCAAGGCATGCTTGGAAATGGAAGACCTGTGTCTAAAATGGCTCACTCATATGGCTGTTGGCAGAAAGCAGTAGTCCTTACCATGGGAACCTCTCCATAGGGCTCCTTTAAGTTCCTTTAAGTGTTCTCATCATGTGGCAACTGGCTTTCCCCAGAGCTAATGATTTTAGACAGGGTAAGGGAGGAAGCTGAAGTGCTTTTATGACCCGGTCTTAGCCATTACGCATTGTCACTTCTGCCTTGCTATTTTTGTCAGAACTGAGTCACCAGATCCACCCCAAGGGGCTGCAGGATTTGGAACCACTTTTTAAAATTAATATCGAAGAATGTGTGAACATGTTTTGTTTTTTTTTTTAAAGATTTCATTTATTTATTTATTTGAGAGAGAGAGAGAGAGAGAGAGAGAAACAGCATGAGAGGGGATAGGGTCAGAGGGAGAAGCAGGCTCCCCACTGAGCCGGGAGCCCGATGTGGTACTCGATCCCAGGAGTCCGGGATCATGACCTGAGCCGAAGGCACTCGCTTAACCAACTGAGCCACCCAGGCACCCATGTGTGAACATGTTTTAAACTACCATATGTATTTGTCTTTTTTATTAAAAGTAAGGTTTAATTCTGAAAAGCTAATGTTCCTTTATACTATATGCTCATTTGTTGCCTAATAAAATGAGATGATTTCCAAGTAATTAATATTTTTTCTTTTCTTTTTCTTTTTTTTTTGTTTTTTGCATGTCCTTGATGTTTCCAGTCCAACCACTTTTAGTGTATCTTAGTATCAGTACAAAGCAGAGGAGTATGTCTATCACAAATGTCATACCAGAAAATATAAGAAAAATAAATGATTTCTAAACTGAAATAAGTACCAAAATATTTCCTATTTTCTATCCCTTTGTTCTCATAGCCATTTTCCCGTCCCTGGGAAGGAGCATATGAGTAGTTACCTTTGAAGCTCTCTTTGAGTACTTCATGACTCTATATACTAGCTGACCAGTTTTGACCACTTTGAACTCAAGAAACATTTTAAAGTTAGCCAGTAGTTTTGTAGCAAGAGCATATGAGCCTGTTTTAATACTTTACTTTGTAACTTTGGTTCCTTCTGCAAACTTTTTTATAGGTAATGATTTTACATGACTTTGGAACTGGTCTCTAGTGGGACGCTGTGGGAGGATGAACACAGAAGAGCTAGAATTACTGAGTGACTCCAAATACAGAAACTATGTAGCTGCAATAGACAAAGCACTAAAGAATTTTGAATATTCCAGTGAATGGGCAGATTTGATATCAGCACTTGGAAAACTTAATAAGGTATGTCCATTTTACTCATTTCATAAAAAGTAAAAATCAGAAATCTGAGTTTATACTTACTGGATTTCTCTAAAGGTTGAAGTAAAGAATTGTAAAAACATAACAAAAGCTCAGAATTACTTTTGGTACTGCTATTTTACTTCATGAGTTGCCTACCTATATAGCCAGGCATATTTTTGTGGCCAAAACAACAACAGTACTTGAAAAATATAGTTATTCCATCATTGCTATTAAAAACACAAGACTAGGAAGCAAATATGCTAACTCCCGAGGGCTAACAAATTTCTGTAATTGATTATCAGATACGGTTCTGCAGTTCCTGACAGCAAAATTAAAAACTGTGTGTAGAATGTAGTAACTTCTCTGTCCTTTGTAAATGTCGTACATGTAGCAGTAAGGAAAATTTTGTATCCAGGAAATTCTTAGATATATTCAGTACTTTTTACAAAAGTGTCAAGTAGTCACTTAGGCCTTGGAGGTTCACCTTGAGTATTTCCCCTTAACATGTCTGGTTTTAATCCCCTGTTATAGTGGCATTATGAATCAACTCATAGTTTTAAATTTTAATGCTGTTTTTTGTTTGTTTCTTAGATCAAATTTTTCTCACCTCACACCTATAGTTTTGGAGGGTTTTTGTTTTTTGTTTTTTTGTTTTGTTTTGTTTAACAGTTGTTCTTGAATTGGGATGCTTTTAAATATTAAATGGAGTGGAGAAGATAGGAAATGAGAGCTCTCCTGGTAACTTTTAACATCAAACAGCTGAGCATACAATTATTAGTAAAGAAATTGTCTTAAAATACTTTCCAAGGACACTACTGTTCAACCTCATACATACTATGCGTAATTACTTTTGTATCTTCAAAAAAAAATAAAAACTTTCATTTTTAATGTGCCAAGGACTTATTGTAAAATTAGATGCACAAACTTCTGTTTGACATGTTAACTTCTAACATTTATCATTTGTGGTTTGATAAATTCTCAGATTTTTTACAGTAGCCTCAAGAAATTGCATTCAAAAATATGAATATGCTTAAAAGTATTTAGGTTCTTTTTTGTTCTGAAGAGTCTCTTTCTGAAAACTTACTAGGAACTATGTTTAAAAGTAATTTATTAAATTGTGGAAATTAATATACATAACTGATTACATAATCAATATTTATAAAAACATTTTACTGTATCCAGATAATACAAAGTAGGATATGCAAGTCATTGAAAAAACTTACTTTAAGTTGAGAAACAGGCAAGGATTGTATGTTCTATATGTAATATAAATTTGTTGACCATAGTCTAAATACATGTTTTAATATAAAATTTTATTGTTTATTAATATACTTAATTTTTACCTCATTTATATAAGTTTTTCAACTTCAAAATACTTTTAGAAAATGGTGCCATATTTTACTTTTTAAATTTTATTTGGTATTGATAGAATTTTTTTATGAAAACATTTTGTGTTACAGATCATTAAGTTTTCTGCAGAAGTAATTATACTTGTCCTTAAAATATATGTAAATATTGGAGTACCTAACTGGCTCAGTTGAAAGAGCATATGACTCTTGATCTCAGGGTCTTGAGTTTGAGCCCCACGTTGGGTGTGGAGATTACTAAAAAGATAAATTAAAAATATGTAAATATTGACTCTTGGCTACTGTGTTTAAAATTCAAATTAATATTTTGGAAATGGAAGCAGCTAGTTGAAAAATATTTTTTAAGGGCTATATTCTTACTGGTATTTTGCCTTTAATTTGCTTTTCATTTATAGATTTAATTTTATTTACATTCATTACATCCAACTTAAAACTGAATTAAAAGCTTGTAGTGGGAAGAACATTGAAAATGGTATATCTAAGTGGACCTCAGCTAGAGCCTGCGGTTTTTTTATAAACTGGAAAATCTAGTCCTGACTTTTCTACTGCACTGCCTTTGGCAGGTCATTTTATATATTTTATTATTTTTATTATTTTTATTTTTTGGTCATCTTATATATTTTAACTTTAGTTCTTTGTTTTGTAAAATAAAGGACTTCTTTTATATTTCTTCGAAATTCCAATTCTAGCATATTTTACTGTTTTCATTCTGAGTTTATTTTGTAATTTTCTATCAGCACTTTACTATAATACTTTGAAGAACTTAGTTATAACTTCTTTTTTTTACTTAAATAGCTAATCTCCTTTGGGTGGTTTGTAAAATAGAATCTTCTATAAATTCTACCTTATTATCTCTAAAGAAATGTTATGTTTGAATAAATACAGTTGTATTTGGTCCACTTGGGAAATTAAGTTAGTAAAAACAAATGGGCAATTATAATCTTAAGTAGATTCTTTTAAGCATTAGAATTCCTTGCTGTCATATGATATACTAAAGCAATGGTTGTCCCTCTTCCCAACTACATTATTTATGTTGAGATCTGTTTTCCTTCATATCTTTCAAACAGTGTATCAGAAATAGATTGTAGGATAACTGTCATTAAAGATTTGCAAAAATTAGGGCGCCTTGGTGGCTCAGTTGGTTAAGCAACTGCCTTCAGCTCAGATCATGATCCTGGAGTCCCTGGATCGAGTCCCGCATTGGGCTCCCTGCTCAGCAGGGAGTCTGCTTTTCCCTCTCCCGCTCCCCCCTTTTGTGCTCTCTCTCTCTCTCATTCTCTCTCAAATAAATAAATAAAATCTTTAAAAAAAAAAAAAAGATTTGCAAAAATTAAATCATTGCCTCTCTTCTGAACAAATTTGGCAAAATATTATGATTTTTTTAATAAAAATATTTCTGTTAACATGTAGTGGGTTTTTTTCACAAAATAATTTTTTTACATCCTCAGTTTTAATTTTAAATATGGCATATACTGATAGATATAACTGACTAAGACAAGAATTGTTAGGCACCCTTTATAATTTTTTAGAGTGTAAAGAAGTCCCATAGGATTTTTGATAATTCTGTGCTAGAAAATGGAAATAAAAGATAAAATTTGTTTTTCTCAACTGAATTAAAATGTTTTCTTCAAGGTTTTACAAAATAATGCAAAGTACCAAGTAGTACCCAAAAAGCTGACCATAGGCAAACGCCTAGCTCAATGCCTACATCCAGCATTACCAGGTGGAGTTCATCGAAAGGCACTTGAAACATATGAAATTATCTTCAAAATCATTGGACCTAAGAGACTTGCCAAAGATCTTTTTTTATACAGGTAAGAATTATTTTATTATTTATGTATAAATAAAAAACATTTTTAACTGTTTTATGTTTTGTGCAGTAAAAGCTAAAATATTGAAAACTCCTTAATGGAAGTTTTTAGATATCAATGTCAAATATTTCTATAGTGAAGTGCTTCAGAAAAATTTAGGATATTCCTTAATGTAAGATTTTTTTCTTCTATGTCATTTATGAAAAGTTTTTGTTTAAAATTGTTGAGACTACACTACTTTCTGCCTTTTTAAACTTGAGGACTACACTGAGAAAAAATAAGATACCTTTATCTCTCAGCAGCTTTCAATGTAGTTGACTGTCTTTACCTGCAAAAGTCTTTTTCTGTTGGTTTATATTCTGCAGTTTACTTTCTCAGTCTTCATATGGAGATATGGAATTTCTTAAAGCTTGCTTAGTCTCACGTTTTCACTTTATATTCTTTTGTTGGGTGAGCTTATCCACACCTGTGGTGTATCCTTTAAGTGCGGACTCCCAACTTGGTATCACCAGTGTTGGCTTCTGCTTTAAACTTCTGGCTTACTTGTCATCTCTGTGTGGTTCTATAAAAGCAACTGGAAGCTGTTGGAAGCTCACCCTCTTCCAACCTAACCTCATTTTCTATAAACCCAGCCTTCTGCGAGTGCACTAAAGTTCAGTAAATGGCACCGTTTTCCATTCATTTATACAAGCCTGAAATCCAAGGGTTACACTTAGTATCTTGTTTTCTTTGCCCATATTCTTCTTCCTCCCATGAACGGTCTGTCACCAAGAGTTTTGTTTCTTAGTGGTAAAGAACAGAAGTTTTAGAATCAAAATGGTCTGTGTTTACCACTCACCGGCTCTGTGATCTTGGATCATTTTCTTCACCTCTCTGTGCATATTCTCATTTGCAAAATGAGAATAAGATTACCAGTTTCACAGGATTGTTAGTAGAATTAAAAATGTAAACACGTATAAAGTACTTAGAACAATGCAGCATATGAGAAGTGCTCAATAAATATTAGCTATTGTTCTGATAGATGTTCCAGTACATCTACTTCTTTCCATCCTCACTGGCAGCATCTGCTGTAATGTCACTGGCCTCCTAACATGCACATAATATTGTTCTTATCCTTTTATACCCTTTTCTCTACACAGTACCAGAGTAAACTTTTTAATACATTAAATAGATGTCATTCTCCTGCTAAAAACCTCCATTGACTTCTTCCGTTTACTTAAAAGTAAAATTCAAAGTCCTTACTATGGCTTCTAAAGTTTTATATACTTTGGCCCTGCCTGTCTCAATTACGTCCAGCTCCTACCACTTTCCACCCAATGTACTCCATTCTGTGACACAGGTCTCTTTGTTTACTCTTCCTCATTTTTTTGTTTGTTTCCCTCACCCTGTCATGCTATAATCCAGGTCTCTGATTAAATATCAAATCTCGGGGTGCCTGGGTGGCTTAGTCGTTAAGCATCTGCCTTTGGCTCAGGTCGTGATCCCAGGGTCCTAGGATCGAGCCACGCATCGGGCTCCCTGCTTGGCAGGAAGCCTACTTCTCCCTCCCCCCCCACCCCCCCGCTTGCGTTCCCTCTCTTGCTGTCTCTCTCTTTGTCATTAATAGGTAAATAAATAAAGAGCAAATCAGAGAAAACTTGCCTAGTTACCCTATCTGTAAGAGCCTTTCCTCTACATCTTTGTCATTAGTACCCTGTAGTTTTACTGTGATGTATTTAGAGGGAGGTATCTTTTTATTTATCCTGGTTGGGATTCATTGGGATTTTTAACTCTGTGAATCAGTAACTTTCATCAATTCTGAATCTCTTCAAATTGCCTTTACTCCATCTGTTCTCTCTCCCACTTTTGGAACTATGTGTAAGCATGTGTTAGATCTTCTCACTCTGGCTTCCACATCTCTTATCCTCTCTTCCTTGTTTTCAAACCTCTTCTCTGTGTTGCATTCTGGGTAATTTCCTCCTCCCAGCTTCCAGATCACTAATTCTCTCTCTTTTTTCATATATATGTGAAATTTTTTCTCATCCTTATTGAGATGTAGTTGGCATACAACATTGTATAAGTTTAAGGTGTACTACATATTTGATATATGTATATACTGTGAAATGATTACCATAAGTTTAGTTAACACATCCATCATAACCTCAGTTAGGATTTTTTTTCTTACAATGAAAACTTTTAAGGTCTACTCTCTTAGCAACTTTCAAATACACTATTGTTAACTGTAGTCACCATCCTGTACCTTATATGCCCAGAACTTATTTATCTTGTAACTGAAATTTGTACCTTTGCCTACTTTCACCCACTTCTCCCCACCCACCCCAGGCAACCACCATTCTCTTCTCTGTTTTTATGCATTTGGTTTTCTTAGATTCCATATTTAAGTGAGATCATATAATATTTGTTTTTCTCTTATTTATTTCACTTAGCATAATGCCCTCGAGGTCCATCCATATTGTCACAAAAACAAGTTTCTTTTTTTAATGACCAATTAATACTCCAGGGAGAGAGTGTGTGTGTGTGTACATACACATGCACAAGCACATGTGACAGTTTATCTGTTCATATGTCAATGGATAGAAGTTGTTTCCATGTCTTGGCTATTGTAAATAATGCTGCAGTAAACATGGAGTGCAGATACCTCTTCATGGTCATGATTTCATTTCCTTTAGATATATATCCAGAAGTGAGACTTCTGGATCATATTGTAGTTCTATTTTTAATTTTTTGAAGGACCTCCATACTATTTTCCATAATTACTGTACCAGTTTGCATTCCCTCCAACAGCATACAAGGGTTCTCTTCACATCCTTGCCAGCATTTTGTCATCTCTTGTCTTTTTGATAATAGCCTTTCTAACAGTTGAGAGGTGATACCCCATTGTGTTTTTGATATGCATTTCCCTGGTGATTAATGATGTTGAGCACCTTTTCATGTACTTATTGGCCATTCCAATATCTTCTTTGGAAAAATGTTCAGGTCCTTTGCCTGTTTTTTAATTGGATTATTTGACGCTTTTTGCTATTAAGTCACATGAGTCCCTTAAATTAGTTTTGGATATTTATTTTTTATCAGATAATGTGGTTTGCAAATATTTTCTCTCATTCTATAGATTACCTTTTCATTTTATTGATCACCTTTTACTGTGCAGTAGCTTTTTAGTTGAATATAGTCCCAGTTGTTCATTTTTGCTTTTGTTGCTTGTGCGTTAGATTTCATATCTAAAAAATCAATGCCAAGACCAATGTCAGGAAGCTCCTATGTTTCCTTCTAAGAGTTTTATGGTTTCTGGCCTTATATTTAAATCTCTACTCCATTTCAAGTTAACTTTTGTATGTGGCATAAGGTAGGGGTCTAGTTTCATTCTTTTGCCTATGCATATCCACTTTCCCTCTTTCACTCTTGATGTTGGTACCTCAGACCTTATTTTTTTCCTTTGATCAATCTTGTCGTGGGTTTATCAGTTTTGTTAGTCTTTTTAAAAACAAACTTTTAGGGGCACTACGGTGGCTTAGTTAAGCAACCCACTCTTGTTTTTGCCTCAGGTCATGATCTCAGGGTCATGGAATGGAGCCCCATGTCTGACTCCATGCTCAGTGCAGAGTCTGCTTGTTTCTCTCCCCCCCACCACCATCTCTCTCTCTCTCAAATAAATAAATAAAATCTTTGAAAATAAATAAATAAAAATAGAAACAAACTTGGGACACCTGGGTGGCTCAGTTGGTTAAGCATCCAATTCTTGATTTCGGTTCAGGTCATGATCCCAGGGTCCTGTGATTGAGCCCCACATCAGGTTCCCCACTCAGTGAGGAGTCTGCTTCTCTCTCCCTATCTCTCTCCCCTCCACTTCCTCTGTGCCCCTTCCCCTGCTCATGCTGTCTCTCTAAAATGAATCAATCTTTTTTTTTTTTAAAGATTTTATTTATTTGAGAGAGAGTGAGCAAGAGAGAGAGCACAAACAGTGGGAGCAACAGAGGGAGCAGGAGAAGCAGGCTCCCCACTGAGCAGGGAGCCCTGTGCAGGGTTTGATCCCAGGACCCTGGGATCATGACCTGAGCCAAAGGCAGATGCTTTAACCAACTGAGCCACCCAGTCAACCCTAAAATAAATAAATCTTAAAAAAAATAAAAACAAACTTTTAGCTTTCCTGGTCTGCTGTACTGTACATATATGTTTTATCTTTAAATTCTGCATCAGTGTCTTAAAAAACACTATCTGAACTCAGTAACAGGCTATTTTTAATAGTAATAAATACTGCTTTTCAAAGAACAGCACTTGAAAAGCCACAAATTTCTGAATCAGTATTGCATGTAATTCTCTAATAACTGATAGATTTTCCTTTCTTTTTTTTTTTAAATCTTTTATTTAAATTCAATTTAGTTAACATATAGTGTATTATTAGTTTCAGAGGTAGTAGATTTTTCCTTTTTAATGCAAGACTTTTATAACTCAGGCTTGCTATTTTTCAACTCATCGATAACACAAATTTTACCTTACGAAACTGTTGCCAATTGGCTTAGTTGGTAGAGCATGCAACTCTTGATCTTAGGGTTGTAAGTTCGAGCCCCATGTTGGGTATAGAGATCACTTTAAAAATAAAATCTCAAAAAGAGAAAGAGAGAAGTTATAGGAGGAGGAAAAAAAGGAAAATGGATGAAGCAGGACCCTGGCAAAAGCTGGTATTGGGCCCTGGCACTTATGGGGGAAGGTAGCTTTGAGGAGGCTTCAACTATAAATTTAGATCAGACTACCTAAAATTGGAGGCAGAAAAGTGGGAAACTGAGGGAGTTCTCTCTTGAAGACCTCTATTTACTATATAAGCTAGGAGCAAGGGATTCTTAATGTATTTGCTAAGCACTTAAGTGCAAGAGGACGTGATGCTAGGACGTTAGGATACAGAAACAAAAAGATAGTCATGGTCCCTTGCTTTCTGATATTTACAGAACTACCTATTAGAATTGTTTAATAAGTACAGAATTACTTGAATAAGTAAGTATTGGGTACTATGGGAACACAAAATAGGGAGCCTAACCTAGTCTAATTAGAAGACAGTCTCCTCCAGGAAATGGCTTAGGCTAATTTCTGAAAGTCTAGGGGTCACCAGACAACAAAAAGTATGTAAGTAAAGGAGCAGGAATTGAACCTGTCAGAGCATCGTGTAGAAAGGCCTGGACACTAAAAAGAGCATGGAAGGTTCTAAAACAAACCTGAAGGGAATTCTTCAGTATAGCTGGAGCAGAAGGTGCAAGAGCAAAATTGGTGAGCTGTATGTGGTCTGTACAGAGGTATGTAGTAGCAAAATGTCAAAAAATGGTAAAAGCTACATTAAACTAGACTGTATCTGAAAGGCAACAGGAAACCAATGAAAGGTTTTACTGAGAACAGGTGCTTTGGGGAAATACCAAAGCAGTACCTGGTAAGTCAGGGTGATTGAGCTCTATATAATGGTTGTGTCTTCTAAGGAAAAGTCTGGTAGTGATGGAGATAATTTACAGTATTAAAAATATCTAGAAGAGTGACTCGGAGAGAAAACTTAGTGATTGATGACAAGTTAGAGGCAATTTTTTAAGAGTCAAGGATCACTCCTAAATTTACAGCTTTTTGGTCAACCAGATGGATGGTGATGCCATATTTTGAAATTGTGAAATTTGAAGACTTTGTCAAAGTCTAGTCTAGCCACTGGGTTTATGAGTATGAAGCTTAGGTGAGAGACCTGAGTTGATTAAATGGATATAGAAGTCATCAATATAGAGGATCTCATTTTGAGTTGATCAGTAGAAATTATTATTTCATCAAAATTTAAATCAAGATTTATATTTATATATATAGGTACATATGAATTAATATTTTGTAGTTAAAGTGCTTCTCCCCACCCCCTTTTGTTTCTATTTTTTAAACAGTTCTGGGTTATTTCCTCTTCTTGCGAATGCTGCCATGTCTGTGAAACCAACATTGCTAAGTTTGTATGAGATCTATTACCTGCCTTTGGGTAAAACACTGAAGCCTGGTCTACAAGGATTGCTAACTGGTATTCTGCCTGGCTTAGAAGAAGGATCGGAGTACTATGAGAGGTAAGGTGGTGCTGTTATTGGTGCAGCTAAGTAAGCAAAGTCATAGATTTGTCAGTAAGCATCCTTGGATTAATAATGTTTTAACATCACAAAAATTAATTATTCTAGACACTTCAATATATGACCTGAAAGTTTCTATAACAACAAAAAAAATTATTTTAATATATGTAGTTTGTGTATTGCACTGAAAATATAGGTAGGTAATAAGAGCACAGACTTGGGAGGTAGATGGACTGGGTTCAAATCCTGGCTCGACAGACACTGGACAGCTTAGGAAAGCTTTTTCAGCATTTCAGAACTTTATTCAGTTTCTTCATCTGTAAAACAAACATAATACTCCATTCTGTTACTGTAATAATGAAATCACTTAGTCTAGTCGTTAGCACATATAAGTCACTCAAAAAACTGCAATCCATAATTTAAGATAATAATATATAGGAACTTAAATTAAAAAAGAATGGGAAATTGGACCATGTGCCAACAGTTTTTAACTTACTAGTGGTGGAAAAGAGCCTAACACCAACTACAGTGCTGTTTCACTAGCTGTGACATGATGCTCTTGATATTTTAACTTTTTAAAGAAAATGAATTAATCTGTTTTGGAGCCTATTACTACTTCTTAGGAAGTTTATAGTTATAGACAATGCATGATGGCATTAACTATCTTTAGTAGCTTGTTACTGATATTCTTACCACAGAGGAAATTGTGAGTTGAGGTGGCAAAAACAGAAAATGCCAAGCTTATTTTATGAGTACACTTAATGATTTAAATTTAAATAATTTATTCTGATGCACTGACCAGCTACTCTGTTTTATTGTGGTTCATATGTTCCTATAATGCGGTAAGAATCTAATCCTGAAAACACTGGATTACCTTCCTAAGCTACTTGGAGAAAATATAATTTTTGTCTAAAAACTTTCTTTTGTTAACTTTTTTACTTGCTTACAATTTTAGAAACATACGACAATTTCATTTAGTATATAACTGAGTTGTGTTTCTAATTGTTATATTCTAAGGGAAACACTTTATAAGTCTGCTAGTCACAATTAAAAATTTAACATAATAATGATTTTTATGAGTGTGGTAGCCTATGATTTGCCTCGTTACGTGTCTTAGTCCGTTTGAGCTGCTGTAACAAAATACCACAGTTTGGGTAGCTTTATAAACAACAAATTTGTCACAGTTCTAAAGGCTGGAAGTCCAGTATCGGTATCAACAAGGTCATGTTCTGGTGAGGGGCCCTCTTCCTGGTTCATAACTGAAGCCTCCTCTCTGTGTCCTCACACGGTGGAAAGGACTATGGAGTTTCTGTGGGATTTCTTTCATAAGAACACTAATCTCATTCATGAGAGTTCCACCCTCATGACTTAAGCACGTCCCAAAGGCTCTGCCTCTCTTGATGTCATCGTTTTAGGGGGATAGGGTTTTAACATGACTTTTGAGGAGACACAAACATTCAGACCATAGCATTATGTTTTAGTAGTTATTCTACACAAATTCTAATAAAGGGATTTATAAACATGTTCTTTTAATCCATAGATCTATTAAGGCCAGAAGGGAGTATAGTGTTAGGTTAAATCATATAGCAAGTAAACAGTAGAACGCATCATCAGATTCTTTTGATTCTGACTCTACTACAGTGTAATAAATTTTTAGGTGTTATGTTTTTCTATGCTTGAAACAAATCAAATATAATTTATTTTTTTTTTTTTTTAAAGATTTTATTTATTTATTTGAGACAGAGAGAATGAGAGACAGAGAGCATGAGAGGGAGGAGGGTCAGAGGGAGAAGCAGACTCCCTGCTGAGCAGGGAGCCCAATGCGGAACTCGATCCCGGAACTCCAGGATCATGACCTGAGCCGAAGGCAGTCGCTTAACCCACTGAGCCACTCAGGCGCCCAAATGTAATTTATTTTTAAATGTAGTCCTTAATAAAGCAATAATGCATCTTTGATTTTGTTATAGGTCTGATTCATTAAAGTTTTATGAATTACAGGATGTGAGGAAATCTGGCTGTGACATCTGTCACCGGTGCATTGATCACTAGGGTTGATTCAACTGACCTGGCTGACTAGGCAGGTGGCCCCTTCTTCCTTCACTGTTCCATGTGTGTGCCTCCTGAAGCTGTATGCTTGATCAAAGTAGACAACCTTCCACAATAGAGGAAGACCATTCTTCAGTCAAGGCTATATGAATAGCTGTGCTCCCCTGCTAGAATCTCCAACAAAGTTTCAAAGTTATTGTGAATTACATAATATGATTTCAAAGAGAAGGAAACATTTGGAAAACGTCCTTTAAGAATTCATGGGGTGGGGAAGAAGGGGCCCATTTGGTTAAGTGTCCGACTCTTGATTTCAGCTCATGTCTTGATGTCAGGATTGTGAGTTCAGGCCCCACATTGAGCTCCATGCTGGGTGTGGAGTCTACTTAAGGGAGGGGTGCACCTGGGTGGCTCATTCGGTGTCCCAACTCATAATTTCTGCTCAGGTCATGATCTCGGGATGTGAGATTGAGCCCCAGGTTGTTGGGCTCCAGAGGGAGCCTGCTTGAGATTCTCTTTCTTCCTTTCTCTCTGCTACTCCCCCTGTGCACACATGCAGTACACATGTGCATGTTTTCTCTCTCTCAAATATTTTTAAAATTTTTCATAGAGGGGTACCTGGGTGGCTTAGTCGGTTAAGCATCTGGCTCAGCTCAGGTCTTGATCTCAGGGTCATGAGGTCAAGCCCCATGTTGGGCTCCAACACTGGGTGTAGAGCCTCCATTAAAAAAAAAAAAAAGAATTTCATAGAAATGCAACAGAAAATACATTCTGCTGTAGGATTACTGGTAACTAAGATGTATAGGACTAGGGGTGTTTTGTTGTTATCTTCATTTTACAGATCAGGACACGGAACTGAAGAAAGATTAAGTGACTTTTCCAAATTACACAGCTAGTAAATGGGGGAGCCATGGCTGAAATCCAGTCCTCTGAAGTATACAGTTCTAGTCTGTCACACTTGTCTCCAGGGCAAAGCATGGAACAACAGTGGGAATGCTTTCATACATTCTGGAGGAGAAGAATTTCTTTTTAACAACGTGAAACTAAATGCTTGTTTTCTTAAGCCCCTTTGTTTTGTATCTCAGAACAAACACCTTGTTGGAAAAGGTTGCTGCTGCCGTGGACCAGTCAGCCTTCTACAGTGCCCTCTGGGGTAGTCTCCTCACCAGTCCTGCTGTACGGTTACCAGGAATCACATATGTTCTCGCCCATTTGAACAGGAAGCTTTCCATGGAAGATCAACTTTATATAATTGGCAGTGATATTGAGCTAATGGTACGTCTATGTATGGTTGCTCACGTAACATACTTCTTCCGAGCCAGGCACACTATTCCAGACAGATAGTGAGAATTGTGCCACGAACAGAGTTCCTGTTTTCATGGAACTCACAGTTTTCATCAAGGAAACTTAAAGACCAAAGTAGTCACTAAGAATTGTTTTTAAAAGCTTCAAAAAATTTTTTTCATGGGGAAGGAATTGTAGGTTATATGTTATCTCCAGCTGCTACTCAAGCAAATAAATGGTCTTTATTACCATCTTTATAACTGATCAGACCACTATTAACATAGCCACATTAATTATGTCATTCCAAAGGGGACCTTCTCCTCAGTCATAGCTTTCATTATAGGAATGATGGATTTTCAACAAAGTGACAGCCAGATTCTGTATGGAATTTGCACAAGAAGATATAGTACCAAAGGAGATGGTGAAAGATAGTACCCAAAAAATCACATTGATTGCTTATACTTTTTAATTTCTAGATTAAGAACAGAGGGAAACCTTTTATCTCTGTAGAGTGCTATATTGTGAAAATTAGCAAGGAGTAAAAAACAAACCTTCAACGGTCACTATGAAAAGTTTTTTTTTGTAATTATGGTTAATCATCCTGCACTTTTTTCCCATATGATTATGAAGAGACTGAGATTTTTATGCAGATTTTTGGTTACATTTATTAAACTATAATTAATGTACACTGAAAATAAAATCTTGTGTGTACAGTAGTATGAATTTTGACAAATGCCTACAGTCGAGTAACCAATACTATAATCAAAATAAAGACTATTTACATCACTCCAAAAGTTCTTCTGGGGCCCTTTGTAGTTATTTCTCTTCATACTCCCAGGCCCTTGTGAACACTGGTCTGATTTCTGTTCCTATGTTGTACTTTTTCCAGAATATTATATAAATGGGATCATACAATATAAAAAAGAACTACACCAGGATACCAATTTCATATATCAGATTGGCAAAAATGGAAACACACACACACACACACACACGGGTAAACATGGAAAAACAGAAATTGTCACACAAAGCTGGTGGGAATATAAATATATATAACCTTAATGGAATGCATTGCATTATTTATACTGCAAATGCATATACCCCAAGACCCAGCAGTTCTATTTTAAGGGATTTATCCTACATGGGTACTTGTACATCTGTATATTGTAGCATTATTTACAATAATAAATATTTACAAACAGCATAAATATCATTAGAAGCCTATTAAAAAATTAGGATTCATCTATGAAATAGTCTTTAGCCATGAAAAAATAGTGAAGCTGTGTATGTAGTATTAAGGAAAGATCTCCAAAATCTATTATTAAAAGAAAAAGGCAAAATTTGGGATATATGCATGTGTGTTTTTATTTACTTATATTTGTAGGAAATATTCACTAGTTATACTGGTTGCATGCAAAAAGGAAATTGAGTGGTTGGGAGACAAATATGGAAGAGAACTTTTTGCTGTATATACTCTATTGTGTGCCTTAATTTTTTTTAAACCATCATAATATATTTACCTATTCAAAATAATGTAAATACATTTCATCAGTGATAAGAAACTGAGAAGGATACTTCTGTCTATTGGAGAAAATGAAGCATTCCACTTGCATGGTAAATCTTTCCCAGTGTAACAGGCAATAGATATTAAAGGCTCTCTTTATTTCAGGTAGAAGCAGTAAGTACTTCAGTGCAGGACTCAAGTGTACTTGTACAGAGAAGCACATTGGACCTCATACTCTTCTGTTTTCCATTCCACATGAGTCAGGTAAAACATTAATAATGACATTAATATAAGGAATTCTTTGGAAAACCATAGATTCCTGATGTATAGTTATTTTTTAAGTTGGATTTAAGTTGAATTCTTTTGTTTTATGAATTGGTAAGTACAATACATACTATGTAGAATACATGCAGGGCTTGAACTCACAACCCTGAGATCAAGACCTGAGCTGAAATCAGGAGTCGGACACGTAACCAACTGAGCCACCCAGGAGTTGTGAACAAGTTCCTTTTTTAAGGAGTAGAATTTGTAGGGTCACCTGGGTGGCTCAGTTGGTTAAGCGTCTGCCTTTGGCTCAGGTCATGATCCCAGGGTCCTGGAATTGAGCCCTACATCAGGCTCCCTGCTCAACGGGGAACCTGCTTCCCCCTCCCCCTCTGCTTCTCCTCCCCCCAACTCATCTTCTCCTTCTTTCTCAAAGGAAATAAATAAAATCTTAAAAAAAAAAAAAAAAAAGTAGAATTTATGGAAATTTTGAAAAAAAGTTTATTGATTTGCATAAGAACATGGAAATTAAAATAGATTTTTCAGGGGCGCCTGGGTGGCTCAGTCGTTAAGCGTCTGCCTTCGGCTCAGGTCATGATCCCAGGGTCCTGGGATTGAGTCCCGCATCGGGCTCCCTGCTCGGCGGGAGGTCTGCTTCTCCCTCTCCCACTCCCCCTGCTTGTGTTCCTGCTCTCGCTGTCTCTCTCTCTGTCAAATAAATAAAATCTCTAAAAAATAAAATAAAATAAAGTAAAATAGATTTTTCATACCTTTAAAAAAAGTTCTAACCTATAAAAAACAAGAGGTAATCATTGCTAGCTCTGAGTGACGCAGGACTCTGTGACCCAGGCCTTCTACCCAGCTGTTATCTCTGTCCTGATGTAATTTACCTTTTCTTAGTTTGGCGATTTGGTGATTTATGTCAGACCCGTAGCAGAGTTCAGTTTGAAAGCCAAATATTCAGTCACTGTGACAGTCTCTAGTAGTTTTATTACAAATGAGAACAGTTAACAAATCATGAGTGAAGTGTTTCATTGGTGGAAATGTAATCAATGTCTTCATTTTTAAAGAGGTGGTCTAAACTTTGATAAGGAGTTATGTAGAACACCAATATGTGAACATTCAGAATGGAAGAACAAAAGTAATAAGATATGGAAAATTTCTACCTTGGAAAAAGATATTTATTTCTAAAAAGTCATTAGCAGAAAAGACTATTATTTTGGGTTTTTGTAAGAACTATGGTTAGTAGATAACTAATGAATTTTCATTATGATCTGTCATGCTCACATTTTTCTTTATTACTTTATTCAGTTTGAAATTGAATTATTAATAATTGAAGAATTTTACACGTCATTGCCTGTAGTCCCTAATTGGGACATAAACTGTCCCCATTTTCTGTTTTTGAGATTTTCCATCCTTAAACCAGAGGCTTTTACTCTGCCTCTGGCTTTTCATAGAAACACCTGCTGGGACATAAGTCTAGTCTAAACTTACCAGTATAGGGGTGGGCAAACAGCTTGTCAGGTAGTGTAATGAGTTTGACTTTTTTAAAGACTCATAAAAGAAAGCAAAGAAGAATATGCTAAAGTAATGTATATGGCTCAAAAGCCTAAAATATTTATTACCTGGGTCTTTATTGAAAAAAATGTATTGACCTTTACTCTTAAACTTTCCCATTGTTTTCTTCCCTTCCAAGCATTTAACGTTATTAGTCTTTCAGTATACTGATAGGTGACTTCAGCAAGATCTGAGGGATTAAGTCATGGTAGACTTAAATTGGGAAGAACTTAATTTGTAATCTCATTAGACCAGTGTTTCTCAACCTTTTGTTTAGCTGAATTTCCTTCAGTACTTTCTTAATGTACCACCTCTGTATTCCTACCAGCCAAGATTTTCTTAAGCGTTACCTTTTATAATTTGTATTATAAAACCAATAGCTGTATTTAATGTTTTTTTAATACATACCCTACCCAGACCCAATTATATTTTCCCCCTATTACTCTACCAGATTATTAGATTACCTGAGAATATGGAAAGACAAATCATCTTTGTTCCCCACTTTTCCTCTTTCCATATCTTTCATATATAATCAATTTTAAGCAAATATTGATTGTAATCATAACTTAAGAGAGCCTTCATTACATTGTCCCAAAAGTGATTGCTGTTAATAGCTTCAGCAGTTGATGGGTTCTTAGACTCTCTCTACTTATTTCATGGAGAGTTGACCCTAATCTCTAATACTTATATCTTTAAGTGAGAGTTCTTTTCCATATTAGAAATGTGTGGCAATGTCAACTGTAATCAAGAAGTGACTTCTTACGTTCTTAAGAGTAGTTTGGGCGCCTGGGTGGCTCAGTCATTAAGTGTCTGCTTTTAGCTCCAGTCATGATCCCAGAGTCCTAGGATCGAGCCCCACATCGGGCTCCCCGCTCAGCGGGAAGCCTGCTTCTACCTCTCCTACTCCCCCTGCTTGTGTTCTCTCTCTCACTGTCTCTCTCTCTCATAAATAAATAAAAAATCTTTAAAAAAATTTAAAAAGTAGTTTGAGGGAGAGGAGGGCACATGGGTGGCTCAGTTAGTTAAGCAACTGACTCTTAATTTCAGCTCAGGTCATGATATCAGGGTCCTGAGATGCAGCCTGTGTTGGGCTCCACACTCAGCAGGGAGTCTGCTTCTCTTCCCCTCTCTCTTCCCCGGCCTCCCCCCCAAGCATGCACTTTCTCTAAAATAAACAAATCTTTTTTTAAAAATAAAAGAGTTTGTTTTTGTTTTTGTTTTTCAAAATAAGATTGAGAGACATTAGTACTTAAAAAATTTTTTTTTAAAATTTATTTGAGAGAGAGAGAGGGAGAGCAAGCACATGTGCAGAGGGAAAGGGAGAGGGAGAGAAGCAGACTCCCTGCTGAGCAGGGAGCCAGACAGGGGGCTTGATCCCACAACCTGGAGACCATGACCTGAGCCAAAATCAAGAGTCCGATGCATGGGCGCCTGGGTGGCTCAGTTGGTTAAGTGACTGCCTTCGGCTCAGGTCATGATCCTGGAGTCCCTGGATCGAGTCCCGCATCGGGGTCCCTGCTCGGCAGGGAGTCTGCTTCTCCCTCTCCCGCTCCCCCCTCTTGTGCTCTCTCTCTCTCTCTCTCTCACTCTCTCTCTCAAATAAATAAAATCTTTAAAAAAAAAAAAAAAAAGTCCGATGCTTAACCAACTGAACTACCCAGGCACCCCAAGACATTAGTACTTACCAAGATTTTGTGAAAAGGTCTGTAATCTTCATATCTGATGTTAGATAGAACAGCAGTTCTCAAATGCTTTAGTTTTAGGACCCTATTACGCTCTTTAAAAATATTGAGGATCCTGGGGTGCCTGGGTGGCTCAGCCGGTGAAGCATCTGCCTTCAGCTCAGGACATGATCCCAGGGTCCTGGAATCAAGCCTCTTGTCCAGCTCCCCCCTGCTTGTGTGCTCTCTCTCACTGTCTCCCTCTCAAATAAATAGAATCTTGAATGAATGAATGAATAAATAAATAATATTGAGGATCAAGGGGCACCTGGGTGGCTCAGTTGGTCCTGCCCGTGTGCTCTCTCTCACTCCCTTTCAAATAAATAAATAAAATCTTGAATGAATGAATGAATAAATAAATAAATAATATTGAGGATCCTGGGGCACCTGGGAGGCTCAGTTGGCTAGGGGTCTGACTCTTGATTTTGGCTCAGGTCATGATCCCAGGGTCTCAAGGTCCTGGGATCAAGCCCCACTTTGGGCTCCCCACTCAGTGGGGAGTCTGCTTGAGGATTCTCTCCCTCTTTATCTGTCCCTTCCCCTGTTCATATGCTCACTTGCATGTGTGCGCCTGCTCACTCGCTCTCTAAAATAAATAAATCTTTAAAAAAATATATTGAGGATCCTAAAAACATATTTTGCTTATGTAGTTTAGATCTGTCTATATCATATTAGAAATTAAAACAGATTTTTAAATATTTACTAATTCATTTAAATATAACAGATAACAGGAGCGCCTGGGTAGCTCAGTCGGTTGGGAGTCTGCCTTCAGCTCAGGTCATAATCTTGGGGTCCTGTGATCAAGCCTCTAGTCGGACTCTCTGCTCAGCGGGGAGTCTGCTTCTCCCTCTTACTCTTCCTCTGTGCTCTCCCTCCCTCTCTCTCAAATGAAAAGGTGAAATCTTAAAAATAAATAAATAAAAATAAAGATAGCAGTAACAAAGTTATCATGTTAGTATAGATAACTTTTTATGAAAGTAACTCTTTGCCAACACATTTAAAAAAATGGTGAATAAAGTAGCATTGTTTTATTTTTCCACAAATTTCTTTAATGTCTGGTCTAATAGTACAGAGCAGAATGCTCATATCTGCTTCTGTGTTCAATCTTTTGTGATTTTTTTTCTTTCGATTGAAGTGTATGGAAAAAGATCTCTCACTGATACATAATTGGAAAAGGGAGGAGTGTTTCAGCAGTCTTTTGCTGTTAAATCAGCGTATTCTTCGATACTGCACCAAAACTCAGTAAGCTGTAGTTTTAAAAAAATTAATTGCAATATGGAATCTAAAACCAAATCAGTGAACTTTTCATATTCTGTTTCATGAAAATCTGATCTGTCTTGTACTTTGAATACATCTTTTACCCAAAGTTTTATTTGTTTGTTCGCTGGGCATGGGGTGGGGCTTGAACTCAGGACCCCGAGATTAGGCCAAGCTGAGGTCGAGTCCGTCACTCAACCAACTAAGCAACCCAGGTGCCCCCAAACACGCTTTTATAACATCATGACTGGTTATTTGGAAAATGTTAGTTCTGAATTATGCAGATCTTCCAGAGGTTAACACAATAACAAACTGTCACATTGCTTACTACTACCACCAATCTCATAGGTAAAGTTTTTTAGGTATTGGGAAGCTTTCAAGCCAAATACAGATTTTCTAAAATTTTAATTTTCTTGGGGTGCCTAGCTGGCTCAGTTGGTAGAGCATGTGACTCTTGATCTTGGGGTTGTTATGTTCGAGCCCCATGTTGGGTGTAGAGATAACTTAAAAGTAAAATCTTCTTTTTTTTTTTTAAGATTTTATTTATTTATTTGACAGAGAGAGACACAGCGAGAGAGGGAACACAAGCAGGGGGAGTGGGAGAGGGAGAAGCAGGCCTACCGCTGAGCAGGGAGCCAGTGCGGGGCTTGATCCCAGGACCCTGGGATCATGACCTGAGCCGAAGGCAGATGCTTAACGATTAAGCCACCCAGGTGCCCCCTAAAAATAAAATCTTAACAATTGTAATTTTCTCTTGGAAGCTCAAAATTTATTCTCTGTTATTATGAATATTAATTGTTTTTCTTGAAGTGACAGTCTCCCTTTATTTTTGAGAAAATATCTGCCAGGTGTTCAAGTCTGAGTAATCATAGTTTGTATCAGTCCCTCTTTCAAGTAAAAGTGGTATTTGGTAAAAAACAAAACAAAACAAAACAAAAACGAGTAGTACAGCTCACAATTCAGTCACACAGTGCTTTTCCTCAAGACATCTGTCTTGTAATGTCAAAAGTGTTTTGTGTATACTCCCCATTTCATTACACAGTATTAAAAGATTTGGGTGCAGGGGCTAATATTTAATAAAATAAACTTTTTTCTGCTTCATTAACAACATTCCTAAGGGAAACTAGCTTTTTTGTCTTTGTTTTTAATTTTACTGTAAGTACATGACAGTAAAAAATCCCGACTCCAAGGACAGTAAATGCCACTGCTGTATTGCTTCTGTTCATGCTCAGGTGCTGGCAGGTTTACCCAGTATTGCTCAATCAGAGCAAATGTCAACACATCTCAGAAGGCAGATAGCATCTTGGTATTGTCAGGAATATAGTTTTTACCTTTTGGACCTCCTGAAAGGGTCTTAGAAATCCCCGGGAGTTCAGGAACCACCCTTTGAGAATTGCTTAGGTTAATAAAAGGCATCTGTGCTCAGATGAGTGACCATACTTTTTCAGCTATTGATGATCTGTGTTCTGTAACATCTTAAATTTCTAAGATTCCTTTAAAACAAATAAGCTGGGTGCATCCTTTTCCAGTACTGTCAAGGAGCATGGTATAGTGAAAAGTTGACAAGTCAATGATTAAGAAGTCTGTTCTCAAAAAAAAAAAAAAAAATTGTTCAAATTAAAAAAAAAAGGTTCTTTATTCAGGTGAGGTACTAACCAGATATTTGGTTAAGTACTTAGGCCCTGTGAGGCTCTGTTTTTTTATTCTAGAATGATTTTTAGACTATAGTTGATTTCCACATTACCTTCTAATGCTCAGATTCCACAATTTTATTCTAAAGTCATTATCTAGTAATACTTTAATAGCAATTCAATTAGCTGTCTTCCTTTTATCTTTCTTTTAACTTCACCTCTTTTAGCTAAAACCAGACCATTAGGAAATCATTTTTTGAACATCTAATTAAGGCTATTAGGAAAGGCAGAGAAAGAAATGAATTTTCTCTTTAGAAGATCTGGAGTAAAAAGAAAAAAATTAAGATGTGTTAAAGTTGGATATGGGTACAAAAGCATTTCGTTATATTGTTTTCTTTATTTTTCTATATATTTGAAATACAAGATAAAAATGTTTTAAAGATCAGGAAATGAAAGACTTGGAATTGATGAAGATTGTGAACTTCTAACTTAATTACTGCCAGTTGACACCACTGTGAATGTGAAAGACTAAAGGCCTGCGATTTTCTTGAATCTGTTCCATTTCTCTCCATTTTTTTTGTTTTGTGTCAGATCTTGCTAATATTGGATAGGATAAAGAACTTTAAACTGGAGATTAAAATAATTGAGTTATGCAACTAAATATCTGTGCTACCTTTTCTTACTGTTTCCTAATCTGTAAAAGGGAAGTAATCATTCCTGTGTTTGAAAAGTCAAATGAGTCCTATATGAAACTTACCTCCTAAGCCGTAACATTCTGAGTATATTGCAAGGTGGGATTTTTTTAAAGAGGAAAGAAAGGAATGTGTTTTTGTATGTGATTAAGTAAAACCACGTTTCGAACTTTTTCAGGCCACTCGACCAGATATGATCAGGATCTTGTCAGCAGCCCTTCACGTAGTACTGAGGAGGGATATGTCCCTGAACCGGAGACTTTATGCATGGCTTCTTGGTAGGTGTTTGATGTGTATGGTCTTAGCTGAGGAAAGACAGAGGGAAATTTGCCATACCTAAGTATTAACAAGTTTTATGTATGTCCTAAATGAAGAAACTCATAGTCTGCTTAAATAGACAGTAAAAATATAAATAGTATTAACTGTGTATTATATGAAAAAATTTCAAAACCTTAACAACAGAGGCTATTTTAACCCATAAGTCATGTTTCCTTTGACAAGAGTCTGTAGACAAGGAAAGATAGATTAATAACCAAAATAATAACAATTTCCAAAACTTCGAAGTCATCAAAGGAATCAACAATTACTATTATCTCACACATGGTTCCTTACCAGTCTCCCACTCAAGCAATAACTGCTTTGTTCTTCCATACTTTCTGTGAGTGTTTGGCCTGTCTTCATAACTCCTTACTGCCCAGAGTGAAAAGATACAATATAACTTATCTTGGGTTTTCTGAATCCTCAGTTATTTCACTCTTAGTAAGATTGAAAAAAAATACAGGATAATGCTGGAAGAATACTATGATATTCACTTAAGTATTGAACTGGTTTCCCTTTATTAAACTATCTAAAATGATCTCTCTTGCTGACATTGATTGGGCTACTAATTGGTAAGTGTTTGGTGCTGTTTTTGAGATATTTGCTGTTTTGGTATTTAGTGAACAACAGTTAGGAGAATTCCATTTTAATTTATTTTGCTATTTGCTTCCATGGAGGTTTTGATAACAACGGTGCTATGATAGGACCCAGAAGCACAAGGCACAGTAATCCTGAAGAACATGCCACTTACTATTTCACTACCTTTTCAAAAGAATTGTTGGTCCAGGTAACGAATGCTTTCACTTTATTTTTTGGTTACTCCCTGATCAGTGGAGTTACTCAACAAAGTGTTAGACAAGGTCATGCCTTAATTGAATTAGTTCATCATTGAAGGGTGGAGACAAGGCTCACAAATATCCTAAGAATGACTGTAACAAGCAAATGATTACAATAAAACGAGTAAGGAATCTTAAGATAGACTCACTTCTTTATAAGTCCAGAGATCTTTCTTAACTTTGTTCTCATGACTTTATGAAAACGTAGTTTCATCTTCTCACCTATCTGCCCTATGAATTGGAGCTCTTCCAAAAATGAGCTAGAACCTGTGTTATTTCCTCTGAAGCCTCATGGAAATTTTGGTTGCAAGAGGAATCTAAATGTGGTAAAACTACTATTGTAATGGAAAGGTTAAAATGAGCCATAGTTTTATTTTATATTATTTTTACTTTAATTATGAGATATTCAAGATAACTCAGTAACAGAAAATACATGGTATCTGAAGCATTTTTAAATGAGTGAGGTTATAAGAATACAGTTTTGAAAATCGGAGGGGTAGACGAACCATGAGAGACGATGGACTCTGAAAAACAAACAGGGTTCTAGAGGGGAGGGGGGTGGGAGGATGGGTTAGCCTGGTGGTGGGTATTGAGGAGGGCACATTCTGCATGGAGCACTGGGTGTTATGCACAAACAATGAATCATGGAACACTTCATCTAAAACTAATGATGTAATGTATGGGGATTAACATAAGAATAAAAAAAAAACATTAAAAAAAAAAAAGAATACAGTTTTGAGTTACCAGTGGGAAGACAATTGAATAGTAACAGACGCTGTCACAGTACTGTGCCATACTTTGGGGCCTGTTGATGATATTAAATAGAAACATTTTTATCTTTCAGGCAAAAAGTCAAAGTAACTCATGAATTTATGTTTCTAGATTTTCTTTAACTTTTCCACTTTTTTTCTAGAGAAAATGTAAGCACTCTTTTTTTCCCCTCAAAATGGATGAATATAACTTTTTTTTCCCCTTAGCAGGGGAAAAAAGCTAACTTCAGTGAAAGAACTTCAGAAAAGCAATAGATGTAAATCTCCATTACATATGGTCGTATTTAAATTTTTTCTTAAGAAAAAAGTCTTTGCATCTGTTTATTTAAATGACTAATATACTTTTTCTTTTTTAAAGGCAATGGTGGGGATCTTACAAGTGAATGGATTTGGAGAAGAGAGCACTTTAATGCAGGATCTAAAACCTTTTCGTATTTTAATCAGTTTACTTGACAAACCTGAGCTAGGTAATATATACTGTCCTAGGGCATAAGATCACGTGTGGTTGTTTTGTACTGTTTCATAATAAAAATAAGACAAAATCATTATGTAGAGAAATTGCTGTATTTCGAGGTGGTCTTCAAATACAGGTTCTCAACAATTTCTTACTAAAATTTACTCTAGAACATTAAGAAGGTACAGATGTATACATCCAAGCCATATGTTCTCATATTTTTACCTTGTGATATATATAATGGAGGAGTCGTTTTAAAGATACTATCTAAGCTCTTCTTAGTCCTGATTAAGTTATTGAAGCATTTATGATCTATTATGACGTCCTCTCCCTCAGCTTGATTCCCCACATCCCCCTTGTTTTCTGTGTTTTCCCTATCTTCATTGTATATTTCTCAGATATTAGCTCTATTGGAAAGTTAGTTATGGCACCTGAGACAGAAATTAAGAAAAACCAAAAATATTAGAAACAATAAAATGAAATAATAAAGTATGTAATTTTATTAAATTACATGCAGATGTTTTAGCAAATGTGCGTGTCTTCTCACCAACTCAAAATAAAAATGAAAAATTTTAAATATAAAAATAATTTGAGTTGTTCAGTGGCTTTGAGAATTTATTTTAGCTATTGTGTGATAATAGATGAAGCTCAGAACATTTTTTTAAGGAGATTAGCATCTGTTGTAGCAAAATTTGCCTTGTGCATTTTTATATCATTTAAAATAACATTAGTAATAATGTAAGTATTGAATACTCATTATATTCTGGGAACTATGCTCCCCACCTTACAAATATTTTTTTCCCAACCCTGTAACGGCCCTGTAAGTTTGGTATTACCCTCATTCTAGGTGAGGAAACCAAAGCTCAGAGAAGTTAAATAACTTTTCCAAGTATATTGTTATTTTAACTGCCAAAACATACTTCCTTGATTTTGTCATTTTTATTATGTCAACCTATTTTTAAATAAACATTTGTTCAGATCAAAATGTGAAGTTTAGTATAGCTTCCAGAAAAAATTATTTTTTCAAAATAGTTGTTTTAAAGCATCCTATGATCAGGCCAACTTGTAAATAATCCTGAAGTGTCAATGCTAATTAATTATTGCCTTTAATATGTATATTAATTTTAGGACCTGTAATTCTGGAAGATGTCCTAATTGAAGTATTTAGAACATTATATTCTCAGTGCAAAGCAGAATTGGATCTTCAAATGGAACCACCCTTCAGCAAGGATCATGCTCAGTTAAGCAGGTGGATTACCAAAAACCTAAGCATGATATAAAGATGTCCTCATGGAATTTATGTTCTGAATGAGTAAATCTGATTTTAAATATTACTGTATTCTGGCAGTATGAACTCTCATAATGAACTGCACTGATCTTTCAAATAGGCATTTACAGCTTAAGCATTATATAGTAGAACCACCACATTCCAGGTTGGTTCTCAATCTATCTGGTTAGAATACTAAATTTTAGCAATTAATGTGAAGATATAGATTCCAGGGAATTTATTCACACTTTCCAAACTCAGAAGAGATTAACTGCCACATGTCAGTTAGGGATGGAAGTTGTACCTTGCTTGGTACTAGGCCTGGATGTTTGCATGGAGTTGTGCCTCTTGCTTACTTGACACACTCAGGAGACCAAATCGTAGTTCAGAAAAAGATTTAACGTGGCGCTAAATGAATCAAAGGACACCAGGAGTTCTTTCAACAAGTTTTTTTTCAAGTTATGGTTATTTCTTCTTTCATATATATATAAATACATATTTTTTTAATCCCTGGGAAAAGTCATGTAATATTAGCATATCCTTTTCTCTAGTCAGTGATAGATTCATGTTGACAAGGTCTTACTTTTTCATTTCTTCTCTACTTTCAGCAGCCTGTTTTCCAGTCTCATCTGTCATTATGACAAAGGTTTCAAGACTTTAGTTTCTTTTACATAATTTGCATTCCATTTGTGTTTCCTTAGTGGGCTTTGGAGATAACCTGGGCTTTCCTAAAACACAGTTTTACATTATTAAAACATTTTAAGACAGCTTTTGATTTCTGATAAATATTCCTGTAATTTTTGTTTGAGAAGTTAATATTGACTACCCTGGTACTTGATTTCATTTTGTACTCTGCCTGATAATCTGTATTGCCCCATAGAGTATTCAGTTAGTCTTTTGTGCTGTAATATGCTAGCTGTATTGACAGTACCTCACTATATAAAAACAACTGTTTTAATTGTTAGGAAGGTTGGCAGGAGATGGTAGGTAGGTGGGTGCTTAATAGTCCAGATGTTCCCCACTTGAAATAAATTATTTTTCCCTGATGGAATTTCAGTAATCATGGAAATTTACAGTATTATTTTGTTGTTTTTCAGCTAAGAATAGTAATTTCCAAGGGAAACAAAAGAATGTAATGCCAAATTAACAGGCACTCAAAAGTTCAAAAATAACTTGCTCTTCTTTTGCTGGAAGCACAGATATTTTTTCTTATACGCTAATTTCTGATCTTGATCATACATTTGAGTATGAAAACCTGAATTTGGAGAAGTAACTACACATAAAGTAATAGAATGTCAGTATATAAAAATTATTTGTTGCGATTTTCTCACTAGCAAGTGTTCTAGCAGCTACCTAGGAATATGAACTGCCCTAACAACATTGCACTCAAATTTAATTCTGAAAAAAATAGATGTTAATATTTTTTCAGTTTTTGTTTCTCTTTTCCTTTTTTAGTAAATTAAGGGAAAATAAGAAAACAGCAGAGCTGATTAAAACTGCCAACCTTCTCTTTAATTCCTTTGAGCCTTATTATATGTGGGATTACGTTGCACGTTGGTTTGAAGAATGTTGTAGGTATGTTACACTATTTAATTTGTCTTAATTTAATAGCATCCAAAGTCAGTTTTTTTAAGTTGAGTCTAATGAAAAGAATGTTCTTATATATATGTATATAATATATATATAAAAGAAGATATATATATATATATTCTACTGACAACTATTGTTTAATAAACATAATCTGGCTCTGTCATGTCACTCTAGAACATAGAATCATTGGTCATATAATCTTAGAATTGAAAAGGAATTTAGAAAACAAGTTATTTAGTTACCAGCATAGATGAAAGATTTCCCTCTCCAGTCTATAGTAATCTGGTTTTTCTTCATTGTAGAGAAAATACCAAATTTTGGGGCTGCTGCCTCAGCACACTTTACCAAAATGATTCCCACTTTTAATAACAAATTCCTTGGTCATTCTTGTGTTTCTAAAATCCTAGAACCAACCCATATTGTCACTGGTGAGTAATAAGTGCCCTCTACCTCTTAGGACATAAAGTTTAAAAACTCTGAAAACCCAAGAATACTGGTGAACCTGAGTGGAATCTCTGGATTCTAGACCAAATCCTCTCAGAACCAGATTAACCTCTCAAGCCTTGGGAGCATGTAGTCAAAAAGTAAGCATGTGCGATCTTGGAATTAGAAGTCTTTTAAGAATACAAAACAGTATAACACCCAGTGCTGGGTGTTATACGCAAACATGAATCATGGAACACTACATCAAAAACTAATGATGTAATGTATGGTGATTAACATAACATAATAAAATAGAAAAAAATAAATACAAAACAATAATCCCTACAATGGTTTAGAAAGTTGTTTGCTTACTCATTCAATAGATAATGAGCACCTAGGAATATAGACAGTCCCAGTCTTCAGAGACCTTATAATGGGAACAAGTAAAACATGCACATGCTTATTCCTCGTATTAAATTAAAAGTTACAGATACCTTGGGGCACCTGGATGGCTCAGTCGGTTAAGCATCTGCCTTTTGCTCAGATCATGATCCCAGGGTCCTGGGATTGCGCTCCCAGGTTGGGTCAGGCTCCTAGCTCAGCGGGGAGTCTGCTTCTCCCTCTTCCTCTGTTCCTCCCCTCTGCTGTGTTCTCTTTCTCTCTTAAATAAATAAATTAAATTTTTTAAAAAAGTTATAGATACCTTAATAAATTAAAATGTGGTAGGAATATTGAGGAAATTATGAATGTCTTTTTGCCACCTAGCCCTGGCCTGGGTTTCCGCCTTCATAGTGGAAACTGTACTATCCCCTGAACATAACAGTGCCTGAGCCTTCACTCCTGCTGCTGAGCCTTCACTTGTGCTCTTTCTTCTAAAACATTCTTCCCCCAGCCCCTCTGGGAGGTCCTATGGAGAAGTGACCCACCTTTCAGTAGCCTTCCATGACTCCCTCAAATCTCCCATCAGAATCAACTCCTACACTGCCACATTGGTATATTTATTTGTCTATATGCTTATATTTTTGCTGGTTAGGGACTCTATCATATCCTTTTTGTGTCTTCAGAATGTAGGGCAACGTATATGGTCTTATAGGACTTATAGTACTTGGGACTTTAAATCTTACAGGATTTAAAGTGAATGTTTGTTGGAGGAATGATCAGAAGAGGCTTCCTGGAGGAGATAATGTTTGGTCTCAAACCATTAAGGATGGGTGCATTCTGGATTTGAGAGAATGAGGTTGAGGGAGGACAGCAAATCAGGAGGACAAGTTGTTATTAAAAAAAGGCCCTGAGGTTATAAATCAAGCAGCAAATAATCCATGTTAACTAAGAGATGATATGTATAGTGGGAGCAAGTCCAAAAAAGTGAGATCCACCCAGAACACTTGGAAGTGCAGGATGGGCGCTTCAGGAAGTTTAAACCTAGGAATCTTGCTTTGGAAATTTTCCACTTGGAGTTAAGTGTCCTGGGGGAAAGGGAATGTTCACAGGAACATCATTGTGTGTGTCCCAGTGTTGACTGTCATTAAAAAGAAAATTATGTATGTATGATATGAATATGCTTATCACTTATACTTGATAAAGTGAATTTTGTCCTTTTAGGAGGACATTGCACGCCAGACTTCAGATTGGGCCTGGAGATAGTAGTGAGTCATCTGAGTTACAGCTGACAAATTTCTGCTTACTGGTGGATTTTTTGTTGGACATAGTTTCTTTGGTAAGACCACCTTGGTAAAAAAAAAAAAAAAGTATTGAGGCAGTGTAATAACAATAGTTCAAATATTGCATGTTGGACATAGACCACATCTTTAAATAAATTTCATCTTTAAAGTTGATTTTTTTTCCCTTTTGGCATAACTTTTTTTTTCATAAATTTTTCCAAGTGTTCTGTCCTCTGACATATATATAATACATATATGTCTTATATAATACATGGAATATACTTCATAGCTGCATGTTACTGAAATTTTAAATGTTTAGTGTATAGTGGTCTAATGTTGCATTTATACTCACTAATAATTCTTTCTATTAAATGAAGACTGTTGGAAATGTTTTCTCCTTTTCTCTCCTTAATTCTTTGCTTTCTCATTTTGAAGCCTACTAGAAGTATGAGGGTGCTGTGTCAGGTATGACATTCAGCCTGTCTTTTGTCTTTAACTGATTGTGTTCACTTTTTTATATTATAATTTCTGTAATATAGCAGATGAAACTGGGATTATTTTATATTATATACCTTGAAGTACTTAAATTGAGAATTTGGGAATAGAAATTTTTTGTCAGTAATAAAATGACCATACAATATTAATTAAGAGCATGATGCATATAAAATATTGCAGATCAATAAAATTATTTTTGTTATATACATTAAAAATAAATGAAATAATAGAATTTTGGGGTTATACATTATATAAACTTTTGTCATTTTCACTTTCCATCTTCAGGAGACTTACATTGAAATCCAGACAGAACACTTGCCCCAGTTGCTGCTCAGGATGATTTCTGCCCTGACAAGCCATCTCCAAACATTGCACTTGTCTGAACTCACAGATTCACTCAGGCTCTGCTCAAAGATCCTTAGCAAGGTTCAACCTCCACTCTTATCTGCCAACACTGGAGGTGTGTTGCAGTTTCCAAGTGGGCAGAGCAACTCAGTCAAAGAATGGGAAGACAAAAAGGTAAGGTTTGCTATTATTTTTGGCATTAGAACAATTGTATTTCTTCAAAGCAGAATAGTTTATATGTAGTCATTTAAATATTAGTGAATTTTTTTCTAGATTCGAGTGTTGTGGCAGTAGACCATCCTATAGGCTTTTGGCAATTTAACTGTCTATATCAGCCCTCCACTAGAAATACAATGCAAGCAGCATATGTAATTTTTAACTTTCTGGTAGCCACATTAAAAAATAGAAACAGGGCGCCTGGGTGGCTCAGTTGGTTAAGCGACTGCCTTCAGCTCAGGTCATGATCCCACGGTCCTGGGATCAAGTCCCACATCGAGCTCCCTGCTCTGCGGGGAGCCTGCTTCTCCCTCTCCCACTCCCCCTGCTTGTGTTCCCTCTCTCACTGTGTCTCTCTCTGTCAAATAAATAAATAAAATCTGTAAAAAAAAATAGAAACAGGTGAAAATAATTTTTTTTTTTAAGATTTTATTTATTTATTTGACAGAGAGAGAATGAGAGAGAGCACATGAGAGGGGGGAGGGCCAGAGGGAGAAGCAGACTCCCTGCCGAGCAGGGAGCCCGATGTGGGACTCGATCCAGGGACTCCAGGATCATGACCTGAGCCGAAAGCAGTTGCTTAACCAACTGAGCCACCCAGGCGCCCCAGGTGAAAATAATTTTAATTATATTTTATTTAGCCCAGTATAGCTAATAAATTATCATTTCAACATATACTCAATATAAAATTGATAATATTTTTAAAATGAGCTATTTCACATTCATTTTTGTACTAAGTCTTCAAAACACACTGAAATGTATTTTACACTGAAATGTAAAATTTTTATCGGAAATACTTGATCTGTATTTAATTTTATAAAGTGTACATTTGAAAAATTAGATTCACATATCCAAGTTCTAAACATATTTAAAAGTTTTATCATAACTAAATTAAGTATTACTTTGTGAATTTTAAATTAACTGAAAAAATTTAGTTCTTTGTCAGATCAGGCATATTTGAACAGCTCAGTAGTCACATGTGGTTAGTAGCTACCATATAGGACAACAGGTTTATAATCTAAACTTTACTCATCCTTTTCATATATACACTAAATTTTTGGTGTGCTCTTCTCAAAATCTAGAGTCTTTTTGCTCTATTCAGTCTTCCAGATTCTTAATGCTAGCTTTATGACGCTGAACAGAATTATGATAATTTTAATGGCTGGCCATAGTATCTTACTTAAAACACCTGTGATGCACCTCTGGAAAAAAACATGTATATAATTCCGTTGAACTTAGGCACAGTGGCTCTATTTTAAAATAAAGATTTAAAATTTTCTGGCATTTAGGGTTCATTACCTTAATTCTGGGTTTGGGCTTGTATAGTTGCCCTTACTTTTTTTTCAGTTGCTTTTTTGTTTCCAGCCAGGCAAAATATTTTATCAGGATAGTCTAATACAACCTTTCCCATCAAATATTAATCCTAAAACTCTTTTATTGGACCTTTTAAATATATTGCTCTTCGTATATGAAATGAACGTCACTGACCCACAATCAATTTAAATATATCCCAGGATTATCCTACATAAATTAAAATCAGTCTCTTATTTTCCTTCCTACTTGCTTACTATTTATATGTGATATATATACTGATTCTGTTGTAGGAGAATTCATTTTGTATTGCTGTTTCCTTAATTTATGCCTCTAGGACCTTCTTAGAAATAAGACTAAAATAGGTTTTAACTGCTCTGTTTTTTGTTGTTGTTTTTTGAATGAGATTAATTCCAGTAGGGGGAGAACCTCAGCATTCTCCCAATAGCATATTCAAATATGTGAATAATTACCACGTAGAAAACATCTGGAGGCACTTATTGATGGTTACAGGGTAAGGTAAATGGGAACATCCATTCATATTAAATGAAGGACAATATAATATACTTTTTTAACATAATGGTGCATTAACCTGAGAGTATGCTTTTCCCTCTCTTTGGTTTGTTTCTGTATTCTCAGGCCATATGTTTTTTGTTTTTTTTTTACCGCAGCACAATGGTATTGTCTTCACTGAAATGTCTAAAATTTATCGTATTTGAAAGCTAAGAGTATTTTCCTTATTCCTTTTTTTAAAAGTATAAGTAAAGGAATGATTCTTTAAAAAAAATTGTGGCTCTAATTTTGTCTCCATGCGCACTTAGTACATTGTTATAAAATTAGTGTATTAGGTATCTATACCCAAATGTCCAAAACATGTCATTTCTTTCTCTTTTCAGAAAGACATTCTATTATAAAATAATCTGAAACATATATAATATAGACCATACAAATGTATACAAGTGTAATTGAATTTATAGCTTGAATTCTATTAATGTAGAGTCCATTGTTTTATGATCCTTATATGAAAAAAGATTAATACAGAAATAACTTTACCATAATAAGCTAATAACAGTTTTACCATTTAAGTGAGACTTCTTTTCAAAAAGGTATTAAAATACAAAGTTTTAGGTGGTTGTTAACCTTTCAAAGTAGAAATGTCGACAGTTCAATTCTGATAGATGCCTCTAAACTCTGGCATTATAATATGAAAAGTTCTTATACTGTTACAGTGATAGGTTACAGTAAAAATATGAAATTTAGAATCACCTAAGCTAAGCTCTTCTAATAACTACTAACCTTATTTGCTATGTAACGTTGGGCAAGTTTTGTTTTTAACTTCCCTGAGCCCTCAGTGTGCTTACCTTTGAAACAGTGAAAACAGCCTCTCTTTATCCAGTACCCACTCTGTGTATTCAGTGGTGAAGTAGGCACAGTCCCTGCCTTCCTGACCCGTTTTTGCTAGTTGGAAGGCCTACATTAAACAAATAATTGCACATTTAATTATAGTTGTGATAAACACATGAATGAAAACATAGAGTGGTAGGAATATGGAAAATGCGGTGATCTGACCTAGATTGTGGATGTAAGGAAGGCTTTCTTAAGGAAGGATTGTTTGAGTGAAGCCCTAGAGAAATGGGAGTGGGATGAGGTAGAAAGAAGAGAGCACCTGAGAAAGGAAGAAGCATTCCGAAAGGCTCTTCTGGCAGAAAGGAATGCTATGCACGCAGTGGGGGAGAGATGCAGTCTTGAGATAGGCAGGGGCCAGGTCATACAGAGCCTTTTCACTATACCAGGGCTTTTATTCTTTATTTTAGAAGCAGTGGGAAGGCACTGAAAGGTTAAAAGGCAAGTGACATAACATGATTTGTGTAATAGATAAATTACTTTGCAGTGTGCAGCATGGATCTCAGAAACAGTGTGGATGTGGGGAGACCTGCAGTAGTGCAGGTGAGAGATGGTAACAAGCTAACAAGATGGGGGCCTGAAGACAGAAATAAATGGATTAGCCTTATTACATTTAAGAGAAAACAATCAGTAACCCTAGTAGCGGATTGGTAAGGGTAATGAGTGATCACTAACATTTATTGAGTGCTTACTAACTGGCAGGCATTAGGCCATGCGCTTTAGATATACTGTCTTACTTAATCCTCACAGCAACTGTAAAATGTAGGAACTAGTGTTATCTCAGTTATATTTATCAGGAGACTGAGGTTTAGAGAGGTTAAATAACTTGCCAAGCTAGTAAGTGGCAGAACCTTAGCCAACTCATGGCCAGTACCCTTCAATGCTGTTCTGAAGTGGATGTAGGGGAAGTGGGAAGGAAAGGTGGAGAAGATCCCAAGAATCACCCTTAGGTTTCTGTCTTCTGAATGGTGGTGTCCTTCACTGAAGCAAGGAACACTGGGCAAGGCCCAGCTTTGTAGCCGCAGAACATTTTTTGTATCTTCAATAATCTTCACTAAGATCACTTTTTAGTTACTAAAAAGTACTCATATTCAAATTCAACTTATGCTCTGGCACAGTCCCCAAGCAATTCATGATATGGACAACTTTTGTTTCCTTAAACTAAGCCAGAAAATATGCTTGGCGGTTGTAC
Source organism: Mirounga angustirostris (assembly GCF_029215605.1). Taxonomy (NCBI): domain Eukaryota; kingdom Metazoa; phylum Chordata; class Mammalia; order Carnivora; family Phocidae; genus Mirounga; species Mirounga angustirostris. The sequence continues at coordinate 71,431,336 of NW_026991716.1, forward strand.
TCCTCCTGTCTTTGTAGGAAGGGGATGGTTAATGCATTCCAGCTCTACTCAGCAGCTGGTCCATCTTTCCTTGATATTTTAATTGTCTTCCTATCTTCTCTTTCAGATTACAAACTATTCCTTTTATTCCTAGTACCTAATACAGTGTCTGGCACATAATGTGCGTTCAATAACCATTGAAAGAATGTAAGATTAATAGCACATATTTTAAATGGTCCATTACACATTTCATACAGAAATTTCACATTCGTGGGTTCTGAACAGATGACCTATTAGAATTTATTTGTTTTTTAAAATTTCTCATTCTTTGCATTGTTTAGACATTAGGAAAGTGATTTCATCAAGTAGACTGAATAAATTGTCAGTCATTTGAAAACAAGGATATGGATCCTAGAGATTTGTGCATACACATATTTTGCCCTCAAGAACCCAGCCTTAAGCTGTGCATGTAGTGAATAATAAATATTTAGCAAATGAGTTTATATTAATATATTCATTAGACCCATACCAGTATTTCCTATTGATTATCATAGACATATGAATCAGTGGTAGAAACTATTCTAAGATTCCAGCGGACATGTAGATTAAGTTTTAAATCATCTAATCCAAACTGACTTCTCTCAAAACATGGCCATTTCTAATTTTTATTTTCTAATATACACACTTAACTACTTAGCCTGTGCTCTTTTTAATGTCTATCAGGTATCATCAGTTTCTCTTGAAAATCCTACTGAAGTGTTTGAAGATGGAGAAAATCCACCAAGTAGTCGATCATCAGAGAGTGGATTCACTGAGTTTATACAGTATCAAGCAGACCGAAGTGATGACATTGACAGAGACCTGAATGAGGGACAGGGGACGGCTGCCATCCCCATCGGTAGCACATCCTCCGAGACAGAAACGGCCTCCACCGTGGGATCTGAAGAAACCATCATCCAGCCCCCTTCCATAGTCACTCAGGGGACAGCACCCCGAAGTGGGAAGACAGCCCAAAAAACTGCAATGCAGTGCTGCTTGGAGTATGTCCAGCAGTTTCTCACCAGACTTATCAACCTCTACATCATTCAGGGTAACACTTTTTCTCAGGCTTTGGCTACAGAGCATCCAGGGGATCTCAGTCGAGAGCGAGAGCAAGGAGAGACTCCAAAATGGGACAGAGATTCGCACGGGGATGTAAAAGAGAGAAACATAAGTAAACAAAAAACTTCAAAAGAATACCTTTCTGCCTTCCTTTCTGCCTGTCAGCTCTTCCTGGAGTGCTCCAGTTTCCCAGTTTACATTGCTGAGGGGAACCATACCTCAGACTTACATTCTGAAAAATCGGAGACTGGTAAGGTCATCTTGGTTTTATTTAAATATTTTTATGGCACGCCTTCTTTTTTTAAGGAGCACTCAGATATTAAAACTGGGACTTTTTTTTAGCCAGTTCATTTTTTAAAGTGTTACTTTGTAGATTTTTTTGATGAAATACTATCGTCATGGGGAGATATATAGTGATATATTAGAAAATGTTGTGATTTTGATGTCTTTCACAGATTGCTTACAAATGAATAGAAGCTAAGAAGGACATTAACTCCTTTCTCTAGAGAAAAGTAATGTAACATTTAGATCCATTGGTTTCCTTTATTAAGACTAGTATCATATATGTTTACCATTATTTAATTTTTATATATGCACACGCATAGTGCAGTGAGTGCTATGAGTGCTACATCATGTGTGTCGATTAATGTACTATTTTTCAGGACAGGGAAATAGATTTATGACTTGGCATAAAAAAACTACATACTAAAAAAGTTTATGAAATTCTTGTTGCTGTTTTATTTTCTTAAAGCTCCAGTCTAGGTGAGAAACCATGGTTTTACTAACGAATCAAGGCCTAAAGGTAGAGGAGGTGCTTTGTTTTTTGAAATTAACCTGGAAGTTGGAATCTGCATGAAAGGTTTATCGTAATGAACCCTGTTGGCTTCCGTCTTTTTATTTCAGACTGGGAGCACGTGCAGCCTCCGCTGTGGCTCCAGACTCTAATGAATGCTTGTAGCCAAGCAAGTGATTTCAGTGTGCAGAGTGTTGCTATTTCTTTGGTCATGGACCTGGTGGGACTGACTCAGTCTGTGGCCATGGTCACCGGGGAGAACATCAACAGCGTGGAGCCTGCCCAACCGTTAAGTCCAAACCAGGGAAGAGTAGCAGTGGTTATTAGACCTCCCCTCACTCCAGGCAACCTGAGATACATCGCTGAGAAGACTGAATTTTTCAAGGTAAATTCTAGGAAGTACATACATGACTAAAATGGTACTTGACCTCGTTTGCTTAGCAGAGATTTTAAAGATGATAATCAGGCTTCATTGAATACCTCTTCGTATTATACTGTATAGAAAAAGATACATACCAGCTTAATCTGTACTGCTTTGCCAATCTTATCCCCAGTTTTGTGAGAGGGAAGAAGATAAGGATGAGAGGAGATGAGGATGAGGTTAGGGAAGGCAAGCATTAGGGCTCTAAAGTCACAGAGGAAATAATTACAGCTAAAAAAGAGGTAAGATCATTTACACAGTAAAACTTATTTCCCCATGATGTGGTTATGACACTTTTGATTTTCATAGAGTACAGTCTCAGCTCTCCAAAATTCCCAGGAAAAATTTTTCTAACTCTGTATTGTCTGATCATCATCTGTGGTGTATGATGCCATTCAGAAAAAAAATGCAGTTTTTTTATTTTGATCACAACAGTTAAGATGATATCCTCTACATAGAACATCAAGTATATTGGATTATATTACATCTTAAGTAGGTAGATTCTTTATATATAAAAAAAATTTTTCTTTATTTTATCTCATTTCAAGTCATTGTGCCCCACGGGATCGTTTCTCCTGCTAGATTAGAGTTGGTTTCTGTAACAGTATTATAGTGGTAAACCCTAAAAATGGTTACATTTTTTATTAATGCTATCATAGATCATCAAGTGCTGTGTTAACACATGTAACTCTGAAATACATACAACCTATTTTGTGTGTGTTAAATGATTTGGATATTTGGACTATGAATTAGATTTCATTTTGTAACATATAACCATAAATATTAAATTATATTCAATGTGGGGTTTGTATCCTCTTAAGGATAATGTATTCTAGCAACACTTTACTAAATGTAACTAAAATAGTGAAATGGGGTCTTCTCTGGGCCCTGTAGAAAGTGCTTCCATGTTTGATGTTTAAAACAATACCATTAGGGAGGGACCTTAAAAAAAAATGAAAATAATCAGTCAATCATTAAAGGTCTATCGTAAGAGTTTCTAATTGCCTGTATGACCAAAAAGTGAGCACATGGAAAGCTACACTTGTAAATTTCATCCTAGTGGCATAATGGATATTGAAGACCTTCAAAGTCTGGCCTTCAGAGGCTTGTTGTACCTAACAGGAAATGCTTGTTAAAGAAGGTTTAATTTATGGTTTCATAACACTGTCACTTTTACATCTTTTTCTATAGCATGTAGCTTTAACATTGTGGGATCAGCTGGGAGATAGGACACCTCAGCACCACCAGAAAAGTGTGGAACTGTTTTATCAATTACATAACTTGGTTCCTTCTTCTAGCATCTGTGAGGATGTTATAAGTCAGCAGCTAACCCACAAAGATAAGGTAAATTTTTTTTTTATCTTGTCCCACCCCCACCCACCCCACTCCCATTATACCAAAAGATAAAGAAACTAGGAAAATTATTGTGGCTAGTATCTGATTAGAGATTATATAAATTCTTTCAGAGTGATCTTCATGTCTTTAAAACAAATTTGTTCTGTCCTTTTTGGAAGAAAGTTCTTTGCAAAAGCACCAGTAATATGAAAAATCAAGTAATCCACAATCAGATACTGGGTTTATTTCTTGGTTCAGGACACAAATTGTGGGCAGCGATGATTAAAAAGTTGTTGCTGGTCCAAGTTCTTGGATCATTTAAAGAGGAAGCAGTGGCCTTGGTTATGGAAGTATGGATACATTAACAAATGCATGTGAAATGAAGTGATACGTGTATCAAGTTACATTTATAAGGCACAGAATGCTAATAGAGATATTATTTGCATTATAATAAATATCCAAAATAAGCATTTTGTATCCTAATGTATACGAAGTAATCCATAAGTCAGTAAGAGTAAAAGTGATAGAGTTCTGGGTGCTCCTGAGAAGAAGCTGGAATTGTCATTTTGGTTGACCTCTTCAGGCAGTTCAGTGAAGAGTGTGGTCTTCTCATGCCTGCTCTGGAACATCAATCCAAGATTTTATCAAACAGCTTTTAGAGGTGCATCACCCTAATTTTTTAAGGACTCTAAATGCTAGTGGGTTTCAATGGCCCCCCCAAAAAGGCATTGTGTAGAGTAAATGAAGCTTTTGGCAAGGAGGGAAGTGGCAAATGAAGGAGTAAAGGAGAGGAATAAAAAGTTTATTCTATTAAAATTCTATTTCTACTTTAGCACATTCTTTGAAAATTGTTTAGGAATAAAATGTTTAATAAAGCTTGCATTTAATTTCATTTGTTTACATTAAGTGTAAATCTAGGATAAATTATGTACCTGTTTACTTGTGTAGCATTTTATTTTTAAAGAAATCGTAACTTCTGAATAAATGTATTATACAATACTTTTTTTTTTTTTTTTACATGCTTGTATTGGTTGATGTACAAACACAGCCTTCATAGGAAAAGCATTTATTAGGCCTAAGGAAAAAAAGAAAGCACTCCTAACTGATCACAAGCAATTTAGACAGTTTCAGTCCCTGATTTTGGGAGGCCTTTACTTGAAGGATTCCACAGATGCTAGAGGAAGACTATAAAAATCTTGATAACTTCACATTTCCTACCTGATTTATATTAATTTATGTTCATTATCACCAAAAGCTGCTCTTTCTGAAAAATGTATTTTTCCATGGTTCTTTCCATTACTACCATAACACTTAATGTTTTCAAGATAATCTCAAAGTGATGTAATGTTTTTCCTACAGAAATAATTTTGTAGGTGTTTACATTTTTGAATCTAATAAACCAGCTTTATAAGTAATGACAGATTCATTTGAGATTAATATATAATTTCTGGGAGCAAAAGTAAATTGTATAGTGTAATAAAATAAATTTTGACTACTAAGTATTTATATTAAAATAAGAGAGAAAGTGCTTCCTATACTGAAGACATAATAACATGTGCATTACTAGTTCTTTCCATCCTCTGTTATACAGTAATGTAGAAATCTGGTTACCTAGTCTAAACTAAATTCTAATGATTTATGAGGTAGCATGAGATGATCCTTCAGGTTTAATATTTCTGCATGTATTTAAGTCTTTTTTACATTTCTACTTTCATAAAAACAGTTTATTGTGTTGTGTGTTAAGTACTATGAACATTGAGCCTAATACTGCCTCTTAAATTGCTACTTCGATTTACTAAAATCCTTTAATATCTTCAAGGGAGAATAAAATAATTTAATCTCCCATATTCCTCCTCAGAAAATAAGGATGGAAGCACATGCAAAGTTTGCAGTTCTTTGGCATCTCACAAGGGATCTCCATATAAATAAGTCGTCATCTTTTGCACGTTCTTTTGACAGGTTGGTTGCGTTTGATATTTGGATTTACAGTCAGATATCACAGTGTCTCTTTTCTTGAATCCTCTGGCTAGTTTGGCAGGGGTAGAAAATAAGAATTTACAGATTTTATAAAGAGAACTTATAAATTATTTTTTTTAATCGAAGCTATATTAAAATGCATGGCATTGAAGCACCCAGAGCCCCATTCTTTCACTAGATGACGATTCATCAAGACCCTACTGTGTGCCAGACACCATTCTAGGTGTCGGGGATACAGCAATGAATACAGCATTTTGAGTCTCTCTTCATAGTGAAGTTTCATTAAAACAGTAGATTATGTAACTGTTTCTCCAACAGTTATTTTCAATCTTCTGCCTGAAATGGACCTAATAGATCTATAGCTAAAATACTGACAGACCACTTCACGTGGATTCAGAGAACCTGTAGCTGCCTGAGAGTGGTTTTGCTACTTGTCTAGACCACTTAAGATGACTCATCCCCCAAATATGAGATTTGCATTAACTTCCAAGGAGATGCTGTTACGTGGTGGTTCAGATATTGGCACAGGATAATAGCAGTTTCACCAGCAGCTCTCAGAGCCTAGAGGAAGCCACAGATCTGACTATGCTTATAGCCCCAGCTCAGGACCAGATGTGTGCTTTACTGGACATTACTTTTTCAACAGCATCACCATTTTGAAACCATCTGCTGTTGAACTAGTACAATGGACTAGGCCCTTGGCCTACGTACTTTACATACAATTATCTCTCATTTGATGCTTGCCTTTGCTCATCATACAAACAAGGCACTGAAGGACCAGAGAAATTAAGTGGCTTACCCAAAACCACATATGAGGTCGGGTGGATAACCCACATTTGAATCTTGGGTTTTCTGATTCCAAACCACACCTCCATACCTTTCACAGGTCTTTCCTTGAATTAAGCTCATAGGTTTGACTCCTAAAGAGATTGGGTGCAGAAGAACGTGGGAGCAGTGCTGACTTGCAGGGAGTTCAATATTTGGTGACTTGAAAAGGAATATGTTGTTAAAACAAGACTAAGGTTTTGTTTTTTTTTTCTATTTTATAAAAGTAATGTATGCTTGTGAAATTTAAAAAAAAAAAAGCAAGTATATAAGAAAAGGGGAAAGACGATTTTCTCCTTTCTCATATCTGCTGAGACTGTAAGGATTAAGATTATTAAAATACTGTGGTCAACAGTTATCCTGAAGTATGACTACTTTTTTTTTTTTTTAAGATTTTATTTATTTTTTTGACAGAGAGAGACACAGCGAGAGCAGGAACACAAGCAGGGGGAGTGGGAGAGGGAGAAGCAGGCCTCCCGCAGAGCAGGGAGCCCGACGCGGGACTCGATCCCAGGACCCTGGGATCATGACCTGAGCCGAAGGCAGACGCTTAACGACTGAGCCACCCAGGTGCCCCAGTATGACTACTTTTAAAAAAGTTAATTCAAGGGGCGCCTGGGTGGCTCAGTCGTTAAGCGTCTGCCTTCGGCTCAGGTCATGATCCCAGGGCCCTGGGATCGAGCCCCGCTCAGAGGGGAGTCTCTTTCTCCCTCTCCCTCTGCTGTTCCCCCTGCTTGTGCTCTCTCTCTCTCTCAAATAAATAAAATCTTTAAAAAAAAAAAAAGTTAATTCAAAATAATAACACTTATAATAATATTGATTTAAGAAAAACTAGAGTGTTATAATTCAAGTAGGTGTTTTGTTCTTTTTTTTTTTTTTAATTATCGGTGTTTATTGTAGGTCGCTGTTCATCATGTTAGATAGCCTTAACAGCCTCGATGGTTCTACCAGCTCAGTGGGACAAGCCTGGCTGAACCAAGTGCTACAAAGACATGATATTGCAAGAGTTTTGGAACCATTGCTATTGCTCCTGCTTCATCCTAAAACTCAGAGGGTTTCGGTGCAGCGTGTACAAGCAGAACGCTATTGGAATAAGGCTCCCTATTATCCTGGAGAAGAGAGTGACAAGCATTTCATGCAGAATTTTGCCTGCAGCAGTGGTGAATATCACATGGAAGTAGAACAGCTTTATTTAGAATTAAGTTATGAAAATAAAGTGAGAGGTGAACACGGCGGTGATTGGCGACAGTGAGGTGTTCTGCATGGGGTTCCCCCGCCCCACCGCATGCCATGGCGGTGCTCATGTGGGACGTGTCAGAATGTCCTTCATCAGTGAGCACCTTAGAGGACTTGGATCTCTCTTATCAGTTGACTCTTTCAAGGGAGGAGTCAACACAGGTCTGGGCAAAGACAGTCTTCCAATTTTGATGAAAATGCCTTTGGAGTGTAATTAGCAATTTTGGTCCTGCAAGGCTGTGGAGCTACTTCACTGGGAATGTGTAATAAGTTTGTAGTGCACATTTAGCTTTCATAAGTCATTTTCTTCCTCAGTGAAATGGGGATCGTAGCACCCACCTTTCCAGGCTTCACTGTGAACATCAGATGTCGTCCTGTTTGTGACATGTTTATTGCAGACTGGCATATCCTAAGTGTTTGTTAAATATTCACTATTATTTCTTGAAGTCCACACTTTACAAACTGTCGAGTGATGCCATCTGTAATACAGTGATAATGGCCCCATAGATTAGTTTATTACACTTCAGAGACAAAAGATGCTCACATATCTCATTTGTATCTTCACAAATAACCCTGAGCAGGGAGCTGCTGCTGAGCGGGCTGTGGCTTTCTCACAGTCCCATGGCTGCTGAGTGATGAAGCTGCAACCGAGCCAGTGTGCTCCTACTTCATCTTTAGTGTGTCTCTACAGAGCCTTCTTTCCTTTCTCTGCCTTCCTTTCCACCGCTTCCCCTGAGTGTTCTCAGAGCATGCCCTACCCTGCTTATCGCCCCAACTTTGTGTTAGCATTTTACCCGCTGCAGTTCCTGCCTGTCTGCTGAATTCTCACCTTGTCTTGAGATCAGTCTCCTTACCTGTAGGGTCACCATGCTTTCCCTGAGTTTCATAACATTTGCTTGGTACTATTCATATGGAACTAAGCCTTCTCCTCTTTCTAAAAAGAATGCCCGTCAGCCTGGTATGCCCCTCAAAAAGTATAGAAATGGATGAATGTGTTTGTGATCCCCTACTGAGTTCAAACTCTATAGAGAGCAATGATGTCTTTTCCTTCTCTCACCGCCATTGTCTCCAGGTTCAGGGCCTTACTCATATTAGATAATTCATAAATGTTGAATTTTATTGAAATCAAGGAACTACATATATGTATATATATATATATACCTACTCCCAAACTACTTGAATTCTTAGAAATAGCATAGCTAAAGGGAAGTATCACACAGGGAGGAAAAGAACTAAAATTTTGAACTGCGGTAAAAAAGATACCTTATTTGGGGATAAGGGCAAATTTTTACATGGTATCTGTTTTAAATGTGTTGTTCTGTTCAATTCAGTTGAATTAATAGGCTTTCTCTTGTTGAATTGTCTTTACTAAATTCTAGTTAATAGTCATCTACATAATTTTCTAACTTAAAGGGTCTAAAATAGTAATAAATTAAAATATAATTTTAGGAAAGTATAAGTTGGTGATGAAGCTAATGATTAAAAATCTTGAATTCGGTCTACCATTTCAATTATTTTAATATGTCTTCTATTTTTCCTTTGCTATTTTCCTCATATGCCAGTAAGCCAAGTACAACTCATTGCATCTAAAGGGAATGGTGAAAAGCCGCTTACCATGGATGAAATAGAGAATTTTAGTCTCACTGTTAATCCATTGAGCGACAGACTTTCCCTTCTAAGTACCAGCAGTGAGACAATTCCAATGGTTGTATCTGATTTTGATCTTCCAGACCAACAGATAGAAGTACTTCAGAGTTCTGACTCTGGATGTTCACAGTCCTCTGCTGGGGACAATTTGAGTTACGAAGTCGATCCTGAAAATGTGAATGTCCAAGAAGATTCCCAAATGCCAAATGCGAGCTCCCCGGATGATGACGTTCAGCAAGTAGTGTTTGACCTGATATGTAAAGTTGTAAGTGGCCTCGAAGCAGAATCTGCATCACTTACATCTCAGTTAGAAATTGAAGCTATGCCCCCAAAGCACAGGGACGTAGGCCCAGGCGAAGAGACACTCCAAACTGACGATCAGTCCGCTCCACAGAGCCAGAGTGCTGTGCTGAGTAACGACAGTTCCCACTTTCTGTCTGTGTCTGCAGAGGGAGGCCATGAGTGTGTGGCAAATGGAATCTCCAGAAATAGTTCCTCACCTTGTATTTCAGGAACCACACAGACTCTGCAGGACTCTAATGTTGCTTCCGTAGAAACCAAATCTAGACAGAGGAGTCACAGTAGCATTCAGTTCAGCTTCAAAGAAAAATTATCAGAAAAAGTCTCCGAGAAAGAAACCATTGTTAAGGAGTCTGGTAAACAACCAGGAGCAAAACCTAAAGTAAAACTTGCCAGAAAAAAGGATGATGACAAGAAAAAAACTTCAAATGAAAAACTCAAACAAACCAGTGTGTTCTTCAGTGATGGCCTGGATTTAGAGAACTGGTACAGCTGTGGAGAGGGAGAAATTTCTGAAATTGAGAGTGATATGGGTTCTCCCGGATCACGGAAATCTCCCAATTTCAACATCCATCCGCTTTATCAGCATGTGCTTCTGTATCTCCAGTTGTATGATTCATCAAGGACTCTCTATGCTTTTTCTGCCATCAAAGCCATCTTAAAAACTAATCCTATTACTTTTGTAAATGCCATTTCAACCACTAGTGTAAATAATGCATATACCCCTCAGTTGTCTCTGCTTCAGAATCTCTTGGCCAGACACCGGATTTCTGTTATGGGCAAAGACTTTTACAGTCACATTCCAGTGGACTCAAATCATAACTTCCGGAGTTCTATGTACATAGAAATCCTTATTTCCCTCTGCTTGTATTACATGCGTAGCCACTACCCAACTCACGTCAAGGTCACTGCACAGGACTTAATAGGCAATCGAAACATGCAGATGCTGAGCATCGAAATTTTGACGCTTCTCTTTACTGAGCTGGCAAAAGTAATAGAAAGCTCAGCAAAGGGTTTCCCGAGTTTTATCTCTGATATGTTATCTAAGTGCAAAGTTCAGAAGGTGATTCTTCACTGCTTGCTGTCCTCTATCTTCAGCGCACAGAAATGGCATGGCGAGAAGGTGACAGGCAAGAACGTGGTCGCCGTCGAAGAGGGTTTCTCAGAAGACAGCCTTATCAATTTCTCGGAGGATGAATTTGACAGTGGCAGCACACTCCAGTCACAACTTCTTAAAGTGCTTCAGAGGCTCATTGTTCTAGAACACCGGGTAATGACTATCCCCGAAGAGAGCGAAACGGGTTTTGATTTTGTCGTCTCGGACCTGGAACACATCAATCCCCACCAGCCCATGACTTCTCTTCAGTATCTGCACGCTCAGCCAATCACGTGTCAAGGCATGTTCCTTTGTGCAGTGATACGAGCTTTGCACCAACATTGTGCTTGTAAGATGCACCCGCAGTGGATTGCTTTAATCACGTCTACTCTGCCTTACATGGGAAAAGTGCTACAGAGGGTGGTTGTTTCTGTGACGCTGCAGCTTTGCCGAAATTTAGATAATCTAATCCAGCAGTACAAATACGAAACAGGATTATCCGATAGTAGGTAAGGTTGATTTTTAACTTTATCGTTGACATCTTTCACATCATGACACAGAATTGTCCACAAAGTCACTTACCGTTTGAGTAAATAAATTAGTGGTTATCAGTAGGTTACAGAAAGTATGTTATTTTCACAAAGAACAAAATTCAGCTTGAGAAAGAGTATCGATAAAAGAATGCAAGAATGGCGGAGAGGAGTATTTAAACAGACCTTTTTTTATTCTAAGGGTTGTAATTAATTTTGATGTTCTTGACTGAGCTGGCGAAAGTAATGCAAAGCCCAGCAAAGGGTTTCCCTAGTTTTATCTGATAAGTTATCTAAGTGGAAATTAATGTCACACTAAAATTAATTTTAAGGGGCGCCTGAGTGGCTCAGTGGGTTAAGCATCTGCCTTCGGTTCAGGTCATGATCCCAGGGTCCTGGGATCAAGCCTCTCATCGGGCTCCTTGCTCAGCGGGGAGTCTGCTTCTCCCTCTCACTCTGCCTGCCACTCCCCTGCCTGTGCTCTCTCTCTCAAACAAATTTTTTAAGAAATTAATTTTAAATTAAAAATAATTGTTTTCCCATCTGATTTTATTTCTTGTTTCCGATTTTCATGTTTAGTGGTGAATTCCATCTGTATCCCCATATTCAGTTAGTCCGTCAGAAATTAGCCAGATGTTTAATAGATTAGTGTCTGGTTTATCTCCTGTATAACCTTCGCTACTACGTGTAAAGTATGAGAGAACTGCCTGTATCATTTAATATTGATATGCCTGCTTTTACATAGTTACTAGAAATTTACTGGCTATATTTATTTTGTATTGAGTTCTTTAGCCAAAAAGAACTCTAGTACAACTCACTTATTTTAGAGATTAGGATATAAAAGCTTCTAATATATGCTCTTAGTCATTTATTCCTGTACTATTTATTGAGCACCTACTATGTGCCTAGCACCTGCTGGACATTTACTATTGATAAAAACATGAACTTTTCTTTCACAGAACTTGTGTTCAAATGAATACATTTTATTTCAGGCCTCTGTGGATGGCATCAATCATTCCACCAGATATGATTCTTACTCTTTTAGAAGGGATCACAGCCATTATCCATTACTGTTTGTTGGACCCTACTACTCAGTATCACCAAGTAAGACTGCATGAATATCTGGCTAGTTTGAAAAGAATGAGGTCCAATAAGTACCCATCTGTAAACCTCAGTAAGTGATACATGTTTTTCCCCCCGATTTAAGCTTTTGGTCAACGTAGACCAAAAACACTTGTTTGAAGCCCGCAGTGGAATCCTCTCGATCCTTCATATGATCGTGTCCTCTGTGACATTGCTTTGGAGCATCCTGCATCAGGCTGAGTCTTCAGAAAAGGTCACTGTCGCTGCCTCTGCATCTGTTACCACCATTAATCTTGGAGCCACAAAGGTTAGACAATTCACACTTGCTCTGTGGAGCTCGGAAGTTGATTCCGGGACTTTCCTAAAGACTATTCAGAACCTGTGAATAATTTGAGTAGTATTTTTGACACTGCATGAATTGAGTAGTTAATTCCCAAATAATCTTAACTGTTTCATTGAGAAATGACATATCACAGAATTCACCCATTTTAAGTATATACAGTACAATGATTTTTTTCTCCTACTACATTTCCGGAGTTGTGAAACTGTCACCACAGTCACTGAACGTGTCCATCACCACAGAAAGATTCCTGGGGCCCAATTTGCAGTCACTCCTTGTTCCCCTCACTAACTCCAATAAACCACTAATCTGTTTTCTCTACATATACATTTCTTTTTCTGGACCTTTTTAATAAATGGAGTCATGTGTTACTTGGTCTTTTGTATATGGCTTCTTTCATGTGACATAATGTTTTTGAGTTTCATTCATGCGTATTATAATTTTATTCCTTTAGGACATCTTAAGTTGACATTTTAATATGCAGAACTCGCCTAGAAAATAGTTTAGCAATATGCACAGAGAGCTTTAAAAGTTTTGTAGTCTATGACCTAGTAATCTACTTTAGTAATGAATTCTAAGGTAATCAAAATTATGCAGAGATACATACATATCATTATAGACTTATGTAGTGGCAAAAAAGAGAGATCCTAAACAGCAAATATGGAAATGGTTAAATAAATTACACTTTTAATGTTACATTACATAGCTACTAATAATTGTGGTTTTAAAGAAATCTTAGTGGATAGAAAATGTGTAAAACTTCGGTGAAACAAGGACATTACGTAATTGAACAAATCTTGTATCTATAATTCTATAAAAAATTATATGCAGAAAAAGAAATTAATGTTAATAGTGATTATCTCAGCATAATATGATTAATGGTTGAGTGTCTAAATTTTTTTGTTACACTCTGGCATTTTCCAAATTTTCTACTTTATACTTAGAGGAAAATTCTATTTGAAAGCATGTTATACAATGTCAAGTTGTTGAATTGATATCCCTCAGTTACCTAATCTTACTCTTAGACCTGACTCCCTAGATCGGGGAGTAATGGGAGCACAATTGAAATTAGGGGAAGAGGAAGGGTGGAAACTATTTTAAAATTTTACTTAAGTACTTACGTTTAGATTAAACTATGCTTTTCCGTTGTATAATTTCACTTAAATATAAAACACTCCCTTTCCTTTTTAAAGGAATCTACTAATTGGATTTCATATATAGTGTTTTCCTATTATGTCATATAGACTCCTGCATTTGGCTGACTGGCAGTTGTCATTTTATAGGGTTTTTTTTTTTTTTCTTTCCCAGTTAAAATAACCATGATTGCCTCCTTTAACACTATTAAAGTGTCCTCTACTATTATTTGGGTGGCAAAACATGAAAGCACTATATAGTATTTAAAAAAAAAAAGCTAAAAGTGCAGTCTATTAATGTTCCATAATTTTTAATTCACTTGTTTATTTAAATTGTTTTAGAACTTGAGACAGCAGATTCTTGAATTATTGGGCCCCATTTCAATGAATCATGGTGTTCACTTTATGGCTGCTATTGCGTTTGTATGGAATGAAAGAAGACAGAACAAAACCACCACCCGGACCAAGGTACATGTTTAACTGTTTGGTACTTCTGTTGTGTCGTTTGAGAAGCAGTGAGTATATGTGAATTTTCAATTCCCCGTTAGTTGCAGTGGGCCTGGGGTGGGATGGGGAATAGAAAAGCAGTAGTTTTTCTACAGGTATAATGATGTATTTACTGCCCAAATGTCTTAAATAAGTATAAAAAGCATCATTTTATGGAAAAAAAGAAATTCGTATATTAACTCTATTTGAAATAGAAAAGTTAACATAGTACAGGGTATTTTTTTAAATGTTAGTCATTCAGGGTATGGAGAGTTTTCATCTTGACTAGATTTTCATTAAGACATAGCTTAAATAGTTTCTAAATGTAATCCATATATTGGCTTAACTGGATTATATATGTGAAATTTTTGCAACTTTGTGAGTTCGAAAGCTCAAAAATGTTCTATATTGGAAATAGTGACTCATAAGAATATTAAGGCTATTAAATAATTAACATTCACAGAAGATACATGATTTATCTAGTTAAAGGTTTCTGATCTGTTATTTTTGTGTTGATTTCACATTACATATATGTTGAAGTTTCAAAAGGAATAAAAATAAATATGACATTTTTTACATGGATTCAGTAACAGATACTACATTAGACAGAAGTAAAATCCTTAAGTATTTAAAATCAGTCAAGGACCTGTGGTTTGTTATTAACAAGGCATAACGAACACATGCATTTTTCTGTGCTCTTTCAAAATTGAGAATAAAAGGATTTAAAAATGCATAAACCCACAACGACAAAAAATTGAGAGAGTTGACCACAGAAAAATAAGAAGTGTCAGCAGAATTTTACGAGAAGAAAAAAAACACATGTCTGTGTGGTAACTGATTTAATAGAGAAAATTGATAACTAAACTGCTGCAAGAAAGGAAGCAGTTTCCACTGTAAAACTATAGATGGACTCTGGAATTCGAAGTGTCAGGTACCTCTAAAGGCACAGGGTTGGAATGCGGCTGAAATCTGGAGGATTGATTGAAAATTTATATAAGGAGCAGCTGGACAACTTCTAGATCCCTTTTCCCCAGCTCAAGCAACCACCCGCTCTTAATTAGCATTAAGCACCCAAGCAGGAGATTGGAGTCAAGTTTGCCCTGTAAAGAGTTGGTCAAGAAAGGCTCTGAACCCAAGGGCACAAGATTCACACAGGTACATTAGACTTCATGGTGAAAACAGGAGCATTCGCAAAAAGTTTATATACTGAAAACTGGGCACTAGCCTCACCCCAGTAGGTAGCAGGAAGCAGTATGGCCCTTAGGTAGGAATTTTGAGGATTCCTTCTGGGAAGATGACCTGACCAAGAAAAAAGACATAGCTACTAAAGTTTTTGAGGCTACTAACAAAACACTAGGCTGCAGTCACCACACAGGGAGGCCTCCCTGCCCACTGGTCTTGCACACAAATGCTTGACTTATCACTTTTTAATTTCTTTTTCAAAAGCAATAATAGCAGAGTTGTTACGAGCACAGACTTTGAAACCAAACTCTTACTTTACTAACTGTATGACCCTGAGGTAGAAATACTACTTCATGAGGTTGTGAGAATTGGAAGAATATAGATATGTGGCACTTAGAGTAATGCCTGGCACTTAATAAGCACTCTGTAAATATTAGTCGTATTATTATTCCTGACATTTAAATATGAATAAAGAGCCAAGGATTACCAGCCACATGAAGAAAGCCTCTACTATTGATAGACAGTGACCAAAACAACTAGATAAAGTCAAAAGAATCAGTGCAGGTAACAGAATAACATGTAAGTAATAATAGTGATGCCCTTGCAAGAGGTGAAGCTATATTGCATCCATGATATAAGAAGATTCTAAGAAAGACCTTTGCAAAAATTAAAATTTTTCTTGGATATAAATTTTTTTTATAGCAGAAACGAAACAAAATCAGTACAAGTGTTGGAAGAGAAAGTGGATAAATACCAGAAATAAAATATAAACTTAGAGATATGGGAAGTAGGGGAAAGGAGATCAGAAAATTAGGAGAGTGATACTGGAGGGTCAGTATCTTTTTTGCAGAAAGAACAGAAGAAATGAAGGGAAAAAATATTAACGAAATGGTACAAGAGAATTCTCCAGAAATGAAGGAAATGAGTTTCCACAGACACTATGAAAAGAGATTTACACAAAGATCAGCATGCAGTTTCAGAACACTAGAGATCAAAGATCTGAAAATCTTAAGAGAAAATACTGTTCCTATTCAGTGGAATCATGATAAGACTTATCAAGAGCAGCACTGGAAATTGTGATGGGAAAATTAATTTCAACCTATAATGCCTTATCCTGTCAAACTGTCACTCAAGGCATTTTGAACCATGCAGTATCTATTTTTTATAAAGGTATTACCATCAATTCACCCTTTCTCGGCTACTGGAAGATGCATCTCCATTAGAGGAGGAATAAACCAAGAAGGAAGAAGACACGGGATCCAAGAATGAGGGGTTTGGACACAGAAGACAAGGAAAGGGAATTTCTAGACTGATGATCACAGAAAAGATATCAAGATGTTACTTTGTAGCAAGCCTAGGGAGTACCAACCCAGGGTGGAGCATAAAGACCTCTAACAGATGTCTCAAGGGAAAAAAAAAAACAAAACAGGAAAAGGGTAGAAGATTAATTACCTAATATATTCGAATATGTAATAAGAGGTTTACAGTTGTTGGAGTAATTTGGGGATGAATTTATGATAGAGATGGAGAAAACCAAACAAAAATAAAGCAGTTTATTAACTCTAGGAAAAAGAAAATGTAAAAGAAATGTAATGACAGTATAATACACAGTACAACCGTAAATAGTTAATGAATATTAGATATTGATTTAAGTAAAATTGTGACATAACTATGTTGGGAGGTAGGGAGAGAAGTGTAGGGGAGCTAAATTTTTGTCTTCTGGTGTAGGAAGTCAGTAGGAAATTGAAAAAAAAAATCATGAAATGGGGGAAAAAAAGCTGTGTATCACTCAAATAATAGAAAAGAGCTAAGAGTTGAGCAGGGTTGCTTTGGGAATGTGAGATATAGGATAGGACACTGCTATCTTTTCTTGTAAGGCTTATTGTCCTATTTGATTTTTTGAAATGATGTATATACATTGTATTGATAAAAATCTATTTTTTTACCTAATCAAGAGACTTGCAAAGTCCTTTATATTAAAAAGAGCCCATGAGATATTCTCTTAATCCTGTGACTTCTCTTAGAAGACTTATGTACCCACCTACATACAGAGATACAATGATGTGTTTACCCAGGTCATTCCTGCAGCGAGTGAAGAACAGCTTCTACTAGTAGAACTGGTTCGCTCCATCAGTGTCATGAGAGCAGAAACCGTTATGCAGACCGTGAAAGAAGTTTTAAAGCAGCCCCCAGCCATAGCCAAGGACAAGGTAAGAAGAGCTTTTCTTTGCATTTATTGACAATTCTGTTTCAAAAATGATGCTGGGAGGTAAGATATTTTTTTGTACAGCATTGTCCTTTTACAGATTGCAGAGAGGAAGGCATGTTGGCCTCACACTACTGTAATCAAAACATTTATCAGTATCTGCAGTGACTGCTATTGTGATCATTCCCATAGCCGGTGAAGAGCCATTCACTGCTTAGATCTCTTATGTGAATGTCTAAGGCCGTTCAGACTTGTATGACCGAATTCTTAGGGGAGGTTTTTCTGGTCATTTAAAGGAAGAACACACAAGCCAGAGCCCAAGGTCGGCTGATCTCAGTTGTTGCCTTATTATTATTATTATTATTATTATTATTATTTTACAGCTTCTTTATTGCTTTCTCTCTGGAACGAATGTCCAACATTTTGCCGTAACCTTAGTTCTAGTCAATGTCATTTCTTGACCATGTACAAACCCGTGCTTGGCAAGGGCTACAGAAAATGAATAATAATATAGTAATAATAATACAATACAGTAATAATAATACATTACTCACAGCACATTGTCTCTAATTAGGCAGATATAAAAGTCTGCAAATGAGTAAAATTATGGACTTCTCTACTTTCTTCTTTTTTTTTTATTTTTATTTTTTTTTAAAGATTTTATTTATTTATTTGAGAGAGAGAGAGAGAGCATGAGAGGGGGGAGGGTCAGAGGGAGAAGCAGGCTCCCCGCTGAGCAGGGAGCCCGATGCGGGACTCGATCCCAGGACTCCAGGATCATGACCTGAGTCGAAGGCAGTCGCTTAACCAACTGAGCCACCCAGGCGCCCTCTCTACTTTCTTCTGTTCTTTGTTCCAGCAATACTAAGAGGTCATATTTTCTGAGAAAATAAACAGAATTGTTACACATATCTGAAAATGTTTATTTTTTAAAATTTTATCTTTTTCTTGAGTTGCCAATGGAAAGAGTATACTTGCATGTGTGAATAGCTAATATCCGTGTTAACTTCTAACATGCTAACTATTCTAACATCACCCCTGCGGCATTTGCGATAGGATTTTAAATTTGCATGTGAAAGCTCAATTCAGCATAATATTGAGCAATTGAGCATCTGCTTGTGCCAGACATTGGACTAGGCATGAAGGATATGAAAACGAGCAAATTCCACCACCACACCTTCCAATGGCTGCCTCCTTGCTCTGAGTCTAAATTCTGAATCCATTAGATACTGGATTTTTGTGTGTGATAAAGGGGAACCTTCAGGGGAATAGTTGGTACTAAAAAGGAACAAATCGGTAAATGTCAGTGGACATCAGTATCATTTCCTTGCCTGTTACTAATTTTTTTAATTTTATTTTATTATGTTAATCACCATACATTACATCATTAGTTTTTGATGTAGTGTTCCATGATTCATTGCTTGCGTGTAACACCCAGTGCTCCATGCAGAACGTGCCCTCTTTAATACCCATCACCGGGCTAGCCCATCCCCCCACCCCCTCCCCTCTAGAACCCTCAGTTTGTTTCTCAGAGTCCAGTCTCTCATGGTTCATCTCCCCTCTTTTACTACCAGTTTCTGCTAACTTAGTGTAGTGCCGAGTATAACATATAATAAAAAAGAAAACACTTGTCGTTAGAAATTAGCACACTCAGCACTATCTCTAGTTAAAGACTACATTAGGAGGCTATTAGGAGTTGGTCTCAGATTTGAACAAACTACACTAAGTTAGCAGAAACTTGTAGTAAAATAGATTTAAATTCTAATTTTGTAAAAATTTTCAACCCAATTCTGCTAGCACCACCCAAGTATAATATAAGCTGATTAAAACTGATGTTGATGCTTACAGAGTAAATGGATCATTTAAAAATAATGGCTGGAGTATCAACTTTTGATGTGTGGTGGGGGAGGTTTGAGAACCTTTTGATTTCTTCTGTCCATTTTCAACTTTTTTTTTTTTTTTTTTTTTAAAGAAATAATCAACATTTTTTTTTTTAAAGATTTTATTTATTTATTTGAGAGAGAGAGTGAGAGAAAGAAAGAGCACAAGAGGGGGGAGCGGGAGAGGGAGAAGCAGACTCCCTGCTGAGCAGGGAGCCCGATGCGGGACTCGATCCCGGGACTCCAGGATCGTGACCTGAGCCGAAGGCAGTCGCTTAACCAACTGAGCCACCCAGGCACCCCATTTTCAACTTTTTAAACAGATCTTGGGTTAAGTTTTTTTCTACTAAATGAGTTCGCATGGCTTTATTTTTTATGACAAACTAGTGTTTTTGTTTTCTTTTAATGTTTTATGTTAAAAATTGGCAGTAAAGTACAGAGTAGTTGCAACAATAAAAAAGCTAAAGCAGCATTTTTCTTCAATGTAAAATTGATTTCTTTTGTTTATAGAAACATCTTTCTTTGGAAGTCTGCATGCTTCAGTTTTTCTATGCTTATATTCAAAGGTAAGATAACTGATATAAATCTCTCCTTTCTGCATTAGTAATGTGTAAAAGTCAGGGAATAGAGGAGACAAGCACCTAAATCCTTTCAAGAAGTTGCTAATTTTTCCTTTTAAAACTAAAAGAACAAATGCTAGCAACATTGTCTGTGGATATATTTATACAAGTCAATGGGTATGTTAATGAGCCAGCCAGGCAGATCCTGCAAACCTAAAGACCTAAGTGTATTAGAGATTCTATGGCTACTGAAACAATGAATTGTAAGAAAATCATTTAAGTATAAATGAAATGCTGAATCCAACTCTTGAAACCATGCCTGTTGCCACTGAATCCATTATTACTTTAATATGGGTGAACATGTGGTAATCTAATCTGACTTTTTTTTTAACATTAGGAATGATGATAAAATATCTTCTTGTTCTGGTATTCCAGTTTTGTGTTCCCCTGAACAGAAGTCAGTTGAGTTTTGATAAACTTCTTACTGAAGACCTCAGTCTTAATCCTCCCTTATAAGGCAGTTCCATATTAATCACCAAACTTGGCATCAATTTGTGATCTATGACTAACATTTATAAAGTTAGGTTAGGTAGTATATTTAAACTGATTGTGATTTAGAGCAAGGACTACCTAACGTCTGAACTTAGATACATAGAGGTGTTATGGTTAAGGCCAGACTGAAACAGAGATAATCTTAATTTCTCTAGATGTGAGACCACTTGGTTCAGGACAGATTGGTAACTCTCCCTTCGATGAGATAAAGACTCATAGGTGAAGGAAAAAGAGCTAATATAAATGGAGAGGATAGGACCAAGAGCAAGTGACTATGATGTCAGTAATTAAACTGAGACTTACTGCAATTGTATTTTACTTCTGAGAGTCCCTGTAATTAAAACTGGGATTTCTCTAGCAAAATTTCTGTACTAATAAGTCACACTGTATATTTTATATGTGTTGGGTTTTTTTTATATATATAATATTAATAGAAAACATAAGGCTTTTAGGAATTTTGTCCTATCATATTCTATACAAATTTAGGGAATGTTTCAGAGAAACTAGTAGGAAAATGTGTTAAAGGCTGTGGGAAAATATAAAGAAAACTAAAGTTTGCTGTGCCTCTCTCTATATATATGCAACTATATTTATCTTGCAGAATTCCAGTGCCCAATTTAGTGGATAGTTGGGCATCACTGTTGATACTTCTGAAAGACTCTATACAACTGAGTCTTCCAGCCCCAGGGCAGTTTCTTATACTTGGGTAAGCAATTTCGCTTAAAAATACTATTTTGAAGAACAGAATAATGATCACTGTCCTAATTGCTGAATAACAGATGTTTTGGGTGACCACGCGATCACTGTCTTCTCATGGAATTCTCAAGGTATAGAACTAGGCATATGGTATGAGACCTGAAAAAAAGGCAGGAGGCCGTAGGGAGGAAACAATGCGTGTTTATACAAAATGTAAATGTACTAACATAAAACTTGTAATAGTAGTTACTTTCGGGATGAGTAGGATGGCTGATGGGGAACTTCATAGAGGAAAGTCATTTGAGTTCAGGGCCCTGAACATAAACAGGCTTTACCCCAGACCACCCCAATTAGAATCTGCTTTCTAGCAAGATCCCCAAGTGATTTGAGTGAGTATACACTAAAGTTTGAAAAGGACTGCTTAAGATATAAGGGGGGGGAGGAATAGAGTAAACTTTTCCCCAACCTTTTTACATTACCTCAGACAGTCCAATGAGGTCTTCAATGGCCAGCGACAGTCAACATGTTCTCATATTGAATGTTTGTTTACTACCGACCATTCCACTGATGTTCTAAAAATTCTTAATTATAAAATAGAAATTGATATGAAGGTTGCTTTTCAAAATAACCTCACATGTTAGTTTGGAAATAATTATGCATATAATTTATCTTAATAAAAGATAAATGTCAGAGTAAATATCGAGTGGAATTTTAGCAAACAACAGAAGTTGAAATTTTTTTTCATTCATGAAGTATTTTTAATCTGTTACATACACACAGGATTAGAAGCCATTTCTCTTACAATTTAAAATTGCTGGGGTTTTTTGTTTTTTTGTTTTTTTACTTTTTTGTTGATATATAAAACAAACAGAAAAATATACAAATAATTAGTACACTACCCCACAAGTTATTAGAGTGAACACATCAACTATATAATTCAAGTCTAAATTAAGAAATAAAACACCGTATGTCTCCTCAGTTCCCCTCCCAATTACTGTCTGAACCTTCTCCCCAAAGATAACCATTATTCTGGCCTCTAACACCACAGATAAATTTTGCCCTTTTTTTTGAACTCTAAGTATATGTAAATATTTTATTTTGTGTCTGCTTCTTTCACACAACTTATGTTTATAAGATTCATCCGTGTAATTTCATGTAGCTATAATTTATTAAGTTTCATTGCTGTTCAGTATTTCACTGTATGATTATGCTACAAATTCTCTTCTGTTGCTGGACTTTGGGGTTCTTTCCAATTTGGTGTTTTTATGAATAAGCTGTCAGGAACATCCTTTACATGTGTTTTTGTGCATATGTTTATTCCTTTCAACAGAGTCATAGGATACTCATACATTCATTAAACACATAAAATAGAAGTTGAGGACACAAAGCCACTTGGTCACTGGGAGAAATCAGATTGCATCATTTCCTTTACACTGATATTTCCTGTTTTGTTTTGTTTTTTTCCCTTTCGCCCTTTTAGGGTTCTGAATGAGTTTATTATGAAAAACCCTAGTTTGGAAAATAAAAAAGACCAAAGAGACCTTCAGGTAAGGCATTCTGAATTGAGGGCCGTTGCCAAAACTCTGTGTCTCGGTGCCCTCAGCTCTAAAAAGATAAGGTTAAATAAGATCATCTCTGAAGTTAGGAGCACGTGTGTGTGCGCACATGCACACATATACAGGGAGTGTTTTTTTTCCTTGTTTCTTTAGGACGTGACTCATAAAATAGTGGATGCAATTGGTGCCATTGCTGGTTCTTCTTTGGAACAGACAACATGGCTGCGACGAAATCTTGAAGTTAAGCCTTCTCCCAAAATAATGGTGGATGGAACCAATTTGGAATCTGATGTTGAAGGTATTGATTTCAAACATTGGGGTTCATATTTATAGGCACCTGTTTACTACGATCCTGGCAACTAGCACTGTAAGCACCATAAGATCATCCCTTTCTCATGTTAGCAGGTAGCTTTTTTTACGGGGAAAAGGTCTAACTGTACCTTGACCTGTCTTTTCTCTTATTTAGATATGTTATCACCTGCAATGGAAACTTCAAACATAACTCCTTCTGTATATAGTGTCCATGCATTGACATTACTTTCTGAGGTAAATATCAAGTTTTTTCACATGAACTTCCAAGTAAACAGTGTCATAATTCAGTATTAGCAGGTAATTCTGACAGAGGAGTTTTTAATTTGAAAAACCATTTTGTACTTCTAGAGATCACTATAAAGAATAAAGTTTTGACTTTGTATTCAGACTATTTAGTTTGTTAAATATTAGTGATAGCTTTAGATACTGCTTCCTTCCCCATGCACTGTTTTTTTAAGTATGATTTTTAAAAAGAAAAGTGCTTTTGTATCACAGTATGATCAGGAGGGTTCGAGGTGGTATAATGATGCTTAATGATGCTTGCCACACTGAAATATTTTACAGTTTATCAAATATTTTTAGATCTATCCTCTGACATGCTGTTTTTTTAATATCCTGTTATATAGCCTTGTAGGTCACTTTTGTTTCCCCTTTTCAGTTGTGGATACAAAGTCTCATAAAGATTAGAACAATATGACTAAGGCCAAAGAGCTATTAATTGATAGAGTTGGGACTTAAACAGCTTGGTTCATTTGGTTAGTTTATTTCAAGCCCTCTTTTAACTGTCAGAGAAAGAGAATACTGAGTATCTAGTCTTTAATTCACTGTTTACTCACTGTCACATTAGAAGGTTCTTGATCTCTCTTTTTCTATACTTCGCTATCTCAGTTGGAAATAGTAAAAATTTGCTCATACTCCTATATTTATAGTGGGCAAAAAACAGAGTGACAGAAACCATTCATATAAAAATGGCTTAGTGACATCTGATTTTAGATTTTTATAATTTTAAGGTATTCTAGGTGTTCGACTTACAGACTGAAACCCACCTCCAAATGCTGTCAGTTTTAGCTGCTAGATTATACTTCATTTCTTATGTTTTTTAGGTTTTGGCTCATCTTTTGGATATGGTTTTCTATAGTGATGAAAAGGAACGGGTTATTCCTTTACTTGTAAATATTATGCATTATGTTGTGCCCTACCTCCGAAATCACAGGTACTCTTATTAAAGTAGTTTTCTTAATTCAAAGCCTATTAGAAACAAATTGTGTTCCTTTATTGCCGTTTTTGGAATTACCACAAAATGACATTATTTTTGCTTTGAATTGTAATGATTTTTAAAGAAAAACATTATTTCTGTTATGGGCCTTCATTTCATATCATCGTTCTAGGTGAATGTGATATATGAATCACATGATTCAAGTTAGACCATATCGGTTAAAGTGGTTCTGGTTCTCCTTCCTCCTAGTGCGCATAATGCCCCTAGTTACCGGGCCTGTGTCCAGCTGCTTAGCAGTCTTAGCGGGTATCAGTACACACGGAGAGCTTGGAAAAAAGAAGCCTTTGACCTCTTTATGGATCCCAGTTTCTTTCAGATGGATGCCTCTTGTGTTAATCAGTAAGTCGTGGTCTTGCTTTCATTCAGTGTGATAATGCATCTCACTGAAACCAGCGACTGTCCTGCAAAGTAGAACACTGTGTTTTTAATGGTAACAGCAACAAAATCTTAATTACGTATCATAATCCTTGTTTCTTTCAGTTGGAGAGCAATTATGGACAATCTGATGACACATGATAAAACAACATTTAGAGATTTGATGAGTGAGTATTATGGGAAGCCTAAGCAGTGTATTTCCTGATCATGACCCATTCTTATTGTTTACCTTGTTCTTCTCTAGAAACTACTGAATTAGCTCTTTGTCAAGTTATACTTAATATCCTGTAGGGATGGAATGTTAAAATTGAAAGAGGATGGGACGCTTGGGTGGCTCAATCAGTTAAAGGGTCTGACTTTGGCTCAGGTCCTGATCCTGGGTGAGTCAGGCTCCCCACTCAGCGGGGAGTCTGCTTCTCCCTCGCCCTCTGCCCCTCCCCCTGCTCACGCTCTCTCGCTCGCTCACTTGCTCTCTCAAATAAATAAAGTCTTTTTAAAAAATGTAAGGAGGACAACAGGTGATAAATAATCAGTAGAACTGTTTGGTCATGTCTAATTTGTGTCTAAATTGTTCCCCCAGCACACAGCATAGCACTTGGCACATCGTGAGCACTCCATGAGAAATGATTAAATGAATGAAAGACTGACAAGTTGAGGGGGCAGGGAAGGGCTGACAGCTGGGTTCAGCCTGTCAGACAAGTCACTCTAAATGCTGGGGCTCTGTTTATCTCCTCTGAAGGAAGAAAAAGAAGGACCGAGAAGATCAGAATCACTCTCTACCCGCCTTCTACTCTGTCTTGATTGGTTTTATATAGTAGGGTTCCTATAGTATTTCATCTGAAAAAAGGGTTTTCTTGTTTTTTTTAATTTTATTTATTTATTTTAAGTAATCTCTGCATCCAACATGGGGCTCGAACTCACCATCCTGAGATCAGGAGTCACAAGCTCTTCCGACTGAGCCAGCCAGGTGCCCTGGGGTTGTTTTTTGTTTTGTTCTGTTTTGTTTTGTTTTAAGTATAAAGTTACTAAACTAATGACTAGCACTAAAGCAGGGTAAGTCTGATGATTTCGTGTAAGTTCTTGAACAAAAGCTGTAGTTTCCCATCTGGAAAAGGGGCAGCATATTCTCCGTCCTCTGATCATCACAGGGTTGTTTTAAGGTTCAAATTCATCTGTTCAACAAGTATTTATTAAAAGACAAAAATGGGCCAGGCCATTATGCTAACCTTAATCAAATAAATAAGATTATTTCAGGGAGTCAATAGTTGTGAAGAAAGTAGGGTGATATGATAGATTTTAAGTAACACCTAAAGAGCTGACAGGTGAGGTGAAACTAAAGAAGCCAACCCTGGGAAGGCCTAAGGGCAAAGCATTCCATGCAGGGAACAAAAATTACAAAGGGCAGGCCAGATATTATTTTTAAAGCAATGAGGCGTTAGGCAGATGGCATGAAATGTGAAAGGGTTTTATAAAATGCCATTGTTGGTGTTTGGAATTTTCTAAATCTTCCTCTCTCTCCACATTCACAATTGCTCCCCTGTGCTGGGTCTGTGTGCCAGCCCTTCTGCCCCAGAGAAGAGCCGGGAATCCTCTACCCTAAGCTCCTCCCACCCTTGGAAGTCACAGGGTGTCTAGCCATTTTTAAAAACAGATGACAGAATAATCTTTTTGCATATGACTGCAGGAGTGTATCACAACCTCTCGCTTGCGTTCCTCTTTCAGCTCGTGTAGCTGTGGCTCAGAGCAGTTCCCTTAACCTCTTTGCAAACCGAGATGTGGAGCTAGAGCAGAGAGCCATGCTTCTCAAAAGATTAGCATTTGCTATTTTTAGCAGTGAAATTGACCAGTACCAGAAATATCTTCCAGATATACAAGGTAAATAGTGAAAACCTATTTTCTCTGTCTTCCAAACTATGTTTTTTTGTTCCTTAGGAAATACTTTCCTTAAGCTATAAGTTGGGGTGAAATATACCAAGTGTAGGTGGATGGAGAATGTTGTAGAAACAGAAATCTGTTCTGCAGAATCAACAAAAATTACCATCACCAGCATGTAAAAAAACATCAAGCACTGAATTTATAGTATTTGCCTAAATATGGTCTCTATTTTTTGTTTGGTTTGAGTTTCCTAAAGAATTCATGTTTAAAGATGAGGCATAAGACTATTTTGCTGCGGGCAGACATGTTAGTGGGATTTTTTTTTATTGTGGATAAGGGGCTGTTTAAGGAGAACTAAAATATAGGCAGAGCAGAGACATTTTGGCCAGAAGTAACATTTGAGATCTGTCATTTATATGGGGGATTGCATAAGGTTTTTGATTATCAGCTTTACCAAATGGGTTTAGATGAACTTGGCCTGGGGCAGAATTGTTCCATACCGAGGTTCGTGCACTTATGCAGCCACCAGCTTCAACAACCACCATTGGGGACTGGGCTGGGAAGGACAGTTGTCATCTCTTTAGTGAGATCATTTCTCTCAGAAGATAAATGGCTGCGTCTTTCCTAACCCTTTCTACCGAGTGTCTGATAGGCAACATTGCACACTATTTATCATGTGATTTTATTTTTAAAGCTGACCAAATCAGTGCTACTCAAAAGTGTGGTCTCTGGACCAGTACCAGGCTATTATCCCGTCCATGAAAAGTACAGAAATTTAGAGTAAGCATTTTAAACTTACTTAAGAAAATTTGACAGAATCTGTTGAATCTAATAAGAAAATGGCATCTGTATTTTATATCTTCCTTTGACTTTTTTCTAGTAATTCATTTTTATTGTATTTTATTAAAGTAACAATCTGCAACAGATTGGAAATTTATTTTTTAAATTGATCCTTCACCAGATAGTTCGAGAAGTAGTAGGCTAGCTTATATGGAAAAGCTTACATGAAAATGATCGTCACTATTAACCTATTGAAAATACACTGCATGTCTTTCAGAGAGATTGGTTGAGAGTCTCCGTTTGCCCCAGGTGCCAACTCTTCACTCGCAAGTATTCCTGTTTTTCAGAGTGTTACTTTTAAGAATGTCTCCACAACATCTTACCTCACTCTGGCCTACCATGATTACAGAACTTGTGAGTTAATTTTAATCCTGAGGTTAAAACAGTGTGATTAGCATCAACAGGCTTACTGGATAAAAATTAATCTTGGAAAAGAACCGAACTCTCGTTAATAAGCTTGTTACTGACAATTTTTACAGTTGAAAATGGTAAAACTAGGGGCGCCCGGGTGGCTCAGTCGGTTGAGCGGCTGCCTTCGGCTCGGGTCGTGATCCCGGAATCCTGGGATCAGGCCCCATGTCGGGCTCCCTGCTCAGTGGAGAACCTTCTTCTCCCTCTCCCTCTGCCTGCCTCTCTGCCTGCTTGTGCTTTCTCTCTCTCTCTCTGTCAAAGAAATGAATAAAATCTTTAAAAAAAAAAAAAAGAAAGAAAATGGTAAAACTAGTCAGATTCCATCTCCACACAGCTGAAACTTCCTTGGAAATCGTTACTTCGTCTGATCTGGTTTCATGTCTTCTCTTCAAGAACACCAAATTTTTGGTCATGGCTTCCAGGCCTGGTTGCAGGCCGCTGTAGCGGTGCCCCTGGAGGGCTGCGAGCTGGCTTCGCTGGGTTAGCTGCCATGAGGCACGTGCTCACTCTGGAAGGGCAGCACTTACCCGAGCTAAGCTTCCTTTACGGAGACTTTCATAGATTTTGTAATCTCCCAAACAGTCAGCCTTCCTGAGTCCCACCACACCCATCCGTTCTCCTCCCTGGACCATACCATCACCCTCACCTGAGTGATTTGGGGAGCTGGGGAAGAGGACATGAGTAAAGAAAGGAAAGTGAATCTGTAACTCCGAAAACCCAAGCCTTTATAATCCTCACAAAGACATTGGCTTTAATATTTTTTTAAAGTAACTGTAACCATGTTCCATCATCACCAGACAAAAGCTTGGCTTCATCCCAGGTCAGTCAAGTTATTAGGAAGGCTCTGTGCTAACTTTGCAGTTTAACTTTCAGAAACTAGGTATGGTTTAATTTGATCGGACCCTAAAATTTATTTTTGGTTTAATGAAAATATATCCTAAAGAGAACTTGAAAGAAACATTAAATGTCAAGTTTAAATATTTAACATGAATTTCATGGTCTTCAGGTACAGGTATTTTTACTGATGGAGCAGGAACTCACCGCTGACGAAGATATTTCACGGTAATATGTAATACATTTCCATATTTTCTTGTCAGTGTTCAGCATCCTAAAGTCATCCAGAATGTTACAACTAGGAGAGTATAGATACTGTTTTATATGAATACTCTGTATATTCATCTGTTATTTGGATATAATTGATCCAAATGATCATATTTGGATATAATATAGTGTCATTTATTCCTTAACCATTTTAGACTAAACTGTCAACACGCATGGCCTTTGTCTTCGAGACAAATTTAGTTTAAAGCAATATTATTTCAGCTCCTGAACCATGTTGGTTTTGGTAGGTCATATGTTGTCCCTGAAACATCAGCAAAACCTATCATGTCAGGTAACCTGTAAATAACGTATCCGTATATCCAGATCTTCCAGCATGATCTCAGTGTACTACACTTTATTCTTTTTAGTACAGGTAATGTACTAATATGACTAAATAGTTTTTTATATATGTAGGAACTTTTGTACAAGTAAGTTTATAAATTGAAAAGTTTCCTTTAACACCATGTGTCTTGAATATATTTTATTCTTCAGTGCTAGGTCTATTTAAAAAAAAAAAAAAATTCACCAGTCCTAATAACTGTTTTTATAGAAAGACCTTCCCCCCAATCTTTACAGAGAGACATCGAGTAATAGGGAGGTCTGTTGGTTTTACAGCTTGTATTTTTCTATTTCTTGAGTGTAACTTAAGTTATTCTGTACTATTTTTACATTTTCAACATAAGTGAACTTTTTAGGGGCACCTGTGTGGCTCAGTCAGTTAAGCCCCCGACTCTTCATTTTGGCTCAGGTCACGATCTCAAGGTCCTGAGATCGAGCCCCACATTGGGGTCTGCACTGGGCTTGGAGGCCGCTTGAGATTCTCTTTGCCTCTCCCTCTGCCCCTCCTCTGCTCACTCTCTCACCCTGCCTAAAAAAGGGTGGGGAAGGGGGGGGGAGGGGAAGCTTTTATTGGAAAAGAGCAAAATTAATTTAGTCATGACCTTGCTCAGCAGTTACTGGTACACGTACCGGAATGAGAACTGTTAGCTGGCACTTTGGGAATCACCTGTTAGGAAATGGGTGCAACTGCTGACACCACTGTCTGCTGCTTACAGGACTTCAGGCCCCTCTGTGGCTGGTCTGGAGACAACCTACACAGGAGGTAATGGCTTTTCTACTTCATATAACAGCCAGCGGTGGTTAAACCTCTATCTTTCTGCTTGCAAATTTTTGGATTTGGCTCTGGCATTGCCCTCCGAAAATCTTCCTCAGTTTCAGATGTAAGTAAAAGCAAGGATCTTAAATGGGTATTTTTGAAAATGCATTTGCTTTGGTAACTGACATCTAGGACTAATTTAAAAGTTTTTTGTGTAAGTTGAAATATTTTGGGGGGAGTGCAACAGTTAACTGGAAGTAAATGGTTGCTGTGGATAAATTAACAGCATTTAGTTAACAAATTAAATACCTACCGTATGTGAGGCAGTGGGATATGTGACTCAGCAGCTTCCAGTCCAGTTGAATGCATGCTGGGTGTTCTGATAGCTGACATGCAGGAGGCTATTGAGGTCATACAGCAGAGACCCCCTCCTAGCTTTAGGCCCCAGTGCAGATTTATCCTGACATGGTGAAGAACAAGGGGGACAACACGTGGAGTCTGGGGGGTTGGAATGGACCTGGTTTGTGTGAAATGCTGAGGAATCAATATTGTAGGAGCAGAATGTTGTGAGAAGAGGCTGGAAAGGGGCTGAATAATGTAAAGCCTTGTGAGCTGTATTAGAGCATTTGACTTGAACCTAAGGACAGCGGGAACCCACTGAATCATAATAAGGAATGAAGTGATGTTACCAGACTTGCATTTTAGGAGTTTTACTTTGGCTGCATAGTTTGGACAGAGGACTGGAGATGGGCAAGCCTGGAATCAAGGAGGCTTTAATTTCAGATGATAGTGAACTGAATTGGAGAGATGATAGCAGAGGGGACTAGGGAGAAACTTAATAGAAGTAAATTCTCGTAAGTGTTCAAAAATCTTTCATTATGGCTTTTCATATTTAAATTTTTTAATAGGCAAACTATGTGAGATTGTTTTATCAAATGTAGCTAAGATAACTTGAGAATTTATCCATATGATTAAATATGTTTTTATATATAATGTGTTTTATTTTTCTTCTGGAATGGAGTTATCAGTAGGATAAAGAGTAAGCTACCAGAATCTGCTTTCTATACTGGACATGCTTAAGTCTCTAAAAAGTGCTGTTTCACAAGCTTACTTTTCACTAAATTTAATGGTAAGAACTAGAAATTCTTTATAGATTATTTCTAGTTCCTTTTTTTCTTCCATTTGAAAAGTACACCTACTTAATAAATTTGAGGAGTCACATATCTTGAAACTGATGTTACTCCTGAAGAAATTCAGAAAGGGACCATAAGCAGAATTGTCGGAAAGAGTGGCCAGAATTCATTTAGGAGGCTTATCGTCACAAAAGTGATAGAACTATAGTCTTCGGGGCTCTAGGAAGAACATTAAGTAGTATGCTCATGGTACTGATTTTTGGCTTCCGTGATCAGAACCAAAATGAGTTCATCCTGTTTACTTGTTAGGACAGCCTTACTAAAGAAAAGGGATGAAACAGGCTGTAATACTAAAAAAAAAAAAAAAGTACTAATTTTTTTTTAAACTACTGTTTTTTTAAAAATCTATAAAGTAGTAGAAGATGACATGGAGAATTTAATCTTGAAAGAGTAATATCTTTCTACACATGATATATATTTCAGAAGTTAAAGATATTTAATAACCATAAAAAATCTTAAAGGTTTCTGTGTGACCAAAAACTACCATGAAGTGGAAAAGGCAGCAATGAGTTGGGGAAAGATATTTGTGAACTTGCTTAATATGTAAAAATCAGTAACCCCGTAGGAAAATGAGCCATTGACAGTTAACAAATGGTTCATAGAAAAGAAATGACCTGTAAACACTGGAAAAGCCATACTCAGAAGTTCCACTTACAAATAACCATCATAATGGTAAAGATCTAAAAGTATATTTCTCTGTAACCTTAAGAGAAGCATTATTCTAGTTGCAAGCATACACAGATACCGTCCAGTAATTCTCCAAGGAAGTTGTATTTACCAAAATTCAAGATACACTTTAAGCCAGTAATTGTTTCCAAGAACTTACCCTATCGCTATACTGTCAGACGTGTACAAAAATCAGCATTACGTGAGGGTAGCCATTGTGGCATTATTTGTAATAGCAAGAAATGGGACAATCTAGGACGGGTTAATTCAGTTCATTCCAACACTGGAGTTCTGTGTAGTTGTTAAAGAGAATGGGGTTTTTATAGGATATTATCTCTAAGATATCTAATTAAATCAGAACAAGCAATAGTCATATTTTTGTGTTTTTGGGGGGGTTTTTTTGTTGTTGTTTTAAAGATTTTATTTATTTATTTGACAGAGAGAGACATAGCGAGAGCAGGAACACAAGCAGGGGGAGTGGGAGAGGAAGAAGTAGGTTTCCCGCAGAGCAGGGAGCCCGATGTGGGACTCGATCCCAGGACCCTGGGATCATGACCTGAGCCGAAGGCAGACGCTTAACGACTGAGCCACCCAGGCGCCCTAGTCATGCTTTTTTTAACTTCATTAAAAAGAAGGATGGGGGCGCCTGGGTGGCTCAGTTGGTTAAGCGACTGCCTTCGGCTCAGGTCACGATCCTGGAGTCGCGGGATCGAGTCCCGCATTGGGGTCCCTGCTCGGCGGGGAGTCTGCTTCTCCCTCTGACCCTCCTCCCTCTCATGCTCTCTGTCTCTCATTCTCTCTCTCTCAAATAAATAAAATCTTTAAAAAAAAAAAAAAAAGAGGATGGTTGTGGGCAGATGTGCCCTATTCATGAACCCTACCTAGGTGGACACACAGGAAACATGCTATTAATGGATCCTGTGGTGAGAGGGAGACAGACCACTTTTCTTTACTATGTCCTTTTATACTGTTTGAACTTTTCCCATAGTCAGATATTAATTTCACTTATTGAAGATGAAAATAAAAACAAAAATACAAGGGAGGTATGAAAGAAGTCCTACTTAATTTTTTTATTTCTTTGCCTCCTTGTGTGTGTGGGATCACCTGACCAAGTACATGGTAGAGATTTTGACCATTAACAAATGAGGATGGAATCATTTCAATTACTTGCTTTATGCTCCTGACCAAAAATGAACACTTTGCTTATTTACTGTTTACAACCCTGTGAGGTAGTTAATAGTATCTTTATTTCATGGGGAAGAAAAGGGTCAGATGAAGAATCCTGCCCTGGGTGACGGGGCTGCAAGCAGCACAGCTGCCACTGGAATCTGTTTGAGTGATGGGGTCGTGATCTTTCCACTGCACTCATGTGGCCTCGTCTTACATGGCACATCTTGTCTTAGCAGTGTTGAAATTCTTCTATACGTAGGTACCGATGGGCCTTTATTCCAGAAGCCTCAGATGACTCCGGTTTGGAAGTCAGAAGGCAGGGCATACACCAACGAGAATTTAAACCTTATGTGGTTCGACTAGCAAAACTTCTTCGGAAAAGGGCAAAGGTATTGCATTCTTTTTAAGTATAAGACAAAATTTGTAAAGTGTATTTATAGCCTGTTTTACGTACTTTATATCTTTCAGTATGCATCAGGCTAGAGATCTTTGCCCCAGAGAATAGTGAATTTGGCATGCTCATCAGTGAGCCTTTATTCCAAATCTTTTGTCTTTTTTTAACATTAAAAAATTTTCAGGGACACCTGGCTGACTCCGTTGGTTACGCATTCAACCCTTGATCTTGGGGTCATGAGTTCAAGCCCCACGTTGGGTGTAGAGATTACTTACAAAAAATAAAACAACACAAAATTTTTTAATTTTTTTATTCTTTTCAAAAATGTAAAGTTTGGGGATGTGCTTTTGGGGTTTGCAGTATGTGCTTTGAGTGCTCAGAAATTTTCCAGTCTTCTGGGGTCCCCTAAACAGGCAGCCGCCCCTAAACTAACCTACATTCCACAAACAATGGGATGGAAGAAAGTGATTAAAGAGGAGGTTGTGCTTGAAGGATCTGAGGAACTTGATTTTAAAATTCTTTAGGAACTAAGTGAAAGGGCAGAGATGAAGATGAAAGTTGGATCCAGAGTTTAGGATAGGACTTGAGTACTTCTCACTTTGATATTACAGGGTTTGAAAAAATAATCGTGACGATAAATCCAGAAGCCATGTGATGATGTATATGACCCCAGGCACATGCACTTTCTGTCATCCCTACATCTCATTAGTATTGACCGTTTCTATAAGACCCCTCTCTGTATCTAAGGGATAAACAAGACAGCCTTTTGCTGAAAACATGTCCCCCAGAATAAGAAAACAGTTTTGATTAGAAAGCATTTTCTACACTTTAAACAAGGTCTTCATGGCCAAGCATACTTGTCATTGGAACAAAGGCTATGAGTTCTCCTCTTTCCTTCCACAGGACAAGGAGGAGGACTTTAAGACAGTGATTTTGGAGGGATTGGAGATGGCCAAGCATCAGGTGAGGGTGGCTTTTTGATGCTTGTGATGTGGCAGCAAAAGTTGCCACATCTGGACCAAATACTGAGACACAAACCCAGGTCTGGATCTCAACAAATACAAGAGAGGTAAACAGGAAGGAAGTCTGTCTTCAAGTGTAGACTGGTGAAGTGAAAGGAGAAATCATTTTTATGGAAACATGTCTGACTTTTTATTTATTACTGAGGAGGTGTTACAGTTCTAATGAAGAGCAGAACACCAAAACAAGGGCACTCTTTATCAGTCAAGAGCTTAGTAGTAAAAGTCCCTCTCTTACAGGTACATCTTGGCAGGAATATAAACAAAAGATTACACCTCAGTTACATTTGGAAACTAGTTGTATGGAGGGTTCAAGCATATTATGCCTTTTCCCTCAGGATAAATTCATCTCTTTACCCTTTAATTACTTTTGGATTGCAGTTTAATTTAGGGGACTGGAAAGGTGGTATGGTCAGCCACCGAATGGTAGTCAGTGATGGGAAAGTAGGTCCCGGGACTGTCATTAAAGCCAGTGTTCTAGTTAAGCAAAAGGAAGAGGTTTTCTATATCCTGTATTTTAGATTGGAGGTTAAAGAATTGCTGGGTTTTGTTTTTTTTTTTTTCTGGCTCTAAAGAACTGGATGATCTTTTTTTGTTTGCTCCTGTTTTAACTTAAATCTATTTTCCTTTCTCAGGATTTCATTTTTAAATAAACAAAGCTTGTGATCACACATGACAAGCTGGATTTTGCATCTGCTTTCTCCACTAGGAAACTAGTGTTACTAAAAAGTAGATTAACAGTGAAAGAAACATCTGATCTGAGAAGGCAAACTCCATTTGTTAACCAATAGGACAGATTGTAGTAGTTCTGCTTTTTAAGTCCCCCTTGATGATTTTTTTTCCCATTTTCTATCCAGTCCATGTCTGTTTTCATTCTCTCCACTCTGTGTTTTTATATCTGTGATTCTGCCCAAACTCAGACATCTCCAGTTCTCTCGTAACTTTCCCTAGATAGACTGATGTCTACATCTTTATATAATCTAGTTGGCTTCTTAAACCAGCCTCTTGGTACACAAATTATTTTAATTGCATTTACATTTAGTTGACAGTTTTCACCTACATTCTCGTTTGACTTCTCTGCTGGAAAATAGATTGTTTCCCCACTTTTTAAAAGTGAGGAACCTTTCTGTATCTTGCCCAAGGATGTCCCCCAGGGAGTAAATATAGAGCCGTGACACCCACCCCGTTATTTTGACCCCAGGTCCAGCTTTCCTCCCCGTGTTGTTTAACACAAGAAGCAGATGGCAGTGTCTCTGCTGAGTGCTCCTTTCCTTTCTCTCGTACTGAGTTATTCACTTGGAAGCCTGCTACCACACTGTGGCAAGCTTAAGCCATTTGGCTAGAAGGGAACTACCTGATTTACTAGTGGTGATGTGGAGAAGACTGCTGTCTCTTCCTAACCTTCTTCTGTGGTTACTTTGTGACTTAGTCCTGGGTCACCTTAGCGGGAGTCCAGAAATCTGGGAGCTTTTTGAGTATATGCAAAGCACAACATAAACTCTTAATATTTGACTCTCCCTCTCCAAAACCAATTCCGCTAAGAAGCGTACTTACACATTCCAGTTGGAAAATGTGACTACAGCATTGGACCCTTCTACCCACACTTCATAACTGGCACGAAGAGGCTTCAGTTAGAAGCAGGAGTTTAATCAAGTCTGGAATGGAGACTTAATGTCATCATTTGTATTTAACTGTTGCTGATGTTTATACCCTTTGAAATGTTCTCATGGACTGTATTCATCTGTATAACAACCCCTTGTGTTTTCTACAGAAGAATCCGGAGGAAGACAACTCAGGGAGAACGTTGGGTTGGGAGCCGGGGCACTTGCTGCTCACCATCTGCGCCGTGCGCAGTATCGAGCAGCTCCTGCCGTTCTTCAATGTGCTCAGCCAAGTCTTCAACAGCAAAGTCACCAGCCGGTGTGCAGGACACTCAGGGAGCCCCATCCTCTACTCAAACACCTTCCCTAACAAGGACATGAAACTGGAAAACCACAAACCATTTTCCAGCAAAGCCAGGCAAAAAATAGAAGAGATGGTAGAAAAAGATTTTCTGGAAGGGGTGATAAAAACTTGAGGCATTACAAGTGGTCCATTTAACTAGATGTAAATGTAATTATTTAAAACTAAAACATTGCTCTGAGTTGTATAGTTTCTTTTTTTCTTTTTTGTATGTAACAAAACACATTTCAGGTTGTATTTAATTTAAATATTTGTAAATAAGAGCAAAAATGTCTGAATGTGGCCTGAATCAAGTTTAAATATTGTTGGCTCATATTGATTATGGTGCCTGAGAGAGATCTATATATACATCTATAGTCCATTGTTTTACTGTCCTGAATTGTCTTAAACCTGCAAAATACACACTGCACATTTTTTGCTATTGGTTTCAGGCTTTGTTTAATTTAGATTTGTTGGGATCTTCTATTACTGACCACATTCTAGTATCAGAATGGCGTCACTTTTCTGTCGGAGGCGTGGTAAGGTATGACCATTAGTTTTCTCCCACATGCCTTCACTAAGAGGAGTATAGAATAACTGGAGCCCAGGCCATGCATCCTCCTAAATGTAGCATGAGCATCTCAACCTCCATATGGAGTAGAGATGCACAGTCTCCATCTCACACCTCTGAATTCCTGGTGATGTTCATCGAAGAGGTAAGTCATTTAAGAATCATTCTAAAAAAATTGTTTGTATAAAGTCTTTTCCACCCTCCCCATTCGTATCAACAATGGTGAATCCTGCAAAACAGCAAGCCTGGCTAGGTAATGGCGATGGAAAAGACACTCCAAGGAGCTGATAATAAGGTTTACTTTTCCAGCAGCCCTCATGAAGAAAGTTAATGACTGAATCACATAGCGAAGCCCAGGTACTTTACATTAGTGAGACTGAAATTCGGTAAGTTTTGCTTTTTAAAAACTAAATTTAATAAGAATAAGGCTTACCTACTTCTAAACAATTACTTATGGTAGTGTTTAAGAAAAACAATCTGTTCTAGAAGCAGTCTAGTAAGATGCACTGTAAACGTGATTACAAATGTGTTTGAACCTGTCACCATAATGGCAGTACTATTTTGTAAAAAAACTTTTTAAAAACCCAGTTTCTCATGAACATAAAAAACTGTCTTCAGAAACCTGGTTGGGGTGTTTCTCCAACTCCTCCAGCCAGCTGAAATACTGCCAGGCTCACTGCATGTGCGAGGCTATCCGCATTTTCCTGCAAATTACATGGAAGGAGATTAGATGAGAACTAGCATCAACTCTGAGGGAAGGGGAAGGATCTTCTTGATTTTGTTTCACTAACGTATTCAAATGAAAAATTTTTTTTTGAATCTTTCAGTAACAAATTCCAAGACTCTGAGAAGAATTTGAGTTTTCCATTTATTTAAGGCAGGTGAGTCCTTAACTGATTTTTACAATCTAATTTGATTATTCCCAAACTCTGAATAATTCAATAAAACCTACTCCTTTAAAAGCAAGGCCACAACTGGCCTAAGAGTAAGTAACCATTCAGGTCCCAGATGGCCTCTCCCCGTCCACCAGGGATTTTTATTCACTATATTCTGGGACGGCCTAAGCTTCTGCCAAAAAGCTACCAGCTCCCTTATAAAATGCCTCCTTCTGACTGCCTGTTATCAAGGGTTTAAGATGACGGTGTGTGAAGAGGGCAAATTTTAAAAATCCAGACCATGAGGTCTTGTCCAGAGATAAAGGGGTGGTGCCTGGGTGGCTCAGTCAGTTGAGCAACGGACTCTTGGTTTCCACTCAGGTCATGATCTTGGGGTCCTGAGATCGAGGCCCACATCCAGCTGTGTGTGGAATCTGCTTGTCCCTCACCCTCTGCTCCTCCCCCCCTCCCCACTTGTGCACACTGTCTCTCTCTCAAAGTCCAGAGACAAAGATGAATTTCAATCAGCATGGCTGATGGTACCGGTTAATTTAAACACGGATCTCAAAGCTGGTTGTTTTCATAAAGCAGCAGGATTATGTTTTTAAAGGAGGGGGAAAAAGGATAATCCACTTCAGGCCACATAAGGCAAACAAAGTCTCTATTAGTTATCCATGCCATAGCTAGAAATAGGGCAGTTTCAGGAAGTCTGGAGTAAATCAAAAGAAAAATATTTGGGGAGATAAACTAAGTGCATCTAATTTTGTTCAACTACTGATGAAAATAATTTTGTAGTATTAATATGAACCTAAAAATCTGCATAAACACATCTCAGACATTAAACCCTTAATTATCAGTGAGACTGCAACACTATTAAAATGGTTTTTCTCTCCTGCCACCACCCCCACTACCCATGTTGTCAGACTCTCACTGCACATTTTTTCAATAGCACTGCCCCAGCTTACCTGCGAGTCCGCTTCTGCATATACTCGGACTATATCTTCCGTACCAGAAGGCCGGACAAAAGCTCGGGAAAGCTTGTACTTCTTCACCAGGTCATTGATGGCCTCCTGTAGTCCCGGAGGTGTAACTACTTGTCTTTCAGCATCAGTGGTGCTAATAACTTGCCTGTCTGCAACCTATGCAAAACATTTTGTATTTGTCACTATTACACTTCCTTTCAGAAGCCTGACCTCTTCAACACAATTCCTACCAAAAGACTGTGGCCATTTCATTTTAATAGTAAGACCTACATTTCAGCTTAGTGTACCCCCAAGTGCAACACTGTCAGACAGTAAGGTAACCAGAATACGCACAGAATGCAACTGCATTAAAATTTCATGGGGCGCCTATGACTCTTGGTCTCAGCTCAGGTCATGATCTCAGGGTTGTGAGATCCAGCCCCACGTCACGCTCTGCGTGGAGTTCGCTTGAGATTCTCTCTCTCCACCCACTCATGAGCTCGCACTCGAAAATCTTTAAAAAAAAATTTTTACGATTTTTATTTCTGACAAAATCAAGGTTAATTTCAGTTATACAGCTACTTTTATCTAAAGAATTACCTCAAGCAAAAAAGATACCATTTCCACAGTCTTATAGTTACCACTAAAATAATGGCCAGTAAGTACTGTAGGCCTTAAGTCACTGATCAAATAACCCTAAGTATTTCTATAAAGTGGAAAGTGGCAGTTATGTAAGAGGGTCATGATAAAAATTGCCTAAATATGCCAAAAACTAATCTGAACAATCAGTAGCCATTTGTGTGAACTTGGGCCTTACTACCTCTAATTATCTTTCTGTACAATGGCATACATCTGTATAGATACCAATTAACATTTATATGAAATGCCTTTAAAAAAAATTCTCTCCTACTTTGCAGCATCTAGCCCCAGGAAAGTACTGTATGAACCAATAATCATGCAAAGGAAATATTTTCACTCGAAATGATAGGCTATCAGGATTGCTTCAAAATTACATGGGGGATATGGAGAATGGTGAAGGACAACAGTTGAAATCTGTTGAAGCTGAGCACGTGGGGGTTTCATTATTTTGTTCTCCCCACACTTCTGTGTTTTAAATTTTCCATAATAAAAATTTTCATTATAAATAATAATATGTATCACCTTTTCTTTAAAGTTTATAAAGTGAATACTTCTCAAACAATTGAATGGTTATGCCATAATTTTTAAGATGTGACAAAACACAGATGATATAAGGCATTTTCTATGCAATATATGTACATAATGAAATATGACACAAAGGAACTACTTTCATATAGAGATTGGAGATAATACATTTTAATTTTCAGAAAAGAAGTAATTTTAAAATCTCGCTCCCACCTTAACTTTGAGCTGTCTGTTTGGGAGATCCGCATAAAGAGCATCCCACTGCTGTACAGTCAGGCCCTTCAGAATCAAGATTGCCTCAATCACCAGCATGTCAGAAATAGCATCACCAGCTGCCTACAAGACACAATGGAAGAAAGTACTTTAACGCCAGCAAAGCTTGGTTAAGAATGCTCTGTCTTAGAAAACCAATCACAGTATCCTGTGCTTCCTCCCGGCCCCACACGGGATTATTAAATTGGAGTGGATGGAGGAATAAGAAGGGAATGGAAGACCATAATGAATTAAAGAACACTGAAACTAGCTCTTGGGAAACTTGCCTCTAATCTTCTTCATTACATGTATAAGACTGACTAACTCTTAAGGTTCCAGCATTAACATTCTATGATTCAAATTTTCCTTTATAACTAGATCCCTTTTGAGATTTTATTACCATGAAAATGGAAGGCATCATGCATGGTAAAGTGGTGTAAGACACACCTGAAGTTAGATCCCTACTCTTCACTTAGTAGCTCTGAGCCCTTTGTTTTTTCATTTATGAAATGGGAATTATAATAACCCCCCTCCCTGTGGTATTACAAAGATTACACAACGAGGTATGTCAAGTGCCTCGTATGTGCAAGATACTCAAATATTAGTTCCATCGCTTTTTCTGGTCCCACTCTTTACTTGCTCTTCCATTGCCATATTGTAGACTCCCAATCTCAACGATGCAACACATATATATATATAGACTCAATAGCTGAATTTTGCCTCTAGGTGGAAGCAACTCATTATACTTAAAAATTTTCATCATAAAACGTAGGGCGAAGGAAGCACATCAATGTTCTATCACTGCATTTCAGTGTAAATCTCAATTGTATATACATACCACTGTGGCAAGGAGGCTGCCAGGACTTTTCTACTTTAATGTTTTATTCAGGCGCGCCTGGGTGGCTCAGTCAGTTAAGCATCTGACTTCGGCTCAGGTCATGATCTCAGGGTCCTGGGATCGGGCTCCCTGCTCCCTGGGAGTCGCTTCTCCCTCTCCCCTTTCCCCCCACATACTATTCTACCTTCTGAATAACGTAAAAGTAACCAAGAGCCTACCACCCGACCAGCTCTGACCTGGTTAAACAAGTCAATAACATTTTCAAGCATCTTAGCAGCTTCCCTTTTCTTATCTTCTAATTCTTTTGCTAGTTTTATCTTTGTTTCAGCAGCTTTACTAAACAGTACCTGTAATGAAAGCATAAAACACAAAGTCACAAACCACTATCCATGCCCCAGGCATCCTAGCTAAACCACTTTTGAAACTCACAGTGAATCTGGAAAAACTGAGGGGAAAGATAATAGCAGCCTTCGAATGAATGAAATTAAGATCAAATCAGAACCCAAAAGATATTACGGGGGGAGGAAGGATTCATTTATAAATTTTGAAACTGGTTATCAAAAGCTAAGATTACAAAGAAAGTACCACCTGGCAGAGGCAAAGTACATGATGAATTCATTACATCTGCCCCTCGGCCAGCTCCATCTGTCCTGTGCAACCAGATTCTTGAAGCCTATCTGTGTCCATTTTACTTGGAAGAATATATAATTCAACATAAGCAGTGCAGTTTTCTTATCCTAAAAATTTTAAGGATATAAGCTAGGTAAAAGTAGAAAGAGGTTCATCGTATTTATCACATTATGGCAAATAGTACCATGGATATTATATATCATGTTCCTCAGGATTCCTGTCATTTTAAAATTCTTTGCCCATGATTTTAGTGCCTTCCAAGGCTCAATACTACAGTCAGCACTTGATGAAATAGATGTTTGTTGGTAAACTAAAATACACTGGTCAGTTTTTGCCGGAACACGGCCATACCCACTCACTCACCCTACACCAGCAACAGCGACCTTACGGCCCAAAGACTAGAATATTTACTATCTGACCTTCAAAATCATTTATCAATCTCTGCATTAATTAGATTACTGAAGTTATATTTTAACTGCATTTCCTAAGAACTTATTTTTCTTGCGTTCAAGGCCTCTAGAAGCCAGCTCAGAATTAATTTTGTTGGCCACCTCCAATCCATTTATGAAATGAGGTGAGATATAAAAATGTTTAAAAAAAAAAATCAACCTTATGAATATACTGAAAGCCACATAATATACTTCAAAATGGTGAATTTTAAGGTATGTGAACTATATCTCAAACTTTTTAAACATTCTACCTAGAGAAAGCCCCCTAAAAATTTTATATGCTTATTGCTAATTACATTCATTTCTAGTTGTTCATAACTTAATTCTCAAGCGTTCCAACACTTCACCACAGCTACTGAACTTTCCTTGTACCACCTGTGGCCCATTCAAAGAAAAGATTTTAAACAATATATAGATGATCTGCTTGTAAAAAAAGAACTGCATATTTTTTTAAGAAACTGAGAATCATCTCTTCATACTCCAAGATCATGATCAATCTAAAAGACAACCAGTTTCACAACACATAAGAATACAGTACGTTAACCAAATGATCTTATTCTACCATCATACCGATCATTTCAACAAAGGGGGCTATAACCTATTACCATCCAGATACAGAACTCCCATCATTAAAAAACGTCCAGCTAAAGCCGGTTGTAGCTGATTAAAAGAACTTACCGTGCCATGCCCATTTGCTTCAAAATAAACTCCAATGTCAAACTCTTGAGCCTTGTGGTGCAAATGTTTTACACCAGTTTTAGTACAAT
This sequence comes from Mirounga angustirostris, assembly GCF_029215605.1. Lineage (NCBI taxonomy): Eukaryota > Metazoa > Chordata > Mammalia > Carnivora > Phocidae > Mirounga > Mirounga angustirostris. Next base: position 71,474,427 of record NW_026991716.1, read on the forward strand.
AGACAGGCACCTATAACATATATTTAAAGAAACATAACAGCAGTTATTCAATGGGCAGATATTTATTATGTACCTACTCTCCCAAGGACACAATAGGGAACAAACCTCCTGGAGCTAGCTAGTGAGGAAGACAAGCAATTAAAATACAAAGTGGTTTCAGTATGGGGGAGAGAAGGCACTACAGAAGCCCACGGCCAAGGAAAAAGCGAGAGAGAGAGAGAGAGAGAGAGAGAGAGTCCCCTGATGAGATAATGAAAGATTCCAAGTGGGGGAGTGACATGATCAAATTGTAGAAAGCTCAGTTAGCTACAGTGTGGAGAACGGCTTACAGTAGGGGTCTGCAAGCTTTTACTACAAAAGGCCAGATGATAAATATTTTAGGCTGTACAGACCATACGATAGAGATCATATCACAATGGCTCACTTCTGCCACTAGTGTAAAAGCAACCACAGCTGATACGGCAACAAATGAGCATGGTTGTGTTCCAATAAAACCATAAACACGTGGCAGACTGGATTTGGTGCACAGGCCCGTTTGCTATCCCCTGCTTTAGAAGGGTCAAAGAGATGGGTTAGGGGTTTTCGAGGACTAATCCCATTAAGAAATTATAGTGGTAAGACTAGCAACACTGGGCAGCCCAAGTCTTGGAGAGATCTGAACGAGAAGAGTGGTTAAGACTGAGAGCCGCAAAACTAGAGAGGAGACCAAGATCAAGTCAGATCAGCATCTGACTGGATTTAAAAGACCTCAGGAAAGGCTAGAGCTCAAAATACTTCACCCCTAGGAGAATGGGTTGATGATTAACAGTTTCTGGTGTATTCAGTTTCTTAAACAGGGTATCTTACCTACAAAAAATTTTTAAGACAGAACATGAGAAAATACTAAAACGATAACCCAAGTACTGAGAATAATCCTCATGAACAGCAGGCCACTGGGCCAGATGGAGTGCCGAGTGTGTTTACTGCAACCTTATACTTAGGTCACAAACTAGCAGCCTCCTGATGTGTTTTATTTTGCCTACCTATTTCTTTGGAATTTTGCATCAATTGCCAAGACTAAAAAAGTAGGAGGTTCACATAAAAATTCAGATTTTCAGCTTCTCTTGAAGAATCTGACTAAAGGAGACAGCAGTGGGCCTGGTGGGCACTGTTCCTAGTCCTTACACCCCTGCTGTACTTATTCACCTCACCTATTCTACAAGAATTTGACTTTGCCATTCTTGCTTAAAAAAGAATGAAAAGGCAACAAAAACTAGTAAAATGCAGCAATCTGAAAAGGGATACACAAAAGTTGGAAAACAATACACTAGCTAGTGAGAAAAAGAGAAAGACAAAGATCTAATTTTGGCCATGGACCCTCTAACTCACTCTTAGAGCAGGTGATGTGGTACAGAGGATGGTCGGTCATCTGGGGGATGTTGGGGGAAATAATAAGATACAAAACTGGTAACAAATTCCATCCTCAGACCAAACTTGCCCTGTGAGCCTGAACAGGTCCCATCCATGGGCGCGTCTCCCAGAGTCCAACCTCAGCAAGAATGTCCTACCTTCGACAACTGATCAAAGTCCTCACGCTGTACCATCTCCCAGGTAATATCTAATCACGCAGCCTTCAGGTAGTTCAGGAGTTCAGGTAGATTTAGCCAGAATCCTCCCTGACCCCTGATGAGTACTCAGTAATTTTCCATCTGCCAACCCCCTCCACCCTTGCTCCTTGGCTCCAAAATCTCCACTTTTCCTTGTTGTATTAGGAGTTGAGCCCAGTCTGTCTCCCCCACTGTGAAACCCCAAAGCAATAGTCCCTATGCCTACTGAATAGGCCCACTTCTCAAGAAGACTTCACAGGACCATCTGTCACACACTTTGTCTTAAATGTGCCTGATAACTGTGGTGGCAGTGTTCAGTCCTTACCAAAAGAATAATAAAACCTCTCATATCTCTGTAACAAGCAGATCGGTGGCTGGCTCCAAGCTCTAACTAACAGCAACTCTCAGGAGCCTGGGAGACGGGGGTGCTATCTTCCCTTGAGTTCACATTTCAATGAGGGGACTCCAGACCGTTATGGAAAACATTCCCGAGCTATAAAACTTGCTTAGCCTTTAAAAAGATTTACATTCATTATAAAGAAGGCAGAGAAAGAATTTATAAGTTTTCTAAAAGAAATGCTCTAAAAAAAGAGAGGGGGGAGAATCTCTCTTTTCACATCAGGGACAATATTTTTTTCCTATTTTTGATTTCTACTTACCCTTAAATGGGTAACAGCTCAGTTTCATGTGTTACAACCTATTCACTTATATGAGGGCATTGTTTTCCTCACAGAAATATCTTAGAATATATTAAGAAGCTACCAGAAAATCGAAATGGTTCAATACCTTCATAACTTCTTCAAGATATCGTGTTGAACTTCCATTTGCATACGCAGTTTGTACAACACCAATATTCAAACTTTCTCCAATCTAGATAAAAATAATGATAATTGCCTGGCCATCAAAAGTAATGACACTAACTACAAAAGCAAACATATAATGAGAGTTCTAAAGGATGACAAAATCATCGCCCAGGTCAGCTGTGTCTTAGTTTATGCAATAAATGCCTAAAGTGAAAATTAACATGAATGCCAGAAAAAAAAGCTAAAATACTTTTGGGCATTAAAAAGTATTTAACTGAATTCTCAAAGTATATCTTTCCCAATATTATAATAATTACTTCTCATTACGTTCTATATGTATAGCTGGCCTAGGATTTCCAAAAGAGCAAAACAGAATACACCTCTTACATTATGAAGCATATTATAACACAGTAAATACAGCTCTCAGAGGATGAGATTTTCTGTTTAAACTTGAGGCTTTGGGACTGATAATGGGAATTCTCATTAAAGTGTCAGTTATGAAGAAACCACAACTTCATAAAGCTTCAAATCACAAACTGCCAATATAAGGAAGAAAAGAGTACTACCTTCAGGTTCCAACTGCCCCATGTTGAAATGACTAAAATTACCGTATCTTCTTGTATTTTCTGGCCACAAAGGTAAGGAACTCTGTAAGAATAGTGCCTCTGGGACATTCAAATGCCTGTTAGTCACCAGTAAGTCTTGTTTTAAAGGGCAGTCGATAACCCCACCATACCTCCAACAGGAGCTCTTTAAGGAAACTGCTAATTAGTGTTGCTATCTTGTCTCCATCTATGAGATGAAAGTGACCATCTACATCAAGGTAGTAATAAACAATTCTGTCTGCATCTCCATCAAAGGAACAGCATCTTTCATTAGACTTCATTTCCATTCCTAGCAGACAGAATTTTAAAATGCATTTCAGTCATAGAAATGGGAATAAACCTCCATATAAAAGTTTTTTCTCTTACATTAGTTACACGGGAAAAATATTTCACTAAAGTATGATCATAACTGGCCTTGTGGTACTTAAAAAATTATCCTTCCAAATAAAAGCCAATGTCTTAATCTTTAAATAGTATAAAGGTTTATTGGTTGTTTTTACAGGGTAAATTCTTTCACAGCTAACTGGAAAATAATTCTATGCTGAAACTTGATGTAATATTAAAATAAAATTCTGTTTTATAAGCCAGTTGGTTTGGCAAGACAGGTTCCCATATAGTTTTTTGAAAGCTACAGATACTTGTGAATGCAACTGACCTAGTACTATGACGTCCTTTACATATAAAAAGTAATCAGCAATAGGGGCGCCTGGGTGGCTCAGTTGGTTAAGTGTCTGCCTTCAGTTCAGGTCATGATCCCAGGGTCCTGGGATCGAACCCCGCATCGGGCTCCCTGCTCAGCGGGAGCCTGCTTCTCCCTCTCCTCCCCGCTTGTGATCTCTTTCGCTATCTGTCACTCTCTCTCTCAAATAAATAAAATCTTTAAAAAAATAATAATCAGCAATAGATGAGGTATGTGCTTTAATTCTAATAGAAATGATTTTTATTTATTCACACCATCAGTAACAAGAAACATTGGTAACTAAGAGCGAAGAATTATAAACTGTGAGAGAAATATGGCTTGTGTAATTTGCATAAAGCTATCAAAACCTCAGCAACTGTCATGTCAAACTTATTAGAAAATTCTGCTGTTCCTTAGCCATGACAGCAGCGGGTGGCCAAATCCAACATGAGACTTCCGTGAGGAATATGAACATAAGGTTGACTAAGGGGCATAACACAAGCTTCAGGAAGTGAGAGGGCCTATGCTTTTGTTCATACGGTAGCTCTGGGATGTGGGGCCGCCAGTGCACGAGTCAAGAAAGAATTCTTGAGACATTTTAAAGTACAAAAATGTGCTTTTATTATAGCAGGGGACAGGACCCATACCAGAAAGAGCTGCGCTGTGATTGTGAGGAGTGACTGATTATACACTTTTAAGTTTGAGAGGGGGAGTGATTAGAGATAAGTTTCTAAGGAATTTCTCCATGCTGAAAGTGAGGTTTACAGGACCTTGGAGGTCTGGTTATTGTCAAGATAAGGTTGCTTTTAGAACATCAACATGAAGGCAGCCATAAGTTCCTTGAGGTATGTCACACTCTGCATGTCTCAGGTATTAGTGGGCTACAAGTTGTAAAGAGATTAATTTTAGCTACCTTTCTCTTGCCTTTGTTCTCCTTACCAGTGCCTACAGCAAGGGAGAGGAAGAGCTCAACATTTAGTGAATGGACAGAACCAAACTGTCAGTAAAGGTCAAAACAAGCAATTCAATAAAAAGGAGTTCAAACTGGTTGATTCAACTAAAAATTTAAATGCTTACTACAGTGAGGCAGGACCATATAAATGAGAGAGGTGACTGGATGAGGTCTGTGGAGTTCTGCAGAATGCAAGTCCTGTCTGAAGTGGGCAGGAGCCACTCCACAGCAGCTGATTACTGCCATGTGAGAAGGGACACTTTCTGATTTTGGTAAAAAGAAGCCAGAGTTTCTAATATTTAAGTAAAATCACGGAGTTTTTAAATGGCGACAATTACACACACACAGTAGACCAAACAAAACACATCTGCAAGCCAAGCGTGGCCTACCCGCTAACAATTTAGTATCTGTAATGCAGTTAAATATAGAACACCTCTTAGTACAACTACAGTCTATAGAAGTTTTCCTAATATACCAACTGTAGAAAATAGTGATTTTTGCAGACAATTATAATTAAGCAGAGTTGCATTCCCTTTCTATAGTGTGTCTAATTCAGATAAGGTGAAAAATGCTACTTACTATTGCTGTCCTTTAGATCAATGATTCTCAAAGTGTGGTCCCAGGAGACCAGCACCATTAAGGAAGGCTGGGTACTTGAGAAATGCAAGTTCTTATCATACCTAAATCCTACCCCAGACCTACAGAATCAGAAACTCTAGAGTAGACCCAGGAATCTGTGCTAACAAGCCCTCCAGGTGATTCTCATGCACGCTACCGTTCGAGATTCACAGCCCTAAAACACCAATTTCTGATTTTGCTTCCCCCCACCCCCACACGGTAGGAGTCGTGTGACTTATGGCAGAGAGTAGACCATGTTCTAAATGGCACTGACAAGTGAGACGCCCAGATGTCTCAAGCAGCAGCGCCAGGACTAGCTGCATGACTCAACTTGGCCACTCTGTCTGGAAATAAGATTGGTTTCAAAGAGCTCTAAAAACAAATTGCCTACATACCCTGTGGAGGCTTCTGATGACTTTTCACAAAGTCAGCCCCACATAAATGGTTGAGTTTCCCTTTGGTTCCATCGTTAAACAGCTGAACTGCCAGACCCTGGGAAATGTAGTGTTCCATTTCTCTCAGCTTCAGGGCCCCTATGCCGTTTGCGCAGTCCACCTTAAGTGATCTATATTCATCTCCACTGCAGAAAGCCTTCAAAGGAAAACACACATGGGAGAAAAATGTCAAGGTATAAAAGAGTGAAGCATAAAGCAAATATAGGCATATGTAAACATCTTCCATTGTTTCAGTTAACTCATCTATTTTAACCTGGGAAACAAAAGGGTACACACATTCAGGTGAAAATTGTAGAAAACCGAAGTAAAATTTAAAAACCTTTAAAAACTTGTTTTTTTGAACACTGACACTAGAACAGTTTCACTGATTGAATAACTTATGGAAATGGAGCTTTGTCAAAATTCAGCCTCAGTTAAGCAGGGTCCCTTCAAAATAATACTACAGCCTATATTACATGACAGGCATTCAAATGTGGGAATAAGTATATAGACGGATGAGCAGAATGACGCCTGTCATTCTCTTCACAGCATATAACACCCCTGGGCATGTCTAGGTTTTTCCTTGTCAGTCTCCTCTCTGGCCCATCCTCCCTTCAGAATATAGATTCTATGAGAACAAGGGCTTTGTTTTGGTTAACAACATGCATTCAATATCTGTTGGTCAAATTAATTATACCCCCCAAATCTCAACCAGGTTTAAGACGCTAATCTACTCAGGAGAAAATCTTTCTCAGCAGTAGACACTTCAAGCATCACGCCAATAGCACCTAACATTAACCCTATGAGAAAATTCATCTGAATGAATAGGAAACCACAAGAACCCCATGTTTTCTCTCCCAATTATCTTAGAATGTACTACGTGCCTTGCCAAGTAAATGCCAACAGATATTTAGCAAGATACAAGGGTCAAACCTTGTGGAGCCCTAGAAAGAAAAAGGAAATACACCGCATTTTTGGAAGAAGGAGTGACAAACTACCTAATTAAGATAAATTATTCATCTGATGTTACTCATTTGCTTAAACTCTAACCGTGTTCAAGAGCTTTTCACCTGTTTGGTAAGCTCCATAAAGGCCTTAGAGAGTTTCTCATAGTAACCTTCTATGGTTGCCTTTCCATATTGGCCGCTGGTATTTCGACAGTACACCATGTAGTGTAGCTGGGGCGTTGTTAACAAGCCGTAATCTGTCAGAGAAATACAAAACGCAATTTGTCACATTTCTTAATAAACAAAAAAAAGTTTAAATGGATTCATACCATACGAATTTGACAGATCTTCCTTAAAAAAAAGACATCTCAGAAAACTAAAATGCTAACTTCCAAACTATTCAGAAATATGCATAAATATCCACTGAAATCATTACAACTGTTACATTATGATGTTGTGATTTATAATAAGAAATAGAGATTTGGTCTTTGTCTCCATTCCTGGCAGGGCTTCTAACCCTTAGAATTTCTAAGCGATGAGAGCAAGGAATTGTCTTTTGTTATGCTAATGAGATGACAAGGAAAGCTCCTAGAGCATGCTAGGATAGGGCCAGGTTGGTTGCCAGGGAAACCAACCATGTGATTAAAGAGTTGAAACTTTCAGACCTCTCCTCTCTTATTCCTGGGCCCCCTGCCACTCCAGGGAGAGAAAAGGACTAGAGACTGTGTTCAAATAGCAATGGCCAATCACTTAATTGATCATGCCTATATAATGAAGCCTCCATAAAAACCCAAAAGGATGGGGTTTGGGTTGGTAAATGTGTGCAGACTGGGGAGAGTGGCTGCCCAGAGAGCATGGGAGCTCCATGCCCCTTCCTGCATACCTTGCCCTGTGCAGCTCTTCCCGCTGGCTGCTCCTGAGTTCTATCCTTTATCATAAACCAGTAATCTGGTAAGTAAAATGTTTCTCTGAGTTCTGTGAGCACTTTAGCACATTAATCAAACCAAGGAGGGGGTCGTCAGAAGCTCAGGTGACTGGATTCTGAAATGGGGGGAGGGGAGGAGACATGGCACTGAGCCCTTTACCTGTGGGATCTGACCCTACCTCTAGGTAGATAATGTCAGAGAATTAAGTTAATTGTTTGGTAGTGTTAGAAAAAAACACACATTTAATATGGATAGGTAACATAAAAAGAGAATATAGAAAAATAATAACTGAGTTCTATTTCCAACAACACTGCCAACTATTTAATTCAGATGAACCGTACTCCTGAAAACAACCAAAAATGCTAGATAAAAGAAAAATCACTTTTAAAAAAGCATTGCTGTGCCAACAAGTTACAGAGGACTAAGGCCAAAGCCTCTGTGAAGAGAGAACTCCAAAATTTGAGCTCTGGGAAGCCAGTTTGGCTTTGAGGGCATTCCTCTACAGCAGAAATTAACCTACTGCTTTTGGTGCAAAAAAAGTCCTTGCTGACTTAAGATGGGAAGGAAACCCAGTAGAAGACCAGCCCCTCATGAAGCTGAAGCCTCAAAGAACTATTCTTCAGTGCAAGGCTGAGTCAGAAGTGAATTAGCTCCAAGTGCCCACTCCTAGGAGATTTGTCTTGACATCAAGAAGAGCAGGAGATAACCCATCCCTGAAGAGCTGTCACCAGAAGCACAGGCCTCCCCTGGATTTCTAGCCCAAATCACATAGCCACAGGGGTCCAGAAGAACTCCATCAAGAAAGTTGTCATCCACCCATCAGGTAGCACCCCCAGGCACCCAGCAAAAGCAATAACCAAACTCTGCCACAGAAATAGGCCTTCACCATAAACCTCAAAAATGTCCCACAAATAATTTCCCAAGAAAAATAAACAGCTTATAGTCAAAAATAGCAAACCACACAAGAAAAGCACCAAAAGCAAGAACAAGAAACAGGAGAAATAGCAGAGATGACCAATATCCAATAAATATTCTGTAACTAAATCCATCAGAGGTCTTCAAAGTCAAGCACAAGAGTTAAAAGTCATTTAAGCTACTGAGCCCTGCAGGTATCCAGCGGAAATGGTACGTTATGAAGGCAACCATGGCTCTGATACAAGGATGGGATCGAAGGAGAGGGAGGAGCTCAAAGTGGATCAGCACTTAACCTAGTTTAATGGAGGTGTATAAGGAGAGGAAAACAATATTCCAAAAGACTTACTCAAGGACGGAACAAAAGGATTTTGTGACCAATATCAACATTAGCAAATAAATATTTACTCAATAAATTTTTACTTAATAAAAAATAACTATTATATAGTTACTCATCTGTTCCACCGATCAACCCAGAAACCTAGAAGCCATTCTTCACAGCTCTAGCCTCATCATGTATCACAAAATCCTTTGAAGTCACTACTAATTTCAAACTTCTCCACTTCTCTCGCTATCATCACTCTTGCATGAACTGCTATACCGTCTCTTTTCCTTACAAACTTCCTCTCTACACAAAAGTCAGACTGAAAACCCAGAGTGACTGACTTAAAATGGATATGTGATCATACTTCCATGTATAAAACCCTTCCATGGAGCTCCTGTGCATTTGAAATAAAACCCAAATCTTTACTACAACCTCGGGATGATATGGCTCATGCTTACTTCCCTAACCTTATCTACTAGCTTCCCCCATTCTCCCTATGCTGTGGCTACATTAACCTTTCATTTCCTCAAGTACGCTAAGCTGAAGAGAGAAATGACGGAAAGGTCCACAAAAAAAAAAATTACTCTCATATTTTTCTAGATTAAAACATTAGAACAGTGATGGTTCTAGAGCTAGAATGACCGTGCAAAAGGTGAAGCATTCTGAGGATAGTATAAACAATAGTTTTAAGCCAGGTGAAGCTGGAGTAAGGGCAGATCACCTAAATGGAGACCTCTCAGACTAGTGCTTACAAATTGCAGACCTGAGCCCGTCAGGAATCATGGAATCCACTTAGTAAGACACAACCAGCATTTCTGCATTTTTTTTAAAATAAAACAGATGAATGCACGTCATGCAGTGTGGGTATTATTTACTGATACTTTTGTGTCAGTTACACACACAAGTACATATACACACATCATGATACAAAATGGGTTTCTTTAAGTTGTGAGCGGCATGAAACAGACTCCCTGGAGGGTTGTGTATAGAAGGCAGTCAAAAATGTTTGACGGGGGCGCCTGGGTGGCTCAGTCGTTAAGTATCTGCCTTCGGCTCAGGTCATGATCCCAGGGTCCTGGGATCGAGCCCCGCATCGGGCTCCCTGCTCAGCCGGGACCCTGCTTCTCCCTCTCCCACTCCCCCTGCTTGTGTTCCCTCTCTCGCTGTGTCTTTCTCTGTTAAATAAATAAATAAAATCTTTCAAAAAAAAAAAAGTTTGATGAACTAATAAATAAAAAATTAAACTATACATAGCTGGAGCTTTGGCAGTAAAGATGATCATTCAAAAATCAAGCAGAATCAAAGAGAGAAATAAGGAACACCCATATGAAGAGAGTGAACCCATACAGAAGACCGATAAGAATGAGTGGCCAAGGAAGTAGAAGCTTCAAGAAAGAAAGGAAGAGGTCACAGTGTGAAAGCTATCAAGACAGCAACTGAAATAAAAACTTCAAAATATAAATTCTGAAAGTTATTTTTATGTCACAGATCCCTCTGAGTATCTAACGAAAGCAGTAACTCTTCTCCCTAGAAAAGTGCATGTGCTGGTTGGTAACACTCTGCACACTGTTACCAAGAGATCAGCCAGGTCCCTGCAGCTTAACCACACATTTCCCAGGGAGCCCTAGGCCCCAGGCTGAGAATCCCCACTTTATAACAGCCATTGGATTTGGCAATTAGAATTCAGGTGAGTGTTGAGAGAGACACTTCACCGAAGGGGCAAGGACGGAGACTTTGCCTGCAGTGGGCTAAGTAATGAGTTGAAGAGCAGAGAAGTAAGCTCCTGGAAGAGGCCAAATTAACTCTGAAGGACGAGCACAGAGGAGCTGGAAAGGAGGTTAAAGAAGTCTTTAAAATGAGAAACTAGGGAGATACTAGGGAAATTCACCTCCAAGCAAAATGGAGTCACTGCATTCACAAGGGGCATGACTGATGTGAGAGGAGGATTCTAGTCTCCATTTTCTGTCATGTGATTCTTCATCTGATAAAATAGGAAAAACTATCTGTCAAAACTTAAAATCAGATTATAAGCAGGCCAAAGATATTTTCCACCACTATTTGATAGGTAACAGCTGATTCCACGTGTGATCAGCTATTTGGGAATACATGATATTGACAAAAGCTCCCCAGAATGAACATCTTCAAGTTAACTTCAAAGGTTTTTATTTCAGGAAATTTGGCCTTACTAAAGTAAAGAAAGTTAAGATCAGTATTTCTTACATATAATCTCCTATAGCTAAACCAAAATATGCACACCCAGAAAAAATTTTTAACTTTTTAAATTTAAAAAGCTAGTATTTTATACCTAGTTCATTTTTTTTTTTAAAGATCTATTTATTTGGGGCACCTGGGTGGCTCAGTCGTTAAGCGTCTGCCTTCGGCTCGGGTCATGATCCCAGGGTCCTGGGATCGAGCCCTGCATCGGGCTCCCTGCTCCGTGGAAAGCCTGCTTCTCCCTCTCCCACTCCCCCTGCTTGTGTTCCCTCTCTGTGTCTCTCTCTGTCAAATAAATAAATAAAACCTTAAAAAAAAAAAGATTTATTTGAGAGAGAAAGAAGTAGAGAGAGCGTATGCTCGTGCAAATGGGGGGAAGGGCAGAGGAAGAGAATCTTTAAACAGACTCCTCACTGAGTATGGAGCCCAGTAAGCGGCTCTATCCCAGGACCCATGAGATCCTGGCCTGAGCTGAAAACAAGAGTCTGACGCTTAACTGACTGAGCCACCCAGGTGCCCCGTTCATTTTTTAAAAAGTTATTTTATCTGTACTTTCAAACTCTTTTAAAATAAATGGTACTATTTTTACAACTTTCTTAAAAGTTATTTAAGTTTTTTTTTTAAACATTTTAAGGACTGCTAATTTATTTATTTATTTAATTTTTTAAAAGATTTTATTTATTTGACAGAGAGAGACACAGCGAGAGAGGGAACACAAGCAGGGGGAGTGGCAGAGGGAGAAGCAGGCTTCCCGCGGAGCAGGGAGCCTGATGTGGGGCTCGATTCCAGGACCCTGGGATCATGACCTGAGCCGAAGGCAGCTGCCTGACTGAGCCACCCAGGCGCCCCAAAAGTTATTTAAGTTTTTTAAAGTTTAATTTACAACTCAGGATAGCTACATACCATGGAATTGACCTTCTAAAACAGTCACACCATCTATTACAGACTGTGAAAGTTTCTTGCTGCTAGGCCTAGAAAAGAAAAGGAAGAAAATAACACATCCCATTCTGAAACCAAGAGTTGCTAGTTCTGAAAGCAAATGCTACAAATTCCAGGATAATAGGTTCACTGTATTTGAACTGAAACCTGTAAAGTCTGAAAACTCTGCAGAGATAATAAGAGGTAGAGTATAAGCATTTTCCAGCAGCCTTTCACAATACATTTCTTGGAAAGAGTTTGGCTTTTAAATGAATTTAGAAAATAAATATAAAAATACACTAACTACATCATACCCAAAAACCTTTTCAAGTTTGACTGTAACAACATATACACTACCTAAAAATAGTAGCAATAAATACTGAATGCAAACACTTTGCATAATGCAGTACTGGGTATTAAACTACCAAGGATACAGAACCTATTTTTCATTTGAAAAAGTCAGAACAAATTATCTATCTGAAAATAAAGTAGATCATTATAACTGCCTTGTAGAAAATGATGTTTTATATCATTTAAACTAGTTAATTGGTAAGAGGCAATTACATGTGGGATGGCTTTACCGTAGGATAATAATTTGTTTCAGAACATAAGTCACTAGGCTACTTCTGATACTTATAAATCCACAATCAATGGTATTTAGAAGTCTCTCTGGTAACACATTAAGGATAAAACACCATTGTCCTAATGTCCTATCATTAAGACTATGACTAGAAATTTCCTTTAGAAAGAATCTCTGGCTAAAATGAAATCTTACAGTAAAGAGAATGCTTCTGTTTCAAAGTACACTTTTAATCTAACATTTTACAATAATATCTTTTTGTAAAGGAAGGCAAAAGCTGCCAAATATGACAAGTAGCCCCCCCTCTTGTCCACAGTTTCGCTGGCCATGGTTTCAGTTACCTGAGGTCAACTGTAGTCCAGAAGCAGATGATCCACCTTCTGACACACTGTCAGGTCAACAGGAGCCTAACACTACATCACAATGCCTACATTCACCTCATATCCTCTCTCACACAGGTATTTTATCATCTCACATCATCACAAGAAAGAGAAGGAGGAGTACAGTACAGTAAGATATTTTGAGAGACTACATTCACATAACTTTATTATAGTATGTTGTTACAATTGTTCCACTTTATTATTTATTGTCGATCTACTGTGTTTAACTTATATATTAATCTTTAACATAGGGGCACCTGGGGGGCTCAATGTTAAGCATCTGAACTCTTGATTTTGGCTCAGGTCATGATCTCGGGGTCCTGAGATCAAGCCCCACTTTAGGCTCAGCGCTGGGAGCAGAGTCTGCCTGGGCTTCTGTCTCTCCCTGCCCCCTGCTCCTCCCCCCATTCGTGCTCTCTCTCTCAAATAAATAAGTAAAATCTTTAAAAATTAATCTTTATCATAATTATGTATGTATAGAGAAAAACATGGTATATAGAGAGTTCAGTACTATCCATGGTTTCAGGCATCCACTGGGGGTCTTGGAATGTATCCCCTGCAGATAAGGGGCAGGGGGAATTACTGTATGTGAAATAATATATTGTTAATGTTTTCCAGTGAACTCCAGCATGGGAAAATAATATAAATATATGAACCAATAATAATGTAGATTATGAGGTAAATCTCTATAAATATTGAATTACAATCACATGTTCTTACTTTATAGAAGAAAATAGTAAATCTACAGAAGTAAAGAGGTGGGAGACATATGTTAAGTACTTCTCTCGGGTCAGGAAATAGGTATTTTGCATACATTATCTCATGTAATCCTCACAAAAGCCCTGAGTTGGGCTTTAATATCAACATTTTAAAGATGGGCATATGGAAGCTCCAAAGGTTAAGTAACCTACCCAGTCATACAGTGTTAGAGTTGGGGTTCGGACTCCAAAACCTAAGATGCAGGAGCGGATTACCTCCTCCATCCTATCAAAAATAAAAAGGCCAGGTAGGTGGAGGAGCCTCTTAGTTCCACTTAATTTTTTCAATTTATCATGGGTACTAAAACTAATGCAATCGTTTAGGTCCAGTTCCCAAAGCTGCTTTCACCAGTAACTCTGATGGTCACCTGGTATCTCTACCAATCACTACGAAGGCATCTTGTTGCAGATTCACGGCTGCTTTCACACTGATGTCCATCAACATTCTCGGCATCTCGTGTTCCTCAGCATTTGCCAAACAGGTAGCATGTTCCTCCCAGGACGGTGCCAACATTTCACCCAAAGGATCAACCAACTTTACCCCATTGTCTTCCTTAAAAGAAAAGCGAACAATAAGCCATCTGTGCATATTCACAAGGGTGAGTTGAGGAAGTAAACTCAAGCTGTTTTCCCCTAAAAAAGACACTGATGGCTGAGTGGCTTTACCTGTGACCGTATGGAATGCCAGGCACTGGACTAGGTGTTTTATATAAATCCTCATAACAATCATCAATCCTACTAATAATCCTATTTTTATTCCAATCTTACTTTGAAAAAACACAGATTCATAGCAAGTAATCTGCTTATGTTCATACAGTGTCAGTGCTGGTATTAAAACATCAAGTCTATGTACCTCTGAAGCAAATAATGCGATATATGTTAAGAAAAAAAAAAAAAAAGAAGAAGAAGAAGGCAGCGGGAGGGGAAGAATGAAGCGGGGGAAATCGGAGGGGTAGACGAACCATGAGAGAGGATGGACTCTGAAAAACAAACAGGGTTCTAGAGGGGAGGGGGGGGGGAGGATGGGTTAGCCTGGTGGTGGGTATTGAGGAGGGCACATTCTGCATGGAGCACTGGGTGTTGTGCACAAACAATGAATCATGGAACACTTCATCTAAAACTAATGATGTAATGTATGGGGATTAACATAAGAATAAAAAAAAAAAAAACATCAAGTCTACATGACTCTTAAACCCACCAGCCACTATGCTACACTAGTTTTTTAAAAAGGCTGTCATCTGTGCATTCACCATCAATTACATGACCAGGGCACAAATGGAGGAGAATGAAGGCACCGAGAGATCCTCCTCACTATGACTCTGGACTCTTTAAGAACATACTGGCCAATGTATCAACCAGCGGGTGACAAAAGCTGAAAACTGACTCCCAATTCTGTTCTGCTCAAATTTTGGGGAAGAAATAAAGTGTAGTTCAGAGTGAATGTCAACTGAAGGAAACAGTTCAGTACTGTTTTAAGAAGTACTTCTAGAACTAGCAATAAATATAGGCTTCAGCCCACAAGTCATTAATTGTGGTGATTTAGACATTCAGACACTTACACATTTATAATGATCCACATTTACAAGCTGGACAAGCTATGTCCTCTTGTGTGGGGGGAAGAGGAGGTTATAATCCTTCACAGACCTACACAGCTTTAACTTGCTGCTAATTTAGCTACAAAGGCAAAAGTCTCACGCTCTTGCAATCAAACAGAGACATGTTATTCAAACCACATATTAGTGAGCTATAGGCAATACATAATAAAACAGTTAAACTGCGTCAAAAAGAATACTTTGCTTAAAAAAATTGGGAGCGCCTGGGTGGCTCAGTTGGTTGAGGGTCCAACTCTTGGTTTTGGCTCAGGTCATGATGTCAGGGTCATAGGATCAGGATCAAGCCCCACATCAGGCCCTGCGCTCAGCAGGGAGTCTGCCTGAGAGTCTCTCTCCCTCTCTCTCTGCCTCTCCCTGGCTCGCACACTCTCTCGCTCTAAAATAAATAAATATATCTTTAAAAAAAAGAAGTAATTCTCAAAACACTAGAATCATCAGGCCTCATCAATAATCTGCCCAAAGCTCACTGTTGTATACGTGGAGCCACCTGTTTGGCTGTTCATTCAGAACAGGAAACTCTTCCCTAATATTCCCTAACTACAGAAAACGGGTCTAGGGGTGGCTGGGTGGTTCAGTCAGTTAAGTGGCTGCCTTCGGCTCAGGTCACGATCTCAGGGTCCTGAGATCAAGGCCCACATCGGGCTCCCTGCTCAGTGCAGAGTCTGCTTCTCCCTCTCCCTCTGCTGCTCCCCCTGCTTGTGCTCTCTCGCTTGTGTGCTCTCTCGCTTGTGTGCTCTCTCTCTCTCTCTCAAATGAACAAAATCTTTAAAATAAAAAAGAAAAGAAAACCAGTCTAAAAAATTTTCAAAATGCACTAAATCTTTTCAAATGTTTGCCCTTCTCCCCACCTTGGCTCCAATCTCTCTAATCTCTACCAAATTAACACAAGTAATACTTTTTGTTACTTATTCTGTCTCAATACAACTAACTTGGAAGGACATTCTGTTATTTCTCTAATATGGACACAGTCCAAGAAATGACTCTCAATTTCATTCTCTCCACACCCTCTACAGTCATGAGCTAAATGACCACTCATCAAGAAAAAGCCGTTTCAGGGGCGCCTGGGTGGCTCAGTCAGTTAAGTGTCTGACTCTTGATTTCAGCTCGGGTTGTGTGTAGTCTCAGGCTTGTGGGATCCAGCCTGGTGTCTGGCTCCACATTCAGTGATCAGTCTGCTTGGGATTCTCCCTCTCCCTCTGCCCCTTCCCTCACATGCACTCTCTAGTCTCTCTCTAAAATAAATTAATCTTTAAGAAAAAGCCATTTCAAATCCAAAGGCACATACCGAGTAGGCACATTCCTAGAATTAGAATTTGTACTTGGGGTCAAACTGCTCAGACACTAAGATGTGTTCTTGTAAATAAAGGTTTGCTTTATAAGAGCACTAAAGGCATTACCTCAGGATTGTGTGATGCCGTTACCATGACTCCTATTGTAGACTTTGTCTGTTTTGACCTCAGGACAGCTAATAATCCCATGCGAAACATGACATGATCAAGATGTTCTGCTTTCGTTCGAAAGCCAGCAGTCCCATATTGAAGAACGAGTCCATTGGGTTTGGCATGTAATGCTGAGTATTCTCTAATAGCATCTAAATCCATGTCTACAAAATTAAGGAATATTTTTCAAGCATAAGAAATCTTTCAAGGACCATTTGCTTCAAAAACTGCCACCTTAAACTAACAGGTCTGCCTCGTTCTGAACCCCAACAAAGAATGTTTGAGAAAGAAAAGAATGGTACAGGGGCACCTGGGTGGCTCAGTCGTTAAGCGTCTGCCTTCGGCTCAGGTCATGATCCCAGGGTCCTGGGATCGAGTTCCGCATCGGGCTCCCTGCTCGGCGGGAAGCCTGCTTCTCCCTCTCCCACTCCCCCTGCTTGTGTTCCCTCTCTCGCTGTGTCTCTCTCTGTCAAATAAATAAATAAAATCTTTAAAAAAAAAAAAAAAGAAAAGAAAAGAATGGTACAATAAGTCCTGGTGGTAGGCATTACCTACAAGATCCTGCCCAACTTGCATCATCCACTCCAGGGCAGATGGCAGATTACCCCAACTCATCTCTCATTTTGGCTCCAGGGCTATTCCTGAACACAGGGTGAACTTAAAATGGTCCACTCTCAACTAAAATGAAGATTCCACACATAGATTCACAGACTGCTACACAATCAAAGATTACCTCATTTCACAAACGGAAAAACTTAAGCTTGGGCCTCAGTTAAATAACCTAAATTTACATGGGTAGCTGGTGACAGACTGGGGCCTAAGGTCATACTGTCAGATGGACTGGGACTACATATCCAAAATATCTGGGAAATCTGTTGGTTCTTTTGTTATTCCTCCCACACCACAGAGACATACACCCAAAGGAAAAGCAAAGGAGAACAGCCTCCTCTCTTAAGACCGCCCAGACCTCCTAATATATCTTGCAGTGGATTTTTCTATTTTCATAAGGGAGGATCAGGACACCCTTCTAAATTAAGCTCTGAAAGTAACATCTTTTTACCTTTAACTGGCCCCTAGCCCACTAGTACTTCCTTCTCTGGGATACTCCAATTTTAAGTGGAACTTGGGGTTTCCAACCTCAGTTGTATGTACTGTTTATTCAATTCTTGGGTCAGTCCCATTCCCAATTAGCCCAGAGATGAGCAGCAGTCCTATCTTGTTTTCTTCACTTTCTTTCATTGCTTCAATGAACAAAAGTTAAAGGAAATGGTGAAAAATTTTTGCTTTTGTCCAGCTAGAAAAATCAGCAAGCTAATTTAGTTTGGTCCAAAGTGATCAAATCTCTTTCACAAGCATGAATACACTTTGTTAAAAACTGACCATTCGGTAATATATCATGATTATTCGTGAGGGCGTAAACCAGTGGTGTTAAATCCAGAAAATCTTTTAAAAAAGAAAAAATGCTTCCACCCTTCAAAGCGTTTTCGGTCCTAAACCTACGTTCAATGAGTGGGCGAACGCTTTTATTCAAAGCTTACAAGCCCAGACAGTGACCACTCTAAGAAAGTTGAGAGCATCCCCTTCCCTCCATTCAATTATCAACCGCTTGCTTGTTCCGCTTTCTTTCCAGGCCCCAAATGGCCGCACGTTTCCCGGCTCTCAACCCTGAGCCGCCACCCCCCGCTCCAGGCCTCTGGACCAGAACACCCAGCACGAGACCCTCGGGCCCGCTCTGAAGGCGCAGGGGCGGGTGTGTTCCGCGCGCGGTCCGTGGGTCAGTCCGCTAGCCTACCCGCAGCCCATCGGCAGGCCGAACCCCTACGCACTGGAGAGTCCCATTCCCGTCGCCAAGCCTAAGGGCCCCACTCACCTCCGCCGGAGATTACCCCTCACCTCCACCTCACAGAGCTGCTACCCAGCGGCGGCTCCCCCTACCTGACTGAAGCCCTCCGAACCTGCAGACGTGGCGCTGCGTGACTTCCGGCCCATCGCCACGCCCCCCAGCCAATCACGGAGGGGGGAGGACCCGCGGGCCCCGCCTCGCCTCCTTGCGGATCATGCGCAGCTCGCGCCTGCAGAACTGCGGATCCCGGTTCTGAGAGGGCTTGGGGCTGTTTCCTTTGAATGACCGGGAAGGGTGAGGCCCCCCGCGGTGGCCCGGGGGTTGGGGCCTAGGGTCGTGGGCCATCAGAGTACTGCCACCGGCAAAAACGCAGTCCCCGCCTCCAAATTTGGGTCTCAGGGGGTGGCAGTCTTGCGTTCCTGGGAAGCCAGGGTTCCTAATGATCCCAGATGGGGGGTACCAACCCTGATTTGGGGCCTCTGACAAGGTGGCCTCGGCCATCTCCCCTTTTCCCGCATCCCCTTCTAGATCCTCGAGGTTCATCTCCCCAAACTTTGACTCCGGGAGCCTTCTCGAGCCGCTACTCACACCCCATCTCTCCGCACCAGCTTGCACTAAACATCATTTTATTAATGTACTTGTAAGACTCCCGGTTAGCCTGGGCCCCTCCACACACAGGCCAGATGGACCCAAATCGTCCGGAGCTATCAGGATGCCATCCCGGGGTGATGTGGCTTCCGGTTGAGCCGTAAAGGCCCGCTCGGGAGGGGTCCTTGGCGCTGGGGCCGAGGAGCCGCAACTGGCGTTGCGGGCGGCGGGGCCCTCAAGACCCCGGAGCCAAGGGATGCGACCACAGCCTCGCCAGACTGCGGGCTTCCCTCGCCACAGGGCGCAGCTCCGCCCAAGCCCGAGACCCTAGTGGGATTGCAGGCTAGGCTCCTTGCCTTTCCCAGAATTCAGGCTTGCAGAGCATCTGCAGGTGTTTGCCAACCACCTGCAACGGAATAATTTGGAACACCTGTTGAAAGTCCAGATTCCCGGATTTAAATCGGAAGCGGGGGTGGGGGTGGGGAGATCACGGACTGGGAATCTGAATTTTAACGAGGTGTCTTGAGGGATATTGTGCATACTAAATTTGTGGGTTGGGAGATAAAGCGAAGAAAGAGTTTAAGTGTCCCGGTTTGTGCCCCTAGCTGTCGGTGCCTAGCGTTCCTGCAAAACTGCCTCCACGGAAAGGGACCTTCGGGAAATTTCTCTGGACACCGCTGAAATTAACAAACCTAGTGCCCCTGGGCCTTTCCAGTTTTCCTGGCAGGTGGATTTCGAGGCAACATGTCTTCTTCAATGAAAGAATGCCTGCAGCTTCAGCTGCTAGAGATGGAAATGCTGTTTTCTATGTTTCCTAACCAAGGAGAAGTAAAACTTGAAGATGTAAATGTCCTGACGAATATAAAGCGATATTTGGAAGGCACAAGGGAGGCGCTGCCGCCAAAAATCGAATTTGTGATTACCCTCCAGATTGAGGAGCCCAAGGTAAGTACCCTGAGTTGTTTTCATTGTTGCCGGGTGCCCGGTTTTTAGTGGAAACACTTGAAACGTGAGATTTCTGTCCAGGAAGCAAATAGAGAATATTCCAGATTCGTATATCCTTTACTTGTTTGAAAGTGAAATATGTAAAATATGGGATGCCCTGTAAATTGTCTTCAATAAATATCTTGAATTTTCCATAAACATGCACATCTTTTTTTTTTTGGAAAAAAATCTTTATAAATTTTTTTTATTCTTATGTTAATCCCCATACATTACATCATTAGTTTTAGATGTAGTGTTCCATGATTCATTGTTTGTGCATAACACCCAGTGCTCCATGCAGAATGTGCCCTCCTCAATACCCACCACCAGGCTAACCCATCCTCCCCCCCTTCCCCTCTAGAACCCTCAGTTTGTTTTTCAGAGTCCATTGTCTCTCATGGTTCATCTACCCCTCCGATTTGCCCCGCTTCATTCTTCCCCTCCTGCTACCTTCTTCTTTTTTTTTTTTTTCTTAACATATATTGCATTATTTGTTTCAGAGGTACAGATCGGAGATTCAACAGTCTTGCACAATTCACAGCGCTTACCAGAGCACATACCCTCCCCAGTGTCTATCACCCAGTCACCCCATCCCTCCCATCCCACCCCCCACTCCAGCAACCCTCAGTTTGTTTCCTGCGATTAAGAATTCCTTATATCAGTGAGGTCATATGATACATGTCTTTCTCTGTTTGACTTATTTTGCTCAACATAATACCCTCCAGTTCCATCCACATCGTTGCAAATGGCAAGATCTCATTCCTTTTGATGGCTGCATAATATTCCATTGTATATAAAGAACATGCACATCTTTTTAACAAATATGTGTAGTGGTTTTTATTAAAAACATCTTGCAGTCTCATACTACCATTGTTATTCTGTTCACTCAACCAATTTTTTACCATTCCAGCTATTGTAGTATGTACTGCCTTGTACATGTATTGTGATTTTTACAAATCTAAGTATTGCCATTAGCAAAACTGACTTGAGTGGATGAATGTTTCTTTGGTGGTACCATGACACAAAGCAAATACAGACAGGAAATCTAAATACTAAAAATGAATTTCCCTTCATCTTCTGATCCCTCGTCTCCAGCAACATGAGCATAGCATAGGTCACAAGCGGACTAGGCTTTTGAGAAGCCCTCCTCTAGTGATTTCCTGCTTATCCTTCAGCTGTCATTCCCTCACCGAAGAGCTCCTGGTTCCCAGACTGACTTCTGTCTCACTGGTTACACATTTCAGCGGAGCCCTGTTCTTCTCCTCATTGAAATTAAGTACTTGTGATGTGTAATTATTAGTTTAATGTCTGTCTCCTTCACTAGGCTCTAGTCTTCATGAATAGCAGAAATTGTGTCTAGCTTCTTCACTTCTTTATCCTAGCATGGGGTCCCTGACACATGGTGGGTGCTCAATAAACATTGGAATGCATGAATGCGTAAATGGAAGGAATAGTGTATGTGACATTCTCAGTACAGTCTCTGGCCCATAGCTGACACTTAATAGTAGCAACACTGTTATATTTATCAAAATCATGCCGTTGCCACTGATTAACTAGCTTAGGTGATTTTTATGGTACTTAAATCTATTTGATTTTCCTTTTAAGGTGAAAATTGATTTGCAAGTAACCATGCCTCACAGCTACCCCTATGCAGCATTGCAGCTATTTGGACGGTCGTCTGAGCTTGACAGACAACAGCAACTACTTCTCAACAAAGGTCTCACTTCTTATATAGGGACTTTTGATCCAGGTGAGCTCTGTGTATGTGCGGCAATCCAGTGGTTGCAGGACAATAGTGCCTCCTATTTCCTGAACAGAAAGCTTGCTTACGAACCATCTACACAAGCAAAGCCAGTCAAGAACACATTCCTCCGAATGTGGATCTACAGTCACCACATATACCAGCAGGACCTAAGAAAAAAGATTTTGGACGTTGGGAAAAGGTTAGACGTGACTGGATTCTGCATGACAGGAAAGCCGGGCATAATCTGTGTGGAGGGCTTCAAAGGGCACTGTGAGGAATTCTGGCACACAATTAGGTATCCCAACTGGAAACACATTTCCTGTAAGCATGCTGAAAGTGTCGAAACCGAAGGAAACGGAGAGGATCTGCGCCTTTTCCAGTCTTTTGAAGAATTACTCCTTGAGGCCCATGGTGACTATGGATTAAGGAATGACTATCACATGAATCTGGGCCAATTCTTAGAATTTCTGAAAAAACACAAAAGTGAGCATGTGTTCCAGATACTATTTGGTATTGAAAGTAAAAGTTCAGACTCCTAGGAAGCTTAATTAAGAGGCCTATGCTTATAATTTCACTAAGGCAGTATTTCTGTTAATAAGACCAAAATAAAAGGGCCAGTGGCTGTTTAGTATCCTCTGTGAGACGCCTAGCCCCCAAATTTTTACCTGGTAATGAAACACAAAGGCCTTTTAACTTTATAACAGTGCAATTGTGATGTAATCTCTATGTTCTTGTGTTAACTGAAAACTATTTAATTGTAAATTAATAAAAACAGTCAATTTAACCAGTGAAGCTGACTTGATTAAAGAGGAGTCCAAAACCCGTAATTAATACTGATAGTCAAATTGCAGCTCTGAACTCATAAGTAATATTCCTCTCTTTCATGATATTAGCACATGATGAAACAGCACATTTTCTTTCTTTTGTTATCGGAGAATGAATTCTCAGTCAAGCTTAAAGTGAGAAGAGTTGACTACATTTCTTTCTTTAAGTCAAACCCTCTATTTCTAGTTTTTTCTTTTAGTAAAACTCAATCCTAAGTGCGGTGGCAGAGGAATCAGAACAATGAAGTCTCAAGAGTAATGAAGACGATATGTAACTCTATGTGTTGTTGGCTGTTTTCACCAGCTGATTAATGATACTAAGGATAAGGATACCAATATTCTTCGTTATACACACAAAAAAGATGCGGTTTCGTGCCTACAAAGTGTTCCACAAGTAATGTGTACTGGCAGCCTTCCCCTGTGCGCCAGGATGCATTGCTTTGTAGGGCGGGAGTGTTGAGGAGGACCATGATGCATGGCTCTGCTCCCATCACCTTGGGGGGAAAAAAATCAAGCTCTGCGTTTTGGTGAGACTTTCACTGCCATCTCCTCTGAAAATTGCCGGCTTCACCAGCCTTTGTCAAAAATGAGAGTTTATTTTGAGGACAGTGACTTCTATTTAGCACCTGCCACACCTTTTCCTTTTCATTGCAAAGTAGCCACCGTCTCCAGGAATTTCTGGGAGTCCCACCTGTGTTAAGAGATGTCCTGAGCTGACTCTGCAATTTTCTCTGGTTTCCATGGTCTCTCTTTAACCACTACTGCCCTTTCTCAGGGAGCATTTCATTCTCCAGCTGGTCTCAGGCACCCCACTGATGCCCTGGTCCCACCAGGATGCCAAAAATGGATGCAGAGAGTTAGTACCTCAAGGGGAATGAGTGCCTCACTCCCTATGTTGTGATACATTCTCTTAGATGCCAAACATTGCTGCATGTGCCGGGGGGGCTTACAGAGTTTTTGGTGAAATGGTACATTCTGGTTTTACTTTCTGTGTCTAAGATACAGACACATGTCCTTGAGCTAGGGCAAGGATATAATGCAACAGCAGACCCTGCACTAAGCTGACTGTCTTGACCTTGAGGCCTTGGAACTGGGTCTACTCTGCCCTGCCCACATACTCATAGCTCAGAATGAGTTTCTTTTCAGGGCACAACTCAGACCTTC
The DNA here is from genome assembly GCF_029215605.1 of Mirounga angustirostris. Classification (NCBI taxonomy): domain Eukaryota; kingdom Metazoa; phylum Chordata; class Mammalia; order Carnivora; family Phocidae; genus Mirounga; species Mirounga angustirostris. The sequence continues at coordinate 71,498,263 of NW_026991716.1, forward strand.
AAACCAAGGCTCTCGTCATGGGCCTGCCCCGCCAGATGATCCAGCTTGCCCATTCATGCTTTAATCCTAGCCTTGGATGTGGCTGGGACCCAAGCAAGGGCCTTATACTTTACCTTTACCTATATACAAAAGGAATAAATAGGACTTACATTGCCAAAGACCCATTTCTCAATCTTTGTCCGGGACTGAAAACAATATAGTATAGGAGTCAGTATCCTACGTATTGTCCCCAAGACCATCAGTAAGTAGCATTCACAAGTTTTTAGGCCCTAAACAGATGTGACTGTTAATTTTTTTTTCCATATTAGATGCCATCCACCTAATAATGTGCCTAAACTTCTCATAGAGGATTTTTTTTCTATGATTAAATTAGCAGAAGTAGTGATGGAAAGATAAAGAAGCTTAAAGAAGTATAATATAGGATAAAAAATTACATAATTCACTAAATGAAAGGAATAACTTATGAACTCTTTACTGCTTCTGGAGCTATTTCTGGTGGTAATTTTTCAGAACCTATTTTTACATGCTTGATGTTACCATGCAGCAATACTTTTTTTCCTATCAGAAACACTAATAATAGACATTAATTATGGGAGAAGTATAGGTTTTATAGAAAAAAATAGACATATATGATAATTCAAAGCTTAGCTTTGTATGTATAGTAGACTGCTAATTTTCTCTGCCCAGCCTGATAGGAGCACAGACCACCCTCCTCCTCTAGCACCTCCCATCCCCCTCCACCCTGCCGGCCACACACACACACAGAGACACACATACAACACTTACTCTGAGGAACCGCCCTTTCTCTGTATGGTTTGGGAGAAGTAATTGGGAGCCTTCTAGTGAGATGGTTTTGAGCTCTTGCTGCTTAAATCCATAGTGCCACCCTCATTTCTGGCCTACTGAATGTTCAGTTGTTCAACACTTCTTTTGAGCTACCCAACATCTGCCCTTTTTTTCTTGAAAGTCAGAATCAGTCTGAATCGCTTGGAATTTAAGAATCATGATATTGTATACTTTATATTTTTAAATGGTTATTTGGAAAGAATGCTCTTTATAAATATTGCAGTGTCTTTTTAAAACTTACTGATTAAATCAACCTTTCTTCACGTATGTTCTCTGCCTCTCATTCCTTACTGGTCTGTCTTGGGCTAAAGGCTGAGGATATTTGCATAGTGGATTAAGGAGTGGACCAGATGAGTTGACGGACATAATACAAGGACCTCTAAAACATCCCTATATTAAATCAGAAGTATGTTGCCTATGAATTTGAGTTTCCATATATGACTGTTTAACATGCCAACCATCCCTTCAGAGAACTTGTGAAGGCCTGAGGGAGCCTACTTGAGGTCTTCACAGAACCCTTTTGAACAGAACAATTTTCTTTCATTTGCTTTATCTTATGTAGCCCAGTAGTAAGTTGAAAGAATAGGTATTTTCTGAAGATGACATGGTTTGTTCAAAAATCCTTGTTTTATAGGATTTGCCTCAAAATTCTGAGCCCACTGGGTCTCCCTCATAAGGTCTACATGGTAGAACTACTTTCCCTGCAGCCTGGGCCAGCTAGAGCAGCCTTTTTCTGGGCCCAGTTAAAGCTAGAAGCATTCGGATCAACCTATAAATCAGTTGAGCAGTGGACACAAATTTCAAAGAAGCCCAGCAAATAGTGAGGGGCCTTCTCAGTCATAGATGGAACAAAGTACACAATTAGTTATTCCCTAAGGAGGTCACATCCTAACATGCATAAGACATTCGACCTCCACAAATTTGGCTGAGGTGGCAGACTCTTGTGCTTTCATGAGATCTTAGCAGGTATTCAGGAAATCTAATGATGCCTGTGCTCTAGGCCCAAGAATATAATGTCATCATCAGTTTGTTAGACCAGCATGATACCCTGTCTAGCAGTGAGATGATCAAGGTCTGGTGTCAAGAATTATATTCTGGCATAGAGTCAGAGAGTTAATGGAACATTGAAAAAAGACAGTCTGTAATATTGTTTATTGGTAGAACAAACTGCTTCGGTGGCCCTCTACTTAATGGAATATAGGGAAAAGAAAAAAGCATTGGCCTAATCAGTAGCTACAAGAAAGATAACCTGCCTGTCAGCTACAGTTGGAATCACCATCTGATTATGTTAACATGATCCAAAGATCATATTGAGTCAAGATGTGATAAGAATCACACCCCTGTTTCTTTTAAAGCTTTTGATGGTGAGACTTACCGCTGCAAATCACTAGATAGTTCCAGTCAGAATAACCCTTTTGTGTGTGTGATTAGGAATCCAAAGCGGTGATAGATGATGAGGAAATTAATTCTAACTCTTCACTGAGAAAATGACTAGACGATGGATTTGTTCCTATATAAACTTAGTCCTAAGCATACACTTACTCCCATAGACCACAATAATTTCTGAGACCCTAGAAATCTGTATTTGTTCAGAGCTCTTGTTGCCAGGTGATTTCCAAAAGGACTAGTGGTTTCCTTTCTGCAATGTATTGTTATTCTAGTAAATGGAACCTCAAAGGAAGATTTTGGGTATTACAGAGTTCATCACCTTAGGGTCTTTCATTCATATCTATGCATGGCAATTTGCTGAAGGCCTTGACACCCTATGTTGGTGGCTCTAGTCAGGTTTTTCTGCTGCTGTTGTTATTCATAGCAAGTAAGGCCTACATTGGGTTGCCCACCTGTTTGGTCCTAAGCCCAGCTGATATTTAGCTGATATACACTGGTGTGTTTGTACCAGTTGTATACACTGGCACTCGTTTTTCTTGGTCAATAACTGTGCTATCCTAGTTGTTAGATTTTTCAACATCATTTCAGGCTATGAGACCCAGTGATTTACTGGCCACCACCAAAGATTTCAGTAGGCCAAACTATGCCAATTACAGTGGACCAGCTTCCTTTTATAACTCTTTCCACTGTGTCTCCATTTGGAAGCACTGCTATTCAGCCTCTATCAACCCTAAGATTCTGATATCTCCATTAAAATAGGGAGCCCATTAAAAAAATAAAATAAAAAATAAATTAATAAAATAGGGACCCCATTTTAACCATGGCATTTCCCACAAGTCTCCCAGAGTTATTAAAATGTCCTCAATTTAAAAAAAGTCCTCAATAAAATGCTGATTCCATTAATACATTAAAAGGGTCATATACCATGAACAAGTGGGATATATTCGAGGGATGCAAGGATGGTTCAACATCAGCAAATCAGTCAATGTGATACACTACATTAACAAAATTAAGGAAAAAATCATACGATCATCTCAATAGATGCAGCATTTGACAAAATTCAATATCCATTTATAATAAAAACTCTGAACAAAGTGTTTACAGAGGGCATAAAAAAAGCCACATATTATAAGCCCATAGCTAATATTATACTCAATGGTAAAAAGCTGAAAACTCTTCCTCTCAATCAGGAACAAGGCAAAAATGCCCATTCTGACCACTATGTTATTCAACATAGTATTGGAAGTCCTAGCTAGAGCAATTAGGCAAGAAAAAGAAATAAGAGGCATCCAAATTGGAAAGAGAAAACTGTCTCTATTTGCAGATGACATGATACCATATAAATAGAAAACCTTAAAGACTCTACCAAAAATCTTGTTAGAACTAATAAATGAATTCAGTAAAGTTGCAGGATACAAAATCAATATACGAAATCTGTTGCATTTCCATACACTAATAACAAACTATCATAAAGAAAAATTAAGAAAACAATCCCATTTACAATTTCACCAAAAAAAAAAAACAACCCTAGAAATAATTTTAACCAAAGAAATTAAAGATCTGGGGCGCCTGGGTGGCTCAGTTGGTTAAGCGACTGCCTTCGGCTCAGGTCATGATCCTGGAGTCCCAGGATCGAGTCCCGCATCGGGCTCCCTGCTCAGGGGGGAGTCTGCTTCTTCCTCTGACCTCCCCCCTCTCATGTGCTCTCTCTCATTCTCTCTCTCAAATAAATAAATAAAATCTTTAAAAAAAAAAAAGAAATTAAAGATCTGTACACTGAAAATTATAAGACATTAATGAAAGAAATTGAAGACAACAAAAATAAGTGAAAGGTATTCCATGCTCATAGACTGGAAGAATTAATATTGTTAAAATGTCCATACTGCCTAAAGCAATCTACAGATTCAATGCAATCCCTATCAAAATTCCAATGGCATTTTTCAGAGAAACAAAAAATAATCCTAAAATTTGCACAGAACCACAAAAGAACCCAAATAGTCAAAGCAATCTTGAGAAAAAAAGAACAAAGCTGGAAGCATCATACTCCCTGATTTCAAATTATATCACAAAGCCATAATGATCAAATAGTATGGCACTGGCATAAAAACACATATAGATCAATGGAACAAAATAGAAAGCCCAGAGATAAACCCACGCATATATGGTCAATTAATTTACAACAAAGGAGTCAAGAATATACAACAGGGAAAGGAGAGTCTTTCAATAATTTTAGAAAAACTGAACAGTCACAAGCAAAAGAATGAAACTCAGCCACTATCTTACACCATTCACAAAAACCAACTCAAATGGATTAAAGATTTGAATGAAAAACCTGAAACCATAAAAATCCTGGAAGAAAGCATAGGTGGTAATAAGCACCTTGATGTCAGTTTTGGTGATGATTTTTTGGATTTAACACCAAAAGCAAAGGCAAAAAAAGTAAAAATAAACAACTGAGACTACATCAAAACTAAAAAACTTCCACACAAAGAAACCATCAACAAAATGAAAAGGCAACTTACTGAATGGGAGGAAATATTTGCAAACCACATATTTGATAAGAGGTTAATATCCAAAATATATAAAGAACTCATACAACTCAATAGAAAAAAATCCAGTTAAAAAATAGAGAATCTGAATAGACATTTTTCCAAAGAAGACATACAGATACATGAAAAGATGCTCCACACATCACTCTCATCAAGGAAATGCAAATCAAAACCACAGTGAGATATTATGTCACACCTGGTAGAATGGTTATCATCGAAAAGAAATAAGTGTTAGTGAGGCTGTGGAGAAAAGAGAACATTTGTGCACTCTTGGTGGGAATGCCAATTGGTATAACCACTACGGAAAACATATGGAGATTCCTCAAAAAATTAAAAATAGAAATACCATATGATCCACAATTCCACTTTTGGGTATTTATCCAAAGAAAATGAAATTGCTAATTTGAAAAGGTATCTGCACATCTATGTTCACTGCAACATTATTTTCAACAACTAAGATATGGAAACAACCTACATGTCCAATAGCAGATGAATTGATAAAGAAAATGTGTAATACTGTGTATATATTCATATATACATATATGTAGTTCAGTCATAAAAAAAAAATCTTGCCATTTGTGACAACATGGATGGACCTTATGGGCATTATGCTAAATGAAATAAGTCAGAGAAAGACAAATACTGTGTGATTGCTCTTATATGTAGAATCTAAATAAATAAATAGGGATGTTATGTACAGCATGGTGACTATAGTTAATAATGCTGTATTGCATATTTGAAAGTTGCTGAAAGTAAATCTTAACAGTTCTCATCACAAGAAAAAAAATTACTGATGGATGTTAACTGGACTTACTGTGGTGATCATTTTGCATTAATATATACAAATATCTAATCATGTTGTGTATGTGAAACTAATATAATGTTAATTATACCCCAATATTTTAAGAAAATGTTTTTCATGGATGCTGATATTCCCATCACCATTGTATTTCTCAAGGCTTTAGTGAAAGGAGGGTCAGTGATAGGTCTTCTTGGGAGACTTAGGAGATCACCAGGCTTAAAATGGTCTGACTGCACATGACAAATCCACTCCAACATTCCTATCATTGAAATCTTTGAATTCCTCTAACATTATTTCAAGGAATGCTTGCATTCTCGATTTCATTTAATGTGGGCCATTATTAAGTGTACAGTTCAGCCAACTAAAAGTAGAACCAAAAGTAGAATGACTTTCAGCTACTCAAGGCAACACACTGAATCCAGAATCTATGGCAAGTGCACCCCTATCAATCAATTCTATCCAATCCAAAATTGCACTTCTCCTTTCTCAGTACATTTCAGAATCCCATATATTTTCCCTCAGGTTTTGAAAATATAAATAAGCTAAGTCAAGAATTCTTTTGGTGGGAGTCTTCTTATGGATTTCCCTTTCTAACTATCTACCACAGCTCCTCTCTGGCATCTGATATTTAGTGTGTGGAGGTAAAGAGGAATAATGTGGGAAGAGCAGGAGGTAAACTGAGGGAGCTGATTACAGGATCTTCAAGCAAGGCAGTTAACAACCTCTTTAGACAGGAAGAGTTCCCACTTTGATTAGCAAGGGAGGACATGTCCATTCTTCCAGTTTGCCTAGGGGAAGAGGGGTTTCCTGGGACACAGGACTTTCAGTATTCAGACCTGGGTTATTGTTCACACTAGCTTAGGGTATCACACGTCTTCCAAATCCCTCTACCCATAAATCCCCTTTCCAGATCAAGGTCCTCCTGTTTCTGATCAATATTCTTAAATACAAGGCCTGGTGAAAGCTGTGAATGCAATTCCTGGTGGAATCTGGCAACCAGTAGGATCAAGAATGTTCTTGTTTTCAGTTATTTCATCCTTACAGCTAGCAAGACAGAAAAGATTCTTCTGGCAAAAACATAGGCATTTTTCTAGTTTTTAATGCCATGCCTTGAGCTGATTTAAGCCTTTGAGCCTCGATAATCGCTTTCTTGATGAACCCATCTCTGTAGAAGCAACCACCCTTTCCCACAGTCCTGTATTTCTCCCCACTTTACCCTGTTTGATGGCAGCAGCCGGTTGTCGGCCTTAACCTTCCCAGCCTCACATAATGCACTCCATCCATTTTTGCTTCATGGTTGTGTTCTTGAGGTCCCAAAGATATTTTGCTACATTAATTTTTAACTTTATATTTTTACTATTTATATTTAATTCTTTAACCCATCGGAAGTCTAAGGTAGGGTTCTCGTTTTGATTTTCTCCATGTGGTAGGCCCGTTTTCCCAATTCTTTTATTAAACACCCTATTCCTTTTATCTGTTGATTTTTGGGCTATCTTTGTGATTCACATACTCAGGGGGTCTGTGGGCTTCCATGACTTTGATGTACATGAAATTATCTGGATTTTGGAGGTTAGTATAAGGTAATGTAAAATATTTCATTAGTACTTTTATATCAATTCCATATTGAAATAATATTCTGGAGGTGTCAGTGTACATAAAATAAATTATTAACATGGATTCCACCTGTTTCGTCTTTTTATGAGGCCACTAGAAATTACACAAGTGGCCCACTTCCTTTTTCTATTGGATGATGCTATTCTAGACTCCATCTAGTGAAGACAGAACAGACTATGAAGCAAGATTAAACAGGGAGCTCACCTCCTTCACTGATTAGCTCTGTGGACTTGGTAAGTTCCTTCAAATACCTACTTTGTAAGGAACTTGTAGGGACTACAGTAAATAAGATAATCTACACAGAATACTTGAAACCTAGTAAGAAATCATCCAATGCTTGTTTCATTATCTTTCTCTGAGGATAAGAAAGTAGTTCATTTATCATAATATACAGCAAATATGACAACACATGTATTAAACGAAGGTCATGCTGAAATTACCTATTAGAATATTTTTAAAATGTATAACCTGTCATATGACTGCTGAGATGCAGCATTATCATTTTACAATTTAACAGTATTTTAAGAGAAACAGACAATCATAATTTTATACATTCACTTTCTCTATGCTTTAATCAATCTTTTGCATAGGTAAATACATTTAGTTAGAGCTACAAGACAACAGGAAACAAGAAATCAGCATTCTGGATCTTTTCAAAGTAACTATATTGAGGAAACTCTTGACTAAATGTTACTTTCAGAAATACCCCCACCCGTTCTATTCACACCTAAAACAATCTGTGTAACCGTCAACCTTCAATAAATCATTTTATAGTATAGTTTATCTTGAACATCTTCTTATACTTTTTAAAAGCTTTACTTCAAAAACAAAATCCTCCAAATAATTCTACAAATAAATAGCAAATGTTACTGCACCTGAGCTTAAGAATTTAAAATTGTTTCCATTCGTTCAGTTATGAACATCTAAAGTAAAACTTGAAATTAATATTAATTTCTGGGCTAGAACTACTGATGGTAATTAGAATATCTCAATACCTGACGTCAAGATGATTTCGGATACTGGGGAACTGGTTACAAAATTTCCTCCAAACCCAGAGGAAAATGAGTTTGTTGTAACAAGTGAGCTCCTCATTACCTGAACTAATCAAGGAAACACGAGGGCAGGTCATTCATGTCGGAACCCAGCTTGTCTGGGAACCATGCTCTCGATCCTGACTCTGGAGATCTCTGTCCTAAGAGGTCGGCTCCACAGGCAGCCCTTTCTCAAGGAGATTATCTGCTCCCTCTCTCAGCTCTTCCCATGGCTCGAGCTATGCGGAACTGAGGATACCAACCTCAGGACAGGGACCACAGGCTGCAAATACCTGGCAGCAACAGTGCGAGGAGAGGACATTCAGCCAGGGGCCGAAGAAAGGTGCTTTTAGAAGGGATATCTGACTGAGGACCAAGGTGATAAGAAGATGTCACAACGGCGGAAGAATATTAAAATCTAAGGCTGCACAAGGCATTGTAAACAGCAACGATCTTTCTTAGAAATGTTAGAGTTCAGTTGCACTAAAAGAACTAATATAATCTAGGATTGGAATAAAAATACCTGATAAGTTATTTTCTCTAGGCAACAAAGTTAAGTGTTGTTTCTGTTTTTAGCAGAAGTTCACCTATGCCTAAATTCATTTGTCTTTATAAAAAAAGAGTAGATTTTTAACAAAACAGTCAACAAAAGAACTATGGATTTTAATGTTGAGTATATCAATTTATTACTAATTTTGGTCTTTCCATTAGTTCCCTGTATAAAAATGATGTGTTTCTCAGTAGTAGGTACAATAGCTTTTAAAGAGAACTTGGGCAAAATAATGAGCAGAGAAACCATAAATAACAAGAAAGTAAATGAAGCAAAACTGTCTAGTGTGATGTTTACCCTAAAGTATATTAATATCCTTCCATGAACTTTTATTGTTAAAGTAAAATTCTTAGTCTAATGAATTATTATAAAAGATTCCAATCTTTAAAAATTATGAAAGACTTTAAGATCTCATTAACAGAATTAGAAATGTCAGTTATTATGCCACTGGTCAAGTTTGGTCTGTATTTTCTGGGCCTCTTTAGGCCAAGAATAACAATCAGGTAGAATCTGGTCATAATTAGCATTATACATCTGAGAGCGGACAAAGGCTTCCTTGTTTGGGGGTTCAGGATAAACTGTGGCTGTCTTTTCTTGGTAAGCATCATTCACAATCTAGGAATAAAAAAGAATATTAATTATTTTAATGAATAGAGTTGATGATGAGTACGTGTCAGTTTGTATCTGTTTCAAAAAATTTATGTCTTGTCTAAAAAAACTAAGTTAGAGTATAATAAAAGCACACATACACAAAGAAGGTATAAAATAAAAATGCAATTTTAAATCATATAGCAGGAGGAGAATATGATCTCAGCAACGGAAAGTGTGCACAAGAGCGATTTATCAAATGTAATCGTAACAGGATTTCACAGATAATCCAGTGGTAAAAGTCTTGACATGACCCGAATGATAATTAACTTGAACTAAATACCTTAATATTCCTGCTAAGTTTGAACTCAGTGTGCAGTTTCAACAATTCCTATGCTGACCACAGCCTCCTACAAAATGTCCTTATTATAACCCTGCTCACCTAATCAGCTGGACTCTGCGGTCAGTTTGAACGCTCCTCGCCAGTATGACAGAATCTCGTCTCCCTGTCTTGCTGTCACACTTGCCATTCTGGTCCCCGGTCTGGGGAACCCTCAGTGCTGGCTTTCTTCCTTCATGGCTGCCTCCTGAGATGCCATACTTTTCCTAATCCTACCTGGGTCCATGTGGTCACACATTATGCTTTTATCCTTTTCTTTAAACAAACAAGAACCCTTTCTCTCCTAGTTCCCACAAGGCAATTTCAAACCTTCCTCTGTCAAATCTGCATTTGACTGTCATCACTGGAATGAGAACATTGCAGCTAATCAGAGAAAACAATCTCAATTTCCCCTTCCAACAACTCAAAACTATCTCCTCTGTATCTTTAAACATTCGGTCTTCCTTTACTTTCTTTGAAATGAATGGATTCTCCCTCTTGTCAAAATTAATCACTCTATGCTCTTTAATTCACTCCAGTTGTAAAAAAGTAGTCACTGGGGGTTATTTATGTAATAGAGTTATTTGGATAAGTCCAATTTTGAAGACTACTGGAATGATTAAGTATCTCTTCTCAATGCAAAATTATGCATTTATGAAAAATTATGGTTACAAAGACTGTGCCATATTATGGAGAAATGTTTGTGAAAAACATGAAATAGATGTATACGCCATGATTAGGATGATGTTAGCAAAGAAAGCAAGCAAATGAAAAAAGATCGGAGGCGAATACACCAAAACAATAAAACTGCTTATGTTAGAAAAATAGAGTATTGGGTAGTTTCTTCTCTTTTTCCCAAAGTACCTATAAATTACTTTTTAACAGCTTTTTTGAGGTATAATTCAGACTACAAAATTCAAACATTTTAAGTGCACGATTAAATTATTTTTGTAAATTGGCAGAGTTGTGCAACTGTTATCACACCCAGTGATCGAATATCTCCATCACCCCAGAGGCCCCCTGTGCTATGCATTGTTGCGTTCCTGACATAGACTATGTTCATCCCTCTTTCTGCTCCCAGGACACACTGTACCAATGACGTCCTCTCTCAGTGACGTCTTCACTCTCTCCTTGTCAATGCCAGACTCCGCAAGAGCAGCTTGTATTCTCTTGCGTTCCGAATTCTCCCTAACTTCTGTGCTACTGAAATTGCTTTTGTAAAAGGTTTTGATAACTTCGTAGGCACTAAAAAGTTCACCTGTGTTTCTCACTACCACAGCTGTGTCGATCATAACTTCCACGCCCATCCTGACACTGTGCCTTGTCTAATTTCTGACCCGCTGCTCCGTTCTGAGTCTCTTCTTAAAATCCTGACTTCTCTTCACTGGCTTCTTGCCTCTGTCTTCTGGACAGTATAACAAACCACGTTCTATCCTTGGTTCTCATCTGTCTATACTTGCTGTCTTGGTAGCCCCAACCACTCCTGGCCCTTCCCTGTAACCACACGGAAATACTGCCCACACCTGTATATCTAGTGTCTCTAAGTTTCAGTCATTTCCATAGACTTGCTGGAATTGTGGGAATTGTATACAAACGTGCCCTGAAACCTCAAGCTTGAGGTCCACTTAGACCATCTTCCTCCCTCAACTTGATTCTTTGTCCTGACTTGCTAGTTTCTGTCTCTGCTCTCTGCGTTTTCCCATTATTCTAGGTGTAATATCTGAGTCTGTCTGAACTCCCCTGAGGTTCCTTGCTTTTGTACTTTCTCCTCTAATCATAAGCTAACACCTTCTCATTTAAATCTTCATATTGAACTTAACATGATAATGTCCTGTTCCGTGCATTAACAATCCAAACTTGTTAAAAACTAGGAGACATAAATAGTAGAAAATAGGATACTCTTTCAGGATAGGTAACCAAGCGGATTATCTAAACTTTTTTGAAATATTATATGGTTTTTGAAGCATGTGCCCTCAATCAACAAGACAAATAATGGTATGTGAATCCTAAATATGGTATTGCTTTGATAAATTTGCTAATGGTTTTGATTTTCAACCAAAAGTAATTTTGCCCCTGAGGGGACACTTGGCAATGTCTGGAGACATTTTTGGTTGTCACAACTGGGCAGAGGCTACTGGCATCTAGTGGGTAGAGGCCCGGTATGCTAAGCATTCCATAATGCCCAGGATAACCTCCACAACAGAGTTATCCAGCCAATATGTGCATAGTGCTGAGGTTGAGAAACCCTAGTTTAAACATAAAACATATAAACATAACCATTATGGGCTGACTTCTGTCACCCAAAATTCATCTGTACTAACCCCCAGTACTTCAGAGTGTGATTCTCTTTGGAGACAGGGCCTTTAAAGAGGTAATTAAATTAAACTGAGGCTGTTTGGTGGGCCCTAACCCAAAGTGAGTAGTGTTCTTATAGGAAGGGTAAATTTCTCATACCAAGAGAACCAGGGATGTTTGTACACAAAGAAAAGACCACACAAGGACACAGTGAGAAGTCATCTACAAGCCAAGGAGAGAGCCCTCCAAGAAAATCAAGCCTCCAACTGCCTAATCTTAGATTTCTAGCCCTCAAATTGTTGTTTGAGCCATCGGGTCTGTGGTGTCTTGTTATGGTAACCCTAATAGGCTAATACATTTATATTGCATAAAAAAATCAAATTTCTCACTCATCTTAATTAAAGAAAATTTCTCTGAGTTTAGGTTCTTCTTGGCTAATTGTTCCAATAGCTCATCTGTTGGCCCAACAGCTTTGAGTTGCTTGCCCTCATTGTTTTGCCCCCTGCCCAGTATTATCAGTTGTGATCTTGAAGATGCCATACATCAAGGCAACATGGATAAGACAGGTGACTCAAGGTCTAAATATTACTCTACCACATCTGCAGTATTTTGGTGACTATCCCAAGTGTGATATGGAAAACAATAAGTAAAAAAAAAAAAAAAAAGATGAAGTGGGGAAACCTAACTGAAATGAAACCCTACTAACTTAGATTATGGAAGAGAAAAAGAATGATAGGAAAATTAATGATTCAGCCCAATTCTTCAATTCCTAGGGATGAAGTGTAATTCTTAAGTTCTGCTGAGGCACTGTGTCTCATTTCTCTGACTTCTGACAAAATAAGTTGATTCAGATATACATTTCAAGGAAGTGGATTTTCAGTACCTAAAAATGCATATTTAGCAATAGAAGGAAGGAAAAATAATGAGACTCAAGCAAGTGTGGTTTTACCTTTGTTGCGATTTTCAGAGAAACATCTCTAATGGTGTCCAAAGGAGGATAAAGCCGGCCCTCTTCCAAGTGTTTATCTGATACTTGCTGGGCTATAACCTTTCAAAAAAAGAAAGACAAAAAATGTTTTACTTATATTTAAAAGGATAACTAGGTGAATTGGTCACATATGGTGATGTATAGAAGTGGGTCACATTAATGTGATCACCTAATTTCGTCTCCCCCTTTGTCCATGGGAAAACTGAGCCCAGAGAGACTTGGGGATTGGTGGGATCACACCATTAGTAAGACGGGAATAGAAACTGCATTGTCTGCTACTCCAGTTCCTTTTCTACTGTGCCATGAAGTGCTGGAAGCTTTCCTTCTGATATACTAGAGGAACGGGGCGGGAGAGGAGCAAGGAAGGCAGAGGAGGATGACGGAAGTGAGGGGAAAAGTAGCCTGAGAGTATAGGAGGGAAGGGGGCCAAGGCTGATCACGCTGCTTCTCCCGGCTCACATATTCTTTTTTTAAAATTAATTAATTAATTAATTAGTTTTTAAATTCAATTAATGAACACATAATGTATTATTAGTTTCAGAGGTAGAGTTCAGTGATCCATCAGTCTTATATAACACTCAGTGCTCATTACATCACATACCCTCCTTAATGTCCACTACGCAGTTACCCCACCCCCCATCTCTCCCCCCTCCAGCAGCCCTCAGTTTGTTTCCTAGAGTTAAGAGTCTCTTATGGTTTGTCTCCCTCTCCGACGTCGTCGTGTTTTACTTTTTCCTCTCTTCCCATATTCCGGCACAAGCGGTAGAGCAGGAGGCTGAGACAGCCAGGTTGGAGCCACACTGCAAAGGGGATTTCAACTCACCCAGATTCTGGATTATCTGAATCACCTAACTGGCCGCGGCATTCACTGTCCCCAGACCCTTCCCTATTTCTAAATCAAACGGCATATACTTAAACATCTGCTAAGGGGGTAGATCTTAGGTAAGTCTTCTTATCTCCCTCTCTCAAGCACTCTCTGTCTGTCTCACACACACCACAAAATAATAACAATAAAGAGAAGAGGAAATGGCTTTCGGCAGTGATGGAGGTATTTATGGTGCACGTGTTGGTGATCATTTCACAGGTGTATTCTTTTTTTTTTTTTTTAAGATTTTTTATTTATTTGTGAGAGAGAGAATGAGAGACAGCATGAGAGGGAGGAGGGTCAGAGGGAGAAGCAGACTCCCCGCTGAGCAGGGAGCCCGATGCGGGACTCGATCCCGGGACTCCAGGATCATGACCTGAGCCGAAGGCAGTCGCTTAACCAACTGAGCCACCCAGGAGCCCCTCACAGGTGTATTCTTATCTCCAAACTCATCTAGTTGTATAACTAAATATGTATAGCTTTTTGTATGTCAATCAGACCTTAATAACATATTTTTTTAATTAGACAGATTGACATTATATGCCTCCTGAGGTAGGATGCTATTATTAGGCCGTTGGCTCCTAACAAAACCGCACACCAGGAATTCAATCATGAGGAAACAATCACATCAACCCAAAGTGAGGAACACTGTAAAAACCAACTGGCCTATATTGCTCCCAAATGTCAGCGCCATAAAGAAAAGACTGAAATATTCTTGCAGATTAAAGGATTAGTCTAGAGGCTAGAAAGGCCTTTTCTTATGGATAATTGGCAAAATGTTAATTTGGACTGTACATTAGATAATACTATTATATCAGTGTTAAAGTTCCTGAATTGAAAATGGTAGAGAGACCACGTAAAAAAAAAAAGTCCTGAAATATCTAGGGGTAAAGGGACATAATACTGTAAGTTGCTCTCAAATGGTTCAACAATAAAGTTCTATATGCTCAGTTATTTGCGAAACCTTCTGGGGCACAGAGGCAGACTCAGCAACCTTGAAGTTCCCTCCAGCTCTAAGACTTTGATTAGGTATTTCAGCAGGGCAAGTCTAAACCAGTGACAGACCTGAGGATGCAGAGAGGAAGGAGAAAATCTTCCTCGTTTGAAACATTTTGAATAATCAAACACTTATTTTTCAGTATCTCTTAATATCTTTGAGATTTTTTAATCATGAAATTATTTCTGCTATTCCATCAGCAAATATGAAAGACACTAGGCAAGCATAACACCAAGAGAGGTTAAAAAGGCAGTTCCTGCCCTTGAGAGAGTTATAATTTAGTGAGGGAGAAAAAGAAAATGCTGAGAGAGGACAGCCTAGGCTAAAGGTGAAATGTGAGTGTTACGATATCCAGAGGAACACTGGAGGGAGCTTGAGTACAGGACTGAAGGAGAGCTAGAAGTTATACGAACAGGGAAGTGGTGGCCCTCCAGAAAGAAGATTCAGACCAAAGGCAGAGATATATGAGCTGGACTCAGTGAGCTCAAGTGACCTGATCTGTGGGGGGGGAACTGTATAGAGAATAAGGATTGGAGTATTGTCAATGCCAAATTAAGGAGTTCTGGTTAAATCCTATGGGTAACTGAGGACTTCTGAACAAGGATATTTAGGCAGGTGTGTGGGGTGAAAGAGAGTAAGATGAAGTTACTAGTATAACTGTTATTTGATTAATAGAACATCGCATATTATGCAAAATATTATAATGTATAATTATATTCACAAAAGTTGATCATAAAGAATTTTATAATAAAGACACTGTTTAACTCATTTATTTCTTGTCTTTATAACAGGATGTTGAGTAAAACTTCTCCTTTGCCCCAGATTTGGTGATCAGGGCCCCCCACTCTAGCGCAAAGAGAATTAAGTGTTTGACATTATAATGAAGCCACTAAATAAGTGGGGACTGCCATCTCCCTCAGAACCTAAGAGGTGGCAGAATCAGCCCTGCCACCCCCACAAACACAGCCACCCCTTCCCAGAGGCTGAGAAGGGGAGAAACAGGGAGAGTCGCTAGAACCATGATTTGGCCTAGTCATAATGCAGTGGCTTTTCCTCCTTCTTGCTGCATGCTGCTCCTCTCGAAAGCTTGAGGTGCCTTCAAGAAGGAGAGACTGGCATTCTGTTCTCCACTTAGCCTGAGCAGTTATAGACCTATGTATATAAGGAGAGGTGAAGAGAATGGGAAGGGGGGGTTGCTGGGGAGCAGCCCATACCCCTAGAAGGCATGTGCTTCGAAGGCTGAGTGACCACTGCAGAGGATGATCCAACAGGCTGGGAAAACTGAGGAAGGGGAGGGAGGCTGAGCTGGAGCCAAACCGCTCATGTCTTGCCCTAGAGGGTCCTTTAAATACTTGTATACGTGCCCCATGAGAAAGCCAGATCTTGGCCCCTGCTTCCAATGGTTTCATGGCCTAAAAAAGTGGAGAGTTAATAAAAGCCATGTTTGCCCTTTTCCGTACCCTTCTTTTCTGTATCCAACACATTTGAGGAGATAGGCCTTGATGAGAAGAGGGAGGAGGTTTTTCAGAGCCTGGCCACACTCTTTGCCCCAAGCCCCTCGAGGTGCTGGTATGGAGGGGGAAGAGAAGGTGGCTCTCTGCCAGCGGCTCTTGCAGGCCTCTTGTACTGAAAGGAGAGGGCATGCTATCTGAACCAGGTACATATTCTGAACTTGACAGATGTTTAATTATTGTTCACTGAGGTAGCCCCAGCACCCAGAATAATGCCTAACACGTAGTAGGTACTTAATTAACACTCGTTAAAAGAATGAGTGAATTGAAACAGAATTGAATGTTACTGAGATGCCATTAAGAGAAAGAAAAGAGAGACTTGAAGGAGAATTATTCCAAACAGCGATTAGGGCAAAATAAAAACATTTTATGTTGATTCCCCATTGAATATAGGCTGCTTAGAAAATCATGTTAGTTCTTGTTTTTCTGCAAAGGATTTTTAGCAGATTTAAATCAGTTGGCATTTCTTAGATGTTAAAGCAAAAACTTGCATGGGGATCCAGTATTGTTATTTACCCGGATAGAGAAAAAAATGAGTAGCGCAATCTTGAAAGGACAGAATTTCATGGCGGTTGAAAGCTCAGGCTCTGATGGGAGGTAGGTCCATATTCAAATTCTAACTGCAATAATTACTATTTGCTTGAATTCAGGCAAATTAATTAACCTTCCGAAGCATAGTTTTCTCTTCAGTGATATAAGACTAATAACAATTCCTAAATCAGGGGATTAAATGAAATAAACACCAGTAGGGAATTTACCACATTGTCTGGGAAAGTAAGTGTTCAATAAATCTTAGCTATTTCACTTTTAAAAGAACAGTTGGCAGCCAGCATGGTAGAATGGAAGAAGATGGCTGAGTAAAGAAGAATCAGTCTGAGTCTTTGCTCTCCATGGATGCCTGTCATACAGAGAGGGAGCCAAGAAACCATGGAACAGAGTCAAGCAGCAACAGGTGACAACGGGGAGCCTACTGTTAGGAACGAAATCACTAAAACGGAAGGGACTGACCTGGGGAAAAGAGAGAGTATAAAACAGTCTTAGTGTCACTCTCACCAATTAGCTCATTCACTCAAAAATTATTTGCTGCTCTTGATATGCCATTGGTGTCTCTCTAACTACACTGGGTCCACTTTCAAATGATCTCTCTTCGTTTCATTCTGACAATGTTACAGCGGCTAGATTTTCACTTATCCAGTGACTTAAATGAATCCGCTTCCTCCAGATGCTGTTGTCTATTGTGATCATCTCTAGTGTCCTCTGGACACACATCAGAAAGGGGTGGGCGAGCCAGGTGAGAGGACACAAAGCAGGTGACTCAGGAGGAATAGTGTAAGGATAGGAAGCCAAGGCTTGCGTCTCAGATGTGGACAGGAGGTGAGGAATCTGTTCCCAGGCTGCTGTACAGACAATG
Source organism: Mirounga angustirostris (assembly GCF_029215605.1). Taxonomy (NCBI): domain Eukaryota; kingdom Metazoa; phylum Chordata; class Mammalia; order Carnivora; family Phocidae; genus Mirounga; species Mirounga angustirostris. The sequence continues at coordinate 71,516,078 of NW_026991716.1, forward strand.
CAGGGCCAGGGGGGCTAACCCAGGGGAGCACTAAGTGTTCTTATCAGAGGTCCAGAAGGCTGCCAGAGTACCAGGAAAGCCAGAAATCTCTTTGTGATATAAAAATGCCCAGAAAACCTTCAGGACTGATGTTGATCCATGAGATTTCCAGTTCCATTAAGAGACCCAACTAGTATTTCAGCAATAATCCTAAATTAACAAATTTTGGGTTGCCAAACAAAAAGATTCACCTAGATCTCCCACATGTAACTTTTGTTAACTACAAAATATAATCTAGACAAGGACTTCCCTCTTTGGGCCCTCTAGCAATGAGCATCTGTGGTATTGTATTTATTCTTCTTGCTAAGATATATGACTAGTTCTATTTAGCTCCATTCAGTATTCACTAAGTTTCTATTATGTGCTTTAGCATTGTACTAGGTGCTAATGGTGTTTTTAAAGAAGTATACGAAAGACTGTCTTTAAAGAAGATAATTTACAATTTAATTGTAAGGCAACACTTAACTGTTTAAAACATAAAGCTCTCAAGAGCATAATACAAGTAGAAATTAAACTAAATGTCAAAGTATTTGATAAAGACAGCCATGGCTAAGGACAAAGATCAAGATGAGCCACAGCAGTCACAAAAGGATTCAAATGTGAGGTGGGACCTAAGCAGTGTCCAGAGGGATAGGCTTAGATAGGTGGAAAATAGTTCTCAGAGTTTTCCAGGCAGGATAATAGAGCAGTTATACAGGCGTATGTATGCACAGTGTGTTTGAAGCTTTGGGATAAGGGAGAATGAAAGAATGTCAGGCTTCTAAGTTTTAGTGTCTGCTTAGAAAGGGGTATCCCTAATAGCAATGCAAATACTGAGGGTGAGGGAGGGTGAGAAGGTTTTATGCATTTGCGTTTAAGGAAAGAGCAGGGGATTTCTGTGGAAATATCCATCAGATAACTGGAGACATGGGAAAAGATGAAACTAGAAATACATAGATTTGGCCACTTTTAGAATTAAGATAATGGAAACAAGAGAATGGATGAGATCCCTAAAAGCATAACAAAAAGGGAAGAAAAAAGGACACACACACAAAAAAGAATGCTAGAAAAAAGCTCGCAGTTTAAGGGACAGAAAAGAAGACAAAGAAAACAATGAGGTGGTATGAAAAACAGGAATGTTGTGCTGAAGCCTGAGAGAAAACCAAGGGAAAGGTCAAAAAGATTTCACCAGAGAGATCACTATCTATGATAAGAATAAGACTATTGACATTACATTTTTTTTTCTTCAAAATTTTTTGGTAGTGATTATTACTTTGCCTGGATAGTAAATGGAGGATTTTTTTCATGAACCTTGTCACTAGATGGTGCTGGAGTTATTTAGGAAAGCAAACATGGACGGCAATGAGTAAAAGATTTTTTTTCCCCTTTGATATGTCAGTTACATAGAACAACGATTACATTTTCCTTACTGTATAAACAGCTTTGAAAAGCTCTCTGAGTAATTAGACATCTACTTATGTTTAACAAGATTTTTGAGTTAAACTCTGAGACATCAGCTGTCATGCTTTTAATGCAGTGAAGAAAGAAAGGAGCAGAACATTATAGCCTTCAGACACCTGTTCTCACAGAATGAGGCCAAGTGTTAAGCACTGGGATTATAATCCTTGGATCACATCAATAGCATAAGACTCTTTATCTATATTCTTAGAGTTCCCCTTCAAAACAGAAAGAATAGTATGTTTGCAAGATGAAAATATTTGAATTTTAATCAATTTTTATTTTTATTTAGCTCAGTTTAGTTATAATGTTGTATAGTGGTTTAATTTTAGAGGAAATTCACTCAAATTTCTCAATCATGAATTGCATCCTGTTCAAACATGGTATCAACCAGATGAACATTCTGATTATCAAAAGCTCATGATTTTACAAATACATGCCCAATCATTGCATCATCCCCCCTGAAGCTTGTGGGATTAGGGGAAGTGATGGGAACCTGAAGTTTATGGTACCTCTTATGCCATAAGTAATAAAGGCATTTGTCTCTGACCTAAGGGTTTTGTGCCAGTATCTATGAAACTATGGCAAGCTAACTTGTTAGCTTCCAACTAAGGTAAATTTTAGATCCTTCAGTTCCTAAGAGTAGCTTAAGAGTCCCTCTAGTGGGTCTGCTCTGTGATATTTTGAGAATCTTTCCCGAAGGCCCACACTCAAACCCCCATCTGTCCTTTTAATGACTTTATAAACACTAATTCCCTGTTTTAATTTTCTTTCTGCTTAAAATATTAGAGTATTTTCTGTTTTCTGCCCTGAACCCTCAATGATAAATAAGACTTTCATCTTCAAGCTCCAAAATGCTGTTATTTAGGAAGGTTTGGAGAAATGGAGAAATACTTACCACTTCATTATGATGTGGAAACAGTATTTTTAATTGTGTCACTACTGTCACAGAATTCGATTGGAAGTGTGAAGACAAAAAAGGGTTCCTTGTAAGAGATCAGAACAATTTTTCTACTGGCCACTGAAGAACAGTCTTCTATTTAGTGACTCAATATGAACCTGCTACCCACCCCTTATTGTCCACTAGGAGAGATTTTCTTCCCCTTTCAACTTTGTACCTTATAGGGAGAGAGATGAGATGCTATATAAATAAATCATTAAACCACCTACACTGAGCTCATTTGGTGTTTTATAGCCTTGGTGAACACAGAGTATTTTACAATACCTCAGCAGTTGTGAGAAAAATCTTATCTGTGATATGTCTCAAGCCACACGCCACGACACCCAGAGCCACTCCGGGAAACACATAGGAATTGTTTCCTTGGCCAGGATATAGGGTCTGTCCATTCGGAAGAGTGACTGGATCAAAAGGGCTGCCACTGGCGAAAATTGCACACCCCTACAACACAGACACACAACCAACTTTAAAAAGAAGCACGATATTTGAAAACAAATGTATCATAACAGAACTACGCCATAGTTAAAGTACTGAGTGTTTAAGACTAATTTTCATTAACTCTCTAATAAATCCGGGCAAGTTTATATGATGTTGGCAGTAAGTTCTGGAGTGGGTGATTACTACTCTTCTCTGCCTCACTCGCCTCAGAAAAGTGTGCAAAGCACAGGATACCCCAAGACCACCACTCTGTTCTCTGCAGGGGTCCAACCCAAAAGCCTATCAACCATTTCTATAGGGGCTTCAGATTATAGACTTCTGAAGATAAAAAAGTGATAGGTTAACATTAGAGTACTGGAAAGAATGACATTTTAGGTTAGAGTTTAGGGATCTACGCATTTCAACATAATCACTGGGACAAATTTTATGTATTTCTATATTGTAAAGAATTATACAGAAAATCATGTAGGAAACAAACTCATTAGCACAAATGGGATTGGCAAATAAGAGGAAGGTTAAATTATCAATAATTGTCAAAAATTATCATGTTTTTCCTAATCTTCATATTTTGTCATACTGTTTTTGAGAAACCTCATATACTGCATGCTTTAGATGGCAGTGACCTAGGGCCTACCAGGTGCTGCAATTCCATACTGCTAATCAAAAAGCAAGAGGGGCACCTGGGTGGCTGTCAGTTAAACATCAGACTCCTGCTTTCAGCTCAGGTCATGATCTCAGGGTTGCAAGCCCCATGCTGGGTATGGAGTCTGCTTGGGATTCTCTCTCTCCCTCTCCTTTGCCCTTCCCCACTGCTCGCGTTTTCTCTCTCTCTCTCTCTCTCTCTCAAAAAAGAAAAAAAAAGGGAGTCTGCTTGATCTGTGAAGATGAGGGTGGAAACATAGCTGAGAACAGTCAGGCTTCTAAAATAGGTATAGGAAACCCTTGACAAATAAAGCATCACAATCTAAGAAATCCATTTGAGAGGTCCACAGCACCAAATCCCCAAAGCATCATTTAAATTATCACAGGCTGGGCTGTAACTTTCATCCCTATTTAGAGTCTAAATCCATTATAATGTTAATAATATTAACTCAATATTCATTTTTAACAAAGACCATAATATGCTTTTTGTATATAGGTAAAGTTCAACCTTCATCAGGGTATAAAAAGATGAAGACAGATGAGAAAGAAAATTGAAATTCTCATCTAGATGCCTGTAGGACACTTCTATTTTATAGAACATTAGGTTTTGTTTTCAGACAAGTCTGATACCTTCAGCTCTGTTTAGCAGATAAAATAATTACAAGCAACTTTCTAATATAACTTAATTATTACTTGATATATATGTTATATATCTTCAAAAAACTGTATTTGAGAAAAAGAGCTGCAATATTATATATATGTTTATCTCCCTCCCTGCCTTCACTTCCTGCCTACTGTTTTAAAATCACCATTTTGGGCGCCTGGGTGGCTCAGTTGGTTAAGCAATTGCCTTCGGCTCAGGTCATGATCCCAGAGTCCTGGGATCGAGTCCCACATCAGGCTCCCTGCTCTGCAGGAAGCCTGCTTCTCCCTCTCCCACTCCCCCTGCTTGTGTTCCCTCTCTCGCTGTGTCTCTCTCTGTCAAATAAATAAATAAAAAGTCTTTAAAAAAAAAATCATCATTTTAAGGAGGAAGGGCACTCAATAAATGACAGCTATTAGACATTCTCATGGATATGGATTGTTAATATGGAGAAGAAAATCTCTCCATACTATTTTTGGATTATAGTGTTTCATGATTCAATAATCTTTCTTTCTTTCTTTTTTAAAGATTTTATTTATTTATTTATTTGAGAGAGAGAGAATGAGAGAGAGAGAGCACATGAGAGGGGGTAGGGTCAGAGGGAGAAGCAGACTCCTTGCTGAGCAGGGAGCCCGATGCGGGACTCGATCCTGGGACTCCAGGATCATGACCTGAGCCGAAGGCAGTCGCTTAACGAACTGAGCCACCCAGGCGCCCTCAATAATCTTCCTGCATTTTGCATTTTTAACCTTTCCTAATGACCTTTCACCTGTGCCTGAGTCTCTACTCGTCTTTGCTTTGCTGTAATCCTTTGGCTGAACCAGTATTTAAATTTTTAGCCTCAAAATGACTTTCAATTTTATTTCAATTCTTTTTTTTAAGATTTTTTAATTTATTTGACAGAGAGAGACACGGTGAGAGAGGGAACACAAGCAGGGGGAGTGGGAGAGGGAGAAACAGGCTTCCCGCGGAGCAGGGAGCCCAATGCGGGGCTCGATCCCAGGACTCTGGGATCATGACCTGAGCCGAAGGCAGATGCTTAATGACTGAGCCACCCAGGCGCCCCTATTTCAATTCTTTTTAAATAACACAGAACATTAAGTAAGAGGATAAGAAAGAGTTTAGGCCATTTATATCAGACACATTCAAATTTAAAAATACAACTATATAAATTTGGCTAATTTTGTTTATGTCTATTACTGGTGAGTCTATAAACTCTTCACACCTATTGAAATAGGAGACAAAATAATTACATAAACATTTATTATGTGCTTACTATGTGCAATGCACCATGCTAAAATTTTATTGCCCAGAGGAATCTGATTCCCCTTGTAAAGACTTAAGACATACTGAAGGGATGCCAGGCAAATTCCCCAAATCTTGAGATGGGTTGAAAATTAAAATTAAATTTTAACTAAATTGGAAATAAAAATAAAAATTATTGAGGACACTGATGTCATTCCAAATAGATAAGAGAGTAACTCCTTGCCAACAATTTCAATAATTCTAGTAATGAGCTTTTAAGGTTATAATATTAAAGAAGCTGAGCCATCAAGTTCTGATTTGTGCAGAGTGACTTAACTTTGTGTCATGTTTACCTTTTCTAATTCATTTTGGATTTATTTCCAAAATAAATGTGCTAGATATATATGACTCAACCTCTATTTTGTTGTAATGACATTTTCAAGTCTTTGAAGGAAAGAAAGCTCTTGTCAACATATCAGTCAAATATATATTAATACAAACGCAGTATAAAATAAGCCATTTTTTTGGAAACAATAAAGTGCTGAAGCTCTGAGGACTCCTATCCCAACCTGGCTGGATGTCAAAAGAGCTGCCCAAATGTACCACCCATGGCATCAAAATCCAAACCCAGGCTTTAGCAAAGCAAAAATAAGACTGTGGTTTTATACTGTATGCTTCAATGTTCAGAAATAGCTAGTTAAGAGTTACTTTATTTTATTATTATTTTTTTAAAGATTTTATTTATTTATTTGAGAGAGAGAATGAGATAGAGAGCATGAGAGGGGGGAGGGTCAGAGAGAGAAGCAGACTCCCCGCCGAGCAGGGAGCCCGATGCGGGACTCGATCCCGGGACTCCAGGATCATGACCCGAGCCGAAGGCAGTCGCTCACCCAACTGAGCCACCCAGGCGCCCAAGAGTTATTTTAATAAGCGTCTAGAATCAAACTTTTTCCTTTTTAGCTTTCATATGTAAATCTTAGATACTTCCAAATCACTTGGGAAAAATTATCAATAAACACAACAGAGTTTATTTTGTTTTACTGAAGAGGAGGATTTATACAACAACATTCTAGAAAAGGAAATAGCTCTTATCCCTTCTGACTTACTCACTTTTTTTCAATCTTGGTTGTTTAATTTTTAAAGATTAAGTGGTAAGAACCTTAGATATCCTTGGCTCCCCTATAATGGATAAGAATTAGATTATTAAAATATCAGAGTCTACGCCAGCATTGGTGGAGTTGGGGAATGGGGGGCGTAGAAATCAGTTATACTTCTGCTTTACCTTGGTTAGTTTATAGCACTGCTCTGCAGTACATTCTGCTTTGCTAGTTGGATTACTCAAAGCGAAAATAATAGGCCGTTCATTGAAGGCAGCCATATCTTTGAGAATTTGTTCTGAGAATGCACCACCAATTGCAGCAACTCCTAATGTAAAAATGAGAAACCAATGAATAGACTATTATTGGTTAATTAATCTAAGAAGTTCATGCCCTCAAAACAATGAGACATGTCAGGTCACTGTTGAATAGACCCTAAACAAACTAGAATATTTGCATTAAAGTGACAAAAACAGATAAGTTTACTAATGCCAATGATCTTGAGGGTTACAAATCTATAAGTATCTATATAAAAAATCACAGATATAACATTTGGCTCATAATACATTGCGTTAGTGACCCATTTACTAGGTAATTTAATTATAAACATATCAGGAAATTAAAATGTGCCTAATATTTATTATTTCTCTATAAACAATTCTATGAGTATATTCCAGTCTCTCAGGCTATAAAGTAATTATGTTTTATAAACCAGCGCTAATACTTAAGACAATCATCCAATTCAATTGTAAAATTGAAGTTATCACTCAATGAAAGAAACCTAACAGAAGAATAAAGCAATTAGCATAATGGAAATGGAAAAAAATCATATTCCTAATATATTTTGTTAAAAACAACAATAAAGGCTTATTGCAGTTTTTGTTATAGAGTATTTGCTTTTATTATGATTATCATAATTGTTCTCAATACTGTCATCTGTTTCACAAGAGCTTCTAGGTATGAAGTATAATACAAAGTAAGGACTAACATCATACACACAAAAATAAGGCATAAAGTTTTATAACTTCGACTGAGTTTTTTTAACCACGTTAAATTTATTGACTATATTAAAGATAATATGTGCACATGCACTGTGTAAGCTACTGTGTTAAGTGCTATGAGGATTATAAGTATGGTCCCTGTCTTCAAGGAGGGTCCAGTTAGTTCAGTGTTTCTCAACCTCTGGGATATTAACATTTTGGGTTGGATAATTGTTGTCAGGGGGAGGGCTTTCCTGTGCATTGTAGGATGTTGAGCAGCATTCTTAGTCTCTACCCACTAGATGTTAGTAGCCCTGAGCACCCTACCCCCGACCCCTCCAAAGTTGTGACAACCAAAAACATCTACAGACATTGCCAAATGTTTCTTTGGGGGCAAAGTCACTCCCACTTGACAACCACTGTCTATCTGGAGTTATTAAGCCTGGTGAAGAGTTGATTATGCCAAGGATCAAGAGGTTGACCGAGTTAGTAGAGGGGGACCCCCCACTTCAGCTGGCATCAGTAAAACTGAGAAGACAGTAAGTACTAAATTTATAAATCTAGGTGTCCATGGGGTACTGTTGATTCAGTAAACGTGTAATTGTGTTTGTGAATTCCAAAGGTTAAAATTTCAAAAAGTTAAATTATGCCTCAAAAATCAGTATGAAAATGAATCAGGCCAAAATGGGATTAGGGTAGGGTTTACTGGAAAGAGGAAGTTTACCTATGAGGGCAGTTGGTTTTATTTCTCGAACAATGGCTTCTAGGTTCTTCATTTCTTCATGTTCATGGGCAAATTCCTCCTTCTCTTGTGTTAAGGCAGCTCGTCCCTGAGTAAAGCAAATAAAAAGAAATGTTAAATCTGCCAAACGTATGTGAGCCAAAGAAATTTCAGAATATTACACATATTACTGGTATTTTTGTTTAACATCTTCATGTATCATGTTTTACAGCTGTTCTTAAACTCTCTTCTCCAATTATTGGAGTATTCTTTCATTCAGTCTTTCAACAAATACTGTGCCTCAGACAATGTTCTAGGCAATGGGGATGTAACAGTGAACAAACTAAAGTCTTTCCCTTTCTTAACTATTATTTAATATTAAAAATTTTAATTCTACAGACATTTGTGAGAAACTGGCACTAATAAATAGCAATGCGAAATGTCATTTAAATATCATTTACAAAACATTATTTGTGTTAAATAACACTGTCTTAGAATGCAGAGCTGGCTTTAGCCACAGCACTTCCAAATTATGTACCATTGAGTAAAAATAGAACTTGATGCCATATTTATATCATAGTTTGATTTTTTTTTATTAAAGATTTTATTTATTTATTTGAGAGGGAGAGAATGAGAGACAGAGAGCACGAGAGGGAAGAGGGCAGAGGGAGAAGCAGACCCCCTGCCAAGCAGGGAGCCCGATGTGGGACTCAATCCCGGGACTCCAGGATCATGACCTGAGCCGAAGGCAGTCGCTTAACCAACTGAGCCACCCAGGCGCCCCATAGTTTGATTTTCTGAACAAGAACTAGCTTTGTGTATTTTTATCTTAATGTTTTATGAATGTATCATGTATTATCTAGGAAACATCTAATTATAATTTTCTAGCTGCAAATTTTTAAGATTTTGACTTAAAATAATAAAGCACTGCCTAATATTATATCATACTTTAGGACTTACAAGTTGTTTTCATATATTTCATATGATCCCCTCAACAATTTTAAGAAGTAGGGCAACTATGGAGTGCCTGGGTGGCTCGGTCAGTTGAGCGTCAGACTCTCGATTTTGGCTCAAGTCATGATCTCAGGGTCGTGAGATGGAGCCCCTTCCAGGCTCTGAGCTCAGTGGGGAGTCTGCTTGAGAGTCTTTCCCTTTGCCACCCCTCCCACCCCAGTCCTGTCCCCGCCCTGCTCGCATGCACTTCTCTCTCTCTCTAAAATAAATAAGTCTTGAAGAAAAAAAAAAAAAAAGAAATAGGGCAACTAATTAGAGTCATTTTACATGAGGAGACAAGGCTCTGAGATGTTAAGGTACTTGCCCAAGGCAGATGCTGGAACTCAGTCTCTAATAATACAGCACAGACCTGGAGAAAAAGCTTTACAAATGGTATGTTTGTTTTGGTACATTTGTTTTTAAATGGTATATGTCAGATTGCTTATAAACTGTTACCCCTGAAGATGGTACAATTTTCTTGTTTTGAAAGGTTATTACCATTTTATTTCTGTTTTTAAAGATTTATTTATTTATTTTAGAGCGAGAGAGAGAGAGAGAGAGAGAGAGAGAGCAGGGGGAGGGGCAGACGGAGAGGGGGAGGGAGAAGCAGACTCCCTGCTGAGTGTGGAGCTCCATAGGGATCCCACAACCCTGAAATCAAAACCTGAGCCGAAATCAAGAGTTGGATGCTTAACAGACTAAGCACCCCTAGGCGCCCCTATTTCTGTTTTTAAAATACACGTGGAGTCTGCTTGGGATTTTTCCCTCTTCTTCTCTCTCCCCCTTTGACCCTCCCCCTGCTCGAGCTCACTCTCCCTCCCTAAAATAAATAAATTTTTAAAATCTTAAAAAAATAAATAAAGTACTTAGGATTATGCCAGGTTTTTCTTTCTTTGTGTGTGTGCCAGTTTTTAACAAGAGCTCAACATCAGTTGTAGTTGTAATTAAAATTATTGTAAAGAAGAAAAAAGTCATAATTGCAACAGTTATAATTTTGGTACGTTTCTTACAGTTATCATCATTAGTCATTTCTGAGTTCTACGAGGTTATTTATCTTACCTTTTCTTCTGAGACACTGTGAAAAATAATCTTAACACTAACTAGAAAAGATACCTGTATCCCCATGTTCACTGCAGCATTATTTACAATAGCCAAGACATGGAAGCAACCCCAGTGTCCATCAATAGATGAATGAATGGATACAAAAATACACACACACATATACACACGCACACAGAGAATACTATTCAGCCATAAAGAGTAATGAAGTCTTGCCATTTGCAACAACATGGATGGGCCTTGAGGGCATTATGCTAAATGAGATAAGTCAGACAGAGAAAGATAAATACCGTATGATTTTATTTATACGTAGAATCTAAAAAAAAAAAGGAAAAAAGAACCAAAAAACCCCTACAACCCTGAATTTATAGATACAGAGAACAGATCTGTGGTTGTCAGAGGGGAGGAGTGGTGGGGGGAGGGAGCAAAACGGGTGAAGGGGAGGTCAAAAGGTACGAACTTCCCATTACAAAATAAGTCAGTCTTGGGGATATAATGTACGGCTTGGCAACTATAGTTAATACTGTACTGTGTATCTGAAAGTTGCTAAGAGAATAGATCTTAAAAGTTATTACAAAAAAAAAAATTTCTAACCATATGTGATGACAGTGTTAACTTGAGTTACTGTGGTGATCAGTTTGCAATATACACAAATACTGAATCACTGTGTTGCATACCCAAAACTGGCACAAAATGATATGTCAATTATATATCAATAAAAAAATCTTACTTCATTCAGAATCAGATTTGAAGTTTACCATTTCACATTCACTTGAGAGAACATTCTAGTTTTCAGTAATATTCAATTGAATATAGTTAGGTCATATTCATCTTATTTATTAAGAAAAAGCCAAAAGCGTCATATGAATTCAGTTTCCAATTTTATCAGGAAGCATCAAATTGTTCAATAAAACCTATCTATCATCATAGGCTTTACAGAATTAGTTATAAGTCTAGCAACAAATAGCTTATGCAAACCTAGACTGATTTCATGAGTTAAACACTAAATATTCTCAATTTTTTTCTTTTGTATTTATGAGACAAGATTTTTTTTTAAATTGCCTTTTAATAATATAAAGAAATGTATGACAATACTGAAATCTTTACAACTCTCACCAAATTGAGGGGAAGGCCTACCTGGTGCCCCCATCCTCGTCTCTCTTAGCTTCTCAGCCAGAAAATCTATTTCACTTACATATCTCAATTATAGAGATTAATTCAACATTATCCTAGTACATAGACAAAGGCTAGGTTTAATGATAATTTATTAGTCACAAATGGAAAAAACAGAGCCACTTGGAGTACCTCAGAATTCCCTCCAAATATTTTGATAGTTCAGACTTTGACTCAGGCCCCAATTCCTCATCATCCATTTCCTGTGTCAATGTTGTTTGTGCTGTAACCTGACAGTTGCTTCCACAAAAGGCAGTTTATACTTTCCAAGCTCTCGTCTTTGGACTTGGGCATGTAATTTCTTTGGTCAACAAAATGTATGCTGAAATCAGAGTGTGCCAGTTCCAAGCTCAGGCCTTAAGAATAACTGGTGTTTCTGCTTATTCTCTTGTGCCTTTGCCATTGGGCTTTAAAAGTGCGTCACCTGGCTAGCCGGCTGGTCCAACGAGGATGAGAACCTTGTGAAAAAGACCTGGACCCAACCTGTGACTTAGAGCCACCCAGCCGACATCATCAGAGCTACTCTACCTAGCCCTCAGGGGTGTGAGAAATAAATTATTATTGTTGCAGGTCACTGAGATTTTGTGGCTTTTGATAACCCAGCAATAGCTGAGTGATACAGGGGATAATTTTAATTTTGATTATACATCCCATCATTTTTTTTTTACTCATTGTTCTTATCTGTTGCTTTGGGAATAAGAGGTTCCCTTTCCTGAAATGATTTAATGAAAGGAAAGCTTTTGCAATCTATCTGCTACCTCAGTGCTCTTATTACTACTTAGTTATTTGGCAAAAAAAAAAATAATAATAATCTTGCATTACTGGAAAAGTAGGAAAAATTCTGGTCTTGGATAGGAATAAGAACTTGGAACCATTTGAGAGTTACAGTATTTAAATTATTTCTGAACTATTTCTGGAAGTCATATAAGCTAAAATTCATGACTATTTTTGTTCTCACAACAATGAAATTTCTAGGACAGGTACTAAATAAAGTTGCAGCTTGGGGAGACATACTTCCTGGGAATAATAACTTTTAGCTTCCAGCATTCTGAACTAAACACGGCATAGTTTTGGCTTGTTGCTCTTTCCCAGAAATGCATATACTCTGTTTCAAGTATAAAGGCAAGTATCATCTTCATTTCATATCTGAAAATAGCGTCTACCTGGGGCTCTATATGGCAAACACTACAGAACTCCAAATTGCTTTTGGCATGGTTCCTGCACACTTGAGGCTAAAGGGCTAAACTAGATTTTGCAGCCAGAGTTTCTACTTTCAACACAGCAATCACCAAGCTGAGGAACCTTCATAGGATCTTGAGGGAGAAAATGCACATCACGAAGTAGTGGCCATATGGCTCTTCCCGAAGCTTGTGGTAGTGCTTTTTATTTATTTATTTGAGAGAGAGAGAGTGAGAGCAAGAAAGAGCACATGAGCAAGGGGGAGAGGGAGAAGCAGGCTCCCGCTGAGCAGGGAGCCCAACGTGGGGCTCCATCCCAAGGTCCTGAGATCATGACCTAAGCTGAAGGCAGACTAAGCTTAACGCACTGAGCCACCCAAGTGTCCCATGTGTCTAGTTCTTCTAAGGTTTAAAGATTTGCACTTCAGAATGTTTTTATGGACAAGGGAACTTTAATGTGTGCCATGTTCTCAAACAGAGAAAAAGATCTCAGGATAATTATTCAAACTACTCTAAACCAGCTAGAGTCACCTCAGCACAATGTTATGTAGTCTCGAGAGCTGCTGAGAAATGGATAACTCTTAGAGAAGACAACGTATCACAGGGTTTGCCTACTGGTCTTTTTGATTTTCCACCTGACAAAGTGTTAAGTATTATGCAAATATAATTCAATAAATTTACTATTGTATCTGAAAATGTCATATTACATTTTTTTAAAGATTTTATTTTTAAGTAATCTCTACATCCAATGTGGGGCTCAAACTTACAACCCCAAGATCAAAAGTCACATGTTCCACTGACTGAACCAGCCAGGCACCCCTTGAAAATGTCATATTAATTTTATGTCCAAATCCTGAAACCCTTTTCATGCTATAGTAGAGAATCCTAATTGTCCACCAATATTCATGCTCTCCTTTTTTAATTCTTTTTTTTAAGTTTTATTTTTGTAATCTCTACCCAGTGTGGGGCTCAAACTCATGACCCCAAGATCAAGAGTTGCATGCTATTCTGATTGATCCAGACAGAAACCTCGTGTTCTCCTGGGTTTTTTTAAATTATATTACATTATTGTGAAAATACAATATGAAATCTTAGATTTTTAGGTGTATAATCTCTCCTTTTTTAAAAAAAAAAACTTTTTTTCATTCACTCCTTTTTAATACTAAGATTTTCCAGTTTGGGCCAATCACATTGCTACCCAGGTGGAAACTGTTTCTTAGACTCGTTGCACGTCGAGTGGCATGAGACTATCTCTGGTCAAAAGGATGGAGTGGAAGTGATGTGTGTAACTTCAGACACAGCCACCTCCCCCACCATGCTCCGGCCAGCTCCCACCTTCTCCCCCCAGCTAGCTGGGACAGTGAGAACTGGAAAGCTTCTTTGTACCCCGGGACAGATGGATGCACAGATGCCTCTCTTCTGCCTACCTCTATACTATTAGGTGACAAAGAAATAAATTTTAACTTATTTAAGTTACCATATTTTGGGGTCTCCTTGTATAGCAATTTAACTTAAAATCTAACCAATCCATACCTTTAGGCTAGTAGTCTCTTCATTTCATATCTGAAAATAACACACACAGTCAGGAAGAAATTGCCTTGACAAACCCTTTTCTTCTGGGAAGGCCAATGACCAAAACATTAAAACCAAGAAATTGTCTATACATTTTTAAAGATTCAAGGCAATGTAAATTCTATCATTTCTCTATACTTAAACAATTGTTTTTTATTCCCAAATTCCTGCTTACTGCAATTTAATACAATTTCTTTTTGTTCAATTTTGTATCATTGCCCTTAAATAATCTTTTGTGTGGGGGGTGGTGCCTGGGTGGCTCAGTCGGTTTAGCATCTGACTCTTGGTTTCAGCTTTGGTCATGATCTCAGATCTCGTGATCGAGCCCATCAATGAACTCCGGCACTCAGCATGGAGTCTGCTCATCCCTTTCCCTTTGTTCCTTCCCTCCCTCCCCCGCTTGCACTCTCTTCTCCCTCTCTCTCTCTCAAATAAATAAGTAAAATCTTCTAAAAAAATAATATTTTGTGTATTTGAAAACAGATACTGAATCACACTGTCTCCTTTCCCAGGTGAGGAACCCCAATGTTTTTAATCTACTTTCCTACTTGAACCCATTTCTCTTCCCTATCATGGGTTAGTGGCTCAACCAAACTCTCAGATGCTCTTGTTCCCCTTTATATACCACAGAACTGAAAACTGCACTCCATCAAAGGAATAACCAATGTTGCATATGGTCAAGGAAGACCACACTTCCTAGATCTGGCTTTAAATGTTATATTACTGCACTCTAGTATCATGTTTTCTTCTTTAATAACAGTAAAATATAATCAGTCTTTCCTTGGGATTTACATTAAGTAGAAAGGAGAAACCCCACAGAAAGGATGGTGAGAGAAAAGAACATTTTTAAGATTTTCAGAATTATCAATAGAATAGGAATAGGAAATACTAAAAAAGAGGAAAATACGCCACTGCTTTATTTATTTTCTTAAGTGCTTAGGCTTGTCAAACAGTAAGATTCCACACAATCCATGGAAAAACAGCCTTGGCCCAAAGCATGAAGTAGAAGAATAAGGACCTCACAGTGAAGGCTTGCTGAAAGCATCTGGTGTTCCCGGTCTGAGAAAACAACCAGTTTTTGACCATTCAACTGCTGACAAACTACATGACAAGGCAAATACATCCAAACTGCTTCTGTAAGTTTAAAATAAATTCACATATGACCTCCATAAAAATGGAAATCTGTTCATTTTCATTAGATCACCAGGCAAGAAGTAGCCTCCCACGTGAGAAAATAAAACTGGCATAAAAGTCTTAGAAATGATTTCTTTTTAGCAGCTGAAATAACTGAATTCAACCTGGTACAACATGAACTGTGCTCCTGCAAAATGCAAACAAAAGAAGGGGGTCTTGTCTATTTATATTGAATGTGGACCTGCAAATCCATGATGTAAACTGAGTTTAGAAGACACTGAGTAATCTGAAAGTGACGGACATGATTCCCATTCTTAATTCAATAATTCAAAGTATTTTCCTGAGAACTGTGTCTCCGATTATCCAAAACTATAAATTTTAAAAAATTTTAAATGTAGGGGCATCTGGATGGCTCAGTTGGTTAAGCAACTGCCTTCGGCTCAGGTCATGATCCCAGGGTCCTGGGATCGAGCTCCACATTGGCTCCTTGCTCAGCGGGAGCCTGCTTCTCCCTCTCCCTCTGCCCCTCCCCCAGCTTGTACTCCCCCCCCCCCATTCTGTCAAATAAATAAAATCTTCAAAAAAATAAAATTTTAAATGTATTTTACAATTTTGTCCACACAATTGATTGCTGTCAATATACAATTAATTTGTGATAAATTTTGTTGGCTAGGGACATGAATAAATCACTAGTAGCAGAATGCATTCTAATAGCCAACAGCAAATAAATTTATGTTACTCCTGATAACTATTCATGATATTCAGAAAAGTAAATAAAAGCTCCCGAGTGAGACACAGAAAATGCCATCTACAAATGCTGGAGACAGAATATGGGACTAAGGCTCAGGATCACAGTCCCCAGGCTCTTCCCTTTACTCATGACCTAGGGCATGTCCTTTGAGACTTCCATGGATGTTGACTTCTCCATCTATTGAAACAGTCTGGATTAGTGAGGATGACAGTGTGATGAAAGTGAGCCAGATCTGAACTTTCCAAAGCTAACTGAGCACCAGACTCACCTCAGGAAAGAGAGATTCCTGAGCCCTGCTTTCAGATATTCTAATTCAAGTCCAGGAGGAGGCTCTGGAATCTGGGCATATTTTTTTTAAAGTCTCCCAAGTGACTAGGATGATTACCAGTTTGAGAATCACTGCACCAATTTATCAGATTTCTACTAGATGCATTTTAAAAAGATACATGATATGTTTTCAAAAACATATAAAATGATTTTTCTTTTACTAAAGAAGAGAAGTTTCATAATAAAAATTATTAATCACAGATTTCTAGGACTGCTTTTTTTGACTGACAACTTTAAATATAATGAAAAATATTTAATGTGGTTTAAATCCCCTATATTTCCTGGAACGAGAAGCAAATCACAAAGAAAATGGATACATATTGTATGAAAGGCAAAGATGTATGCTTTCAGCATGAACACTTTACTTTCTGAATCACAGCAACAGCGTGGGTAGCTCCCAGCCAACCGAAGCCAGATCTTGACCAGAAGACATCCACCCAGTAAGAAACATAGATTACACACAGCCTCTCCCCCAAAGGATTGATTCTTGCTGGAGACTTAGGAAGGCCAGGAATCATGAAATGGAATACTAGCACTACCGAAAGCCTCTACTTGCCAAAAACAGAATAATCAAAAGATAAAAATAAAGGTCTCTCTGGTAATTTCTATACCATTTTCAAAGTCTATCTGAAGATCTGGTTTAGATGAATAAACTACTGGAATGTGACCTCTAGATCGGCAACATTAAGGCGAATGCCCACACCCTCATGAAGACGTTCAGTTTTCTGCACCAATGGCTCATTTTCCTACTTCTTGCAAAATCTAATTGGGAATCCACATTCTTTACACTACTCCTATCAGTTGGACATGGTATAGAAGACTTCTTTTCTGTTCATTCCCGCTTCCAGAATCCCTTACTGAAATGCTTTTTGCCTTCCTTTGGCAAAGTGCACATAGGCATTTCTTATCAAAGAAATCCCAAATCCTGTGTGTTTCTCTTTTTTTTAAGAGTCTTTAATTATACCAAATGTATCACAGATAGCTGAGAATTTCTTTTGAGTGTTATTATTTCCTCAATCTCCCCAATCCCCTTATTTTGTGCTGATTCTTAGGAGAGGACAGAAGATACGGCTAGCCATACTGAATTACCACCTTTTTCAAAAGCACAGATGTTTTGGTACTGGTGGAGAGGATAGGTGGCAAAGACCATCGAGATTTGGGGTTAGCACTTCATGACCCAGAACAGGTATAAAAAATTAACTATGGATTGTTTTGATAAATATTTATTCTTTCCCACACACAGGCACTAGAAGACCTCTTCCACAAGTGCTTTTGTTTGCCTTCTCTTGGAATCCACGCCTGCTTGGACATTTTGCCCCATGGCACTGGCCCAGTTCTACTGTCAGGTCATTAGTTCATCAGAGATGAATCGGGCCCCTCTCTGCGTCTATAGACAGGGCCCTCCTTGCGGATACCAATGCATTTCACTGTCAGAATAATTATCATCTGGTCTGATGATGATGGAACTCCATTATCTAGGCAACCACACAGTATACTTTTCAGTTTTTGGTTTTATGCCTTTAAAAAGTGAAGGAGTTTGGTATATTTTTCTGTATTATAAACAATTACATGACAAGTTAGTAAAGTTAATAAAATGATTCTTACTGGTTCTCAGGAGAGGTTGTGAAAGTACAAAGGATAAAGAAAAACAAACAAAAAGTCATGAAAATTTGAAAGCAAGATTATATTAATTTACTAGTTATCCTCAGACTTATTAGTTCCGCAACAAAAATCAACATAATTCTGACTTTTTAAAAACTTGAAAAAAAAAGTGATTAATTGAAGCTTCATGTTTCTTTTATATTAAATAGTGCACAAGCTGTTAAATATATAACAACGTTTTAAAATGTAACTTTATCTTGGCAAGCAGAATATATGCAGTTCTTTATTTTGGCAAGTAAAAGACATGAGGTAAGAATGACTGATTAGGTCTAGGCAACAAACTTCACAGTTATTCCAAGTATTGTAATCCATGGAATTTGGAGTCTCAGTTCAGTAAGTCTACACTAAAATTATTTGAGATGCTAAAATCTGTATATTTTTATAAAGATTTCACATAAAAATGTCATTAGAAATCACAAAAGAAATCCATAGTCACAGGCTTTCACTTTTTAAGATATTTACATGTATTACATCCCTAAATACAATGCAATTTGTATAGCTTTTTCCATGGCTCCAACTTTTTACATGCAGATATTCCCGAAATCTCTATCTCCAGGAGCCCAGACCCTTATCCTGAGCATCAGTCTTGTACCTCTGATTGCCAAGGGGACCTCTCCATGAGATGTGCAAAGGTACCTTAAACTTGCTATGTCCAAACTGGATCGCGTTATCTTTGTCTTAAACTTGGTCTGTTCGTTATTCCTTTTCAACAGTAATGGCCACATCATTTTCCAGACACCCAAGGAGTCCTGCTAGATTCCTGCCTGTACTCTACCCTTCTCCTCCTTCCATATTTAGTGGTTACTAAGCATGCCAATCCTATTTGCTAAACATCTACTGAATCAATGTCTTTCACTCACCCCCCATAATCACTGATTTCAGGCATCAATTAATGTTTATCTGTATTACTACAACAGCTTTGTAACCAGTTTCCTTTACTCAGTTACACCTCATTTCAATCCATCCTCCACAATGCCTAGATTGACAAGACACAAACCTCCTCTGTATAAGTTTCTTCAATTGCTCATTGTCAGGATTTAGAAGAGCCTTCTGCTTCCTTTCAAATCTAATCCCTAAATACCTCTTATAGTGAAATATTTCCTTTTGCAAATGCTGTTCTTCTGCCTGGAAGACCGTTCATCAATCAATTCATTTATTAACAAAAATATTTACTGTCAATTATGTGCTAGACACTATGTAGAGCTCAATCCCATGGCCCAGAGATCATGACCCACGCCGAAATCGAGAGTCAGCTACTTAACTACCTGAATCACCCAGGCAACAATGCAACTCAATTTTTAAAATAAAATAGTAACATATAACATGGTCTTTTCCTTTTTTCATCTAACATTACATTGCTAACCCTTTAATGTTATTTATTGGTCTTTAAAAAAAAAACCTTAAGACTGCATATTCTATTCATCTGGCTACTCCACAATTATTTCACAATCATCCTTTATTTAGGTAAACACAACATATTACTTTTTTTTTCTTCAGCTAAGACAGCAGAAGACAGCATATTACTATTATAATGGCTGTATAATAAAACATATCACTATTCTAAGTAATGCTGTGATAACATCCTTAAACCTAAAACACTGTGGCACAAAAACAGACACATAGATCATTGGAACCGAATAGTTTGCTGTCAATCTCCGACAAAGCAGGAAAGAATACCCAATGGGAAAAAGAGTCTCTTCAATAAATAGTGTTGGGAAAACTGGACAGCAACATGCAAAAGAATGAAACTGGACCACTTCCTTATACTATACACAAAAATAAATTCAAAATGGATTACAGACCTAAATGTGAGACAGGAAACCATTAAAATCCTAAGGGAGAACATAGGTAGTAACTTCTCTGACATTGGCTATAGCAACCTCTTATTAGATATGTCTCCTGAGGCAAGGGAAACAAAAGCAATAATGAACTATTGGGACTACATCAAAATAAAAAGCTTCTGCACAGCAAAGGAAATAAACAATGAAACTAAAAGGCAACAAAATGGGAGAAAATGTTTGCAAATGGCATATCTGATAAAGGGTTAGTATCCAAAATACATAAAAAAATTTATAAAACTCAACACCCCAAAAATGAATAATCCAACTTAAAAAATGGGCAGAAGACATGAATAAGCATTTTTTCAAAGAAGACATACAGATGGGCCTACAGACACATGAAAAGATGCTCAATATCACTCATCCCCAGGGAAATGCAAATCAAAACTACAATGAGATATCACCTCACACCTGTCAGAATGGCTAAAGTCAACAACACAAGAAACAACAGGTGCTGGCGAGGATGTGGAGAAAATGGGACACTCTTGCACTATCGGTGGGAATGCAGACTGGTGGAGCCACTCTGGAAAACAGTATGGAGGTTCCTCAAAAAGTTAAAAATAGAACTACCTTATGATCCAGCAATTGCACTACTAGGTATTTACCCAAAGAATACAAAAATACTAATTTGAAGGAATACATACATACACCCTGATGTTTATAGAAGCATTATCTACAATAGCCAAATTACGGAAACAGCCCAACTGTCCACTGACTGATGAATGGATAAAAAAAAGATGTGGCATCCGTGTGTGTGTGTGTGTGTGTATTCATATATATATCTGGATGAGATGTGCAAAGGTACCTTAAACTTGCTATATCCAAACTGGATTGCATTATCTTTCTCCTAAACTTGGTCTGTTCGTTATTCCTTTCCTACACTAATGGCCACATCATTTATCCAGACACCCAAGGAGTCCTGCTAGATTCCTGCCTGTACTCTACCCTACTCCTCTTATATGTATGTATGCATAATGGAATATGACTCAGCCATAAAAAAGAATGAAATCTTGCCATTTGCAACAACATGGATGGAGCTAGAGTATTATGCTAAGTGAAATACTAAGTCAGAGAAAGACAAATACCATATGATTTCACTCATGTGTGGAATTTAAGAAACAAAACAAATGAGCAAAAGGAAAAAAAGAGAGAGAGAGGGGCAAACCAAGAGAGAGACTCTAACTATAGAGAACACACCGATGGTTACCAGAGAGGAGGTGGGTGGGGGGATGGGTGAAATAGGTGATGGGGATCCAGGAGGGCACTAGTGATGAGCACCAGGTGTACGTAAGTGTTAAATCACTACATTGTACACCTGGAACTAATATTACACTGTATGTTAACTAACTAGAATTTAAATAAAAACTTTAAAAAAGAAAAAAAAAACATAAAAGATTGTGTACATCTCTAGCCTGTAAGATATATTCTTACAATGGAAACTATTGGATCAGAAGCATAAAATTTTATTTTTTATTTTTTTTTTTAAAGATTTTTATTTATTTGTCAGAGAGAGAGAGCACAAGCAGGGGGAGTGGCAGGCAGAGGGAGAAGCAGGCTCCCTGCTGAGCAAGGAGCCCAATGCGGGACTCAATCCCAGGACCCTGAGATCATCACCTGAGCCGAAGGCAGATGCTTAACCGACTGAGCCACTCAGCCGTCCCAGAAACATAAAATTTTTAAGGCTTTGGATACACATAAGCTAGTTTCCCAGAAAGTTTGTACACCTTCACATTTGCTTCTATAGTACATTCCTGAAGTCTGTGCTTATCACTGGTTATTTTAAAAATTCATCTTCATGTAGAAAGGAAATTTACAAGTATTTTTTCTGTCGGTTTAAGGAAGAGTGCTTAATGTGCACAGATGGTAGAAGTAATATTAATGCCTTGTAACTATGTAGCAACATGGTCAACCTACCTAGTCTTATTTGGTTCTCACAATAACCTATGAAGTAGTTCCTGTTATCTCTATTAGAGCTGAGGAAACAACCTTGTAGTTAACATTGAAACAGCCTATTTATTAAAGAGCTTCTCAGAATTCCCACTCAAATCCTCAAGAATTTAGTCGAGAGAAAGTAGCTGGCTAAAGAGTAGCTATTTCATCATTTGTTCTTTATTTTTCTTAGGGTGCAATTTGACAGACAGCCCTCAATAAAAGGAGCTATACCTAGGTGTTCAGCTCTATCAGCATCAAACTGCCTCCTCTGGAGACTAATTCAAATGCATTGACAACCCACAGAGTTGTAAGGGGCCTCCGTACCTCACGGGCCAATTCTGCAGCTGAGCCAGTCTTCTTTTTCAGAAGAGTATCAGTATTATTGTACGACATGGCTATGCATTTAACACAGTGTTGGGGGTTAGGATGAGTGGAAGTAGTAGTAATCTTTGAGATGGGCATCCAGAATGGCACATTAATTTTTATTCAGTTGAAAATGACAAATTCTTACCTTAACTATTAATCCTTTTGAGTCGACCAACCATATCTTTTTCATGGCTTTCTCTTTTGGTAAACCTTCTTTACTCATGGCCATAACAATCAGGTGTGCAATCCCTAAGGCAGCCTGTGAAGGGCGTTATGAAAACAAAACTTTAAAAAGTTGTTCCACATAATAACTTACCAAGAGTTACGCTTCACTCCATTTTATCTGTGTTAATAAGATGGAAGAGAATGGATCTACTGACCGAAACAGTTATATTCATTCCTTTATACTGGGAGCCAAGTATTTTTGTCACATTTGGGGTAAGCTAAAGGACAAGTATTTACTCTTCTCATCACAACAGAACCACCATTATGTGGCTTGTTCTATAGCTACAGATAAACCAGTGATATCCTTGATTGTCATCATCTTTAATCCTGTTAATGCAATTAAGGTTTGCTCCAACGAGGAAATACTGAACTTAAAAGAATGACCTGGTCAGCCTTGCTTATTGGACTGTATTGTTTATTGTTGGGCCCCAGCTCCTCTAATTGAATTTGAAGAATGAAGCCTGGTCATTTGGATGGGAACCTGACCAATTAGACAATAGAATAAAACACATAAAATCTCTGTCCCCAAGCATTTATTTACTCTATTAATTTGGACAAAGAAAGTACTGTGAAATCTCTTGCAAGATTAAAGGAATCAACTTCTTTGGTATTTGATAAATTTTGTGATAATCTGTGAATGTCCAAAACCTTTTCAGGGACAAACAAGTGCCAGTTTTGAATCATCCAACCATGAATACCTCTGCCCTGCTGAGTATTAAGAACTGGCCTGTACCATTCATCAAAAACCCTTTGGAAATTCAAAGAATTTGAACTCAAAGAAGTTGACTAAAATTAAATACAGCATGTAACAGCCACACAAATAAAAAACTCAAATTTTAATAAGGTGTAATTTAGCCTTGATTTTTATTTTGATGTGAAAATGAACTTGTGATTTATATTCTGAATACTCTGACATGTTTACATCTTGGCATTTAAGTTTCAGCTTTGTGTATTTCATTTTAAGAACAAGTAAAATCAAAACCAACACTATATACACAATTTCTACCAGTGTAATACACTTACTCATATTCAATTTGTTTATTTTTAAAGATTTTATTTATTTATTTGACAGAGAGAGACACAGTGAGGGAGGGAACACAAGCCGGGGGAGTGGGAGAGGAAGAAGCAGGCTTCCCGCGGAGCAGGGAGCCCGATGCGGGGCTCCATCCCAGGACCCTGGGACCATGACCTGAGCCAAAGGCAGACGCTTAACGACTGAGCCACCCAGGCACCCCAATCATATTCAATTTGAAAATTTAAAGCTTCTGGGGCGCCTGGGTGGCTCAGTCGTTAAGTGTCTGCCTCGGCTCAGGTCATGGTCCCAGGGTCCTGGGATCGAGCCCCGCATCGGGCTCCCTGCTCGGCGGGAAGCCTGCTTCTCCCTCTCCCACTCCCCCTGCTTGTGTTCCCTCTCTCGCTGTGTTGCTCTCTGTCAAACAAATAAAATCTTTAAAAAAAAGAAAAAGAAAAGAAAATTTAAAGCTTCTTAAAATATATATAGCCACAAAGTATTTCTCCATTCATTACATTCTATAACTCTGAACAGATTTGGGCAGTTTTCTCACAAGAAAAAAACTCAATTGACATTTTAATTTCTATTTTGGGGGTGAATTATCATTGGAGTCTAGTTTTCTTCTTTCAAATGATTAACTCATAGCAAAAGAGAACAGAAAACAGCCCACTTTTGTCTTGCTGCCATCTCCTTCCAGCAACTGTAAATGTTTTGGTTCTTTTGCATGTGAACAGTTATAAATCATGACAAGTCTCCAATTCAAATATTTTTCTCTTAAAAACTTGTACATAGTTATATAAGTGCGCACTGACTCATGAGTCAAATTAAGAAAACTCATATGTGCCACTGGAGGATACTAAAAGCATCAGATATAATAGCTTAAATACTTAAAGGCTTTTTAACATAATCACACAATGTAAATTTTTTGTTCCCGCAAAATATGAAAAACAAAAACCCACGCCACTAT
Organism: Mirounga angustirostris; assembly: GCF_029215605.1. Taxonomy (NCBI): domain Eukaryota; kingdom Metazoa; phylum Chordata; class Mammalia; order Carnivora; family Phocidae; genus Mirounga; species Mirounga angustirostris. The sequence goes on from NW_026991716.1 coordinate 71,540,467, forward strand.
TTGATAATCTCCAGAAATTTAAGATTGTGAGAAGTATACCTCTATACTAAGTCTCCTATGACAAATGAATATGCCTCAACACTTAACTGGGGAATCTTTCAATAAAACCTATAGCCTGCGATACACTAAGAATTGAAAGAATACCTCAAACTTCAAATTGATGAATAATTAAGATAAGCTCTGTTCATTAAGGGAAAGAAAGTATTGTATAAGGCAGGTACCTCTCCAGCTCCTTGGAAGAGTATTGTTTGATCAGACAGTTTGTTCTTGGTTATTCGAAGAGCCGCAAGGATGCCCGCCACTGCTACAGATGCTGTTCCTGAAACAAGTAAGAAATCACCTGCAGTGATCCTCAAACAGATCCTGCCAAATCCAAAGCCTGCAATCTTTATTCACATCTTGAGCTCATCACACAACAGGGTAACTGGTACAGAAAGGGAACCTGCGGTTGTCTGACCCCATGTTTATAGATGAGGTGAAATTCTCAGGCTACTGATATCAATATTTTAGGATAGCCACTCACTACTATTCTTGATAACTTCCCAAAAAGATTCTGTGACTTAATGTGGTGATTTAATGAATAAGAGCATGGGGTTTGGATTCTTTTTTTTTTTTTAATGTTTTTTTTAATTTATTTATTCATGAGAGTCAGAGAGAGAGAGAGAGAGAGGCAGAGGGAGAAGCAGGCTTCCCGCTGAGCAGGGAGCCCGATGCGGGGCTCGATCCCAGGACTCTGGGATCATGACCTGAGCCAAAGGCAGACGCTCAACCATCTGAGCCACCCGGGCGCCCCTGGGGTTTGGATTCTTATGTGGACTCCAGCTCAACCTGTTTACTAGCTGGATGAATTTAGAGAAATTATTTTGTTGTTTTGTTTTGTTTTAAAGATTATATTCATTTATTTGAGAGAGAGTGAGAGAGACAGAGCACAAGCTGGGGGAGGTGCAGAGGGAGAGGGAGACCTTGGGATCATGATCTGAGCCCAAAGGCAGATGCTTAACTGACTGAGCCACCCAGGTGCCCCTAGAGAAATTATTTTGTATATCAGTTCCCTCATCTGTAAAATAGTTGCACTGTGTGAGATAAAACAGTACTAAGTGCTATTAGATTCTCCCACCTAATTACTCTAGGGACTCTGAAACCTACTGCTGATCCCGTCTACACAAAGTAAGTGTCCAGTAAATGCCTGCTGATAATGGTGGTGGTGGTAATGAGGTTTTCAATACATTTGGAATTTAATCTTTTAATCTTCAATCTGAAAAACTGATAGTTAATAGCAATTAAAATCTGATGTTATGCATCCTTTAACTGGCTTCCTACCTATGATAATTATGGGTGGATTCCGAAGGTGCCAGACAAAATTAACGTAAAATTTATTTAGGATGAAGACTGAGTTGTTTTCATCATGCCCCAGGGTCACAGAAACTTCACCAATTCTACATTTACTACGTTGACATATAAGCTTTCACGGATCACAGAGCAGTTTTCTTGCTTTTAAACATAATTACATAGCTCAACTACTTTATTGGCTCATGTCCGAAATAAAACTTTGGACCCTCCTGCAGTACTTTGCAGCTGTATCTACATTTTACTCCTCTAAATAACACTCTACCTATAATGGTTCCAAATCACTCACAAGGTAGCAAAACTTAGTTAAACTTTAAACACCCATATTTGGTTAAAAAAAAAAAGATTTAGAATAGGTTTGAGAATGACACAATGATGAAGTGTTACATATGCCAAGTACCAAAGATGAATTAAACATTTTACCATCAGTATAGTATGTTTGTTCTTTTCAATCTTTTGGTTCTTTGTTTCTTTCTTGTAGAATTTGGTAGTCATAAATAAGATCACGATAAATGATAGTTATTGAAGACCTGTGTGTCACATCTTTTTTATTTAGAAACAATGTAAAACATGAAAATAAAATGCTTGCAATTTTGAGCCACCATTATAATAAAGTATGAACTGTGGTAAGTCATACATTAAGTAGAGGCTACTCTTCTATACATTATTTAAAATGAAAACCTGTTTTCTTTGGGAAAATACCTAGCAATGGAATTATTGGATTAGATGGTATTTATATTTTTAGGTTTGGGGGGAATCTCCATACTGTTTTCCACAATGGTTGTACCAATTTGCATTCCCAGCAACAGTGCACAAGGGTTCCTTTTTCTTCACATACTTGCCAACACTTGTTATTTCTTGTCTTGTTTTATTTTAGCCATTCTGACAGGTATAAGGTTATAATGTTATTGTAGCTTTGATTTACATTCCCCTGATGACGAGTGATGTTGAGCATCTTTTCATGTGTCTGTTGGCCATCTGTATGTCTTCTTTGAAAAAATGTCTATTCAGGTCCTCTGCCTATTTTTAATCAGATTATTTGTTTTTTGGTGTTGAGTTGTATAAGTTCTTCACATATTTTGGATATTAACCTCATATTGGATATATTTGCAAACAAATGAAAACACTAATTCAAAAAGATACATGTACCCCTATATTTACTGCAGCATTATTTACAATAGCCAAGATCTGGAAGCAACCCAAGTGTCCACTGATAGGTGAATGGATAAAGAAGGTGTGGTGTGTATAAACACACACTCACACACACACACACAATGGAGTATTACACAGCCATAATGAGATCTTGCCATTTGCAACAACATGTATGGACCTAGAAGATATTAGGCTAAGTGAAGAAAGCCAGACCGAGAAAGACAAATACTTACGTGTGGCATCTAAAAAACAAAATGTCCCACTGTGTGGACATCGCAGGCAATAAGTTCTGGACAGGAGGTGAAGACACCAGACTATATTTCTGGGACCTGAGGAGCTACCAGAGGTTGCAGCAGCACGAATTCCGGCATGAGATCTTAGCATTACCCACGGCCCCAGTGGGGAGTGGGTGCTAGTAGGCCTGAGAACAAGCAATATCATAATTCTCCACAAGCACCAGAGGGAGAAGTTTAAGGCAGTCCTTATACGTCAACCACCACAACCTCAAGTTTGCCTTCTATGGGAGCTATTTTGTGACCACACTGGACGAGGCGATCCACTGAACAGCCACACCTTCTCTACAAAGGCTGTGTCAGGTAGAGGAGCCTACGGACGTCCTGTGTTGTGATGTGTCTTCTGACAACCGGTATCTGGTCATGGGCTCCAAGAACAGTGCCATGGTTTACGAGCTCTTGCACTGAAGTTTGCGTGCCATGTTCCTGCTGGTGAAGACCCAGAGGACGCTGGTAGGCTGAGGGGATGGCAGCCTCCATGCCCCGATATCTCTGCCTGATCCTTGGTGCCCGGGCCTCTGTCCATTCCCTGCCCCCAGGACACACCTCGCCCATGCTTGAAGGTTTTTATGATATGGTGTAGGGGTTTTTCCTATGTTATTATTCTTACCACTGATTTCTGGGTTTGGGTGGGGAAACTTGCCTTTATAATTAACAAAATAGAAAAGCAAAACCAAAATAAATAAATAAATAAACAAAAAGCAGGGTCAGATCTATAAATACAGAGAATGAACTGATGGTTGCCAGAGAGGGAGGATGGGCAAAATGGGGGAAGGGCAGTAGGAGATACAGGCTTCCGGTTACAGAATGAACAAGTCACAGGGATAAAAGGCATAGCGTAAGAAATACAGTCAATGGTAATGTAATAGTGTTGTATGGTGACAGATGGCAGCTACACTTGTGGTGAGCACAGCATCACATATAGAGTTATTGAATCACTAGGTTGTACACCTGACACTCACATAACATTGTGTGACAACTATACTCAAAAAAATAATAATAAATACAATGAGAGCCTATGTAAAACTACAGCAATCTATGTAGAAAAGACAACACAACGGTATCAGAATGGTTTGTCTCTTACATCAAGACAGACTCACAAGAGCTGTTAAATAGAAAAAAAGAGAATTTTAGAGAGGTGTTAAGTATCCAGTCACTAGAGAAGTAGTTATTCACTAACAGTAGCTCAAGCTATCTCAATCTCAGGCTTTTTGAAGTAAACTGGCCCAAAGTTTGGATTTGAGGGACTCTAAGCTCCCTTCCAACCCTGAGATTCTATCATTTTAAGGGTCTCTATAGATTCTACCAGAACCACAAGATTTAACCAGCTGAAGAATCAAAGTTGAAGTATTATCAGCAATCACTGTGTTTGTATTATCATTTTGATTTTAAATAGACCTGGGCATTTAAGAACAGATAGAATAAAAATTTCAGGAGATCCAAACTATAATATGGTGACATCTTTTTATGGTTATGCTGGATCATTCTGTATTAAAAGCCAAGATGTTTTAAGTTTGTACATATTACCTCAAATAAGAGAAAATAAACCTCTGTCTACATTGGATGGCAGAGCCTTCTATTTAAAAGTATATTCCATAACATCTCATGAGGACATAAACTTCTCTTCATAGAATTAGTTAATAAAAATCAAAAAGATACTTTTAGCACTACCAAAAAGTTAATTGAACATGATTCTTGCACATGTCCTAGTCCTACTTCCTGGTACTATTTTGATTTAAATTTCACTACAGTCAAGGTAGTAAATGCAACTGAGCCACCCAGGCACCCCACGGCAAGACAATATTTCACAAAAATGCAAGTTTCACAATAAATTGTTCCAAAGTAATTTTTGTTTTGAGATTGAAAACTAAAGTTTTAGATACGCAAAGATAGGCTGAAGTTTATGTCTGTACTATAACTTTTAGAGTACTTAATATTTAACACTGATCAAAGGATGACGTTTACTAATGCAGTAATTTGTTAAATCTGATTAGAATTACTATGTATAACTAGCAAAGGAGACTGATATGTAATCAATTATAATCCTCACGTGCCATTAACTAAATAGATCAGACAGAACTAGAAGCAAGGGGAGCAGGAGTAACTTTGTTGAATCAGGGGCCACAGCATTAGGAGTATATGCTACCCGAGCACAGTATCAAAGGATTAACATAAGAGGTCCAGGACCTCCGGCAGGGCAAGCATGTGCAAAGACATGGAGGCAGGGTGGACTGGCCAAATGAGGGACTGAACACATAATTTAGTTTTCCCTCCCCCAAATAAACTCTACTAAAACAACAGAAAGACGATTAAAAAAAAGAAAAAAAAAGATCAAGGAACCAGAAGAGGATAGTAACAAAATTTTAGAAGCTAGAAGGCAGATGGGCAAATGGCAACAGAGAGTAGATGTGAAAAAGCTGAATTCTTGGCCAGCCATGGGGAATGCTAAGAAGCAACTGGATTGAGAAAGCAGAACTCTCAAAAGGCCTGGCTATAGGAGGCACCAAGTACCTCTGAAAGTGCAGATGAAGAAGAGGCGAAAAACAGGAGGCTGCTCAAAAATCTGTTGAGTAGTAGTTATAATCTAGGTCCATTTTTCTCACCTTCTAGCAGATGGCTGACCCTCCACACTCTGGAGGTTTACTTAAAAAACTACAAGTTTATTTTCTAGAAAGGATATCTGGATTGTAAGACAACAGGCATAACTGTCAGGCATCAGGTATAATTGGGTACAAGGATGCCATACTTGAAAACAAGAAGATTAAATGCAAATTTACATACTCAATATGGAGGACCCCCAATCTTCCCCTACTTGGCTCAAAGAATACTGGCAAAAAGCTCATCCTAGCAGAAAGCTACTATCAGGGGTGCCTGGGTGGCTCAGTCAGTTGCTTAAGTGTCTGCCTTTGGCTCAGGTCATGATCCGGAGTCCCGGGATAAAGCCCCGCATCTGGCTCCCTGCTCAGATGGGAGGCAGGGAGTCTGCTTCTCCCTCTGCCCCTCCCCACTTGTGCTCTCTCTCTCTAATAAATAAATAAAATCTTAAAAAAAAAAAAAGAAAGCTAATGTCAAGAAAGAGACTGAAAAAATCTTCTCTGTGGAATCTGAGCAGTGTAAGAGAAAAAAAAAAAAAGAAGAAGAGACTGGTAAGGAGGATTTCCTTAAGGAAATGGCTCAATCAAGTATCTTACAGTAACGACCCAGAATACAAGCTCCATTTGTATACCAAGCCTCCCAAAATGTAAAAGGAGCAAGAACACAGAACACATATGAAACTGTAGGTATTATAGTGTTGCTGATGCTGGAGAAGTGTTGGGATAAGAGCATGCAGGGCCTTCTACTACATACTAATAGTAATTATATATATGGTTTTATATACATATAAATATATAATGTATACATATATATACTACATATATAAATAAAACTAAAATTATAAACTATATAATTATAAAATTATATAACTATAATCTATTACAGGTAACAGGCGGCTGCTGAAAGAGACTAAATTCGGAAAGCAGTTGAGGGGGAGTAGATTTGAGAGTTGGAGGCTGGTGGTATGTAGACGAGTTAGAAGGTCTTGCAATTACTGAGGAGAGAGGATATGGCAACAACCCAAGAGAGAAGCAAGTTGAGAGGGAGGAAATATTTAAGAGATAAAAATCAACAGGTCTTAGTGATTAAATGCATAGAATGGGTGAGGAAAAAGTCAAGAATGATCATACGTTTTCTTGTTTGGATGACTAGAAAAAAAGTCTGCAAGGAAAATAGTTCAGTTTTGAACTTATGAGTTTGTGCTTCTATCTGTGTGCTGCTCGGGGGGGCAATGTCAAGAAGGTAGTTAGATATACAGGTCTGGAACTCAGCCTAGAAATCTGTCAGAGATAAAGCTCTGGAATTTGAATACCTGCAGTTGTATTTAGGTCGTGTGGATTGATAACACTATTCAGTGAGTGGCTAAAGGAGAGAACCCAAATGAAGATAAACATTTAGGGAAAAGGGCAGAAGAATGTGATACAGGGGAAGATGGCTAAGTAAAAAAAAAATGATCAAAAAGGAGTGGGAAGCAAGAAAGTATATGGTACCATGGAACCAAAGGGAAGAAGTAGCAACAAACAGAAGAAAGGTCAGTCAAGAAAGAAAATGCTAAATAACTACTGGATCTGGTGATTCCATCCTAGTGATCTTTCAGAGAGCCATTTTAGTGATATATGCTAGAGCCCAAGCTGGAGGGCAGTGTGCTGAGGAATAAATAAAAGATGAAGAACAGAGACAGCAGGTGTACAGTAGTCCTTGGAAGAGTGTAGATAAGAAAAGAAAGAATGAGATGGAGATGGAGATGGAGATGGAAACGGGAGGGAAACAGGGTCAAGAAAAATATTTTATTTTTATGTTTTTATGGGAAGAATGACAAGGGCTGTTGGAGGAAAGAATGTTAGGGTCAAGGCAATTATTTTCAGAATTAAAGCAATTTAAGCATGGGAAGAAGGCAGTAGAGAGGAAGAGGCTAAAGACACAAGAAAAGAAGCTATCCACTAATTTTTTTTTTATTTTATTATGTTGTGTTAATCACCATACACTACATCATTAGTTTTTGATGTAGTGTTCAATGATTCATTGTTTGCATATAACACCCCGTGCTCCATTCAATACATGCCCTCTTTAATACCTATCACCAGGCTGACCCATCTGCCCACCCCTCTCCCCCGCTAGAACCCTCAGTTTGTTTCTTAGAGTCCATAGTCTCTCATGGTTCATCTCCCCCTCTGATTCCGCCCCCCTTCATTTTTCCCTTCCTACTATCTTCCTTTTTTTTTTTTAAAACATATAATGTATTATTTGTTTCAGAGGTACAGGTCAGTGATTCATCAGTCTTACACAGTTCACAGCGCTCATCATAGCACATACCCTCCCCAATGTCTATCACCCAGCCACCCCATCCTTCCCACCCCCCACCACTCCAGCAACCCTCGTTTGTTTCCTGAGATTAAGAATTCCTCATATCAGTGAGATCATATGATACATGTCTTTCTCTGATTGACTTATTTCACTCAGCATAATACTAATGAGCTTTTCCTAATTGGTCTGGTTTCACTATTAGGGAAGCAAAGTCATGTTTGAAAAATTCTGCTCAATTAAATTCTCTTGTAAAAAGAATATCTGACAAAATAGTGCTGCATTCTAATTCATGTACCTCTTTTTTTTTTTTGGATAAATATTTGACAAATTCTAATATAGCAAAATAGTCTATACAAATTACAACATTAACTAATAACAGTACCACTTTGAAAAGAACACTAATCGAAGCAATAGGTTTTTGGTACTAAGTAACAAAAGATTATGTATTTTTGTGTTATGGCTCAACAACTCAGTAAAAAGTGCTGTCTTTTTATACTTGAAAAATTTATTCATAAGTACATGCCCATTGTAACAAATGCATTAAACAGTTAAAATCCAGATGGACAAAGATGAAAAAGATCACCTATAATCCGACTGCCTAGGTCGAATCATTTACAACATTCTGATGAATATTCTTACAACTGCTCTCTATATCTGATATATGCAAACTAAAGAAAATTTTATTTTGTAAAAAAAATCTCATGCCACGCCTACTATTTTAACATACATTCTGTCACTTAAAAATATCTTATGACTACCGTACCATGTCAATAACATATTTTAAAGTATTTTGTATAGTTATAATATTCCATAATATAAGTCATAATTTATTTAATGTCTATTTTTGGATAATTAGAGGGGTTCTCATTTTTTGCTATTAAAAATAACATTACAATAGAGACTGCATTCCAGAGATGACAATGGGTAGTGAGGGCCATCCTCGAACCTAACCCAATCTCCTTCCCCTGCCCTGGGGGGCAGCCCTGTCACCTGCCACCTGGAAAGGGATATAGGAAGGTTTGACCCAGACTCAGGACGTGCTGTAGTTGGGCCAGGCTCCAAAGAAGCTAAGTAACTGATGCTGGACTCATTGGCTCTGCTCCTGCCATACTCACACTGCTTGCTCCAGAATTCCTTGCGTGTGGCGTCAGGTGCCCCATTCGGTATCAGCTGAAAATGGGTCTCTAAAACGCAAGCTCAGGAGTGCCTTGGGTGGCTCAGTCATTAAGCATCTGCCTTCAGCTCAGGTCATGATCCCAGGGTCCTGGAATCAGGCCCCGCATCGGGCTCCCTGCTCGGTGGGAAGCCTGCTTCTCCCTCTCCCACTCCCCCTGCTTGTGTTCTCTCTCTTGCTGTGTCTCTCTCTGTCCAATAAATAAATAAAATCTTAAAAAATAAATAAAAAATAAATAAAATGCAAGCTCAGCTTAGGAGAAATCTTTGGACAGTCTTGCCCTATCCTCTAAAATTGGATCATGAAGGGATTAGAAAAAATGACTTCTGGATGTTGCTTCTGATGCTTCATGTGCTAGTGGATGCTGTGGAACCAGAAGAGGTATCGGAACACGTCATCAAGTTACAGCTTGATGAGGCAGAGGGGCAGTTAGAACTCAGAGGAAGCAGTGGGTCCTCCGTAGTTGCAGAAAGCTCTCTTGGCGTCTTTGCTAAAAGACTATGGTTCTTTACCAACTGAAAAGGGCAATCAGAGAAGTGGAAAAAGATGCTGGCCTGTGGGATGAAGAAACAATGTTCCAGGTGCACACATTTGAAATTTTCCAAAAAGCTGAATGGAAGTCAAAATGCACAGTCTTCCAGGTTATCTATGGCCTCCAGAGAGCCCTGCAGGGAGATTATGAAGATGTGAGCAAGAAGGAGAGCAGCATGCAGCACCTGGAGGCCTTGTGCAAGACTACAATAAAGGAAAAGACAATGTGTGGGACTTCTGGCAGCAGGAAAACACCAAGGTGAAGCCCTCAAAAATACACATCAAAACAAAAGTTTATCCATGCTTGATGATATTCTCGAAGATGGGAGAAAGGCAGCATATTGCTCTGAGGAAGATATGGAAGAACACACTTTCGATGACAATACATCGATCGGTCAAAGAAGGGGTCAATTTTGAGGCAGCTCTGAGGGTGGAGGTAGAGTCCAACTCCAAGCAAAATCGCACAAAATGAGAAATGGAGTATGATGTGGGTCTTAGCGTGCTGACTGACTCCCAGAACAACCCCAGAGAGGCAACAACCCCAGCTGCATTGCACCACTTCTCAAAGAACACAGTTACCACAGGAATGTTGTCTTTACTTGTAGCCGGCTGTTCGCAACAGGACTGCCTACAATGTTTCATTACACTCTTTGTGGTACACTTGGGAACACCAGGAATAAATAGGATTCAGTTTACAGTACAAGTGGAAACATTAGGAGAATTTGGGGTTCTTTACTCTTTTTCTTACTGGCTTAGAATTTTCCCTAGCAGAGCTAAAAGGTAGGGAAGATCGCCCTACCAGGACTGTGTCATATGACATGATTAGTGGTTGTATCTGGCTTATTCCGGGGACACCTCTTACAGATCAGACCCACTCAGGGCATCTTTATTTCTACTTGCTTGTCCTTATCGAGCATACCCTTCGTGTCCATCATGGGTAGTGCCTGGGGTGCAAGAGTAGTCCTGACCATGCTGCATGAAATGCTCCAAGTGCAGAATGTGCTGCTGGGCTTCCTAGTCATGGCTGGCCTGCCGACACTTATCCAAGCAGGGGCCAGTACTGATTTCAGTATTGTCATGGCTGTCCTGTGAATACTGGCTTGTTGGTCAGATTCTTTTCTCCATATATGCTGCTGTTCTTCTATAAAATTGTTATAAAGATTTACCTCATAGGACCATATTGTGTGTATGTAAAGCAAAGGGAATAAAAAAATTCGTATCTTAGGAATCTCTGCTTTCATCTTTTTAATGTTAATAGTCATGGAGCTGTTGGATGTCTCCATGGAGCTGGGCTCATCTCTTCCCAAGGCCACATGGTTACCGAGGAGATCCTGTCTTAAATTAAGCCTCTTTGTGACTTCTTGATTATCATTTTCTTGGCATCCATATGTAGGTCTTCACCTCTGTTTCCCACTTTTGTGGTGTAAGAGCTCACCATCCTGAAGGTCCCTACTTTGTCGGTGGTGATCATGAAGTTTGCTCTGGCATCTCTGGTTCTTGTCTCCTCCTGCTAAAGACCAGCGTGAATGTCAAGTGGATCGTGGCTGCGGGGGCCCAAGGGAGCGGGTTCTCTTCCATCTTGGGGGCAAAGCACACAGAGCAGGCCTCGTTTCTCAGAGGCATACCTCCTAATCCTCAGTATGACCATGCGCAGCCTTTTACTGGCCCCAGTGCTGTGGAGAGCTGCATTACCAAGTATGTGCCACCTCCAGAGAGAAGGTCAAGGCCCTGAGGGCACCGAGATGACCCATGACTTCACAAAGTGAAAACTGTGTATGGGAATGCAGAAGCTTGGGACACTTCTGTGAGCCACCTACATCAGGAACAAAACACTATTGGGGGGGGGGGCTTCATATCAGCACTGCTTTACAACTATTACTGCCATAGTTTAGGCTCCTCCAGAATAATTTACTGCATTCAATTGATCAAGAACAGAACAAATATAATGCTGCCTTTTACAAACCATCTTTACTATTTTTTTCGATGTCTTTTGAAATTAATGTTAACTTTCTATTGTTATTCATTAGTTCATGATTTTTTGGTAAAAAAAATAATTAGGGTTTTATTTATTCTTCAACTCTAGTGTGTTAAGATTTGTTATTAACATTTTCGTGATGTGAAATTTTAATTCTGGCAATGAGTTTGGAAAGTTATTTTTAAGGCTTAAAGCCTGTATTTTCTACAATGAGACAAGTACCTTCTAAATGTCTTTGTTTTTATTATAATAATTTAAAATAAAACACTCATGTCAATTTTTCTTAGGTATATCATTCTTTTGAAATATTTGTTTTGAATCACAAGAATATGCATGCTTTAAAAAAGATCATTTGTGATCAGAGTATAATTAATTGAAAAAATAACACTCAATAATAATGTTAACAATAAATAATGTTAACAATAATGTTAATAACAGTAAATATCCTTATCTAAACAGACATTTTTCCAAAGAAGATATATAAATGGCCAACAGGTACATGAAAAGGCTTTCAGCATCACTCATTAGGGAAATGCAAATCAAATCCACAAGAGGTATTACCTTGTGTCTGTTAGAATGGCTATTACCTGAGACAAGAAGTAACAAGTGTTGGCAAGGATGTGGAGAAAAGGGAACCCTGGTGCACTGCTAGGGGAAAAGTAAACTGCTACAGCCACTATGAAAAAAAGTATGGAGATTCTTCAAAAAATTAAAAATAAAACTACCATATGATCCAGCAATTTCTCTTCTGGGTATCTAAAGGAAATGAAATCACTATCTTGAAAAGATATCTGCACCTTCATGTTCACTGCAGTATTATTTACAATTGCCAAGACATGGAAACAATGTAAATGTCCATCAATGGATGGAAGAATAAAGAAAATGTGATACATTACACAGACAGGCACATACACAATGGAATATTATTCAGCAGAAGGAAATCCTAATATCTGCGACAACAGGAATGGATCTTGAGGGTATTATGCTAAGTGAAATAAGTCAGATGGAGAAAGACAAATACTGTATGAGCTCACTTATATGTGGAATCTAAAAAGAAAACCAAAAACCAAAACCAAACAGACTCATAGATATAGAGAACAGATTGGTGAGATTACTCGAGATTAGGGGTGAGGGGTGGGAAAAGGCATTAAGGTTGTCAAAAGGTACAGACTTCTAAGTAAGTCCTGCAGATGTAATGTACAGCATGGTGACTATAGTTAACAACACTGTATTGTACATTTGAAAGTTGCTAAGAGTACGTTTTAAAAGTTCTCATCACAAGAAAAAAAATTGTAACCATACGTGGTGATGATGGATGTTAACTTATTATGGTAATCATTTTGCAATATATACATATATTAAATCATTATGTTGGACACCTAAAACTAATACAATGTTCTATGTCAGTTATATCTCAATTAAAAAAATAAATACATATTTAAAATAAACAAATAAATACCCTTGTACATTTTCTTTACACACCTTTATTTGCTCAGGATAAATTTCTAAAAAGAGAATTGTTGGATCAAAGAGCTGTAGACTTTTAAGGTTTTTGACACACACTGCCTCCCCAAGAGTCGCACCAGTTTATATTTCCATAGATATATAAGGGTGCCTATCTTCTTACAGCATTGTTAACACTGGGATTATAATAAAAATTTTTGCCAGCTTGATAGAGAAAATCAGTTTCTCATTTGCTGTTTTATACATTTTCTAAAACTTAGTGGCGTTAAATTCTGAAGCTATTAAACTGTTTTCTGGCCAGTGGTCTCCCTTCTTTTGTGAAAAGTCTGTTCTACCATGTCTGATTTTGATCTTTTCAATTATCAAAGCATTTAGTATAAGATTAGGCTACATTTACCTTATTTTTAAAAAAATCTTAATAATCATCCCAGGGTCCTGGGATCAAGCCCTGCATCGGGCTCCCTGCTCATCGAAGAGCCTGCTTCTCCCTCTCCCTCTGCCTGCCACTCTGCTTACTTGTACTCTCTCTCTCTCTAAGAAATAAATAAAATCTTTAAAATAAATAAATAAATAAATAAATAAATAAATAAATAAATAAATAAATAAATAATCTTAATAATCAAACTAGTTTATTATGGCTAACACTTCTACATAAAATATTTACAATGTCATGGTAGAGAATAGCCATTCCAGAGAGGCCATTATGAGAACAACTCTTTTTATAATGATTTTAAATGACCAGAGGATGAGACCTTATTATTTTGATCTGAATTTGCTGAATTCTGATGGTCTCCTGATTATATTATTAAATGTCCAATTTCTTAATAGATTTAACCAGCACACTTTTCTGGTTAAAAATAATTTATAGTTAGAATGCATTAAAGTCTAAATCTCTATCCAAGACCAAAATCTCTATCATTTAAAATTATTTTAGATCACTAATACAGAATTTTAAGTATTTTTAAAATCAAATACTTTTCATAAACTATCTTTAAATAACGTATCTGTTAAAAAAAAAAAAAGTTCTCCCAAGGGTTCAGTGTGAAACATTTATTTACATGGTGAGGCTGTAATAGCTACATAATTATTTTCCTTGGCACTGGAATGCAATTTCTATGCCCACAGTGGGGAAAGTATTACATTGTGAGAAAAATGGCAAAAAACATAAGGTTAAAAAGGTAAAATAGAAACATATGGGGAAAAAGTGTCACTAGGGACACTATTTTGGTATGGAGAAATGCACAAAATAGTTTGGTCATTTCTAATCAGAACCCCACTAACTTGCCAAAAGTTTTCTCTAGTCAGAGATTGGGCCCATTTTTCTCAAATCTGTCTTTTTGTTGGCTAAGGCAGTAATACTCTTAAATTCCTACGTGTAAATACGTAAATATGCAGATGGTATTTTAGGACAGATTAGCTGGCGTGAAAAATTAATTATTTAATGCCTCCACTGTGGTGACCCGCTGGGTGCAGGAGGGAATATTCTGCAGTGGAGCCTCTAAGGCAACTCCACATGTAGTGCTCTTGGTCTTGGCTTAGCATCTGCCTCAGATTTTCTGTGCTCCTGACTTTAATTCTGATGCAGCCCAGGCCGTGACCTCTAAATTCTTAATCCTAGTTGATAGGAGTTCTGACCCTAATTCCAAAATGTTCATTTTGTTTGATGATTTGAATTTAGCATTCTTTGTCTTAAACTGAACTCTGATGCCTATTAATTCTGCATAATGGTTCAAAAGTATGTAATATTAGTCTTTTAACTTCTGCATGGACATTTCTGTGGGACCCACAAAATCAAAAGATAAGAATATTAAAGAAAGGACAGCTTGTTTAATAGTTTATGTGGCTATTTTATTTTTTTTAAGATTTTATTTTTAAGTAATCTCTACACCCAACATAGGGCTCGAACTCACAACCCCAAGATCAAGAGTCACATGCTTACACCAACTGACACAACCAGGCGCCCCTAACGTATTTTTTTTTTTTTAAGATTTTGTTTATTTATTTGAGAGAAAGAATGAGAGAGAGCATGAGAGGGGTGAGGGTCAGAGGGAGAAGCAGACTCCCTGCTGAGCAGGGAGCCCGATGCAGGACTCGATCCCGGGACTCCAGGATCATGACCTGAGCCGAAGGCAGTCGCTTAACCAACTGAGCCACCCAGGAGCCCACCCCTAACGTATTTTAGAGACCACTGCAAAATGGACTGGTAAGTGACTCAGACACTGGTCTACAAAATCCGTTTGCAGCATCGAAGGCACATTATCATTATACATGTATCTTCAAGCTAGGGCTATAGCTGTGTAAAATTAGACTCTTTTCTTCCCTTCTGAAATCCTCCACATATTCACTTCTCATGAATAAATTCGCAAAAAGAAATTTAATAAAACAGGAAGAAAACAAAGTTGAAATAATGTAAAGCGTCTCTGTCATGAAAATGGCACTAAAGTAACAATGTGATTAACATCACAAAGGATCTGGGGAAAAGAGAGATTCAACCCATTGCTTTAGTGTACCCCAAAAGGTACAGAGACTCATCATTTTTAAACACATTTATCTAGCTATGTCACACCATAGATTTTAAGCATAGTGAATTTTAAAAATTATATTTGTAAAGTACATTTTAGTTCATAAAGTACAAATGAATATTTGTTCTCAGTAACGAACTATGGATAGAGAAACATTATCATCCTCATCTTACATTTAAGCTTTTCTTTGACCACCTCATTTCCAGTAGCATTCATCTTATTTTACTTTGGCTGTCTCCCTCCAAAGTTCCATGCTGGTGCTTACCATCACTCAGATCTAATCCTTCATGGAAATACTATATTAGAATACCTCACTCATGGTCTACAATCTCCCACCTTTCCAGTTTATTCAATTGTTCCCATTATATCTATTCTTTAACTTCATGGGAGTATCTGGGCCCTCCTGTCTTGTATCTTCACTTCCCTCCCCATCCAGCTTACCTTGAATATCATCATTGAATGTGCAATACTGGTTTTGATATTTCTTCAGGAGACGAAAGGCATTTATATTGGCAAAATCTTCAAACTGAATAAGGCAATTCATCCCATACCTATAAGACAAAACATTCACATGAGAAGAGGTCCGTGAAATAACATACAAAAATAAACCTTTAAAATTAGCCTATAGAAAAGACAAAACATTTTCTTCTAAAGGTTCTATCTTGCTACTTAGTATAAATATGTAATACAATGTCCTTCAGAAAATATTCACTGTATACTTACTATAGGAAAAGCATTGTGTTGGCACTGTGAAATAAAAAAATGACAAAATACAGTCCCTACCATCAAATAATTTAAAATTTAGTATAAACAAAGTATTTTGAAATAAATGAAAAGTAATGTAAAAGTGGTATAAACAAGGAATTATAGATGTTGAGAGGACAGATACCACTTCTGGCTGGGGTCACAGGCCAGGTAATAAATGAATTGAGTTTTAAGGAACAGCTATGATTTCAAAAAAAGAGATATAGGTTTTTACAAGCCAGGTAAATACTAGAAGCAACACAATTGAGGTGAAAACTCAAAGAGAAAACATTTTTCAAAAAATAGCAAGAAGCCCTATCTGGCAGTCATGTGGTGATACACTTGAGGGTGTACTAAAAGAAAAGGTCAGAATTTTATATTGGAAACCCTAAAATTCAATCCTAGGGTTCTGGTTTTTATTCTACAGCAATGGCCAAACACTGTAGAGCTTTGAGCTTTTGAAGTATATTGGACAGATTTTTATTTCTGATATGAACAGCTTCCTTGTCTGACCCTTTATTCGTATGATCATCCACCTACCTAACCTATCCAAGGCAAAAGAAATTAACATTACTGATAACCCAAGATTCTAAGCGTTGCCAGAGAAAGCCATATAGCCATGAACATCCTTGCTATTACCGATTTATGGTCTCTACCCTGGGCTAGACTCCCACTGCTACTCTATGTGTGATTCCTCTTATTTGTTCTGGGTCAGCTTTCACTTCCAGTACACCCAATGGTTACTCCTAATGTTTCCCAATCCTTTTAAATCTTGCTTTCTTCACTTGTCTCCTACATGTGCATATGGTTTCCCTACTCTAGTATACTGCACCATTAATCATGTACACTGTTCCTGTTTGTTTTTACAAAAGGAATTTTAAATTTTTTTTAAAGATTTTATTTATTTATTTGACAGAGAGAGGGACAGCGAGAGCAGGAACACAAGCAGGGGGAGTGGGAGAGGGAGAAGCAGGCTTCCCGCTGAGCAGGGACCCCGACGTGGGGCCCGATCCCAGGACCCCGGGATCATGACCTGAGCCAAAGGCAGATGCCCAACGACTGAGCCACCCAGGTGCCCCAGGAATTTTACATTTTTATGTAGTCAGATCTATCTTTTTATTTATAGTTGCTGTCCTTGATGGTATGCTTATTACAGTCTTCTCCACAAATGTTTCCTTAAATATTAATCGAAAACTTCTTCTAGTGATATCATCAATTTAGGAAATAATTTCTACATCTGGTATTATTTTTTTTTTTACTATTTTGAGGTAGTTTTTTAAAAAAAGATAATAAAAATTTCTGTTTTATATATTTACAAGTCAGTATATATAGTCGGTAATTAAAACCGTGAGACTCTATTAGGATGCACACACATCTATATACAGTAGTGAAGGACAGAGTAATAGGAAACACCAATGCTTAAGAGCTGAGGATGCTACCAAGGTGAAAGAAGAAATTATCACATGTTTAGGAGAAGGCACAGAAAAGTATGACATCCCAGATGTCTACGGAATAGAATTTCAAGAAAAAAAGACAATTCACCCAACTACGCCAGCACTAGTCTACCATTTCCTCTCATCACCTGTAACCAGATACTATATTCTGTTATATAGTAGGGTTGGTTTCTGGGCTTTTCCTCTTTTATTCTACTATTGCTAGTGGCAACAAATATTTTTTCACTCCTAATATGCATGTGTCTGTATACACTTGTTTATTCTTTACAACCACTCTATGATGCAGATAGTAGTAGTATCTTACATATGAGAAAACAGGCACAGCATATTGATGCTGCCTTGTAAAAATAGTCCAATGGTAATGATTAGTGTACTGATCTCTTTATCTAGGGGAAAAAAAGCCTGTTTTCATTACTACAGTTTTTTTAAGGATTTTACTTTATTTATTTGAGAGAGAGAGAGAGCACAAGAGAGGGTAAGGTCAGAGGGAGAAGCAGACTCCCCACCGAGCAGGGAGCCCGATGCGGGACTCCATCCCGGGACGCCGGGACCATGACCCAAGCTGAAGGCAGTCGTTTACCAATTGAGCCACCCAGGCACCCACTACAGTTTTTAAATATCTTTAATACTTAGTAATATTTCTCTCTCATCTTTCTCTTTATGTATTCACTTGGCTGTGGCATTGGTTTAAAACACAGGCTTTAGAGTCCGAGCTCCTGGCGTGTAATCCTGTCCTCACTTGTTCTGTATTCTTAACTGTCCTGTGCTTCTATGTCTCCACTAGAATAAATGAGAATAATAATGGCATATTATCATAAGTTTATCAGAATTAAGTGATTAATATAAGTTCTCAGTGTGCGAAGACTGACACGAGTGCCCTATAATCACGAAATATTTTTTACTTAATAGCAACAACAGAAGCAATAAACAGTGGGTATCTTCAAAGGCCTAACAGAAAATAACTGTCATCCTAGAATAGCATGTCTACCAAAGCTATTCTTCAAGAGTAAGGTTGTGATTCAACTATACTTCAATAAAAAAAGTGAAAATAAAGAATTTTTTTTTAAAGTAGGGTTGAAACAAAGACATCTTCAGATAAATAAAAACCAAAAGACTTCAACTAAAGGAATCTTTCAAGGGTATATTTCAGGAAGAAAGAAAATAATCCTGCAAAAAGTCTATGATAAAATAAAACAGTAAAATATAATAACAAGGAATTTTTATCCATATAAAATATTAAGGGAATATAGGCCTGTCAGAGTGAGGAAGTTGGGAAGATTTTTCCCCAAACAGCAACAGCAGAGCAGAACAAATCCTTCAAAACAACCATTTCAGGGCTCTGGAAATCAACTAAAGGCAAAAGGGGCAAAAATTTAAAAGTAAAATGTGGGAGTAAGGTCAAATCTTGAAAGGAACATAACATTTTTATGCTCCTTATATATATGATGCCATTCTAGTAAACTCTTTAGTTAGCTTTATTAAAAATCACTAAAATGTTTTTAAGAATGGGCAAAAAAGCATTTCCCTGGTTAGAAATTACTGCTTTTCTTTTACCACCTTAGCAAAGAAGCAAACTTTGTGGTAGCAACTGATTACCCCAAACACAAATATCAGTCGATAATCATCTGGTGCTTGTAATGGCTCCTTCCCTACTTCTCTGGTTTCCACACAGGCCCTTAGAAAGTAAAGGCTGCACGCTTTTAGACAGTGTCCTCATACAGTTTGCTCCTGATGGGTCATGTACTGATGGTCTCGCAACACTAGACGATCTGTCATTATGTTCAGAAGCAGCAGAACCTGTGGTTTCAGTACGTGAAGACGAATCAGAGCCTTCTCAGTTCTATTCCCGGATCTACTACTTACTTGGGTCCTGCGGTTTTGGACTTGTTACAATTTCTCTGCGGTTAAAATGAAATCCCCACAATATGGTTTGCCTTCAGTGTTTAGGACACAATGTGGTCAGGCTACAGTTTTATAATATTTTCTAAGTAAAATCTAGGAAGAGCCAGCCATAGGGAGTAAAATGCTACACTAGATACTTTATCATTTACGAAAGTTTATTTTAGAATTATCCCCTGAAGAATATTGTGTACCTTTTTTAATTTCGTGACTTTTCTCTACCTGGTAGTTAACTCTGATTTGAATCTTAAAGATTTAGAGAGAGGCATCCTGGATTCATTTTGTGATACAGCATCCTGCATCATATAATAAAAGAAAACCATGTAGGAGATATTTTGTTTCACGTTGAACCAACCTTGTCACTATGAAATTATAAGTAGAGGAACACAAGGAAGTTAGCCAATTCAATTCTACATAACTATGAAAAGAACCTACTATTTTATGATCAAAATATCACATAAAATAGTGGGTGTAAATGGTTTTAAAAGTTAACAGAAACACCACCCATAAAATTAACCTGTGAAAACTGCAAATTTTCTCTTGTGGCATTGTTAAATCACAGAAAACCTCATTATAGTGACTAATCACCACATCTAGCAGTTAGTGAGTGCCACGCATTGCGCTCCACTCTTTACATGGATTATGTCATTTAAATTCTCTCATCAACCCAAAGAAGAAGGTAGTTATTACCCATTTTACAGATGAAGAAACTTAAGCTCAGAGAGATTAAGGGCTATAGCTGAGTGCACTATTGCTAATAAGTGGTAGGGTCTGGACTGAACCGCAGGGCCCAGGGTTTTAACTACTATATATACCGGCTCCCACAGAGCACCAATGTCATGATCAAGTCAACGAAGTGAACAGTATATTTACAAATAAAAGGACTGCAGTGATAAAATAAAGGAGTTATCGTTTTATAAAACTAGCAAGACAGCGTTTGTATGTATTCAATAATCTAGGTATTGTCATTATAGAAAGTATATAAACAGATATTGGTGAAAACAATTAGTCTTTCTTTGATTATAAACTATTAAGAATTCACTGTAACCAGGTCAACCAAACACATTTTGATTTTCCCCAAGAGATACGGTAAAATGTCGTTCTTTTAGGATTTACTGCATACATGGCACTGGGTAGTAGTTAAGATCCAGAGCACTTTAGTTCTGATGGGTACCTCAAAGATAATTTGTTACAAATTACTCATTTTTAATAATGTAATTGAGGTCTGAGGGTGCTCAAAGAATTAAGTAGCAACAGGACACATGGATCTGGTACTTAAAATGCTTACAGTCTCACTGGGAAGACAAAGGATATAAGCAAAAATTTAAAGGTTCAGGTTAAAAGGAAAATCAGGAGTATAAAAGAGACCACTATGGGACTTGGGGAAGACAACATGAATTAGAGGAGGCTTCAGTTGGGCCCTTGGCTAGGATTCAAATGAGGGAAAGAGCCGGGAGGGGAATAAAATCACAGAGGCCTCAAAGTTTGTGCTGGAGGACATGGAGGATATTAGTTTGAGGAACTTCAGAAGATCAGTACTGGTTGCCAAGTTTCAGATTATGAATATTCTAGAATTCTAGGATAAGTAATTTGAAGTTCACTGAGGTTCCCTCTGGCCAAGAACCACCCAAGTGTAATTCTTCCTTGTAGGTAAGAACTAAGAACAGAAAATTGTTCACTCCCGTGTTAGCTCACTGTACTAGGGCTCTACTTCCTACTACCTTACTTTTGTATCATTGTGTAACATTTAGATATTCCTCTCATTTTTCTTATCACCCCACCTATTATATTTTGGCGACACCTCTTAATTATTCTCCATGAGTGTGGAGATGATAGATTCAGCGGTAATCATCTATTCGTTCATTCTTTTCCCTCTACAATCTTCTCCTTATCAAGTTCACTGATTCTTAGGGATTCATTCATCCGTCTTCAGACAAATGACTTCTAAATCTCTGTCTCTGTTGCTGATCTTTCAAAGAAGCTCCAACTCTCTGTTGTCAAAATGCCAGTAAAAAAGACAGAGAAATGTTATATTATGGATCTTTTTTTCTTTAAATGAGAAATAAATATTTAAGATAATGTTTTTATATATTGTCAACCATTCTTTGTAATGGATTTCTGTAAAATTTTCTATAGCATCAAAAAAAAATTACAACTCTTTTATATCAAGGACAACCAAGAATCACAAACAAAACTGAGTCATTTTGTTTAGGTGTCAACTGCTTCCCCCCCAAAAAAAGCAGTTTGTGAGACTGTGAGTTCCTTAAAATTCAACAAATTCCAAAGCTGCATTTATAACTTAAATTTCCACTTAGTATATTTTACTGAAAAGCATTTTAAAAGTTACTTCTTGCCTTCAAAATCAGTACACTCTTTTCCTTTACGGTTTTAATTTAATATGTATATATAAAGCTCCTAAAAATTCTAAACTTTTTCCTTACAAAACTTACTATCCAAACTTTCCCTATTTCTATCATTGGCACCACCAATGTCAAAGCACTATAAGCATTTTCTTTTTTTTTTTTAATTTTTTTTTATTAACATAATGTATTATTTGTTTCAGGGGTACAGGTCTGTGATTCATCAGTCTTACACAATTCACAGCACTCACCATAGCACATACCCTCCCCAATGTCCATCACCCAGCCACCCCATCCCTCCCACCCCCCACCACTCCAGCAACCCCTCAGTTTGTTTCCTGAGATTAAGAGTCTCATGGTTTCTCTCCCCCTGCAGACATCAAAAAAAATAAATAAATAAAATAAAAAATAAAAATGAAATCTTGCCGTTTGCAACGACGTGGATGGAACTAGAGGGTATTATGCTAAGCAAAATGAAACAAGACGAAACCGGAGGAGCATTTTCTATTTTGCCTTTCACCTCACATCCCAGTGGTCAAGTTCTGTTATGCATTCTTCCTTCTTTCATATTAATTGTTATGCTTTCTCTTCTAAGTGCCTCAATTCAAGGTCAGGCTCTTTGGACCACATGATTGCAACAATACTACAATCTCCTGATTAGTCTCCTTGCTTTTATTTTCTTTCCCACTGCAATCACTTACATACTAAAAAAAATTTTGTCATGGTATTTTAATAGGTACTATGTGATGAGATCTTGTCCAACCTTATCTCTGCTATTCTCAGAAAGAAATCTTATCTTTCCTTCTTTCCCTTATTTATTCATTTATCAAGTAACATACCAAGTGCCAACTAGGGGTCAGGAATTACCCTAAGTGCTGTTGACACATTCCTGCCCTCACAGAGTTCATAATCTTGTGGAGGATACAGTAAATAGGAGATTACAATGCAGTGTGATAAGAGCTGTAATAGAGGAAATTTAAGGCACCATCTAGAATTAAGGGGATTAGGAGAGGCTTTCTAGAGGAAGCTAGAGTCTTAAGGATTAGTAGGAACTTGCCAAGTTAAAGAGAAAGAGGAAGAATTTGGGAGGCAGAGAGAACATACTCAAAGGTCCAGAGTTAAATAAATCAACATCATATTCCAGGAACTGAAGTAAACTAAGTATGATTGAATCACAGTGTTTAGAGGGAAAGAGACAAGAATTAAGGCTACAGAGGTAAACAGGGCCAGATTACGCAGGGCCTCTCACTGGTATTAGGAGGTTTACACTTGACCCTAAGAGTGGGACGTTAAATCGGGAGTGTGACATGATAGTTTCCACTTTAGACCCACGGTGTGTGATCAGGGTTAAGAATGGATACCAGAGGGGCAGGACTTGAGCAAGAAGCTTACTTAGGAGGCTACTGCAAAAACCCAGCCCTGCACCTGGAAACGAGAATGAGGGCAGGAACAAATAGATGGATTTGAGAAACATTCATGACACAGAATAACAATATCAAGTGTAGAGAAGCAGATGATGAGAAAAAAAGAAATCAAGAATGAATTCCAAGTTTATAGCTTGGGCAACTTGGTAAAGGATGGATTATGTTTAAAAAAAAAAAAAAAAAAAAAAGGAAACCTCAGGAGAAGCAGGTTTGATAAGGACGATTTTGAGTCCAGCTTTGGGTAAGCCGCGTTTGAGCAACCACAGACATATGTAAGCAAAGGAAGTTGTCAGGAGATATTAAGATGTATGACTTTGGTATTTTAGAGTCTGAACAGCTGCAGGGGAAGATTAGGCCCATGATAATGGCCATGAGTGTGTATATTAAGTGATGTAGCACTAAAGGCCATTAGAAATGAAGATCTTAAGAAAGAGAAAGGCCAACATACAAGAAAGGTCATTGACATGAAAGTTAAAGGGAGCTGAGAACAAGACTTTGAAAATGGGCAAGAACGGGGGAGAGTAGTTAAGAAACTGGGAGAAGACTTTAAAAAAAAAAAAAGAAACTGGGAGAAGATACACAGATGATAAGCTACTTGACATAAACCTCAAAAAGCATGTGGGGGAGAGGGGTTACCTAAGGACGGAGGGCTGATAGTCTGAAAGGGACAGAGGAGAGAAGCCACTGATCTCATCTCCCAACCCTAAAATGTTGTGGGGACCAATAAGCATCACTGTTTGAACGCACTACATGAACAGTGGAAGTCTTAAATGGGAGCCATGTTGCCATGAAGCAAGATGGGAAAGGGAACATCCAGTCAGGAAGTGAGGATATAAGGGAGCCTTTTATTAGCAAGACAGTGGAAAGGTTTGAGAGGGAGGGGTGTGTTGGGAGTGTTGGTTCAGTGGACATGAAACACAAAGCGTGAAGTATGGAAGAGCATCAAGTATGTGAAAGAGGATATGGAACTAGACAAATGACATGTTACTTTTACATTGTAACAATTTACATTTTAACAGGAAACCGATTATAATGATGACATGAAGCAAGATTTTCTAAGAATTATGTCTAGAGGCCATCTAATGGATTGCAAAGGTGGAGTGTGGAGAGCTGGGTATCCGGGAAGGGGCAGGTTGCATCCCGGTCTCTCCAGTTTGAGGCAGCACCCATACAGGCTGAAATGCTCAGGGCAATTTTGGCTCTAAAGACCGATCTGTGCTTCTGCATACCACTGCATTGTGACCTTCCACTTCTAGCCTGCATCATTTCTCTTGGCCAGAATGCCTTCACAGAAACTTAGAAAATGTTTTTATAAACTCCATCTGCAGATTTAACATAGAGAATTAAAGGTCTCCTCAAATGCAGGTTTCAGTAAATACCTTATCCCCAACCTCAATCATGTCATTTACTTCTGCAGTTTGAATCACTAAATCTGTCTATGTCTCCTTCTCAATTTAGTCTAAATCAAACTGTTTATTTCTAAAAGCCAGCAACTTCCACAAAACACTAGGGATCAAGTTTTGAGCAGCAAGAGAATTGTATGTTATTTTGCTGCAGGTGATTAGCGTCATAAGATTTTCAAACTAGAAAGATCCTTAGACACCATTTAGCAACAAGTAATGCCCAGGAATGCTGATTAACACCCAAGATCATGGGAACAGACATAGCAGTGAGTAGTGCCCCTAAGAGAAAGACAGAAAAGTCAAATACTTGGTATTAGGATGCTAGTAGATAGTAAAATCCACTAAAAATCTAGTAAATCTACTATAACCAGTTGACTGTTTCAATGTTCTATCTTGTAGGTAATGGATTTGAACAAATATTTTGTAAAATAAGAACTAGATCCAAATACTGACTTGGGGGGCGCCTGGGTGGCTCAGTCAGTTGAGCGTCTGCCTTCGGCTCTGGTCATGATCCCAGGGTCCTGGGATCAAGCCCCACGTTGGGCTCTCTGCTCAGCAGGGAACCTCCTTCTCCCTCTCCCTCTACCTGCCACTCCCCCTGCTTGTGCTCTCTCTCTCTGTCAAATAATAAAATCTTAAAAAAAAAAAAACACCAAATGCTAACTTGGATCAATATCCTCATTCTTATTATTCCCAAGAATCAATATCAGCCTCAAAGGGTTTTTCTTAAAATGTCATCATTGTGATATTTAAAAGAATTGCTATAGGTTCTAAAGATAATTTTTAAAGAGGCATTCCAAAAGTATTGTGAACATTAACAGTACTTATTTACAGAGTTCCAGGGTATTACTTTGGAAAGAGATAATACTCATTCAGATTTAGCTTTGCTTTAAAAAAAAAAAAATCCATCACATTATTCTATAATGAAACCTCAAAATCAAAGTAAAAATGAAAGACAGACTGCATGTGTAACTACTTAAAATAAAAACATTGAGAGATGATATACATTCTTGTGCCACTGAATAACAGAAATCTATATTCATCTAATATAGATTTAGATCTAATAATCATATTATTCAAGACAAATCTGAGAACTGTACATTTAGAAATAGCCGAAGGCACAAATCCAATGTAAATTACAAATCTGGCCTTTTTGGCACAATCATCAGGACTAATGTCAAAGTTTGAACACTAACCATCTTCCGTAACTAGAGGCCACCTACCAATAATGTGTCCTGAAGTTATGCCTATTTATAATTCCACGTTAGTGGTATCTCTTATGGGAGTATTATTGCCTAATAACAATAAAAATACCAGAATATCATGTTCCCTGCTTTATTAATAAGCTCTTTTCTTCCCTGGGGGCCTTAAGAACTAAGCTATTATATGCTCCAGGGGTACTGAAGGTCTTTTAAACCCAAACTGGTTTAAAACTATTTCTTTTGGCAACTGTATGGGTACATTTACCTGCATGTCAATGTTTCTCCTTTAAAATACCTTAATAAATTGGTTGAAGTGATTTGATCCAACATACTATTTGAATTCTATTGTAGAATCCCTACTTAATTTTGAATAATTCTTAGGAACAAAATATAATCTAGTGCTAAGAATTGTTTTAACTTCATTTTGCATTAAACCATTTTTAAATGACCGTGATACTTTTTTGAATTAACAAGTACACTTATATTTCAGTCTAAATTTTCAAGAATGCAACTCTGTCTCTGACAAACTGACATATTTCCAAAATCTGATTAACAAAGATATCTTTGTGTTAGGAGGGTAATTTTGGATAGTTTACCGAGTTTACTACCACAGGGGTGTGTGGAAGTATAATTTAAGATTTGTAAACTACTAATTTTATTCTGGTATCACTGGGAAATATAAGCCAAGACAAGTAATTTCTGTGCCTAAAATAATACTTATTGAAAGGAACCCTTAAAATGAAGTTAATAATCCAATGGGTTTAGAACTTAACTACCAGGATTTCAGTTCTGCCTTTTCACTTATAAACTGAATCTTTCAAGTCAAATTCTCAGTCTTTCCACTACCCTTCTGAGAACTTCTTTGGCAATTCTAAATCTATAAAAAGAACTGGAAAAATATACTCAACAGAGGTCAAATTAACAACCCAGTCCACCTAATTGTATGTAAAATACTCAGTTTTTGAAAAAATTTGACTCTGTTACCAATCTGATTTGTGAAAGTGAGAAAATAAAAGTCTGATAATTTTGTTCTCACTTATTTCGTCTTTTTGATATGAGCCATCCTGACAGGTGTGAGGTGATAGCTCATTGTGGTTTTGATTTGCATTTCCCTGATGATGAGTGATGTTGAGCATCTTTCTATAGTCTGTTGGCCATCTGTAGGTCTTCTTTGGAAAAATGTTTATTCAGGTCTCTGCCCATTTTTTAATAGAACTGTTTGCTTTTTTGGCATTGAGTTGTATAAGTTCTTTATATATTTTGGATATTAACCCCTTCTCAAGTATATCATTTGCAAATATCTCCTCCCATTCAGTAGGTTGCCATTTTGTTTAGAAGATGGTTTCCTTTGCTGTACAAAAAAAAATTTTTTTTATTATTATTTTGGTGTAGTCCAACAGTTTTTCTTTTGTTTCCCTTGCCTCAGGAGACATATGCTGTTAAGGCCAATGTCCAAGAGATTATAGCCTATGTTTTCTTTTAGGAGTTTTATGGTATCAAGTCTCACATTTAGGTCTTTAATCCATTTTTTAAAAGGTTTTATTTATTAGAGAGAGAGAGAGAGCACACGTGTGTGCGCACGCATGAGCTGGGAGAGGGGGAGAAGGAGAGAGAAAAGCACACTCCTCACTGAGCATGGAGCCCAGAGCCCAACATGGGGCTCGATCCCAGGACCCTGAGATCATGACCTGAGCCGAAGGCAGATGCTTAACCAACTGAGCCACCCAGGCACCAGGTCTTTAATCCATTTTGAATTAATTTTTGGGTATGGTGTAAGAAAGTGATCTAGTTTTCCCAGTACTATTGAGTAAAAAGACTATCTTCCCCCATTGCATATTCTTGCCTCCTTTGTCATAGATTAACTGACCATACATGTGTGGGTTCATTTCTGGCTCCCTATTCTGTTCCACTGATTTATGTGTCTGTATTGGTGCCAGTACCATACTGTTTTGATTACTATCGTTTTGTAGTATTTCCTGAGATCTGGGATTGTGATACTTGGTTGGTTCTTCTTTTTCAAGTGTGCTTTGCCTCAAAAAACTTTTTAACAAAGGATTTCAGTGAAATGGTAGTTTCCTGCAATGTATTATTTTCTTTGGATCTATAAATAGGATGCCTGCATGTGAATAACTTTTAGATATGCACCTATTGTTTCACTACTAAATACCTATTTGAAAGAATATTTTAATCATAGAGAAAACCATTAGAGAATAATATTAACTAACATCCGTGTGCTCCCTACACAATTTTGTGAGATGCTGACATTATGCCGTATTTATTTCAGACCAAAAACAGGGCCACGCATCACTTGAAACCCCTTCTGCCCCTCCGTGATCCCACTTCCCTCAGGTAACCATCCTCTTAAATTTGATGCTTATCATTCCCATACAAGCTATACTTTTACTACAAATGTATGCTACCCAAAAGCAAACCTGACATTGTTCTTAAGCTTTATATACATGAATAAACTGTATATGCATCTGATGGGTGTTGAATGGTATCTCATTCTTATGAAATGACAGCGGAGAGCCACTATTAACAGCTCGGGGTGAGTGGATTGAACTGTTTCCTTATGCAATTTTTCCCTCAATCCGGTAATTCTTAGATACATTCATGTGGACATATGAAGCACTAGCTCATTCCATTTTTATGTGCTGTACATTACTGTACGCTCTATATACAGCACAATTTATCAATTCTCCTGTTGATGGGGCATTTAAAATACTTTCCGTTTTTCACTACTTAGAAACAATGCTGCTCTGAACATTTCTTTTTTATTATGTTATGTTAATCACCATGCTGCTCTGAACATTTCTGAGCATGGCTCCTTACGAACGAGTTTCTCTGGGTGCAAATGCCACACAGTAGGTTATGATATTCCTAACTATACTGCCCAAGTGTTTTATGAGTTTGCGCTCCTGAAAGCAGCGTACGTATTCACCCGCCCACAGTCTTCACGCATTTGGCACTGTCAGATTTAAACATCTCTGCCAGGCTACGGAGGTGATATGGTACTTGGTATCCATGCAATGGCTGTGCGGTGCTGGGCAGCTAAGGAAAGAGGCTGCTTAGATTGCCCTTCTAGAAAGAACTTGCCTAAAGGTGCAGCTAGACAGCTGCCTCCACCACAGTGGTTTAAGATCGGAGATACAGCATTCCATCCACAGCCACACTCTTCCCAGGGGCTCCCCAGTCAATTACTGAGCACAGCAGTAATACTAGGGCCAGGTCATTTATACTCAAGGTGAACTCATCTAACAAGCAATTTTGGCTCTGGAGTGCCCTATGAGGTTGACTGAGACTTTGTCAGACATATATTACAGTCCGAGGTGCTCTCTGCCCAATTCTGCTTCCCAGATGTGCATTATGGTCTGAAGGCTTTTTTCCTGCCTAATCCTCCCTCCTCGTTAATGTGTCACAGGCATTACCCCTAAAACACTTCTCACACTTCAACACCATCTCAGGAACTGCTTCACGGAAAATACAAACCAATATAATGGGTAGATTAGAGCTCAAGCCTTTACTGAATCAAACTGCTTCTTATTACCTCTAGAAATTGGGCAGGTTATTACTCTGTATCTCGGTTTCATCTCTGAAATGGGAATAATAACAGTACCTGCCTTACAGCTTTGAGGGAATTAAATTAATAAAAGCCCCTGGAACAACCTCAGGCACATAATAAGCACTCAGTAGGTATCAGTTTTTATTTGTCCAATGTGATTTCCTTATTTATCACAAGAGCTGTGATTAAGCTTGAGGATATGTGAAACCATAATTGAGTAAACAATGACCTGGGAATATTTATGGGTCCTTTCCTTGGATATGTGTGTGTACTGAGGTAAGTATTATAACATGTTGGTAAAGATAGGGCAATCTCAAATAAAATACTCCATGATAAATAGTTCCAATTGGATTATTGTTGTCAATGATAAATCTATATTCTTTTTTTTAAAGATTTATTTATTTATTTGAGAGATAGAGAGAGACAGATATAGTGAGAGAGAGCACGAGTGGGGAGGAGAGGGAGAAGCAGGCTCCCCGCTGAGCAAGAAGCCCGATGCGGGACATGATCCCAGGACTCTGGGATCATGACCTGGGCTAAAGGCAGTGGCTTAACCGACTGAGCCACCCAGGCACCCCAATAAATCTATATTCTAAAACGTGTTCCTCTACCATTTGTGTTTTGATTTTTTTTGCTCATAATAAATTACATATACAGATAACATTAAGGAATGCTAACTATAACACTTAAGAAATATTCTTGGGAGGTTTTGATTAAATGCCTTTTCTATCACAAACTACAGTATACATTAGGATTTATAGTCTACAAATATTGAGACTGTTCTATTAGTTTCCTTTAGGGGTGATATTAAGAATCAGTCAAATAATATTATAAAAGTTTCCTAAGATAATGCAGAAGTCAGAGCTAGTATTCTTTTTTAAATCGATTTTTTTCCCTGAAATTATTTTCTCAGTAACGTCCACCAGTTCCCCTCTTCTTTTAATCAATAATTTTTCTAAAATCTAGAGTAATTATAGCCCCAAATTAATCTATCTATGCAGAAAGATTAAGAGCTCAGCAACTAATGCATTCTTCCTATACTCTTGTCCTCAGAGACCAGGTTAATAAGAATTTGGAAAAGAATTAAGTCTTTAAGAATGACCCAGTCAAACACTTACTGTAATCAGATTCTATTCCCTATCTTCAGTTTTAAAACTAGGGAGTTTGGCCAAATATAAACTTCTAGAATAAGTAGAGTCTTATAAAAATAAAAGTCTTCATTAATTTTATGAAATGTTATTTTCTGTCCCATTCCAAAATTCTATATTTCTCCATAGCAAGAAAAATAACCTCTGTATTATTCCAAAACCCCATATGAAATATATACCCCGAGGTCTGGGCCTACAGACCTCTGTAATGCATTTGTGAAAATAGATCATATATCCCATTCTTCAATCCACCCAATGGAAAAAATACCAGGATAGTATATCAGAAAATAGTGCTGAAGCAAGTGGTGGAAAGAGAAAAAGATTTGTACTATCTTACCAGTAAAATGAGTGATATTATCATCCTTCAATTGATTTGCATAATAAATTTCTATTGGGTTTTCTAAGACATAAATTATTAAAATATATTTATTATCAGACTGTATCTGCTTTTACATACTATAATTTAGCTCATCTTCTTCATTACCACTTTCATTTCTTTTTTAGTCATTAGCTAAACTTCAGAACAGATCAGGGTCCAGGTTTCTGGGTAAATGAGCAATGATAAAAATCCCTCTTCTCTCTAAACCATCCCCCCAAAAAATTTAAAAAAAAAGCTTAATCTTTATATGCAGGACACCCTATTTAATCATTAAACTTTCCTCTGAGTAAAGTGATCACAACTTTGTTTAGTGATTAGAAACATCTAAGAAACTGGATTTTCAGAACCATGTGCTACAGCAATGTTAACTGGGATTTTACAAAAATAGCAATCCTTGAGCAAATGATTTTGAGAAACACTAGACAAAACAAAACAAAACAGGTCTCCTTTACCCAAGCATTTGAGTTCTCAGAACTCTAAAATACTATTGTGAACTGATAATCTCTGAGAAGAGGCTACATAATATGTAAAAAAGAGTGGAAAACAATGCTGAAAGACCAAGCATGTGTAACTGTTAAGATAGGGTTAAGAAAGCCCTTAAGTTGTTCAAATAGTTTATAATAAAGATAAAAATCTATGAGAGATAATTATTATTTTATACTGGTAAAGAGAATAAGGATGTCATTTTTTGAAGGAGAAAATTTTTAGTCAAAATGAGGTATATGTATCATTAAAGACAAAAATTGACTTAATTTCAAAGGAAGAGAAATTTGTGGCTGAGCTAAGAAGTAAAAAGTAAGTCTAACAGGGGACCCCTACACAAAATTTCAGGAAAGGACTTTCCACTTTCTGGTAATACAAAATAAGAACATCTCAAGAAGAAATGGGCTTGCAATTTGAGAATATTCTTATCTTGGGATTATTTATTGATATAGCTCTCTTTTCAAAGCTAGATTTATTAAACAGTAAGAAACTTCACAAAGTTCCACAAAACTCAAGAGGGATCAAAATTTTAAAAGTAAATCAAATACAGTTTATAGACATGGTTTCACGAATTCACCAGGTTTTCTGTTCTGTGGGCTGGTCCTATCAGTTAACAAGAGAAGTGCCCAGCAGCTGAGCAGGGGAATGTGGCTACAACTAAGTGATGCAGAGGCTGCAACTGGTTTAGTAAAAGCTGGCAAAGCTTACATCATAAGCATAGGTGGAGTAATGAAATCCCCACTCTTCTTTCTCATATGAGCTGTATTAGTCACTTTGTTTTCCCATAAGCTGATAACAACAACATTTTGTGGATTCTGTGGTATCTGGAAAAAAGGGGAAGGTTTATATTTTCAAATCCCCAGTTAAGAAGGAATTTTTCAATAGAGGAGATTACAGATTTGGAGTGATGCTGGTTGTAAGCAAAATATCAACTATGGGACATTCCAAATTCTTCACATACCAAGCAATGTAAAGACAATATGAAGATTATGACTTCAAGGAAAAGTTTTCAACTTCATAATCTGAATGTAAGACAGTAGGGACAACATTTAAAAATGGGCACATCATTAAACCAACTCATCAGGGTAGGCTAAAGGACCTTAAAGATATGAAGTATCCCTGATAGTCCACCACCAAATAAATAAATAAACAAATCCACAAAATCTCCTTTGAAACCATGGCATAGCAAATTCTTAACACTGTCATGAATCCTAACAAAGAGAAGGATTTTTTTCCTGAAACATAATATGCAACCTTACACTTCACATTGCTGTGTGTTAAATTTTAAAAGGTTCCAATTTCAAGTGTTATAGAAGATAATCTGTGTTTAACACCCTTTAATTGTATCCCAGCAGAATATTCTAGGCCTTAACACAGAAGTGTGTGACAGATTTCTAAAAACCATCTGAAATAGGTTAGAAAGTGAAACAAAGGATATCAGGATTAAAGTTGGGGAGATTTCTATATTATGCTTTCAAATAATCCTATGGTTCTGTCTCATGGAAGCTGTGCTTTGTTCCGTTTTGGGGTAACTGGAAATGCAGTCAACTGCTTACTCTGCCTGGCTCCCTAAATCTGAGGATTAGATTCACACAACTAAAGCCAAGGTGAAGCTTTCCTTTAAAACTGAGGACATATGTATCATGTATTTACAAAATGAGTCTCTACTGATTTAGCATGCATATACTAAGCATATCTATAGCTATATGCAAATAAGTTTTTATATATATTTTATATTTCTATAGTTCTATATATCTAGATTTTATATTCATATTTATCTGTTTATAGAATTAATCTTTACATGTAGATTAATTCTATATACCTAGATTTTATATTCATATTTATTTATCTGTTTATAGAATTAATCTTTCCATGTAGATTAGTTCTATAAAAGCAACTAATAGCTCCTTGGAATAAAGCAAAAGCTGCAATATTAGTTTCTAAAATGAGAACTGCAAGTGACCTCTTTTAAGAAGATACACAAAATAAGAAGGTTTTAATATTCCCAAGAGCAAATCTTCTGCAAAACTCCAGTTCAATATAAACAGTGACTACACATATTACAGAGAAATGCTATTTTCTCCAGCTTGGATTCACAAGAGGCTTGGTTTAAAGACGGCTTTCCAAGTTTTCCACTATTAGCAATTTTTACAAAATATTTAAAAAGTTATAAAACAATCAAACGTCTCAACTCAAAACATATTTTCAACAAAAAAACCCCCTAAAAGTTAAGCCTTTTCCTGTGACCAAAAACAACATTCCATGACTGCAAACAAGTTTTTCTTCTATGGCAAAGTATTTTTTATCTAAAAAAAAGACAGAGGGTGGTTTTCCCTTAAGCTCTTTAAATATAATTATACTAATAGATGCAGATGATTGATTTTAGGGTGCCAAATCAGGTAAAATCACTACCATTTTTGAAAGGAGATTCTGTCTGCCAACAACAAGAATGTATTTCATGTTATGTGTTAAGAAATGAGTTACATGACACCATCTCTGCTGCTTCAGTTAAGTCTTATTCTGCTGAGGCCCGCCTCCCCCCCTTTTTTTTTTCAAGTTTTTATTTCAATTCCAGCTAGTTAACATACAGTGTAATATTAGTTTCAGGTGTACAATATAGTGATTCTGCCAAGCCTTTTAACTGTCCCCACAAGTATGCCTTTATGACCTTATTTAGTTAAGTGCCTGTTAACCCCTTAG
The DNA here is from genome assembly GCF_029215605.1 of Mirounga angustirostris. Classification (NCBI taxonomy): domain Eukaryota; kingdom Metazoa; phylum Chordata; class Mammalia; order Carnivora; family Phocidae; genus Mirounga; species Mirounga angustirostris. Next base: position 71,574,582 of record NW_026991716.1, read on the forward strand.
GTCAAGTACACTATTTTTATAATGAAAAAAAGTTGAGTATTAAATTGCCATTTTTAAATCCCTACCTTGCTTGATTCACTTCTGTGTTGGACCCTGTTAGTTCCTCTTTCCTGAAACTCATCATTTAGCCTCACTGCTACCTTTCCAGCATATGGCTCCTTCCCTCTGCCAGGCTAATACCCAATAATCTGCTAACACTAAAATATGGAAAGGGAGAATATAAAATTATTTTACACTTACTACCTGACTTTTTAATTTCTATTCTCCTACAGTACTGATAGGTGTACATATCCATGGTTATGTTAAAAAGAAGAATGGATGGAAAGTACATTTTTATTAATTTCTTGATTGTAAAAAGTTCTATCTCTAATAACAAATTACAACAGGAGAAGAGACTAATAAGCTATACTTCTCTAGTTCTATGATAAACTGTTAAAGATTTTTAGACTGAATTCCAGTACATTAAGTCTTAAGACAGCCATCTGTTTTGAAATAAACTTAATCCCACCTCAAAGAAATACTTAAGAGAGGAATCATAGCATTCCTTTATAAGAAAATACAGCAATAAACATTCTCTCAAATGTAACTCTTAATATAGTTTGTGAACTCCATAATTAAGCAAGCCACTTAGATATCCATTATAATGTCTTTTATGAACAGAACACTTATATTCTCATATTTACTCACTCTAAGAGACAAGATGTGTAATGCCAACCACTTACTACCCACTTTTTTTGTAGTGTGTGAAATTCAATGGCTTTTGAATCTGAGCTCTCAGCCCCTACTTTACTCAGAATCAAGCCAACAATTCTACATTCTCAGGAAATGCACCTGAAAACCAATGCTCACAGTACCCACCACAAGTACGATGGCTCTGGGTCATGGATAATCACAGGTCATGGAAGGTCAGAGGTTTAGTTGGGCGTGTGGCAGGACAGTTAGAACACTATGGAGTTTAAGGTAATACTACATGGGGAAAGGATTCATACAGGATGTGCTAAGGCAAGGTCAACAGTTTGCACTGTCAAACTAAAACTGAGAACAAAAATAAAATTTGTAATTCAACTCCGTGTGCTGCAAAGGGTCCTCATCTTCTTGGACCTCCTGCCATCTGCATCCCAGACTTCTGATTCTAGGGTCAAGGTTTCTGGTCTAACAGGAAGAAAGCTTGGAAGTTAACATTACAGTCATCACAACAAGAAAAATGCTGAACAAACTCAAAATTATTACAACTCTTCGTAGACAATCATGCTGCCCACAAAACTGGAGAGACAAACGGGCAAATACAGATAATCATAGTTTACTGGGAGCAGGAGGCCAGGAGCAACCCTGCCACTGGGGCCAATGCTTTGAACTCTAATTCATGGATTGCTGGCCACCCAGTGAAGACTAACTCAAGAGTTAAAAATTCGCAGAGGGCTCACTCTTGGCGGGGGCGGGGGGGGCGGGCCCTCACAGTTTTATCCTCCAGGAACTTTACCAGGTTCTCATGGTGAAGATCAGAGAAAAATTCCCTTATGCTTACAGCAGAAGGAAGGCAAAAGTAACCATTTTGAAATACTCCCAAAGTTTCTGTTCTCCTTTAAAAAAAAAAAAAAAAGGCCCCGCTAGCCTTCAAAATGGGGGAAACGGTATACCCATCTTAGGCTCACTAAAGATTGAGACCTAAACATAGGACTGGAGCATCCTCCCCTCCCCCCACATCTTATTAACATGTCAACAGGGCTCCAGTGTAACAGGAGATTACAGGTAAAAGAACTATAAGCCTCAGACTCTATTTAAGAAGGATGTAGGAAAATCCAAAGACAGCAAGGGAGACAAAAACAAGGACACTGAGAAAATTTTGCCTCTAACACCACAGCTACAGCAGACTATAACCAACCTAACTCCTAGCCAGAGAACGAAACCCTTACACCAAAGGCCTGTCTACCTTACTTAGTTCCTTTTACACTGTACATCATACCCAGCTTTCAACAAAAAATTACAAGGCATGCTAAAATACAGTCTGAAAAGGCAAAGCAAGCATCAGAACTAGATTCATATATGAGAGAGATTTTGGAATAATCAGACCAGGAATTTAAAATAACCTATGATGAACATGCTAAAAGATCCAGTAGAAAAAGTGGACGACATGCAAGAATATATGGGTAATGTAGGACAGAAATGGAAATTCTAAGAGAATCAAAAAGAAATCCTAAAAATCAAAATCGCAGTAACAGAAATAAATATTGCATTTGATGGGCTCATTAGTAAACTAGATACAGGAGGAAAAAATTAGTGAACTCAAAGATATGTCAATAGAAACTTCTAAAACTAAAATGCAAAGAGAGAAAAAGAATAGGATAGTCAAGAACTGTGGGACAAAAGGTATAATGTATGCCCCTAATGTGTATACCAAAAGGAGAAGAAAGAAAGGAACAGAAGAAATATTTGAAGTAATAATGCTAAGAATTTTACAAAATTAATGACACATGCCAAACCAAAGATCTAGGAAACTCAGAGAATACTAAGCAGGATAAATACCCTACCGCCCCACCAAAAAAATCTATAGGTATATCTTAGGTATAACATATTCAAACTGCAGAAAATCAAAGATGAAGAGAAAACTATGAAATAAACCTGAGGGGAAAAAACACCTTACCTACAGAAGAAGAAAGTTAACGATACATCAGACTTCTCCTCAGAAGCCATGTAATCAAGAAGAAAGTAGAGTGAAATATTTAAAATGTTAAAAAACCCACCATCTAGAATTCTGTATCCAGCAAAATTATCCTTCAAAAGTAAAGGAGAAATAAAGACTTTCTCAGACAAATTAAAATTGAAGAAATTTGGGCCAGTAAACCTGCCTTGCAAGCAATATTAAAAGAAGTTCCTCAGAGAGAAGGAAAATGATGTAGGTCAAAAACTCAGAACTACATAAAGAAAGGAAGAACATTACCTTTTCTGTCTTAATTGATCTAATAGATAACAGTTTGTTCAAAATAATTATGGTAATAATGTATTTGGTGATTATGGTTTATGGACAAGTGAGATGAGTAACAGCAATGTTAGAAGGGATAGCAGGAAGGAATTGGGAATATTGTATTATAACATACCTAAGAGTGTCCATGAAGTGATATAGTGTTATTTGAAAGTGGACTTGCATTAGTTGTAAATGTATATTACAAACTCTGGGGCAACCACTATAAGGTTTTTTGTTTTTGTTTTTTTAAAGTATCAGTGATACACTACTGCAGAAGAGAAAATGAATCTAGGGTCAGAACTTCTTTCTTCTTATACTAATTAACTCCTTGGCCTGCCCTTACTTACAGTATCTGTTACATGGGTCTTTTGGAGCTCTGTGTACTTCAAGTTTTGGATCCTCCAATTGCTCTATTTTCTGTTCATGTTTCAGCAAGATGGTGAACACATTAAGGAAACAAACGAAAAAAGCTGCACACAATAATGAAAGATCCAACAACCACACTGACTAAACACGTGGAAGTTTGGCAGAATTCTATAGCCTTTGCCTCCCCATGAACATATAATTGGGTATTCATTGATTATAACAGAACTCTGTACAGATGTGTCTAATAATACTAGTAGTAAAAATATATCTCTATCTACAGTGTCCAGAACACAACCTGGCATATAGCATACACTCAATATTTATTGAATGAATAAATGAACTGATGTTAAAAAGAAGAATATTTGATACCTGCTGAGGAGCAACAAAAATTTTTTTGAATGTTATTTGTCAGCTTGTTTTAACATCCATCTTACAAATAAGATGAAGTCTCCCATATTGGTTTGTATTTCTGAAGTCTAACTTTACACAAGTATTTAAGAGTATGCCTGGGAAAGATCTTACATCTGGCATATTAAAAGGTGGTGAGACCAGGTGTCTAAGTCTTTAAACATAAAAACATTCACTTGTGAAAAAATACTTTGAAAGCTTTCCAGATATGTTTGCACATTTAGGCAGCCTTTCTCCATGATTAAAGCCAATTTCATGGAAATTCAATATAACTTTTCAAAATATCTAGGCATGATGGTGAATCAAAATGTACAAAGTGAGTAAAATCTGCCCCTACTTTTAATTTCATGTGGTTTGGCACTTAAGAAAAAGAACAGTTAATACTATTCTTTCTACAAAGCCAGAAGAGACAAGTGAAATAGGTCTTCTCTGACAACTCATCTCCCCCACATTATTTATTAGGTACACTATATTCTCTTACAGCACCCTACACACATTTCCACTGGAGGCTTATTAAAAATGTCTATTTATTTATCTCTCTCCCCATTTACACTGAGTTCCTTAAGAGCATTTAGCAAAATGAATGCTTGGCACATAAAGATGCTCAATGTGTTTGTTCAATGAATATATAATTCAAAGTACCCTAAACATTTTCTTCAACTAAGTTTACAGGGATCATTGGTATGACTGGGGAATAGCTCTAGAAGACTAGGCTAATTTCTTGGTTTACTGGTCAATAATGTTTTTATTTTTGTTGTTCCCCTTGCCCTATCATTTATTTGTTTTCCCTTAGATCAATATAGCATACCCAAAGGGAAAGTATAACTTAGACAGCTATAAAAATTATTGGTATGACTGTGAACCCACACCAAAGTGCACTTTCACATTATGTCCTGTTCAATTACAACACGCTCTTTTCCTGCATACAGAATTATATTGCTAAAAATCGGTGAAACTATCAAATTAAAATGGCTATCTTTCTATTTGAAAAGATGTCTGGGAAAATTTTTTACCTCTGCAGGCCAGCATTTACAATTTCAGACAATGACTTCCATCCTCACTGAAAAATAACACATAGCTGTAAACCAACATCTAATGGCAACCAATGCACATCAGAGGTATAAGGTGATTCCAAAGTAAAACACGACTTTTCAGTTTTCTTTTTCAGTTTTTACAAAAAAAAAAAACCCACATGAATTCTTATCAAAGTGACATGTCAATAAACATCAATCTAAATTGAGATAAAATTTAGGAACAAAAGCCAAAACAATGTGATGACTTCCAGAGCATTAGCTGGATGAAATCTGTTTGTAAGGCAGAATATAATTTCAGAAGAAATCTATTTACTCTGTGTTTACAATTTAATATGCATAATTATGGAATATAATTGCTTGTTTTGTCTTTTCTTGACATGAGAATGAAAGAATAGAAACGGGAGTGGAATAGATTATAAAACTAACACAACAACCTTAACAACTGTAGTATAACAGATATTTAAAGTTCAATCTTACTATATGATAGGGACTATTCAAAACCAAGCAGATTGGGCGCCTGGGTGGCTCAGTTGGTTGGGCGACTACCTTCGGCTCAGGTCATGATCCTGGAGTCCCTGGATCGAGTCCCGCATCGGGTTCCCTGCTCGGCAGGGAGTCTGCTTCTCCCTCTGACCCTCCCCACCTCATGTGCTCTCTCTCATTCTCTCTCTCTCAAATAAATAAATAAAATCTTAAAAAAAAAAAAACAAAAAAAACCCAAGCAGATTGGTTTTCTCAATTTTGTTCTTTTACTTGCAACAAAAAGCATGAATACTTTAATTCTAGTTAACAACCAGATAAATCTTTTTTTCCCTTTTTTAAAATTTAGATTCAGTTAGCCAACATATAGTACATCATTAGTTTCAGGTGTAGAGTTCAATAATTCATCATTATGTATAACACCCAGTGCTCATCCCATCATGTGCCCTCCTTATGCCCATCACCCAGTTACCTCGTCCCCCCGCCACCTCCCCTCCAGCAACCCTGTGTGTTTCCTACAGTTAAGAGTCTCTGATGATTTGTCTCCCTCTCTGATGATTTCCCATTCAGTTTTCCCTCCCTTCCCCCATGCTCCTCTGCGCTGTTTCTTATATTCCACATATGAGTTAAACTGTATGATAATTGTCTTTGTCTGATTAACTTATTTTGCTCAGCGTAATACCCTCCAGTTCCAACCATGTCAATGTAAATGGTAAATATTCATCCTTTCTGATGGCTGATGGCTGAGTAATATTCCATTGTGTATGTGTGTATGTATACTTATATATATCTCACATCTTCTTTATCCATTCAGACCAGATAAATCTTAATGTGAAATATTTTGACATCAGAGATAAATTGAATGCACTCAACAAATATTTCCTGAGTGACTCCTAGCAGTCAGGCTCTGGGGATATAGCAGTGAGCAAAACAGACAGAAATCCTTGCCCTCACAGAGTATATATATCGCATTTGTGGGAGATAGACAACAAATAATAATTATCTAACATGTTATGAGGTGATAATTAGCACAGAGAAAAACAAAACAGAGAAGGGAGACAAAGAAAGCCAGCCAGCATGAGAGGTGCTATTTAAGAGAGAATAATGCAGGGAAGGCTTCACTGAAGTGATAAATGAGGAAAGACCTGAAGGAAAGGAGGGAAAGAGAGAGAAAGGCACGCAGGTTCAAGAGAACAGTAAGGGCAAAGACCCCGAGGTGTAAATACACCTGAAGTGTACAAGAAACAGTAAGATTTGGAATGCCCATTGAATGAAACTTCCACTGAATTCACATAGATTTCCTATTTGTTCATAACTCAAAAACCACAAAACATCATCACACTGTTTTGTTTGTTTAGAGAATTATAACATTTAGGGAAAGAGAGAAATTTATAGTTTTCAACAAAATTACCTAGTTTTCCATACTGCTTTTTCACAGTTGTTAGGGTACTGCTTATCTTCACGGCTACCTGTTTAAAATTCAGCCAAAAGCTTACAATTGTTGTCATTTCTCTCTTCACCATTATACCAAAAGCTGCATTTATAAGATGTCTGTCCTACAGATGCCATGTCATTTGCATGTGACATATCTGGATAACACTCCTTTAGATCAGAAAGGAATGTCATGCAATGATTAAGAGCACGGGCTCTAGAGCCAGACTGTCTGGATATGAATCTCAGCCCAGTCACTTTCTGGTTGGTTGGGTAGATATTGAAATTTACTTAATCTCTTTGTGTCTCTGTTTCTTATCAGAAAAAAAGTGGGGATAAATTGTAAGAGTCTCATAGGGCTGTTTTGAGGATTAAGAGAATGTAAAAACACTTAGAGCCTGGTATATGCCTTTAAAATGTGCTAGGTGTTGTGGTTATTTTTACTGTTATTAATACTGATGGAAGACAGCTGGGTTTTGTTTTTGTTTTTTCAACTGTCATAACAAACTAAGAAAGAATTACTCAATTTTTCATCTTGTTTCTCTTGATGGCAACAATAAAAATCGTTCTTTAACTTTTTAGGATTCAAATGCATGATAAGATTTGAATGCATATGCATCTGTCTCTTTAAAGAGCTATTTTTATTTATTTATTTATTTATTTATTTATTTATTTATTTTAAAGATTTTATTTATTTATTTGACACAGAGAGACAGCGAGAGAGGCAACACAAGCAGGGGGAGGGCGAGAGGGAGAAGCAGGCTTCCCGCGGAGCAGGGAGCCCAATATGGGGCTCGATCCCAGGACCCTGGGATCACGACCTGAGCCGAAGGCAGACGCTTAAAGACTGAGCCACCCAGGCGCCCCTAAAGAGCTATTTTTAAATGTCAAGAAAATGAACAATACATTCAAATCAGGTCACCTTCTGATAATTTCTAAGTCAGAAGAAAATATGACTTTTAATACCTAATATTTATGAGTGCTCAGCAGAGCGTAGAAGGTATACTTAAATTCTTTTTATTTTATAGCATTTAGGAGAAAAATATAATCAACTGATAAACAGAGGAGCAGGGAAACTATTCCAAGGATCTTTAGTCCTTACAAAGTATAAAATATTTCTGGAAAATATATATTTATATTAAAAGCTTCCTTATAGGGGCACCTGGATGGCTCAGTCATTGAGCGTCTGCCTTCGGCTCGGGTCATGGTCCCGGGGTCCTGGGATCAAGCCCCGCATCAGGCTCCCTGCTCAGTGGGAAGCCTGCTTCTCCCTCTCCCACTCCCCCTGCTTGTGTTCCCTCTCTCACTGCTTCTGTCTCTGTCCAAATAAATAAAATCTTTAAAATAAATAAATAAATAAAAGCTTCCTTATAGCCTCGGGTATTCTTTGTCTATAAATACCCCATGTGAAATACTAATTTCCCCACATTCTTCTCCCCAGCCTTTGGCAACCGACTTTCTACTTCCTTTTTTTTTTCTTTTCTTTTAGAGAGAGAGAAAGAGAGAGCTCATGAAGTGGGGAGTGGCAGAGGGAGACAGAGAATCTTAAGCAGGCTTCACACCCAGCCAGAGCCCAAGCAGGGGCTCAATCTCACAACCCTGAGATCATGACCTGTGCTGAAATCCAGAGTCCGATGCTTAACTGACGGAGCCACCCAGGCATCCCAGCAACTACCTTTCTACTTTCTATTCCTATGATTTTGACTAACTTAGATACTTCACATAAATATACTCATACACTAACAATTTCTTACAGGCAGGATTTTATTTAAGTATGTTTTACTAAAACTGCAGATTCAGTGCCTAGCATTTTAACCTAAACTGAATGGAAATGATTTTTCCAGGTAAATCAACCACATGTACATGTGGGATGGGGCAAGGGAGTCAATGGGAGGGGGAAAGAGAGGTCAAACTATATCTGCTCCTGGGCCAGTTGTTTCACTCCATTTGCCCTCATTCTAGGGTAACTCCTCAATATCTCTTTTGACAAATTCCTATTTCTAAATAACATCTCCCCCATACAAATTCTCCAGGATCACATTTAACACAAACACCACTAAGATGAACTAAACATTTTAATTCTTCTCGTGCATTTACTTGTAGCATCTCTATTCTCTGTGCACACATGAAATTTACAATAATTGTAAATTCCACTGTGCAGAGACTACAGTCTGAGTAATCCAAATATTACAGTAATCCAGAGTTTAATTAATAAAACCAAAAAAGGTTAAAATTATTAGTCATTACATCTTTAACTGTTTGTAACTGAAAAACAACATAAATGCTTGCTGATTACATCATACGTTAAGTATGCATCACACATAAAGCTAACCTCTCATTTCCTATGTAAAAATCCTATTACCTTGAAATAAATAATACTAAAGTTTGCATTGAACAAATACACAATCACTCTATGTTTCACTCATTAATGAAAAATTATTAGTTTTACAATACAAAGCCATATTTCCTTCTAGAATTCAGAATCAGTTTCAAATAATCATCCAATATACATTCTCTTAGGGTTATATAGTCTTCAGAGATGACATCTCTGACATTTTGACATTCCAGAACAGAAGATTTTACCTCAGCCCTCTTTCGACAACCATCTGTTGAGCATCTATTATTTGTTATGATAGGTGTTCTAAAGGAAAAGAAAAAAGACCCAATCCTTGACTTCTGGTATCTTCGACTTAGTGCCAACTCAGGTGAAGAAATGTAATTAAATTCAGTGTGATACATGCTATTATAGTGTATCCATGCTCAGGAACCATATAGGAAGCTTCTTTAACCTAGACTGGGATAGTCTAGACATTTAAGCTGAGTTATGAAAGAAAAGCAAGAATTAAATAAGCAGAAACAGTGGGGCAAGAAGCAGTATGTACATAGAGGTGTGACAGACAGCGACATGCACAGGTAATTAAAATTGGTTCTTTTTTTCCTTTTAAAGATTTATTTTAGAAAGAGAGAGAGTGCAAATGAGGAGTTGAGTAGGGGCAGAGGGAGAAGGAGAGAATCTCAAGCAGACTCCCCACTGAGCGCAGAGCCCTACGCAGGCCTTGATCTCATGACTCTTAAATCATGACCTGAAGTGAAAGCAAGTCTGGTGCTTAAGCAACTGAGCCACCCGGGCGCCCCAAAACTGGTTCTTCATAAGTGGTGCAAAGAATACGTGGTAAGAAAGGAAGGTGAAGGGCGCCTGGGTGGCTCAGTTGGTTGAGCGACTGCCTTCGGCTCAGGTCATGATCCTGGAGTCCCGGGATCGAGTCCCGCATCGGGCTCCCTGCTCAGCGGGGGGTCTGCTTCTCCCTCTGACCCTTTTCCCGCTCATGCTGTCTCTCATTCTCTCTCTCTCAAATAAATAAATAAAATCTTTAAAAAAAAAAATTAAAAAAAAAAAAAAAAGAAAGGAAGGTGAAGTGCATGGGCCAGATCAGAAAGGGATTTATACGTAGAAGATGAAAACAGTTAATACAAAAGTAAAGATAAGTTCATGAAAACTTATTAATATAGCACAAAAGACAACGAGAAGTTACTGAAGGGTTCTGAGATGGTGATAAATGTCTAGGGAAGTTGGGTATGGCTACGCAAATGGAGTCATGATATGGATCAGGGACGTAACAGAGGAACTGTCTAGATGGATTTAGTAATGATCTGTTCTTGAGGTAAATGCACAGGAAAACATTGGCGGGGTCATAGAAGATACTCAAGAAGAAAAAATTACTTCAATTTGCTTTGGGATATAATCACATGATACAGATATAGATGTTTGAAAGATAGAGAAAGAAAGAGAGAAAAGACTGGTCTACTTGATTGGCATAAATGGTTTATATAGCCCAAGTCTCATTTTAATTCTTTGCAAAGTTAATTCAATAGATTTTAGTATCTTTGTATCATTTTTATTGTATTTACTTTTATTTTCTATTATAAGCCTACTTTGAAGATGACTATAAATTACTATGTAGCATATGGAATATAATGCAAGGCAAATAAAAACTTTTTGTGAAATATTTTCTCTTGAATTCATCACCTTGCCATCTGTCTCTTGTTGAGCTCCTAATGAAATAAACTTTGAATTGCAAGGGAAAGCTAAAGTTTATGTAAAACAAAATAGTTTAAAATGCTGAGTGAGAAGCTTATTCCTCTGAGTCAAGCATAATTATATAATGTGATGATCAAACATTTCCAACTGACTCATAATGACAACAATGATCAATGAACTGCTGAATTTTATGATACAGATCAATCCTGAACACTGAAGGAAAATACAGCTTTTTTAATACTTTCCTAGAATTCTAAAGTTCATTTCATTTCAGAGAATATTTAGTTCTAATCCATCCTCCACTTAAGGCAGAAATCTTCATATATTAAGCATATCTCCCCACATACTTAGAGTGACAGAGAGGTCACAAATAATATTAACAATAAAAACAACAAAGAATAACAACTAGTGAGTGATTTTTATGTGCAAGCATTGTAGTAAGTACTTTTACATACATTATTTTGGGATAATTCCAACTATTAAGTGTTCCATCTAATATTAAACCAAATTTGCCAGCCTATAACTTTTAGCTAAATAATTGGCCTTAATCATGCTTCCTAGGGAAAAAATTATAATTATTATGTATAGCACTTAATAAAAGTAATTTTGGGTTTTTTAATGTTTTATCTCAATCATCACACCAACCCTGTGAAGTAGGTGCTGTTACTATTTTTCACACTTTTCAAAAGAAACTAAGCCATAGGGAAGGTTAAAACTTTCCCAAGGTTGCAAATGTAGTAGTTGATGGAGCCAAGGATTGATTTCAAAGCCCAGGTTTTACTTACCACTTGCCCCTGAGACATGGTCTGTGTAGGCTGGCAAAACCAGTTTTCTAAACTTCCTGAGCTGAGTCAGACCTCAAACCACTGAAGTAAAAAAGTCATGCCATGAAGCCTCTAAAGAAATGGGTTACGAACCTATCCAGGCAATACCACTCCAACATGTGCTCAGTATGACTGAACCTTTTTTCCATTCAAATTTCTACACATCTCAATCTAACCATATTGGTTGTTGCTTGTTTTATTTTCTGTTTACAGATGTGGTGATCGTTACCATGAATACTATAGGATATGGTATGATTTTGACTGAAGATGTAAAAAAAAAAAAAATGGGTCACCATCTGTGAATGCCAAAAAGAAAAACAGTCTTATGACTTAATCCCTACATCACAGTTAAATCAAAATCATGGCATGCTGTGTCAATTCTGGCTTCTTTTACAGTTTGTGAAATAAAAACAACAGTCGATGGAAAACTGACTTAGCCAGAAAGTGATCATCTTGGCAATATGAATGATTATTTTGTTTTTAACTCTTGATTATAGCAAATTTTATACAAATTTTGTTACAGCTTTAAATGACAGAACTTTTAAATCTATTAGCTTAAAAAAATATTTACCACCAACTTACATTAAATGTAGTTGCTTTATGTAACATACCAACCTCAGTACTTATCTCCACCCCTCAAGGGATAACCTGTTCATGAGGCCTGGGAAAATCAGGTATTCACCCCTCACCATGTCCTACAGTTCTCCCTTCCACATAAAAATGATGCTAGTAACTCATCAAAAGTAAAGTATGATTAAAATTTAATTTTCTAGTAATGGTGAAAGATTTGTGCCAATGCACTCACACTCTCTTGTGTGGCCTCCCTTTGAGTAGTACAATTCAACAAAGATTTATTGCGTATCTATTCTGTGCCAGGCATTGATGTAGGAACCTGTTCATAAAGAGAACTAGATTCCTGTCCTTGGGGTGCATATATTCTAGTGGCTGAGACACACAATAAGCAGCAAATGCAATAAATGCTAAATTATATAAAGTCATATAATAAGAAAAAATAGAGCAAAGCAAGAGTATCAGGAGAGCCAGGGATGGGTAGAAAGTGGGGCAGAGTTCAGTATTATCTGGGGTAATCAGGATAAGTCTAGAAAAGTATAAGATTTCAACAAATACTGAAAAAGATTAGGTTGTTAACAAGTCAATTTCTGGGGGAAGAATATTTCAGACAGAGGGAAGAGCGAGAACAAATATTCTAAGTGGGGAACCTGGCTCAGGAGGTCCATAACTGCAAAGGCAGTGCAGACAAGATGGCTGGGAAAGGAGGTCAGGAGCGGGGGCACCAAGGACCAGGTTTTACTCGCTGAAATGCACTGCTTTATCAACAATAAGGTTAGGTCAACACAGGGTATTAATTGCAAATTATTTTCACATCTCCTACTGAAGAAAAAAGTCCCCTTAATTTCTGACCTTACCCCAAACCAACTTTCCAACTTTGCTTCTGTAACAATTATTTTCCTTTCAGCATCTTTAATCCCCATTAATGAAACTACATCTTGTTCAAATATTGTTATACTATTCCCCCCATCAAACTGGCCACACAGATAATCTTTAAAAATAAAAACTAAACTGCTTTCATAAGCACAATCCTGCTTTATCTTTGCTTATAAATACATTTAAATTAAGGAGGGGAAGAAAAGATTACAATAAAGGATCTTATTTTGACCCATAAAGCATTGCTGCTGATGGTGGTTTTTTGTTTCTGTTTGTTTGGTTTTGTTTTGCTTTTGTTTTTAATCTACGAGCACAAATAAGGAAATCTACACTGAGTCTCCTTTTTAAATATTACCAATGACCAGATATATTCCTTCTTATTTTCCAATTTATTACACACGGTAATACACATGGAAAACTGTAAGAAACACAAGCTTTTAAGGAATTAGCCTGCTTTACCTGGCTAGATAAAAGTCAAGAGAATAAAGAAGAGAGACAAAGAAGAAGCAGGATACACAGACTTTGTCAAACGATCATCTTTAATAAATAGATCTTTAATAAATTAATAAATAAATAAAATAAATAAATCTTTAATAAATATAATTTACCTTTAATAAACTCAGATAAAATATTTAGGGATTCTACTATATAGACCTTGATGTCATTCAAAAAGAAAAAGTAATGTGTCTGTTGGCCATCTGTATGTCTTCTTTGGAAAAATGTCTATTCATGTTGTCTGCCCATTTTTTAACTGGATTATTTGTTTTCTTGGTGTTCACTTTTATAAATTCTCTATATATTTTGGATACTAACCCTTTATCAGATATATCATTTGCAAATATCTTCTCCCATTCCATAGGTTGCCTTTCGTTTTGTTGATTGTTTCTTTTGCAGAAGCTGGAAGTTCCTCAAAGAGTTAAAAATAGAACTACCCTATGACCGAGCAATTGGACTACTAGGTATTTACCCAAAGAATATAAAAATACTGATTCCAAGGGATACATGCACTCCAATGTTTATAGCAGCATTATCAACCATAGCAAAATTATGGAAAAATATCCATCGATTGATGAATGGATAAAGAAGATGTGGTATATATACACAATGGAATATTACTCAGCCATAAAAAAGAATGAAATCTTGCCATTTGCAAAGATGTGGATAGAACTATAGAGTAGTATGCTAAGTGAAAAAAGTTCAGTCAGAGAAAGACAAATATCGTATCATTTCACTCTTATGTGGAATTCAAGAAATAAAACAGATGGACACAGGGGGGAAAAAAGAAAGTCAATCCAGGAAACAGACTCTTAACTACAGAGAACAAACTGATGGTTACTGGAGGGGATGTGAACAGGAAGATGGGTTAAATAGGTGATGTGGATTAAGGAGGGATTAAGGAGGGCACTTGTGATGAGCATGGTGTTACACATAAGTGCTAAATTACTAAATTCTACACCTGAAACTAATATTACACTGTATGTTAACTAACTGGAATTTAAATAAAAACTTGAAAAAAAAAAACAGTAATGATGGATGCAAAAGAAATTTATTGAAATATTTTTCTTCTTTAGAAAAACTTCAAAATCTAAAGCATAAATGTATCTATGCAATCAAAACTCAAATCTTCAGTTTACACAGGCAGAATTACTTTATTTGGAAAATTGTGTGTTTGTCTAGCTTACATTAGTGAACCACCTTTCCTTTATAAATTTGTCACTGTAGTTTCATGGAAGTCGGATTCAACGTTTAAGGCATGCTTTTTCAAAAGCAGTTATTTTATACCCAGTATGTGATAGAGTATATTGTGGAATACTCTGAAGAACAGTAACCCCTTGATAATAAAGTTCTTTTTCTGACACAATTCATACTCTAGTAAGGAAAATAGGGCACAGTGGAATAATACACTCATAAGACTGAAACAGAATAAAATCAGAAATTAATGCAACTAGAATTAATAATTTGAATAAAAATGATTAGGCAAAGAAAGCACCTAAAAGGAAAAAATTGTAAACCATGTTCAGCAAGATATAGTAAATCTGACTTGTTCCTCCAAGTCAATTGGCGCCTCTAATGGTGGGCCAGGATAAAGGCAAAGATGCAAAACTAACAAAATATCCACCTTAAATCTTTGAAGAAATATAAATCTATGTACATACTCTTACACACATACCCATAAGGCATACCTGCAGATTTCTAATTCTTATATGACCTACTAACTTCAGTCACTTGAAAAAAGTTGAGAGTGAGATATAAATATAGAATTTTTTAAATAAATTTTTCTCTTTCTTTTTTGGGGGGGGTGGAGAGAGTGCAAATGTGGGGGAGGGGAGGGACAGAGGGAGAAGGAGAGAGAGAATCCCAACCAATCCCCCTCTAACATGGAGGTTCAATCTCACAGCCCTACAATCATGACCTGAGCCGAAATTAAGAGTCAGACACTTAACCGACTGATCCACCCAGGCACCCCTAGAAATATAATTTTTAAGAAAAATATGGCTTTGGTTAAATCGTCAATCTGATCTTTGTATGGAAAAGTGGAAAAAAACTCTGAGTCATAAATTTGATTTGAGTCATGTTCCTTGGTAAGTAACATGGTTGCTGATTTTTCTCATATTGACATTCTTTCCATTTGATTTTTTTTTTTTCAGATGGTTTACATCACCTTTGGACCACAGAGAAAAATAGCAGATGGTGTCCCACAGAGTCATATGTTTTCATTAAATGTCTTATGAATACCAAAGTAAATTATGCTGATTAAAATGACGGGTGGAATCCAAAAGGCCTCACAGATTTATAGATAAAATCATCTAAGTTATAAATATATCCATTTAACTAAAAACAGTATCAGACATAAAAGGCAATGATTGGAACAGGTGGAAGAAGGCAGCATAGAAAGTTAGCCATGGAATTCACTGCAGCAGAAATGGCAGAAAGACAAACAATAGGAATGTTAAGGCCAAAAATTTAGTATAGAATGGTGAAGAAACTATTAAATTGCAACCTTGTGTAAGGGTGAAGAGCACATAAACTTATATTTCTGATGACTTCTTTAAAAAGAGAGAATATTATCAATAATAATAAAAATAAATTTAGTAAAACTGGCCATGATAATCAGGGGCTATGTATCTTATTCCTTTGAAATCTGAGATATGACCTCCAAGAACTTTGACCAAATTAATACCTTCTTGAATAGTGTGAATGACATACAGAGGCTTTATTTTAATACTGAATGAGTGAAAAAAAAAAAAAGCATCACTTTAGGAAAACACCATCATCATACACTACAGTATATGGCAGATGGTATGGTTTCAGACTAAGATTATTTCTCTTAAATATTACTTGACAGATCATACTAAAATTTGTGATGGCAGCTAAGGCTGGGGAAGGTCATCTAAATATTATAATAATCATCTCTGTGGCCATTCCTAGTGCTTCCAATTAACTTTTAATTTTGATCATTTAAAGTAAAAAAGGGGAAACAATTTAAAAATAGAGATCTTGCTGAACACTTATTTCTTTCATTAAAAAATTTAATACTAGCTTTTTAAAAACTCACTTGAGGTACAGCTATTTTTCTCATTTAGTTAATAATCATCAATTAAACAGAGAATTTTAGGCAGCAGAGCTGAAGCAGTCATTACTTGTCTTATTAACATTCAGGGGCAACTGATTCAAGAAAAAGAGGCTACTATATTGGGGGGTGTAAAAATGTAAAGTTTGGGAATATGTTCAAATTTAATGTTTTATCAATTTACTGTTTTATCAACCATTATAAACAAGGATGTTATATGCAAACCTCACAATAATCACAAAGCAAAAACTTATAATAAATATATAAGATAAAATGACAAAGAAGTCTGAACATAACAATAAAGAAAGCCATCAAATAAGGAAAAAGAGAAGTAATAGAGAAGAACAACAAAAACAGCCAGAAAACAACAAATTGGAAATAAGTAAATACCTAGCAATAATTACTTTAAATAAAAGTGGACTAAATTCTCCAAATCAAAAGACAGAGGGGCCCAATAAATGAGAAAACAAGATGCATCCATATGCTGCCTACAAGGAACTAACTTCAGAAGTAAGGATACACACAGACTGAAAGTGAAGGGAGAGAGATAGATATTCCATGCAAATGGAAATAAAAATAAAGCTGGTGTAGCTGTACTCATATCAGACAAAACAGACTTAAACAATGTAATAAAAGACAAGAAGAACATTACATAATGATATAGGGGTCAATCCAGCAAGAAGATACAACATTTATAAATACATATGCATCCAATATAGGAGCATCAAAATATATACAGCAAATACTAACAAACCTAAAGGAAGAAATTGACAGCAATACAATAATAGTCAGGAATTTTAACATCCCACTTACATCACTGGAGAGATCACCCAAACAATAAATCAGTAAGGAAACAATGGCCTTAAATGACACATTAGACCAGATGAACTTCATAGATATATCAAGAATATTCCATTTGAAAGCAAGAAAAAACACATTTTTCTGAAGTGCTCACGGAACATTCTCCAGGGTAGATCATATGTAAGGTCACAAAACAAGTCTCAATAAATTCAAGAAGACTGCAATTATATCAAGCATCTTTTCTGACTACAATGGTGTGAACTAAAAATCAATTACAAGTAAGGAGAAAACTGAAAAAAGTATATGCGAAGATTAAACAACATGCTACTGAAAAACCAATGGGCCATGAAAGAAATCAAACGAGAAAACAGAAAGAGCTAGAGACAAATGAAAACAGAAACACAACATACCAAAATCTAGGGGATGCAGCAAAAGCAGTTGCAAGAAGAAAGTTCATAGTGATAAAGGTTTACCTAAAGAAACAAGAAAACTCTCAAATAAATAATTAACTTCATGCTTAAAGGAACTAGCAAAAGAACAAATGAAGCCTACCTAAGGTTAGGAGAGGGAACAAAATACTAAAGATCAGAACAGAAATAAATGAAATAGAGACCAAAAATTCAATAAAAATGATCAATGAAACTAAGAACTGATTCTCTGAAAAGATAAACAATACTGACAAAACTTTAGCTAGACAAATCAAGAAAAAAAAGGGGGGCTCACATAAAATTAGAAATGAAAAAGCAATTACATAAATACAAAGGATTACAAGAGACTACAACAATTATACAACAAATTGGACAAACTAGAAGAAATGGCTAAATTTCTAGAAACATACAATTTTTCAAGACTGAATCATGAAGAAATATAAAATCTGAATAGACTAATTTCTAGTAAGAAGACTGAATCAGTAATCAGAAACTTCCCAACAAAGAAAAGCCCAGGATCAGTTTCACTGGTTAATTCTATCAAATACTCAAAAAAGATTTAATACCGATCCTTCTCAAACTCTTCCAAAAAATTGAAGAGAAGTAAACACTTCAAAACTCATTTTACAAGGCCATCATTACCCTGAAGCCAAAACCAGATAAGGACACCACAGAAAAAGGGAAATTACAGGCAATATTCTTGATGATCATAGAGGCAAAAATTGTCAACAAATATTAGCAAACCAAATTCAACAAAACATTAAAAGGATTATACAGCATGATCAAATGGGATTTATTCCAAGGATGCAAAATGGTTCAACATCTGCAAATCAATGTGACATACCATATTAACAAAATGAAGAATAAAAATCATATGATCATCTCCATAGATGCAGAAAAAGCACTTGGCAAAATTCAACATCTAATTATGATAAATATTCTCAACAAAATGTGTATAGAAAGAACATACCTCAACGTAATAAAGGCTATATATGACAAACACACAATGAACACATACTCAATGGCAAAAGGCTGAAAGCTTTTCCTCTTAAGACCAGGGACAAGATAAGGATGCCCATTCTCACCACTTACACTCAACATAGTATTGGAAAGTTCTAGCCACAGCAATCAGACAAGAAAAAAACTAAAAGGTATACAAATTGGAAAGGAATGAAGTAAAACCATCTCTATTTGTAGATGCCATAATACTATATGCAGAAAACTATGAAGTCTTCACCAAAAAACTGTTGTAGGATACAAAACTGTTATAGGATATAAAACTGATATACAGAAATCTATGGTGCTTATATACAATACTAACAAACTACCAGAGGAGAAATTAAGAAAACAATCTCATTTAAAATTGCATCTTAAAAAATCCAGTAATAAATTTAACCAAGGAAATGAAAGACCTGTACATTGAAGACTATAAGACACCGATGAAAGAAACTGAAAAAGAAGGGGGAAAAAAACTAAATTGAAGAAGAGACAAATAAATTGAAAGATATTCCATGCTCATGAACAGGAAGAAATAATTTTCTACTCTGAAAACTATAGAACACTTATGAAAGAAATTGAGTAAGTACACAAAGAAATGGAAGAACATTCCATGCTCATTGATAGCAAGAACAAATATTGTTAAAATGTCTATACTACCCAAAGCAGTCTAAACATTTAATGCAATCCCTATCAAAATGATACCAGTATTTTGCACAGAGCTGGAGCAAACAATTCTAAAATTTGTATGGAACAAGAAAAGACCCTGAAGAGCCAAAGTAATGTTGACAAAGAAAACCAAAGCTGGAGACATCACAATTCTGGACTTCAAGCTGTAGTACAAAGCTGTAATCATCAAAACAGTATGGTACTGGTACAAAAACAGACACACAGATCAATGGAACAGAACAGAGAACCCAGAAATGGACCCTCAACTCTATGGTCAACTAATCTTTGACAAAGCAGGAAAGAATATCCAATGAAAAAGGTTATCTCTTCAACAAACAGTGTTGGGAAAATTGGACAGCCACATGCAGAAGAATGAAACTGGACCACTTTCTTACATCATACACAAAAATAAATTCAAAATGGATGAAGGACCTAAATGTGAGAAAGGAAGCCATGAAAATCCTAGAGGAAAACACAGGCAGCAACCTCTGTGATCCTGGCCACAGCAACTTCTTGCTAGACATGTCTCCAGAGGCAAGGGAAACAAAAGCAAAAATGAACTATTGGGACTTCATCAAGATAAAAAACTTTTGCACAGCAAAGGAAACAATCAGCAAAACTAAAAGGCAACCTATGGAATGGGAGAAGATAGTTGCAAATGACATATCAGATAAAGGGCTAGTATCTAAGATCTATAAAGAACTCATCAAACTCAACACCCAAAGAACAAAAAATCCAGTCAAAAAATGGGCAAAAGACATGAACAGACATTTCTCAGAAGACATCCAAATGGCTGACAGACATGAAAAAAAAGCTCAACGTTACTTGGCATCAGGGAAATACAAATCAAAACCACAGTGAGATACCACCTCACGCCAGTCAGAATGGTTAAAATTAACAACTCAGGAATCAACAGATGTTGGCAAGGATGCAGAGAAAGGGGAATCCTCTTACACTGTTGGTGGGAATGCAAGCTGGTGCAGCTACTCTGGAAAACAGTATGGAGGTTCCTCAAAAAGTTAAAAATAGAACTACCCTATGATCTGGCAATTGCACTGCTAGGTATTTATCCAGAGGATACAAAAATAGTGATTCGAAGGGGCACATGCCCCACAGTGTTTATAACAGCAATATCCACAATTACCAAAATATGGAAAGAGCCCAGATGTCCATTGACAGGTGAATGGATAAAGAAGATGTAGTATATATACATAATGGAATATTACTCAGCCATCAAAAGGAATGAAATCTTGCCATTTGCAACAACGTGGATGAACTAGAGTGTATTATGCTAAGTGAAAAAAGTCAGAGAAAGACAAATACCATATTTCACTCACATGTGGAATTTAAGAAATAAAATGTCCATAATACCCAAGGCAATTTACAGACTCAATGCAACCCCTATTAAAATTCCAATGGCATCTATCAAAGAACTAAAACAAATAATTCTAAAATTTGTTTAGAAACACAAGAAATCCCAAATAAGCAAAGCAATCTTGAGAAATAACAACAATGCTGGAGGTATCACATGCCCTGATTTCAAACTATACTAAAATGTGGTACTGGCATAAAAACTGAAATACAGATCAATAGAACAGAATTGAGAGCCCAGAAATAAATGCACACTTATACAGACAATTTATGGCAAAGGAACAAAGAATATAAAATAAAGCATAATCTCTTCAATCAGGGGTGCTGGGAAGACTAGACAGCCACGTGCCAAAAAAAAAAAAAGAAAGAAAGAAAAGAAATGAAACTAGAACACTATTACACAAAATACATAAAAATTAACTCAAAATGGATGAAAGACTTGAATGTAAGACCTGAAACTATAAAATTCCTAGAAGACATAGGCAGTAAACCTCTTGACAATGGTCTTAGAAATCTGTTTCTGGATCTGACTCCAAAGGTAAGGGAAACAAAAGTCAAAATAAATAATTGGGATTATATCAAACTAAAAAGCTTCTGCACAGTGAAAGAAACCACCATAAAAACAAAAAGTCAACCTACTGAATGAGAGAAGAAATTTGCAAATCATAAATCTGATAAGAGATTAATATCCAAAATAAACAAAGAATTCATACAGTCCACAATAAAAAAAACTCAAACAACCTGATTAAGAAATAGGCAGAAGATCTGAATCGACATTTTTCCAAAGATGACATACAGACGGCAAACAGATACCATGAAAAGATGTTCAAAAATCACTAATCATCTGGGAAATGCAAATCAAAACCACAATGAGATATCACCTCACACCTGTTAGAATGACTATCACCAAAAAAAATGACAAGTCTTGGAGAAGATGTGGAAAATGCGGAATGTAAATTGCTGCAGCCACTATGGAAAAGAGTATAGATTCCTCAAAAAATTAAGAATACATCTATGATATGACCTAGCTATTCCACTTATGGATATTTATCCAAAGAATATGAAAACACTAATTTGAAAAAATATATTTACTCCTATGATCACTGCACATTATTTATAATAGCCAAGATATGGAAGCAACCCAAGTGCCCATTGACAGATGAATGGATAAAGAAGATGTGGTGTATGTACACAATGGAATATTACTCAGCTGTAAAAAGAATGAGATCTTGCCATCTGTGAAAACATGGATGGACCTAGAGAGTATTAGGCTAAATGAAATAAGTCAGACAGAGAAAGACAAATATCATTATGATTTCACTTATATGTGAGCCTAAAAAGTATAACAAACAAAAACAAAAAAAGCAGAAACAGACTCATACACACACAGAACAAATTGGTAGTTGCCAAGAGGAGAAGGGAGTGGAGGGATGGGCAAAATGGGGAAGGAGAATGAGAGATACAGGCTTCCAGTTATGGAATGAGTATGTCGCAGGGATGAAAGGTACAGCATAAGCAATACAGTTGATGGTAGTGTAACAGTGTATGGTGACAGATGGTAACTACACTCGTGATGCGCCTAGCATAACATACAGAGTTGCTGAAACGCTATGTCGTACACCTGAAACCAATGTAACAGTGAGAATCAACTATGCTTCAATTTTTAAGAAATTGAACACATAACCAAAACAATAGCAACAACAAAAACAGAAACATCTCATAAATACAGAGAACAAACTGGTGATTGCCAGACAAGAGTGGGGTAAGGGGATGGGTGAAATAGGTAAAGGGGATTAAGAGGTAGGAATTTCCAGTTATAAGATAAATAAGTCACAGGGATGAAAAGCACAGCATTGAAAAAAGTCAGTAAAATTATAATAACGTTGTATGGTGACAGATGGTGACTACACTTACCGTGGTGAGAACTGTGTAATATATAGAATTGTTGAATCACTGTGTTGTCCATCTGAAACTCAAAAATGTTAAAAATAGAACTCCCCCTGATCCAGTAATTGCACTACTGTGTATTTACCCCAAAATACACAAACACTAATTCAAAGGGATACATGCACCCCTATATTTATTGCAGCATTATATATAATAGCCAAACTATGGGGGCACCTGGCTGGCACAGTGGGTTAAGCATCTGACTCTTGGTTTCATCTCAGGTCAAAATCTCATGGTCATTAGATCAAGACTTCTGTTGGGCTCTGCACTTGGCACAGAGTCTGCTTGAGATTCTCTCCCTCTCTCTCTGCTCCTTCCACTCGTGTGTTCTCTCTCTCTCTCTCTAAAATAAATAAATCTTTAAAAATATATAGCCAAATTATGGAAGCAGCCCAAGTGTCTATTGACTGATAAATGGATAAAGATGTTGTATCTGTATCCACAGAATATTATTCAGCCACAAAAAAGAATGAAATCCTGCCATTTGCAACTACATGAATGGAGCTAGAGAGTATAATGTTATGTGAAATAAGTCAGTCAGAGAAAGACAAACATGTGGAATTTAAGAAACAAAACAAATGAGCAAAGGAAATAAAAAAGAGAGAAAGAGACAAACCAAGAAACAGACACTGAACTATAGAACAAACTGATGGTTAACCAGAGGGGAGGTGGGTGGGGGGATGAGGGAAATAGGTGACGGGGATTAAAGAGTGCACTTATCACAATGAGTGCTGAGTTACGTATAGAACTGTTGAACCACTATAATGCACACCTGAAACTAAGAGAACACTGTATGTTAAACATACTGGAATTAAAATTTTAAAAACTTATTAAAAAAAATGAAACTAACATAACATTGTATCTCAACTATATTTCAATTTAAAAAAATGAAAAAATTTCAAAAAAAAAAAAAAAAGATGAATGACTACATGAGGTCCCTAAGGAAGTGAGGATAAATAGTAAAGAGAAGAGATTTAAGCTCCAGACCTAAAGTACTCTGAAGTGTAGCGGTTTGGGGGATGAGAATAAATAAGGTGAGGGAAGTGTGTTGGAGCAATCATGGAGGTAGAAGGAAACCAAGGAGAGGGGCCTATTCTGGAAAATCATGTAATAAAAATGCTCAGTGAGCCTATTTGGGCATAAAATTCATTCCTTATTTAGGATTATTTTCTTTTTTTCTTTTCTTAGGATTATTTTCTTAACCTATATTCTCAGATGTAGAATTACTAGGCCCAATTGATAAAACTGTTGAAAAGGCAAGTTCCAGGAAAACAGACCCATAGTATTCCACTAGAGTGCTAATTAATATCCAGGCTAATTAATTAGTACTTTCTGAATTCAGTTTTTCCATTACTTGTTAATTTACCTAACTA
This sequence comes from Mirounga angustirostris, assembly GCF_029215605.1. Classification (NCBI taxonomy): domain Eukaryota; kingdom Metazoa; phylum Chordata; class Mammalia; order Carnivora; family Phocidae; genus Mirounga; species Mirounga angustirostris. The sequence goes on from NW_026991716.1 coordinate 71,598,728, forward strand.
TAATCAAACAGTTCATGTTAATTTTCAACAAAAGCATCATGACCGAAAAAGTATCAGGATTTTGGCAATAAACTTCATAAAACAAACTATATCAATTAATAAAGTAAACAGAAGACTTTTAGCAAATAAAAATGAATCAAAACAATAAGAAAGAAAAACTAGGTCGTTTGACATTTGTACTAGAGAAATCTAGATCCTGTTAAGGCACAGGTAGCTAGGGCAACTCAATGGTTTGCTCCAATGGCCAATTTTTCTAACCCAAAAATATTCTGCAGAGGCTAGCGTTTGTCTGTCATATGGCTTGATAACAGAATATCAGACATGGTCTATTCAACAGATTCCAAGACACGCCATAATTACAGCCTTGAAACCTTTTTTCTGCTCAATTTTTATCTTGATCTAAATGTCCTTGTGCTGACCACTGTGACACAGCACTCCGATCCTCCACTGCTGTCCTAGGGACGATGTCAGCTGCAGAGAGTACTATACCACAGGTCATCCTCTTTTCTCAGGGTGACCCACATCTAACGACTAAACAATTCAGGACTATAAAGGCTTGGCCATCCCAGCCTAACTGGGGACAACTCTGAAAAGCTACTGTTGCACCAAAGTTCCCCACGGGGTGAGTGGAAGGTGTCATTGTGCCTGCATCCCTCTGCCCATTCCTGCCTCCTTTGTAGCCCTTCGATAGGGGTTGATCTCTAGGACATGTCTTATAAACCTCTTGAACACTAAAGTTTGGTTCAGAAATCTGCCTCTCAGGTAACCTCATCTGTGACAATTAGCACTGGGAGTGGTCTGAGAAATCCGGTGACAAGATGGGGCTTTGGAGCTGGATCACTCGCTGCCTGGCTGGTGACGTGGACCCTGTTACTGGTGGCAGGTGGAGCAGAGAGAATGCCCAGCACAGCGGGGCAGACCAACTGTTCAAACTCTCACCATAGGAGGATTAGATAGTATATCCGCAGAAGGGAACACTTCAGCTGGAATGATGTGTGAGGTGTTTGAGAAATATGGGAGATATATTAACTATAAGGACAACAGGAAAAGATCACAAAAAGCTAAGGACAAGCAATCACCAATGTAAAAAGCAGAGGACCCCCCAAGTAGATACAAAAATGCTCTCAGATCCTATAGCTCCTGGGCAGAGAGAGCTAATCACCAGAAACAGGGAATAATCATCACAGTATTCAGAAAGTCCAAAACTTCAGCAAGGTAGATCTGCTAAGTCAGGATCCTGATTGGGTCCTGACACACGAGATACCTGGTTTGATGCCTCCCAAAATCTTGAATTCCCAGATTCCCTAAAACTTTCTGAATCCACAAAAATGGTCTGCCCTTTCTCTCTTGGGAATCATGTACACAGAAGCTTCTCCCTCAAACAACATGTACCTCCCTTACCTCCATCTACTACCTTCACCTCCTCTCCAGACCCTGAGGCCCATAACGAGGGTTATGTCACAATATAACCCACCTAGGACATACTAGGCCTAACAAAGGAAGAAAGGGGCTATTACATAAAGGAACTGTGAGATCTAGCTGGTTTATATTAGCCAGAAGAGTATATATGAGATTAATTTCTGAGGGCTTTTGCTCAAAGGGGTTGGAATTTAACTATTAGATAAGAAAAAGCTTATTGATTTGAGGTGCTCTCCTGAGATACAGGATTTACAACCAGTAAGAATCTCAGATGGTATAAACTCACTGCTAGGGTGGTTCCTGGAAACATGGAGAAAGTAATAGCTCATATTAAATGTTGTTGAAATGCCAGAATTGCTGTGGCAGATGGCAGAAGAGGGGAACACAAGGCTCTGAGAGTACATTCTAGAATGCAAGTGCTTTGTAAGGCCAGAAAACCCATCAGATATTGTGAAGGCCCAGAAAATACACCATTTACCACAGCCATAAGGAAGATGCCAGGGAGAAGAATCCACATTAGCAAGTTTTGTGGCGGTTCTCTTGCGAAGGCCAGAACTGACAGAAGGAAAGGCTGTTCTAGAACTAGGCTCATTGATAGAAATGGGGATGATAGGTCCAGGTGAGGATCAGAAGCCATGAAAAGCTAGATGGGTCTAACTATCCTAAGAGTGGCAAGCCTGGGGTAGTGGGGGGCTGACCCACAGAGAATTATTGAGATAATTAAAAGAATACAGCATCCCTAGATGCAAAACAGACAGCTGACAAGGCTACTAGTTAATGTGTACAATCAAAATAAATCAAAAATGAATGAAGAAATCTGAGGGAAGTTGCCCCAATGAAGTCAATATCTTTTTCAGCTTCCATGCCTCAGCTAATTTTTGGACTCAGAACCCTCTAACGTAAGAGACCTAGAATCCAGAAGGAAAGATCTTGCAACATCATGGTAAGAATAGAGAGTAATAATTCCCTCAATCCTTCTCCAGTGGGACCTATAGCTTTTTATTCAGGTAACTGTGCTCTGGGGGGCAGGGAATACCCAAACATTTCAAGGGCACAGAGTTGACAGTCATACCAGAAGACCAAAAGCATCTATATGCCATCACCCTCCTCGTTATAGTAAAGGCATGTGGAAGTCAGTAATAAATGGAGCCTTGGCCAAGGTCTAGCTCATAATGGGTCCATTCATTAGGACCACAGACTGGCCTGGTGATTTTCTCAGTCCCCAAATGTATAATCAGAATAGACTAACATGATTAGTAAGTCCCACAACACCCATATCAAGTCCTTGGCCTATGAAGTAAAGAGTATAATTATGAAAAAAGTCAAGAGGAAGAATCTGAAACTGCCCCACCCAACATTGAGAATGTAGTAAGTAAAAAAACCAATATAGTATTGGGGGGGGCGGAGACTGGCAGAAATTAGTGTCCCCGTAAGTATCTAACTGGCACACAGGGATGATTCTAATGAAGTTATCCAAGGCTGTTGGTGGTTCTACGGTGAAGCTCGACTTCTCCCTTTATCCACTCCCATTACCCACTTTATCCTTCTCCCTTTATCCACTCCTTCTGTCCCCTCCCTTCCAAAGGGGTTCATTCCAAGGGCACTCCTTAATCAACTCCATCTTAGAATGTGATTCCTGAGTAGCTCAACTTGCAACAGTCATTTTTCACCTTGAATTTAGGTTACATTTTCTTTTTAAATAATCTTGGGCTTATCTTTAGGACCACTTCCCAATTTAATTGGGTAGTGCTAGGTGTCGCTTCTAGAAAACTTTTCCCAAAGCAGCAGCATGCTAGAAACTATTTTTGAAAAGTCTTTGTGATTCTTCTCTGGGAAGAGTCTATGGCATAACTCCTGATCTATAGGTGCTCTCTGCATTTAAAATTATTGACTTTTGTCAATCCTCATTTCTTTATCAAAGATCTTAGGTAATCCTTCAATTCACTATTTTTTTTAAAAAAGCTTTTCTGACTCTATACTGACACAGAGCATTCAAAATTAGCTCAAATCTCATTTTCTGAGGAAAGCTTCTCATCGATTCCAAATGGAATTATTTCTATTTTCATTTCATCAGCACTTAAGTATATAGGCCATATAAACGATGCTCATAAACTTGTTTAACAGTTTCTTTGTAAGTATACTGAAGTTGTATATATAAAGATAGTCTCTACTTACACAGACAATAAAAACAAATAATTAAAGAGGGCACGTATTGCATGGAGCACTGGGTGTTATACGCAAACAATGAGTCATGGAACACTACATCAAAAACTAATGATGTAATGTATGATGATTAACGTAATAAAAAAAATAAAAACAAATATGATAAGAATTGCATTTCCTTTTTCTTTTACATAGCGTCACAATGTTCTCTATATAATCTCCTGATTAATGTTACTATCTAAAGAGTTACAGGTAATTTCAAAACATTACATTATATATGAGAAACTACTAGATATTAACTGTACCATGCAATCTTGAGCTTAAACTGTACAGTTCCTCAACTATTTTTATGATTAAGTACAGCTTAACCAAATAAGTTAATAATTACAATAAATAAATCAGGCCCATGTTTTTAAAAAGTAGCCCATACTAACTGGCAAATATACCCTGCCCTGAAACTTTAGGCAATGAGAGGTTCAATATATTCTAAATATTGTGCAAGCTGATGAAAGCACTTTCTGCTGTTGCATACAACTGCTTAAAATTAAACCTTATAATTAAAAAACCCTGAACGATGTCTCTAGTTACAGCTGGTTCTAGTGATGAGTTTATTTCTACGAAAAACCAAGGCAGCATACAGGTTTTAAAATAGTCCATGGTTTTTGTGGCTGTATAGTAACCAATGGGATGGCTGTCTCATTAGTGTGACAAAATTCTCTCAGAATACATTACTAAATTATGGTGGGAGTCTCTTTGCTGAAAGAAAAAAAAATTGGAAAACTTTATAGTAGCACTTGGCCCACAATTAAATGTTACCTAAATTAAGTGTAATAGAGTACTGCATTTTAACCAAAGAGTAGACATTTAATCAGAGACTCACGAACTGTTGATTGGATGTCCTGGTTCTTAAACACCATTCTGGACTTGTGGATTATACTAACTCACATTCAGTCCCCACTTCCTACCACAAAAGGGTCAAATATACCCTCAAAGATGACTGGAGATCACATTTTATTAGCAGCCAGAAACAAAATACAGACTGCCAATCATAAAATGGCTTACTTGGGTAATTTGGTCAGTGACCAATGCCTTATTCACCATAATCATGCATTTCAATAACCACACGATCTAAAGATATTCATAAAAGTATCTTCAGGGATAGCAACAAAGACAACCTTTTTTGAGATAGATGCATGACTTTATCATTTGGTCACTAATAATTAAGACAGTATGTGTGTATGCATTTCATACAAATAATTTCTCTTTTTTTTTAAGTTTTTTTTAATTTATTTATTTGACAGAGACACAGCGAGAGAGGGAACACAAGCAGGGGGAGTGGGAGAGGGAGAAGCGGGCTTCCTGTGAGCAGGGAGTCCAATGCGGGGCTTGATCCCAGGACCCTGCAATCATGACCTGAGCCGAAGGCAGACGCTTAATGACTGAGCCACCCAGGCGCCCCTATACAAATCATTTCTAATTACTAAACATACTACACCAAAGTTGGATACCTTTATAGTTCATTATGTTAGGTTATTTTTAAATTTTTGAAATTCAATTCAAATACAGATAAAATAAAGATTATACATACTTGGAAGAAACTGCCTCCATGAATTCATCCAAAAAATCATCATATTCAGGACCTCTCACTCTTCTCTGCCGTAGCCCAATGTACAATGGATCTTTGAGTAAATCCTATTAAAAAAAAGTTACCACAGATATAGAAGTAATGATAGGATGTCATTCACACTTTCTGAGCTCAGTTTCCTCATCTACAGAAGGAGAGAAATGGAAATAAGATCTTTCCATACTGAGTGAGAATTAACCTACAGTATTATTTTGTATTACACAGAATATGTCTATAGTATTTATATGTCAAATAAGAAAAAGAATTACTAAACATTAAAACATTCTGCCTTATCTGGGGGAAATAAAAGGAATTAAAATCTTTCAGTGGTGCTAATTAGAAAAGTTCAATTCTGATTTTACAAGCAAAGTTCATCACATAGAAAAGTAATATTGAATTTTGAAATATTAGTTTAAAAAATGGAAAGATACCAATTCTTTTCTTAGATTTGTTTTGTTTCTGAAGGCAAAATCTTCAACAAACATTTTGATTATATCTTTAATATATTAACTGGCTGATGTTAAAAATAAATTTTTAGCCTTAACTAAAGGTTTCTTAAACTTTTTAAGCTTTACAAAGCTTAAGTTTTCACTAAAACTTGACAACATTACTCTGTTCAAGTTTTAGTATATGTAATACTGTTTTTTATGAGACCATTTTCATCAAGGTATAATTTATATACTATAAAATACATATATAACAAAAGCTCCCAGTAAACTAGGAATAGAAATGAACTTCCTCAACCCAACAGAGGGCATCTGTGAAAAACCCACAGCTAACAACGTATTTCATTCACAGTGAAAGACTAAATGCTATTCCCCTAAGACTGGAAACAAGACAAGAATATCTACTCTTTTTTTTTAAGATTTCATTTATTTGTCAGAGAGAGAGAGCACAAAAGCATGGGGAGGGCAGGCAGAGGGTGAAGCAGGATCCCCACTGAGCAAACAGCCCAATGCAGGACTCAATCCCAGGACCCTGGGATCATGACCTGAGCTGAAGGCAGACGCTTAACCAACTGAGCCACCCAGGCATCCCAAGGATATCTACTCTTGCTACTTCTATTCAACACTATACTGGCGACCCTAGCCATTACAATAAGGCAAGAAAAAGAAAATATAGGAATACAGATTAGAAGGAAGAAAGTAAACTTTTTATTTGTATATGCATGATCATGTACATGGAAAATATTTAAAAATCTACACACAAAATAACCCACTAGAAAAAATATGTGAATTTAACACAATAGTAGGTTCTAAGATTAACACATACAAATCAACTATATCTGTACATACTAGCAATGAACAGGTGAAAATGAAATAAAACACACAACTCCATTTATAATATCATTCCAAAATATAAAATTCATAGGGACATATCTCACAAAATATGTGTAAGCCTTATACATTGGAAACTACAAAATATTGCTGAAAGAGATTTAAAAGGACACACTGTTCTTGTGGGCTGGAAAAAAAATTTGTAATCTATGTCATGTAATAGTGAAAAAATGGACCAAACTGTTATCTTCAGTGACCTCAAAAGACAATGTACCGAAAGAACTTGTGAATCTGGTGGAAGAGATATCCGGGCAGAATGCCTAACGTGTAAGTTGGCTTCTCATAGCTGTATGATAAAGTCAAAACAGGGATGAGATGGAGAAGTAAAGTCTAGCCTGTGAGCAAAAACTAAAGACAATATAGAGGGCACAGGACTTGCTTGTAAAAGATTTCCAAAGTAAAAGAAGGCCTACAATCAAAGACCAAGTGTGTAGCTGGAACACCTTTTGTGAAAAACTAATTTAAAGTGGAGCCCAACAGATCACCATGGCTAGCTAAAAAGAGCTGGTTCTGCAGCACACTGACACGCCAGTCAATATAGGGAGGTCTGTTTTGAAAAGAATTGTAAGTCCTTTCTCTAACAGGGTAGACACTGGTCTGATACATAGAAAGCCTAAAAAATATTTAAGGGTACTGCACTATTGAGATGATTTGGGACAGAGACACGTCAAAATGAACATTCTACTCTGGGCCCCCAACTTTCCACAGGCAGAAAGCAGACAGAGAAAGCTATTCAGTGGCAGCACCACCATGTCTTATGGAAAAGGAAAGATATCTCAAAGGACAGAGCCAAGAGCTCAGAGAGCAGATCCAAAAGCCTAAAAGTACAACAAACTATAGAACCACTCTAAGGAAACAGAACTAGGCCCCATTCAAAAAATATCCCCTGACCCGGGGAAGGTGGCCTGGCAACTTGAGTCCAGGGGCAATTCAGAATTGCCATGAACCACTGAGGGCAATATGATGCCCAGTCCTCCCATTTTGAATTGAAGTGTGGATTATGGTTATTCTGTCCCTGCCTCACCACTGAACGGCGACAAGGACCCACACCAAGGAGCAGAACACAAGAAGCTTCATTTGCATCTAGAACTTATTTAAATGACAGGACCCTGAACTTTGGGCCTGCTGTTGTTAGTGGGATGAAACTTCTGGGAACCTAGGATGGAGATGTGCATATTTTACATGTGAAATGTGAACAATTTGTGAAGGATGAGAATCTAGATGGAGAAAGGCTGTGCCAAGCATCCCGGCCTTCCTAGCCATCCCAGTGAATCCTAAACATTAATAAAACAGTGATTGTTTTAAGTCACTAAATTTGGAGGTGGTTTGTTATGGATGAATGATGTTTTTGCAGGTGTTGTGATGTCAAAAGGTTAAACCATTTGAATGATCTGAGTTGGGATTTGCTTAAAGCCAAAAGAAATTATAGCCCAGTTCATACCTATTGTCCTAGTATAATTATCAACAGCATCCTCTTTCAGTGTGTTTGGCCAATAGATTCTGTGGTCATCCAACTTACACTGCACAACAATGAGTTAAGGCTTTCCAGCTAGCTGTAAGTTAACATATTTAATCATATAAATGTATTTCAGATAAAATGTAAAATCTGAAACAGTGCTGCTGTAAAGCCCAGCTATTTTGTGAGGCCTAAAATCTTTAAGCAGTCTACTGGCAGGCTTCTGAATGACTGAGGTTGAAGCACCAATGAGCTACTAGTGGCTGCCAGAATGAAAATATTTTCTCCATGTCTGGAATATATTTGGACTTCTAAAATGTGAATTAGAGAAAGAACACAATTGAGAAAAGATGCTATGGGTTTTGCCTTTTCTCTCATTCTTTCCCATGCTAATAATTAAAGTAAAATTCATAAAGAAGTCTGACTACAGTGAAGAGTCAATTAGGAAGACTTATGAATACTTTATCTCGTTATCTTTGAATTAAATCAGGAAGTGATAAAATTCTTCCAGTCATAATGTCCCTGCCAAAGTTACTGTTTTTTAAAAATTTCATGATAATTAAGGCTTGCACAATGAGTGCATTCTTGGAAATCTGGCTGACCAAAAAAATTAGTATCTACAAAAAGCAATTTAACAAGATTACCCAGTTTTGATAATGGCTCCACAGACCAAATAGCCTGGCACAGAAGTGATATTAACTCATTGGATTAAAAACTTCTTGTGGCCAAGAGTAAACACTTAAGAGATCTTTGTTGGAGAATAAATGAAAGACTTGAAATTAAGCAAGCACTTAAAAAAGGTTAGGCTTCCTTTAGCAAGAAGTGTCATATACAATACATGTGGTGTCACCAAAGACTTAGAAGCATGAAAGAAGGGAAGAGTAGGGGAAAAATAGTAAAAGACAAAATATATAGGAATAGAAGAGAATTCCAAAAAGGAGATAAGGAGGGAATACACTGGTGAAGGTAATTACTTACTCATTAGAAATATCTCAATTCTAGAAACTTGGAAATTTTTATTTGAAGTATTCATTTATTTAATGTTAACAGAAATCATTATCAACTCTCACCTGTTCTAGTTTCTTACATTCCTACCTTTCCAATCTGGAGTTTGAGAATTAAAAAATATTTTCTTAAGAATGAAAAAAATCATTTATTTTTCATTCCTAAATAGACGGTGTGTGTTTAGGGTTGCCAGGTATCCTATATATGTGGACATGTCCTGAATTTCATGATTTTTATCCTGTGTCCTGGATCGACTTTGTCAGAACACCCTAAATATTCTGTATTCAGCTTTTTTTCAATAAATTACAAAAATTTAGTAGTCAGAAAAAATATTTTTTAATATTTTAGGGTCTTCTTTATCATTAAAAAAGCAATATTGCCTATCAGAAAATTTCAGAGGACTGAAAAGTAAAATTAAAAACAAAGAATACCAATAATTTCTACCCACCATTAGCATCTCGATGCATATTCTTCTAGGTCCTTTTCCCTATGTCTATGCATGTAGAATACTATCTCTCTAAATGTGTGACAATATCATAGACTGTTTTATAACCCCTTTACACAGAGGAATGTATTATGAAAAGTTTTCATGTCACTAGATGAACATTTTAAAAGCTTGCAAACTGTATTGAAACTCTGCCCTCCTAGAGAGGGTGAACAAATTAATCTCCTAACCCAGTGACATCTAAGTACAGATCTTCCTGAACTTACAATAGAATTACATCCCAATAAGCCCATCATAAATTGAAAATATCTTAAGTAAAAAATGCATTGAATACACCTAACCTACTGAACATCATAGCTTAGTCCAGCCTCCCTTAAATGTGCTCAGAACACTTATATTAGGCTACGCTTGGGCACAATCATTGCAAAAAGCCTACTTTATAATAACGTGCTGGATATCTCATGTAATTTCTTGAATACTACACTGAACAAAAGAATGATTGTCTGGGCACAGAATGGTTATAAGTGTATTGGCTGTTTAACCTCAAGAACACATGGCTGACTAGGAGCTGTGGCTCGCTGCCTCTGGCCAGCATCATGAGAGAGAGATCATACCACATACCACAGCCTGGAAAAAGATCATAATTCAAAATCTGAAGTATAGTTTCTACTGAATGCATATAGCTTTGGCACCATTGTGAAGTCCAAAAATCCTAAGTCAGACCATCATAAGTCAGGAACTGTGTATCTATTTTGTTGCAGCATCAGGTAAAAGTATTATCTTTCCATATATATGTGTATATGTATATGAAATATACACATAAATATATAATATACAAGTATTAAATATATAATATATATATTTGCATATATAAAATGTTGTCAAATAGCATTCATTTTTATTTCTCTTCTAACACTGTTGAATACTTTTTATAAGTTTATTGACCATTTTTATTTCTTCATTTGTAAATTATCTGTGCCCACATGCCCTTAGGCAATTTTTATATTTCACATTTGACTTTTCTTATTGCCTTGAAAGTGCTCTCTGAATATTAAGATTATTAATGTTTATCTGCCATGTTATGAACATTCCCCACTTTAGCATTTATTTTAAAAATTTTATTTATAATATACAGATAATCATCTTCTTTGTTGCCATTTACTCATTTTCATATGAAAAAATCAGGTTCTGTAAAGAATATATAATTTTGGCTGTTTTGCTGGCTCATATCTTCAATACAATTATGGAAACTAACTGCCAGGGTACCTGGGTGGCTTAGTCTGTTAAGCGTCTGACCCTTGGTTTCGCTTCAGGTCATGGTCTTGCAGTCCTGGGATCGAGCCCCATGTCAGGCTCTGCACTCAGTGCGGAGTCTGCCTCAGACTCTCTCTACCTCTCCCTTCCATTCACTCTTTCTCTCTCTCTCTCTCTCTCAAATAAATAAATAAATAAAAGGAAACTAGCTGCCAACATTTAGCCAAGCATCTGAGGCATAAATTTTTAAATACTGCATAAAAGCAATACTTTAAATGTCAGCATGCATATGAGCTGGCATGAATCTTAAAAAGTGGTAGAAATAAAAATGATTAAAATCTGACTGTGATTCAGTTAAGGCTGGAACAGGGCCCAGGATTTTGCATTCTTAACACAAGCCCCTGGTAATTCTGAAGTGGTTGGTTCATAGAACATATACTGAGAACCACTAATTTCAAATTTATATTATTAAGTTAAAATAAAAGTATTCTACTTCCCAAAAGATTCCTGTCTCAGGTAAATATCTTGTCTATTTTAGTTTATATAATGAGTATTCCTAAAATATACCACAAATTTCAAGGACTTCCTGATAGTTTCAGTGCATATAAAGCCAAACTGAAGAAAGGCCCCATCTCGTTCCCAAGACATTGGTGTAGTATCTCAAAAAACAAAGAAATTCTTGATACAATTACATTATCATCTAATTTAGAGAGGGTGAGATAAAAAGAGACAGCAAAGAGTAAGCCCATGACACTACAAACTGAAAGCGTGGAAACTGAGGGACCTTCTTCTCTCCTCTGGCTTTATGTAATGATTAGTGCTCATTCCAGTGCAGGACCACTTGTCTGAAATGACAAGCAATTCCATACTATGAAAGGAAAAAGACAGCAAAGGAGAGTGGAGGGACAAATGATGACATTCTGGCTGGGGCTCTGTGGTAGGCAGAATGACGACTTCCCTGTAAATATGTTACCTTATGTGGCAAAAGAGACTGCAGATGTGATTAACGGTGAGTCCTTGAGAGTAAAAAATCTTTCCTGCTGTCCTCAGAGAAAGAGCTGTGATGACAGAAGCAGAGCCAGAAAGATACTACATCCCTGGCTTGAAAATGGAAAAAGGGCACCATGAACCAAGGAACAGAGGAGGTAGTCTCCAGAAGCTAGAAAAGACAGGCTATGAAATACAGCCCTGTGGACACCTTTGATGATTTTAGCCTTATGAGACTTGTGTCAGACTTGTGACCTATAGAACTATAACGTTAATATATTTGTGTTGTTTAAAGCCACTGAGTTTGTAATAACTTTTTATGGTAGCAAGAGAAAACTAAAACAGGCCACATTTTAGTGCCAACACTAGTTTCTGACATAGGGCAGCTACATGTGACAGAAAGTCTATTAGGTTTTTCTTTCCCTTCAGTTTCTCTCCATCATAGCCAGTTCATGCCAAATATGAAGAGTACTTCCTGGAACACAAGGGTGAACTTTCTAAATGGGAGGAGGCTTCAACTTTGTGACTTCAAGTTCCAGCAAGGATTCTAGATCTAGAAACACTGTATACATGAACTAAAGGCCAGACTAAATATAAAACCAGAATCAGAAATCTGAGACCTGGAGCAAGGATTTAATAAATGAAGAAAACAACTGTCCATGCCCTCTTGAAGACTAAGCAAATGTTATGGGCCAAACTGTGTCCTCACCAAAATCGTATGCTGAGGTCCTAACTCCCAAAACATCAGAATATGACTATATTTGGAAACAGAGTCTTTAAAGAGGTAATTAACTTAAATGAGGTCATTAGGCTGGGTCCTAATCAAATATAACTAGTGTTCTTATAAGAAAAAATTAGCACACAGATAAACACAGAGGAAAGATCATATGAAGACACTAGACAAAAACCAGACGAAGAAAAGCCAAGTAGAGAGACCTTAGAAGAAATTAACCCTGTTACACCTTGATCTTGGATATCTACCCTCCAGAACTGTGAGAAAACAGATTTCTATTGGTGCACCATCCAGTCTATAGTACTGCTATGGCAGCCCTAGAAAACTAAGACACCATGTAATACATGAAGCAGTCTTCAAAACCTAATAAAATCTAGACCAGCATGCAGGGGACACAAGGAACATCTACTCACATCTTTAGTCAAATAGCAAACTTTGATATTTGTCACTTATAAAAGGAAAAGAGACAAATAATAAACATAATTACTATGAAAAGATTTTGTAACAATGATTTAAAAAGAAACTGATATGCTCTTTTTTTTTTTTTAAGATTTTATTTATTTATTTTACAGAGAGAGAGCGAGCCAGAGAGCACAAGTGGAGGGATTGGGGAGAAGCAGGCTCCCCGCTGGTGACCTGAGCCAAAGGCAGATGCTTAACCATCTGAGCCACCCAGGAGCCCCACTATGGTATGCTCTTAAAAGAAAATTGAAGAAAATTTACTTCAGGTAACAGAAGTAAACTGTATATAGCTACAATTTCACAAGTAACATAAAGAAAATGTTAACTGTGAAATAACAAATGAAAGATAATATGGAAACACAAACACCCTACCTAAATGAATGCTTTGCTTTATTAACCTAAAGAATAAGAGTATTTTTAACCAACCACTTTAATGATTTGTTTTCATTGTCTCTGGCTTTTTTTTTTTTTTTTAAGATTTTAAGAATCTCTATACACAATGTGGGACTTGAGCTTACAACCCCATGATCAAGAGCCGCATGCTCTACTGACTGAGCCAGCCAGGCGCCCAATCAATGTTTTTATTCTTTAAACATCCTTTAGGTGAAAGCTGCAGAGATTAAAGAAGTCAGGCCAAGTGTGAGCTTACAGCAAGTGAAGAATGTCCTATCAATTGGCTCCTCATTTCTTTCCTGTTTTCATTACTACTCAACATAGGTATTTATGATAAAAGAGGAAAGTGTTTATAAAAAAGGAATCTAGTTCTCATTAAACTTTGCTAGAGTACTCTGGATAAGAAAATAAGTGGTGTTATCAATTTGTTTTTATATTTTTACGATGAGGTGTAAAATTGGACAGAGATTCACAAAAGAGATGAGATTAAAAGTTTTTACAACAGGTAGAAAAAAGTTTTTACCACAGGAATGTTTTTACTGAAAGCAGCTTTCCACATGTGAAACTGGAACATAAAGCAGCAACATAAAAACTCCATTACATTTTACACTTAGTCATATTTTAGTGAATTAAATTTTCTATGTCTTTTCAGTAAAGCAGCAGTACAAAATAAAAAGAATAAAGTATCAGAATGAATTAAATAAGAATATTAAGAGTTAACAACTCCTCTCACTCTAAATATTTTTCTATTCTCCCTTACGTATTAACTAAGAGCTATAAACATAAAAATTTAGGTTAGATTGCTTATAAGTTAGGATGTTACTAACAGCGGTGCCTGGGTGGCTCAGTCGTTAAGCGTCTGCCTTCGGCTCAGGTCATGATCTCAGGGTCCTGGGATCGAGCCCCGCATCGGACTTCCTGCTCAGCAGGAAGCCTGCTTCTCCCTCTCCCACTCCCCCTGCTTCTGTTCCCTCTCTCGCTGTGTCTCTATCTGTCAAATAAATAAATAAAATCTTAAAAAAAAAAAGAATGTTACTAACATATTTTGAACACCAGTAGCTCACAAGAGAAAAAGAAAGCCATGTGTTGGCAATTCCAGACTTCAAGCTCTATTACAAAGCTGTAATCATCAAGACAGTATGGTACTGGCACAAAAATAGACACACAGATCAATGGAACAGAACAGAGAACCCAGAAATGGACCCTCAACTCTATGGTCAACTAATCTTCAGGAAAGCAGGAAAGAATATCCAATGAAAAAGGTTATCTCTTCAACAAACGGTGTTGGGAAAATTGGACAGCCACTTGCAGAAGAATGAAACTGGACCATTTCCTTACACCACACACAAAAATAGACTCAAAATGGTTGAAAGACCTCAATGTGAGACAGGAGTCAATCAAAATCCTTGAGGAGAACATAGGCAGCAACCTCTTCGACCTCAGCCGCAGCAACTTCTTCCTAGAAACATCGCCAAAGGCAAGGGAAACAAGGGCAAAAATGAACTATTGGGACTTCATCAAGATAAAAAGCTTTTGCACAGCAAAAGAAATAGTCAACAAAACCAAAAGACAACCGATAGAATGGGAGAAGATATTTGCAAATGACATATCAGATAAAGGGCTAGTATCCAACATCTATAAAGAACTTATCAAACTCAACACCCAAAAGAACAAATGATCCAATCAAGAAATGGGCAGAAGACATGAACAGACAGTTTTCCAAAAAAGACATCCAAATGGCCAAGAGACACATGAAAAAGTGCTCAACATCGCTCAGCATCAGGGAAATCCAAATCAAAACCTCAATGAGATACCACCTCACACCAGTCAGAATGGCTAAAATTAACAAGTCAGGAAATGATAGATGTTGGTGGGGATGCGGAGAAAGGGGAACCCTCCTACACTGTTGGTGGGAATGCAAGCTGGTGCAGCCACTCTGGAAAACAGTATGGAGGTTCCTCAAAAAGTTGAAAACAGAGCTACCTTACGACCCAGCAATTGCACTACTGGGTATTTACCCCAAAGATACAAATGTAAGGATCCGAAGGGGTACGTGCACCCTGATGTTTATAGCAGCAATGTCCACAATAGCCAAACTGTGGAAAGAGCCAAGATGTCCATCAACAGATGAATGGATAAAGAAGATGTGGTATATATATATATATATATATATATATATATATATATATATACACACACACACACACACACACACACACACAATGGAATATTATGCAGCCATCAAAAGGAATGAAATCTTGCCATTTCCAACAACGTGGATGGAACTGCAGGGTATTATGCTGAGCGAAATAAGTCAATCAGAGAAAGACATGTATCACATGATCTCACGGATATGAGGAATTCTTAACCTCAGGAAACAAACTGAGGGTTGCTGGAGTGGTGGGGGGTGGGAGGGATGGGGTGGCTGGGTGATAGACATTGGGGAGGGTATGTGTTATGGTGAGCGCTGTGAATTGTGTTAAGACTGTTGAATCACAGACCTGTACCTCTGAAACAAATAATACATTATATGTTAAAAAAAAAAGAAGATAGTAGGAAGGGAGAAATGAAGGGGGGGAAATCAGTGGGGGAGACGAACCGTGAGAGACTATGGACTCTGAGAAACAAACTGAGGGTTCTAGAGGGGAGGGGGTGGGGGGATGGGTTAGCCTGGTGATGGGTATTAAAGAGGGCACGTACTGCATGGAGCACTGGGTGTTATACACAAACAATGAATCATGGAACACTACATCAATGTTCCATGTTCCAGTGTTCCAACTACAACTAATGATGTAATGCATGGTGATTAACATTAACATAATAAAAGAAATTTAAAAAAAAAGAAAGTCATGTGTTGGATCATTTCTATCTCTTCTAAGCAAGAGAAAAGTTAATTTAGAATCTAAATGGCTTCTATTCTTCCTGAAATGTAAATGCTTTATTGTGGGTTTTTTTTGGTTTTTGGTTTTTTTTTTTAATTTGAGACAGAATGAGAGAGAGAGCACATGAGAGGGGGGAGGGTCAGAGGGAGAAGCAGGCTCCTTGCTGAGCAGGGAGCCCGATGCGGGACTCGATCCAGGGACTCCAGGATCATGACCTGAGCCGAAGGCAGTCACTTAACCAACTGAGCCACCCAGGCGCCCTAAATGCTTTATTGTTAATAGAATACAGTTGATATGTCTGTCCCAAAAGTGAATAAAATTATGAGAAAGTTAAGGAAAAGACAAAAATATATTCTGCTTTATAAATCCAACATACCTCTATTAGTTCTTGGGAAAGACAAGGCAGATGTGTACTTAAAAAAAAAAAATCATTCTTCTAATGAACCAAATGAAATGTACTATTTCTTCGCTTAGAAATTTTGAGCACCATATAACATTAGCAGAATAAACTACTGTTGCTATTGCAAATGAAACAATTTTTGTAAATTAGTTATTACAAATACCTAGGAAAGCTTTTGAATTTTTAATATTTATTTTGTAAGCAATCACATTACTGAGGGCTCTAATTTGGTCAGGATAATCTTTACCTGATTTTCTTGGGTTTCATCAATAAACTTATTACCTATAAATAATGATAACTGGGTCTCTCCAGTCAGTCAACTACCCCATTTGTTTTTCTTATCTTATTGCAAAGGCTAGCACTTTCTGAACAATCAAAGAGAATAGTGATAACAAGTGTCTTGATAATTCTTTAAAATAATGCCCCTGGGGCGCCTGGGTGGTGTAGTCAGCTAAACATCCAACTCTTGGTTTCGGCTCAGGTCATGATCTCAGGGTCGTGGGACAAAGCCCTGTTTCAGGCTCTGCACTCAGCATGGAGTCTGCTTAAAAGATTCTCTTTCCCTCTTGGTCTACCCCTCCCCCCACCCCGCATGCGTACTCCCGCTCTCTCTCAAATAAATTTTTTAAAAACAATAAAAGAATGCCTCCATCACCATTAATTATGATGTTGCTAATGGTTTGAGTAGTTTTTGATATTAAAAGTATGCTGCAAGATTCAGTTTGCCAGTATTTTATGAAGAATTTTTGCTTCTACATCTATATTCATATAAGCTAACATTTACCAAGTGCTTACAAAATGCCAATCACAATCATAAACACTCTAAGAGCATTAAATTTTGACAACTCTGTAAGGTAGGTTCTCATTTTACATGAGGAAACTAAGGCACAGAAGAGCTAAGTAACTTTTTCAAGATTACACACCTATAATGTGGTAAAGGTAGGAACATGGGTAAACATGAGACAAATTAGCAGTTTCTTATTATGTGCTATTTTTTTTTTTTTTACCAGGTTTGGATATCAAGCTTATGTTCTTTTCATAAAATGAAATGTGAAGCTGTGAATTTTAATATGCTCTGGAACATTTTATAGAGTACAGGAGCTACATTTCCTTAAAAGCTTGAATGATCAAATTCATAATCTTATAGGAGTTTAAAACTGAATTCTATTTAATTTAACATTAAAATTTAGACCTATTTTCCCTTTTGTGTGTTTGTCTCTTATATTTCTGTCTAATGCTTGCATAAATCTGATGACCTGTTTCACGAGCATTCAACCATTTTGGATAGAGCCTGATCATTTTACCTAACAGCCTAGGAGCCCCAACTAATTGTGACAAGGTGGAGGCTAGCCATGCCAGTAAAACTAACCATGTGACCCAGGGTGAGGGGCTTTGGTTCAAATGTAATCAGTCAGATTGGTACCTGAGTTCACATGCACAATCAATCAATCAATCATGCCTAGGTCATGAAGCCCAATAGAAACTCTGAACTGTGGGGGTACATATCAACCCCACACATTAACACCACAGGGTAACTTGCCCCTGACTCCACAGAGAGGAAATAGAAGCTTCACCCTTGGAACCCTCTGAGACTCTCCCCTATGCCTCTCTTCCTTTTGCTGATTTTAATCTGTATCCTGTCCCTATAATGCACCATAACTGTGATTATAATAGCTTTCATTGAGATCTGTGAGTCCTTTTAGTGAATTATCAAGCCTGAGAATCACCTTTGGGGAATCTCCCCGCCAAACCTGCAGTTGGTGTCAGAAGTAAAGACAGATGTGGGGACTGTGTAGTCCGGCTAACTCCACATACAACTAAGTTATCTTTTTAAAAGGAACAAATAATTTACTCTTTTTAAAATATGAACTCTAGCTGATCACATATTAATATACATTTTCACCATTACTAAATATGATTTATAGAAAAATGGGAGTTATAAGCAGATAACAGTAATATAGAGACTAACAATATATTATAACTAGGAGAGAAATGGTTTGCTGACTGTCCCTAATAGTTTGCCAAATGTCCTTATCTAAACATTTAATATATTTTGAAACTAGTTACACATGTATCTCCTTTTTTAGCTTCAGAACATCTTGCTGGCAAGATCTTAAATTATTAACTCTCTTATTACCTAGGTTTTGCTTAGGCCTTAACAGATAGTAGGTGCTCAATATTTGTCTAATTCAAGTGAATCTATATAATGGAATTTGAAGAGTTTTGGAAAGGTCTCTCAAGCTAAAAAGATATTCTCAGTGACCTGTCAAAGAGTTAAAATTCTACTATTCATTTTTTCCCTAATATCTCCAAAAGTCCACTAGCAATAAGTAAAAAATCTCTAGAAATAACACACAGCATTTTAATAACAGATTCATTTAAATTATCAGATTATTTTCTAATTTAGTAACTTGAAAATCTTTCAAATGTAGTAAGCACCAGGCCATGTTTAATGAGAGAAGGGCAAAAGAAAGCAAGATCTACAGCAAAGCAAAGTAAGAAATTTGATGAAAGATCAGTGGATATGGATTCTGTAGGCTGAGGGGGGTAGGACACTGGACAGAAACGGAATAACATAAAAGCACTGGATGCCAAAAGAGGAAAGCAATACTAGGAATACTAGCAGATAATGTGAGAAAACTCAAGACAACTGGCCAATTTGAAAATTTTAAGACCTATTTTCATGAAATAAAGTATTTCTTAAAACTAAAACTATCTATCAGTGCAAGAATCCTAGTGTTATGGTGTAATCATTAGTGCATAACTTTATGTCCACATTACGCTGACATCTCAGTAAAAGACCCAAGTTTAGGGGTGCCTGGCTGGCTTAGTCAGTGGAGCATGTAACTCTTGATCTCAGGGTTGTGGGTTGGAACTCCACGCCAGGTGCGGAGATTACTTTAAAAAATAATAACATCTGGGCACCTGGGTGGCTCAGTTGGGTAAGCGACTGCCTTCGGCTCAGGTCATGATCCCGGAGTCCTGGGATCGAGTCCCGCATCAGGCTCCCTGCTCAGCGAGGAGCCTGCTTCTCCCTCTGACCCTCCCCCCTCTCATGTACTCTCTCTCTCATTCTCGCTCTCTCAAATAAATAAATCTTTAAAAAATAATAATAATAATAATAAAATCTTTAAAAAACAAAACAAAAACCCAAATTTAAAACTGAATTCTTAATATCTTTGCATGCCTTTCTCATCACTCCTCACTCCTCTTCATCTCTCCCTAAAATTCTTAAGATGTTCCTCAGATTTTGTAATTTTAAAGATTTTATTTATTTACTTATTTGAGAGAGAGAGAGCGCACAAGCAAAAGAACATGAGTAGGGAGAGTGGCAGAGGGAGAGGGAGGAGCAGACTCCCCACTAGCGGGGAGCCCGATGCGGGGCTTAATCCTGGGACTCCAGGATCATGACCTGAGCCGAAGGCAGATGCTTAAGTGACTGAGCCACCAGGCGCCCCCAGATTTTATAATTTTAAACTTTATTTGATGTCACTGTCATTTACCACAGAAGAATGTTTTTTAAATATACAAAAAAATAAAGAGAAAATCTTAATGTTCAATGTATATACATAATTTTTGGGTGACTGTTCTAAGAGGTCAGCTTTGATAATTTCTAAGTCATTTCTATTAGTATTGAAAAAGAAAATATTGGATAAGCAGTGTGCTTTTATCAAAATGTTTCCTTTATAAAGGTTAAATGAGCACTCACATACATAGGAAGTCAAGTATTATAACTTTCTTTATTAATGAATATCAAAACTGTTCAAGTTAATATTATACTATTAATGGGTCAATTGCTTTAGAAGGGAACCAAAGACTATAAAAACTACATATTTTACCTTTAATTTCTGTATCTATCACCATAACCGAACCTAAATATTAGCAATAAAGGATGAGCAAAAATATGTACTGATATACAACTTTAAGATTCTAAAATACTGATGCAGGAATGAGAAACAATAAATTCCAAATCATCAGGGGCACCTGAGTGGCTTAGTCGGCGAGGCATCCAACTCTTGATTTGGGTTCAGGTCAGGATCCCAGGGTCCTGGGATCGAGTCCTGTGTCCAGCTCCCCGCTCAGCAGGGAGTCTGCTTGTCTCCCTCTCCCTTTGCCCCTCCCCCAGAGCTCTCTCTAAAATAATAAATAAACCTTTAAAAATATATAAAAAATAAAAAATACATCAGATAAAGGGCTAGTATCCAAAATCTATAAAGAACTTATCAAACTCAACACCCAAAGAACAAATAATCCAATCAAGAAATGCGCAGAAGACATGAACAGATATTTCTGCAAAGAAGACATCCAAATGTCCAACAGACACATGAAAAAGTATTCAACATCACTTGGCATCAGGGAAATCCAAATCAAAACCTCATGAGATACCACCTCACACCAGTCAGAATGGCTAAAATTAACAAGTCAGGAAACAACAGATGTTGGCAAAGACGCGGAGAAAGGCAAGGATGCAGAGAAAGGATCCTACACTGTTGGTGGGAATGCAAGCTTGTGCAGCCACTCTGGAAAACAGTATGGAGGTTCCTCAAAAAGTTGAAAATAGAGCTACCTTACAACCCAGCAATTGCACTACTGGGTAATTACTCCAAGGATAAAAATGTAGTGATCCAAAGGGGCACGTGCACTCTAACGTTTATAGCAGCAATGTCCACAATAGCCAAACTATAGAAAGAGCCTAGATGTCCATCAACAGATGAATGGATAAAGAAGATGTGGTGTATATATATATATATATATATATATATATACACAATGGAATATTATGCAGCCATCAAAAAAATGAAATCTTGCCATTTGCAATGACGTGGATGGAACTAGAGGGTGTTATGCTAAGCAAAATAAGTCAATCAGAGAAAGACAATTACCATATGATCTCACTGATATGAGGAATTTGAGATACAAGACAGAGGATCATATGGGAAAGGAGGGAAAAATCAAACAAGACAAAACCAGAGAGAGACAAACCATAAGAGATTCTTAATCTCAGGAAACAAACTGAGGGTTGCTGGAGTGGAAGGGGGTGAGGGGGATGGGGTGGCTGGGTGATGAGACATTGGGGAGGGTATGTACTATGGTGAGTGCTGTGAATTGTGTAAGACTGATGAATCACAGACCTGTACCCCTGAAACAAATAATACATTATATGTTAATAAAAAAAATTTTTTTAATTAAATTAAAAATAAAAATAAATCCCAAATCATCTACCACAGGTTTAAAACAGACTTTTAGAACAAGATTTCATAGTGATTAAACTTAGTCCTTTGGGATTAGTTCCTACATAGTACCAAAACAGTAATTTTGAAAAGAAACTATGATCTTCCGAAGTAAAATATACACTCTATAGACTGATGGTGTGAATGTTCATCAAAGAATAAAGCACTAAACATGCTGGTAAAAGATCGATCACATTATAGAAAAGGGGAAGAAAAAAGGAAAAGAGAAAGAATAAACTTCTTGTAATAGTTGGGGGATGAGTTTGAGGAGGGAGGAAGAACCAGACAGAAAAGAATGCATGTCATGAAGTTCTGGAAAAAAGCTCAAAATATAAGAGCTGGTGCTATTTTTTAAGGTGTACAGCTGTCTTACAGACCTAAATTGTTTACCTTATTTTCTGTTCCCACGTCCAGAGTAATGGGCAGACATTCTTGAGGATTCATCCCTCCGCAGGCTGTATACAGCGCCAGCTTACCCACAGGGATGCCCATTCCATTACAGCCAAGGTCTCCCAAGCCAAGAATACGCTCTCCGTCGGTCACCACAATAGCCTAGAAGAGAAAAAAAAGTGCCTCCTAATAGATGTTTACAAATCCAGGGGCACAGTTCCTTGTCTCTGCTTCTGAAGTTAATACTTACGTGATAGAATATTAAGCTGTCAAAAAATATAAATTGAATATACATCTAAGAGATTTCATATGATCTTAAGTGTGGATGATTGGAGAGAAGAAATAAAGTTGATATATATTTTTAAATGATTTTTTAAAAATACAGATATATGATTACTTTGGTCAGTGAAGAAAGAAGAGACGGTACACACATAAAGATTCAAATGTCTTTGGGGCAAGTGGGAAGAGTACAGGGAATCAGGAGCTAAAAGTGGGAACTAAAGTGAAACCAGTCCCATACACTTTGAGCATAATTTTGGGAGTGCCCTTGTTAAATAATGCATAATTGTTAAGTAGCCCCCAAATGCTTTGATGTTTAGTTTATGCATCTTGGCACCATCCTCCTATTTTCACAGCAATGTTGATCCATCCTCTTTAACTCCTACAACCACTGGATATTTTTCTACCATTTCTGAAATATACAGAGTACATACAGTCTGCTACTTCTCTTACCTGATAATCTTCCACTAGGCTTAATGAATTTTGTTTAGTTTCTTTCCAATCACCCTGAATATCTATGAGCCATCCATTTTAATCATGAGGAGATTTTATTTCTATTTTATTTGATATCTGTACAAAATTAACACATCTAACATCCTTGTTCTGTGATTCATGGCCATTATATTTAAGCAAAACCAATCTTGTGAAACACAATTTATTAGATTTTCTCTAAATTCCTACACTCATTGCTTCCATGCAGTCTTGGGAAAATGTCAGTCATTTGACCTTAAACAGATGAATTAAATCTTCGGTTTCTTATTTGTAAAACGGGAATAATAAAGGTACTTTTCAGAAGAGCTGCATAAAAATAGGAACCAACTCTTTTGTTCACTACTGTACACCAACACCATGCACAGCATTTGGCACATAGTAAACAATGAATAAACATTAGTTAATTGAATAAATCTGTGATTCAATAAAATGAGAACATGATACACAAAGTACTTACCATACATAATATCTGGTACATCGCAAATTCTCAACAAATTGTAGCTATCAAGACTACTATTACCATCAAGAGCATTATGCAGAGTCATGGTATATCAGAAGGGGAATTTAGAGTATATTCAGTCCTTCCCTCTTATTTTATAGATTAGGAAACTGAAGATCAGAGAACTGAAATCATCTGCCTAAGGTGGTTGACCTGGTTAATACCAAAGAATGGGAAACTGGGTACGTTAACTCCTAGTACAATGCTTTTCCACTATATCATAGTGTGGAACATATTTTAAAGTATACTTTTGAGATCTTTTTAATTTTCTCTTTTTTTTTTAAAGATTTTATTCATTTGAGAGAGACAATGAGATAGAGAGAGAGAGCATGAGAGGGGGGAGGGTCAGAGGGAGAAGCAGACTCCCTGCTGAGCAGGGAGCCTGATGTGGGACTCGATCCCGGGACTCCAGGATCATGACCTGAGCCGAAGGCAGTCGCTTAACCAACTGAGCTACCCAGGTGCCCAAGATCTTTTTAATTTTCTGTTCACCTATATTATGCAGCTCCTAAAGAACTGCCTTAAAAATAAAATACATTTGAGAAGTGGGTGAAAATGATTTTTGCATACCCCATAAAGCTGACCTCTGTCAAATTTTCCATGTCTAATTGCAAAGGGTCAATAGGTTATGCTGTTTTGAAGAAGGCAACTTGATACCACTGGTTTAGTTGGCTCTGATTTAAGATAAGAAAGATAAATACTACAGAAAATTGTAACTTTGCTTTTTAAATTAAAACCAAATTGTCAAAGTCCAAATACTGCACACACATTTTTGACATTGTTCTATTTATCATGCTATCACAGAGGTACTTTTATCTATCACTGACAATGTATACTTTTCCCAGGGAGTTGCTAATTGTGATTTTCACCTGTTTCAACATTTTTGAAAAAGGAGTTGAAAATAACATTTCACTTATTTTTTATAACACATCTAAGTTAAACTAAATCTATTTCTTGTATATGTATACATATACATCTAAGTTAAACTAAATCTATTTCTTGTATATGAAGTCAAGGAAAAGTGTTATTTTTCTTCAGTTCTTCATAAGCTTTATTCCCTAAGCTCTCCTCTCATCCTGAGCTATTAATTTTATTATATAAATATGCCATGGACATTTATATAGGTGGTAGTTATTTGAGTAATTTTTTTTTAAAGATTTGCTTATTTATTTGAGAGAGAGAGAGAAAGAGGGAGCATGAGGAGGGGAGCGGCAGAGGGAGAGAGAGAGAATCCCAAGCAGGCTCCACACCCAGCATGGAGCCCAACATGGGACTCAATCTCAGGACCCCGAGAGCATCATGACCTGAGCTGAAATCAAGAGTTGGATGCTCAACCAACTGAGCCACCCGGGCCCCTCTAGTAATTTTTAAACTCTGTTTTGAGGCATTTGCTATTTTATCTGTGTATGCCTTGTTACAAATGTACATTTGTAGCATTAATTCACAAACATCTCAACATTAAAGTGTAGATTTTAATAGTGAAGGAATCCTCTGAAAAACAAAAAATGTGCGATCTACATAGTTTATCATTAAAGTGACATTCCCTCGGCTTTTGTTTTTACCTACTTCATCTCCTGCTTAAGGAAAATAAAGCATCTGGATGTCTTCTACACAATAATGAAGTTACAAGAGGAGGATTATCTCAGTAGGACAACCATACTTCTCTCAATGATATCTGCATCTCAGAAATTTCATCTTCATGCTACTGTGTCAATTATTACCTGGGCATTAGCTGACTAGTAACTCTGCATGAAGTATGCAGGGGTTCTCCTGAGCACACACAGACACCCTCACTGTGTGTCCTGTCTTCATTCCTTCTTTTCCTTCCCCAGGGCCTTTCTGCTGTGGCCTACACCTGGATGCACAACTCTTGCCTCTTCCCCTTTGTCTCAGAAGCCTTCCTCAAATATTACTTACATGAAGTCATTTCTGTCTGTAAATATGACCTTCTATTATTTCAAGTCTAAATCCCTCTTGATGAATTTCAAGACCTTTCATAATAATTTGAGCACTTCTTACTTAAGCCATCTTAATCCCACTATTTCCATATTAACACTTAGCTTTAGTTAGGCCAGCCAATTAATTCACTTATGGCACAAAACCACGCCATTCTCTTCTGGAACTAGAGTCTTACATTCATCTGTTCCCTTCTTCAGATAATATCTTCTTCCCTTTCTAATTTTCAAAGGCTAACTTTAAAGACCAACTTTGGTACAAAAATTTCTTACCTGTTTCAGCCTTCTCTGAATGATCGTCTCCTCTGAGTGAATACGGCATTTATAATTTACACCAGTTCATTGATATATTGTCTAATAATTGATTGCCTTTGTTTCATGCATGCTTGCAACTACACAGTAGAGACCATATCTTACTCTTCAATACTCTATTACAATAAACAGCTGCCATTTAAGTGCCTAGCATGTGCCAGATACTATACTAGGCTTTTAAAATAATAGTATAGTTAGGATCAGCAATATCAGTGAGGGCCCAATTTTAAAAGTTAAAAGAATAAAGATAGGCTACTAATGAAGATAAATATTCAGAGATGAGCTAGTAGGAAGAACACAAAGCAAGGTGACTGTGTACTGCCTAGCTATTATGATTATGTGGATATTAATTAGTCCTCTCTACCCCAGAACTATTTCCTTTACTGACTCACTCTTAAAATCCTCTCTAGATTCCAGTTAAAATGTAAGCGTCCTTCTCAGACATTTTACACTTCACAGAATTAACACACTTTGTAGTAGTGTTACACTCAGGGTACACTGAGGATAGCATCCAAGGATTCAGTCTACCCTGTGGGAGAAAAGTTGAGGAAGCAAGTTTGGTAAGAAAAGTAAAAAAATTGGAAAGATTGGAAATCATGAAAAACATTTTGCTTTACAAGTTTGCCTGGCATAAGCCTTACAGAGCAGAGTGAATCAATTCTAGCATGACTGCTCAAAAGAAAGGGAGCAATGCTTCAGGAGTCATAGCTGAAGTGCCTCTGTACCCCTAAAAGGCATCAGTTTGTTCAGCCTTACTCCTAAAACACAGTGATGTGGGAAACAAAGGCAGAAGAAAAATTATTAAATTCCCTTACTACCTACAGCCCATTGATAAGTCCTTGAAACAGGCAGAGTGACATTCCTCTAGGAACTCGAATGCCTCGATGTTAATACTTTGCTGACGGCAAAAGGCAATCCTAGCCTGACCCCCCACCCCCAGCTCCTGGCCACCAGGATCCTGTAAGTCTACTTTAACATATAAAAATGCCTTTGGAAACTTCATCTCTAAAACCCCCAAGATACATGTTGGCAATCATCTCCCAAGCACGTGGCCCACCGATATACATCTGAAGGGTCTCATGACTAAGGTTTTATTAGACGGTAATAAATGACCTTTTCCCAACAACAGCTAGCCCCCTCAAAGTCCGGGAAACCTTGCTTCCAAAACTGCTTACAGACTTACACTATCCCTAACCCCCTCTCAACCTGAAAGTATACAATTGTCACTCCTCATGACCGGGTTACAGCTCCTTCTGCCCACGGGTCCTGTCCTTGGGCTTTAATAAAACCACCTTTTTGCACCAAAGACCTCTCAAAATTCTTTCTTGGCTGTCGGCTTTGAACCCTAACGTCTTTCCTACATCAACATAACAAAGTTGCTTGGCACTTAACAGAAAGTTTAAAAAAAAAAAAAGGAGCCAGCGAAGAGACAAGTACATCTCACTTTCCTTCGACAAGGAAGGCCATAGAGAACATGCTTAAGAGCAAGGGCTCTGCAGCCTGTGTTCAGTTCCCATCACCACCAGGCACTACTGTGTAGCCTGTCCCTCCTTCCTTTCCTCACTGAATTATCATGATAATTAACAAGAGTCAATCCAGGTAGTGAGTGTCCCACACAGAAGGCTACTAAATGTTGGATACTATCCTTATTTTATTTTCATTAGATCACTCAGAGAGGGGAGTCAGATGAACTACTGAAGGTCATAATGATAAAGGAAGGGAATGAAGGGATTTTTTTTTTGTCTGCCTGTGTTCCTTTTAGTGGATGATTATACCCAACAAATGTGAAAAGGGACTTTGCTTAAAGAAATTCAGAGGCAACTTCAACATTTACTCAACATTTATCATCAATGGGTCAAGAAATACTAAGAAAGCAGACAGAAATAACAGGGATAGTGAGTCTCTAAACAGTACCAAAATAAAATTAATCCAGTATGTAAAAATCGAAGAGATATAAATTAGGTGACATTCACTAGAAAAGATAGTGAATGCTGATGTGAAGAACAAAGGCAAAAAGGAAAGGTAGATAAAATTAAATGTCCTTACAACCTGCAGCCCATTGACAAATATTTGAGGCAGGCAGAGTATGACATTTCCCCAGGAACTCCCAATCTTAATGTTAATGCCTTGCTAGAGGAAAAAACAACCTTAGCCTGACAATAGCCAGGCCTCCAGGTTCCTGTGAGTCTTTTTTAGCATATGAAAATCCTTTTGGAAACTTCCCTTGTCTTTACCTCCCCCAACTCCTAGTATATAATCAATTGCTCCTCACAATCCCTGGTCAGTCCTTTCTGCTCACAGGTCCTGTCCCCAGGCTTTTAGCACCAGAAAGGTCTTAAGAATTCTTTCTTGGCCATCAGCTCCGAACTCCAACATTTCCACATCAAATGCTATCTCATACCATGAAAATTATCAATATGTTACGGAATAGGAAAAAGAACAAATTTGCCATAGTGGAAAAATCAGATGACTTACCTTGATGACATCTTCTGGCCATGCATTAAGAACTGAAGCAATATGCCCTCGATCATGGATACTAATGAAGAGACCTCTGACAGAAAAAAATGAGTTTTAATTTACTTCAGACTTGCCAAAATATCATGAACTTTTGAAATTTTTTCAAATCAGTTTAATACACCTCCATTTTTATCAAACTAGTGAAAATTATTTCCTTAAATAAAAGTTAGGAATCTTATGCAAAAGTAGGGATCCGAAGGGGTACGTGCACCCTGATATTTATAGCAGCAATGTCCACAATAACCAAACTGTGGAAAGAGCCAAGATGTCCATCGACAGATGAATGGATAAAGAAGATGTGGTATATATATACAATGGAATATTATGCAGCCATCAAAAGGAATGAGATCTTGCCATTTGCAACGACGTGGATGGAACTGGAGGGTATTATGTTGAGTGAAATAAGTCAAACAGAGAAAGACATGTATCATATGATCTCACTGATATGAGGAATTCTTAATCGCAGGAAACAAACTGAGTGTTGTTGGAGTGGGGGGTGGGGTGGGAGGGATGGGGTGACTGGGTGATAGACACTGGGGAGGGTATGTGCTCTGGTAAGCGCTGTGAATTGTGCAAGACTGTTGAATCTTGGATCTGTGCCTCTGAGACAAATAATGCAATATATGTTAAGAAGGAGGGAAGAAGAAGAAAAAGGTAGCGGGAGGGGAGGAATGAAGTGGGGGAAATCGAAGGGGTAGACGAACCATGAGAGACGATGGACTCTGAAAAACAAACAGGGTTCTAGAGGGGAGGGAGGTGGGAGGATGGGTTGGCCTGGTGCTGGGTATTGAGGAGGGCACATTCTGCATGGAGCACTGGGTGTTATGCACAAACAATGAATTGTGGAACACTTCATCTAAAACTAATGGTGTAATGTATGGGGATTAACATAAGAATAAAAAAAAAGAAAAAAAAGTTAGGAATCTTATAAATAAGGGAGAAATTACTTTAAACAATGTATTGACATCTATAATAAAGGTAGATTCATTCTTATATTACATATTCCTAAATATTTTGTAATTAAAGCATTCACTCTTTTATATACAGAGAATTTAAGTAGCATTATCAATTCCACTCATAGATTCATTTAGTTTTTTATTAAATAATATATGTAAAAGCACCTAGAAAAACATGAAGCATGTGTAAACAGGCACTTTCAGTATATAATCCGCTTACTACATATTCACAGTGTGAAGATGAGAGCCTGTATTAGAAATGGTTTTAGTGAGTGACTAATGCTGAGCAGTCCTTTCATGTGAAATGTACTTGATTTTTTTTTAAGTTCAAACATCCAAGTTATAATTCTTTGAGTTGCTGTTTGCAATTCTGTTTTTTAGACTCAACTGAAGTCTTTAACACCCATCTCCCATTCCCTATGAAAGTCTAACAAGGAACTAAAAATTAAACTTAAAAATAAATTTTAATGTCTTAATCTCATTTAAAAGTTTTACTTTAGTATTGTTAAATGTAACTCAAATAAAGAGAACCACATACAACCAATGTACAGCTTAATGAAATTTTATAAGGCAATCACCCTTGTACATAACACCCATTTAAGCAGAGAGAGTCTTGTCAGTATTCCAGAAGCCTTCCACATGTTTTTCCCAATCAAAACCACTCCCTCTTCAGAGTAACAACTGTCCTGACTTTTATGGCATCATTTAATTTATAGTTCTATCATCCAAATGATAAGCCATCCCTAGACACTACAATTAATCTTCTAAAGTTTCCTATAATCTGGATTTTGCTGATTACATTCCTAATGGTATAGATTAACAAATTAATCTTTCTTCCCCACTTCTTGAGAAATTGGTAATTGAATCTAAACACTTAATCTGATTCATATCCAATTTTTTATAAGACACTTCATGGTCTGATGTTACCAGAAGATACATAGTACTGTCACCAGCTAGGTCCCAAGACCTGACCTTTACAGCCCACCTCCTTGTACTCACCAACCTTTGTTCCACATTTTTGCTACAGCTCATCTTTCCAGCTTCTCTCTTCCGCAAACAGAAAGCAAAACAACTTGAGCCATAACAACTGTCCTGGCAAGACCTCCAGCCGGCCCAGACCAGCCAGACCTGTTTAAATTTAACCCCTGACTTGGGTCTGCACAGATGGACCATGGAGTGAGCTCTAAAATGATCAACTACCTTTATCCCATTATAATACTAAAATCTCTATCCCAGGAGGAGCCTCAGCTACATTTACATAATGTGTGTATAGCCATGTTTCCTTAATGGCACATGCACGACCTTATGCCTGCCTCTACTTAAAAAAACAAGGTTTCCCTATCTAAATATTCACGCCACCCCTAAATAAAAGGAATCCATCGGGGGAGGAGCAAGGTGGCGGAGGAGTAGGAGACCTACTAATTTCGTCTGGTCCCAGGAATTCAGCTGGATAGGGATCAAACCATTCTGACCACTTACGAACTAAACAGGAGATCGAAGAAAAAGATAGCAGCAACTCTCTGAACAGAAAAGCGACCACTTTCTGGAAGGTCGGACGTGCGGAGAAGTGAATCTGAGGCGATATCCGGAAGGACAGACGGTGGGGAAGGGGGCCTGTGTCAGCCGATACCGGCAAGTGATAGAGCCGTGGAGCACAAAATCAAAACATTTACCATTCAGCTCCGCTGAGGGACGTCGCTCCAGTGACTAAGCAAGGGGTGGAACTGTCACGGGACAGTGTGGTCTCAGGACCCTCGGGGTCACAGAAAGACCGGAGGTGCCTGAGTACAGCAGAGCTCCAGGTATCGGAGCGGGGAAGCCGGTTGCAGAGACGGAGTGGAGGAGCGGGCTCTCAGCTCCGGGTTGCCATAAACCATGAACCTCAGCACAGTAGGGCCACTGCTCTTCCAGCAGGGACCCAACAAGTGGCAGATCTAGGGAGACTCCCCCTCCTCCCCCAGGAGGAGCGGTGCAGGAGCGCACCGCAGGGATCTGTTGGGTTTGGAGACTCCACACGGGGTCGTGTGCCAGAAATAGAAACACTTTGTCATAGGCCAGGTGACCACGGAGTGCGGCCAGAGACCGGGAGACGAGAGTAATTGACTGCTTTTCTCTGGGGGCTCACTGAGGAGTGGGGCCCCGAGTTCTCGGCGCCTCCCCGGCGGAGATTGGGAGGCCGCCATTTCACTCTCCTCCTCCAAAGATGAACGGAAAGCTTGCAGGGAACAAAAGCTCCCAAGAGCAAACCAGAGCCTATTACTTAGCCAAGGGCCGGGCAATTCCGCCTCCAGCAAAGACATTTGGGAACCACGGCAACAGGCCCCTCCCCCAGAAGATTGGCAAGAATAGCCAGCCAAGACCAAGTTTACAGATCAATGAGAATTGCAGAACTCCAGCACTAGGGGAATAATGCACATAGAATTCATGGCTTTTTTCCCATGATTCTTTAGTCTTTCAAAGTTAATTTTTTTTTAACTTTTTCTTTTTTTTTTAAATTTTTCCTCTTCCTTTTTTCAACAAACATCTTATCAATCCCTTTTTTAAAAAAATCTTTTTTATTTTTCATTTTTAGAGTCATATTCTATCCCTTCATAGTAGTTAACCTTATTTTGGTACATATATACACAAGTTGTTCTCTCTTTAATATTTTGGGATACAGTTTCTTCTAACAGACCAAAATATACCCTAAATCTTTAGTGTATGGCTTTGTTCTAGTCTCCTGCCTGATCACATTCTCTCCCTTTTTTTTTTAAATCCTCTTCTTTTTTCAACCAGCTTCTTATCAATTCCTTCTTAAAAATCTTTTATAATTTTCATCTTTACATTCACAGTCCATCCCTTCATCGTATTAACCCTTATTTTTGTACATATATAAGTTTTTCTTTCTTTAAAATTTTGGGAGGCACTTTCTTCTAACAGACCAAAATACGCCCAAAATCTAGTGTGTGGCACTAATCTATGCACCAGCCTGATCATATTTGATCATATTCAGTTTTATTTTTTTTGTTGTTATTGTTTCTTTTTATCTTTTTCTTTTTTCTTTCGTTCTTTCTCTTTTCCCCCGGTTTCAGTCTCTTCTGAATTGTTTAGTGTATATTTTCTGGGGACATTGTTACCCTGTTAGCATTTTGTTCTCTCATTCATCTATTCTCCTCTGGACAAAATGACAAGATGGAAAAATTCACCTCAAAAAAAGAACAAGAGGCAGTACCTACTGCCAGGGATTTAATCAATACGGACAGATGTAAGTATTAGTAAGATGTCCGAACTAAAGTTCAGAATGACGATTTTAAAGATACTAGCTGGCCTTGAAAAAAGCATGGAAGATATTAGAGAAACCCTTTCTGGAGAAATAAAAGAATTAAAATCTAACCAAGTCGAAATCAAAAAGGATATTAATGAGGTACAATAAAAAATGGAGGCTCTAACTGCTAGGATAAATGAGGCAGAAGAGAGAATTAGTGATACAGAACACCAAATGATGGAAAATAAAGAAGCTGAGAAAAAGATATAAACAACTACTGGATCATGAGGGCAGAATTCGAGAGATAAGTGATACCATAAGATGAAACAATATTAGAATAATTGGGATCCCAGAAGAAGAAGAAAGAGAGAGGGGGGCCAAAGGTATATTGGAGCAAATTATAGCAGAGAACTTCCCTAATTTGAGAAAGGAAACAGGCATCAAAATCCAGGAGGCACAGAGAACCCCCCTCAAAATCAATAAAAATGGGTCAACACCCCAACATCTAATAGTAAAACTTACGAGTCTCAGACACACAGAGAAAATCCTGAAAGCAGCTCAGGAGAAGAGATCTGTAACCTCCAAAGGTAGAAATATTAGACTGGCAACAGACCTATCCACAGAGACCTAGAAGACCAGAAAGGACTGGCATGATATATTCAGAGCACTAAATGAGAAAAATATGCAGCCAAGAATATTATATCCAGCTAGGCTGTCATAGAAAATAGAAGGAGAGATAAAAAGCTTCCAGGACAAACAAAAACTAAAGGAATTTGCAAACATGAAACCAGCCCTACAAGAAATATTGAAAGGGGTACTCTAAGCAAAGAGAGAGCCTAAAAGTAATATAGACCAGAAAGGAACACAGACAGTCACCTTACAGGCAATACAATGGCACTAAATTCATATCTTTCAATAGTTACCCTGAAGGTAAAAGGGCTGAAAGCCCTAATCAAAAGACACAGGCTATCAGATTGGATAAAAAAACAAGACCCATTGATATACTGTTTGCAGGAGACTCATTTTAAACCTAAAGACACCCCCAGTTTGAAAGTGGGGGGGTGGAAAACCATTTACCATGCTAATGGACACCAAAAGAAAGCTGGGGTGGCAATCCTTATATCAGACAAATTAGATTTTAAACCAAAGACTCTAATAAGAGATGAGGAAGGACACTATATCCTACTTAAAGGGTCTATCCAACAAGATCTAACAACTGTAAATATCTATGCCTCTAACATGGGAGCAGCCAATTATATAGGCCAATTAATAACAAAAGCAAAGAAATACATCAACAACAATACAATAATAGTAGAGGACTTTAACATCCCCCCTCACTGAATTGGACAGATAATCTAAGTAAAAGATCAACAAGGAAATAAAGACTTTAAATGACACACTGGACCAAATGGACTTCACAGACATATTCAGAACATTCCATCCCAAAGCAACAGAATACACATTCTTCTCTAGTGCCCATGGAACATTCTCCAGAATTGATCACATCCTAGGTCACAAATCAGGTCTCAACCAGTACCAAAAGACTGGGATCATTCCCTGCCTATTTTCAGACCACAATGCTTTGAAACTAGAACTCAATCACAAGAGGAAAGTCGGAAAGAACTCAAATACATGGAGGCTAAAGAGCATCCTACTGAACAATGAATGAGTCAACCAGGAAATTAAAGAGTATTTTAAAAATTCATGGAAACCAATGAAAATGAAAACACAACTGTTCAAAATCTTTGGGATGCAGCAAAGGCAGTCCTGAGAGGAAAGTATATAGCAATACAAGCCTTTCTCAAGAAAGAAGAAAGGCCTCAAATACACAACTTACCCTACGCCTAAAGGAGCTGGAGAAAGAACAGCAAATAAAGCCTAAACCCAGCAGGAGAGAGAAATAATAAAGATCAGAGTAGAAATCAATGAAATAGAAACCAAAGGAACAGTAGTACAGATCAATGAAACTAGGAGCTGGTTCTTTGAAAGAATTAGCAAAACTGATAAACCCCTGGCAAGACTTATCAAAAAGAAAAGAGAAAGGACCCAAGTAAATAAAATCATGAATGAAAGAGGAGAGATCACAACCAACACCGAAGAAATACAAACAATTATAAGAACATATTATAAGCAACTATATGCCAGCAAATTAGACAATCTGGAAGAAATGGATGCATTCCTAGAGACGTATAAACTACCAAAACTGAACCAGGAAGAAATAGAAAACCTGAACAGACCCATAACCAGTAAGGAAATTGAAGCAGTGATCAAAAATCTCCCAGCAAACAAGAGCCCAGGGCCAGATGGTTTCCCAGGGGAATTCTACCAAACATTTCAAGAAGAATTAATACCTGTTCTTCTGAAACTGTTCCAAAATATAGAAATGGAAGGAAAACTTCCAAACTCATTTTATGAGGCCAGCATTACCTTGATCCCCAAACCAGACAAAGACCCCATCAAAAACGAGAATTACAGACCAATATCCTTAATGAACATGGATGCAAAAATTCTCACCAAAATACTAGCCAATAGGATCCAACAGTACATTAAAGGATTATTCACCACGACCAAGTGGGATTTATCCCTGGGCTGCAAGGTTGGTTCAACATACGCAAATCAATCAACGTGATACAATACATTAATAAAAGAAAGAACAAGAACCATATGATCCTCTCAATAGATGCAGAAAAAGCATTTGACAAAGTACAGCATCCTTTCTTAATCAAAACTCTTCAGAGTATAGGGATAGAGGGTACATACCTCAATATCATAAAAACCATCTATGAAAAACCCATAGCGAATATCATTCTCAACGGAGAAAAACTGAGAACTTTCCCCCTAAGGTCAGGAACATGGCAGGGATGGCCACTATCACCACTGCTATTTAACATAGTATTAGAAGTCCTAGCCACAGCAATCAGACAACAAAAAGAAATAAAAGGCATCCAAATTGGCAAAGAAGAAGTCAAACTCTCACTCTTTGCAGATGATAGGATATTTTATGTGGAAAACCCAAAAGACTCCACCCCAAAACTGCTAGAACTCATACAGGAATTCAGTAAAGTGGCAGGATACAAAATCAATGCACAGAAATCAGTGGCATTCCTATACACCAACAAGACAGAAAAAAGAGAAATTAAGGAGTCGATCCCATTTATAATTGCACCCAAAACTATAAGATACCTAGGAATAAATCTAACCAAAGAGGCAAAGAATCTGTACTCAGAAAACTATAAAATGCTCATGAAAGAAACTGAGGAAGACACAAAGAAATGGAAAAACATTCCATGCTCATGTATTGGAAGAACAAATATTGTGAAAATGTCAATACTACCTAGAGCAATCTACACATTCAATGCAATCCCTATCAAAATATCATCCACTTTTTTCAAAGAAATGGAACAAATAATCCTAAAATTTGTACCAGAAAAGACCCTGAATAGCCAGAGGAATGTTGAAAAAGAAAAGCAAAGCTGGTGACATCACAATTCTGCACTTCAAGCTCTATTACAAAGCTGTAATCATCAAGTCAGAATGGTAGTGGCACAAAAACAGACACATAGATCAATGGAACAGAACAGAGAACCCAGAAATGGACCCTCAACTCTATGGTCTACTCATCTTTGACAAAGCAGGAAAGAATATCCAGTGGAAAAAAAGACAGTCTCTTCAACAAATGGTGTTGGGAAAATTGGACAGCCACTTGCAGAAGAATGAAACTGGACCATTTCCTTACACCACACACAAAAATAGACTCAAAATGGTTGAAAGACCTCAATGTGAGACAGGAGTCAATCAAAATCCTTGAGGAGAACATAGGCAGCAACCTCTTCAACCTCAGCCAAAGCAACTTCTTCCTAGAAACATCGCCAAAGGCAAGGGAAACAAGGGCAAAAATGAACTATTGGGACTTCATCAAGATAAAAAGCTTTTGCACAGCAAAAGAAAGTCAACAAAACCAAAAGACAACCGATAGAATGGGGAAGATATTTGCAAATGACATATCAGATAAAGGGCTAGTATCCAAAATCTATAAAGAACTTATCAAACTCAACACCCAAAGAACAAATGATCCAATCAAGAAATGGGCAGAAGACATGAACAGACATTTTCCCAAAAAAGACATCAAATGGCCAAGAGACACATGAAAAAGTGCTCAACATTGCTCTGCATCAGGGAAATCCAAATCAAAACCTCAATGAGATATCACCTCACACCAGTCAGAATGGCTAAAATTAACAAGTCAGGAAACGACAGATGTTGGTAGGGATGTGGAGAAAGGGGGACCCTCCTACACTGTTGGTGGGAATGCAAGCTGGTGCAGCCACTCTGGAAAACAGTATGGAGGTTCCTCAAACAGTTGAAAATAGAGCTACCATATGATCCAGCAATTGCACTACTGGGTATTTACCCCAAAGATACAAATGTAGGGATCCGAAGGGGTACGTGCACCCCGATGTTTATAGCAGCAATGTCCACAAAAGCCAAACTGTGGAAAGAGCCAAGATGTCCATTGACAGATGAATGGATAAAGAAGAAGTGGTATATATATACAATGGAATATTATGCAGCCATTAAAAGGAATGAAATCTTGCCATTTGCAACAACATGGATGGAACTGGAGGGTATTATGCTGAGCAAAATAAGTCAAATCAGAGAAAGACATGTATCACATGATCTCACGGATATGAGGAATTCTTAATCTCAGGAAACAAACTGAGGGTTGCTGGAGTGGTGGGCGGTGGGAGGGATGGTGTGGCTGGGTAATAGACACTGGGGAGGGTATATGCTACGGTGAGCGCTGTGGATTGTTTAAGACTGCTGAATCACAGACCTGTACCTCTGAAACAAATAATACATTATATGTTAAAAAAATTTAAAAAATAAAGAAGATAGCAGGAAGGGAAGAATTAAGGGGGGGGTATCGGGGGGGAGATGAACCGTGAGAGACTATGGACTCTGAGAAACAAACTGAGGGTTCTATTTGGGGGGGGGGAGGGGGATGGGTTAGCCTGGTGATGGGTATTAAGGAGGGCACGTACAGCATGGAGCACTGGGTGTTATATGTAAACAATGAATCATGGAACACTACATCAAAAACTAATGATGTAATGTATGGTGATTAACATTAAAAAAAAAAAGAGAAATCCATCCACCCTTGCTTGGGGGAGTCATGGCTCTGGAAGCTATTCCTGGTGATCTCCTTATTTGCCACAAATAAAGCTGACAACTCAACAGGGTGCAGTTTCTGACTCACCAAGGAACCAACTCACATTGGTTCATTTATAGTATCTTGTAGTCCTTTATTTGATTTTAACGCTATCGATGCTTAATATCTAAACTCATTAATTCATTAGGGGTTACAAAATGGAATATTCTAATTCTATCAATCATTCCTCATTTATTTGCTGAAACTATTATTTAAAGAGAAATTTCACCATAACTATTGTTTGGTTACTCAATGATAAAGCTGATAGAAATGCTGGATTCTTTCTCTTTGCCAGTTTTTGAAATAAAGAGCTCACTTGCAGGGCACCCTGGGTGGCTCAGTTGGTTAAGCATCCCACTCTTGACTTCAGCTCAGGTCATGATCTCAATGTGGTGAGACTGAGCCCCGAACTGTGCTCCACACTCAGCAGGGAGTCTGCTTGAGATTCTCTCTCTCCATTTCCCTCTGCCCCTCCCCCTGCTCACATGCTCTCTCTCTCTCTCTTTCTCAAAAAAAAAGAGCTCATTTGCTAGAATCCTTCAAGAACTTCCACTAAAGTGTGTGTGTGTGCATGCGCACACATGCGTGTATTGTGTATGTGTTATGTATGTCTATGTTTTGGATCAATATGAACTCATGGATTTAAATATATTTGATGTGTTTTAATCCAATGCAGTTATTTTCTTTATTGAACTCAAATTGTCTCATACTTAGCCAGTGGAAGACTCTTCATGTTGGCCTCGGAATCCTTTTGACATGACTACAGTTTGTTGGTTTGCCCAATGCAGGGCTTGAATTCATGACCCTGAGATCAAGACCTGAGCTGAGATCAAGAGTCAGACGCTTAACCAACTGAGCCACTGGGGCACTCTATGATGATAGTTTTTGACAGCTTCCTTGTTCTCTGTTATGACAAAGTGTTCCTGGTTGTCTTGAAAATGTCTGCCTCAGGCCTGAAATGAGCCATTTCTCTAAGAAGTCCTGGTTTGTTTTAGTAGAAAATGGTATTTCAAGACCACAATATAGGTAATAGACATCCCACCTGCTAATGGTTGGTGAAAGTACTGTTACAGAAAAATTACAATGCAATGTTAAGATTCACTTCCTATTTATGGCCAGAAATCTCAAATTGGCTCTCCTTTTTTATTAAGTTTATTTATTTAAGTAATCTCTACACCCAACATGGGGCTTGAGCTCAGGATATCAAGAAGTGGACACGTTTCCAACTAAGCCATTCATGCACCCCCACATTGGCATTCTTCTTTTGCAAACTTCACCACTATGATTTCCTAGCAACTTCGACTTAGCAGTCTCTGAGAAGCCATTTCACACTTTCTCATTTCTCCTCACCTCCTACACCCATCTCCCTCTCACGCTCTATTTGTCATCCATTTTGAGTTGATTTTTATGAGAGATATAAAGTCTGCCTTGATTTGTCTTTTTGTATGTGGGTGTCCAGCTGTTCCAGCACCATTTACTGAAAAGACTACATTTTCTCCATTGTGTTGCCTCTGCATTTCTGCATTCCCTCATATTAATGGAAGAAATTTCCTATTTTCAAGGCCATTGTCTCACATGTGCTCTAGATTCTATTCCAGGTCAGCTTTTCAAAGGCTTCACTCCTACAATTACCCATCTCTCTGCTACAATGTCACTTTCTCTACTGGATTATTCTTATTGGCATAACAACCTGCCCTAATATTATCCATCTTTTGTAAAAACTGGATTTTGTCCCCTACTCTTCTCTCTTCATAGCAAAACCCCTCAAAGACTTATGTTTTCTTATTGTCTCTATTTTCCTACCTCCCATTCTCTCTTCAATCTCTTAATAAGGCTTTTCTCCTTCACTGCTCCACAGAAACAACTCTTCCCAAAGTCACTGATGACTTATGTCTGCTAAAGGCAAAGGTCAACTTTCAACTCTCCTCTTCCTTGACTTCTCAACTGTGTTTGACATGGCTTCAAATATCATGTTCATAATGACGACTCTCAAATTTCTATCTTCAACCTAGACCACTTCCTTGAGTCTCAAACTTAAATTTAGCCAACTAGTTAACTCCTCTCATCATTCAGGCCCCAACTCATAGCTTAGTTCTTTAGAGAGATCTTTTCTGATAACAGCTATTAAAGTACCTTCACCTTAACATTTTGATCATCTTCACAATATTTAGAACCCCCAATGCCTGTAACTGTGCTGGTACATAGTTTGTGTCCAACCATATGTGCTGACTTCAGTACTGAAAAAATAAGGCTTCTATAATTAAATTTTTTAAAAGTACAGAAAACATGAAATAAACCCAGACTTACACTGACTTAAGTAACCAAAAATTTTATTATGATAGTAAGTGCTACAGGCAGATTACTGATGACTTTCTGACTCAACAAAAATATTAGTTTACCAAGTTGGCACTAAATTATATCTTTTCCTGTGTTTTTTTTATATGAATTTATTTTGTTTCTCCAAAATGGTAATAAGATCTGTATAAGTTACATTTTTTTTTGGATCCCTGTCATATCCAACTATGCAACCAATAAGAACTCAATAAATTATTCTAAAATTAAAATGAAATGTATTTGGACTTTTTGAAGAAGGCAATTTTGCTATATTATCTAAAATGTTCTTGGCAATATACCATTAAATAATATTTCTTGGGAACTTGTTAGCCAAGGTTTTTCAAGCATCACTAGTCCCAGGAAATAGTATCATTTTCTTTTTCAACAAGAGGGACAATGAATGATATTAAAATTTACATCAATTAAATATAAGAGCCATTTGGTCACCTGTAATCTCTTGCACTGAGCAGAGATTTGTGGCTAATGTGCTTATTCTTTTTTTTTTTTTTTAAGAGAGGAAGAGAGAGAGATAGTGGGAGAGGGGCAAAGGCAAAGGAGAGAAAGAGAATCATAAGCAGGCTCCATGCCCAGGAGCTCAATCTCACAACCCTGAGATCATGACCTGAGCCAAAATCAAGAGTCAGACACTTAACCGATTGAACCACCCAGGTGCCACTAAAGTGCTTACTCTTACAGAGAGCTCAATAAATGAAGGATCTGTAATGTCCCACTGAAGTCAAGCATTTTGAGAGAATTTGTAAAACTTCATGGAATGTGATCCGAAGGGGTACGTGCACCCCAATGTTTATAGCAGCAATGTCCACAATAGCCAAACTATGGAAAGAGCCAAGATGTCCATCAACAGATGAATGGATAAAGATGTGGTATATATATATACACAATGGAACATTATGCAGCCATAAAAAAACCTGAAATATTGCCATTTGCAAAGACGTGGATGGAACTAGAGGGTATTATGCTAAGCGAAATAAGTCAATCAGAGAAAAACATGTATCATATGATCTCACTGATATGAGGAATTCTTAATCTCAGGAAACAAACTGAGGGTTGCTGGAGTGCTGGGGGATGGGAAGGATGGGGTGGCTGGGTGATAGACATTGGGGAGGGTATGTACTATGGTGAGCACTGTGAAGTGTGTAAGACTGATGAATCACAGACTTGTATCTCTGAAACAATATATGTTAAAAAAAAAAGATAGTAAGAATGGAAAAATGAAAGGGGGGAAATCGGAGGGGGAGACAAACCATGAGAGACTATGGACTCTGAGAAACAAACTGAGGGTTCTAGAGGGGAGAGGGGTGGCGGGATGGGTTAGCCTGGTGATGGGTATTAAAGAGGGCATGTACTGAATGGAGCACTGGGTGTTATACGCAAACAATGAATCATGGAACACTACATCAAAAACTAATGATGTAATGTATGGTGATTAACATAATAAAAAAAAAAAAAAAAAACTTCCTGGAATGTCTCCTTGATCAGAAACCTAATGAGATACCCAAAAGTCAGCAGGACAGGACTCATACTTGCTGGTATAGAGCTGAATATGAAACATTAATCCTCAACATATACATAGAGTTACAGTTATAAAATGAAAACTTTAGACCAGATTATCAATGATATTTTTAAATGAATGGAATTTCAATAAACACTTTTTCTCCATCCATGTTCTTGTTGGTCAATTTGTTTAGAATATTTAATTTTTATTCAAAGTATTTTAAACATGCCAATTAAAAATACTCATGCTTTTGTGTCTATTTCATGTCAGAACTAAGATAATTTTAAAATATGAATCATTTTCTCATGTACATAGTTCAAACTTTTCTCATAACCTCTAACATTGTATACATTGCACTCTCAAAACAGATTTCTAAGATGAGATAATATTACTTCTTCATGTTGTCTCAGATAACATCCCTAATGAATTCATATCAAAATAGAATTAATTTTCTACCATGCAACTGTCTATTATAACTAGACTTGTATTTTCTTCTGGAAATTAGTTCATGACCCTGCTCCTGACCCAGTGAAGGAGGCAACCACTCTACAATTTTCTGTAAGAATCCTCTCTTCCATACAGAAGCTCATTGTACGATCTTTTGAAATAAGAAAATTAGACCCCGTATTTTTCACAAAATGTGACTATGCATTAGTGACTCCTGGTAGTCAGCTCAAAGTTGAGTTATATCAGCAGATCTGAGCTGTTGGGGAAAGAAGTGCTAAAAAAAAAAAAGCTAAGTTAAGGTAATATGTAGGTCTAATCAGGAGATACTTTGAATAAACATGCAGAGTTAGGAGGCATACGCCTAACAGTTGAAAGGAGTAGACTAGGTTGCCAAAGGAGAAAGAAGCAAAGGCCAAGGGGAAAGCATTACAAACTAGTACCCATATAAAAGAATAGGATGATTAAGAAGAGTCCTAGAAAGAAGGAAGGAAGGGAGGGAAAAGGAGGGGGGATGGAGGAAAGAAAGAAAGGAAGAAAGAAACAGAAAAAGAGAGAAAGAGAGAAACAAAACAATCTAACAGGACAACCAGTGTTTCTAAAGCCAAGGAAGTCAAGGAAGGAAGGACAGTGTTAAGAAGGCATGACCAATATTATCTTCCTGCAGTAAATACTTAGAAGAATTCTTCTTCTAAGTGTGTCTATGTGTGTGTGTGTATTTTTTTTTTTTTTTTTGAGAAAGAGAGAAAAAGAGAACACATGCAAGGGGGGGAGGGGCAAAGAGGGAGAGAGAGAATCTTAAGCAGGCTCCATGCTCAGTGCAGAGCCCGATGCAGGGCTCAATCCCACACTTAGACAACTGAGCCACCCAGGTGCCCCAAATTCTTCTAAGTATATTAAGAAGAATTGTTTTTTCCTGAACTATTTGAGAGTCAAGTAGCCAACATGATGTCTCATCACTACCAATTTAGTGCATTTCCTACAAACAAAACATTCTTTTACATAATTAGAATCAGAAAATTCATATTGATACATTACTAGCATCTGATGCTCAGACAGCATTCACATTACACCATCTGTCTCAATGATGTCCTGTGTAACAAAAGTCCAGCTCAAAATCCCATGTTGTGTTTAGTTGGCATGTTTACTTGGTCCTCTTCTATGTGGAATACTTCCTCAGTCTTTCCATGACTTTTATGACCTTCATACTTTTACAGTTACAAGTCAGTGTTTTATAGAATGTCCCTCAATTTGGGTTTGTGTGGTATTTCCTCAGGACTAGATTCAGATTATACATCCGCTGTAGGAATCTCACAGAAGTGATGCTGCTTCCTCTCATTGCACCCTATTAGGTGGTAGTGTTCCTGGTTTGTCCCGTTATTGGTGAAGTTCACTCTGATCACTTGATTAAGGTGGTGTCTTCCAGGCTTCTTCAGGGCAAAGTTCCTCTTTTTTCCCTTTGTAATTACCAAGCATTTTATGGGATGATGCTTCAAACCTCCCTGTTTCTCTGTCCAACCTCAATTTATTCATGTATTTATTCATATCAGTGTGGCCTCCTGTTTATTATTTTATTCAATCCATTTTAATCCATAGCAAATATTTATTTGATGCTCAAAATGTCCCAGATGTGGCCAGTAGGAACCCTTTCAAGCTGGCTGCTGTGTCCTTTTGACACATCCCCCTCATTCTTTGAGCACTTGCTTACTTACTGGTACAAGATGTCCCAAGCTCACCTTTAATTATCCCGGTGCAGCCCTGGAATCAGCAATTTCTCTAAGGAGCTCTGGTTCCTTTTGATGGAAATAGTACTTAGATTTGAGTGTCAGGTGTGTTCATTGTTACTGGGGTATTGCTGCTCCCAGGGCAACTCAACGGACAGAAAAAGAATATATGTATATACATACATATTTTATACATGTACGTGTATATGTGTGTATATATACATACATACACACACACATATATTTCTATAGCTACCCATCTTATCTACCTATACACCGAAAACCATATGTTCACACTAATACCCTCAATCCCAATTTAACACCAGAAAGTTCATTCTAG
Source organism: Mirounga angustirostris (assembly GCF_029215605.1). NCBI lineage: Eukaryota > Metazoa > Chordata > Mammalia > Carnivora > Phocidae > Mirounga > Mirounga angustirostris. Next base: position 71,642,730 of record NW_026991716.1, read on the forward strand.
TGTTCTTCCTTCAGTTTTCACACTTTTAACGACTTTCTCCTACAGTGAGAAACCTAGTTCCCATTATGCTTAATATATTTACTTATTTGACCAGTCCTCTTGCATGAAACCAATCTTGTCCCCTCCCCGTGCAGACACCCTGCTCACTTCACTAAGCCTCCGATCTCTGAAGCAGGCAGCCCTCCTACACAGATGTCCTCTCCATCCACTGGGGCTCTGACACCCAGCACTGGACCATCCTCCTACAAGGACCCTCCCTTCACCTTGTGAGGCTCTCACACCCTGAGTCAAGCTGTCCTTCTATGTGGGTGTTCTTAATCCTGCCCAAGTTCCAACACTCCTGGCCAGGTCCCCACCCTTTGCACTGGGGACTGAAGCACCACGAAGCAGAGGGAGGGTACAGCCAGACTACTGCTGTCACCTCTAAGGAACATGAGAAAATGGCCCTGGCTGTGTAAAAAGAAGCTATAATTATCCTCTGCTGCTAAAAAAATACCAACCTCAAGCACATCTTTACAGATTAAGGATTTTTAGCTTGGAAATATTTCCATGTCCTCAGCTCATCATACTTGTAGAAATTATTTTCCTAATTTTTTTATCTTTCACTTTTGTTTGTTGTTGTTTCCTATTTATATACAGTGAAACAAGTGATTTTTCTCCTTTTAGATTTCTTACATTTCTTTTAAGCATACAAAGTCCTGCCTCATCAATTACTTTTCTATATACTCCGTGATACGAGGATCTAATATCCCACCTCATACTTTTCCAAATATCACACTTCTGCTGTAACTACACTTTGACCTCGTTAATGTATGTCTTTTGACATCTGCTTTTATTTTTTCCTCTTCAGTTATCAGTCAGTGACTGAATTTCCTTCTTTATTCATCTAAATTTTATCCATTCTGCCAACTATTCTTAACTCCCTTACCTTCCTTTCTTTCCATCACACCCTTTCTGAAAACCTCCAAATCTAAATCAATCCATTTGCCTTCTCTTTTCTTCAGGCCCTACTGGAGAATGATGCTTGAAAAAGCCATTCAGGGCACCTGGGTGGCTCAGTTGGTTGAGTGTCTGCCTTCAGCTCAGGTCATGGTCCCAGGGTCCTGGGATCGAGTTCCACATTGGGCTCCCTGCTCTGCGGGGAACCTGCTTCTCCCTTTGCCTCTGCCTCTCTGTCTCTCATGAATAAATAATTTTTTTTTTGTTTAAAAAAAGAAAAGCCCATTCAATCAGGTGTGTTAGATCCATTAAAACCTCATGGTCTCCCATCAATACAGATAAAAAGGATGTGGTATATACATCAAGTGGAGTATTATTCAGCCATAAAAAGAATGAAATCTTGTCATTTGCAATAACATGGATGGAGCTAAAGAGTATAATGCTAAGTGAAATAAGCCAGTCAGAGAAAGACAAATACCATATGATTTCACTCATGTGTGGAATTTGAGAAGTAAAACAAACGAGCAAAGGGAAAAATGAGAGAGACAAACCAAGAGACAGACTCTTAACTGTAGAGAACAAACTGAGGGTTACCAGAGGGGAGGTGGGTGGGGAGATGGATGAATGAATGATGGAGACTGAGTATACTTATTACGGTAAGCACTGAGTAATGTATAGAATTGATGAATCACTATATTGTGCACCTGAAACTAATACAACACTGTATGTTAACTATACTAGAAATCTAAGATTAAAAAAACAGAACAAAACAAAAAACAAAAAAACCCTCACAGTCTCTCCAGTGTTAGCTAGGTCCTCACAACTCAACATGACTTTCTTAAGTATCTTCTAATGGCTATTCTAAGATTACCCATTCAATCTACTTCATATTTCCCCTTGCGCATTCCCACCCCTCTACACTATCATCAGATGAGCACCCTTTTTTCCTTAACTCATTAGGAAAGAAACTTCCAGCTCCTAGCTATCCACCAATAAACTTCCTTCCATTATTCATTGGTGAATAGAGTGTCCGTATCACTGTCCTCTGGTCTAGTTTACCCTCATGCTGTCACCCTCTGGCCACTTAGTCCTCTTCATTAAATGCTGGCATTCTCCAGGCAAAAAAGTTCCCTTTTTCACTCTACTGCAAAGTGAAGGCCTAGGGACTCTGCTTTGTTCCCGTCCTTGGAGTAATTTTCGAAGTCCCCTTTGCCTCAGCTTCAGCTGAATGTCTGATCTATCTCCCTTTTTGGTCCCATCCTTGTTTTTGCCATTTGATCAATTAAATCAGCCTGAGAACTATATAGTTTCCAACTCTGGATGATCTTTTAGGGATTCTTTTAGGCATTTCTCCAATACCTCCAGTTCCTCTTCATGGCCAGGCTAGCTCTTAATTGCTTATCAGAGATAGTTCAAGTGTTACCTCCTCTTGGAACTATTTCCTGACCCACATTCAAGCTGAGTTGGAATCTCTCTGCAATCCCATAGAACCTTGCTGTTTTTCTCTATTATAACATTTATCATATTTGTCATATAGTTTTTCACTTTATTATATGTCTATCCTACAAGATCATGAACTCTCAAAATGAGGAATTCTGCTTTTCTTACCGAAGGAAAAGAAAAAAATAGGGAGTTTATAGAAAGAATATAGGTAAGGAGAAAAGAAGATCACTCAGATGTGATTACGGTACTAGCTGACCCAATTTTGGGTAAAGCACTAGAGCAAAAGAAACCAAACAAAAAACTGGAATGCAGAACACTCGGGAGCTATGTGGTCAATGTATATACTTTCGGGGGTCTTCTGAAAATGACAAGACCAAGAAACAGATAGAAGAACTCAAAATTTAGGGGAAAAGTCCCTGGGAAAGTATAGCGATGCCCGCTCTAGGACATGGAACATGCAGAGGCCAAGAGATGAGCAGTGTAAGATCTCTGTTAATACAGGAGCAACAGATCTTAATGACAGCAAAGGACTTGAGAAATAATGAGGGAACCAGAGCTGCTAGGTCTAAGGAAGAACCATGAATTATAAGATCATGCTAGCTTTAAAGTGGTTCAGGCTTCAGTCTTGCTTACTCAGAAATAAAACTACGATAAAACAGAGGCTATCCATGGAGAAGGACTCAGGAGAAGGTGCGGGGGGCAATGGATGGTGACATTCTTGGGACTGAATACCAATTCTATTATAGAAGTACAGAAACTTTTATTGAGGCCAAAAGAGAAAGGTAGATTTCCCATTTCCTCTAGTCCCCTACTTCCAAAAGCAAGTGTCTTATTTTTTATTATCACATAACATCCTAATATTACTAACATGAGTGATATTTTTCTTGGTGTAACTAGTTGATTTTGCTCTGCGATGATAATTTTGTGAATTTGTTTTGTTTATTGTAGACAATGCTTAAAGTTCTATTTCTAGTCTTAATCCTCCTGAGGAGGGAAAATCAGTGTGGTGGGCAGATTTCTAAGATGGGCCCCAAGATCTCCCAGCTGCTGGAGTTCATATTTCCAGTACAGCACACACGATGGATTTTACTCTAATTAAGTTACATTAGAGGAAGGAATAAGCTCTTTCTCAGGTCAAAGCCTGGCAGTTATTAAGTCAAAGTCCTATATATTTTCAATCAAATCAACTTAGGTACAATAAGATTTAAACTGATTATAGGTAACTTTTTAAAGGGACTTCAAAGAACAGCAAAGAGAATGCAATGTTTTAAAAGGAAACCATTAAAGGATGAGTTTTAAAAGAATGCAGCAGAGAAGACATAAAGGAAAAATGTAAGTTGGGTTTTTTTTTAAGATTTTATTTATTTATTTGACAGAGAGAGAGACACTGAGAGAGGGAACACAAGCAGGGAGAGTGAGAGAGGGAGAAGCAGGCTTCCTGCAGAGCCCTGGGATCATGACCTGAGCTGAAGGCAGACACCTAACGACTGAGACACCCAGGTGCCCCAAAATGTAATAGTTTTTAAGTATTTATAAGATTATTACAAAAAGTATAAATCATTATTTTTAAAAACCTCAATCAAGAATAAAAACTTAGATGGGGCGCCTGGGTGGCTCAGTCGGTTAAGCATCCAACTCTTGGTTTCGTCTCAGGTCCTGATCTCATAGCTCCTGAGATAGAGCCCCGTGTAGGGCTCCGCGCTCAGCAGGAGCCTGCTTAGATATTCTCTTCCTCTGCCCTTTCCCCCACTTGCATGCACTCTCTCTCTCTCAAATAAATAAATCTTAAAAAAAAAGAATAAAAACTTAGATAAAACACAAGTCATTCATGCTTGCGTTTGTAGAAGCTCTTCAATATCAAAGGGGGTACGTTTAGGAAGATTGTAGAAGTGTTAAAGGTTTTCTGTGACATTGGAAGTTAAGGAAATAAAGTAGCTAATATAGCCAGGTTTTTCTCAGTCTGTCCTACTATTATGATGAGCAGAAAAGGCACAACAAATTTTACAATTTAACTCCGCAAGGCACAAAACCAGTCACCCTAACCTACCTTGTGTTCAGTCCCTTAGCTGATACTTGCTTCTTCTGAACTCCCTTGTAGTCGAGACAGCAGACACAAAGACACCAGAAATATCTGCTGGACAGACTAAAAGCCTTTGAATATGACATTATAATGAGGAAAATTAAAAATGCCCAGAGCTAAGAAGAAGTTAAAATGAGGACAGAGAAACATGGAGAAAAGATCATAGAATGGTAAACTCCTAAATGCAAACATAATTGCATTGGCACCAATAACTTGCCAAGCATCCCTCTTACTTACCCTGTCTGAATTAGCAAATTCTATCAGAATAGAATAATTATCTAGTCTCTCATCTAGGCTGGTATCTCAAGTCTCCTTCCCAAATTATAAAGAAGAGAAAAGAAGTAAAGGGGAAAAGCACTTTTCTTCTCACTTTTAAGGGAAAATATATATATCCTATCAAGTATTTATTGGCAATGCAAGGGAAAAAAATCCTCCAGTTACTTGATGTCTAAGGAATGAGAGTCCTATCCAGGGCCAGAATAAACTGACGATTGCAGTGGGATCCAAGAACGGAAATAATAGAGACACTGGACGATGGCACTATAGTTATGCCACTGATTTCATGCAAGAAGTCAAAGCACTGAGGACAAGGAGCAGCAATGAAAACAAGGAGATGGGAGAATTCAACTGCTTCTACACATATAACACTTTATTCAGACCATTAAGATTTGCCCCAGTGTTTCCATGAAATTTACCCACTCAAGCTCATTATCCCAAGTCCAAAATCTTTAGGGAATCTCTACATTAATGTAACAACCTCTATTAATCATACTGTTGTTGCTATAAATGGACTAGAGTTTAATTCTTTCATTCTCATTTCTCTGATAAACAGCATTCTTGGATAGCAACAACTTCTTAGTTGAAGCTTTGTTTTGGGGTTCCTTTCAAATAGCTAATAAAGTAAATCCCACAGCTTTAACTCTGGGTCTTTATCCAGAAGCCTTTCCTTTTGCTAATCTTTACTTTCTTTGGAAGTATTTATTCTTGCAGGCTATTTTATCCAAACCCAAAATTAGTGATCAAAGCATTTAACCAATTAGTCTCGTTTCCTTTTCTAATATTAAAGAAAACTGAGAGACCCATGTGCATATGCTGAGAATTTCAGGGATAGGTCTTTATTAACCTAAAAGAAAAATACTGCTGTATACAGGCATTGTCCCTAGGTAGTCTTTTTTTTTTTTTTTTTTTTTTCATTTTCAGAGAAAGAAAATTCATCAACAGAAAAATATAAGCCACACGGGGAGACTTGGTATACTGCCAAATACAGTTCCAGTAAATTCCTTTAATATGAGGCCACTTCTCCAAAGAAATTTTCCAGGGAAGGTTGCCACTGCTGGGTCCTAAGAAACAGGTTCTCTCCAATCTTACTCCAAGAACCAAACACTGCCCATTTTCCCTCAGATTTAGACCATCCTTCAACAAATTCAAATCTGTACTATCACTGGAAATCTGTCACTGGTTTCCTTTAAGTCAAGTGTAAGTGAGAAATATGCTTTCAAAAAGCCAAAGCTGTATTATCGCCACTCAATAAGACTTCCAGAAAATTAAAGGACAAAATTAAACAGCATTAACTCAACATGATAGAGTTTGTGGGTTACCTCCTTTGGAAGTTGTCCCTCAATTCCAGTTCAGTCTGGGTTAGGGACCCCTCCTCTGATACCCTAGTACTTTGTACTCTCCTATTACAGTGCCTGTCACATGGTGTTATAATTGCTTGTTTAGGGTTTATCTCCTCCATGAGACCATATGCTTCATCAGGCAAACTGTCATGTCTGTTTTGTGCATGATTTTACTACAGTGACCTAACAGATTGTTTGGTAAATAGTAGCTGAGGCAGATTAAAGTTGGCCACAGATGCTTTGAGACTCCTACCATAGAAAATGGGGTCTATGTCCCCTCCTTGTTTCTGCCTTGACCAACAGAATATGGCAAAAAGTAACACTGTGCTAATTTCTAACAAGCTAGCAAATGTCTCTCAAATAAATAAAATCAGAAAAGAAAGAAAGAAAGAAAGAAAGAAAGAAAGAAAGAAAGAAAGAAAGAAAGAAAGAAAGAAAGAGAAAGAAAGAAAGAAATGAAGGAAGGAAGGAAGAGAGAGAGAAAGGGAGGGAGGGAAAGAGAGAGAAACAAACTAGCAACTCCGTTTCCAGTCTCCTAGAACACTTGCTCTTAAAGCCCTAAGACTGACAGATGCGGCCGCGAAGTATTTGTACAAGGAGAACAAAATACATGAATAGTTTTAAGGGAATCAATTTCCAGATATTTACCTTCTATTTCTCTGTTTCCTAAAATTGATCTACTACGACCTGGTGTGGTTCTCTAAAGACTAATCCCCTCGTGCAGATTATCCACTCTTTCTCTCCTTTTATACCAGACCTTCTATTTTATAAAAGAAAGACATCAAATTACCTATCCTGAATTTTACCAAAATGCACTGTCCCAAGGTAGAAAACTTTTGGGATTCTATTGGATCTGGTAAGGCTTCCCTTGCCCTGTCTTTCACATAATGCTGTTACAAGTAAAGTGTGGCACTAGAATGAGGGTATTTTGGCTCATAATTCAGACAAGGTATAGAGTGAATCAGTGAGAGCTGGCCTCAGTCTTGAACGACACACCAACAAAAGGCAAAAGAACCACACGCTGAAAATGCATTTTCTTCCTCTCATCTATTTAATGAGAAGTATACCTTTTCAGTTACTCTCAATAGTTAGGATATGTCTACTAGAAAGAAAGAAATCTTCAAACAGCTGGAAGCAGTAAATGGTTATTGATATTGATTAAGTATACACTGAATATTTCCCCAAATTACTAAATATTTCTGGATATGCTGGATATCTTTTAATAAAGTATTATATAATTTTATCAAAGTTATAATCTATTCCAATTACAGTTAATCCTATTATTGTACTTTATAAAACAGATATTTTCTACTCTTTGTCTCAAGGGTAAAATTATTATCCACCAAATCAATTCATTTTTAGCAATATGTATTCTTATCTTTCACTAAATATAGAAAGTTTGATCATTATGTCTGACAAAATTAATGATTATTTACATATATTTCTTATCTAATTATTTCTAAAAGCTCAACACCAGAATTTAATACATGCATACATACATTCTTACCCAAGTAATATCATGCTTTCTTTCATACTCCTTACTTCATAAAAACTTATAATTTCAGGTATATATTATATTCCTGTATAATAAATGAATGGGATACCAGTATCTTGTTTTATAGTTTATCTTTTAAATGGATAAATCAATTTAATTATCTGTACCATTTTAATCTTGACATAAGGACTTTCATTAATCACCATCTATAAATTATTTCTCATTTTTTTTATAATATGCAAAAAAAGAAATATTAACACATGTTTTGAACTGGCAAGTCTTTGGATGAAAGACTTGATAAAAAGGACTATTTAGGCCAATAAGGGTATATGGCAAGTACTTTACATGAATGAGCTAAATCTGCAACTTCCAGGTTGTGACAAAAGCATAAGATAAAGATATTTTCTATTTAAAAAGTCTGTACTGTAAAAGATGTATTGAAATTAATGTTTCAATTTTCCCAACACTTTCTGAGTATATCAGGCTAAACAAAATGCTGATGAAAGTAAAAAATATTAGTGGCTATTTGGTAATATATAATATATATAATAAGTCTTGGCAAAGACTCTTGGATACTTCTCAGAAATTAAAAAAACTGTGACTCTCAACTGGGTAACAAAGCATTTTGCAATTCAGGTGGTTTCTAATTCTTTGCTTTCAACATTTTTGAAGGACGAAGTAACTGAGTTGTCATTTGGCAAATCATTCAAAATAAATGTTCATGATTTATCTCTATATGATTTTTGGCACATAACTTGGAAAGAGTTCAAAGAATTAAGTGATATTACTACAAAAAAATTCTCTCCAGTCCCATTTGTTTATTTGCATGAATAAGGTTTTGTAGCACATACATGTGTAAATTTAAGAAATAGGAGTAAAACTGATCCTAAGAATTATCTTCTACCCATAACTAACATATGTCTAGACATACATGAACCAGGAGGAGGAAAAAAAAATCCCCATTTCATTAAATGATTTATTCCCAATAAAATTGGTTTTATGTTAATAATCAAAATTTAATACACATATCTATTGTTAAATCACCTGTATGCCAGTTATAATCTTAACAAATTTTTAACACTTGGAACCTTAATTACAGAGAATAAAAATTAAATTAATGTCACCTCATACACATGGTTTTGTTGCACAGAAGTATAATGCTTGATCAATAAAAGTCTTTCAAGCATTAAAATGTAGATTACTACAAAATCATCAATAGGAGTGGAATGAAAATATAACTACAAGGAGATAAATGAATATTACAATATTTCTGTTAAAAAAGCATTTGTTTTTATATATTTTAAATAGATAATGGAATATATAAGACTGTATTCCTTTGGATATATTTAAATGAAAAATAACAGTTTTATTTTTATTTGTCAATAATCGAAATATGCTAGAAACTACATTCCTTGCAACTATTCAAAGTTATGATATAAGTTTTCAGATGTCAAGTTAAGAAGCGCAAGGGGTAAAATTTTTCAAAATTCTCTTAAGGGGTCTGCAAGCAAAATAGTAAGATGATCACTGACACACAGTAATTCAGTGCTGTTGGGAATTTTCACAGATGTTGACAGAGATCCCACCTTAGTTCCCTAAAAGTTCAGTGTTAAGTAACATTTATTCCTGAATATGACCGGCAACAGAATTGATCAAAATTCTTAAACAAATCAGTTCAGTGGCAAACCAAGAAAATGTACTTTGATAGGGATTAACAATGACTTAGAATCCAAGAAATAGAGTTTTCACTGTTTTTAAGATGAAACATCTGAATTTTGAAAGTCATTTTTTATTATTTCTAGATTGTTCTTATTAAGGATTTATGTTTCCCATATATTGTGAATAGCTGCAGAATCCTCCCAATGATGCAGTTATACACTGGCCCACCTATAATATGACCTGAAGTATCAGGAAAAAAATTAAGTTTCTGTCAAGCATGCCCCTTCAGAAAAGGAAAGAAAATCATTTGGCATTGGTGAAATTACCACAGTTACTCTCAAGCATGCTTGAGAAATTTTAAATTTATACTAATATTTGGCAGTATATTGGTAATCAAAAGAATTTAATCTTTTAAGCTCCCCAATATATAACAAATTTAAAAGGGAGAGGGAACAGGTTGATGAAGAATTATTTGAAAGAAAAATGTAGGAAGCCTTTGGGATCTCAGCCATCAGGCTCTCTCAAGACCTTGCTAATTAACTATGTCACATGTTCATAGCTGGGAAAACAAAGAGACTGGTGCTTAGAACACATTAAAACAAAGGCTAGAATGATGGTTTTCATTTCTGGTCTTTTGTTTTTCATTTTACACTAACAGAAAACAGAAACAACAAATTGATCAGTGTTTTCACTAAATTAATAAAGGTTTGAGGCAGTAACCAATGCAAGTTATAGATTCAGGAAAACCATGAACTCCTTTAGAAAAGGGACAGTGAGCACAGAGTCCAAGAGACTGGCAAGCTTTAGTCTGTTTTCCCTGAGCTGCAAGAAACCACTCACCCTGGAGGAGAGAGAAGATGTGAAATCCTAATAAGATGCCTTTAAAAAAATTTTTTTTTAATAGAGGACGTGGGCTTTTCACTTGGGGGCTAATGATTGTCTAAAACCTGGGTTTGCAAGACATACTCATTAAAGAGAACATAATGAGGGGGAGGGGAGACAGGAAAAAGAAAATGGTCTAGAAAAACCTACTGCAATTGAGTGCAAAATATAGCCAAAGCCCAAGTGTGAAAAGGGAGTTAGTTTCTCAAGTCTAATTAAAGAAGTATACCATGGCATCTGGGAAGGGGGGAAAAAGCATTTCTTCAATTCTGAGAGGAATTTATCAAAATGGTCTTTATATAAAGGACATTGAACAATATGTTAGACATTGTTTCCATCAGAAGTTTTACTAAAAAGATATAGAAGAATCTTCTCTATTTGGCATTTCTTTCTCATATGGACCCTAATAAAAATACAATATAATGTTATGAATGCCTTCAAATCAGGTTGAATAAATCAAAAATACACTTCACTGAGAAGTTTGCTGTATTGTTAAAATATCAAACCAGGAGGTATATTCTCTACCTGGTAATTATTTATCTACTGATTGGGGGCATACGAGTAGAGGGAAGGTTTTATACAAATTCAAGGTGGCAGTTAGCAGATACTTGGACAACGGAAATCCTTCACATAAAAAGTTTCTTGTGGGGGAGCACCTGGGTGGTTCTGTCAGTTAAGCATCTGCCTTCAGCTCAGGTCATGATCCCAAAGTCCTGAGATCAAGTCCCGCGTCAGGCTCCTTGCTCAGCGGCGAGCATGCTTCTCCCTCTTCTTCTCCCTCTCCTCACCATTCGTGCTCTCTGTCTCTCTCTCTCAAATAAATAAATAAATAAAATCAATATAAATAAATCAAATAAAAATCAAATAAAATCTTTTTTAAAAAGTTTCTTTTAGGGCGCCTGGGTGGCTCAGTTGGTTGGGCGACTGCCTTCGGCTCAGGTCATGATCCTGGAGTCCTGGGATCGAGTCCCGCATTGGGCTCCCTGCTCGGCGGGGAGTCTGCTTCTCCCTCTGACCCTCCTCCCTCTCATGCTCTCTGTCTCTCATTCTCTCTGTCTCAAATAAATAAATAAAATCTTTAAAAAAAAAAAAGTTTCTTTTAAGTAGCTTTTAATACATAAATGAGACTTCCAGCAACATATTCATCTGTTTTCCAACCACAAGGAATTCTTCCCACCATAGTCATTGGTGGTTTTCTCTGGGTAAGGAGTGAAAAAGATTGTGCTCTGAGATTGTTTTGTATTTTTTATTTTTAGAGGAATGTATGTCATTCCAAATAAAAGAAGAAAGCTGTTCTATATATATACTCTTTGGTATTGCTCATGTTAGTGAGTTACATACTTTAAAATACACACAGTGTTCAAATTACTTCCTTTCTTATGTTACTAATAAAATGAATTTTATTAGTACATTTCACATTATTTAGTGAACTTTGTGCTCTATTTGCTACATGAGAAATAATGGAGAGTAATAAAAGAAAAAGAAACCACATTGACACATCCAAAACTTTAACAGTCACATGTTAGGAATGTCTTATAAGTGCAAAATAATAAATTAGAAGCTAAATTTGGTAGAGAAACAATCTTTGCAAAAAGAAGTATGTGACATCAGTATCTCATGTATCTTACTGGAAAAATTAGTGAGCTCACCTTAAGTTAAAAAAAGAGAACTCTTAAATATTAAATAGATTTTTTCTGGGTGAGGACTTCCTTGAAAAACTTTATATACTATCAATAATTGCTTAGACTTAACACTTTCCATCTGTTTTCAGAAATATTTGTATTTCCTTGGGTGTACCCCTAATGTAGTATACTGATTATGAGTCTGAATAACAGACAAACTTCCTTTGTGCTCTATGAATACTCATAAAATCATGTTCTTGGTAATTTTTTTTCTAAGCCTTTACTTGCTAGTGTCTTAGAAATATCTTCCTTAATTATATTTATAATACATAACTTGTATTTGCATATAGTTATTTTGAAATCTTCTAATCCTAAAAATAATTTGGGTTGATGATTCACATGATACCCATACTTTTCTATTCTTACGTTTATCTAAATACACTTTATAATGGAACTAGATATATTCCATTTATAGCTATTGTAGTCAGTGTTAAACTAAGTTTCAATACTTAGAAAAAGAAATTTTGCCTCAGAAGATACTTGAGAACTATAGATACATCTGAACTTCAGATAAATCAGTTTTTAATCTCTGCTATACACTTCCTGTCAAAATAGGTTTTAAAAAGATCATCTTATTTAAATATAATCACAATATTCATTTTACAAATGAGGAAACTACAGATTAAGGAGTTTATGTTACAGACCCAAGATCACATAGTTAATAAAAAGCAATAAAGAGATTTACACCAAGCCTCTTCAGATCCAAACCACACTATAGGCTGGGTATATTTATTCACTCTCTTGCCCATTTATGCACTCAACAAAAACTGTGCTAAGTTCTGCTAGGTTCTGGGATAGAGGTAAAGGGTATAGTTGCTACCCTTAAGAAAAAAATGGTCAAAAGACAGATAAACACAAAAGAGTCAGTTGCTATATGTCAGTGTGAAAGTCCCCACCCAGGGGCTTGGGAGATACTTGACTTGAGGTGGGGAGCTGGGTGTGAAGGACAGGAAAGGGGCAACAATGAAGACAGAGAGGTAGGCAAAGGAACCAGATTACAAAAACCCTTGAAAGCCATGCTAAGGAGTTTGGATTTTATGGTAGTAAAAATGGGGAGTCATTCAATGAGTTTAGTCAAGAAAGTGACATAATTAGACATCCCTTTTTGAAAACTCACTCTGAGAAGAGCCTCATCTAAAGGAGTGGCAAGGGGCGCCTGGGTGGCTCAGCCGTTAAGCATCTGCCTTCGGCTCAGGTCATGATCCCAGGGTCCTGGGATCGAGCCCCACATCGGGCTCCTTGCTCCACAGGAAGCCTGTTTCTCCCTCTCCCTCTCCCCCTGCTTGTGTTCCTGCTCTTGCTGTCTCTCTGTCAAATAAATAAATAAATAAAATCTTTTAAAAATAAATAAATAAATAAAAATAAAAGAGTGGCAATAGGATTGAATGGACAAGAGAGATTCGGCAGATAATTAAGAGGTAAAACTGGCAAGGCTCAAAAAGGGAAAGGAAAAGGAAAAACTCCTGACTATCTCTGAGGTGTCTGGTTTAGGTGACTGAGTGGGTGGTGTTGCAACTTACAACGTTAAGAAACGCAGGGACTAGGACGTTAAGCTAAGGAGTAACAGGACCAAGAAGAAAACGTTAGAGAGCCCTGACATTTTAGTGGGTGGAATGGATCACTGCACTTAGCTGTACAGATGAAGAAAGAAATATATTAAAGAGGGGAAATGTATTAGGTTTAGATCATGGAAATAAAATGTTATGCCAATGAATTCATAGGGGACATGGGAAAGAATATACGAGATAAGAAGGATAAAGCTGCAGAGTGTTTACATTCTTACAACCACAAGAGTGAGATGAGCCAAGAACACAGCTGGAGTTAAATACTGTGGAGTAGAAGGGCCAGCTGAGACTGAACCGTGCAGGCAGGGTTATAGAACTCCACCCCCACATTAGTAATATTTTAATTTAAAAAATAGGTACACAGAAATGCAATGAATAGTGTTTTATGGCAGTATAAAACACGGTCTAATTATTCTTCCTTGGGGGAAAAGGGTTGGTTCAGGATGGATTTGTGCAGTGGACAAAGGACAAGATCATAAGAGTACTGACTTGGGGAGTAAATGAAATGAACTGTACTAGGCCTGCATGCTTGAGAAATTCTTATGTACAGCAGATCTTCTTATCTCCTGCTAATGTTTTTAGGGGCAGTTAAATACGCTATGTGTTATATATCCACACCACCTCACCTACTTACAGCCATCACTGCAGGACTAAGGGACTTGCTTAATTTCCTTGCTCCATATCTAAGAGGATCAAGGTCACTCAAAGCGATGAGGATTGATGGAAGGAGAGCTAATATCACAACAGTCTTTTTATTGGTCTTCCTATTTCCATTGTAGCCCCTCATTTTTAATCATTTATCCACACAGCAGCGGATAATCTTTTAAACCTTTAATAGAATGCTATTATTCCTCTGCTGCAAATACTTCAATGGCTTCCCAAATGGATGAAGAATAACAATGAAACTCTACCATGCCCCATGAGGCCCTGCAAGGGACTCCTGCCTTATTTGAACCTCATCTCCAACCATCCTCTTCACTTTCAGACCTTTTGAACATGCTACTTCCTCAGCCTCAAATGCTTGCTTTCTTCCTGGTTTTCACAAGCCAACGCCTTACCCTTCAGGTGTCAGCTTACATACTGTCTCTTCAAACACATCCCTGAATACACCATGAAAGGAAATCCCCTTGTTATTCTTTATCACTGCCTTCTGTTCATATCCTTCATAATATAAGCTGTTTGCATGTATTTCTTTGTTCACTTGAATATTACCTGTAAGTTTCATAAAGGCAGGAAATATATCTTTTATTTATCTGTACTCCCATTAGTAAAGTGTCTGGCATACAGTGCACACGCTCTACATTTCTGTCAAAGAAAGGAAGGAGAGGAGAAACAACGAGCACAGAGAATCAGCAAAAAGATTTTGAAAAGGTGGCAGAGTTGGGGAAGAAAACATAGCAAGAACCTTTTGGAAGAACTGAGTGATCAACAATGTTATTTGGCAATTTCTAAAACTAGGTTTAAATCTTAAATTACTGTCATTAATTCAATTAGTGCTAGAAACTTTTTATTTTTTTTTGTTTTATTTATTTATTCATGAAAGTCAGAGAGAGAAAGAGAGAGAGGCAGAAGCAGAGGGAGAAGCAGGCTCCCCGCGGAGCAGGGAGCCCGATGCGGGACTCGATCCCAGGACCCTGGGATCATGACCCGAGCCGAAGTCAGATGCCTAACCATCTGAGCCACCCAGGCGCCCCAGTGCTAGAAATTTTTTAAAGAAAAACCATATTTCAACAATATTCATATGAACTATCTATTAGGATTAAACTCTTCTAGAAAGCAAAATATGAAATTCTTTGCATGTAAATACTATCGTATTTGGGAGAATAATCTTAATTAACAAACATAATATATAATTTTAGCTTCTGAAAATCACAACACATATTAGTCAATGAGGAAAAGTCTAAGAAACTACATGATTAGAGTGCAGCTTCTCTAAACAGCTCAGACCCCAGGTAGAAAAACAGAAAATCAGAGATAAAAAAGACCCAACACTGGTCTGAGAGGATGTGATGGTTAATTTTCTATGTCAGTTTGGTTACGCATGGTACCCAGAAATTTGGTCAAACACTACTCTATATGTTTCTGTGAAGGTAATTTGTGTGTGTGCGTGTGTGTGTGTGTATGAAGGTGATTTGTAAGTGAGATTAACATTTAAGTCAGTAGACTTTGAGTAAAGTAGATTACCCTCCATATGGATAGGCCTCATCCAATAAGTTGAAGGCTTTATCAGAAAAGACTGACTCCTCTCAAGGAAGAGGGAATTCTTCCAGGAGACTACTTTCGGATTTGACTGCAGCATCAGCTCTTCCTTGGGTCTCCAGCCTGTCAGCCTACCCTGCAGATTTTGGACTTGCCAGCCCCCACAATTGTGTGAGCCAATTCCTTAAATAAATCTCTAGAGACACACACACACACACAAACACACACACACACACTGATCCCCTTCCTCTGGAAAGCTCTAATACAGAGGTCTAAAAGGTAGAAAACATAAATTCAAGTCCCAGCTCTGGTACTTACAACCAGGGTGATCACTGAGTTTCCTTGGAATGATTGTTTTCAATTACAAAATGAGTGGATTAAAAAAAATCAACAATTACCAAACGTTAATGACTCCACCTCCATATACCACAACTCAACCACTGTTTGCAAATAAACATGAAATGAAAATGTACATAAAAATAATTTTAGGTAAGCTATTATTCATTTATTCATTTTAAAATTAGTACGAGCATACCAATTAAGTAGAAATTAATAGATGTTGTTCTGATAGTTAAAATCCAAAGTACTTTCCATGGTAGAAAATACTGGAAAGAATCCTAAGGTAACACTGAATTCAACAGACAGATGGCATTTATTTGGCACACTATCAATAAAAATTAACTTCTTCCATGAGAGAAATAATATACTTACAACATTTTCAGCTTTTAAAATAAATTACCTCAAAAAAAATAAATTACCTCATTTCATGGTGAAAATGTTTTACTTCACAAGGTAACACTATTTTTGTAAAATATGATAGCCTCTAAATTATTATAAATGTCATTCATTCAGCCATGAGACAATCATATTAAGACTAGGACTTATATTGGTAAATGAGAAAGTTCTTAGAAAAAAGTGGAATTCAATAACTTTCATAGGTAATTAAATAATTTGGAATTCTATCAAATATTTTATAAATTTTACTACAGTGGATGTAAAATATATATATGGAGCTAAAACTGATGATTTCAATTATGCCTTTAAATAGTTACATACATTTATTAAAGATTTATTTATTTGAGAGAGAGAGAGCACAAGTGGGAGGGGCAGAGGGAAAGGGAGAGAGAATCTCAAGCAGACTCCACACTGAGCACGTAGCCAGATGTGGGGTGGATCTCACGACCCTGAGATCACAACCTGAGCCAAAACCAAGAGTTGGATGCTCCACCTACTGTGCCACCCAGGCACCCCTAAATACTTGTATTTTATACTATAAAATTACCTAGGCATATAATAGCCAACATTTTTAAAGGTATATAAAAGAATTCTTAAATGATAATTATAGATTATTTTGTCAAGAAAACTGATGAAAACAAATCTTCAAATTTCAGAAGCATACCTTAGAGGCACGTAGGAAATTTTGGAAAGGGTAATACAAGCAAATTCTAACCAGGCATTTTCTCTTCAACTACTGATTTGGGCAGAGGGAGCCAGTAGGGGAAGGAGAAACATTGCCTTAAAGAAAATTCTTCCTAATAATGTCTTTACTTAAGCTAAACTGCAACTAAGTTTAAAAATATATATAAAAATACAAGAGTTTAAAAGAATATACAGAAAAACAAATAATCTGAAAAAAAACTACAGAAAAGATTAGATCAGAAGGATCTAAAATCAAGTAAGAAAATGTCAACACTAAACTTTTTATCCATTCAAACTAGAGAAATCTTGAAACCAAAACATTGTAGCCAGGATACAGCTGTGTAAACTGACACGTAGTTTGTGTGTTTGGGGGAGGGAGTAGGAATTTTGATGAGCTGTGTCATCAAATCACTTTAAATCTGTTTAAAATCTTTTTTATTTGAAAATATATTACTTTTAATAATTCCTAAAATTGTGATTAAAGTCGTCACTAAAAAACTTTCTGAATTAGAAAGCAGGGTTATTTGAATGAGGTGTCAGTTAGTTGTCAGATGTTCCAAATACCTGGAATTATTCATCTGTAGGCTGCTTTTATAAACACACTGAATTTTCTAGTTAAAAGTAACCTTAGAATTCAGCTAGTTTATAATCAACTCAATGCAAGAATCTCTTTTATAATGTATATCACCAATAGGTTATCCAAACCATGTGAACATTTCCAATGAGGGAGAGTGAGGAAGTCTATTCCAATGTCAGAGAGTTCAATTACCAGAAAATCTTCCTTTACACTGAAATTAAATCTATACCCTCTGTAATAATGTCCATCCTCTGATTTCAGCTCTGCACTTGGAGGCTATATCACACAAGTTTATACACTTTTTTCCCACATGAAAATCTTTCAAATAACTGAAGACTTAGCTATATCCCTTTCAAGTCTTGTCTTTTAGGCTAACTACTTCTATTTCCTCCAACCCTTTCTCATATAGCAAGTTTTCAACAACCGTCACTGCTCTGGTCACTCTTCTCGGTTTGCCAACAAACCTGAAAAGTATGGCATCCAAAACTAAACACAATATTCCAGATGTGATCTGGGTATGTGATGAACTACTGCCTCCATGTGAAAAAAAAAATCTTTATTCTTAGTAATAAAGATGGGGATTTATAACCCCTCTTAAAAATACATTATGATGCCCTAATTAATATGTTTTCATAAACACTACTGGAGATAAAACTTGGCAATTTTTCTTAATTCTTTGTATGTTGTGTGGAAATTTAAATCAAAACACCTGGATGTACCACAAAGATTGTAGCAGTTATTTCTGGATCCTAAACTTACATTTCCACTCAAGTTTTCCACACTTAAAGTCTCTACATGAATACAGTGACTTGATGAACTGTTACTTTACACTTCCAAGGGTTTTACAGTAAAAGATAAGTTTCACTGCCTTGCTAAGGAGATTTATGTGTCTATGCATACACTCAATCTTTAGATCTTGATATGAGGAATTAATGTTTGAATCATGCCTACATTCTTTCCATTTTCCAAATTTTTCCTAATTATGGCAATACTTAGGAAAGAAGAAAGTTCGGAATTTTAAACTACTTCTGGGCACACACTGAATTTCCAGTACTAGTAGATATAGGATATTCTACCTCACTCCTATTTAGCACAGTCACATATAAATTTTCATAAATATAGCATTTAGTATGCTCAGAAAAAAGAAGTTAACTTGAATTACTAGTTCTAGAAATCATCATCTACATCTCCATAATAAATGAAAAACAACTTTTTGCAAATAATTATCTCTAAGAAATCACTGAAGTAACAGGTAAGAGACTTGAACTAGTCCAGACATTCCACCTAACTTGTTTCATATCTTTGGGGAAAAAAAAAATTCTAACACACAGTGCTTTTTCTCATGCTTTACAGATGAGTAGATGCAAATACTGGGCCTATCAATTAATATAAGAATATTTTGAAGTAAGTATAAATCAAGATCAAAGGCTTATTACTGTAGGTAAATGGTAAAAAGTTTAACATCTAACATTAAAACGATCACTTTTCTAGAAGCATTAAAAAATTACTCTCTTAAACATCAATTATTTGAATTTCTAGAAATATAGAAAATTCTAATACAGTGAAAAATAAAAATTACAAATTAAACCAGAACTTGAAGCCAAAAATATTCCCCGGCTCTCAAAAGTCTCCTAAATATTTCTAAAGGGTCTAAAGTGGCTTAATTAAAGAAAGCCAAATCCAATCAACAACAGTCCTATCCAGGACTACCCAGAATGGTAGGACCGGCTCTTACTCGTTCCCAGAAACTCCTTTATCCCTGAGAGTGAGGTGATAGAGGAGAGCAGGAGAGAGCTATTAAATCTCTGGAAGCTAGATCACTTGACTGTTTACATCACAATGGTCCAGTAACAACTAGACAGCATTAAACCATTGAAAGATGCCACAACCTTCCTTCAAGGGTTCAACATTTTCTTTACAGC
Source organism: Mirounga angustirostris (assembly GCF_029215605.1). Taxonomy (NCBI): domain Eukaryota; kingdom Metazoa; phylum Chordata; class Mammalia; order Carnivora; family Phocidae; genus Mirounga; species Mirounga angustirostris. The sequence continues at coordinate 71,662,211 of NW_026991716.1, forward strand.
AATTAAAACTATGAACCCACGTCTCTTTTCCACAAGCAACTTAAACTCTATTTATAATTAATTACTAAGGTATTGAAGTACTTATAGCTTAGTAGAGTGAAATTCCCATCACACACCTGTATAGTACATCATAAAAATAGATTATGTTTAAAACCAGGTAGATTTAACATGAGAAAATTTAAAAACAAGAACAATATGAAAGCATCCATTCTAAACTGTTCACTAATAGTCATTATAGTTATAATCTGCACTATATAATGAAAATATTATTGAGTTAAAGGGGTGTTTAGCCTTGGCTAGGTTTCTTTTTATATTGATTCGTTTTAAACTGCTTTTCTTACTGCTGTTTCACAGACCAAATGTCAAAAGCAACACTCCACCATATAAGACTACAAAATTTGCTGAACTTCTGGCACATCTGCAGAAACTGTGTTTCCATAGAGTAAATAATCTCCATTTATTTTTTTTTTCCAATCAGTTGCTTATTTATTTATTTATTTATTTAGTAGGCTCCAGGCCCAGTGCGGAACCCAGCATGGGGCTTGAACTCACAACCTTGAGATTAAGAGTCAGACGCTTAACTGACTGAACCACCCAGGCGCCCTTTATTTATTTATTTTTTAAGTAATCTCTACACCCAAAGTGGGGCTCAAACCCACAACCCTGAGATCCAGAGTCAGATGTTCTACTGACTAAGCCAGGTGCCCCAGCAACCTCCATTTCTAATCATGGTCTAATCATGGTACAGTTATGACTGTTTCTATATCACTAGGTATTCATCCTCATACAAAATTCCACTTGGGGTAATAAAAGATTAGTCCTCACAATTTAAATAACAAACACTCTTAAGTCCTTTTTGGAATTCTGAAAGAAATATGTATACAAATAAACTATAAATGTAGAAAAACTATTTTAGTATTTTGTTTTGGTTTATCTCAACATTTACTTTTATTCATTTCTCTAAGAATTTTTTGAAAAAATTAAACAAAAAATAGAACATCTTATTGACTGACTCTCTGACCATTAGTCTTGTTGATAATCTTAGTCATTGTCAAAATCAAAACAGATACCATTTATGTAGCATACGTAATGCGTGAGTTTAAATATAAGGAGCTTCAAATATATTATCTACTAAGTCCCAGGTCCATACATTTAATTGCTTACCAGACTCCCCGACTTGGAAGTCGCACAGACATTTAAAACTCAACATGTCCTGGGGTGCCTGGGTGGCTCAGTCGTTTAAGCCTTTGGCTCAGGTCATGATCTCAGGGTCCTGCAATCAAGTTGAGCCCTGCATGGGGCTCCCTGCTCAGCAGGGAGTCTGTTTCTCCCTCTCCTTTGGCCCCTCCCCACTGCTCATGCTCTCTCTCTCTCTCTCTCTCTCGCAAATAAATAAAATCTAAAAAAAAAAAGAAAAAACAAAAACCCTCAACTATCCTGAAAAGAACTTTCTATCTCCCTTATAAACATATTCCATTATTCTAAGACTCAGTGAATGATACCATCGTCCATTTGGTCATCAAGAAACCTGGGAGTTATAACAATACCAGTTGTAACAACTACTACTTGGAAACACCTACTTTGTGCCAAGAATTACGCAAGGTATATTATCTATATTAAATCTAATGCCACCCTCCAAAAACTTGCAAAATAGGTATTATTCTAAGAAATCTTATAGTAAAGAATCCTGTTTAATTTCAGTTAATTCAACTTTTCTTCAATTAATTTTAGCACTGAATGTTTTTTCACCTTAACTTCTGGCAAACCAATTAACAGTACTAATTGGATCAAACTTTGTAAACGCCTTTTTTTTTTTAATTTTTTATTCTTATGTTAATCCCCATACATTACATCATTAGTTTTAGATGAAGTGTTCCATGATTCATTGTTTGTGCATAACACCCAGTGCTCCATGCAGAATGTGCCCTCCTCAATACCCACCACCAGGCTAACCCATCCTCCCAACCCCTCCCCTCTAGAACCCTGTTTGTTTTTCAGAGTCCATCGTCTCTCATGGTTCGTCTCCCCCTCCGATTTCCCCCGCTTCATTCTTCCCCTCCCGCTACCTTCTTCTTCTTCTTCTTCTTTTTTTTTTTTTTCTCAACATATATTGCATTATTTGTTTCAGAGGTACAGATCTGAGATTCAACAGTCTTGCACAATTCACAGCGCTTACCAGAGCACATACCCTCCCCAGTGTCTATCACCCAGTCACCCCATCCCTCCCACCCCACCCCCCACTCCAACAACCCTCAGTTTGATTCCTGCGATTAAGAATTCCTCATATCAGTGAGATCATATGATACATGTCTTTCTCTTTTTGACTTATTTCACTCAACATAATACCCTCCAGTTCCATCCACGTCGTTGCAAATGGCAAGATCTCATTCCTTTTGATGGCTGCATAATATTCCATTGTATATACAATGGAAACGCCTTTTTTAAAAAAAAATCATCAAACTGTTTTATTAGCTCATTCTTTTTGCCAAAGTCATATTAGTGATCTACTCAATCAACATGAGTAATTGAAAGGAGGATAGTATGAGTTTAAAGTTGTATTTTCTGGGGCGCCTGGGTGGCTCAGTTGGTTAAGCATCTGCCTTCAGCTCAGGTCATGATCCCAGGATGCTGGGATTAAGTCAGGCTTCCTGCTCAGTGGGGAGCCTGCTTCTCCCTCTGTCTGCCACTCCCCCTGCTTGTTCTTTCTCTCTCTCTCTCTCTTGCTCTATCTCAAATAAATAAAATCTTTAAAATAAAAAATAACAAAAATAAAATTGTATTTTCTATCTGTAATCAAAATTTTACTTCCTCATAGTCTGATTCTTTGGTATGAGTCCAATTTTTTCAGATCAATTATTTATGAAAATTTACCTTTTAGAATAATATGCTTAAATAGTAGGAGAAATAAAGAACATACCAGTACTTCATGTTTTTTTATGTGAGTGGACAGAGTTAGTATTAAGTTACTCTTTCTATGAGGTAGCAGGTAACATATACTAATTCAGCACTAACCAGGCACTAAGCTTAAAAGCATGGGAAATACAGGAATAATTTTAAAATATAATCCCTTTTCTCTAGATGCTTATAATCTAGTTGGGACTAAATAAAGAGTAAAATGCCAACAAGAGAGACCAAAAGGAGAAAAAACAAAAAACTGAGCTCACAGAGCAGATTGTTTTTGCCAAACATGGGGGATGGGAAGTAGGTGAAATGGGTGAAGAGGTTGAAAGGTACAAATTTCCAGTTAGAAAATAAATAAGTCATGGGGATATAATGTACAGCATGGTGACTACAGTTAATAATACTGCATATAATAAATAATGCTGCATATAATAAAAATGTACATTTGAAAGTTGATAAGAGAGTAGATCTTAAAAGTTCTCATCACAAGAAAAATAATTTCTTGTTACCATGTATGGTGACAGATATAACAAGACTTATTGTGGTTATCATTTCACAATACACAAATACCAAATCATTTTGTTGTGCACCTGAAACTAGTATGTTATATGTCAATTATACCTCAGTAAAAAAATTTAAAAATAAAATAAAAACAGACCAAGAATACTTTGACAGAGCATTAGAAATACCAAAAATAGCAACATGATTAATTGCCAAAGGCATGGTAAAATGATATGTAGCTAATCAGAGCTTATAAAAGAGAGACGTTTCTTGGAAAATGCAGTGTAAAATATAACAGGTAGAAATATTTCCAAAGAAATTACATAAATCTGCTTTAGTTGTCCTTTATGTATACCTGCATTATCAATTTGCACAAAATGTTTCTTTAAAAAAAAGTTTTACAGAATACAAGTAATTTAAGTAACACAGTAAGCTCAGCATTCTGCAAAAATACAAGAAGAATCACCCTAGCTCCAAAAATCACACCTCTATCTACAAATTAGCCAGAGTTAGGTGTGCTGACACAAGCATACTGCATTAGCAAATACTGGAAGTTCTGCAAGAATTAAAATGTTATGGGTACATGAGAACAAGATAATCCAAACAAACTCGACATTCTTAAAAATCATTATCTGCAACATCTTGAAAAACCCAGAGTATCTATGGCAAAGAAAAAAGAAATTCCACACAAGACCAATAAATGAATACTCCAGCATCATACCTTAGGGGAAAAAAAAAATGCTGGAAGAGTTATCCATATAAGAATTTATTTTTGGATACCTAGTCAGATTTTAATGCCATATTCAAAAAGAAAAATATATATCTAGCCATAGAAAAATATCATATTGAGACAGGGAAACTAAAAGACCCCATGAAAAACTGCTTTATTCACTCTTTTTCCTGCTTCCACTCTTGCTGGGACCTACACCGCACTCCTCTTACACACACGGTATAGAACACAGAATAGATGTCCTCCTCATAAAGGTCAAGGATTTAATGATTTCTTTGGAGTCCTCAAGCACAACAGATAACATCGAAGGAGTCACTTGGACAGGGTCATCATGAACATTTTCTAAGACCACAGACTCCACAAGACCCCTGGCTGAAGAGCAAAAGTGACTTATGGAGAATGCCTAAATCCTATTCTTGGTTCCAGGATTACCGAGAAGACATGTGCACCAGACCACTATCCTCAATAAAAATCCCAGGCCCCAAGCAAAGACAAGACTTATTCTTCCTTCCTTTCTCAGTCTCTCAGACACTCTGTCAGTATCAACATTCTCTCTATACCTTTAATAAATTCTGCTCTCACCTCCTCTTGGCTCAAGTTTGATTTTTATCCTGCATGAGGTCAAGGACCCTCTTGGTTGGGCCTGTGAGAACCTCCCTCTGGGTCCTTGGAAACAGCCAGACTGCATCAATATCACGAAGATATATTAAAAAGTATGAGATCAAAAGATATACCTCTTAGGGGAGGAGCAAGATGGTGGAGGAGTAGAAGACCTACATTTCGTCTGGTCCCAGATATTCAGCTAGATATCAAACCATTCTGAACACCTACAAACTCAACAGGAGATCAAAGAAAATAGCAGCAATTCTATGGACAGAAAAGCAACCATTTTCTGGAAGGTAGGACGTGTGGAGAAGTGAATCCAAGGTGATAATATGGGAAGATAGACCATGGAGGGAGGGAGCCTCCTCAGCCAGCTACCAGCAAGTGACAGAGCAGCAGAGCATAAAATCGGAACTTTTACAAGTCTGTTCCACTGAGGGACATCGCTCCAGTGGCTAAGCAGGGGGTGGAACCCTTGCTGGGACAGTGTGGTCTCAGGACCCTCAGGGGCACAGGAAGACCAGGGGTGACTGAGTGTGGCAGAGCTCCCAGGTATGGGAGCGGGGAAGCTGGCTGCAAAGACACAGCCAAGGAGTGGGCTCTCAGCTTGGGGTTGCCATAAACTGTGATCCGTGAACAGTAGGGCCACTATGCTTCCAGCAGGGACACAACAAGTGGCAGACAGGGGGAAACTCTCCTTCCTCCCCCCAGGAGGAGCAGCGCGGGAGCGCACTGCAGGAATCTGCTGGGTTTGGAGACTCCACATGGGGTCGTGCACCAGAGACAGAAACGCTCAGTCACAGGCCGGGTGAGCATGGAGTGATAGGGAGATAGGACTGATTGACTGCTGTTCTCTGGGGGCTCACTGAGGAGTGGGGCTCCCATTCTGGGTTCCTCTGGGGCCAGAGATTGGGAGGCCGCCATTTTCACTCTCGTCCTCCAAAGCTATACGGAAAGCTTACAGGGAACAAAAGCTACCGAGAGCAAACCGGAGCAAATTACTTAGCCTGGCCCCGGCAAGGGTAGGGCAATTCTGCCTCAGGCAAAGACATCTGAGAATCACTGCAACAGTCCTGTCCCCCAGAAGATCAGCAAGAACATCCAGTCAAGACCAAGTGTAACGAGCAATGAAAACTGCAAAACTCCAGCGCTAGGGGAATACACACAGAATTCATGGCTTCTACAAGTAATATTGAAAGGGGTCCTATAAGCAAAGAGAGAGCCTAAAAGTAATATAGACCAGAAAGGAACACAGACAATATACAGTAACAGTCACCTTACAGGCAATACAATGGCACTAAATTCATATCTTTCAATAGTTACCCTGACTGTAAAAGGGCTGAATGCCCCAATCAAAAGACACAGGGTATCAGATTGGATGAATAAAACAAGATCCATCGATATGCTGTCTGCAAGAGACTCATTTTAGACCCAAAGACACCCCCAGATTGAAAGTGAGGGGAAAACCATTTACCATGCTAATGGACACCAAAAGAAAGCTGAGGTGGCAATCCTTATATCAGAAAAATTAGATTTTAAACCAAAGACTCTAATAAGAGAGGAGGAAGGACACTATATCCTACTTAAAGGGTCTATCCAAAAAGAAGATCTAACAATTGTAAATATTTATGCCACTAACATGGGAGCAGCCAATTAATAACAAAAGCAAAGAAACACATCGACAACAATACAATAATAGTAGGGGACTTTAACACTACCCTCACTGAAATGGACAGATCATCTAAGCAAAAGATCAACAAGGAAATAAAGGCTTTAAATGATACACTGGCCAGATGGGACTTCACAGATATATTCAGAACAGTCCATCCCAAAGCAACAGAATACACATTCTTCTCTAATGCCCATGGAACATTCTCCAGAATAGATCACATCCTGGGTCACAAATCAGGTCTCAACTGGTACCAAAAGATTGGGATCATTCCCTGCATATTTTTGGACCACAATGCTTTGAAACTAGAACTCAAATACAAGAGGAAAGCTGGAAAGAACTCAAATACATGGAGGCTAAAGAGCATCCTACTGAAGAATGAATGGGTCAACCAGGAAATTAAAGAAGTATTTAAAAAATTCATGGAAACAAATGAAAATGAAAACACAACTGTTCAAAATCTTTGGGATGCAGCAAAGGCAGTCCTGAGAGGAAAGTATATAGCAATACAAGCCTTTCTCAAGAAACAAGAAAGGTCTCAAATACATAACCTTACCCTACGCCTAAAGGAGCTGGAGAAAGAACAGCAAATAAAGCCTAAACCCAGCAGGAGAGAGAAATTAATAAAGATCAGAGCAGAAATCAATGAAATAGAAACCAAAAGAACAGTAGAACAGAGCAACAAAACTAGGAGCTGGTTCTGTGAAAGAATTAATAAGATTGATAAACCCCTGAACAGACTTACCAAAAAAGAAAAGAGAAAGGACCCAAATAAATAAAATCATGAATGAAAGAGGAGAGATCACAACCAACACCGAAGAAATACAAACAATTATAAGAACATATTATGAGCAACTCTATGCCAGCAAATTAGATAATCGGGAAGAAATGGATGCATTCCTAGAAATGTATAAACTACCAAAACTGAACCAGGAAGAAATAGAAAACCTGAACAGACCCATAACCAGTAAGGAAATTGAAGGAGTGATCAAAAATCTCCCAGCAAACAAGAGCCCAGGGCCAGATGGTTTCCCAGGGGAATTCTACCAAACATTTCAAGAAGAATTAATACCTATTCTTCTGAAACTGTTCCAAAAAATAGAAATGGAAGGAAAACTTCCAAACTCATTTTATGAGGCCAGCATTACCTTGATCCCAAAACCAGACAAAGAACCCATCAAAAAAGAGCATTACAGACCAATAACCCTGATGAAAACATGGATGCAAAAATTCTCACCAAAATACTAGCCAACAGGATCCAACAGTACCTTGAAAGGATTATTCACCACAACCAAGTGGGATTTATTCCTGGGCTGCAAGGTTGGTTCAACATTTGCAAATCAATCAATGTGATACATTAATAAAAGAAAGAACAAGAACCATATGATCCTCTCAATAGATGCAGAAAAAGCATTTGACAAAGTACAGCATCCTTTCTTGATTAAAACTCTTCACAGTGTAGGGATAGAGGGTACATACCTCAATATCATAAAAGCCATCTATGAAAAACCCACAGCAAGTATCATTCTCAATGGGGAAAAACTGAGAGCTTTCCCCCTAAGGTCAGGAACACAGCAGGGATGTCCACTATCACGACTGCTGTTCAACATCGTATTAGAAGTCCTAGCCTCAGCAATCAGACAAAAAAAGAAATAAAAGGCATCCGAATCAGAAAGAAGTCAAACTTGCACCCTGATATATGATACTTTATGTGGAAAACCCAAAGACTCCACCCCAAAACTGCTAGAACTCATACAGGAATTCAGTAAAGTGGCAGGATACAAAATCAATGCACAGAAATCAGTGGCATTCCTATACACTAACAACAAGACAGAAGAAACAGAAATTAAGGAGTCAATCCCATTTACAATTGCACCCCAAACCATAAGATACCTAGGAATAAATCTAACCAAAGAAGCAAAGAAACTGTACTCAGAAAACTATAAAATACTCATGAAAGAAACTGAGGAAGACACAAAGAAATGGAAAAACGTTTCATGCTCATGGATTGGAAGAACAAATATTGTGAAAATGTCTATAATACCTAGAGCAATCTACACATTTTTAATGCAATCCCTATCAAAATACCATCAACCTTTTTCAAAGAAATGGAACAAATAATCCTAAAATTTGTATGGAACCAGAAAAGACCCAGAATAGCCAGAGGAATGTTGAAAAAGAAAAGTAAAGCTGTTGGCATCACAATTCCGGACTTCAAGCTCTATTGCAAAGCTGTCATCATCAAGACAGCATGGTACTGGCACAAAAACAGACACATAGATCAATGGAACAGAACAGAGAACCCAGAAATGGACCCTCAACTCTATGGTCAACTAATCTTCGACAAAGCAGGAAAGAATGTCCAGTGGAAAAAAAGACAGTCTCTTCAACAAATGGTGCTGGGAAAATTGGACAGCCACATGCAGAAGAATAAAACTGGACCATTTCCTTACACCACACACAAAAATAGACTCAAAATGGATGAAAGACCCAAATGTGAGATAGAAATCCATCAAAATCCTTGAGAAGAACACAGGCAGCAACCTCTTCGACCTCAGCTGCAGCAACTTCTTCCTAGAAACAGCGCCAAAGGCAAGGGAAGCAAGGGCAAAAATGAACTATTGGGACTTCATCAAGATAAAAAGCTTTTACACAGCAAAGGATACAGTCAACAAAACCAAAAGACAACCGATAGAATGGGAGAAGATATTTGCAAATGACATATCAGATAAAGGGCTAGTATCCAACATCTATAAAGAACTTATCAAACTCAACACCCAAAGAACAAATAATCCAATCAAGAAATAGGCAGAAGACATGAACAGACATTTCTGCAAAGAACACATCCAAAAGGCCAACAGAAAGTGCTCAGCATCACTCGGCATTAGGGAAATACATATCAAAACTCAATGTGATACCACCTCATACCATTTAGTCTGAATGGCTAAAATTAACAAGTCAGGAAATGACAGAGGTTGGCGAGGATGTGGAGAAAGGGGAACCCTCCTACACTGTTGGTGGGAATGCAAGCTGGTGCAGCCACTCTGGAAAACAGTATGGAGGTTCCTCAAAAAGTTGAAAATAGAGCTATCCTACAACCCAGCAATTGCACTACTGGGTATTTACCCCGAAGATACAAATGTAATGATCCAAAGAGGCACATGCACCCCAATGTTTACAGCAGCAATGTCCACAATAGCAAAACTGTGGAAAGAGCCAAGATGTCCATCGACAGATGAATGGATAAAGAAGATGTGGTATATATATATATATATATATATATATATATATATACACACACACACACAATGGAATATTATGCAGCCATCAAAAATTTGAAATCTTGCCATTTGCAAAGACGTGGATGGAACTAGAGGGTATTATGCTTAGTGAAATAAGTCAATCAGAGGAAGACAATTATCATATGATCTCACTGATCTGAGGAATTTGAGAAACAAGACAGAGAATCATAGTGGAAGGGAGGGAAAAATGAAACAAGATGAAACCAGAGAGGGAGACAAACCATAAGAGACTCGTAATCTCAGAAAACAAACTGAGGGTTGCTGGAGTGGAGGGGGGTGAGAGGGATGGGTGGCTGGGTGATGGACACTGGGGAGGGTATGTGCTATGGTGAGCACTGTGAATTGTGTAAGAGTGATGAATCACAGACCTGTACCCCTGAACCAAATAATACATTATGTGTTAATAAAAAAATAAAATAAAAATAAACACACATACACACACACCCACAAAGATATATCTCTTTGCAACTGTATTAAGCTCAGTACTTGGACTATTATCCCCTAATTTTCGCTTATTATGTTCCTAATTGCTATCATCAAATACACAAAGTAAATGTAACAAGGGGTATAATCCTCCTGTTCATTTTCTGAATGTCTTAGAATACTTGCTGTTGCAGTAGGAAAGATTTAATAGACATCTGCCAATTTTGGCTTTAAAAAATAGTGTACATGCTAACTAAGGTCTGAAGATCCATCATTATTCAAACAGAATCTCAATTTCCTTTCCAATTAAATACAATGTCTAAATATATATGCCACATAACACATTTTTAAATAGGTTCCTTTTTTTATAGTCATGGGAGAAGCCAGGAGAATTATTCCATTAAATAATTTCAAAATCATCAGAAGTCTAGCATGATATACACATTAAAAATCAACATGACAAAAAAACTGCCATAAAGAAATCATATAGAAATTTCAGGAACTTTACTTTTTTTGTCAGTAAAGCATTTCTTTACCTAAATTTCAAATACTGTGGAAAAGCTGAACGAATAAGATGAATATCTCCACCTACATTCAACATTTCTGAGCATTTTGCTACAAATGCTATGCTACCTCTTCCCTTTCCCTTTATGTATCAATTTAGTTTTTACAAATCCTCATGTAATCAAATACATTAACACTTTTAAAGAAAAACAGATGACACTGAGTCAGATAAATACTATAAATATCTGTATATAAATTCAGTTCCACTTGCCACTAAATGGGTTCAGACAGATCAAGTTTGTCCCAAAGGAGAATTTTAATATTTAAATTTTAAATATGTAGATAAAGGATGGTGGGCTGTAGTTTAATCCCATGTTACAGAGGAAACTGAAGCATAAAAACGGTCAATAATTTATTAAAGACTCAAACAAGTAGCAAAATGAAGTACATGAAAACAGGCAATCTACTCCAGAGGCCATACTTCTAACCACTGCTCCAGGGAGCCTCCAATCCAACAGGAAATCCTCATGATTTTTTTTATTTATCCAGAATAATTCCATTATCCCTAATTACAATGCTGCCCTAATCTGAAACACCATCCTCTCTCACTGGGTTTACTGCACTAGCCGGCTAACTAGCTATCTTATTCTTCTATCCATTTAACTAATAGTAAAAGCCAATGTTCTCTAACCTACAAGAAACTCCAGGTTCTGTACCTTCTCATTTATTTTCCATCAGTGACCTCCCCCACTCCTCTCCCTTCTCTCACACTGCCAGCACACTGGCTTCTATGTTGCTTCTCATCCCCAGGCATGTTCCCCTTTAGGGCCTTGGCACTGACCAGTCCTCCTGCCTTGCACACGGTTCCTTTTGTATCTACCTGACCACCCCCTCACTCCTGTACTAGCATTTTCTGCCCACTTTATTTAAAATTGCAACTGCCCCCCACAAAGAAATTGACTCTCCAAATCACTCTTTCCTGCTCTAGTTTTTCTTTCTAACACTTTTTACCCTCAAACATTCTAGACAATTATTTTTTTATCTCCCTCTCTTCTGCTCTTAGATTTTACATGTACCTTAAGCCCTTAAAAAATCATCTAGTGCATAGTAAATGTTCAAAAAATAATTGCTGCTATTAAGACATCTATGTCAACCCAAATACTTTGAGCTACACTCTTCTACATCTATAGTTGTTAGCATTTCTCAGGATCTCACAAAAAATTAGAATTTCAAAAAATATGCTTAAATTACATTTTAAAACAGCCAAGTGTTATACACTCATCCTTTTTACTAAGATTCTTTATGTAGAAATATACTTTATAAGCATGGAGATGTTCATGATGTCACTCAGAGAAGACAGGGAAGGAAGAGCTTATATAGTATGATCCCTTGTATAAGGAAACAGTATGTATTTGTATTTACGGGTTTTCTGGTATGATGACATTAGGTATTCTTAAAGCATTTCTCCCTTCTGTATATTCGTATTTTCTCATTTTTTCAATAATGAATATGTATTATTTGTATGATTAACAAATAAATATACTATGCTCCCCAAAATTATCTTTACAATACAATTACCAGCTAAATTGTAACTCTTGCTCTATGAATAAAATATTTATTCACTGTTAATAAAACTGTTTTATAAATGCAATATAGATATGTGCTTTTAATGTTATTTAAGACACCACCTACAGATATTTATCTAATTATTTTCTTTATAAGAGGGATGATGCGGCTAATTCTTTTGTTTATACAGAGTAATGTGGCACAAATGTGCTAAATATTACCAATATATCAATATATCTATAGGAAATCCACATATTCAATCTAACTTTCAAATATTACCTTTGAAATACTCTTCTCAAATACTCTTTTCAAATACTCTTACTTTGAAAACTAAGTACTTTTAATAGGCTTTTATATTTGCAGTATAAATTTATAAACATTTCTTTTTTTATCTTTAAATTCAGAACTGTAACATAAATATACTCAACTTGAGCTTTTCTTGTTGCTGTGAAAAGTATTAATATTTATTTCAATTATTCCCTGTTTCAAAAGTATTTAAAGTAATGTAATTAATAAAGTAAAGCTATGGATTTAGAAAAACTGTATTCTATATTTTACACATCTTTAAAGGCTACTACTATTTCGCTTAAGGAAAATCAACAAAAAAGCTACTTTAATGCCAACTCTTAATTTAGAAAATATATTCATTTTCAGAAAAATTTGGAATCCTTGCTTTAACTTCTAAAATGTATACATAATAGTATTAATTAACATCTCAAAGAAAAGCTTAATTATGATTAATTACTTTCTTTCCAAACAAAACACAAGCTCACTTACTGTCTATAAAAGGAAACCTAAATAGGTTTGTAATACTTTTCCATGATCTTAAATCTAGAAAGAAAATATATATTTTAGTGTTTACATAATTTATATCTGAAGTTCTTTTAAATGAGATTTGATTTAGGTTTTTCCAAACTTAAATACTATTCAACAATTTTTTTAATAACTGCAAAAACTTTACAAAAAAATAAATACACAAGGGTATTTAAAATCAAAGTTTACATACCTTGGCTTCCGAAATGCTAAACTATATTGCTGGCAAGCCAGACCCACAGTGGGAGTGTAAACAATAGGCATGAATTTCTCAATGTCAGACATTAGCACACTATAAAAGAGCTTTTCATTTCTGTCTTGAAGATCCATTAAGAGAAGATACCTGTGGAAATTGGACATAATGAGATCTATATTCCAACAAGTTATGAAACAGCTGCTTAGAAATATGAACGTTTTTCAACAAAGTATTTTTTATGTCACGTAGAAGACATCTGATCAAAAAAGACTTTAGAAATATTCTTAAACACCTCAAAGAATGAACCATAAACCTGAGCAGTTGTCGTTCAAACGTTAAAATCATTGCTGAAACAGCACAGTTTTATTTAATACCTGGAAAGACTTTATCCCTTTTTTAAAATAAAAATACCACTATAGATATAATTTAAACATTAACTAAGTAAATAGACTTCATCCTGTAACTTGTAGTACTGAATAACGAAGGGAAATGACAAGCAGAAAATAAGGAATTTAGCACCAACCCTAAAAATTACTAAGGTAGGCAAGTTCAAGAGACTTATTGTTTGTATCAAATGGCCTTTTTCCTTCTAGAGGCATTTCTAACCCAGAGTTCTCTTTCTAAACATCAACCTTATCATGTTACCTGTAACCTTCGATAATTCATAGAATAAAACCCAAACTGCTCAGTACTTAAAATAGTCTTGCAAAATTGTACTTAATCTTACCAGCATTTTTAAGTTGATTTCCATTCCCTGGAATAGTTGAAAATGCATGGAATTTGGAGTCAGAGATCCAAGGATTCTAATGTTTGGCAAATAGATGGGTTATAGCAAACCCTGTAACATCTGGGAAGATGATGACTTTCAGGCATGCTAAAACTGATTTAGTAATGTGGAAATCATCATTGCTAAATCAATGATCAATTCTCAGACCTCATCTTATTTTACCTGTGAAAACATGTGACACAGGTGCCCTTCCTTAGAGCTCAATACCCTCTTTTTCCAGGCCATCATATTTTTCTTGGTTTTCCTGTCTCACTGGTCATTCCTTTCCTGTTTCTTTGTTGCTTCCTCCTCTTCTCTGAAAGCTCTCTAACACCCATATCTAATATGTTAGGAAATTAGGTTGGCTTTACCTTTAACATATATCCAAAATCTATACACCTTCATTACTACCATCCTGGGTCTAATCTCTTACCTGAATTGTGATAGTCTCCTAAATATTCTTCCAGCCTATATTCTATTCTCAACATTGCAGACAGTCTTTTTGAAATATAGGTCAGATCATGCTGATCTGTTCAAAACCCTGACTGGCTCCCATCTCACCCAGAATAAGACCAAAGTCCTTTAGTGGCCTTCAAAGCCACTCACAATCTGTCCTCCACTAACTTGCTAACTTCCCCTCCCAACCTACCATTTTCCCCTAGCTCATTCTGCTGCAGACACAGGTCTCTGCTGACCCTTGAACATACTGGCTGAAGAACACTATTCCCCAGATTTCCTCATGTAGTTAATTACCTCACTGCCTTTGATAACTCGCTCATGAATCACCTTCTCAATGAAGTCTATCCCGACTGATATAACAATATAACTACACAAACTGACCATCCTAACCCCCAGCATTCTCAGCTCCTCTTACCCTACTTTTTTTCATCAGCACCCATCAATTTCTAGCATATTAATTTATTATTTTACTATTTAGTATCTAATAATTTTAAAAAATAATTTACCTAAGTTCCCTGAGGGCAGAGATCATCGTCGATAATCCCAATATCTCAAAGAACACCTGACACTCAGTTGATGCTCAATAAATATTTGAGGAATAGACTGTGGTAAAAACATGAATGTGACCAGCTCTTACGAGGCAGAGGTAAATGGCCCAGAAAAAGAATATAAAGTAAAAACATCAGAGTCTGAAGGAAAGACTTATGAACAAATGAAAGGGATTATAAAGGAGTTTAAGAAGCAGCAAACATATACATTAGGCAAACAGGCCAGCCTCTTTCCCCAGCTGTCCCCATCCTCACTCATGGGTTCATGAAAAGTAGCCATGGCAGGGATGGAGGTTATCCATGGGCTCAGCAACATGGACTTCCACTCACCAAAGCCAACCTGGCTAGAGACACTGCTGAATACCCCATCTGCGAGAAGAGACCAATGCTAAAGAGCTGCTGATATGGCGCCATTCTAGGGGGTGATCAGCAAGCTAGCTGGTGGCAGGCTAATTACACTGGACTGCTTCCATCATGGAAGGTGTGGTGTTAGATTCTTACTAGAATAAATATTCTGGATACAGATTTGTTTCCCCTACACACAATACTTCTGCCAAAGCTATATCCAAAGATTTACAGAGTGCCTTAAACACCATTACAGTATTCCACACAATACTGCTATTAATCAAAGAACTCACTTCCAATGAGAGTAAATGAACTGTGGCAATGGGCCCATATTCATGGAATTCACCATGTTTCCCACCATCTTGAAGCAGCTGCCTTGATAGAATGGCAGAATGGCCTTCTGAAGACTCAGTTACAGCACCAGGTCGTGGCAACCTGCAAAGCTGGGGCAATGTTCTCCAGGATGCTATATATGCTCTGAATCAGTGTCACTATATGGTGCTATTGCTCCCTAGCCAGGATTCACAGGTCAAAGAATCAAGGGATGGAAACGGAAGTGTGCGGCACCACTCACTATGACCCCCAGTGACCCACTAGCAAAATTTCAGCTTCCTGACCCCATGAACTTATTGCTCTACTGGCCTAGAAGTCTTAGTTCCAAAGGGAGGAATGTTTCTACCAGGAGACAATGACTCCATTGAACTGGAGGTTAATACTGCTGCTAGCCACTTTGGCCACCATACATCTTTGAATCAACAAGCAAAGAAAAGAGTTACTGTGCTAGATGGGGTGATTGATCCTGACTACCAAAGGGAAATTGGACTGCTACTCCATTATTATTATTGTTCTAATTATTATTATTTAAAGATTTGTTTATTCATCTTAGAGAGAAAGAGACCGCACAAGTCAGGGAGGGGCAGAGGGAGAGAATCCTCAAGCAGCCACCCTACTGAGCATGGAGCCCAACACGGGGCTCGATCCCATGACCCTGAGATCACGACCTGAGCTGAAACCAAAAGTCGGCTGCTCAACTGAGTGAGCCACCCAGGTGCCCCATCTACTCCATAATTATTACTAATCTTCAACCCCCCAGCAAAAAAGAATTCTGCCAACAGACTGCCTTTGGACTGGAACTGCAACTCTTCCCTTGGTTTCCAGCCTGCAGATTTAGGACTTACCTAGGCTCCATAATGATGTGAGCCAATTCCTTAAAAATCAATCAATAAATCAATCAATCAGTCAGTCAGTCAGTCAGTCAGCCTCTCTCTATAGAACCAGCAGGATATGTGTATGTTTTGGCTCTTCTTCTCTGGAGAACCTGACTAATACAAATACTAGGTACTGGTTTGCTACCTCTTCCAACCTTTGCAATAATATTTTCAAATAACTATTATTTCTTTCAACCCACAAATAAAAAAACCTCAGGTTTAGAGAGTTGCAGTGCCTTAGTAAGAAAGGGCCCAGCTGCAAGTACAGGGCAAGACAGACACAGTGGTCATGGCAATGGTTGCAATAGTTTGCTTAAGGCCCCTAGTGAACCACAGCCCGAATTTCAACTGAAGGCTACCCAATTCCAAAGGTAGGGAACAATATTACCTTCATCTTTGTGCAGACATGGAAGCGAATTCTAAAAGTAAGTGACCCAAGTTTGCAGTAGTGTTAGAACCAAGCCTGGATGTTGAAAAAGTGTGCTTTTATCTACAATGAACTTCAAGTCTGACTGAAAGCCATTATGTCCTGTTTTACTCTGTCTTAAAGGGCATTTCCTGATAATTCACCTTCACCGCAACCATCTCATCATAAGAGAAAAGCAGTCTCTTTGAGGATATATTTAGAAAGGAGAATTTTATATTATTCCAATGCTCCTACCAAGGGTAAAATTTTTTTTAAAACATCATTGTATTTATGGGGCGCCTGGGTGGCTCAGTCAGTTAAGTGTCAGCCTTTGGCTCAGGTCATGATCCCAGGGTCCTGGGATCGAGCCCCACATCGGGCTCCCTGCTCAGCGAGGAGTCTGCTTCTCCCTCTCTCACTCCCCCTCCCTCTCTCCGCTGCTTGTGGTCTGTCTCTCTCTGTCTCTCAAATAAATAAAATCTTTAAAAAGGGGGTGCCTGGGTGGCTCAGTTGGTTGAGCGTCTGCCTTCAGCTCAGGTCATGATCCTGAAGTCCTGGGATCGAATCCCACATCGGGCTCTCTGCTCAACAGGGAGCCTGCTTCTCCCTCTCTCCCCACCCCCGCTCATGCTCACTCTTTCCCACACTCTCTCATGCTCTTTCTCAAATAGTTTTTAAAAAAATATTTTTAAAAACATCATTGTATTTATACGTAAGTTCATCTCAAACTTGACTACTCTTTCCAAGTCACTAGATATTTTAACTTTCTCAACCAATAAAAAATAAACCAGACAACTGCCTAAGAGAAATATAAAAATCATCTTCAGGAATGTGTTACCTGTCAAAGTCAGAGGTCAGACGCTCAAAATTTTTAATTACTCTAAGAACCTGGATATCCTGACTGATGAAGCAAGGTGGCAACAATCCATGAATATTCAACTGTTGTCTCTCTTCCAGGGTAAAAGCCAACTCCTATGGAGAAAAGAAAAACACAATAATATGAAGGGAATAAAAACCAAAACCTATATACATATACACACATAAGATCCAACAGATACATGGAATAAAAAATCAGAAGATCTGGTATTATCTAAACACGGCCATTCAACTGTGAGATCATATCATCGCTCAATACCTGTTTCCTCATCTTTAAATATTTGAATACTATAATATTTTCAGATCTGTGTCATTCATATTGTTAGTTTTGAAATTAGGTAATGCTAGGTCACCTATGACCTGCTGTGCCTCCCCTATAAAATAGATTTTTTAAAAAAAGCCTTATATATGATTGAGGCACCTGTTCCAATACTCCTCTCCCAAATTATCTCCTATTATTTTCTTAATGTTGATGCTTTTTTTTTTTTTTAAGATTTTATTTATTTGAGAGAGAGAGAGAGCACAAGCAGGGGGAGCGGCAGAGGGAGAGGGAGAAGCAGACTCCCCACTGAGCAGGGAGCCCAACGCGGGGCTAGACCCCAGGACTCTGGGATCATGATCTGAGCCAAAGGCAGATGCTTAACCGACTGAGCCACCCAGGTGCTCCATCTCCTACTATTTTTTTTTTTAAGATATAATGTATTATTTGTTTCAGAGGTACAGGCTGTGATTCATCACTCTTACACAATTTACAGTGCTCACCATAGCACATACCCTCCCCAGTGTCCATCACCCACCCACCCCATCCGTCTCACCCCCCTCCACTCCAGCAACCCTCAGTTTGTTTCCTGAGATTAAGAGTCTCTTATGGTTTATCTCCCTCTCTGGTTTCGTCTTGTTTCATTTTTCCCTCCCTTCCCCTATCCTACTATTCTTATTATACTCCTAGCTACACAAAAATTTTCACCATTGCCTGAACACAGAACAGTCTTTTATTCTTTCATGACACCATGGACAAAAATGTTTTCCTTGCTTTTCCACCTTTCAAGTCTGACCTCAAATGCTCCCTCTTCTCTAAAGCCTTTCCAGACTCAGCCAATATGTCCATTAGAACCCTATTATTATTCTATGTTACTTGTTTACATGAACACTTACTGAATAAAACATGAGGCTTGAAAACAAGCAATGAAATATAACTGATGGATTGATACAAAAATCCAGAATGGACCAAAGAGATTTGCTGGAACATAATATGAAGGAAAGTAATAGCAGAGAAACCCTGGTAGTCATTAATCTGGGAGAATGGGATGAGCAGTACCCCTGGAGAAGACTGCCCCTGGAGCTACCAAAGCCCAAGAGGCTTCTCTGAATAGACGCAGTTGTTCCCCTGGGTCTGGCAAAAGTTCGCCAACAAGGTGATGGTTGGGTTCACTTACGGTAACCACACCTGATGCTTCTTAGACAACCTGGATGGTAGAAATGTGCTAACTTTTACTGGGTGATTTTACAGCCATCCTCCTCTGCCCCTGAAAGCTTCCCACAATGGCAGAATAGTGACTCCTGAGTATTACTCTGGGAAAAAGACAATTTGGTTCATCCCAGAGGTAGATTACACATCCAATCTCAGAAAGCAGGTGAAGGAGGTCAACAAACAACTCTTTCTTCTAATTTTTTATATGTTTAGGCCCATTCATTCATGTCACTGGTGGAAAGCTTCATGTTTGATTCAACTCCTGGGTCCAGGGGGCAGCCTGAAGAAAGTCAAATAGATTTATCCCCTGGATGACCCCTGGCGGAGCTCTCTCAATTGCTGACAAGGGCTGGCCGGGACCAATGGCTCCAGAACCTCCAGTATAAGAAAGTGTTTATAATCTTGACTTCTCAGAAGGTCTCCAAGTGCTATCAGCACAGGTGGTGTCCAGTTCCCAGATATTTTTCTCCAATAGCAGCCACTCTTACGACTGCAAAAGCCCACATTGTTACGTGTTCAGTTGGGGGTCCTCTGCAGCTGCTCTGCTCCTCAGCAGTTGGATGGGCCCTTTCTATTTTTTTTTCCTTTTTTTGCTTTTTCTTTATTATTATGTTCAATCAGCCAGCACACAGTACATCATTAGTTTTTGATGTAGCGTTCAACGATTCATTAGTTGCATATAACACCCAGTGCTCATCACCACACGTGCCCTCCTTAATACCCATCACCTGGTTATCCCATCCCTCCACCCCCACCCCCCTTCTGTAACCCTCAGTTTGGTTCCCGGAGTCCAGAGTCTCTCATAGTTTGTCTCCATCTCCGATTTCTTCCCATTCAGTTTTCCTTCCCTTCCCCTGCAGTCCTCCACGCTATTCCTTATGTTCCACATATGAAGCCATATGATAATTGTCTTTCTCTGCTTGATTTATTTCACTTAGCATAATCTTCTCCAGTTCCATCCATGTTGATGCAAATGGTGGGTATTCATCCTTTCTGATGGCTGAGTAATATTCCATTGTATATATGCACCACATCTTCTTTATCCATTAGTCTGTTGAAGGACATCTCGGCTCCTTCCACAGTTTGGCTATTGTGGACATTGCTGCTATGAACATTGGGGTGCATGTGCCCCTTCTTTTCACTACGTCTGTATCTTTGGGGTAAATACCTACTGGTCCAATTGCTGGGTCATGGATGGACCCTTTCCTAAAGGATAATCTGGTGTGTTCAGCTGGGCCTAGCCCCACCACCCCTCCTGCATGCCTGGGGAAGAGCAGACAGTGCAGCCTGTCAGTCCCTTGCCTAGGAGTTCCAGCAGGCACCAGGAGACACTCATGGTACTGCTGGAACCTTTTGCATGCCATTTTCTTTTTTATCTGTGGTCTGTGTCCCCCAATCAGAATGTGAAGTCCATGAGGTCAGGGAATTTTGTCTGTTTTGTTTTTTTTTTTTCACTGCTTCATCCTTAATGCTTAGAAAAGCACCTGATATTATGTTGAGTGAAATAAGTCAAACAGAGAAAGACATGTATCATATGATCTCACTGATATGAGGAATTCTTAATCGCAGG
Organism: Mirounga angustirostris; assembly: GCF_029215605.1. NCBI lineage: Eukaryota > Metazoa > Chordata > Mammalia > Carnivora > Phocidae > Mirounga > Mirounga angustirostris. The sequence goes on from NW_026991716.1 coordinate 71,683,068, forward strand.
AAACAAACTGAGTGTTGTTGGAGTGGGGGGTGGGGTGGGAGGGATGGGGGGACTGGGTGATAGACACTGGGGAGGGTATGTGCTCTGGTAAGCGCTGTGAATTGTGCAAGACTGTTGAATCTCAGATCTGTACCTCTGAAACAAATAATGCAATATATGTTAAGAAAAAAAAAAGAAGAAGAAGAAGAAGAAGGTAGCGGGAGGGGAAGAATGAAGCGGGGGAAATCGGAGGGGTAGACGAACCATGAGAGACAATGGACTCTGAAAAACAAACAGGGTTCTAGAGGGGAGGGGGGTGGGAGGATGGGTTAGCCTGGTGGTGGGTATTGAGGAGGGCACATTCTGCATGGAGCACTGGGTGTTGTGCACAAACAATGAATCATGGAACACTTCATCTAAAACTAATGTTGTAATGTATGGGGATTAAGATAAGAATAAAAAAATTAAAAAAAAAAAAAGAAAGAAAAGCACCTGATATAACTAGAATTCAGTAATGTGCTGCATAAGCAAAATAGAAAGCTTTAAATATTTAATTTTAGAGAAATAGTAAAAGTTTTAAAAACAGCAAAATTATTGCTCAGGAAACTGATTAGCATATTAATTCTTGGTAAATTTAAGTTTAAAATTAATAGGAACTGGGGCACTTGGGTGGCTCAGTTGGTTAAGCGTCCAACTCTTGATTTCAGCTCAGGTCACAATCTCAGGGTTGTGAGATTGAGCCCCATATCAGGCTCCATGCTGGGTATGGAACCTGCTTAAGATTCTCTCTCTCTCTTTCCCTCTGCCCCTCACCACCCAAAATAAATAAATATACACATAAATAAATAAATAAATAAATAAATAAAAGGAACAAAAGAGGGATATTTGTATAAAAAAGTAACTATAAAATGGAAAGCATACTTCACTTGTTACAGATATAACTGGGAGGACATCATTTAAAGCAAAATGTCACAAATAACTCTTTGGAATAAAAGAATTATATACAGTAATGTATTTGAAAAGAAAGAAAATTCAATAGATGTTTCTCTAGCTTAAAATGAAAAATTTGGAAATTAAAAATGGGAAAAAAACTAAAGTTAAAACTCTCAAAAATACATGGACATATGTAAAAGGTAGTAAACTTCTGAATATTATGCCTTGAAAATCTGCCTGCAAAATAAAAATCAAAATTATCAATATTCTGAGAATAAGGCTTGTTATCAGAAGCACTAACATATGCTCCTGCATTCACTTAATAATGGCACTTAATCATTTATTGGTATATCAGTCCTTTTTACATAAATTTCCCAATCTTGGTCTGACCTAACAGGTCTCTCATATCTTTTGCCATAAAATGACAATGCCATCTGGCTATCTTTTGCTGTCCTTTGATGGTTAGTAACTACAAACACCCACACACTGTTAGCCAAATATTCTACGGCATAATAAAGTGTCAATTCAGCTCTTAAACAACAATAACCACCAAAAACAAAACAAAAAAACTAGGGCTTAAAAATCTGGGAAACAGGGTCAAGTTAAAGTCCTATGATAAGGTTCATATTCTATTACTACACTTTACAAATAGTAATAAAAAAAAAACTAAGTCAGTGAGTAAGCAAACTTAAATCTTAAAATCCCTGAAAATTTAAAAATATATATGGCAAGACTTCACTTAAACCAGTTTTTAAGAATGACACATCAATGTGATTACCAACCAGCAACTTCCCAGAAAGTATTCAGAGAAACAATAAATAGAATTTTGAACCATTTAATAATCCTGGCTCGATCTTTCATTTTTTCATACTAACAGAGATATATTCATATATATTTTGTAGAGGTTATAAACAGTAGCTTAATACATTCTCCTTATTAAACACTAGCTTAATACATTTTCCTCATTAAAAGCTGATGTAACAAATATCTGCTTCCAAGAATTACCTTAGAGTTATGCTGTGAGGCCTATCCAACAAAGGACAGTGTATCCCAAGTATACATGCAGCTTCTAACTTTCATTTGATTTCTTCTGAGTCTTTCATGTAGTTAAAAAGTTTAGACTTCTATACATATATTAAGTTTCCAGGCCACCTATAATTCTAATTCCCCAAAAGCTTTCTCATACACCCTAGGTTCAACCCTGGTTTTCTCATTTTCTCTCTTTCTTTTTCTCTCCCTCCTCCTTACAAAACCTTCTGGACCCGATTCCTAGACAGCAGAATGGTATGCTGTCTCACTACTTAGGACAGCACAGGACAACTATTCTTCTGGGCTCTACTAATTGCTCTATGTATATCTTCTTGAGAAAACTGAGACTATCAAGCAGAAAGGAAAACAAAATTCCTGACATAACAAGAGACTTATATCAGAAACTACGTTTGCACCTGAGAAAGAAACTTTGTCCTAAGTAATTTATCAGAAATGATTACCATAAAAACAGAACAGATACAACCTGAATTCCATGCTAACCATCTTTAATGTTTACAATAAGCTTCAGTAATTTGCCGTTTTTCCTGAATAAGGAAAATCAAAGTAATCAAGTGGAATGGCAAAAAGGAAAACACTGTCTAAATCACAAAAATCTTTAAGTAATCTATATATGAATAATTCATTATAAAATGCATTTATTGTAATGTTTGTTTTCATTATTTATTATTCTGAAATAAGAGATCAAAGTGAGCTTTAGATTTAAATGTCAATATTTTCAAATGTATTAGCATAGTTTATGTGCATATTCTATAACTATAGAAAGACAAGTGATTCTAATTTGTCCTGGACATATACTGAAGGGTTCCTTCTTCCAAGTCTTCCACAGTGCCAAATATTGTTCTTTGAAACTGATTTTTTTAATTCTAATTAACAATATAAATAATGACTTCTAGAACTTTCCTGGTGTATGTAACCTCATTTCTTCAAAAATACCAATCAGCCAGATGGGATACACATTTCCAAGGTAAAGTTTTTAAATAATTATTTTGCATGCATTCAGCTATGCAATCAAATTCTCTAGTGATCATCTCCTTTAAGAGGCAGAAAATTAATTATTTAAAATCAATAATATAGTAACAACAGCTTTTTTAAAAAAATTTGGTGTCATTACACAGCAATTAATTTTTACTCATATTTATATAGCGTAATTTAAACTGGCAGAAGTAGTGATTACAAAAATAAATCCAAAATACACTTGGCCCTAAAGGGAGGGAAAAATAAAATAAAATCAGAGAGGGAGACAAACCATAGAGACTCAACTATAGGAAACAAACTGAGGGTTCCTGGAGGGTGGAGGGAATGGGGTAACTGAGTGATGGGCATTAAGGAGGGCACTTGATGTAATAAACACTGGCTGTTATATGCAACTGATGAATCACTAAACTCTACCTCTGAAACTAATAATATACTATATGTTAATTAATTGAGTTTTAATTAAAAAAATAAATAAAATATACTTGGTCCTAGATACCCTAAAATTTACAGCAAAATATCATAACCATAACACCTAAAAATCATTTCATCTAGGTATTACAGGATATCAGCAACTATAACTATTTTGTAGTTTAAGTGATATGTTTGCTTAATTAATGAAAAGAAAGAGCATCTCTACCTAAGACAGCAAATGGATTTTTAAAATATTGGATGAGAGGTTTAATTAAATAGTTTAAGTATTTCTCACTTAAAACTCAGATTACTAGTCTTTATAGATTCCTTATAAGGGTGAGAAATTATTAACAATCAATGTTAATACTACATTTTCCAAACATAGCTCTTAAAATCATTAATAAGATTTTTAAATTCTTGGGGCACCCGGGTTGGCTCAGTTGGTTAAGCATCTGCCTTTGACTGGGGTGGAGATTGGGGGGTCCTGGGATCAAGCCCTGTGTCAGTCTCCCTACTCAGCTGGGAGCCTGCTTCTCCCTCTCCCTCTGCCCCTCCCCCCGTGCGGGCATGCACCTTCCCCCTCAAATAAAATTTTATTTATTTATTTGAGAGAGAGAGAATGAGAGACAGAGAGCATGAGAAGGAAGAGGGCAGAGGGAGAAGCAGACCCCCTGCTGAGCAGGGAGCCCGATGCGGAACTTGATCCCGGGACTCTAGGATCATGACCTGAGCGGAAGGCAGTCGCTTAACCAACTGAGCCACCCAGGCGCCCAAAAAAAAAAAAAAAAAAAAAAAAAGATTTTAAAATTCTTTCAGCAAAATCGAATGCCTGTGTCCCCAAGGAAGTTTTAAGGTAAATTTCACAAAGTCACCAAATCAGTAAAGTACCTGTTAAGTAAGTAGACTGGAGGTGAGCACGCTGGTAATTCTTAGTAAACTATTGAAACTGCCAATGCACACAAGTGATTAAAAAAAGCCAAATCTCATCCAAACCAAATGGGTAATACTGATTGCCAGTAGAGGCCCTAATAATCACATGCAAATTTACACTATTCTAGATATGCCTATGATACTACATGTAGTAATTATCCATATAGTGAATCAGAAACATTGGGATTACAAGATAATCATGAATTGTGACTTTGATTTCTTAATTCTTTGAGCTAGTCGAAGAATCTATGGAGTATGAAAAATTTAACATTAAATTAAACATGAATTTGTAAATGTCTTTTGCCTATTCCTGAATGATGAGGAGGAGGAGGCTTTCCTCCTCCTCTCTGGATTGGCAAGGCGTCCTCCAAGGTCCTCCCAAAGCATCAAGTACTTTCATCATGCAACTTCTCATATCATTATTTCTGCTGAAGTGCTGTTTTACCCAAAGGTCTAGGTGCTTCTGGAGAACAGGAACTATGATATTCATATTTGAACAGCACCCAGTAAAATGTCAAGATGGAACAGGGCCTCAATAAGTTTTAAGTAAACAAATTGATGACTATATGAATCTGAAACAACTTTTCATTTCCATGTAGTTTGGTTCTATGTACAGCTCTTCCTCAACTTACAATGGGGTTACATCCCGATAAACCCCTCATAAATTGAAAATGCCATTAAGTCGAAAATGCATTTAATACCTCTAACCTACCAAACGTCACAGCTTAGTCTAACCTACCTTAAATGTGCTCACAACATTTACACTGGCCTACAGTTGGCCAAAATTATCTAACACAAAGTCTATTATATAAATAAGTACTTAATACCTTGCATAACTGATTGAATATTACACTGCAAGTGAAAAACAGAGCAGATGGATGGGTACAGAATGGTCAAGTGGACCAGCTGTTTCCCCTTACAGTGATGTGGCTGGTCGGGAGCTGCGGCTTGCTGCCACTGCCTAGCGTCGCAAGAGACGACCATACCTCATAGCATTAGCCCAGGAAAAGATCAAAATTCAAAATTCAAAATACAGTTTCTACTGAATGCATATCACTTTCACACATGGACCTAATGACAGACATGCAAGGAATCAGTAGATATAATTCAGGAATCTTTAAATGTGGGCATCTTGGGGCGCCTGGATGGCCAGTCAGTTAAGCGTCCGACTCTTGGTTTTGGCTAAGTTCATGGTCTCAGGGTCCTGGGATCAAACCCCATGTCGGATGGTGGGCTCGGTGTTCAGCATAGAGTCTGCTTGAGATTCTCTCCTCCTCCTTCTGCCCCTCCCCTGCTCGTGCACATGCGCTCTCTCTCTAATAAATAAAGAGAATCTTAAATAAATAAATAAATGTGGGCATCTTTTTGCACTGTGAAACTGAGTATTTCCTTCCATTGTAAAAGAAGATAATAAACAAAAGAAACAGTAGTAGTAGTAGTTCCTGTGACTGTCATAAATAGAAATAATATTTTTTATCACCTTGAACTTATGGCATATATCTTGAAATAACACTTATGTTTATCATTACTTTGAAATTACAGTAATTTTAGACCCACAATAAGGTTGTTTGTAACATGAAAAGGCACACAAGCTAGTCATGTCAACGACCTTCACACCAATCTCTTTAATAAATGAAATTTTACTTTAAATTGCTCACATTTAAATATACTGTCTAGCTATTTAAGTCTTTCATAAAGAAGAATATATCTTATAATATCACATATTTATTTTTTAATATTTTGATACCTATATCATACTTGGTTTCTTTTATAACATTATGCATTCTATTTATCTGAAAACACGGCTTTAAGAAAGCCATGGACTTCACCAAACTTCCAAAGGGGACTTGGTACAAAATATTTTAAGAACTGTTGCAGACAGTGAAGAAAAAAAACAAAACTAAAAGGCAACCTATGGAATGGAAGAAAATATTTGCAAATGATGTATCTGATAAAGGGTTAGTATCCAACATCTATAAAGAACTTACAAAACTCAACACCAAAAAAAACAATTAATCCAATTAAAAAATGGGCAGAAAGGGGTGCCTGGGTGACTCAGTCAGTTAAGCATCTGACTCTTGATTTTGGCTCAGGTCATGATCTCAGGGTTGTGGAATCGAGCCCCATGTTGAGCCCCACATTGTGGGGGGACCATGCTCAGTGGGGAGTCTGCTTGAGATTTTCTCTCTCCACCTCTCTGCCCCTCCCCCCTAAAATAAATAAATAAGTATTTTTTTTAATGGGCAGAAGACATGAATAGACATTTTTCCAAAGACATACAGATGGCCAACAGACACATGAAAAGATACTCAACATCACTGATCATCACGGAAATGCGTATCAAAACTACAATGCAATATCACCTCACACCTCTCAGAATTGCTAAAATCAGCAGCACAAGAAATAACAGGTGTTGGCAAGAATGTGGAGAAAAAGGATCCTTCATGCACTGTTGGTGGGAATGCAAACTGGTGCAGCCACTCTGGAAAACAGTTAAAAATAGAACTACCCTATGATCCAGCAATTGCACTACTCTGTATTTACCCAAAGGATACAAAAATACTAATTCAAAGAAATACATGCACCCTGATGTTTATAGAAGCATTATCTACAATAGCCAAATTATGAAAACAGCCCAAGTGTCCATCAACTAATAATAAAGAAGATGGGGGGGTGTATGTATAATGGAATATTATTACTCAGCCATAAAAAAAGAATGAAATCTTGTCATTTGCAATGACATGGATGGAGCTAGAGTGTATAATGCTAAGTGAAATAAGTCAGTCAAAGAAAGGCAAATACCACATGATTTCACTCATATGTAGAATGTAAGGAACAAAACAAACAAGCAAAGGGACAAAAAAGAGAGAGGCAAACCAAGAAACAGACTCTTAACTATGGTGAACAAACTGATGGTTACCAGAGGGGAGGTGGGTCAGGGGATGGGCTAGATGGGTGATGGGGATTAAGAAGAGCCCTTGTGATGAGCACTGGGTATTGTATGGAAGCACTGAATCACTATATTTTACACCTGAAACTAATATTACACTATATGTTAACTAATTGGAATTTAAATAAAAACCTAAAAAAAAAAGAACTGTTGCAGAGAATAATGCTTCAGTTTCCAAGGGATATATACTTCACATATCAACATGATATTCCCAGAAACGCCACAAGATGGCTTTCTTACTTCAGATCCACAGTTGAGATTTTCAGAAATGTTTTGTCTCTTCTTAGTTACTTTATGGGAGATTGTCATTGGTATTGGTCAAGGGTCTCCAGAGAAACAGAACAAATAGGGTGTGTGTATAAACATCACATATATGAAGAAATTTATTATAAGGAATTGGCTCATGCAAATATGAAGGCTGACAAGTCCTCAGATCTGAAGTTGGCAAGTTGGAGAACCAAGAGAGCCAATGGTGCAATTCCAGTCCATGCACAAAGGCCTGAGAAATCAAGAGAGCTGAGAGTACAGTTCTACTCCAAAGGCCAGCAGGCTTAAGACCTAGGAAAAGCCAGTGTTTCAGTTCAAATCCAAAGGTAGGAAAAAAATTGATGTCCCAGCTTGAAGGCAGTCAGACAAGAGGGATTCCCTCTTCCTCACAAGAGGGTCAGCCTTGGGGCGCCTGGGTGGCTCAGATGGTTAAACATCTGAGTCCTGGGATCAAGTCCCGCATTGGGTTCCTTGTTCAGCAGGGAGCCTGCTTCTCCCTCTGCCTCTCTCTCTCTCTGTCTCTCATGAATAAATAAATAAAATCTTTTAAAAAAAAAGAGAGAGTCAGCCTTTTTGTTCTATTCAGATATTCAACTGACTGGATGAGGCCCACCCACATTAGGTAGGGAAGCCCGCTTTACTCAGTCTACCAATTCAAATGTTAATCTCATCCAGAAACACCCTCACAGACACATCCAGAATAATATTTGACCAATTGTCTGGATACCCAGTGGCTTGGCTAAAATCATCCCACTCACACCAAATATTTGTTGAGTGAATGCTTACACTTGTAAGCACTAAGCCAATGAAACAGTGATACGTCAAATATGGTCCACAGCCTCATGATGCTAACAATCTAGAGAATTTAACAGGATATTACATGAATAGCTACACAAATAATTATAAAATAACAATGTGATAAGTACAGGGGAAAGAAATCTAACTTATCTATCTAACTTAACTTAGGGGCTTAAAAGGAAAGTGATATTAAATTAGATCTGAAGGACAAGGAGAAGAGTAGGAGTTGACCAGGTGAAAGGTTCAGAGTGATTGTGCAGGGAACAGCAGGGGCACAAACCCCGAGGCAGAAGAGCTTGGCTTCTTAGAGAGGGTACTGGGAAGGAAACATCAACTATGAGAAGAATGATGAAAGATGACTCTGGGAAGACAGGCAGGAACCAGAGCAGGCCAGTCCTTGTTAGCTAGATAAAGTTCTAAACTTTATCCTAAGAGTAATGGCAAGACCCAGTTCTTTGCCTGACTCATGATGCCATTTTGTGAAAACACTACAAGTGAGTTAGCAGCACTCACCCACAATATTTGTTATTCACCATACTAAGGAATCAACATACAAAGGCTAGCTCATTAAAGAAAGAGAAAACAGTGCTTCAGAACCAGTTTCTGAGTACCAGGCAGACGACAGAAGGTTACATCTGGGCTCGTGACTCTCAATCTGTCTTCCATGTCTCCCAACTGCATCATTTGTCTTCATAACACAACCTCGTAGCCACCACACCAAGGGCAGCTCTGATTCATGCCCTACATCAATAATGTTTGAGGGCGCCTGGGTGGCTCAGTTGATTAAACGTCTGCCTTCGGCTCATGTCATGATCCCAGCGTCCTGGGATCTGAGCAGGGAGTCTGCTTCTCCCTCTCCCTCTGCCCCTCCCCCTGCTTGTGTTCTCTCTCACGCTCTCTCTCTCTCTCGAATAAATAAAATCTTTTAAAAAATCAATAACATTTTAACTTAGAAGATTAACTTTAGGGGCGCCTCAGTGGCTCAGTCGTTAAGCATCTGCCTTTGGCTCAGGTCATGATCCTGGGGTCCTGGGATCAAGCTCCGCATTGGCCCCCTGCTCTGCAGGAAGCCTGCTTCTCCCTCTCCTCTGCTTGTGTTCCCTCTCTCGCTGTGTCTCGCTGTGAGTGGGAGACAAACTTTTCACTTTTTTGTATTTTTATTTTTATACAGTCAATTGTAAGGCTATGAAATATATTAAAACTATTAAGAACCATTTATCTCAATCTCTAAGAATAATATAACCATACTTACTATTTACATTTGTTAAATCTCTATTCTTATGTTTCTGGCAGTTCTAGATACGGCAGAGACTGTGATTTGCCTACTGTAACATCCGTTTCTCCCCTTCTTCCCCAGCAAGAGGACCCCAATATTATTTGGGGTGGGAATGTATCAGATAAAAGACTAAAATTCCAAACTCCCCTATAGTTAGATGAGGCCCTGTGGCTGAGTTCTGAGCAATGACATGTAAGTAGAAGTGATGGATGCGATGTGGGGCAGGACCCTTAAAGAGAGCTGACCCCACTGGAAAGTGGCCCTTCTTGTGTTTCTCTCATTTCTTCCAGCAGCCAGCTTGGAATATACAAATGATATCTATAGACCAATTGTCAGTTAGGACCATAAAGTGTTCTCGAAGACAGAAGAGCGGCAATGTTCCTGATGATTCTGTGACCCACCAAACAGGCCTAGACTGTCCACCTTTGATTTCCTTCATGTGCCAGAGAAAAATAAGCTACATCTTAACCAAGTCACTATTATTTGTTTTTATTGGTGTTGTTGTTATATATATCAAAACCCAATCCTAAATGATACACCGGACATCCCTATACCCACTACAGGAAAGAGATTCTCAGACACATACTCAATAGCATATTCACCCCACAATGTAGAATGTGATCTGTGGAGAGGTTATCGCCACATCTGAAAGGCAGAATAGAGCTATAAAAAGTTACTTCAACAAATAACCCTCATTTTTCCGTTCAACAGACTTTTACAGAATACTAACTATATTCCAGGTCCCATGGGCAACTACATTAAAAGATAAAGCTATGATATAAGCCAGTATAACAATCTACACACCTCCCCAGAGGAATTTTGAACCTTGTAGTTTCTATAGTATTTCCTCCATCACAGCATAAAGAGAAACAGAAGTGAAACATACATTATCAAAAAGGCCAAGTGGGGCACCTGGATGGCTCAGTCAATTTAGAGTCTGACTCTAATTTCGGCTCAGGTCATGACCTCAGGGTGGTGAGATCGAGCCCTGCATCCAGCTCCTTGCTCAGCAAGGAGTCTGCTTGAGCATTCTCTCCCTCTGCCCCTCCCCCTGTTCTCTCTCTCAAATAAACAAATCTTTTTTAAAAAGGCCAAGCATTTCTAAATCCTTAGAATATAGAAATTTTATAAATTGAGTTATTTTTACATAAACCATTTTCCATAGGATAACCTTTCTTACTAATATTACTATAGCAAATATGTACCCAGTAAATGGGGGGGAAATATATATTTGAGAGGAGATTCCCTGATTTTTCCCCCTGAAACTTAAAACCAAATTAGACTGAGTTTCACACGTTCACATCCTAAAAATAACAATCTAAGGGTTCTGGCTCTGTGCAAAATGGTGTAAGCATTTTTTATCTTGTCTCTCCCAAAGAACCCAACTATAAACTCTGTACAGACTGCATTGGGCAGCTATCTGAAGACTCTGAAAAGTAAATGGCAGCATAAGAATGGGAAAGAAGACCAGAATCCAAGGTAAATTTCCTGGAGATTTGCCCGTCAGTGCAGCTTGGCTCCCCTCCCCGCTCCCCTCCCGCCCCCCCCCCCGCCGCCATCTGTAATCAACTGGCCTTGACTTAAAAAGCTAAAAGAGCAACGGAGTGCAGACAAAAAGAATGCCAAGAGCTTTCTTTTTCTGGTCTAAGAATCAGGAAAGGAGACTCCTAAAGGTCACAGAAGAGGGAAATCCACTATTATCTTCCATTCTCTCCAGCCCCAGCCCCCATGGGAATCTCAGAGTGGGTGACAGGAGCACAACCACCACAGATGTCTAAAATTGTAAGAAAGGAAAATCATTCGTTTTAACCAGAAGAGCAATGGTCCCAAAATCATGGATCAAATGTCTGTTGCGTTTATCTCTGTCTTCCAGTTACTTGGCCCTAAGTATAAATGCAGGCAGAGGAAGTATACTGCTGAGCAAGAAAACTAAAGGCCCAGTTTTCTGGCTAGTGGGCTGGGAAAGGGGGGGCCTCAAGGAGACAAAGTATCAGCAAGATCATAGAAAGAAGGGAACTCAAGAGAGCAATCCCACAAAGTTTTATGTGAACTCCTGAACTCACCTCTGAGCTATGCATGTATAGACCTGATCTTAAATAGTATTACAAAGGATTTGAGAACTAAACTATGGTGTAAACCACTGCACAGATCCTACCCTGGCTACAGGGCAGTACACATGATGGAACAGATCCAAACAGCACTACAAAGTGGCTTTGAAAATGGAATACTGGAACCACAAACCATAGAAGATGGGTCTGACCTGTGAACTGACCTAGTCAGGTTGAAAATTAAAAATGAAAAAGAATAGTATTCCCTTTGGGATTTAACCAAAACCTAGAATATCATAATATGCATATGTCCAGGATATATGCAAAAATTACTCAGCAAACAAAGAAATAGGAAAATGTTTATTTCAAAGGAAAAGAAAATCAATGATGATACAGAGAATGGAGTTATCAGACAGATTTAAAAAGTTATTGTAACCAAACCCCAAATCATAAGGGCAAAATCTTGAAATGATGGGAAAATAGAAAGTCTTGGCCAAGAAATTAAAGCTGTAAAGAACCAAATGGAAATTTTAGAACTGAAAAACACAGTAACTAAAATAATAAATTCCTAGGATGAGCTCAAGAACAGAATGGAGATATAAAAGCAAAGAGTCACTGAACTTGAAGATGGATCAACCAATCTTAAAAACAGGAAAAAAAAAAGTCATAGCCCAGGGACCTGTGGGATAATACCAAAAAGCCTAACATTTGTATCAACACAATGCCAAAAGGTGAGGAGAAAGAAAAAATATTTGGAGAAATAATGGCTAAACACTTAACAATTTTGGCACAAGATGTAAACTTACAAATTCAAGAAGCTCAGCAAACCCCAAGAAGATAATCTAAAAAAAATCTAAATCCAGAAAAATGATTTCAAAATGCTAAAAATGAGAAACAAAGAAAACATCTTTAAAGGAGCCAGAAAAAAATGACCCACTGCATGCATACAATTCGAATGACTGCAGATTTCTCATCAGAAACAAGGGAGGCCAGAAGAAAGAGGAATGGTATTTTTTTTAAAGATATTTTATTTATTCATTTGAGAGAGAGAGAGTGAGTGAGAGCAGGAGCAGGGGTTAGGGTCAGAGGGAGAAGGAGAAGCATACTCCCCGGTGAGCAGGGAGCCCGATGAGGGATATGATCCTAGGACCATGACCTGAGCTAAAGGCAGACGTTTAACCAACTAAGGCACGAGGTGCCCTGAGAAATGGCATTTTTAAAGTGTTGAAGGTAGGTGCCCGGCTAGCTCAGTCGGTAGAGCATGAGACTCTTAAAGTGTTGAAGGTAAACAACTGTCAACCCCAAATTCTACAACTGGTGAAAATACCCTTTGGAAATCAAAGTGAAATAAAGACATTCTCAGATGAAGGAAAACTAAGACAACTGGTCTTCAGCAAACCTGCTCTAAAAGAAATGCTAAAGGCAATTTTTTTAAAAGAATTTTAAAATTTATTTATTTGAGAGAGAGAGACAACATATGTGTGAACAGGGGGGAGAAGCAGAAGGGGAGGAAGAAGCAGGCTCTGTGCTGAACAGAGTCAGGCACTCAATAGACTGAGCCACCCAGGTGTCCCGCTAAAGGCAATTCTTTAGATGGAAAGGAAACGATACCTGAGAAAAACCTGAAATGGCAAATATCTGGATAACTGTAACAGGTTATCCTTTCCCTCTTAAATTCTTTAAAAGATGTATGACAGTTAAAATAAAAAATAATAGGGCGCCTGGGTGGCTCAGTCGTTAAGTGTCTGCCTTCAGCTCAGGTCATGATCCCAGAGTCCTGGGATCGAGCCCCGCATTGGGCTCGCTGCTCCACAGAGAGCCTGCTTCTTCCTCTCCCACTCCCCCTGCTTGTGTGCCCTCTTTCACTGTGTCTCTCTCTGTCAAATAAATAAAATCTTTAAAAAATAATAATAAAATGAAATAAAATAAAAAATAATAAACATTACTTTAAATTATTACATCAAAAAAATTTTTATAACAACTCAATAGTAAAACAAACAATCAAGCAGAGGATCTGAATAGACATTTTTCCAAAGAAGATAAAAGATGAACAGATACACGAAAAGAAGCTCAGTATCAGAATCATCAGGAAAATGCAAATCAAAAGCACAATAAATCACTTCATACCTGTTAGAATGGCTATTATCAAAAAGACAAGAAATAATAAGTATTAGTGAGGATGTGGAAAAAAGGGAACACTTTTTTTCACACTGTTGGTGGGAATGGAAATAGGTATATCCACTACGGAAACAGTATGGAGTTTCCTCAAAAAATTAAAAATAAAACTACCATATGATCTAGCAATTCTACCTCTGAGTTTTTATCTAAAGAAAACAAAAACACTACATGGAAAGGATATATGCACCCACACGTTCATTGAAGCATTATTTGCAATTGCCAAGATATGGAAACAACCTAAATGTCCATGAATGGATGAATGAATAAAGAAAATGTGGCACATATATATGTAATGTAATCTAATTCAGACATAATAAAAAAGAAGGAAATCTCACCATTTGCAACAACATGGATGGATCTTGAAATCATTACGCTAAGTGAAATAAAGTCAGAGAAAAACAAATACTATATATGATCTCACTTATATGTGGAATCTAAAGAGAAAATCTTGCCATTTGCAATGACATGGATGGAACTAGAGGGTATTATGCTAAGCGAAATAAGTCAATCAAAGAAAGACAATTATCATATGATCTCATTGATATGTGGAATTTGAGAAACAAGGCAGAGGATCATAGGGGAAGAGAGGGAAAAATGAAACAAGAAGAAACCAGGGAGGGAGACAAACTGTAAGAGACTCTTAATCTCGGGAAACAAACTGAGGGTTGCTGGAGTGGAGGCGGGTGGGAGGGATGGGGTGGGTGGGTGATGGACACTGGGGAGGATATGTGTTGTGGTGAGCGCTGTGTATTGTGTAAGACTGACGAACCACAGACCTCTACCCTTGAAACAAACAATACATTATATGTTGTTAATAATAATAATAATAATAATAATAAAAGTACTCAGAAAAAAAAAACAAGCTCATGAATACAGAGAAAAGACTGCTGGTTGGCAGACATGGGAAGTAGGTGGGTGGAGGAAATGGGTAAATGTATTCAAAAAGTACAAACTTCCTGTTATAAAATAAATAAGCCATGGGGATGAATGTACAGCATGGTGACTATAGTTAATAATACTGTATTGCATATTTCAAAGTTGTAACAGAATAAGTCTTAAAAGTTCTTATCACAAGAAAAACATTTTTCATAACTATATACAGTGACAGATGCTAGCTAGAATTATTGTGATCATTTGCCAATATATACAAATATCAACCCATTATGTTGTATACCTGAAGCTAATTTAATGTTATACGTCAGTTATATATCAATTTAAAAAATTCTATGTAACATATGGAGATATAAGCGGATGTAATATACCAACTATAACATAATCAGAGGAAAGTAATAAGACATGATAATAAAGTTTCTACATTCCAACTGAACTGGTAAAATGGTCATTTTAAGTAGACTGAAAACTTATGTGTAGTATAATTCTTAGAGCAAGTCCCAAAAAAGGACCATAAAAAGAGATACTGTCAAAAACTCAAAGATAAATTAAAATGGAATAAATATTCAAACAATATAAAAGAAGACAGGAAAGGAGAAATAAAGAAATGAAACACAGAGGAAACAGATACCTAATAATAAAATAGTGAACAGAAATCCAGACATACCAATAATCACATTAAGTGTAAATGGTCTAAAGACAGGAGTTAAAAGAGATATTATCAGAAACTGGCAACAGCTACAAGCCAAATTGATTAGATCATTACAATCTCTCACCGACATGTTCCTATAAAGATTAGGAAATGTCAACCTTAACCTCTGACTCTGTATGTCAATATTTTCAGCTCTTGCTTTTGACTTACATCATTGGATCTTTCAAACCAGTAATATCTCTATATTATTTATTAAGCTTTGATTCTCAAAGGTTAGTTATAATACTGTTTTCCATTTTCCCACTTGCTTAAGTGAATTTCCTTATTATTTGGTAAAACAAATTTCCTGAGAAATTTGAGGAAGGAATTCCTATATGGAAACAGTTTTTGTCCCTTTGATATTATATGTCCTGCACTGAGAGCAATATGTTAAAGCCTGCTAGTATTAGTGTTTATTTCTCTTTGCATGTTCTGTAGCAGGGTCTTTTTTTATGAAGGTAGTTGCTGTGTTATTTGGTGCACAGATATTCGTTACTTTTTAACTTTATTCAAAATTGTACTTTTCAGCATTATAGAGAGTATTTTGTCTCACTTAATGCTTTTTGATATGGATTCTACATTGTCTGATGTGAGGTGTAACCCTGTTTGCATTTCCCATGTCTTTATTTTTAGTCTTTTTACAGCATTTTGTTTTCAATATATCTCTTACCTATAGCATCATTTGCTTATGCTTTGTGGAACGATCTGAAAATAATTTTATTTTACAGGTGAGTTATTCTCATTTATATTTACTAATATACTGATGAGGGACAGAAGCAGAAAATGTTCACTTTAAGCCCAGAAGCCTTATCTATAATATCCATAGCTCCAATAAGGATCAAATACATGCTGGTGGCTAAGTTTTGTTTTTTTTTTTTTTAAGATTTACTTATTTATTTGAGAGAGAGAGAGAGCACACACGCACACACGCGCGCATGCATGCCCGGGGAAGGGGGGGGGGGGGAGGAGATGGAGAGGGAGAATCTCAAGCGGACTCCCTGCAGTGTGGAGCCTGATGCAGGGCTCAATCCCACAATCCCAAGATATGACCTGAGCCGAAATCAGGAGTCAGATGCTTAACTGACTGAGCCACTGATTCAATCAGGAGTCAGATGCTTAACAGACTGAGCCACCCAGGCACCCCTGGTTGCTATATTCTTAAAGAGTCTCATGACTGCCTGGATATCTCATCAATAGTTAATATCAAACTGAATGATAAACACCAGAGAAATCTTGTGAAAGTAGTTTTATGAGCAGAAATTCAAAGAAGACATTTATGATTTAATACTTCTTGCACATCTCCTGTCCAAGTACCAAGCATATAACCACCAGCTTCATACAGTAAAAGTGCAGCTCTTTTGCTCATGGGTCCTATTGCCGTGCTACTCAAATAAATTTACCAAATAGCACCATAAAATGTCTCAAGAATTCTTTCTTGACTGTTGGGTTTGACAACTCCACAACAATATGACCAATATATTTGCTCTCAATTCTGTCACCATTATGTTATAGGTATGATATGTAAAAATTAAGTATAAGATTTTGAATAAGTAAAATTTTAAAAGCTTACAAAAATGCTAATTAACCAAGTTTTAGTTTTTCCTGGCTCTGAGCAACCAAGTAAGCACTTACTGTTTTGCTAACTAACCAAGATCTGCCACTATTAGTAACAATAATGTTCTCATCATTTCAAGATTATTGGTTTAAAAGATCACCTCGGGCACCTGGGTGGCTCAGTTGGTTAAGCGACTGCCTTCGGCTCAGGTCATGATCCTGGAGTCCCGGGATCGAGTCCCACATCGGGCTCCCTGCTCGGCGGGGAGTCTGCTTCTCCCTCTGACCCTCCTCCCTCTCATGCTCTCTGTCTCTCAGTCTCTCTCTCAAATAAATAAATAAAAAATCTTTAAAAAAAATAAAAAAAAATAAAAGATCACCTCAATTTGGACATGTAGATAGAAAAACAGGAGGAGGCTGGGCCAGTACTGCCAAGGCTAACTAGAGGCTCATATGTGCAACACTTAGACACAGAAAAGAAAGTTACTCTCTAATCACTTCCTAGGTATGTGAATGCACTACTTAAAGAAGTTATAAAGCGTAATTTTTTTTAACTATGGGTTGTGATTCACATTTTTTTTTAAGATTTTATTTTATTTATGTATTTGAGAGGGAGAGTGCATAAGTGGGGTAAGGGGCAGAAGGAGAGAATCCCAAGCAGACTCTCTGCTGAGCACGGAGCCAGATATGGGGCTCGATCTCACGACCCATAAGATCATCACCTGAGCGGAAACCAAGAGCTGGACACTCAACCAACTGAGCCACCCAGGCACCCCTCACATTTTTAAAAAAATTGACATAGAATAGGTACTACTAGGGTGCACTAAACGCAGCAAAGTATTGTTTTATGATATTTTGTTTCAACTATATGTGTATTAGTTTGCTAAGGCTGCCATAACAAAGTACCAGACTAAGTGACTAAAATAACAGAAATTTATTTTCTCATAGTTCTGGATGCTGGAACTCCAGGATCAAGATGTCGGTAGGGTTGCTTACATTCTGAGGCTTTTCTCATTGACTTTTCTCTTTGTGTTCATGCCGTCTTTCCTTTTCTTGTAAGGCCATCAGCCACACTGAATTAAGGCCCACCCTAAAGACCTGGTTTTTTGTTTTGTTTTTTATTCTTATGTTATTCCCCATACATTACATCATTAGTTTTAGATGAAGTGTTCCATGATTCATTGTTTGTGCATAACACCCAGTGCTCCATGCAGAATGTGCCCTCCTCAATACCCACCACCAGGCTAACCCATCCTCCCACCCCCCTCCCCTCTAGAACCCTGTTTGTTTTTCAGAGTCCATCGTCTTTCATGGTTCGTCTACCCCTCCAATTTCCCCCGCTTCTTTCTTCCCCTCCCGCTACCTTCTTCTTCTTTTTTTTTTTCTTAACATATATTGCATTATTTGTTTCAGAGGTACAGATCTGAGATTCAACAGTCTTGCACAATTCACAGAGCTCACCAGAGCACACACCCTCCCCAGTGTCCATCACCCAGTCACCCCATCCCTCCCACCCCACCCCCCACTCCAGCAACCCTCAGTTTGTTTCCTGCAATTAAGAATTCCTCATATCAGTGAGGTCATATGATACGTGTCTTTCTCTTTTTGACTTATTTCACTCAACATAATACCCTCCAGCTCCATCCACGTCGTTGCAAATGGCAAGATCTCATTCCTTTTGATGGCTGCATAATATTCCACTGTGTATATATACCACCTCTTCTTTATCCATTCATCTGTCGATGGACATCTTGGCTCTTTCCACAGTTTGGCTATTGTGGACATTGCTGCTATAAACATCGGGGTGCACGTACCCCTTCGGATCCCTACTTTTGTATCTTTGGGGTAAATACCCAGTAGTGCAATTGCTGGATCATACGGTAGCTCTATTTTCAACTTTTTGAGGAACCTCCATACTGTTTTCCAGAGTGGCTGCACCAGCTTGCATTCCCACCAACAGTGTAGAAGGGTTCCCCTTTCTCCGCATCCCCGCCAACATCTGTCGTTTCCTGACTTGTTAATTTTAGCCATTCTGACTGGTGTGAGGTGGTATCTCATTGAGGTTTTGATTTGGATTTCCCTGATGCTGAGCGATATTGAGCACTTTTTCATGTGTCTGTTGGCCATTTGGATGTCTTCTTTGGGAAAATGTCTGTTCATGTAAAGACCTGGTTTTAACTTACTACCTCTTTAAAGATCTTAGCTCCAAATATGGTTACATTGTGAGATACTAGGGATAAGTACTTCAATACATGACTCTTGGGAGGGCACAATTCAGCCCATAACATTACACTTATACATGTATTATGTATGTGTGCAATCAAAAGAGTTTTAAAATACCTTTTTAGAGGACTCTGAATAGACAATTCAAATGTATTCAATATATTCTAAGCTTAAAGGGCCTAGCTGTAATTTCACAATGGAGTCTTAGAACTTCAGTCTCCAGATTTCCAAGTCTTCGTGAGGCAGTTCAGAATTTAACTACCCCAGGGACACTCATAATGCAATTATGAAAATTTGTATGAACATGTAAGTACTTTTGCTGATATTCTTACTCAACATTACCTGATTAAAAAAAATAATCCTAGTGTTTTAGGTGTAGGGTTTATTAGTATAAAGCTCTACTAGTTATATTTCCATGTTTTTAGAGACTATTATTCATTATTATATTGACTTCCCAAGCTACCAGATTAAACTATAGAAACTTAAAGCCATATTGTCTTTCCCCTCTCTTAAAACTCAAAAGCCTCAAATATCTAACAGTTTAATCAATGGCTAACCTAGATATATTTTTAAGGCCTGAGGGAAAATACTGAT
Source organism: Mirounga angustirostris (assembly GCF_029215605.1). Lineage (NCBI taxonomy): Eukaryota > Metazoa > Chordata > Mammalia > Carnivora > Phocidae > Mirounga > Mirounga angustirostris. Next base: position 71,702,816 of record NW_026991716.1, read on the forward strand.
GTTTTAAATTCTCTAAATTCACTTAAGGCAACAATAATCCTTTGTTTAAAATGTACTACTTTAAATCTTAAAAAAAAAAAAAAAGGGACGCCTAGGTGGCTCAGTCAGTTAAGCATCTGCCTTCAGCTCAAGTCATGATCCCAAGGTCCTGGGATCGAGTCCCTCATCGAGCTCCTTGCTCAGTGGGGAGCCTGCTTCTCCCTCTGCCTGCCACTCCCCCTACTTGTGCTCGCTCTCTCTCTCTGACAAATAAGTAAATAAAATCTTTAAAAAAAATAAAATAAAATGTACTACTTTATATGCAGTAAGCTAAAAACAGCTAAAAATTAACATATAAGCCATAAAATATTTTAAATATCATTTTAAGAATACAAACATCCACATTTTACATTTAGGCCCCACGTCCATGTCTAAGAAAATTTCCTAATCATTTAGGTTGGAAACATTTTCAAATTTGTCCTGGTTAATTGTAACATATCTTATGATTTACTCTGGGTCTATATACTATCAAAGTTGGTTGAGTTGGTACAATAACATAAAATAATGAAGTAACAAATAGGCCAAATCAGGGCAATCTTGAGCCTCTCACAATATTTGGTGATGTCAATTTTGAAAACTATTGGAAAACAGTCCAAATATTTGTTTTGTCAGAGTAACTGATTTTTTCCAAAGTCAAACAGAATCAAGTAAAGGCTGGTTTCACACCACTGGAACTTTTAAATTTCCTGTCTCTGCAATTCACTCCCTCTTTTCCCAATAATTTTAACTAGCAAAGCATACCTCTACCTTTCTCTAACAAGCCAAGTTCTTTCATACTTCCAAGCCTTTACATACTTTGACAGAGTACTGAGAAGCAAAAAGCTTTCCTTTTTCTATTTCTTCACAAATACATTCTTTATACCTGGCATTCTGTGAAAGTGTATGAAAGATTGCAAAGGTCATGTGACATCAGTCAAGCTCAATTATATGAATCTGAGGGTAAAATATAAATCTTTCTCTCCCAGAGAGAAGATATATTTTTGTTTTTTTACTATAAAATAAAGAGGGAGCACAATCATGTCATCCAAAACTCAAGAGAAGGGGGTTAGTACACTAAAAAAAAATGTACTTTATAATTGCTCCAGCTATGAGCTCAGACTTTCTATACAAAAGTACTATATTAATAATGATAGTACTAAAAGACCTCCTGTTTTTAGAATATATAATTTAGCAACAATTAATATTCACTATCTCAAATAATCTTTTCAATATCTGAGTGAAGAAGCAAGGTAGAAATCATATTACAACAGAAGTGTAAGTGTACTCACAACAAGAATCTTCTTCATTGCTATATTCTTTGAACCAGAATATTACCTAGCATATAGTGGGTTCTGAACAAACAAATATTTTCTAAATAATAAATGAAATTATCACTTTACTTTGTAAGGACAGTAACTGAAGCTAGTTAAGAAAAGTTCACTCAAAATCTCACAACTCAAAATCTCACAACTTGGGACTTAGGCTTTCCTCTAGATAAAATGTCTTAGAATGTTCATTCCATTACATTGTATTTCTCGTACTTGCCCAAAAGTTAGAAGGAAAGTAGAACACAAAAATGAAAAATCTCAGACTTTCTTCAGGATTTCTATACTCCACATCACCAGTCTCAAAAGTTCTCAGATCAAACTCATCTTTCTACTCATTCGAGCACATTATTTTGATTTTGTGCTACCCTATGCTACCGCTGTGGTTTGAAGCGCTGCAAGGTAACAGGTATGGAGGCGTATATGTACATCCGCATCACAATGGCATTCCTATCAGTAGGATTCCATTAAATAACACATCAGTTTCTCATATTACTGAGGCAACTCCAGAGATTGTGGTAGGTAAAAATTCCTGGATGATTAACTCTGGTATAGCTTACACTGAAGAAAAAGAGGAGGTTTAAGATATCTTTCCTTCATAGTCATGACTCTCCTTTCCCTACAACACCTCCAACTAGGTCTTGACATACCAAGACACAATCATCTATAAATGCACTTGACTGGAAGCTCATTTTTTTTTTTAAAGATTTTATTTATTTATTTGACAGAGAGAGACACAGCGAGAGAGGGAACACAAGCAGGGGGAGTGGGAGAGGGAGAAGCAGGCCTCCTGCGGAGCAGGGAGCCCGATGTGGGGCTCGATTCCAGGACCCTGAGATCATGACCTGAGCTGAAGGCAGACGCTTAACGACTGAGCCACCCAGGCGCCCCGGAAGCTCATTTTTTTTAGATTTAAAAGTTAATAATGTTAGCCAAAACGGACTTTAGTAAGTCACTAACTTAAACTGGATTAAAATGCCTAAAATATTAAAGAGTGGTATCTTTTGGAGACTTACTTGTAGGTCATGTTATTATTTAATCTTAAAGACATGCAAACAACGTAATCACAAGTATGATCGAACTATCGATTAGTATTTTCTACCTCTGTTAGAGAAACAAAGCAAACTAATATTTAGAAATAAAAAATAAGAGATTTTTATTGGGTGTAGAATTTTAATTCTGAAGACTGATTTACGAAACATTATTAGTCACATGAAAATTCCTGAGAAAAAAATTGAAATACAACTCATCTAAATTAGAAGGTATCCTTGAAAATCATAAACATTAAACATTAAATTAGATAAGTACATATACCACAAAGAAAAACACCTCAAAGATAGTTTGGGCTATGTACAGAAAGATACTGAATCTCGCAAGTGTAAGCTACTTTCCCAAATACTATGATGAAATCCTACCTGGAATTATGTAATTTGAGTATAAGCAAATAGCAAGAATCATATTACCAATGAAGAAAACCTTATTTCCCTTCGGTTTTTACAATTTTTTATTTTTTTAATTTGGATCACATCTACTGTTAACCTTGATTTTACCAAGACTAATCACCTCCTTAATGTTACCTAGCAAGTAATTAAAATTTCACGGATGGTCAGGTTTAAACTGAATTCCAACTATTCTCCTGTATCCATTATACGTTGTATAAATGTATAGTCAGTCAACTGAGCTTTAGATTTCAATGTGATTTACTTCCAAGAAATTACATTAAACAGGATGTCTTAAAATAATGTTCAATCTACCACTCTAAACGCTTCTTGCTTTAAAAGCTGAGTACTGTTTAAAAGACAAAAGAAATAAAAACATGGTTCATTCATTCATTAAATAAACATTTATTTAAAGCCCAATGAGCAAAATTCTGTACTAAGTATGATTCCTGACCTATAACAATCAAAATAAGAAAAAAATAAAATGCAGTAAATACAAAATGACATGATACTACTGAATACATATAAACAGAGGTGTCAAGTAATAATAATAAGACTGAAATAATTAGGAAAGTCTTCCCTAGAGAGATCATTATTAAATCAAGTAATGCCATTTTAACTATAGGAAATTACACACAGACAAAAAGGAAAGCATTAAGTAAGAGATTCTGCAAATATATTTCAAGTGGAAGACTAAATTGGGGGACTAATGAGATCAATTTGGATAAGACAGTAAACCTGACAAGACTGATTTTACATTCAGCATAATAAGAGCTATTATAAATACTTGGATGACAGAAGAGTAACATGAAGAAAACACTAATTGATGAAGGTATGTTTCTCCTATCTACATGTAGGACAGACTATAATACTGAAAATAAAACCAGCAAAATTGTTGCAGTTACCAAAAAGGTGAGGTGATGAAGGTCTGTGTTAATTTGGCCGAAGAAGGCTTCACGTAGCCAGATGACAGGCTGGGGTTTTAGAGGGCATGATCTACTAGCGAAAGCTATCATAAAAATCAATAAAAATTCCTGGGTTATCAGAAAACTTTAAAGCCAAGAGATCTTCAGTGCAGGGCAGATCAAGAATGTCCCACAGCCATAGTTTCAAAGGTTCATGTAAAGTAATTCTGTGACTTCTATAAGGTACCACACAACTATCTTAGAACTGAATAAGAAAAGTAAAGCTTATTCCATTAATCACCCCGGAGCTGGTGAACTAGATTTCAAATCCAATTTGACTCTATGCAGACAATAAAATTCAATTATAAACTCAAAAATGTGCTCTTAACATATTATGCTGCACCTTTCAACTTGGTGGAAGATCTCCGTGATATTATTGTTAAATAGGAGTTAATCCTTACTGGTGCACGGGAGCCAAAAAAGATTTTAAGAACATGTATTCTTGATGCATACAGTAAAGGCATAATGACTCTTGCTCAGTGACTACCTATTCCGTCTACGCACTCGAAACACTCATACTTGCCCAGGACTTTGGGAAATCCAAACAGGTTATACCACTCATGCAGTCCTTCTTAAGTGACAACCCATTATTTGGTCATAAATTACAAGAAGCAGATACACATGAATACACATGAAAGTCACAAATTGTTCTGTCACACCAGATTTTACCTTTGTTCTACTGAAAATAGCCCCCAACCTGCAGAATAATAAAAAGAAAAAATCAAACTATCATTAAATTCATTTTGAAAAGAAATAAGTAGGAACTATTTAAAATTTCATAATGTCTTATGACCACAAATACTACATAACCATGTATTTGTAAAAGTTACCCGTCACCACGAAATCAAAAAGAACTCACACTAGCTACAATTTATGAAAGAAATCACAAGTCTTCAAGCCATTAATAATGATCAACAAATCACCAGCAACACGACCAGAAGGCAAGAGCTGAGGTCCAGTTCCTAATGAAGAGTATCTACTAAAGAGACGACCAAAACGACTAAACAGATCTCTGTGCTTACTGATGGCATTTCCCATATCTTAAATAAGAAGGATAGGTCAAAAGCACAGTTACACAAAAAGAACTATCTAGAAACAAACCTGGTTATAGAGTGTGACTGCTTAGTATCTACATAAGCAAAATTATAAATTAGGTATATTTCATTTGAGAGAAATATTAGGTGTTTACAGTGAAGAAAAATGAAACGTTACCAGGATCTGAAAAAGGTTGTCTAACTACACTGAATTCTTGTTTTAATAAGAGGTCTTAAAAAAAAAAAGTTTTAATTTCCAGAAGGCCAGATTCAAAAAATAGGAATGGCTTTACCCACAGTCCCATGTCTAGGACAAGGATTTTGTACCAGGCCATGCAAAATGTCCAAGGCAGAAGTCACCCACCAGGCATTCCCAGCCTCTTAATCGTGTCGCTCCAGAAACCAAGAGGCCTTGACTTCGAGCTTGTTAACGTGACCTGAGGCTTTCCTGCTCAGGACTGACCAGTAGGGCCACTTCTCTCCAGAGCAGCCTCCAATAATTGCCACACTGAGTGGAAGCAGTAAGTGGGTGGCACAGACAAAGCTGAGCTGGCAGCCTACCTGCTCTCTTCAGAGAAACAGTCAACTCACGCACTTAGCCTGATGCTACTTTCTTTGGCTTGGCTCTTGAGAAGCCAGAAAGTGCTGTAAACAAGTTACACCTTCTTTCCCGAAACGGGATGCCGAGGTGACCAGCACCGAGCGCCCATCACACTGCCGGGGCACAGAGCCTACTGGGCGGCCCCTCCATTCTGCTCGCACCGAGGGCCGCGCGTCCCGGGAGAGGCGGCAGAGGGGCGAGGCCGAGTCCGGGACCCTCCCGAGGGCCTGCGTCGGACCGAAAGCGGCCGCTGGGCCGCCAGGTGGGCCGGCGGACTCACCTTGTTGAGGTGGGGGTTCCGCGTCACGGCATAGCCGCGCTGGTGGGTGTGGCGGCGGCGGGGGGCTGCGCGCTCCATGGCCGCTGCGCGGGTGGGCTGCGGGGTCGGGCCGGAGCGTGCGCCGAGCGGGGCCGGCGGCGGATGCTGTGGCGGCGCCCGCGCTGACTACGGCGGCGGCGGCGGCGGCGGCGGCCGCGCTGGGAAAAAGCCGGCGGTCGGGGGCGGGCGTGGGTGGCGAGAGGGGGTGGACGCGGCGGGAGGAGCCCGCGAGAAGCCGATGTCCCCAGCCGGGCAGCCTGCGAGAATCGCTGAGTCACGGCAGGAGATCAGCCGAGCCGGGGAGTGAGGAGGAGGAGGAAGAGCGAGGCTCCGGCGGCGCCGCGGGAGCCCGGGGAGGGAGGGAGGGAGGGGGAGGCGGCCGCGGGAGTCGCTCCCTTCCGTGCACAGGGCTTCTGATCACAACTGTCCTCGCCCGTCCCTGCGTGGGGCGTGCCTCCGTTGTTCAGGGAATGCTCTTACCCCCGAGACCCACGCGGCCAGCAAGGCCAGGCTTCCCCGCCAGCCCCGGGGGCCTTGCGGGTACCGTCGCCCCTGGCCGAGGTGGGCCCTTAGCGGGAGCCCCTGCGAAGCTGGGAAGGTGCGAAATGGAGAGGTGCAGGCGGACACAGCGGCTGCGGGACCGCTGATGGGAGCACTCACGAAGTGGACGCAGGGGCTGTTTGCAGGAGACCCCGACTGACTGAGACTCCGATCTCTCTGTCCCTTCCTACGAGGGGCTTCGAAGCTCTCTATCCACCGTCCCGAGGCCGGCCACGCCCAGGGGCCAGACAGACTCAACCTTGACCCAGAAAGCAGAGGCCAGAATAGAACTGGGAGAAAGGAGAGAGCGGGGCCAGAACACTGAGGGTCTCCAGATAATCAGTGGGAATTTTATTTTAATTTAATTAAAGTAAAAGTCAGGGTGTGTTACGCTGCAGATACGTAGGGCCCGCTGAACAGTCACATTTATCTCGCATACAATTTTGGTGAGAGTTCAGAAACCAGGATGTTGATGAACCTCTTTGAATATTAATGGGTAATTCAAACTTAAAGGGCTTCAGTTTCTTCTTTGGTCCAAGGAGAGAGTCAATAAATGATCTTCCAGCCCTGGAATTCTGTTATTATTGATATTTATACTTGAAGTTTCAAGGAATGGAGGAGGAGTCAGAACAAAGCCAAAAGGAGTGTGTGACACGCAAAAACCACTAAAGCTTTCTGTGCCCCAGTTTCTTTTCCAGGTAAGTAGGATCACTAGTTTCTGCCCTGCTCATTTCTACCTCATGGTGGTACAAAAGATAGTATTAGGGATTGATTAGGGGTTCATTTTATATATCCATAAACTAGACACACATCTAATGTTTTATGAAACTTTATCAGAAAGATTGCTAAAACTGTATATTTGGGCCACACTTATGCCCAGAAGCTTCTTGGGCCTATTCTTTGAATTCCTTAGAATCATTTGTTTCAGGGGAGAACATTTTATTGGCATCAGAGTTCTTTAAAACCATTCCTTGCATTTAAGTAACACTTTCACCATGAATGCTACAATCCATGAATAGTTAACCCTACCTGGGATGCCTGAGAAGGTATGCTTTACAAAACTCACTCCGGGGAGTTAAGTGAGGCATGTTACAATTAGTCCTTTATCAGAAACAGAAACAGTTTAATTACAGGCCTAGGAAGCAAACATACGATGCTGAAGAAACAAAAATGTCAGTACTCCAGAACCTTATTATAATGCCCCTCGTATAGAAGTTTAGCTATGTTACCTGTCTATTCCTGTTTCTGTGATGTATGATGTACAGATCTGAAAACTGACATAAATATAGGGAGAAGACCAAAAAATATGTGGGCTCTTCCCCCACACCATAACTACAAAGGAATTACAGGATCCTGGCAGTGCAGGTAAAGAGAAGTAAACATAGGGGAGATGTGAATTTATGAAAGGAAGTCCAGTCATCTTGAATGCTAACAGTATGAGGCCTAACTGGGGGATCCACTTTTTATATTCATGTGCAGTTCTAAGAGAACTGGGAAGAAGCTCTTTTTCCATGCAAATGCTAACCAGAACATCAAATCTCAGTCCTTTTTACTTGTTTGTAAGGTTAGGTTTTAATGTACAAACAAAACAAACCCAAAAATTTCGGAAAAGAGAAAAAAACTTGTTTTAATTTTCCTTTTACGAAACTACAGTTGTGCAGTCACTCTTCTCATAATTGGTAATGTTAAGAATGGGTAGGATTCACAAACTAAAGGATTAGGACCTGTAAATTTCTGTTACACAGGTGAGAATACTATCAGTCAAAATAAGTTTTTCTTGCCCAATTTGATGCACAATGAATTCTAGTCATTAAAATAGGATTGTAGTATTCTGATCTAATTTCACTGAGATTAAGTACAAAAAATTCAGGGAATATAGCACATACAGCATTTCAAGTGTTTTACTTTCATGGTAAACTTAAAAGAGCATAAAGCTCCCACAAGGAAGGATTAGTCTACATCATTGGTGTATATTTGCAAAACATTTCAACACTACAAACACTAAGTTTCAAGATGGAGCATTGGAGATGTTTTACTTTCATGAGAAAAAAGATAATCTGATAGAAAGATGTAGCTATATGATATTAGGTAAATGATCCTTATTTCTTCATACAGAAAGCATGTTACTGCTATGTAAAATAAGTGATTTTTAAGTTGAAAACCTCAAGATGCTTAGTTCTTGATGTGTTTCCGCATGAAGGGAGGACCTTTGACCTTTTGGGGTTTTAATTTGAGAATTCCAGTGTTCAGTGTATTAGAGAGGAGGAAGTCCACCAGGGGAGCTGACCCAAAAAGTGGAGAATTTAGTGTAGGCAGCTGCATCCTTGGGATGGCCAGCCCCAGGGTAATTGCCAACCAAGGAAAGAGTTGACTTTTTGCCTGCATTCTGCAGTGAGGATACAACTAGAATGAGTGCTGGGGTGTGGGGGGGGGGCGGGGGGGCTAAACTCCATCTCTACCCATCTTAGGTTTTCAGGTGGCACTCTTTAACAAGAGGACGTTAACAAGAAGTTTATTAATGCTTGCAGTGCACACCATACCCAAGAAACAGAAAACAAAGTAACTCAAAGCAGCAGCTTAAAACTGTGGTGTACGTGACATCTTCAGCAAAGAACAATACATTTGTAGAGAAATGACAGCACAAAGGAAAGCAGTTTTAGGCTTTCCAGGCTGGCAAACTGGAAAGGTAAATATATGGGAAGAAACTAACAGTAAGATTTGTTTCCCAATTCCTCTTCCCAAAAATATTTATTTTGGGGTGACCTATGCTGGTTTCCTTCACTAGGCTTTATAACTGGCTCAAAGGAGTCCCTGATGAACCAAGCTCTAAGTTATTGGTATTTTGAGTATTATGGGTGAAGTGGGTGTATGAATCATCTCATTAGAATGTTTTAAAAAGATGTACCCTTATTCTATTCTTCAAGCAAAAGTTTGTGCAAAAGCCCTAGAATGTCTGGAGCTCTATAGAGATGTTTGTTTTTCTTTTTTTCCTGAGGAAAGCAATATTACTCTTTAACAGTTAAAAGCGTTATTCCCATTAGGGATAATGTAACCCCACCTCATTCTTACTACGTATTACAATCATTACATATTTGTATGCATATACAGACACTGCATGGTGGCTAATTCTGGAATAAATCCACACACTAAGTCACGGCATGTATATATCATTTATATCTTAACTGCTCACTTATACCTGAACAAATTTCCATTAAGTATGTTATTAATTTTCCAATGACATAATTTGGTTGCAATATTTTCTTTTGCTGAAGTCTATTTGAAAAGGAAACCAGCTGTCTCACTTATTTTAATACGAGTTTATTCTGGATCATGTTATACAGTACTTGTATAGAAACTCAAAAAGATATATTTCCCATGAGGAGACACTTAGTCTATGTCATTGGTGTGTATTTACAAAACATTTTAACACTACAAACATTAGCAGTTTCAAGGTGGGGCACCTGAAAAGGTTTATACTCTGCTAAAGTGATGCAGGTGTACCTTTTACACAAGACCTATTAGTGAGGTCGATCATCTGAAAGTTAGAGCTGTGAAAACCAATAAAGAAACTGAGTTGAAAATGGAGTCTGGAGACAACAAAGGGAGAGTTCTCACTTCACTCAATAGTGCTCCTGGCAGCTTACTTAGCATACCTCGGCAGGAAGATGGAAGATTCTTCTTGCCCAGCAACAACCCAGCCAGTGAGAAACCACATGAACTTAGCCAATGAGAAGCCCTACAACCTCAAACTCTCCCTCTTCTCCGATGAACTTTTGTTCAAAGCAATTGCTCCCAACTTCCTTCTTTCCTCTATACAAGGATACTCTTTTTCCTTCCATTTTGGGACTTGCCTATGGTTTGCCATAATTTGCAGTCCCAAATTGCAATTCCTCTGCGATTCCTAAATACTTTTTTTTTTGGTGGTTAAATAACTGGCTGTTTTGTTTTTAAGGTTGACAAAGTTTATCAATGAACTGCTTGATATCCATCATTTCCTGGTGACGTGAACCGTGCATAGGTTTTTAAGGTTACATTGGTTAGATTTACCAAATGTTTTAGCTTCTAACAGTGAGAGAACCAACCATTGTGGAAACTAAAGTGTGGCACTAAAGTCCATGGCACTAAGGACAGAAATCTGTTAGCCTTTGCTAGGCCTGTATGGAATGAAATCCCACAGGGGAAGGCACTGAGTGCGGTGATACCCGCTAGCTTCTGCTGTGTGGGAGAGCAGTATGTAAAGATAAAGCTCTGTCCTGGAGAAAATTCTCCCCAAATAATAATGGTAAAAGGAATACCATTCTTCACTCCTGCTCTATCAAAGTTTTTACATTTTCCGCTAATTCCAGGTTCACCCTCCTTTGAATCTGGTGAAAGCCCAATAATGTTAAACCAAGAAAGCAGAGCCAGGTTCACAGTTAATGTAACAGTCATAATGGACACATGTGGGTAAATAGATTTGATACGTGAACTTCTGATACCTACAAAGTCTCCTGCCCATCCCTGCCCAGTATCTCCATGGCGGGAAGACATACAGACATCGATGGTACCGCCTTATGAGAAGCAGGAAGTGGTGCCTGTGAGCAGCATCCCCTCTAGAAAGCACAATTCGAATATCATGGAGCCAGACCAGTGGTTTTCAATCTTTATCCCATTTTAGAATCACCTGGAGAGCTTCAGAGAACACTCTGGACTGGGCCAAAGAGTTGTTGGTTTGATTGGTCTGGGTTGTAGCTTTCGCACCAGGACTTTTGCCCTAAGCTCCCCAGATGATTCTAGTTTATAGCCAAAGTTGAGAACCACTGGCCTAAAATAATGGTTCTCAACCTTTTGCATATATTAAAATCAGTTGGAGGGTTTGTTAAAACAGGGCCCCACCCCCAGAATCTTTGATTCAGTAAGTCTGAGGTGAGGTCTATAATTTGCTTTTCTAACAAGTTCCCAGGTGATGCTGATGCTGATGGTCAAGTTACCACATTTGAGGACCACTAGTATAGAGCAATGCTATCTAACAGGAACATGATGTGAACCACAGATATAATTTAAAATTTTGCAGGGAGCCATATTTTTTTTAAAGTGAAAAAAAACAGAGGCACCTGGATGGTGCAGTCGGTTAAGCGCCCGACTCTTGGTTTCGGCTCAAGTCATGATCTCAGGGTCTTGGGATCAAGCCCCAAGTCTGGCTCTGTACTCAGTATGGAGTCCACTTGGGACTCTCTCTCCCTCTCCTTCTGTCCTTACCCCCCTAAAATAATAAGTCTTTTTTTAAAAAAGGAAAAAGAGGGGTACCTGAGTGGCTCAGTTGGTTAAGTGTCTGCCTTCAACTCAGGTCATGATTCCAGAGTCCTGGGATTGAGCCCAGAGTCAGGCTCCCTGCTCAGTGGGGAGTCTGCTTCTCCCTCTTCCTCTGCCCCCCCCCCCGTCCTCATGCTCTCTCTTTCAAGCTCTCTCTTTCAAATAAATAAATAAAATCTTTTAAAAATGTAAAAACAGGTGAAATATATTTTAATAATATATTTTATTTAACCTAATATATCAAAAATATGTCAATGTTATCAATATAAAAATTATTAATGAGACATTTTACTTTTTTTTGTACTGTCTTTGAAATCTAGTGTTTTACACTTACAGCACATCCCAATTTGGACACCAGCTTTGTATTAGAAATACTTGTTCTGCACTTAGATTTTATAAAATTTACAGTTGAAATAGTAGATATAAATACCCAAATTGTTGCAAACATACTTAGAAGCTTCCAATGACTAAATTGAGTATACATTTTATATTTAAAACCAAACAATCTATTTTTTCCTATTTGAAAAATACGTTAAGACTATTTACTGAAGGTCAGTCATTAATACTATCTACCTGTTTCTACCTGTTTGTACAATTTCCCATATTGTTAATACATTGTGCTTCCTAAAATTCATAAGCAAGCCAATGATTTAGAAATCAGATTGCATTTTACCATAGAAATAACACAACAAATGCTTCTAGGGTATCCTATTAATGCCTCTTTAACAGCTAACGGCTTAAATATACAAAGAATCAAAGAGTAATTCCCTGCAGTTTTTTTTTTTAAGACTTCTTTTGAGAGAGAGAGGGAACACGAGTTGGGCGAGGGACAGAGGGACAAGCAGACTCCATGGCAGGCACAGAGTCCCAGGACCTCAAGATCATGACTCAAGCCGAAGTCAGATGCTTAACCGACTGAGCTATCCAGGCACTCCTTCCTGGCAGTTTTTATTTTTTTTATTATTATTTTTATTTTATTTTATTTTATTTTATTTAAGATTTTATTTATTTATTTGACAGAGAGACAGCAAGAGAGGGAACACAAGCAGGGGGAGTAGGAGAGGGAGAAGCAGGCTTCCCACTGAGCAGGGAGCCCGATGTGGGGCTTGATCCCAGGATCCTGAGATCATGACCTGAGCCGAAGGCAGACGCTTAACCGACTGAGCCACCCAGGCGCCCCATTCCTGGCAGTTTTTAAAATAAAATGTTCCTGAATAAAATATCAGACAAATTCCAATTCAGTATTCCATGAGTAGAATTCTCTTCTATATAGGCCCTCTGAAAATTGATGTGCAATATAAAGATTTAGTTCCAAATGTGAACTATATAACTTGCTTTAGAAGGCAGAATCAACTACAATCACATTTGGTTTTAAATAACAATTGTTTTCATCTCACTACATAAAGGACATTCATACAACCTATGCATTAAGAAAGAAACCACAGGAATATTTCCAAAAGTAAAATATAGTTCAGATTTTCTCTACTAAGCTTAAAAACAAGAACTAATTCTAAACTTAAGTGCTCTGCTCAAAATTTTCCCATGGTACCCCACTCATGCATAGAAGCAAAGTTATTAAATGACCTACAAGACCCCCCATGATCTGCCCCAGTCCCCTGTCTCTATAGCTTTGTTACCTTTATCTTTCCCCTTCTCACTTACTCTGCTCCAATGGACACTGACCCTCCCTCCAAACAGGATAAGCATATTCCTGCCTCAGGGCCTTTGCTCTTGCTATTCCCTCTTGGAACACTCTTCACCCAGATCTCTTGATGGCTCCCTCAGTCCCTTCAAGTCTTTACCTAAATGTCGTTTGGGCCTTCGCCAATCATCCCACGTAATATAGCAATTATTATCCCTCCTTCTCCAACCTTCCTTACCCTCTATCATTCTTACTTACTTAACTTTTCTCCATATAACTTTTCACATTTAAATATAAAATGCAATTCACTTATTATTTGTCACCTCACTGCTACCACCACTAACATATCGACTCTCTGACAGTGATGATTTAATATTTTTTGGTCTTTTCTGCAGAACCCAACACTTTTATGTTCCTAAACTCTACATAAGCAACTTTTCTAACTTATTTCATAATCTATTTATACACACACTTCTTTCACATGGACAATTTTTATTTGACTGTCTCCTTTAAGTTCTCTGCATAAAGGGAACAGATAATTTTCTCTTTGGCAAAAGATTTATCTGGAAATAACTAATAAGTCATCAGAATCGGAGATGGAAACTTCATTGTTGCAATAGCTGGTGTAACAGCCTTTCAAATAGCTCTTGGTCTTCAAATCATTCTTGAAAAATTAATGTTTTCAGGACGCCTGACTGGCTCGGTCAGAGGAATATGTGACTCGATCTCAGGATCTTGAGTTCAAGCCCCATGTTGGGTGTAGAGATTACTTAAACAAATAAAACTTTTTTAAAAATTCATGTTTTCTGTATTCCTATAGAATAACATAATTTTGGTTGAGGCTGTTCTCTCATCAATATTCATTTGGATTGTATGATTGTGTAATGTTTTAGCACCCTGTAGAATTATATCTGCTGTCAATAAAGTACCCATTCATGAATAACATGTATTATATTATTTGAAACCTAAAAGTATAACTATTATGATAAAGATCCAGTTCAATGATTTTTGTCATTTGATTTCACTGAATTAAAATTTTACTACTTTCTTAAATCTGTTTTTTTACCAATTAATCTAGATAAAAACCAATTCCCATCATTGTCATGAATGAGTCTGTATCATTGCTTCCAAGTACTTTTTAGTATAGCAACTATCCCATTTGTTGGTGTGATTTCTTTTTTTTAAATTCAATTTATTAAACTAAAAAAAAAGAAAAACAGTTCACCCATTCCTCCCCCCCACACACACACACACTCCCCTACCTCTGGCAACCACCAATCTGTATCTATAAGCTCGGTTTTATTTATGTATTTATTTATGTATGTATGTGTTTATTTATTTATAGATTCTACATATAAGAGAGATCATATGGTATTTGTTTTTCTTTGTCTGACTTATTTCACTTACCATAATGCCCGCAAAGGCCATCCATGTTGTCACAAATGGCAAGATTTTATTCTTTTTTATGGCTGAATAATATTTCACTGTGTCTGTATATACATACATACGCACATACACAAATACCACATTCTCTTTTTCCATTCATCCATCAGCGGAGACAGGTTGTTTCCATATCTTGGTTATTGTAAATAATGCTGCAATGAACATAGGGATGCACATATCTTTTCAAGTTAGTGTTTCATTTTCTTTGAATAAATATCCAGAAGTAGAATTGCTGGGTCATAGGTAGCTCTATTTTTAATTTTTTGAGGAACCTCCATACTGTTTTCCATGAGAGCTGCACCAGATTATATTCCCTCCAGCACTGCACGAGGGTTCCCTTTTCTCCACATCCTTGCCAACAATTGTTATTTCTAGTCTTTCTGGTAATAGCCATTCTAACGGGCATAAGGTGATATCTCATTGTGGTTTTGATATATATTTCCCTAATGATTAATGATATAGAGCATCTTTTTGTGTAACTGTTAGACATTGGTATGTTTATGAACATTGAACTGAGGGTCTCATTTGTGCCAGCCACATTTCAAGTGCTTCATAGCTATGTGTGGCCAGTGGCCATCAAATTCACACAAATCTAATCCAGTGCATTTGGGTTCTTAAATCAATGTTTTAAGTGATTGAAGAAGGTCAAATATACATATCCATATTTTTGTGATATTCCCTCACATAGTTATTTGTCCCTTAATTTACTTAAAACGTTTATTGAACACTTAATATGCTAAGCCTCAGGCTAGGCCCTGGTATATAGAGACGGACTTATGAGGGGAAACAGCTAATACATAAGTAAAGAAGTTGATCATTGCAAAACATGAAGTGTGAAAGGAATTAGTGTGCACTTCAGCAATTAGTAACATGAAGACTAGTTTTAAATATTTATAATGTTTTTTCAACTGTATTTTTTCATAATACTTGGGATGTTTTTTATTTAAGTACTTCGGAATATTTCTGAATGATAGAAGTATTTCTTCAGGTGTAGCTACAGATAACATCAGTAAGGCTTCAGTTACATGTGCATAGCAGATTTGTCCCCAGTGGGGATATTTCCAGAAATATTCCATCAATTGGGGCGCCTGGGTGATCCAGTGGGTTGAGCATTTGACTCTTGGATTTGGCCCAGGTCATAATCTCAGGGTCCTGGGATGGAGCCTGCTTGAGATTCTCTCTCCCTCTCCCTCGGCTCCTCCCATCCCTGCTTGCGTGCACAGATGTGTGCATGCACATGCGCATACACACACACACACACACACACACTCTTTCTCTAAAAAAAAAACTAGTAGTTTGGAATATAGACATACAGACTCTGGAGCCAGACTTCCTAGGCTCCTATTCCAGCTTCTCCACATGCAGCTTGTGTGTTCTTGTTACATTACTTACCACCTCTATGTCTTCTGGTGATTTATCCTCACCAGCAGTAACACTATATGAATATTTCTCAAATGAAAGCAAACAAGATAAAGAAATCAGGTACACTATATACTTAGCTTGAACTTTTAAAAAGAAAATATTATCCATTCACCATCTCTAGAAGAAATTAAGTGTCCAGGAATATGATTTTTACTTAAAATTTCAGCAAATAGATGTTTTGGCAGAATTGAGACTTGACAAGTGTTAATACTAATCCTGGAGTATTAACTAATGCACTCGATTCTTCTGTGTATTTTTTACTCTTATAACTAAATAAATATTATTTGGAATTGCCTATTTTGTTTAAATTTCATGTTTTTAAATTTGGAGATGAAGGTGCTTGAAAATACAGCCGAATCCACGGAAGTTTTTTTAGTTTGTTTTGTTTTTCCCAGATATCATCACAGTATAGCTTCCATAATACATCATTTATCCATCTAGATTAACTGTCTACATATTGCATGTGAAGCTCACCACTCGATCGCCGCTCGTACCTGTACCAGTCCAAACCTCTTCCTTAGACTGAGGAGTGGTAGAGCTGTTCAGGTTCTACAAGAAGCAAAGAAATTACAGTACTAAAAACTTGGAAAAGCTTATGGGGTATTCCAGTAGGGTATTGGTATGTAACATGTTACTCCAAAACTTAGTAGCGTAAAATGATAATAACCATTCTGTTATCTCTCATGGATTCTGTGCGTTCAGAATTTGAGAAGGCCTTAGCTGGTTAGTGCTGGCTCAGGATCTTTCCTGTGGTTGCAGTTAAACAGTAGCTGGGAGCAGCTGGGGGCTGTGGAGGCACCTCTCTCACTCTCTCCTGCCCTCCCTCCGTTTTCATGTATTCTCAGGCTCTCCGTGTGAGTTCTCTCACTGTGAGCTTGTTTCCTCACAAACAGCATGGCCCCCTCAGGACAGTGAAGCTGTTTACATGGAGCTTGAAGGCTTCCAGAGCAAGTATTTCAGAAAAACAGGGTAGAAAGTACTTTTCCTTTTGATTACCTAGCCTTGGAAGTCACGTAGTGTCCCATACTCTCTCGATCCAAACAGTCACAAAAGCCAAAGAGGAGTGCCAAAGTCACATGTAAAAAGAGCTTTTGTGATAGGAGATGTGCCATTTGAAAACACCATCCGCCACATAGGAGTGAAGAGATCTATTTACATTTATTCCCATCACTTGATATATATATATATATATATCATTAGTTCATCTGAAATATGCAGTGGGTGGTGCACTTGACATAGACAAATTATTGGCACCAATGTAAAATGTGCATAAGTAAACAAGTTGAGAAAAATTTATTCCAGAAAAACAACTTAGAGGGTATTTCATAATTCAATTAGATTCAGGCCCTATCCCTTACTACATCTTCGGTGTATCAGATTTTGGAGTCACTAATGATTCTGAATACAAAGAGATTTCCAAGTGCTTTCTAAATTGTTTTCAATGTGTTTTAATGTGGTATGTTTTCTTCTAATACTTTGAAAAATGGCAACTCCTAGGAAAATATGTGTTAGTGCTCAGCCAGAACATTAAATTAGCCATAATACACCATTCTGCAATATCTTAACTATCTTAATTAGGAGATTATTCAATTGGGCTAGCTTCATAGACTGTTAACAAGGAACAGTAAAAGAATTGTATATTAGAAACCAAAGACATTTGGCTTTATTAGAACCATGTACTGATTTAGCTGTATAGGAATACCATATTAAAACTAGTAATGGACACTAAATACTGACTGAATAGAGAATTCCTTTTTTTTAAGAATTCTTTTTTAATTTGAAAAAATATGCCCCAAAGTTATTGATGGTTTGTTTCATTTTATAGTTCTGTAGTGTTTGAAATTTGTATAAAGAGTATATACTACTTTCATATTCAGAAAAAAAAAAAGACAACAACTCAGAACATACCCAGGGGAGTGTATATAATTAAAGCAATATGCTGTAAAATTTTAGGAACCTCAATTTTTTTCTTTTGTTCTAAAGGTAATTAGAGATGATGATTTGGCATCCTACCTCATTACCTTTCTTCAGTATGGATGCATCAAAATCTCTCACTGTTTGTCAGTAGACACTGAAGCTAACAACGTAATGCAACTCTGAGACAGGGAGGAGAAGTTTCATAATACCCTACTCTTCCAAACACTTGTGCAGATCCACCCTGCTTTTCTCACTTCGAAAAAGCCGGACTAAAAACAAACCAAAGGAAAAAAAAATCTAAAGTTAAAAAATTAAAGCTAAAAAACGTCATAGAATGTAACCCTTTTTCATAACTATGTATAATAAAACTTACCACTTAACCCTGACTCACCTACAGAACAGATTTGCATGTAATTTATTTAATAAATCATTGATTTTCAAATATAACATGATGTTAACAAGAATTCTCTAAATTGTGATATATTATATGGCTTTTTACTTCTCAGTATCTGCTACATACTTTGAAAACGTTGATGTTATAATTAGAGTAAATAAACATTAAATATGATTTATTTCCAAGTCATGTTTTCAATCGCAAAAAGGTAATGTTTCAAAAAGCCACTTAACTTTCTCCTTGGATGGAATAGCTAGTCATTGCTTTAAAATTGCTGTTAGTTTCTGACACTATATGAAATTGTCTTCATATCTCAAACAAATATTATAAAAAAAAATTATGAACCAAAAAATCACACACATGAAGAGTTAGCCTGATTAAGTTGCTTTATACTTAAGTGGAATTTTAAGAGATAGAATATTCTTTGTTTTGGAGATCAACTCAAAGTACATTGACCTTGTCAATCTGGAATCCATGGGCTGCATCTAGTGGTTAGCATCCAGTGACCTGCCAGAAATACAACTAACCTAGCATTAGGCACCAACTCTCAATCTGTAACGTCACCAGAAACTTGGCATTTCAAATCTAGCTCTAAGCTGAAGCTCCTAATGCAAGGGCAGAGCTCCAGAAGCTCTGGTTTATGGGAGACGGAGAATATGTATATGAAGGGTTGCCTCAGGAGAGTTATACAAGAGATTCATTCATGACAGATGAAGAGACCCGAGAGAAAGCACGTAGGCCAGAGGGGAAAATTGAGAACTAAAATAAATCTTGCCAGAGTGGAAACAGCATGACCAAACCATTTTTTCTGAACATATGGTACAATTTCTGAAGGGAAATTAGGTATCTTTGGGCAAGCGATAAACACTATATGGATTTGGTAGGAAAGTTATTAAGTCATTCTGGGGTTTTGAAAAAATAACCAGTCTTTAAGTACTTGTTTTCCACACAAATCCATGCCATCATTCAAGATTTCCCAGTTAGAGTAGAATTTTTATTGACACAGGAAATTTACATGTAATTGTTTGCCTTCTGATTTGGAGATACATGTCCTTTGCTAGAACCATATGCAAAAACCCAAAAACTGTTGGAGGAAGAAGTCAATCACTTGTCCTGTACTTCTGCCACCCTCATCTCCATCCCCAGAGCCTGTCTATCTTCTGTGGCTAGTGGAGCTTCAAAGGTGGATTCTTCCTCACCTTACACTGTGGAGGCTGCTCTATCCCGCAGTTAAAATGGGCTTTGGAGAGACCTGAGACCATTATACATCCCCCACACAACCCCCATGGCCTTATTGTGATGGTGCAAAAGGGCCAGGCAGGAATTAAGTTTTATCAGGTAAGCCAGAACCATACAGAGACAGGAGTAATCCCCCACACTCTTTGGCCTCTTCCTTTCCTTTTTCATCCTTTACAAAACCATTCTTAAGGCAATGGAAAAAAATAAGGAGCAAGAAATGACAAGACCATGCTGAGCAAAAAGGGAGGACACATTCAAAAACACAGGCAAAATTAGAGCAAAACTATAAAAATCACTGTGTTAAAAGGAGTATCACAAAATGCTCTCAAGGTCTTGGAATGAAGTTCAGACCCTGATCTAGGTCTGTCAGAGGATAAATGTTTGCACGTTTTACAGGTCAAGTCCCAGAGACTCATACTTTGATTCATACTTTGACTTGTTTGCCCTGTCTACAGAGAAAATAATATACAATTGTAGAAAATATATTACTTAATACAGATACTAAATTACCTGCACTTTGTTTTCTATCATTTTTCTTGCAATTCTTCCGATGATATATATTGGGGAGACACTAAGTCTATCTCATGAGGCTAAAATAGTTTTTTATTCATAATATCTTTCTCCAATCTGTATATTCTCTTCATAAGTAGATCAGCACAAACAAAAAGTAAAAGGACATAAGAACAAAGCCCTATACAGTTGAAGCTTTATAGTAGTTTCTGAACAATTAAAAAGTGGCAGAGAGAGAGCCACACTATACTAATTATTAATTCTCTGGCACCTGAAGATCCCACTTTTTCATATGCCTCCCACACCTCTGAGGAGATAATGTTTTACAAATTTTCTAGAATTAGCCGCTTTGAAATCTATATCAAACACAGAGGAGGGGCGCCTGGGTGGCTCAATCAGTTAAACATCCAACTCTTGATTTCAGCTCAGGTCATAAAATCAGTCATGATATGAACCCTGTGTCGGGCTCCGCCCTTGGTGTGGAGTCAGCTTGAGATTCTCTCTCCTTCTCCCTCTGCCCCTCCCCCACCCTCATACGAGCACATTCTCTCTCTCTAAAAATTAAAAAAAAAAAAAAAATTATGACATCAGTGTGTTCCTGGCAGTAGGTGGTTCTTGATGTATTTGTTATCTACTAATATGTAAGAGATTACCACAAAACAGTGGCTAAAATAACAGCATTTTTATCTCACAGTTTTTGTGGGTCAAGAATCCAAAGGCAGCTTTGCTGGGTGCCCTGACTCAGGGCCTCTCACAAGGATGCGGTCAAGGTGACAGCCAGGGCTGCTTTCATCTCTAGGTTCGACCCTGGGAGAATCAGATTCTAAGCTCACTGATGTTTGCAGGATTCAGTTCCTGGTGGGTCGAGCTTGCTCTTTGAGGCCTTCCATAGGGCAGAGCAACCATAGAAACTTGCTTCATCAGAACAAGCAAGCAAGAAGATCCAGAAAGAGAACACAAGCAAAATAGAAGTCAGTCTTTTATAACCTAATTTCAGAAGTGACATCACATCACTTTTGCCATATTCTATTCTTCAGAAACAGGTCACTGGGTTTAGTCACACTCAAATAGAGGAAATGGCACAAAACATGTGAACAGCAGGAGGCAGGGATCTTTGGGAGACATTTCAGAGACTGCCTACCTCCCGTGATATGGAAAATTCTTTTTAACTCCAGAGGTTTTTCACATTGCAATAGTTTTGGATAACTATTTCCAAAGGTTAGTGGGTTTTGTTTGAACAAAACATGGTTTATTTTGTACTCTAAAATATAGGAAAAAGGTGTTTTGTTTTGTTTTTAAGATTTTTATTCATTTATTTGAGAGAGAGAGAAATAGCAAGAGAGTGCAGGAGTGGGGGTTGGGGGGCAGGGAGAGGGAGAAGCAGGCTCCCCACTGAGCAGGGAGCCCCATGTGGGACTCTATCCCAGGACCCTGAGATCATGACCTCAGCAGAAGGCAGACACTTAACCAACGAGCCACCCAGGTACCCTGGAAAAAAGGTTTTTTGAAATAATTTTTTATATACATTTTAACATAGTTCCTTAGTTTTCACATATTAGTGGTATATCTGAACACTTGATAGATCTAAAACACTTTTTTTTGGCTAACCAAAATTAAGGCGAGTCAGAAGGAGGAAAAAAAATTATATATATATATATTTTGTTTGTTTGTTTAAGATTTATTTATTTATTTTAGAGAGAGAGAGAGCACGCGAGCAGGGGGAAGGGCAGAGGGACAGAGAGAGAGAGAGAATCTCAGGCAGACTTCCCACTGAGCCCGGAGCTGGATCCAGGGCTCCATCTCACAACCCCGAGATCATGACCTGAGCCGAAATCAAGAGTCAGACGCTTAATTGACAGAGCCACCCAGATGCCCCTCAACCAGATACTTTTCTGTATTTATTGATGTCAAAACTTGATGTGTATGTACATTTTTCTATAAAGGGAATTAATAGCATTCATGAGATTCTCAAAAGACTAAGAACCATTGCCCTAGGCAACAAAAATTGAGGCACTAGATTCTCATATAGAGTCTCATGAATTTATTGGATTGTCTTTTAAACTGTCTATTTCATCAGTGTAACTAGTGTTGGACTCCACATTCATTCAACAAATATTTATTGAATATCTACTAGATGCGAGCCAAGTTTTAGGCAAAGGAAGCACAAGTCCCATTCTCAAGGAGCTCACATTTCTGGGGGAGGGGGCTGGCAGACAATAAATACACGAATATATTTGATATTGGGTGTGATAAGTGTTGTGGGAAAAATAAGCAGTATAAACCTGAATCCTCTGAAGCATTAAGGGGAATATACAGTTCTTCTTAAATCAGCCCTCTGGTCTTGCATAAAACCTTTAACGTCAATAAAGTACACTCAGTTCAGTCTAGCAGTTGTTTATTAAGCACTTACTATGGGCCAGGCCTGGAGCTAGATGCTAGGGAGGCAGGGATGAGCATGCTGCTCTGAGAAGTGAATTGTCTGGGCTTGGAGGGTATTATTTCCTCTGGGAATCTCTCTGGGCTGGATGAGGGCTTCTTCTGTGATCATAAAATAATGCGGGCATACCTTTATCGGGTTCACCTCCAAGTCGCATCTGTTTTAGTGTATCTCTTTCCTCCTTGGCTGTGAACTGTTTGAGAGCAAGATTTACATTCCATTCTGAATCCCTAGTGCTTGCGGGCTCAGCAGGAGTTCAGGAAATGTTTGTGGAGCCACACCTGAAGAGACAGGCTGACCGGAGGGATTGCACATGCCCCGGACTTTCTGCAGCTTCGGCGGTCCAATACAGGGTGGCAGTTTTCTCTCTTAGGTTTCAGTCAAAACCAGTGAGTGTCACTGGTATGAGATCTGATACGAAGTAAGACATGTATTTATCAAGACCATATGCATTCTTTCCAAGGAAAACTAGTTAGAAAGCCACTGCTGTGTTTTATTAACCAAAAATCCTTCTTTATTTCCGCCCTCCCCATCTTCCCTGACCCGAGCCTGTGTGCCAACAGTCTCACCCATCATGCTCTACCTCAGCTCTTGCCCTAAAATGAGTGAGTGATCTGGGTGCTGGAGAAAAGAGGACCATATCGTTAAGGGGATGACCCTTGCTTTTGCCGGTTTTACTGGCAAGTCTTAGAAAAAAACACGCAGATTAAGTTTTAAGATAATTTTTTTTTTAAAGATTTTATTTATTTATTTGACAGAGAGAGACACAGCGAGAGAGGGAACACAAGCAGGGGGAGTGGGAGAGGGAGAAGCAGGCTTCCCACTGAGCAGGGAGCCCGATGCGGGGCTCGATCCCAGGACCCTGGGATCGTGACCTGAGCCGAAGGCAGACGCTTAACGACTGAGCCACCCAGGCGCCCCAGTTTTAAGATAATTTTACAAAAAAAGAATCGGATTCAAATGTCAAGTCTTGAGGGAAATGAAGAGAGAGATAAACATTCAAATAGAACTGAACTTCTCAAGGTCAATGTGTTCTGTGTGTATATCGTATCAAAACAAGTACATCATGTAACCGTTTTTCTCTGAATAAGGCCTAATATCTGCCCACACCCAGCAAAATGGTTTTTTTATTCTAAAGTTTTCTCAAAGGCAAATGCTTTCCCACACTCAAAAATGTGTTCTTGGTCCTCTGAGTATTTGTTTTATTTCAAGTTTCAAAGTTTTGATTCTAAATTCTTTTGTCAAGCTTTTTAAGCATGTATCATCACAGAAGAGAACATTATTTTTTTTCTGCTTGATTGACTCAAATAGTTAATACTTATTTCTAGGAATTCTTGATAAAAGTACTTTTAAACCAGGAAGTAGGAAGAGAAATTCCACCAGAAAATCTCATATTTTGAGAATGTAACAAATAGGAGGACTTAGAATCAAAGGCCTACCTTTTTCTGGATTATTATTTTGTTACCATACCATACTAATAAACTATGCATATGGGACACCTGGGTGGCTCAGTCGGTTAAGCATCTTCTTTCGGCTCAGGTCATGATCCCAGGGTCCTGGGTAGCCCCGCATCGGGCTCCCTGCTTCTGCCTCTCCCTCTGCCACTCCCCCTGCTTGTGCTCAATCTCTCTCTCTGTCAAATAAATAAATAAATAAAATCTTTAAAAAAATAAACTATGCATATGTTACTATGGAAGAGTTGGATTAAATTAACAACCCTGATAATAAATCAACAACCCTGAAGGGAAATCTCTAATTGAATGTCACAGGACTCTATCATTGTCTATATTCTTTTTTTTTTTAAAGATTTTATTTATATATTTGAGACAGAGAGAATGAGAGACAGAGCATGAGAGGGGGGAGGGTCAGAGGGAGAAGCAGACTCCCCGCTGAGCAGGGAGCCTGATGCGGGACGCGATCCTGGCACTCCAGGATCATGACCTGAGCCGAAGGCAGTTGCTTAACCAACTGAGCCACCCAGGCGCCCCCATTGTCTATATTCTTTAACACTCATCAACTTTTTAGATGAAAATGTGAAGGCATACCTTTTGAAAAAGTAATAGGATATGTCTTTTTATAGCTTTTTATCCTGATTTTAAAAATAGTTCACGCTTACTACAGATAATTTAGAAAACATCAGAGGAAATTATCCATAGCAATGTGTCTTTTCTTTCCCATGGGCAAATTATATTTCTTGAATAATTTAGCATGGCTCTGAAATAATTTTGTATTTGCCAGACATCTATTTGACAGTCCTAGCAACATATCAACTAAATTGATGAGTGACATGGAGATTAAAAAGAAGAGTTAATATGTAGAGGAGAGTTCTAAGATTCAAAAACTCTCTGCAGGCTGGAAGAATTAAGTTTTAATGAACAAGATAAACTGTAGCAAAAGTAAATGTAAAGCTCTGGCACAGAAACAAGTGTGCATACCTGGGGAAGAGGCAGTGTGTCCAAATAGGAGTTCCTATGGAAAAGACCAGGCCCTTCTAGTTGATGACAATTTAGTCAGCATTTTGCTATAGTCACTACAAAAAAAAAGCTAACGCAAGCTTATGTACCACTAGTGAAGCACAGAAACCAGATGAAGGGATTCTATTTCACATGGTTTGGGCTACATCTAGATAATTGTTTTCATTCTGCATGCATGTTTAAAGACAGTGTTGATAGGGACGCCTGGGTGGCTCAGTCGTTAAGCGTCTGCCTTCGGCTCGGCTCAGGGCATGATCCCAGGGTCCTGGGATCGAGCCCCACATCGGGCTCCCTGCTCAGCGGAGAGCCTGCTTCTCCCTCTCCCACTCCCCCTGCTTGTGTTCCCTCTCTCGCTGTCTCTCTCTGTCAAATAAATAAAGAAAATCTTTAAAAAAAAAAATAATTAAATAAATAAATGGAATAAATAAAGACAGTGTTGATAAACCCAGAGTCTTCTCTGTTAAAAATTTTTTTTAAATCATGTGATATAAGAAATAGTTGGAGGGACTGGTGACGTTTAGCCTTAAAAAGAAAAATCTAAGGGAAGACATACTAGCTGCCTTCAACTATTTGAAAGGTTTTTTGTTTTTGTTTTTTACTGGGCTGCTCCTGAGAGCATAAGGAGGATAGAGGGGTACAATTGTCATTCAGACTTTAGCGTGAGATTTCCTCAGCAAGGTCTTGCCTGAAGTAGCCACCCAATAATGAGGACATTACCCTATTTTAATTTTCCGTGTAACGGGTTATCACTATCTATTCACTTGATTTTTTTCCCTGTAAACTTAATTCATTTACTTATTGTCTGTTGGCCTGTTTTTTCTCACTGGAATATAAATTCCTTGAGAATGAGGTTCCTTCTACCCTGCTCACAGTTATATACAGTACCTTGAACAGTGTTCCTATAACTGTTTATTGAATGAATTAATTTATAGAGAGGCAGATTTGGGCTTAACAGAAAAAAATGTTTTCTTTCTGTGGGGACAGAAAATTGGGGGGGCGGCTATCAATCATGGAGCATATTTTATATTAACTAGTTTTATCTTCATAATTTACCATTAGCTATCTTTTGAGCACTTATATGCCAGAAATAGGCAAGGAAGTGAAAGCTCAGAGAAGGTAAGTAACTTTGCCTTAACTCGTGTTGCTAGAACCTGGATTGTAATCCAGCCTGTTTCCAAATCCGTTGGGCTTTGTACTATACCATAAATAGAGCAAGATGTTTTGGATTTTATGGAGATGAACTTCCCATCACTTAGGCCAAGGCTAGAGGGTCATCCATCAAGGGTGCTAAAATATGCTAGATAATGGATTCTTGAACTGAGTGAGATGCTGGACTAGGTCCAACTCTAAGAGTGTGTGATTCTATGATAGAATCAGCCCATTCATGATAGGAACTGATTCTGTAACAGGATTTCTTTATTTTCCATAACAAAGAAGAAAAGAAAACTTTTCTGAAACTGTTGCTTGGAACCCAAGAATGTGAACTTACACAATTGCTGAGACCTTATCCCTTAATCCTAGCTGGATGCTGTGGAAAGTGCACACAGAAATACACCTGTGCTGCAAATGCAATCGCTCCTATAATCTGCAAGTAAAAATGAAAACTAAAACTTTGAAACTATAAAATGGAAAGTTTTCAGTAAAGAAAGCAAATTGTAGAATGATTGGGGTGATAATTGTTCCAGATGAATGTCTAAGCAAAGCTCATATCACGGACTGTGAAAAGAAGTCCAACAAAGAGAAAAGAATATTGGTAGTGTGCCTGGAGTCATTCTTGGGAAGAATTAGTCTGCCTATTACAGTATTAGCCATTATAGGATTAGCTGATACAAATCACTTCAAAATGAGAATACATTCTATAGAAGCTACTTATTACCTTACACCTTGAATATATTCAGAATCATTTTTAAAATCAAATACTGAAGTTTCTTTTAAAGGGTAAATGTAAATCAGATACTGGTGAACAATTCATTAATCAGAAATCTTTAACTCAGGTGTTTGAGGGGAGTTACGTTTAGACCTGTGGACAAAAGATATTCTGCAAAGAGATTATCTATGATACAGAGGTTAACAATATGTCAAGGCTTCTAAATGATCATAAAGGACTAACTTTGTGAGAGAATCTTTTTTCTGAAATCTTAAGCACTTCCCAGTTTTTGCTAATATTTTTTGGTTTAGCTCTTTAATGCTTATAAATAAGGATATTCCTATATTATGTACTTAAAAGTCTATGCTGAGTTCAGTAGCTATCTGTGAGAAAATAATATGCTTTTTAATTGATATAAAAATTAAAAGTGAAAGCAAGTTATGTATCTGTAGACTATAAAATATTAGTATGTTTAGTCAGACATCACAACACAAAGGTGACTTGCGGTATCTAAAGGAATCACGAAATGATCGTCAGTGAAAAAGTCAAGTGAATTCAGGGCAAGGTAGATGGCGACTAAAAATACCTTTACAAAACAGGATTAGAAGAGTCTTTTCCATATGTGCATCTGGCACACGAAAGTTACCAGGCAAATGTTAGTTTCCTTCCTTCCAGTTTATTATATGTTCAACTCTGGCAAAGGAAACATTGTTACATACACACGGGTCCTGACTTATGATGGGTTGACTTCCAATTTTTCTGACTTTACAATGATGCAAAAGCAATACACATTCAGTAATAACTACTTCGAATTCTGATTTTTATCTTTTCCTGGGCTAGCGGTATGGGGTACATCCTCTGTTGTGATGCTGCGCAGAGGCAGTCGTGCTTCTCATCAGCCATGCGATCATGAGGGTATATAACCCATACACTGACAAGCATTCTGTACCCACACAACCATTCTCCTTTTCACGTTCAGTACAGTAGTCAATAAGTTACACGAGATATTCAACACCTTCTTACAAAATAGGATTTGTGTTAGATGATTTTGCCCATTTGTAGTCTAGTGTAAGTGTTTTGAGCATGTTTAAGGGAGGCTGGGCTAAGCGATGATGTTCAGTAGTTTAGGTGTATTCAATGCATTTTCAAATTGTGATATTTTCAACTGATGATGGGTTTATTGGGATGTAATCCCATTGTAAATTGAGGAACGTCTGTAGTTGTGTCTTTTTTTATTCTGTAAACTAAATACCATTATTTTGTAAACTAAATATCTTAAATGGATTATTAGCTTTTACTTTAGAGATATGTAGCAAAACCTTATCATTTCTACATTGTGTAAAATTGTATTGTTTTAAGTAAAGTTTGCTTAAACAAAAGAAACTTTTTAAGCTATTGAGTAATGGGTCATATCTGCTTGGCATAAGATTCAGAATAAAAAGGTAGTATATGACATCTCCATATTTAGACCAATGAAATAAACTGCTAAACTGATTTATTCTTACATGTCAGTGTGTTGGGATCTAAGATCAGATGCTCCATTATTCTGCTTTTGGTTGAACGGAACATTCCAAACTCCTGAATCAGAAGGGTAAATGTAGTTCATTCAAAATAATTATTCTTTCATATAAATACACTGATCAAGTTATAAAAATGTTACCATCTCTTGGGGCAACTTATCACCGTACAGTTCCCAAGGGAATATTGGGATGGCACTCTTGGACACAACTGAAAATACATGACAGTGATCAACAGAGGAGGGAAAAGTCAGACATAGGAGAGAACAGTATCTGGGAGAAACCAGCCGTGTATCTATAGCTTGGTAATGGAATTCCTGATGGCTTAGGCTATAGCAACTTCACTTCAGACTAGAGCTAATTGCAGTATGCCAAGATCCTCATATTCTGCTGAAACATATTTGCCAAAATTATTCTCTTCCCTCCATTATATATGCTATTTTTCCTTTCTTCCTCTGTGTATCCCACATTTCTAAATATATAATTCACTGCAGTAGAATTTTTAAAAACACACACATAGATAATTTATATAATATAAAATCATGTCTTTGGATCAGAGGAAACTTCAGACCATGCATGTTCTGATTTAGTGTTCACATAGCTTTTATTTCAACTCTTCCATGGGAAAGAGTACATCAATATCATGCAATAGGTGATTAATATTAAATCAATATTGAGAGTAACCCAAAGGCTTGCGATTTCCGATTTTAAAATTTGGCATTTTTATTGGAGTCAATATAAAGCAGGTGATTGTGTCCAAGATTAACTAACTTCTGTACATCACAAAAGAGCAAGAGCATCTGTGCCTTGTAACAAGGAAGAATATGAACACATCTGTTCCTAAACATCCACGTAACCAGGGCCCTATTGTTTGTTGTGGTCTAGATTGTAAAGACCCTGCCGCGTTGATTATGTGTCCCCGAAGACTGAAAAGGAAACTAACATTGTTGGCTATTTTGTAGGAGGCATTTTGCTAGGCACTTTACATACAGTATCTTACTTAATTCTCACCACCATCCTGCAGACTGAATATAAGTATTCCCATGCTCCACTGATAGCCCAGGTCATAGACACTACATTTGGTAGTAGAAATTTTTCTGCAGATAGAATGATAGTGAGGTAGATTTGGAGGCTGCAATGTCCAATATGGCAACCACTAGCTACATGTGATTATTTAAATTTAATCAACTAAAATTAAAAATTCAGTTCCCCAGGGTCACTAGCTATATTTCAAGTGCACATGTGCCTAGTGGCTACTGGATTGGACAGTGTGCGTTATAGGACATTCCCCTCATTGCAGAATGTTCTATTGGGTGGTGCTAATTGGAGTTTTGCAAAAATTAAAACAGATGGCATTTTCATTGCAGAAAGCAAAAAAAATAGAGTTTGACGTACGACTGAGGAAATAGACTGAACAAAAATTATTTCAATTTTAAATGAAAATTTATTATTACAACAAAGATGGCCTTAACCTTTCCCCTCAGCCTGACTAATCTTCAGACAGGCTTCTTCCTCACAATGGGGCCCCTGACTTCCTTTTTCTTAGGTCATTTTCTTTAGAAAACTTGGAATTGTAAAGGATTTCTTTGAACCTTTGAGATGTATGTGAGTCCTTTAAAAGCACCTTCCTGGTTTCGCAACCCAGGAATATCTTTCTCAATGACTTGGGAGCCAACTCTTTGAAATGTAATCATTAAAGGAGCTGGTACCCCTATCTCCCAGTTCCTGTGGGAGGATCGGAGCCTAACTTCAATGGGCACCTTGCTCCAGGTTACAAAATTAGGAGCTTATTATTCCTTTGGATAAGGCCAATTAGCAAACACTGATGGCCTATGGCTCCCGCCTGTAATATTTTCTAGTACTTTCCCACTTCCTAACCCCAGCCCTTAAAAAGCCCTATCCCTTCTGCCTCAGTGAAAGTTAAGTTCTGAGTTAGTTCTGACATCTGGCCCCTAATGCAACCAGTTTGAATAAAGTCTTTCTTGCCTACCTAACTTTGGTGCCATTTTTGCTTTGACATCAGTTTTCAGAAAGTGGAAATAGTCATTCAAAATAGTGTCTCAGTATAGCAAAAATAGTTTTGATGTTTTTTTTTTTTTTAAGATTTTATTTATTTATTTGAGAGAGAGAGAATGAGAGAGAGCCTGAGAGGGAGGAGGGTCAGAGGGAGAAGCAGACTCCCTGCCGAGCAGGGAGCCCAATGCGGGACTCAATCCTGGGACTCCAGGATCATGACCTGAGCCGAAGGCAGTCGCTTAACCAACTGAGCCACCCAGGCACCCAGTTTTGATGTTTTCTTAAGATAAACCAGCTATTAATGGTCTACACAGTTGTAATCATATAGTTATGTGAGCGAAGTGAAAGGGTTTGATTGCAGCGGCAGATCCAATTCCAGGATTTAAGGGTATAGAGCTGCAGAGACATGTAGCTGTGCTTGACACCACTTCAGCTCTACACATGCCTCTTTCCCAGTTTAACGCTCTTCCATGAAAATATGATGGGAAAGGAAACCAAGGTTTTGATCCACGAACACTTTCTTCTAGAACATGCTCCTCCTCTGGCTGAACACCAAAGTAAACCTCATCCAGGCTTAAAATGGTAGAGTTGGGTTCACGGGAGGAGACTGCCAGCAATCTACAGTAGTGTAGATTGTACACTTATCAATGGGGGATATGTTCCAAGACCCCAGGTGGATGCCTGAAACTGTAGACAGTACCAAACCATATATATATAATTTTTTTCCTGCATGATAAAGTTTAATTCATAAATTAGGTACACTAAAGAGATGAACAATAGCTAATAATAAAATAGAACAATTATAACAATAAACTGTAATAAACGTTATGAGAATATGGTCTCTGTCTGCCTTTCAGAATATCTCATTGTGTGGTACTCACCTTTCTCGTGATGATGTGAAATGATAAAATGCCTACGTGATATGATGAAGTGAGATGAATGATGCAGACTTTGTAATATAATGTTAGGCTACTACTGACCTTCTGAGGACTCACCAAAAGGGGGATCATCTCCTTCTAGACAATGGTTGTTGGAGGGTAATTGAAACAGTGAAAAGCAAAACCACAGCTGGTCAGGAAGGAGGGGGAAGGGGAAAAACTCCTGTATTTCCATTAGGATTTTCAGGCTCAGCCAAGGCCACTCCCAGCCTAAATCTACCCTCGTAGGCTTTTCTAGAATTTATCTTTTCTGAAAATTTCAAGGAATTAATTATCATGTCTTTTGGCTTCTTTTCAGCATTTTGAAAGATTTATTTATTTATTTTTAGAGAGAGAGGAGAGAGAGAGAGAAAGCACAAGCAGGGGGAGCGACAGAGGGAAAGAGATCATGACCTGAGCCAAAATTTGGATGCTCAGCCAACGGAGCCACCCAGGCACCCCCTTTCAGCATTTTGCCAAATTCGAATCACAATTAATGAAAAATACTTTCTCCTTAGAGAATAAATTTGGTGGTTTGTTGAGAGGTAGCTCTTTGGGATGACTTTCTTTCCTTTCTTACTAACAGCCTAAGGCATTTACTTCCATAACCACCTAAGCACCAAAGAGGATCAAGAAATGTTGGCTCCATCCAGCTCTTGTTCCTGGTTCATTATTTTTTTTTTATTATTATTAGTTTTTTTACCAGATTTGAAGAGTGATGCCCTCATGGGGGTGCTGGGGATGGTATGGGAGGAGTCACAGACTTTCAGTAGAACTAAAAATACCTAACAATATAGAGATACAGTTATAGATTTCAGGTGCTTTATAATTTTCAGGAAGTTTTCATGTCAATTATTTTAATCCTCTTAACAATCCTATGGGGTGGGTTTTAATATTTGACCATTTTACCCAAGACAATATGAAACAAAAATCCAGGAAGCTTAGAGACACCACAGGGCATTCATCTGACACAAGAGTTGTGTACCTCCACTGTCCCCACTTCTCACTGCCATTCTCTGTAAACCATGGCAAATTTGTGCTTGGGCTCTTACCACCTGACTAAAACTACTCCTACCAAATTGCCCCCTCCCCAACCTCTTTGTGAAAACTTTTCAGTCCTTGTCTATCCAGAGCATCATCAGCCCTTGACTTTTCGATTCTCAGACATCACTCTCGTTCGTTTTTTCCATGGCTTCACCAGTTGCCTTTAAACTTCTTCTACCTTAGAGCTTCGCAACAGACAGGAAGCAAAGAGATATTGATTGCTTTACCCAGGCAGGGCCTAGAAGTACAGAACCTCCTGGCTGATGGCCACCATTGGAAACATTTTTGTTCTGTGCTCCGATGAGGGCCACATAAGAAAAGTGGATCAGAAAGTGTGTCTCTCTCCTTCCCACAACACATGGAACTCACTGCTCTATTGAATAGCTCTGGTAGAGGCCAAGTTGCACATCGACTTCAGTAGCATGAGAAAGAATTTTAGTCTAAAATAGAACTGAAGGATATAAAATGGGAAAATCTCACACACATGTCCACAGGAATATAAAGCTTAAGGACTGGGAGACTGATTTCCTGTAAATGCCTGATTCATAGAAAACTGGTAATACTGGAATTTTCTTAAATGACAGGGAGTTGGTCAGGGGTTGCCTCATATCAACTTCGGGAATTTTTAGTTATGGCTTCGAGAGGCATCCATAAGAAATGACCCAGCTCGGGCTGGTCTCACAAAATAAGCTGAATTGAGCTTTGTTTGTGTGACTGGACTGGTTCTGTCTGCTCGGGAATTTTCCAAGGTGGTCTCCACTTGTTTTGATTTTCACAGACTCTAACTGAGCTCTTTTCTCTTTACAATCCTGGCCATAAATACAGCCCTTCCCCAAACCCTCAAGGGACTTGCCTGCAGTTTGCTTTTACCATTTACATGTCCTGACTGGCAATTCCTCTGCTATTCCCTAAAAACTTATCTTTTTGACACTTTTGAGCTTGCCTCAGTTTATCACTTTATTTAGGTTGACAAGGCCAGAAAGGGTAATCCACAGCTGGTGGGGGGGGGGGAGGCTGGAAGGGGTTCCCTCCCATTGGAGCAGCAATCAAAGGACCAAATTCAGTCTCCAAATATACAGCACCAACTACACTTTCAGTAGTCTCCAAGGTAGCTGCAGGATGACTGTCCTTACAATGCATTCTTGTTTATCAAGAGAAAACTTGATTGGGGGCACCTGGGTGGTTCAGTCAGTTAAGCAACCAACTCTTGATTTCAGCTCAGGTCATGATCTCAGGGTCGTGAGATCGAGCCCTGAGTCAGACTCCATGTTCAGTAAGGAGTCCACTTGAGATTCTCTCTCTCTCTCTCCCTCTGCCCCTCCCTCCTGCTCTGTCTTTCTCTCTCTCTCTAATAAATAAATCAATATTTTTTTTTAAAGGAGAACATTTGGGGGCACCTGGGTAGCTCAGTTGGTTAAGCAACTGCCTTTGGCTCAGGTCATGATCCCAGGGTCTTGGGATTGAACCCCACATTAGGCTCCCTGCTCAGTGAGGAGTCTGCTTCTCCCTCTCCCGCTCCCTTGCTTGTGCTCTCTCTCTCTCTGTCAAATAAATAAATAAAATCTTTTAAAAGAAATTTTAAAAAAAGAGAAAATTTGACTGGATTCAAAATCCATTCTCATCTTTGCGAGAACTCTACTATTACATCTGTCAATTAAAAAATGAGCTAATAGCCTCTTTAAGTATAATTTCAACCGTCATAAATTTTTGAGTGATTATAAAAATGTTCTTACTTTTTAAAAAGATATATTTATTTGACAGAGAGAGAGAGAGTGCACTTGAGCAGAGAGGGGTGGAGGGAGAGGAAGAGGGAGAGAAGCAGACTCCCAGCTGAGCACAGAGCCCCATGTGGGGCTCAATCTAACCACCCTGAGATCATGACCTGAGCCGAAATCAAGAGTCAGACACTAAACCGACTGAGCTGCCTAGGCACCCCCTTATTTTTTTATTACTTAAATAAATTTCTCACCAATAGTGATGATCAAGAATTGAGAATCAATTTTCTCTGAACAGAGGCAAATAACCACATCTGTTTTAAGATGACAGGGCATGTGGGTATCTAGAACCCTGACTCCCCCATGTACCAGCTGAGATGCCTCAAAGCCTACAACACTTCTGTCTGTCTATTCACTACGTTGATTCTCAAGCCAGTGTGCCCCAAGTCATGGCACCTGCAGTGTTTAGCTCCACCAGTACTGTGCTGGTCATGAGGACCATGGATTCCAAGAGCAACAGGGTCCTGGCCTAGAGCAGCAGTACTAAATTGGTTGAAAAAGCCCTTTCTTTTTATTTATTTATTTTTCATTTATTTATTTTTTTATTAACATATATTATTTGTTTCAGAGGTACAGGTCTGTGATTCATCAGTCTTGCACAATTCACAGCGCTCGCCATAGCACATACCCTCCCAGTGTCCATCACCCAGCCACCCATCCCTCCCACCCCCCTCCACTCCAGCAACCCTCAGTTTGTTTCCTGAGATTAAGAGCCTCTTATGGTTTGTCTCCCTCTCTGGTTTCGTCTTGTTTCATTTTTCCCTCCCTTCTGCTATGATCCTCTGTCTTGTTTCTCAAATTCGTCGTATCAGTGAGATCATATGATAATTGTCTTCCTCTGATTGACTTATTTCGCTAAGCATAATACCCTCCAGTTCCATCCACGTTGTTGCAAATGGCAAGATTTCTTTTTTTATGATGGCTGCATAATATTCCATTGTGTATATATATACCACATCTTCTTTATCCATTCATCTGTTGATGGACATCTAGGCTCTTTCCATAGTTTGGGTATTGTGGATGCAAAAGCACTTTCAACCAGACCTTCTACTCCAGCTCAGAAATTTTCTGGGATGCTAAGTTGGTAGAGAAAACCTTTGAAACAGATATGAGCCTAAACTTCTAAAACTGGTCAGTGATTGGGCCCCGCATCCTCCTCCTGAAAGCGGCTGGGTTTAACCTGCTCACGATGCCCAGCTGTGGCCCAGCTGAGGTCACCAGGACAGTGAGAGTCCTGTATTCCCTCACTCCTTGCTCCCCACTGCCCCTCTCTCCCTCTTCAAGCAGAGAGGTACACTCTCTTCCCCATGGAGAAGAAGGCTCCCTCTGCCTCTCTGGCCCCAGTGACAGTGCCACCAACTGGATCCTACCGAATATTTGTGATGAAGATGCTAAAGGAGCTACCAGACCTTGCTGCCATTCCCTCTGTCCCCTCACTGCTGCTTGTCACTGCCCATTCCTGCAGAGGCAGGTGCTACTGCAGTTCTGCTGGCTGTGGGGAGACTCCATACCTCTCCCTAGAGACTGCCTCTGGTGTCCCATCAGATGATGAGCAGTCCCCAGTGCATTCTCTTGGGCTCCAGCTCCTGGAGAACGTTATGAGGAATTACATCTTTAAGATAGTGTTTATCAAGAAATACAGATCACCTCTTTCCCCAAGATGTTGGGAAAAGGATCTTCTTATCTAGGTCCTGCTAAGCTGTGTTCTGAGTCATGTTGCATATTCTGATGCCCATGGATTCATTCAGAGCAATTTGGAAGAGAAAAAAAATCTGAAGGGACAATACACTATTAGAAAGTTTATTCATTTCATTGCAAACATAAAATCTGACATTAAAAAGTCAGCTGATAATATCAGGAAATGAAAACACATTGGTGTTTCCTAGGAGGTTTTGTCCTTAGCCCTCTTCTCAGTTAACCCATTCTTGGTGGGTAATCTTATCTACTCAATATACATCTGAAGGTTAAGTGCTTCAACTCTGGGTCTCCAAGCTCAGAATTCCTCCCCTGAGACCCAGGCCCAATAGCCAACTGTCTGCTGGACTTGTAGTCCCCCCAGTCAGTTAAGACTGCAAGTTGAAAATAAGATAATAAAAGGAATTCAGGGTTGCTTGAATTCAGATAATAAAGACAGGCTTGGAGATGTAGGTGTCTGGGCATTACTTCAGGGCATAACTCTACCATTTTCTTTTCTTTTTAGATAGAGATCCATCCCTAGGACCTTCCTTGAGCCCATTTCCCATCATGGTGAAGACAGGGTTAAGAACCATTCCTGATCCTAGAAGAGAACACAGTCAGTAACTTCTTTGACATCGGCCATAGCAACTTCTTTATAGAAGCAAGGGAAAAGAAAGAAAAAATAAACTATTGGGACTTCATCAAAATAAATAGCTTCTGCACAGTGAAGGAAACAATCAACAAAACTAAAAGACAACCTATGGAATGGGAGAAAATATTTGCTAATGACATATCCAGTAAAGGGTCAGTACCCAAAATATATAAAGAACTTCTAAGACTCAACACCAAAAAATCAAATGATCCAATTAAAAAATGGGCAGAACACACGAATAGACATTTCTCCAAAGAAGACATACAGATGGCCAACAGACACATGAAAAGATGTTCAACATAATTCATCCTCAGGGAAATGTATATCAAAACTACATTGAGATATCACTTCCCACCTGTCAGAGTGGCTAAAATCAACAACACAAGAAACAACAAGTGTTGGCAAGGATGTAAAGAGGAACACTTGTGCACTGTTGGTGGGAATACAAACCTGTGCAGCCACTCTGGAAAACAGTATGGAGGAAACGGAAAAAAAAAAAAAGAAGAAGTTAAAAATAGAACTGTCTTATGATCCAGCGATTACACTACTGGATATTTACCCAAAGAATACAAGAACACTAATTCAAAGGGATACATGCACCTCTGTTTACTGCAGCATTATTTACAAGAGCCAAGATATGGAAGCAGCCCAAGTGTCCATCAATTGATGAATGGATAAAAAAATGGTGTATATATCCAATGGAATGTTACTCAGCCATCAAAAAGAATGAAAACTTTCCATTTGCGATGACATGGACGAAACTAGAAAGTATTATGCAAAGGGAAATAAGTCATTCAGAGAAAGACAAACACCATATGATTTCACTCATGTGTGGAATTTAAGAAAGAAAACAAATGAGCAAAGGGAAGAAAAAGAGAGAGAGGCAAGCCAGCAAACAGATTCTTAACTAGAGAGAACTACCTGATGGTTACCAGAGGGGAGATGGGTAGGGGATGGGTTAAATGGGTGATGAGGATTAAGGAGTGTATCTGTTGTGATGAGCACTGGGTGGTGTATGGAAGTGTTGAATCACTATATTGTACACCTGAAACTAATATTACACTGTATGTTAACTAACTGGAATTAGAATAAAGATTAAAGGGAAAAAAAAGAACTATTCCTGAAGAATATCAACATCTTGGGGAGCCAAAATTGCTGGCTAGATCTAGTACACCATCTACAAGAAATCATCTACACTAAAATAGAGCCAAACATGCCACACATAACTGGCTAGCTCATGATGTTAAAAAGAAACTATTCACTGGACTCTTACTAAAAGGGGCAAGACAGATTTTACCCGAGCTACTGCAGTATGGGAGAGAGATTTCAGTATAGAACTGAGGTAAGTTCTGCAAAACACAAGGCAAAATCTTTTTAAGTCCTGGGTGTGTTAAAAAAAAAAAAGTACTACAGGACGCTGTGTGTGTTGGGAGGTGGGTGGTCAATATGGTGAGCCCATCTGTGTCTGCTAATGGGGGTCAGAGTTAGGCTCCTCCTCTCCCACAGAGCCCAGGAGACAAAAGCCCTATCCTTCTTGATGATTACATTTCAAAAGGATGGTCTCATATCCTTGAGAAAGGCATTCCTGGATGTAGAATATACAATCTCAAAGACAGAGAAAAGATTTACAATCACATGTTTTCTAAAGTAAATGCTCCAAGAAAAGGGAGGTCAGGGAGGTTTTGTCTAGAACAAACAATAAATTCTTTAGGCAATGTTGAGTTTTCTCAGGCATGGCATTTTGAGGGCGCTCAGGTCCTCATGCTAGGAACACAGACTTGAGCTGGATAAAAACTACATTTGTGTTTGTTCAAATCTTAGTGTGGGAGGTGGACAAAGTTATTTGTGTTGACAGCTACAAGTTCTCCAGAGGCAAAAGTTGAGGCCTACTTAGGAACAGGACTCAGAGGAGTCTAACGAAAGTTTAGGCAAGGAGAGAGACTTTGTCAGTGACTGTAAGAATTAATATAAAGTTCCTCCCATGACACCAGTGTTCTCAAAGAATAAAATGACAGGTGTTAATTTTTCACTATTTTAAAAATACCTAATAGTCCAGACGTATGCCTTTTGTGACAAGCAGGGGTCAGACTCAATGAATTGGCAATGTTTATTATCACCCATGTTCAAGAGGCAGAAATTTAATTCATATTAATGAGGCTGAGGAAGGAGTTTATTAGAAAAGCTAACTAGGTGACCTCTAATCTTTGGGTTGCATCTTTTATCATAAGTAAGCAAATGGACTCCGTATCCCACCTAGATATCTTACCTTGAAACATGCTTCATGCTCTAAGGAAAAGCCAAATCTTTCAACAAATATTCACCGTGCAAATATTCACCATGCACCTACCACATGCTAGGCTCTGTTCCAGGCATGGAGGACACAATGGTGAATAAGACAAATAGATCACTATCTTTAGGGGGCTTGTATTTTAATAGTGGGAGATAGACAATAAATTAGTAAACAAATAAGACCATTTTAGTTGAAACATTTATAGAAAATTGCTCTAGGATAATCCAGACAGGGTAATGTGATAGAGTGGGGATAGAGATGGGCTGGGGACATCTGCTTTAGATATAGAGGTCAGGGGGCGCCTGGGTGGCTCAGTCGTTAAGCGTCTGCCTTCGGCTCGGGTCATGATCCCAGGGTCCTGGGATCGAGCCCCACATCGGGCTCCCTGCTCGGCGGAAAGCCTGCTTCTCCCTCTCCCACTCCCCCTGCTTGTGTTCCCTCTCTCACTGTGTCTCTCTCTGTCAAATAAATAAATAAAATCTTTAAAAAAAAAATAGATATAGAGGTCAGGGAACCTTTCTGAGCAGGCATTTAAATTGAGACCTGCGTGGTTCTAAGGTCATACAAAGATCTGGGGAAAGAGCATTCCGGACAGGGGGCACATGTGCAAATGCCTTGATGTGAAAATAGTTTTGGTGAGTTGACAGAACAGAAAGGAGGAGCTGGAGCATAATGAGCGAGCAGGGAATGGACTGAAATGGGGCTGGAGAAGACAGCCAGGTTACATAGGATCTTTCAGGCAGTGGTGAGGAGTCTGGATTTTATTCTAAGTGTAATGGAAACTCATGAAGGATTTTATTTTTATTTTATTTTAAAGATTTTATTTAAGAGAGACAGTAAGAGAGAGAGAGAGAGAGCGTGAGCAGGGGGCTCAGCCACCCAGGCACCCTCATGAAGGATTTTAAATGGGGATGATTGTGAGAACATTTCATACATATATTTTTTTTTCTTAAATAATTTTGGTTAATGTGAAAAAGAATGGTAGACAGCAAGAGTGGAAGTAGGAGAGCAATTCTGAAGGTGTTAGAAAAATCTGGAGCATATGTGATGGTGGTTTGT
This sequence comes from Mirounga angustirostris, assembly GCF_029215605.1. Taxonomy (NCBI): domain Eukaryota; kingdom Metazoa; phylum Chordata; class Mammalia; order Carnivora; family Phocidae; genus Mirounga; species Mirounga angustirostris. Next base: position 71,742,641 of record NW_026991716.1, read on the forward strand.
ACTAGGCCAGTATGGTGGCAGGAGCAGAGAGCAAAAATACACAAACAGATTAAGGATATATTTGAGAGGGGAACTGATTTATGAACAGATTAGATGTAGGGAAAGGAGAAATCAAGGAGAACACTTAGATTTATGGCTCGAGGGAAATATTGGGGGAAAATAGGTTTGGGGAAGTGGATAAGAGTTAACTTTAAAAGGAAATGTCAGTCAGGCATTGCATATATGAATCTAGGATTCAGGCAAGGGTTCAAGCTTGAGATGTATATTTAGGACTCATCTATTTAGGGCTCGTGGGTGGCTCAGTGGGTTAAGTGTCTGCCTTCAGTCCTGGGATCGAGCCCCATATTGGACTCCCTGCTCAGCGGGGAGTCTCCTTCTCCCTCTGCCTGCTGCCGCCCCCCCCCCCCCCGCTTGTGCTCTCTCTCTCCAAATAAATAAATGAAATCTTTAAAGAAAAAAAAAAGACTCATCTACTTAAGGTCATATTTAGGATTTGAGAAGCACAAAACAGAACAAAAAGTGGGAACATTTTAGCCAAATGGGCAGATGAAGAAGCAAATATAGTTGTCTATGTTATTTATTACCTTTAATAGTAGTTGTTACTATGTCTTGCAAATGTGCATTTTGTATGCTCTATGTTAAATGTATCCATAGGCACATTCAAAAATATCATGGGGGAAGGGAGAGAGACTTTGCCATTATGTTTTATGGTGTCAGAATCCTCAAAGCATATATCAGTTTTGCAAGTCGACAGTGCTCCACTCACTAATAATTAAAACAGGGCACTCCCTGTTTTAATTTAAAGGCAGAGAGCAGAAGTGCCAATCATTATCTCCTGGTGCATTCCTGTGTTATTATGCATCAACGGTAGTAAATGCAGTGACTTAGCCGTCACTCACTTGAAATAGGAGGGTGGAGCAGAAGAGCTCCAAACCCAGTTGCTCCCACTGCCCATCCGAGGCTCTGGCTCACGGTGCCACTCCTGATTACTGCACGATTGAAGCAAGCCTTTCATGACACAGCCCCAAAGAGTGTCAGCCTGGGCCTGTCACAACCAGTAGGCAGTTAGGCCATGGTTTGCTTATGCCTAGTCCCCATTGCTCATATAATTGCAATACATTCTTCTTTTTATGAGATTGTACATTGTCCTGCAGCGGCTCAGAATTCTGTCAACACTGTTCGGATATGGGAGACGTTCCTTGGGAAAAATGTCTTTCTCCTCGGCTTTGGGTTCAGCCTCAGCATAACCACGCCCCGTTTCTGTGGCAGTCTAAGCAGGCTGCAGCTCCTTAAATGTTACCGTGCACCCGAAGTTTAATAAGCATTTTGTGGAATTAGAAGGAAAAATGATGCTTTTAAATTCATGGGGTGGTTGGAGGAAATGATTATTTTCTTCAAGCTTTACTGTTTATTTGAAATGAATGCTACAGATTACTGTCCAACAGAAACTACCTCGGCAACATGGTCTTCTAGTCTTGCCTAGATGCCTCTGGTGAGCAAGAATGTTCAGTTCTCGCACTCGGTGGATTCCAAGGGAGCCCTGCGGTGGTTTAAAGCTGGTGTGTTTTCGGGTATACACAGCAGTGGCTGGTACAGAGAAAAAGAAGAACTCACACGCTTTGGAGCAGATACGGTTTCAGATTTCAGTTCTTAGTCTTTAAAACCGTGTTATTGGAGGCGGAAATCTTGCACTTTCAGCCTCTGTAAAATGCAGCTGAAATGTTTACCTCCTTACTTGTCTTAAGCATTCAGTGTGAGGCGCCGAGAGCAAGATTGGGCAGTGCGGAGCGTCGGTAAGGGGTGGTAAGGGGGGATGCTATTGCCCCCTGTGAAGGCTTCTCCTCTCCTCCCTCTTCACCCCATCCACGACTCTCAGCCATTTGGCCACTGGAACTGCAGTCTAAAGCTTCCATTGCCTCAAATAAAGCAACACTTCAAAATGTCACATTCGTCAAGAAGGACCCGGATGAATAAGTGACCCAATTCCTGCCTACCCTGCCTCCTCCCATCCTCGGAATATATAACGATCCTCCGAACTGAGGGAGGCAAGAGGCGGAGTTAGGGAAGCAGCAGGAGCGTGTGGCTCAGTGTCCCCAGACCACGCCCACCTGGCATCCCCGCCCCACCAGCAGCTGCCACGCAGGGTTTGCAGTTTGCGACTTCCTATCTAAGCCCGTTGCTCTCCTGCACGGCCTGGTGTGCTCGCGGAGGGAAAGAGGCCCCCCTTCTGGGGAATCTTGAACTGACCTGGTTTACCCTAACAGGACCTCTTCCCTGCAATTGGAGACTTGACATTAAATCTGATAGACTTAGAAAAAAAACAAAATTATGTTTTGCAGATGTTAGTATTTGACTTACAAATCCTACTTGTTGTAGGAATGTTTAGCTTTATATCAACCGAAATATTAATATGCTTAATATACCACTCTGCTTTTAATCCAGTGGTCATATTTCTACCCCTCGCCCCCGCCATGCTGTGGAAATATAACTTATATTATTTTAAGATGTATTTATTTATTTTAAGAGAGAGAGAGCGCGCGTGCAAGAGTGAGCATGAGTGGGGAGAGGGGCAGAGAGAGAGAGAGAATTCCAAGCAGGCTCCCCACTGAGTGCAGAGCCCCACGACTGGCTCAATCTCAAGACCCTGAGATCATGACCTGAGCCAAAATTAAGAGTCGGGCACTTAACCGACTGAGCCACCCAGGCGCCCCAAATATACCTTATCTTTTACCCAGTAACTCTGCAAATATTTTAAAATGGAAATCCTATCTCTCAGATTTTCTCTAAGTTAGTATTCTTAGGTTCATTAATCATTTATCACATAAAATGATTTTAGACCCATCCATTACACTTACTGTTATCTGTACATGGTCAAGCATATTTATTTGTCTCTCTTAAAGACCAGTGATCAAACTGGGTTTTGCATTTTATATAAAAATTGTATTCTGCTAAATGGGATTAAACTTTCTTGACACTAAATTGCTAAAGAACATTTAAAATAATGGGAATAACTGCTTTAAAACCTGGCAAAACCTATAAGGGTGTAGTAGGAACTCAAATTTTTGTCATTTAAATAAATTTCTCTTCTCTTCATTCTGAGCTTGGTCATCTCTTTTAGACTCTTCATAAATGCTAACATTTATTGTGATTATTATAAAGTAACTTTATCGCTAAGAAAAAACCTTGCTGATCATACCTATAAAATTTAATCAATTGATTAATTTAAAAGTTAATAGTATGCAATTAAAGTGAATTCCATACTCGCTTATTTATGTCTTGGAGAAGATTATAGAGCATCCATAACATGGTATGGGCAAATGGCAGATGGTGTGAATATCAGCCAAATCCAAATGAAAAATCGGTCTATTCGTAATGTAAAACAATTTCATGAGGGTTTTGTATTTCCTACTTCCCCATGGCCTTACACAAGCGATGACTTCGGTTTCTGGTGGATGTCAAAGATGATGGCTTGTTAGGCAACAAACATAATTCTAGCATTGGAGGTATGAGAGTGTGTCGACAACTACCACCCGTGTAACCATCTCTGGATTGAACAGCTTGCCAGCTGACATCCCTATGCTGTTCTCGTTATTAATTTAAGTACAGCTGGACAGAAATCTTTAGGGTCCTGTGCCAGAACTCCCAAAGAGAATCCTGCAGATGTGCGGCAGTAATGAGAGAAGCTCCTGAGCCCCTAGGGATGCTTGTCACTCGGGCAGTGTCTAATTCTAGGTATTATATTGCATGGCCTACTGAGCAAAGCCTGGGGAAGACGTCGGGACAGACAAAGTCCATTCCTGCCTTGCAGCGGATTTCTGGGTAACCAAAAAGAAACATTTCACAGATAGGTTTGTATCAGCAAAATTTAGTAGTTTAAAACATCTCCATTTAGTAATGAAATGGTTTTATAAGGATTTAAAATTCTGCATTTGCTCATTCTCATTCATCCATTTATTTAGCTACTCAAGCATTTTCTTTTTATTTATTTGAGAGAGAGAGAGCATGAGCAGGAGGGGCAGAGGGACAGAGAGAGAATCTCAAGCAGACTCCACAGTGAGTGCAGAGTGTGACACAGGGCTCAGTCTCACGACCCTGAGATCACGACCTGAGCCAAAACCAAGAGTCGGATGCTTAACAAACTGTGCTGCCCAGGGGTCCCTCTTTTTTTTTTTTTTTTAAGATTTTTTTGGTATTCTTAAATAATCCCTACACCCAACGTGGGACTTGCACTCACAACCTCGAGATCAAGAGTTGCATGGTCCACTGACTGAGCCCACCAGGTGCCCCCTCACTCATTTTCTGATGGCTTTCCTCCTCCATCACCTCCATAGCTATTTTTTGTTTATTTTTAATTGTAGTAAAATATACACAACATAAAATTTACCATCTTACCCAGTGTACAGTTCAATAGTGTTAAGTACACCCACATTGTTATGCAACCAACCTCCAGAACTCATTCAGTGTGTAGAAGGGGAACTCTATACTCATTAAACACAACTCCCCGGTCTCTGCCCCCTCACCCTGCCCCTGCCAACTCCACTTTACTTTCTGTCTCTAGGAATTTGACGGCCTCATGTAAGCAGAATTGTACAGTATTTGTCTTTTTGTGACTGGCTTAATGTCCTCAAGCTTCATCCATGTTGTGACTATGTGTCAGAATTTCTTTCTGAATAATATTTTTTAAGGCTGAATAATATTCCACTGTGTGTATACACCACATTTTCCTTACCCATTCATCCCTCGATGGACACTTCAGCAGCTGCCACCTTTCAATTATTGTGAATAGTGCTGCTGTGAACATGTGTGCACACGTTATCTCTCTAAGATCCAGCTTTCAATTCTTTGGGGTATATACCCAGAAACGGAATTGCTCAATCATAGGGTAATTCTATTTTTAATTTTTTGAAGACTGTCGTACTGCTTTCCACAGCAGCTGCATCATTTTCCATTTTCATCAGCTATGCACCAGGGCTCCAATTTCCCCACATCCTTACCAACACTTGTTATTTTCTGTTTTTCTCATAGTAGGCGTAATGGACTGAATTATCGTGTCCCAAAATTCATATGTTTGGGCACCTGTGTGGCTTAGTTGGTTAAGCGTCTGCCTTCGGCTCAGGTCATGATCTCAGGGTCCTGGGATCGAGTCCCGCATCGGGCTTCTTGCTCTGCGGGGAGTCTGTTTCTCCCTCTGCCCCTCCCCCCACTTGTGCATGCTCTCTCTCTTCCTCCCCCCCACTCGCAAATAAATAAATAATCTTTTTTTTTTAAAAAAAAGAATCTTTAGGGTGCCTGGGTGGCTCAGTTGGTTAAGCAACTGCCTTCGGCTCAGGTCATGATCCTGGAGTCCTGGGATCGAGTCCCGCATCGGGCTCCCTGCTCAGCGGGGAGTCTGCTTCTCCCTCTGACCCTCCCCCCCTCATGCTTTATCTCATTCTCTCTCTCTCAAATAAATAAATAAAATCTTTTTAAAAAAAAATCTTTAAAAAAATTCATATGTTCAAGTTCCAACCCCAGTAAATCAATCACAATGTAACCATATTTTTAGATAAGGCCTTTAAGGGGTAATTAAATTAAAATGAGGCCATAAGGACTAAGCCCTAATCTGATCTGTCTAGTGTCGTTATAAGAAGAGATTAGGTTATCTTGAGAGAAACCAGGGATGTGTGCACACAGAGCAAAGGCCACATGAGCACACAGGGTAAAAGGTGCCACCTGCAAGCCAAGGGGAGAGGCCTGAGAAGAAACCGAACCTGCCTACACCTTGGGACTCCTAGCCTCCAGAAGCGTGGGAAAATACGTTTCTGCTGTCTAAGCCACCCAGGCTGTGGTATTCGGTGGCAGCAGTCCCAGCAAGCTAACACAGTTGTCATCCTGATGGGTGAGAGGTGGTAGCTCACGCCAGTTTTGATCTGCATGTCCTTAATGGTATCTTTTCATGTGCTTCTTGGTCACTTGTGTATCTTTTGAGAACTATCTATTCAAGACCTATGCCCATTTTCAAACTGACTTGCTGGTTTCTTTGTTGTTGAGTTGTAGGAGTTCTTTACGTATTCTGGATGTCAATCCTTTACCAGATACATGACTTACAAAAATTTTCTCCATGCCATTTTCTCCAATATGCCATGTGGATTGCTCTTTGATGCACAGAAGTGGCAGGAATGGGAAAAAAAAAAATGACAACAGTGCCCCACGGGAACTTAATTTTCAGTATGCCATTTGTTACCTGTTGCAAGAGTGTTTCCCTATATTGAGCTTCAACCAGGAAACGGACCCATGAGAAATCAGTGGGTGGCCATTTCCCGGTAAGTTAAATACGTGGACTGCGTAATACATAGTTTCCCTTAATGCTAGGATTAGAAAGGAAACAAGAACAGAGGGCCACTGGGGAGGATTTCTGAGCAGGGAGTTAGGAAATACTCTGGCCTGCTCTGTCACCAAGATATGTGACAGCGCAGAGGCGCTCCCAGGCCCCATCCACCTCGGCCAGCTCACTTAACAAGCAGGGGCCGTGGTTTTGGTCTCACTTGGGCTTCTAGGAGCTGTAGCTGGATGGATGAGGGCATGTGACCGTAGGAGAGGGTCTTACAGAACGTCGGGCTCCGGAAACAAAAAGACAGTCTGAAGGCTGCTGTGCAGGGTGACAAAGACAATCTGCCATCACCAGGTCACCCAGGAGAAGGAGCAAATTAAGGCAGAGTCTCCAAGGCAAAGCCAGAGAAGATCTCCTGAAAAGCCCATACAAAGAGCCCGTACCCTTTTGTGGCATTCCTTAGCCACAACTCTGGGTGGGAAATGAACCAGTAAGGACACCAAGACAGTTTAGACATCCTCTTAATTAGATCCCTGGTTCCTTGTTACTCAAAGTGGGATCCAGGAACTAATGATCTGAGCATCACCTATGAGGTGGTTAGAAATGCAGAATCTTGGCTCCATCCCAGACCTTTTGAATCAGGGTCTGTGTTTCTAACCAGATTTCTGGTTGATTCTCATGCTCATTAACTTTAAAAAAGTGTTATCAGTGAATCATTTGTATTACCACATGCTTCCTGGTTGTTTATGAGCACTTCGGCTCAGAGGTTTTCAACAGCGAGAGGTACAACTCCCTCAGGCACATTGGCAAGTTTGTGGGGGCATTTGGTTGTCATAATGACTGTAGGGGTGACTGCAGTTAGTGGACAGGTGCCAGGGATGCTAAACATCCCGCAACGTGTGCAATGGTCCCTCAGAGCAAAGAACTGTCCCACCCAAATGCCAGTGGTGTTCCTGATGAGAAACACGTTGGCTATTTCTTAATCTATAAAACAAGCACTCCGACTAAATGGATTCCAGCGTTTCTCCCAGCTCCAAGAATCTTTTGTTCTACCACTGTCTTCACACTGATTTAGAAAGTTCTCAGTACTGTCTTCCGCTCCCTCTAATTATGGCTGCTGTAAGCCCGTGTCATTTTCACTTAGACAATCCAGTGGGGCCAGTCACAGAGATTAACCTTAATGAACATAAATTTGTATCATTCCCTATTGCATATAACTTGCCCATTCTGGTGAGAATTCAAAGAGCCCTTTCAGTCAACTTAATGCATTTGTCACTGTGATGCTGATAACAGAACAAAGTCTGGAAACATCATAGTCAGCAAAACATTTTACCCCGTAGCAGTTCACAGCAATCATTGCCCTGCCAGATTTGAGCTAAAGTGGCTCCCCCCACTCTCACAACCTCTGTCCTGTTTGGATTAACTGCAAGTTTTGCCGGGAGGGCATGGGAGTAGGGACACCGGCCAAGAAGCAATTCTCCAACAGCTGTTTAACAGTGTCTCTGAAGAGAGAGCTCAGGAGGCAGACACGTGGAGGGTCACGAGCAGGGCGTGGTGAACCTGACCACGCTGAGAGTTGTCTGACTCTGTGGGCCTGCTGGGTGAGATTAAGTAAGACTGGAACTGGTAGAATCATCAGGGAATCTGCATAAACAATTGAGCCTCTCTTGAGTGTGGTGTCTCTTTTGGAAATGTGCATCGGCTCCTATTTACCCCTTTGTCCTCAAAGGCAAGTATCTGTTGAAAAATGTGAACTTCCTGGATGAAAGGAAGTGTGTTCCTCTAAAGAGCCGTTGGCATTTACCATCATGCTGCACTTGACACACCACAGGTGCAAAGGTTAAGAAATGAAGGTCCTTTACATCACTACTGCTCGAGGGAAAAGCAGTATCCTAGAGGAGATGATTTTTCCCCGGCATCCTTTGTCCCGGGGTTCTATGGAGCAATATCTGTCAGCGCACTCACCAGGTTACCTTCTCGCTTCAGAAATTAATGGCACAATTGACAGGCACAGCGTTCTGACGGCTGGTGCACGCACGCGCCTCTGTGCAAACACGTCCGTGGCTGGCCGCTGAGATATGTCAGTAAGAGACCAGGTGCTGAAGACTGCGGTTCTGTCTGTGGTTTAGACTCTGAGTCAGTCAATGATGCACCAATTGTGCCCCAATCTAGCCCTGGTCAGCAGGATAAGTTTTTGTTTGTTTGTTTGTTTGTTTTTTAAGATTTGATTTATTTATTTGCCAGAGAGAGAAAGAGAGAGAGAGCGCAAGAGAGCTTGAGAATACAAGCAGGGGGAGCACCAGGCAGAAGGAGAAGCAGGCTCCCCGCTGAGCAGGGAGCCTGACGTGGGACTTGATCCCAGGACCCTGGGATCATGACCTGAGCCGAAGGCAGATGCTTAACCAGCTGAGCCACCCAGGCGTCCCAAGTATAAGAGAAGTTTTATTGGAGTGATTGGGAAAAGCAGTCGGTTGCTGAAGGCAGTTCAAAATAATAAAAACGTGCCTTCTCATTTTATTTTATCATAAAATGTGTAAATGCACATGACTTGTCAGCCCTTACTGAAATCTGTTCTTTGAATCTGCTGATGCAAGGGATTCCAGGATCACACGTTTACAACACGATAATGTGTTTGTCACTATCCACTCTCAGTTTCTTGAAAGTGGAATGAGAACTAAAGCCACTTCTGAAACACCCTTGCTGCAGATCCTGGATTTTGAGTGTTTTCTAATCTTTTATAATTGCCTTGTCAAGTATTTTCACCACAATTTTTAAAACTATTGAATCTTTCCAGGAATTGACAATTTAGTTTTCATAGAAACAGTAACTTTTTCTTTTCACATTTGTACTTACTAGTTTGCAGATTACGTCATATAATTATAATAACAAGTTCAATAGGTATGAACAAGTTTGGGAATCAACACAACTGACTTTTTTTTAAAGATTTTTAAAAATTTTATTTATCTGACAGAGTGCACAAGCAGGGGGAGCAGAGGGAGAGGGAGAGTCAGGCTCCCCGCCAAGCAGGGAGCTGGATGCGGGGCTTGATCCCTTGATTAAGGCAGACGCTTAACCAACTGAGCCACCCAGGTGCCCCCAACACAACGGATTCTTAAGACACTCAGCATTCAATACATGGGAACAGTAGTGTGGAGCATACTAGCGAGTAGCCTTCTAGCCATGAGCAGTTGTCAGGCCATAAGTATGTACACCTTTTACAAAGGGAATGGAGAAGACCAATTAATCTGAAAAGTTAAGTGGGGTTATTGAAATAGTTATCTGTTTACTGAGTGTGGAAGGCCAACCCCCTAAAATTTGTGGAAGGCCTCACCCCCATGTGACTGCATGTTGAGTAAGGAAGTAATTAAAAGTTAAATGAGGTCTTAAGAGTGGGACCCTGGTCAGAAAGAATTAGCATCCTCATGAGAAGAGATGCTAGGCCTTCCTCACTCTCCACCGTGCAAGGACACAGCAAGAAGGTGACCATCCACAAGCCAGGAAGAGGGCCCTCACCAGAAACCTACCCTGTGGACCTCGATGTAGGACTTCCAGCCTCCAGAACTGTGGGATTATAAATTTCTATTGTTCAAGTCACCAAGTCTGTGGTATTTTGTTTAAACCACCTTTGGTATTTTGTTATGGAAGTCTGAACAGACTAATGTACTATCCTTTTATACTTAACACTATGTCTTTTGTTCTGAGGAACACTTAACAGCAAAGTTCATTGGGTCAATACAACATTATTACCATTTCTAGAGAACTGACTTAAAGTGCAGAGCCTAAACTAATGGATCCTGATAAACAGTATATTCAATTTTATTTCAGGCAAATATTGGAATGTATTTACAGGCCTAATTCTCATAGTGAACTATTGAATAGAGCTACTTAATCAGCTCCTGGACTTATCACTAAAAAATAATCAGAGAGAGCCCTTTATAGGTTAGATATCTTTTCTTTCTGTAGGATCTGTCAGCAGGAGTGTCAGGGTGTTACTATAGCTGTATGATAAAATTACATTACATAATTAGTATATATAATTAGTATATATATATATAAGTTGATATATTATTATATAATATGGCTATAGTAAGACCACATATATATATATAGGGATACTATATCATATACTAAATGCAGTTGACCCTTGAACAACATGGAGGTTAGGGGTGTTGACCCCCATGTGACTGAAAATCTACATGTAACTTTTGACTCCCTCAAAGCTTAAGTACTAAGGATTGTTGACTGGAAGCATTATGAATAACATAAACAGTCACTTAACACATATTTTGCATGTTATATGTATTATATACTGTATTTTACAATAAAGCTAGGAAAAGAAAATATTATTAAGAAAACCATAAAAGAGAGAAACTATGTTTATAGTATTGTAATGTATTTATTGGAAACAATCCGCACGTTAGTGGACCTGTTCAAATCTATGTTGTTCAAGAGCCAACTGTATATATAGATCGATATCCCATGTAATATACTCTACCACATACTATACTATATATAGTAATATTATATAGTTAAGAGGGATATAAGTATGCAAAAAAGTCACAAAACTGTCATTATTTTCAACTTATATGATTTTCTGCATAAAAATATGCAAAGGAACCAACAGATGAATGGTTATGCAAACCAACTACATTCCCCCAAACCAGCAACAAATAGTTCAAAAATATAATTTTAAAGATGTTATTTATAATATCAATAAAACATGTATGGTATCTAGAAATAAATCTTTAACAAGTATATAAGGCTTTTATAACAGAAAAATAAAAAAAAATCTTTTGAAAGATATTAAAGAAAGAAATATTCACAGATGGGAAGTCTCAATAACACAAAGACATCTCTTCTCCCCAAATCCAAAGTCCAACAGACTTTTTTGATAAAAGGTAACCAGAATTATTCTTAAGTCCATTTGAATGAGCAAAGGACCAGGAATTGCCAAAATAATTTTGAAGAAGAACAAGGGGGATTCACTCTTCAAAATATCATGTATCTTCTATCCTAAAGCTACAGTGATTAGGACAGTGTAGTTTAGGACAAGGTAAGACTGGCTCAAGGGTAAAACAAATAGATTGAGGGAAGGCCTATCCTATAAATAGTCCCACTTCCATATGGAAGCTTGTTATGTAACAGAGGAGGTGTTGCAAATGAGTGGGGATAGGATGGGAATAGCTAGCTTTCCATACTGGGAAAAAAAAATATCTCAATCTCTACTTCATATCTTTCCCCAAAACACATTTCAGGTGAATAAAAATGTAAATGTGGACAGAAAAACTTTAAAACTTTTAGAAGAAAATATAGAAAAATGTCTTTATGACCCTGGGTTAGGAAAGGATGGTTTAGATAAGATTTAAAAATTACACACCATAAGGAATAAGATGAATAAATTAGGCCAAATTAAATTTAAAAATTTCTGTGTACCAAAGGACACCATAAATGAGATCAAGATAAACCCCAAGGTGAAGGAATTTATTTACAAAGCATATAATTGATAAAGGACTAGTATTGAAAACATGTAAAAGCAGTCCTACAGATAAAATTTAAAAATATAAAAAAATAAAATAAAATAAAATTTAAAAACATAGAATAAAAGATCAAAGGGTAGGACAGAGGATCAATGTAAAGAATAAGAAACTTGAATGAACAATATAGGAAAAGATGTCTGATCTTATTGGTAATTGGTAAATAAGAAATGAAATAAAAAATAAGCTTCTATTTCACACCCATTGGATTGGCAAAAATGTAGAAGTCTGACAATACCAAGTATTGGGAAGGAGGTAAAGAAACGAGCACTGCATACGCAAGTAACAAGAATGCTACCTTGTAGAGCCACTTTGGAGAGCGACTGAGAGTATCCTGTTTAAATTGAAAATATACATTCCCTATGACCCAGAAATTCTCCCATATATCTGGAGTCATGTAAAAAAATGTTCTCTGCAGCATTGTTTGAGATAGCTAAGGATTAGAAAAAACCTAAGTATTCAGGGGTGCCTGGGTGGCTCAGTTGGTTGAGTGTCTGCCTTCGGCTCAGGTCATGATCCCGGGGTCCTGGGATGGAACCTGTGTTGGGCTCCCTGCTCAGTGGGGAGTCTGCTTCTCCCTCGGCCTCTGCCCCTCCCCTCACCCCCCCATGCTTTCTCTCCCTAGCTCTCTCTCTCAAATAAATAAATAAATAAATCTTTAAATTTTTTAACCTAAATATTCATGAACAGAGGAACTGATAGTGATATAATCACAAAATATACAGTGAAAATGAGCTAACTAGAACTGTATCTCCCAACATTGCTATTAGAAAGAGGCTTATTCTATTTTTTTTTAGATTTTATTTATTTATTTATTTATTTATTTATTTATTTATTTATTTATTTATAGCGAGAGTGCGTGAACAGGGGGAGGAGCAGAGGGAGAGCGACAAGCAGACTCCACGCTGAACACAGAGCCCGTCAAGGGGCTTGCCACAGGGCTCAATCCCACGACCCTGAGTCCCAACACCAGCCGAAACCGAGAGTGGGATGCCCAACCAACTGAGTCACCCAGGAGCTGGAGGCTTACTCTATTTTTGATGGTTGACTATTGACAGCACTTAGATCCTTACCCCTCTTCTCTGTCTGTCCCACATCTGGGTAATCTAGATAAGACAGCTAGGGCACACCACACATCCTTTGTACCAGTGGGCAGTTCAGACCTTACAAAGCCCAGCCTGTACAAAATAACTCTTCCCTAGTCTCATCTCCTACCCAACATAAGGGCCCAATCCGTTCCTTTGGCTTCATTCTTTCTTCACTTCTGACTGACCCTGACCCCTTCTCCTTAGGGACTCCTTTTGCCCTTTTTGTGTGAGTAATAAACTTTATTTCATATCCATTGGTGCCTATGTGTCATTCCTCCCAGTGTCTTTCTAAATTCTTGGGAGAGGCACTGTCTAGCATTCAGCCAGGAATATTAGGTACCCAAATAAAATGAAACTGTTCACAAAAACATAATATTGAGTAAAAAAAAAACACAACTACACAAAACACGTTGCAGAAAGTCACAGACAACATGATGTCGTTTATGTAAAGTTAAAAATCATGCAAAACAGTATTATATATTATTTATGGATACATACATGTTTTTTAAAAAGTATAAAAACACATATGGAATGAGAAACATCAAATTCAAGATGGTGATTATCTGAAATGAGAACAGGACTGGGTGAGAGTACACAGGAGTTTTATATGGGTCAGTAATATTTTATTTCTTAACCCTGATAATGCGTACAAAGTGGTTTGCTATATTCTCTACTTATGCTTGAAATATTTTCAAGCTTTTGAAAAAAGATGAAAAGGAGAAATTTAGAAACCTTGCTGGGGTACATTAGTTGAAATATGTACCCATCAAATACTCCTGGTAAAAATGAACATGTCTGCAAGCAAGTTGGTTTTTCTCTGAGAATAGTGCCTTACAATGTACATGCAATAGTCAGTGCTGAATAAAGAGGAGGAAGTGAAGATATAGGAGAGATGGGCCACTTTCCTGCATAATCAATTACCACAAAGTTAGCAGTTTAAAACAGCACCCATTCATTAGCATCCAGTTCTACAGGTCAGAACACAATGAGATCTCACCTCATACCTGTCAGAATGGCTAGACTCAAAAAGACAAGAAATAACAGGTGTTGGCGAGGACATGGAGAAAAAAGAAACCCTTGTGCACTGTTGGTGGGAATGTAAACTGTTGCAGCCACTCTGGAAAACAGTATGGAGGTAATGGAAAAAAGAAGTTAAAAATAGAACTACCTTATGATCCAGCATTTACACTACTGGGTATTTACGCAAAGAATACAAGAACACTAATTCAAAGGGATACATGCACCTCTGTTTACTGCAGCATTATTTACAATGGCCAAGATACAGGAACACCCCAAGTGTCCATCAATAGATGAATGGACAAAGAAGATGTGGTATAGATACATGATGGAATATTACTCAGCCATTATAAAGGATGAGATCTTGCCATTTGCAACAACATGGGTGGATCTAAAGGATATTACACTGAGTAGAATAAGTCGGACAGAGAAAGACAAATACCATATGATTTCACTTATATGTGGCATCTAAAAAATAAAATAAATGAACAAAGAGACAACAAACAAACAAAAAAACCAGACTCTTAAATACAAAGAACAAACTGGTTGTTGCCAGAGGAGAGGTGAGTGGGGGATGGGTGAAATAGATTAAGGGGATTAAGAAGTACAGATTTCCACTTATAAAATAAATAAGTCACAGGGATGAAAGTACAGCATAGGGAATATAGTCAATAATATTGTAATAACATTGTTTGGTGACAAATGGTGACTGCTGCTTAGGGTGAGAGCTGAGTCATATATAGAATTGTTGAATCATTACATTGTACATATGAAACTAATATTGCACTGTATGTTAATTATGCTTCAATAAAATATATATTAAAAAAATAAAAGCCCCCCCAAATTAAACAACACCCATTTCATTAAACACCCATTGAACAACACCCATAGCTCATAGTTCTCTGGGTCAGAAGTCCAGGCACAGCATGGCTGCGTTCTCTGCTCAGGACCTCAAAGGCTAAAATCAAAATATTGGCTAGACTGAGTTCATGTCTGGAGGCTCTGGCGAAGAATTCTCTTCTAAGCTCATTCCGGTTGTAGGACAGAGGTCCCCTTTTCCCTTGCTGGCTACCAGCCAGGGACTACTCTCAGCTCCTAGCTATTCCATGTCACATGGCCCCTTCTATTTTCAAAGCCAGCAACTGGGATTTTCTCCCTTGTTAAATTCCTCTTGTATTTAAAATCTTCTTCTATTACCTCTAGAGCCAGATTTAAAGGATGGATATGATTAGGTCAGGCCCACTCAGACGATCTTTCCATCTTAGGGTCAGCTGATTTGGGACCTTAAATTACATCTGTAGAATTCTTTTCCAGTGACACCTAGATTAGTGCTTTATTGAATAACTGGAAGAGAGTATATGTGTACCAGGAGTCAGGAATTTAGAGAACCAAATTCCACCTACCACAGACTGAAACTAGGGAGAATATAGAATAGAATATCATGGTGGCCATATATGTCCTAGATGTTTAATGTTAAATATGGGCTAGTATATCTGGCTCATGAAGTCCTGAATGCTTAAGACTTAGGGGAAGAAAACAAGGGCCATGGAAATCTCTGTGATCTTGGCAGATTGAAGCTCAGTCAGTAAGAGGTACCACAGGCAGGTGTTACTGACAAAGGTAGCCACAGACAGATCAATGGAAAACTATTTTGCTATTTGAACCAGCTTCCCAATTAATGCGATTGTAAATGATAGGTAAATATAAATCTAATATAAATACAAAGTTAAATAGAACTATAACTGAATATAAGTATAAACAAAGCATTTTCAAAAACCAAAGTATTTATAAAGTTGAAAAGAATGGAGACAGTTTAAATTGTGGGGAACTGTATTTTATTTCCTATACACATATAGACCATGAATGGTCATTCTTCTGTATTTCTGCATAGCAACTATTCCTATGTTAAACACATTGTGAGGGAAATTAGAAAAAGTTGATTGTTTAATTAGTAATAATGACAGCTTGACATTTAACACTCTTTGATATGGTCCATCTTATCTTTTTTTGTTTGTTTTACTACTTTCCCATTTATACCTTATGTACCAACAAAACAGAATTGTTCTTTTTTCCCTATACCTTTGGCCATATGTCTACCTCTGATAATACCTTCAATGCCATCAAATTCTATCAAATTTGATAATACCTGTCAGATTCTACTGCTCCTTTAGGGCCCATCTCAAATGTCACCTCCTTCATGAAGCATTCTTTGATCTATCCCAGCCTCTGGTGAAAATAATCTTTTCCAGAAATTCAGGTTCATGCCACTTCCTACCTTACCCTATGGTTATTTGTGTTCATATTGTAGCTCCATCGACTTGACCGTGTCTTTGTGCAGTAGTAATCTGGACTCTTTCATTTCAGATTACCCATGGGACCTGGCAGAATACCTAGCACGACAAGTATTTAAAAATCGTGGATTTATCTATTGAACGCATATATCTTTTTGTCTTTATCACAGTGCCAAATCAAGGTAAAAGAAATCGATGTAATTCCTGCTTCTAGAGAAGACCTCAGCCACAACAAATAGATCTTCGTTACAATTACATTTCACAAATTATTTCTCAAAATTCCCCAAAGTTTAATTTCACCCTTTCAGCAAACAAACCCTTGGTTAAACAAAGTCTCCACACATGCACAGCCTTGCGTCATACCTGTGTGCTGCCAGGCTTGATCGTGTCAGCCACCAAGTTCCTCTTGGCCGCCTGCCCCAAACCTTGCCTAAAGTCTCTCTTCCCCTGAAGCACTCCAAACAAAGTTTGACCACATCACCAGAGGGAGAGGAAGGTGTTTTCTTAAGAAATCAGTGAGAGGGGCGCCTGGGTGGCTCAGTTGGTTAAGCGACTGCCTTCGGCTCAGGTCATGATCCTGGAGTCCCGGGATCGAGTCCCGCATCGGGCTCCCTGCTTGGCGGGGGGTCTGCTTCTCCCTCTGACCCTCTTCCCTCTCATGCCCTCTGTCTCTCATTCTCTCTCTCAAATAAATAAATAAAATCTTAAAAAAAAAAAAAATCAGTGAGAAAAGAAAAAGTCCACATGAAAATGAAACAGTCTATGTTTCTCTGGTGACAGAAGTGGCTGACATGTCACCCTCCCGTGGCTTTCATGAATTTCATCGTCCTAAGGTTTTATGGAAATATATACTGAATTAAATTAGGACATCATTCATATGTGCTCCTGGAGATATTTTATGAACATGCAACTTTTTTCTTCTAACACCTGAGTTAAATTTTGGCTTACAAGTTAAAACAGTTTGACAGAGCCATGCATTTGGATAGACCATTATGTTGTCATTTAATGGATTACTTCACTGTACTGAGAAGTTAATGAAGAGAGATAATGAAATTATGAAATATGTTCTTAAAATTCATCACTTATTTACTTCGGACTTGAGGCAATATTCACATGGCATACTCTAAATGCAGGCACACGTACATGCCTACATGTCTGTGCACACAGAGGCAAACACACAAGACGTGCACATATGCAAACACATACACGCACTCACACACATATCTATACATATGGACCACATACTTTGTAGTGGGAAGCCAAACAGTTTCACAGAGCAAAAATTATAATTACAATGCAAAAACAAAAAGGTAAGAAGTGTGACTGTGAATTTTGGTGCACAGGGCTTTTGAGTTAGTAATTCATTCCCTAGATCATCAGAATATCCCAAGTTAATATAATACAATAGGTAAAATAGAGGGGGAGAAATTTTGACTAATCCAAAAGAAGGCAGCAAAGGAAGAGCAAAGACAAAAAAGCATATGAAACAAATGAAAACAAATACTGAGATGGTAGACTTTAAATCATATCAGTAATTACATTAAATATGAAAAGACTGAACATTCCAACTACAAGGCAGATATTACTAGATTGAATAAAAAAAGACTCAATAATATTTTTATAAGACACAAACTTTAAATATTAAGACATAGAACAGTTGAAAAGTAAAATGATGAAAACATAAATACCATAAACCATGTAAACACTAACCATAGGAAAGCTTAAAAATTAAGGTTATATTTATAAAAATTATAGCTGCAGATATAATATCAAAGTAGACTCTAAGGCAAAATGTATTACCAGGAACAAAGAGGGGCATTATAATAGTCCTTAATGGGTATGTGCCTGATAGCATGCCTTCAAATAGAAAGTAAAAACTGACAGAAATAAGTAGATAAATCCATAATTAGAATTGGAGATTTTAAAATATTTCTTTCCATAATGGGTGGAAAAGGCAGACAAAAATTATGAACAATATATAAGATATAAACAATCTGACCTAAATGGACATTTGTATAGTATAGGTTATTACAGCCAACAACTATGAAAAAGAAGAAAGTATACATACTATTTAAGTGCACATAGATCATTCACCAAAGTAGATCATATTCTGGGCTATAAAGCAAGTCTTGATAAATTTCAAAGAACCAAAGTCACACAGAGTATGTTCTGTGACCACAATGGTATTAAACTAGAAGTCAGTAACAAAAATTTAGAAATCTCCCAAATGTTTAGAAATTAAGCAACACATTTCTAAATTATCTATTTGCCAAAGAAGAAACCACAAGAGAAATCAAATTCAACTATTTTGATATATATAATAATAATAATACAAATTAGCAAAACTTGTGAGATACAACTAGAACAATGCTTAGTAGGAATTTATACATTTAAACACGTATGTTGGAAAAGAAGAAAGTTTTAAAATCAATGATCTAAGCTTCCACTTCAAAAGGCTAAAAAAGAAAAAAAATAAGCTAAAAAAGAAAATTAAAAAGTATGCAAGATCTATACAGTGACAAGTATCAAATATTGCTCAGAAAAACTAAAGAAGACCTAAATAAACGAAGAGACACATCATCGATGGGATATTAAGATAACAATTCTTCCCAAGTTGATCCATAGATGTAACACAATCCCAATCAAAATCCTAGCAGGGTTAATTTTTGTGTGTGTAGAAATCAGTAATCTGAATCTATGATTTATTTGGCAATGCAAAGGACTTAGACTAGCCAAGACACTCAAAAAAAAAAAAAAAAAAAAAAAAAAGAGGGGCACCTGTGTGGTTCAGTTGGCTAAGTGTCTGACTCTTGGTTTTGGCTCACCTCATGATCTTGCAGTAGTGGGACCGAGCCCTGCATCAGGCTCCGTGCTCAGTGTGGAGTCTGCCTCAGATTCTTTCTCCCTCCCCTCCTGCCCCTCCCTGCTCACATGCACATGCACTCTCTCTTTCTCTCTCTCAAATAAATAAATAAAAATTTTTAAAAGAACCACATTGGAAGACCCACACTAACAGATTTTAAACTTACCCTAAAGCTTTGGTAATTAAGACAGTGTGATATTAGCATAAAGATAGACAAACAGATCAATAGAACTGAAGAGAGTCTGGAAGTAAACCCAGGTATATATGTTCACTTGATTTACTAAAAGGACATTCATACTCTTCAAAGAGAAAGGATGGTGTTATTAATAAGTGATGCTAGAGCACCTGGACATTCATATGAAAAAGAAATAAAACTTGACTCTTATTTCATGCCATACACAAAAATCAATTCTAGGGAGATCAGATGTCAACTTGAAAGCTAAAACTACCTCGAGAAGAGTTTTTAAATAGGACACAAACAGCACAAAACAAAAAAATTTTTTATTGACAAATTGGTCTTCCTCAAAATTTCAACATTTTCTCATCAAAAGATACTTTTTAGGTAGTGAAGAGGGCACTCCAGAGGCTGGAAGAATGTGTTCACAATACATATACCTGACATAAGACTTGTATTCAGAATATATGAAACACTCTTACAATTCAGTAACAATAAAGCAAACAAACCATTTTTTAAAAGGCAAAAGATTTAAGGAGATAATTCACAAAAGAAGATGTATAAATAGGGGCGCCTGGGTGGCTCAGTCATTAAACGTCTGCCTTCGGCTCAGATCATGATCCCAGGGTCCTGGGATCGAGCCCCATATTGGGCTCCTGGCTCAGCGGGGAGCCTGCTTCTCCCTCTCCCTCTGCCTCTCCCCCTGCTCATGCTCTCTCTCTCTGTATCTCTGTGTCTCAAATGAATAAATAAAATCTTTAAAAAAAAAGATGATGTATAAATAGCCAATAAGCATTAGAAAAATATTTAACAACAATATTTATCAGGGAAATGCAGATTAAAAACACAATGAGATCCTTCTATATGCACTCAGTATAGTTCTACAATTAAGAAAACCTACAGTTACTTGTGTTGACAAGATGTGGAGCAATTGAAACTCTCATACACTGATCTCTGGCTGTTTCCATTCAGAGTTAAACAAATGCCTTTTCTATGCCAACTATGTCCATAAAAAGACTTATGCTAGACTATTCAATTGCATATTCATTTATAATAGTCAAAAATCAGGAAACATCCAAATATTCATCACAAGAAGAAAGAACAAACAGGTCACAGTATATTCATACAATGGAATGCTACACAATAATAAAAAAGAAACATATAAAAACATGGATGAAACTGAAAAACATGGTGAGAGCAAAATAGAACAGATACAAAGCAGTGCATACTGTATGATTCCACTTATATGAAATGCTAGGACAGACAAAGCTATTTTCACAGTGAGAGAAGTTAGCATGGTGGCTCCTTCGGGGTTGGTTTTATTGTCTGGGAAGATACCATGGGGACTCTTTTAGGAAGATAGACATGTTCTACATTATGATTGGTGGTAGTTACATGGGTCTGTAAGTATTAAAAGTTTATCAAGTGGTGTTTTTAAAATTTGTGTATTTTACTCTATGTAAACTATAATAAGTAACTTGCATGTTAATTGTATATTAAAATAATCTTTAAGCCATATAAATTTGTAAAATTTTGACAAATTGTTACCTAAAACACAAAAAGAAAAAGAAAAAAATGGGATCTTCAACTTGTAAGAAATACACTCAAGCTGTATTCCCCTCAAAATTGAATTTTGAATGCTGAATGGCTGAATTCTGCTCAAAATTGTGCAGTAAGTTAATGCATTGATGGTAGGCTCAACACCCAGTAACAGTTCAAATTCCTAATTGTATCATAAGTGTCATATTTTAAATAAGTTCTTTGAATCAGAATCCAAATAAAGTATGAATATTGCAATAGTTGTAAATACCTTCTAAGTTGCCATTTAACCAATAGGTTCTCCTCCATATTTTATTTTTTCCTTGCAATTTATTTTTTAAGAAAATGGGTTGTTTGTTCTGTAGAATTTTCTACAGTTTGGATTTTGCCAATTGCATATCTTGCTTTAGTTCCTCCAGCTCCTGTCAACTGATAGTAAAAATTAGAGGTTTAATCACATTCAGGTTCAATGTTTTTAGCGTGACTATCTCGTCTTTGACATTATCTCTTGAGCTTTTCATTTCTGTTATCATAATCTCATTTTGAATAATTCTCTTTGGTTCTTTTTTCAAATATCTTGGTCTTTAAAAAAACCAATCTCTTCATCCTTATGCATATTTCCAATTCTCTCTTTTATTTCTTTATATGTATGAAACGAATTTGTTTAAAAATTTTCTTATAATTCCAGTATCTGCAATCTTTGTAGGGCTAGTTCTCCTGAATCTTGCTCATGTGTCTTGTATCTTGGTGAGCTCACATTCCTCAAAATGTGTCTGAAAGAATTATGTGAGGTCTGCCTTGAAAGTAGTACAATACAAATACAGAACTCCCAACTTCTTGAGCCACAAGCCATGGATCCAGAGGAGTGGTCACAGGAGCAGAGTAAAGCAGGTGGCAATATGACAGATGTCACTACCACACTGTATTCCCGAGCTGATTGTGGTGTCACATGACTCTCAGGAAAGCCCTGGAGACCTCTAACGTCAGCTTCTCTTTGCCTGGGCAGTTTATACTTTCCTGTTCTTTTCCTATTATACCCTAAGGCTTTTATTGAATCTCCTTGAGGTTGAACAAACAAGCAGGGGCCAGAGAATGACTAGCGAGGAGAGATAGCAACATGTGCAAAGTAGTCTTTTAAGATTACCACATTCACTTCAAAATAATCTTGGATGGGGAGAAAATGTGTGGGAGTATAGATGAAAAAAGACAATGGTTGAAGCAGGTGGTGCGGATGTGGGCATTCCTTCTATTCTACTATTTTTGTGTATGTTTGGAGAATTTTGAAATTCTCTAAAATAAAAAGTTTTTGGGAAACCAAAACATCAGTAGATGCGTTTAACAAGAAAGGATACAAAATAAGCTGGAAGATGTATTGGAGAAAAGTTATACAGAATCTAACAGAGAGGGGGAGAAAAGGAAGCTGAGAGACCAGCACCAGTATTGAAAGCTGGAGCATAGGAGCAGTTGATAAAAGTAGAGGGAAGTGCCAAACTGTCTCCCAAAGTGGTACCATTTTGCATTCCCACCAGCAATGACAGAGTTCCTGTTGCTCCACACCCAAATCAGCATTTGGTATTGTCAGTGGTTTGGGTTTTTGCCATTCTAGTAGGTATGTAGTGGTTGTTTTAATTTGTAAATCTCTAATGACTCCTGATGTTAAGCATCTTTTCATATGTTTTGCCATCTGTATGTATTCTTTGGTGAGGTGTCTATCCAAGTTGTTTGCCCATGTTTTAATTGGTTATTTCCTTACTGAATGTGTCCTTTATGGAGCAGAAGTTTAAAATTTTAATGGAATACAACTTGCCAATTTTTTCTTTCATTGATCATACTTTTGGTGTTGTATCTAAAAGTAATCACCAAACCCAAAGTCACCTAAATTTCTTTCCTATTTATCGTACAGAAGTTTTATGGTGCACTTTACATCTGTAATCCATTTGGAGTTAATTTTTGTGAAGCGTATAAGGTCTGGGTCTAGATTTTTTTTTCATGTGGATATCCAGTAGCTCTAGCACCACTTTTTTTTTTTTTCCAGCACCACTTATTGAAAAAATAATCCCTTTCTTCCCTCGATTGTTTGTTCTTTTGTCAAAGATCAGTTGACTATTTTGTGTGGGTCTATTTCTAGACTATCTACTCTGTTCATTCTATTGGTCTATTTGTCTGTTATTTCACCATCTAACTGTGTGAATCACTATAACTTTATACTAAGTTTTGAAGTCAGGTAGTATCATTCCTCTTTGTTCCCTGCCAGTGATGTGTTGGTCATTATGGGTCTTTTCCTTTCCATACACATTTTTGAATTAATTTGTTCATAGCCACCAAAATAATTTTCTGGGATTTTGAGAATGTGCGGAATATATAAATTAAGTTGGGAAGAACTGATATCTTGACAATATTAAGTCTTCTTATCCATGAACGTAGACTATCATGGAGTGCCTGGCTGGCTCAGTTGGTAGGACATGTGACTCTTGATCTTGGGGTTGTAGGTTCGAGCCCCACATTGGGTGTAAAGATTCCTTAAAAATGAAAAAAATCTTTAAAAAGATATCTCTCCATTTACTTGGATATTCTTTGATTACTGCCACCTGCATTTCATAGTTTTTCTCATATAGATCTTATACATATTTTGTTAGATTTATACTTAAGTATTTATTTAAAAAAATTTTTTAGTGTTCATGTAAATGGTGTTTTTTTAAGACTTGAGAGTCCAATAGTTTATCACTGTAGGAAAATAATTGATTTTGGACTATTGATCTTGTGTCCTATACTCTTGCTGTAATTGCTCATTGGTTCCAGCAGTTTTTAGTTTTTTTAATTCATTCTTTGGTATTTTCTACATAGACATTCATGCCACCTGTGAACAAAGACTGCTTGAATTCTTGCTTTCTAATCCATTTATTTTTTTCTTGTCTTGTCTTTTTGCATTTGCTGGAACTTCCAGTATGATGTTGAATAAGAGAGAAAGGTGGGACGGAACATCCTTGTCTTGTCCCTGATTTTAGGGGAAAAAGCACCATTAAGTATGATCTTAGCAATGCATTTTTGGTGTTCTTTATCAAGTTAAGGAATCTCCTCTATATCCCTAGTTTGTTGGGAGTTTTTATTATGAATGGGTGTTGAATTTGTCAAAAGCTTTTTTATAATTTATTAATATGATCACATGACTTCTTTTTTAACTGTTGGTGTGATAGATTACACTAGCTGTTTTTTAAATGTTGAACCAGCCTTGCATACCTGGAATAAATTCCATTTGTTCTTGGTAAAGTATACTGAAGTCTGAAACTTATTTTGAAATGTATTTTAAAAAAAGAGGGATAGAGATAGATTTTATAACAAAATGTTAGAAAAAATTATAAATCTATATAGATAAGGAATACAGAACCAGAGATAAATATAAAAATGAAAGTGATGTGACTTGTGGTATTTGTGTTATTGTGAGTAATTTATTTTTCTCTTTAATTTAGGGCATCTGAATATCGCTAAAAACTTTTTTGAAGCATCAGTGGCAAATCTCCACTGAGTTTTTTTTAAAGATTTATTTATTTTGAGAGAGAGAGAGAGAGAGAGAGAGAGAGCAAGCAGGGGGGGAGGGGCAGAGGGAAAGAATCTCAAGCAGACTGTGCGCTGAGTGGGGAGCCCAACTCAGGGCTGGATCTCATGACCCTGAGATCATGACCTGAGCTGAAATCAAGACTCGGATGCTTAACTGACTGAGTCACCCAGGCACCCCTCTGCTGAGTTTTTAAAAGTTCCTTTTAATTCTGTAGAAATGTGTCTATTTTAAAACTCACTCTCAGTTTTTAGCCTAAAGGTCAAAATTCTACTCAATATAACTTTTTCAAAAAAAAAATATATATATATATAACTTTTTCACCAACAGCAGAGATATTCCTCCTCTTGCACCCTGGTGCTTTTTTCTTTCCTTTTTGACTTAAAAAAAAACCTAATGAGACACATAATTGATTCATTTTTTTTCTAATGTCCTAAACATACTAGGCATCATGGGCAGGAGTGAAGGAGTTAAACCTGTAGTAAAGTATAAAAGGGTCTGCCAGCCACTCACCACACATCTATTCATCACCACTTGGATTTGGGGAATGATTTCTCTGATCTTGGAATTCCATAAACAGAACTACAGTTCTCTGCATTTGGGTTGCTCTTTTGTTGCAACTCTGAAAAACTTTTTTTTGAGAGAAAAGAGGATTAAATTACCCAAAAAGGATATTTTGTGTTTTTTTAATTTTTTAAAAGTTTTTTTATTTAGGTAAGTTTTACACCCAACGTAGAGCTTAAACTCAGGACCCCAAGATCAAGAGTTGCATGCTTTTCCAACTGAGCCAGCAAGGCACCCTCCCAAGAAAGGATGTTTTCAATAAACCGAGTTCAAATTCAAACATCTAAGTCCAGCAATATCAAAAGGAAATGTTTATTGTTGCATTTTTTCAGATGTTTTCAACCTTAGAGAAAAACTTTGACATTTCAAATGAATAAGCTTAATTATCCACAATATTCAAGTTATTGTGCTAGACATATATTGGAAATGTAACAACGAAATAGAGAAGGTCCTTATCTCCCAGTACAGAAATCCCAACATTTCAAACATCGTATGGTAAGAACACCAGCAGGAATGGGAGAGAGGCTCATAGTGCTGACTTTGTGGAGAAGGGGGTGTTTGGGCTTAGATGCAAAGCAGCTTCAGGGGAAGGGCTTTTCAGAAAGGGACATGTATCAGGGTCCTCCAGAGAAACAGAACCAATAGGATGTATATATAGAGAAGGAGATTTACTTTAAGGAATGGGCTTATGGGATTGTG
Source organism: Mirounga angustirostris (assembly GCF_029215605.1). NCBI lineage: Eukaryota > Metazoa > Chordata > Mammalia > Carnivora > Phocidae > Mirounga > Mirounga angustirostris. The sequence continues at coordinate 71,768,274 of NW_026991716.1, forward strand.
GAGGCTTGGCAAATCCAAAATCTTCAGGGTTGGCTGACAGGCTGGAGACCCAGACAAGAACTGCATTTCAAGCCCTAATGTGGTCTGCTAGCAGAATCCCCTTTTCTTCCAGAGACCCACCCACATTATGGAAGGCAATCTGCTTTACTGAAAGTCTATTGACTTAATCTCATCTAAAAAATGCTTTCATAGAAATATCTAGAATGTTTGACCAAATATCTGGGTAGTACAGCCCAATCACGTTGACATATAAAATTAACCATCACAAAAGAATTTTGAGGGGAAGAGGAAAAAGCTGGGGGGGGGGGAACCCTCATGTCAGAGAACTTTGATCTCTCAGAGAAAAATGAGGGATTTGTTGGAAGGAAGACTGGGGGTTGTTGGCAACTAAAAGCACACCCTGGGGACAAGGATGGGATTTGGAGATGTAGAAAATATTAGGAATAGCACTCAGAATAACCTTTATGTTTTAAGAAATGTTGAACTTAAGTCAGGTTTCTCTCTTTTTTTTCTTCAGCATGATCTCTAAAAGAGGAAGAGCTGTGGAATCATACCAACTGAAATTTGAGTCCTAGAGACCCACTCACTAACCCACTATGTGACCTATGTGGGAAAATTAAGTGAATTCACACAGTCTCTGCTGTAAAGAGCAAATAAAATTATTTGTGTAAAAGCATCTGGAAGAGGGAGTGGTTACTTAACTGGGGGTGATCTTGCCCCTCAAAGGACATTTGACAATAACTGGAGACATTTTGGGTTGTCACAACTGGTGGTGGGGGGTGGTGGTGGAAGTGCGTTATTGGCATCTAGTGGGTAGAGGCCAGGGATGATGCTACTAAACCTTATTCAGTGTACAAGCAGCACCCTCACTACCCCAGCAACAAAGAACTACCTAGTCCAAAATATAGTGCCAAGGTTGAGAAATCCTGGTCTAGAACAATGTCCAAGGCATTATAAAAACAGTAAGTGTTGGTTTCTGTCTTTATATTAATCATGGTAAACCAAATGGAATATTTACCCATAAGTGGCCACAATTGAAGGTTTGTTTTTCCAAAATATTTAAAATATTCTGCTGTAAAGAAGACCAAAGTGTAATTTAGAGACAAAAAGGAGACTCCGTTCAGAAATAGAATTCTCTCACAAATAAAATATGAACGAAATCAACAGCTTCAAGAAATACCAAAAGTCCAAACTCCTGGTTATAAAAAGGGCCCTGTTGTTCCTTTTGGAAACCTCTGGGCCAGGACAGACTCATTCTAATATATTGTATGCTACAGAAGCAAATTTTGAGGGAAACTTTCAGTTGACTGGGATTTACATTTATAAACTTGTTTATGTGTTTTTCCTCTATCAATGATATATTTTAGAAATAAAACAGAGAACCCAGAAAATTGAATGGTTAGGTTTTATCCAGCTTTATGTGTAACTTCTTTGCTAAAAAAATCTGAAATTCTTAGGCAACTTCAAAGCCAACACAGTGCAGCTTTACCTGGAATATCTCAGTACCTCTGGTTTCTCCAAGTGTAGACCCTGAACAAATATGCAAAAATAAGGCAATTTCAATTCTTCAAAGTGATTTGACCATAGTTGCATCAAAAGTTCAAGTGATTTCTAGTCTATTTGGATGGGGCTGGGAGGGAGGGCAGCTGTGTAAACCCATTGGTTCGTTCTTGAGCACTTAGTAATGCTGTTGTGCCTAGTCCCACATTTGTTTTTGGTCTTTTTCTTTACATTGTGGCAAAACTCGCAAAAATAAAACTTGCAAAACCTGCAAACACAGGCTTTTGCTCGTTAAATGTGGACAGGAGTTTCAAAAATTACTTTGAATTTAACGTTAAGTGTTAAGCTAGGAAGTCAGATCAACCAGAAATAGGACAAGGAAGAAGTTACGGGTGAGCCCTGATGCTTGCTCACTGACCAGCGGCCAAGAATTCCTTCCTTGGCTTCAAGTCACTGACTAAAGTCTAAAGAAAAGGGGAGGAACAATTACCCCTGGATATGGACAGAAAAGTATCAGTGGAGGTTAGGGAGGACCTCAAGGCCATGGCTGAAATGAGTCATGCTACCCTTGAGAGCGGGGTAGAGAGTGTTTTCTAAGAGCCCTGAAAAGAGTAGCTGTCATCTGAGCAGAGCCTACTAGGGGCCAGGCACTTCTAAATATTCTGTTATTTGATCCTATAAACGGCCTTTCAGGGTTGGGATAATCATTCCCATTTTTCACATAAGACAAGTCAGGCTGAGAGAGAGATTACGTACACTGCCTCAGTTCATCTAGCTGGTAAACAGCCGTGGTGGGCTTTACACCTAATAGAAGAGGAATGTTGAATGACTGGAAACTGTACCTTGATTTGTGCGTGTCTATGATGAAAATAGGTCTGTTGTGGATTTGTAAAAAATTAATAAACTTTGTTTTTAAGCAGTTTTATGTTCATAGAGGGTGGGTTTTTTATACCAATTTTATAAATAATCTATAACAATACAAGAAAATTGAAATCCCTCGGAGTCTCTCAAACTCCGTATAACCATTTTGTGTGTGCATCTTTTGTACACTTATACCTACGTTTGCAATTTGACAAAAATGGAATTATACATGTTCTTTAACAATTCAATGACATTTTATAATATAGATTTTTTTTGCTCTTGTCTTTCTGCCTCCTCCATTTCATTCACATAATCCTACACACACACATACGTGTCTATGGATGTATACATATCTGCATATATATACACATTTCAGTCTTCTGATTGTTGCTTTTATATTAATGGGATCATTGATCTATGTTCCTCAGTGTATTTCACTTACACTTTGAGGAACTCCCTCCAAGGCAGCTGGTTTGGATCTGACGTATTCCTGATGGCATAATGTCCCAGAGTACAGGTACACCATGGTACCATTTTGCTTTGGTGAGCATTCACTTTGTTTTCTCTTTTTCTGTTACTATATAAAAACCAAAGCAATAAATATCCTTGTACATAGCCTTGACCTACTGTGAACTCTAAAATCATCCTTTCCCCTCATTTACTGTCCATGTTCAGTCACCGACTCACTGAATTTTATCCCCAACATATCTCTGGACCCTGTCCTCTCCCCATCTCCAGGGCTCCAGGGTTCCTGCCTAGCTGGAACGTCTGTAATATTTAGCTTGAACTATTTAATACCTCTTTGCTGTTCTTTCTACTTCAAGTTCTCTTTCACTTCATTTCTCTCTCCTAACAACAAATGCTTCTGCTTCAAGGAGTGTTATGCAAACTGACCTTACCTTACCCTGTAAATAACCCAGTTGGCTAAGAGAAATGGTAATGCATTTGACACGACAAATGGAAACCAATACTTAGACTGGATACAGGACAAACAGTAAGGCAAGGAGACAACTGTCAAACTCAAGAGGACGTGTTCCACCTGAATTGTTAGCTCCTACTTAGCTTCAATTATCACCAGGAGGGATTGTGGACCAGACTTGCCTGATCTAATTTTTCACGCACAAAAACTGGACATTAGAATTTTCATGGTAACCTTCCAATTTACTAGCTACACCAAAACATCTGCAATAAGAAACACTGACCCTGAGAATCAAATGGGGCTCGGTCTGTTTGTTATTCCCATCTCCCATTGCCCAGCTCCTCACGCCCCTTCACTCTGACCTCTGGTGGTCACTCCTTGTGTGTTCATCCTCTGGGAGGTAACTTCAGTGTGAAGGCTGTTGGATTTAACTGAGGCTTTGTCCTTGGATCTGGTCAGAGTGTTGGGGCATGAGAACAGAAGGGAAAGCGTAAAAGAGAGTAGAGCTGACATTGGAGGTCCCTGGTCTATTACCTCTCCTAGGAGTCATGTGGAGGCGCGGAAATCAGCTCCTGCTGGCCTCTGGGAGTGAAGTAGTGACCTCGGCCAGATGTCACCCATACAACTCTATTCAGGGGTCACTTCTCTGGATCTACGGAGTTGGAATTCTAGCTCTATTTAATGCACGCCCATCGTATGCCAGGCCACAGTTGAAGACATTCACATACCTTCCTGCATTTATGCCTCAAACCAGGCAAGTTTTATCATGCCAACTTTTTGAATAGGGAACATGGGCTTTGAGAGGTTAAGTGGCTTGCCTCAAATCATATAGCTAATAAGGGGTAGTGTTCAGTTTCAAACCTTAGTTTTCCAACTTCAACTACATTTCCATTGAGAGCATTGTTGTTACAAGCCCAAGATGGATTCAGTGCCATATCCTGGGGCCATGTAGAAGGAGGAGGAACTTTACTCTTCCTGATTGGATACACGATGAAGAGTGTGGTTTGCACAGGACCATTTTGACCCTGATAAAGTTCTTTACTGAAAGCTTGCTCATGTCCATTAGTTATTTATCACTATTTCCTGAATAAAAACACATGTAATAATAGAAGAATGCTACCATGAACATCCAAGCTTGAAGCATAAATGATTGTGCCCTATTAGCCTCAATTTACATTCCTATGAATTCAGCTTTACAAGAGTCTCTATGCTCCAGCAATGTCCTGTGAAATCCTGTTTCTGAGAGACTTTCTGGTTGGGGCCCAATGTTTTCATCCTAGCTATGTTGCCTGGAGTTCATGTCCTCTTCAGGTTTTTTATTCATACTTATTTGTGATGGTTCTAGGTTAAGTCTCAGTGATTTCTGTGGGAAATCCAGTTTCTTCTGATAATCTTTTCTGCTCTCTAAACTACAGATGAGCGTGGCAGAGAATCCTTAATGCCAGTCCCTTCTTGGAGACTTTCCCATTATCTCAGTCTTGTTCATTAAGCATCTAAATTCCAGATTCTGCACTTAGTGCTGGAGATATAAAAGTTTTGCTGCCCATGAGGCTCTCACAATCCAGTTTGGGGGGCAGACATGGGAACAAATAATTCCAAAAAAGTGTGGTAAGTACCCAGATTCCGGGCTAGCACAAAGGAGGAAGAAAACAACACTGCCTATCTGAGAGAGCAGGTCCCATATGGAAGAAGGGTGACACCATGGCTTCAGTGAAGGACCCAATTTTCAGATTTCATTTGGGAACACATCATTGTTTCTCCTCAGGTCACACAGAAGGATGGTGAGAGTCAGTGGTTCTGAGGTGTGTGGAAAGCCAGCAACCACTCCTCACATGAGCGGATTGTGGATAGCTCCTGTCAGAGTACATCTAATCTGAGGACAAATGCCATCTTATCTTTTATTTTGTCTTACCATTACACTTGCTTAATGTACTCAGTCTGTCGTAACCAAAAGTCCCCGGGTTTTCATGCAGATCCATACTCCCTAACGGGTAAAGGGTTTTGATCAAACTTTGGGATTAAAAGTTAACAGAAAAGCTTCCAGTCACAGCACATCATGCCCCCTCTACAAGGTTGAATCATCACTTAGACCTTGACCATAGACCATGAAGCATCTCCTCTTCCTGTCTCTCCATTGCTAAAACTTTCCAAGTACATTTCCATAACAAATAAGATTTAGCTTTGGATAAGGGAGCTGTTCTATTTTGGTCGGAGTCTCTTGGGAAATCAAGTCTAGGGAAAAAAAGCTAAGTGGTGTAGTTTTAATCATGAACAGGAATGACAGGGATCACTACTTCTCCTTGGATCACAATATTCCCAATGCCCTAAAATGTGACGAGATGTATCCAAGCATTTTGGTTCATTTCTTGAGTTTATGCCAAGGCCCCCATTAAGCTAGGGGCCCACAAAGGATGGGTAGTTATGAATTCTGTTGGTGCATTAGTGGAGAGGTTGGGTTGTATTAAAAGTAATTTCATAAAATTGTTGCTCATGATAGTCACAATATTGGAACATCAAGTCTAGGAGTGTTGGGGGGAAAGGCTAGCAACCTCAATGTGTGTGTGTGTGTTTTTAAAAAAACTGATAACATTCCCTACAATGCATTATTTACTAAAATGGTAGGAGTCGGAAAGTATGAAGTGTCCATTTTCATGTAGAAAACTGGTTGTAGAGTAGTGGGAAATTGTAAGATCATCATAACAGGACCAGCACGGGGAACTTAAGGAGTTAGAAGGGGACCATTTGTGATGTAGTTGGATGTGGGTGCTCAATTGTTTTTACAAGGCTACCGGAAAGCTGAGGGATTGTGTGAGGCCAGGAGAAAGAATCTTTGTTAAGCCAGAATCCTGAACCAGAGAAGTGGAAGTTATCAAGCATCAGGGCCAGAGGAGGGAACGCTAGAAATGAAGTAATTAATTGATTTTTAAAAAGTTAAGTTGATGCTAAGACAACCTCAAAGAGATGCAGAAATAAAGTGCAATAGGGCTTGGGGTAGACTGAGAAGTGATGTCACCAAGGTGGCAGAGTAGGAGACCCTAGCCTCTATTTCTCCCACAAAGATCAACTACTAGGCAGCTCTCCATGAATAAAACAGATCTGGAAGAGCTCTGAAAGTCAGTTAAGAAACTTCAGCAACACACTGAAACAAACAGCACAAACAGGGAAGCTTGATTTTGCCTGCATCATCCCATCTCCTAAGCCAGCATTGTTCCACACCAAAAAGAAACTTCCAGGCTAAAAAAGAGATCCCCCTGGGGAGCCTGGGTGGCTCAGCCAGTTGGGTGTCCAACTCTTGGTTTTGGCTCAGGTCATGATCTCATGGCGGGGAGTCGGCTTGGGGACTCTTCTCCCTCTGCCCCTCCCCTTGCTCTCTCTCTCTCTCTCAAATAAATAAACAATTCTTTAAAAAAAGAAAAGAAAAGAAGAGAATTCTTTTCCCCTCGCAGGGAAAGAAAGAACATCCCTCGCAGGGAAAGAAAGAACATCCCAGTGCTGACCCCCACCACTTTGTGCATGGTCAAGGCTAGCTCCTCCAGCTGGGCACTTGCTTATTACTAGCCTGACACCCATCACTGACCTTCACTGATGTACGTGTGCCCAGGGAGAAGACTGCAGGTATGGGAAAGCATGCCAACAGCCAGAATCTCTGCAGCTGCTTATGGGCCCCGGTCAAGCCCTGTTTTCTGTCACAGGCCTGCACCACTGTGTTTACCTGCAGCTAACCCCTCCTGTGCATTTGCATGCCCCAGCCCAACCTCCATCACCAGCCTCCAATGCTGTGTGCCCATGGCAAGACACAGCAGCCACAGTGGTGCATGCCAATAGCTAGGGCCCCTGGAGCTGCCAGTACACCAGTAGGGGGCCTTGGCCCCTGCCACCTGCCGTGGCCCCCACCACTACGTGTGTTTTTGAAACCAGCCCCTGCCACAACACAAGCGCCTGAACTTGTCCCCCACAGCAGAGCGTGTGCATACCACTGGCTCTGGCCACTACCAGTGCTTGCCCTAGTCCTTAGCTGTTGGACCTAGAGGTGCTGCTGAGGACTCCAACAACTCTTGCACTCTCAGTGGACACCGTGCAGTGCTCACCCAGAACCATGCAGTTGTCGATGCTGTGGACCCTGAGGCCACGGCCTGAGGCAATGAACCACATGCTCCCTTGGAACTGGTGCCACCACCCACCTCTATACTTAGCCCTCAGTGGACTTTTCATCACTGACCTTGCAAACCAGAAGAAAATGGGTTCATATTCTAAGCGCTGAAAGAAAGACACACATAACCAAGAATACTTTATTTAGCAAAGTTCTCCTTCAGAAGTGAAAGCCAGATAAAGAGTTTCCAAAGCAAACAAAAGCTCAGGGAGTTCATTACCACTAGACCTGCCTTATAACAAATGCTAAAATGAAAGGATAGTAACTAGAAACATGAAAATAAGCAACACACTGGAAAAGATAAGTATATAGTCAGATCCAGAACATCCTAATACTGTAGTATCAGTGGTGTGTTGACCACTTAATTCCAGAATAAGGGTTGAAGGACACAAGTAATAAAACTTGCTATAGCTATCACACTATGTTATAGATACATAATATAAAAAGATGTAAATGTCACATCAAAAACTTAAAAAGTGTTGGGAGCTGATAAAAGAGTAGAGGGTATGTGGTTGAAGTTAAGTTGTTATCAGCTTAAAAATGACTGTTATGTTTATAAGATGTTTCAGGTAAGTCTCAGAGTAATCACAAATGAAAACCTATAATAGATACATACAAGATAAGAAGAAGGGAATCAAAGTATACCACTACAGAAAATTCATCAGTTCACAAAAGAAGAGGGCAAAAGAGGAATAAAAGAACAAAAAAACTACAGAATCACCAGAAAACAATGAACAAGATAGCAATAGTGAGTCCTTACCTATTAATAATTACTTTAAATGTAAATGGATTAAATTCTCGAATCCAAAGGCATATAATGGCTGAATGCATAAAAGAACAAGACCCAACTATATACTGCCTACAAGAGACTCAGTTCAGCTTCAAAGACACACATAGGCACAAAGTGAAGGGATGGAAAAAAAAAATATTCCATGCAAATGGAAACCAAATAGAGCAGGTAGCTACACTTACATCAGACAAACAGACTTCAAGTCAAAAACTGTAACAAGAAATAAAGAAGGTCATTATGTAATGAGAAAGGGGTCAATGTATCAAAAGGATATAACAATTGTAAATATACAGGCACCCAACATAGGATTACCTAAATATATTAAACAAATACTAACAGATCTGAAAGAAGTAATGGGAAAAAATACAATAATAGCAGGGAACTTCTACCTCACTTTTAACAATTGACAGATCAACTGACATAAAATCAATAAGGAAAAAATGGACTTGAACTACATTTCAGATCAAATGGACCTAACAGCCAAATATAAAACATTCCATTCAACAGCAGCAGAATACACATTCTTAGGTGCACATGGAACATTCTCTAGGATAGCTCATATGCTAGTTACAAAACAAGCTGCAGCAAATTTAAGATTGAAACCATATCAAGTATGTTTTCTGACCACAATGGTATGAAACTAAAAATCAGTAACAGGAGGAAAACTGGAAAATTTACAAATATGTGGAAATTAAACATCACACTTCTGAGCAACAAATGGGTCACAGATGAAATTAAAAGGGAAATAAAAATATATTAAAACAAATGAAAATGGAAACATAACGTACCAAAACCTATGGGATACAGCAAAATCAGTGCTAAGGGGAATGTTAATAGTAATAAATGTCTGCATTAAGAAAAAAGAAAGATCTCAAACAACCTAACTTTACACCTCAAAGAACTATAGAAACAAGAAGTTAAGCCTAAAGTTAATAGAAAAAAAGGAAATAGCAAAGATTAGAGTAGAAATAAATGAAATATAGAATACAAAAACAATAGAAAAGGTCAACAAAATTTAGAGTTGGTTTTCTTAGTTGGTAAATAAAATTCACAAACCTTTAGCTAGACTTATTGAGAGAGCGAGAGAGAGAGAACTCAAAATCAGAAATGAAAAAGTAGATATTACAACTGATACAACAGAAATACAAAAGATCATAAGAGACTATGCCAACAAACTGGACAACCTAGAAGAAATGAATAAATTCCTAGAAAATACAACCTACCAAGTCTGAATCATGAAGAAATAGGAAATCTGAACAAACCAATAACAAGTAAGGAGATTGAAGCAGTAATTAAAATCTTCCCAACAAAAAAAGCCTAGGACCAGATGGCTTCATGGGTGAATTTTACCAAACACATAAAGAAGAATTAATGCCAATTCTTCTCAAACTTTTCAAAAAAATTGAAGAGGGGGAACACTCTCAAATTCATTTTCCAAGGCTAGCATTACCCCATACCAAAACCAGACAAGGATACTACAAGAAAACTACAGGTGAAGATCTCTAATGAATATACATGCAAAACTTCTCAAGAAAATACTAGCAAACTGAATTCAACATCACATTATTATTATTTTTTTTAAAGAAATTTAAATTTATTTATTTTTTATTTATTTTTATTTATTTTTTATTTATTTGTGAGAGAGAGAATGAGAGAGAGCACAAGAGGGAGGAGGGTCAGAGGGAGAAGCAGACTCCCTGCTGAGCAGGGAGCCCGATGTGGGACTCGATCCCGGGACTCCAGGATCATGACCTGAGCCGAAGGCAGTCGCTTAACCAACTGAGCCACCCAGGCGCCCCAACATCACATTATTTTTTAAAAAGATGTTATTCATTCATTTTAGAGAAAGAGGAGGGGGAGGGCTAGAGGGAGAGGGAGAGAGAGAATCCCAAGCAGACTCCTTGCTGAGCACAGAGCCTGATGCGGGGCTTGATCTCACGACCTCAAGATCATGACCTGAGCTGAAATCAAGAGTGGGACACCCATTGAACTGAGCACCCCTCAACATCACATTAAAAGGATTATACATCATGTTCAAGTGGGATTTGTCCTGGGAAGGCAAGGATGGTTCAATATATGCATATCAATAAATGAGTGATATACCACATTAATAGAATAAAAGACAAAAATCGAATGGTCTTTTCAGTAGATGCAGAAAAAGCATTTACCAAAATTCAACATTCTTTCATGAAAAAAACTCTAAAAAAATTGGGTATAGAATGAATATGCCTCAATATAATAAAAGGTCATATATGACCAGCCTACAGCTGACATCATACTCAATGGTAAAAGGTTGAAAACTTTCCCTCTAAGATCAGAAATGAGACAAGGGTGCCTACCCTCACCACACTATTCATCATATTACTGGTCATTTTAGCCTGAGGAATTAGGCAAGAAAAAATTATGAAAGGCACCTGAATCAGAAAGGAAGAAGTAAAATGGTCTCTGTGTACTAATGACATAATTTTGTAAATAGAAAATCCTAAAGACTTCACCAAAAAAACTATTAGACCTAATACAGCAATTTAGTAAAGTTTCAGGATACAAAAATCAATGTACAATAGAGAACAAACTGAAGGCTGATGGAAAAAGGTGGGTAGGGGATGAGCTAAATGGGTGCTGAGGATTCAGGAGGGCACTTGTGATGAGCACTGGGTGTTATATATGTAAGTGACGAATCATTGCATTCTAGTCTTGAAACCAATATTACCTTATATGTTAACTAGAATTTAAATAAAAACTTGAAACAAACAAACAAAACAAAATCAGTGTACACAAATCAGTTGCATTTCTATACACTAACAAAGTATCTGAAAACAAAAACAATTCCATTTATAATAACAAAAACAATAAAACACTTAGGTATAAACTTAACCAATCAAGTTAAAGATCTATACACCAAAAACTATAAAACATTGAGGAAAGAAACTGAAGACAAAAATAAATGGAAAGATATCTTGTGTTCATAGATCAGAAGAGTTAATATTGTTAAAATGTCCATAGTACCTAAAGTCATCTATAGATTCAATGTAGTCCCTATGATGTTTTCAATGCCATTTTTCACAGAAATAGAAAAAGAATCCTAAAATTCTTAAGAAACCACAAAAAAACCAAATAGCCAAAGCAATCTGGAGAAAGAACAAGGCTGGAGATATCACACTTCCTGATTTCAAACTATAGTACAAAGCTATGGGAATCAAAACAGTATGGTACTGGCACAAAAACAGACACATTTATCAATGGAACAGAATTGAGAGCCCAGAAAGAAACCCACACATACAGAGTCAACCAGTATATGACAAGGAAACCAAGAATACTCAAGAAAGGATAGTCTCTTCAACCAGTGGTGTTAGGAAAACTGGATATCCACATGCAAAAGAATGAAGTTAGACCCTTATCTTACAGCACACACAAAAATTAACACAAAATGGGGTAAGGACTTAAAAGTAGGCTTTGAAACCATAAAAATCCTAGAAGAAAACAGAGAGGGGAAAAGCTACTTGACATTGGTCTTTGCAATAGTTTTTCAGATTTGACACCAAAATACAAACAATAAAAGTAAAAATAAGTAAGTGGAACAACATCCAACTAAATGTTTCTGCACAGCAAAGGAAACCATCAATAGAATGAAAAGGCAGCCTATTGAATGGGAGAAAATATTTGCAAGCCATGTATCTGATGAGGGGCTAATATCCAAAATATATAAGAAGCTCATACAATCCAATACCAAAAAACCCCAAATAATCTGATTGAAAAATGGGTAGAGGACTTGAATGGACATTTTTCCAAAGAAGATATACACAATATACATGAAAATGAACTCAATATCACTAATCATCAGAGAAATGCAATCAAAACCACAATGAAATAAATATCTCACACCCATTAGAATGGCTGTTATCAAAAAGATACAAGGCGAGGACGTGGAGAAAACGGAATCCTGGTTCACTGATGGTGGGAATGCAAAATGGTGCAGCCACTCTGGAAAACAGTACGGAAGTCCTCAAAAAACTAAAAATAGAACTACCCTGTGATCCAACAATTCCACTCTGGGTATATATGTGAAGAAGATGAAATCACTATTTCAAAGAGATGATCTGCACACTCATATTCATTGCAGCATTATTCATAGTAGCCAAGACATGAAAGCAACCTAAGTGTCCTTTGACAGGTGAATGGATAAAGAAAAGGTTTTATATATAAATATACTTAAAATAAAAAAAATTATATATGTTTATATATTTAACGGAATATTTTTCAACCATAAAAAAGAAATCCTGCCATTTGAGACAACGTGGATAGACTTGAGAGCTCTGAAATCTAAAAACATTGAATTCACAGAAGCAGAGTAGAATGGAGTAGTTGCCAAAGACTGAGGGCTGGGGAGGAAATGGGGAGATGCTGGTCAAAGGGTATAAACCTTCAGTTATAAGATGGTTACATTTCAGGGATCTAGTGGACAGCACAGTGACTATAGTTAACAATATTGTAATTCTGAAAGTTGCTATGAGAATAAAGCATTAATGTTCTCACCGTAACAACTTAAAAATGACAATGCGGTGAGGTAAAGAATGGGTTAACTAACCTTATTGTGGTAAACATTTTTCAAGGCGTGTGTGTAAAAAATCATCACACTGTTTGCCTTAAACTTACACAGTGTTATATGTCACTTATATCTCAGTAAACCTGGGGGGGAGGTAGGGAAGAGTGCTCAGGGTATAAGGTTCAGGAAGGGGGCCCTGAAAGTATGAGAGCACATGGAGTCAGTTTCACCTGGGGCGATGACTAATTGAAAGGAGTCAGACCTGGGCTCGCACTAAATCCTTCTGGATTTATGCAGTGTTAGAATCTCCTAATGTTTGAGAAGTGCAGACTGTAGGACGCCCCCCCCTCCCCCGCCCCCAACCCAGCTCAACCTTCTGGATCTATTGTTGAAGAAAATGAGGCCCAGGGCACAGGTATTTAGTGTCAGATGGGACTTCCCACTCTGAGTTCTGGGCATTCTCTAGGACTACCCCACACTCAATTTCACCGGCAAACTTTTTCAATGGGATACATACTCCACATCTATTATATGCCAGGTTCTGTGGCAGAAGGTGGGGATTCAAAGATGCCTATGAAGATTATGACCTAATTAGTGAGACAGAGCTTCAGAACTAATTATTTTATACCAGATGAAAAGCATTAATGGATTTTAATTATATGGGTGAGTGCATATACAAAAATGCTAAGTTATATATATATTCTGTTTATATTCTCTATAAATAGAGAATTAAATTCTCTAATTTATACATAAATTATATATATATTCTGATTTCATTTTGTTAAAAAAATACATAGAAACTTGAGAGATGAAATAACCCACTAATGAGCCAAGTGCTATGGAATATGCGAAGACCTTGTGTTATAAGTATTTGTGCACTTCTTTGATCTCCCTACTTTGAGGGCCAGGACCCAGTTTTTGTACTTGGTATAGGTGCATCTTGCCCCAGACCTGCCACCCAGTAGCAGTTCAGTAGATGTTGAATCAGTGAGACTCCCTTCTGCAGGTGGTCCGCACTCCAAAGGAGTATGTCTGCTAAGAGGAGAGTGAGCAAGGACGAGGTTAGCACGCTCGTAAGACAGGGGGGGGCAAGAATCCGAAACTCTTCGAAAACAGAAAAAGCCAACTAGGCTGTGGACGGACGGAAACTGACGCTCTCCCCCTGGCGGCGGCACAGGATGCTCGCAGGGGCCCCGCCGCCCAGCCCCGGCGGGGGCGCCCGCGGGAACTTGAGGTTAGACGCAGCCCTCACACGGGGCACCCGGGCACCCGCACCAGTGGGATCTGCCCTGTGGGGGATACGGCCCAAGAAGCGAGACCCCCGACAGAGACGGCTTGGATGGGGGTGGGAAAACAGCTCTGGTTCTTCCAGATGGCTGGGGTCTAGGCAGAGCCGGGGGTAGTGAGACTCAAAGAACAACTCCCACACACTCCCATCACCCTTCCTCCCCAACTTTCAAGTCTCTTCTTGAGATAGCGTGCAAGGGATGCACACTATCACGGGGACATCTCTTGTGAATCGACCCATGCATTCTTCCTCGTGCTTCATTCTTTCACTCTGGGGACAAAGATACTGGGGTGCGAGGTGGTGGCCCGTCTGCTCCGCACGTCCGAGGAACCCCCCTCCTCCGGCCCACCCGGCGTCCGGGTTCCTTCCCCCTCCCTCCTTCCCTGCCTCTCCTCTAGCCCACCTCCGCCCCTCCTTCGCCTCCCCCACTGCGTCCGCCCGCCCGCGTCATCGCCCCCTTTCCCCTCCCAAGTGCCGGCCCGCGCGCGGCTCGGCGCAGGCCTCCTCCGCAGTCTCCGCCACGAGCCGCTGGTGGTGCGGGCGGGTCCGCGAGGCTCGCGGCAGCCCCCCGGCCGCCCCGGTCCGCGCTCTGACCGCCTCGGGGGCCTTTGATTCGAGCTGGGCAGCGCCGCGAGCGCCGAATAAGCTTCGCAGGTAAGGACGGAGCCCCCCCGCGGACGGGGCAAAACCCAAGATCCTGGCGTTTCCCTGAGAAAGGCAGACCCACCCGAGGAGAGCTTCTTTGAAGGGCTCCAGAGATAGGGATCAAACTTAGCACTTTAAGTCCTCAAAGAAACTACTCTCCTGATAGGCAGCCCTGAGTGCCGGCCTCTGCACAGTTGAATATTAACAGTAACAGTGTTTGCATTGGACTGTAAATGGAATTCTTTCTACTTAAGCGGTACCAGAGGGGACCCTCTGTATTTTTATGATTATTAACAGATGCCATTGAAAAAGGTGTAAAACCATTCTTGGAAAGTCTACTCTGGTTGAAAGCCTCTTTGGCAGGGTTACTATGAAAGCTGGGAATCTCTCTGACTTTCTGTCTGTCTTTCATCATCTTGGCTGCACGGGGCAGCAAAAGGAGCAGTGAAAAACATTTTTAAAATGAGAAGGTGAAATGGAATTGAACCGTCTTGTACTTGCTTTAAAATACAAATAAGGGGGGATAGACAAAGCAAGATTGGCAAAATCTTGGTAATTGTTGAAGCTGGGTGATGGGCATATGGAGTTACATTTTTTCTCTACTTTTTTTTTTTAAAACTTTTCCCTCTACTTTTGTGTAGTCGGGAAATTTTCCATAATTAAACAGTTTTTGAAAAGTTGTAGAAACACTCCCCCCAGCATCATTTGGCCTTTTTACACTGTTACTGATTTGAAAAGAAGCTGCTTGTCCTACCTAGTTATTCCCCCCTTTTTAACCCTTCTCACTTCTAAAATTAATTTTCACTTTATTCCAGTACATTTGTCTCTACAGAGTATTATAAAAGTCCAATAATCCTGGAGCATTGTGCTTAGAATCTAGTTTATACTTTAGAAGAGAGAATGTTAAAGTTCCAGGCAAATAAGACATCTAGGCTTGAAAGCAGTGGCCAAGTATATGGAATTTTATTTTTACTAGGAGATATTAGAGGAGCCCCCTTAGTGCGAGAGGAGGTTGAGCATGGATACTCTGCCCACTTTTCTTGCAGACAACTCAGAAACCTGTACACTGTTGAGACTCTTTTTCATGCTTTTAAATGTGAGATTGTTTAGCTTAGAGCTTGGCACATGGGATGTGCTCGTTATATGTTAAAATAAACAATTGCTAATGTGAGTTAATTTTCCCTATTGAGTCCATTATTTATGTTTCTCTGGCCGGTGCTCCAATGTCCAAGGCCAGCATATTGCATGTGAACAGTAGGATCAGACTCGGAATTCTGGAGGCTGAAACCACCTCAGCTGGCCTTGGGTTAACTTTGCAGATGAGAAATCTGAGATGAGAGGCTGGGAAACAGCATAGCCAAATGAGTGGTATAAAAGTTATTTTCCCCCAGAGCTGCAAATAGGTTAAACCGACCCACGCACGATTAGCCAGCCACATTGTGATCCTAAGATGCTTTAAAGCCTGCAGAGTCGTGAGGCTCATACATTTACATATATTCTTGGCTCTGAAAGGCCAACTTGCCAGAGAAAAACTAAGTCAGGAGCCATATGCCGTGAGTTTCCTATCTCCGTGTATGAGCGAGCCAGCAGAGGGTTCCCCTGGGGCTCCCTTAGTGCCATTCACCCCAAAGTTGATTTACACACAGCATATCCATTACATAAATTGAAATGTCCATGTCCTGGAAAAATAGCTAAAAAACAAAGAGGGTTTTATTTTTTATTGTGATGAGAAACAGAAGTTGTGGGTTACTGTAAAATAATTAACTGTGTCACTTCACCATCTTCCTGCCCTCGAGTACTGCCAAATTTTTAAAGCAGACATTACTTTGTCCCCATTCCTGAAACTCAACTTGAAAATAGTGCTATGGTATGGTATTTTGAATAGAAATTGGCGCACTGTCAATGAACTTTCTTGCCATTTCTTTTCAGCGCTGAGTCAGTGGAGCGCTTCTCCTTTGGTAATGGATTATATAAAGTATTTGATAAACATGTGAAATAGTTGGCAAGTTGAAGATTTTCCTTTGTGTTGAAACGACTTGCAGCACATTTTCGGGGACTATTTAGCAGTGCTGTAGGTCAGAGCGAAGGGTGCTGGTGCTATAATGGTTTTTGGAAAACCCACCTGCCAGAAAATTGTCTGGCTGTAGACAGCATCATCAGCCCTCAGTTCATCAGGATAGGCTCTGTGGCCTGTAGATGGGTTTTCTAAATGTGATAAATTCCATATGTGACAACCATTTAGTATATTATTAGCCAGTTGGACTTTATCCCCCTGCTGAATCCTACATGCTTTTAGAATAAATTCTGTATCATAGCTCAGTGAATGTAAACAATTTCAGTGCAGGACTTTATATTTGCCATCAGTAGCCTAGCGCTGCCATCTAGTGGTGGCAATGCGAACAGCAGGCAAGTTCCTACCCCCGGAACCAGCATTTAAGCTTCTTGAGGATCACTCATGACTAAGTGACGTGTTTTCTCATCTGTGGTTTAGCCTGCGACGTTAGAGCTGAGAGGTATCTTAGAAGTGTTCTACTCCAGCGTGGCAGGTCCGGAGGATTATCACAGAGGTTCTTTTTTTTTTTTTTTTAAAGATTTTATTTATTTATTTGAGAGAGAGAGAGAATGAGAGAGAGCACATGAGAGGGGGGAGGGTCAGAGGGAGAAGCAGACTCCCTGCGGAGCAGGGAGCCCGATGCGGGACTCGATCCCGGGACTCCAGGATCATGACCTGAGCCGAAGGCAGTCGCCTAACCAACTGAACCACCCAGGCGCCCTATCACAGAGGTTCTTAAACAAGGAAAGAAACTTGGAAATGGTGCCTAACATAGTAAGCACTCAGTATGAGTTTGTGGAATAAACAAATTTGTCTACCCTGTTCCAGTTCTTGTCTCTCTCTACCACAGCTACCAAAAAGTTTTAACACGATCTTCTGTTTTTAGTTTGAAAATGAAGGACTGTATAATTTTCCTTAAAATGAAAATTTTCATTTATGTCTAAGTCTCTGAACCAAACTTTTCTTTTCCACTTTATGTCACTCCCTACTATTCTTTCTTTTTAAACATCCAGGGCAGACAGTTGTAAAAACTAGACTCTTATCTTTATCTACTGCTGCTGTAAAAATGATCAAAAACGTAGAGATTTAAAACAACACATTATCTTACAGTTCTGGAGGCCAGAGGTATAAAGAGGGTCCGCGGGATTGCATTCCTTCTGGAAATTCGAGGAGAGAATATGTTCCCTTGCCCTCTGGAGATTCTAGAGCCCACCCACATTGACCCTCCTTCCTATAAGGATCCCGGTGATTACATGGGCCTCACCTGGATAATCCCAGCTAATCTCCTCATGTAACAATTGTTCACGAAATCACAGGTGCAGCCTCCCTCACCCTGTAAGGAACATATTCACAGGTGCTGGGGATTCAGGTATGGCTTTCTTCGGGAGCCATTTTTGGGGGCATACCACAATGAGGTGCACAGCCGTTAGAGATGTATGAGATCCCTTCGAAATACCTACCTATGTTTTGGTTCCGGTTGTTTGATATTAATAGTGATTGTGGTCATTTGTGGGTGTTTGCTGGGCTCTGGGCATTGTGCTTGTATACAGCATATTAGTTTCTCACCAAAATACTCTAAACTATCATTCCTGTTTAGCCAATGATATTAGGAAATAATGTTGGGAGAGGTTATGTAACCTTCCTGAAAATCATACTGCCCTCAAAGCCCACTGCCTCCAGAACCCCTGAAACACCTTCCATCACTAATTACTAGTTACCGTTACTTTCTCGTCACCGTGATCCCATACGCTTTTTAACTTAAATGCTGTCTCCATGCAGGACTCCAGTCAGTCAGTGACGTTAGGTGAGGGCTCAAGTGGACTGGGAATTAGACGTTGTAAAACACCCACGCTGCCCTGCATCCACTCCCAGTTTGTGAGAGTGACTATTAAAGCTTTTCCAAGTGTTCTCCACAACCTAAGCCATGCGATGCTCGCTTCCCACCTGCCTCCTCTCCCTGCTTGCACTCCTCCCCTCCTGCTGCGGCCTTTTGCCCCAACCAGCCCTTGTGTCTGCAGTGATTGAGACTATCTGGCCCAGGCCACAGTGTCCACCCGCTGTGTGTCCATTTTTCCCGGGCAGGTGGAGGCTGAAGGAGGAGGAGGAGTGAAGACGGCCGTGCGTGCTTCCGCACGTAAGGTGTGGATGCAGGCAGTGCTGTTGGGGGGGCAGGGGGCTGGAAACGTGGATGGCCAAATAAAGCAGAGGCATGTTGTCAGAAGTGGCTATGCAGTCGTTTCTGTGTCCTAACAAACACACGAGGTAGAAATTGGTGTTGGCCTTCCAAGGTCATTGATCTGAGCAGTCCCTGACCCACACCACCCCTGGGCGACGTGTGACAGGTTCATGCAAAATCAGCTTCTATGGCAGCACAGTATACACATGAAATTGGACAACTGCCTCACGATACATAACAAGGGACCCGGTGCAAAGACAGGCCTGAGAAGTGCAAGTTTGTCCCCAGGTGAGGGAGAGCAGCTCAGTGCAAATTCCTTTTTTTCCCTCTGGCTTTATTGAAGTATGATTGACAAAATTATGTATATTTAAGGTGTACATCATGTTGTTTATATATATAAATACATACATATTGTATATCTTTAGATACATACATGTAAATATATATATATACATATGTGTGTGTATAGGTATGTATACACGTTGTGAAATGATTACTGCAACTAAGATAATTAACATATCCATCACCTCACATAGTGCAGATTCTTGATGGTAAGTCAGCATTCTTGTTTTCAGATACAGGAAAAATAATTCATTTGAAGTATTTAATATAGTGAGTAATCATTTATTTAGTCTGTCTATCCTATTTAAGCTAAACAATACACTTCTCAGGGTAAAAAAGCCCCCCAAAACAGAAGAGGTACTGAGTCTTAGAATTACATCATGCCATAGTAAAATTCTATATGCTCTAGGTAGACCCACTCAAAAACTTAGGTTTTTATTTCACTATAAACCACTCTCTTGGAGTAATTATTTTGACATGGACTCTGTTTCTTTTTAGGCTGAGGGCCTGATGCAGTTCTAGAATTCCTAATGTAGATCCAGGCTATAAATAAGACACAGGAAATGCAATTCGAGTGTTCTGTGGCTGGGTAATGTTTAATCACACTTAAGCTTAATAGCTCTGAGAAAAATATATGACAAAGCCACAGATATTCACGGGCATGAGTAATCAGGAAAGCATTCATTTGGGAAGTCTCTAAAATGTAGCTGCCCTTGAGCAAAAAACATAACAAAACAAAGAAAAAGGGAGTTTGAGAGTGGGTGTCTGAGACTATCCTGAAATAAAAATATTTGGCTGTTTAGTTTTAGGACGCTAAGTGCTATAGCTTTGGCTTAAGTAATAAACTATTTTAAAGTGATTAATTCACCCATTAAAGTAGAATAATAATTATAAAAGAACCTATTATTGACTGCTTACTGTGCTCTGGGCTCAGAGACAATTCTCTGGATATACCATCTTACTTAATCCCCGTGCTTATGTTCTGAGGTAGAGGTTACTCTTCTCCCTGCTCTGCAGATGAGGACGCTGACACCGAACTTAACGAATCGCCCAAATTCATGTGCCCGATAAGTGGTAAGGATGAGACTGAGCCCAAATATGCCTACTGCCTGGTCAAAACCACTGCACTGATACAGATGCTCCAATGTTCTAAATACTAGCAGCAGTCACACCTCTAAAGAAAGCAGAAGCGAACAAACAAACGGTAACAGTAAGTTATCTCTTGTAGTTTCGTGTGGTCATTTCTACTAGTATAGACCAAGTGCGAAGGTGAGATAATGGCTAGTGGCTACTCCGTTGGTAAGAATTCATCTACAAATCCTGATTCTTGCTTCTTCCCTAGTTCCCTTCCACTCCATTTGTCTCCACGAGCCAACCCATCATCAACTGTGTGTGCGCTGACTCATGGTGGAGACCGATGACTGCAGCCTCACTTTTGTTAACCAAAAGTGGAATATGAAGCCCCAAATCCGAGGCATCTGGAGAGTGACAGCGAAGGTCACAATTATGATGGGAAACAGGAAAAAGGAGGAGGATGAGGGAAGACATGGGACATTAAAGCTTTCAGAATGTCATGGCTGCCCCGCCAGTTGGGCCTGTGTCTCTTTTTGGATCAACGAGCTGGTGCTTTTTTGGATGATGGGCACATGTAGCTGTGTCCACTGAGCCGTGGATTGCTCTGTCAGTAAGAGCTATCATTTACCTTACACTGACAGCTCCCCACAAGGCAAACTTAGATTTTCCAGAAGCAAGTGTCCTTAAACATTTGTCCAATTTTAAATTACAGGCCAAATTAGACAGGCTAACTAAATTCATGTCCTCTTATTACTGTGATTCTGAGGTCACATGATAAGGCCCTGCCCTTCCCATGCCTGAGGCTAGACGCGGGCATGGCTTTTATTCCTGTGGCGCACTGCTGTGGGACTCCCTCCGGGGGCGCCAGACGGGCCTGGCAAACGCATGCTCGTGCAGAATTTGTAGCCATCAGATGCTGGAAGCATTACATACAAGCCCACTGAATTTTTTTAATTGAGGCATGGTGGGCATACAATGTTACATTAGTTTCAGGCGTATAACAGTGATGTGATGATTCTGCAGGTTATGCTGTGCTCACCACAGGGGAGGCACCGCGGGTCCCCAGACGACGCTATTACAATACCATTGGCCATATTCCCTCAGCCGCACCTTTGATTCCCACAACTCATCCCATAACTGGAAGCCTTTGGGTCCCACCCCCCTTCACCCATTTGGCTCATTCTCCACACCTCCCCCCTCCCCCCCAGCCTACTGAATTTGAATCTTCTCAGATGTATTAACTTAGTTATGTAAAAGTATGTTTTTTCTTTATTAACGGCTGAACCGTTTAACATTAGCAGTTGCTAACACAGTAAAAAAGCAAAGTTTAGAATAAATTTGTTTTGTACCCAAAGAAGCAGCAGAGGTCATTTGGAACTTGGTTGAGCAATCATCCCTGGATAAACTGCCTTCTGGGGTGTGGCTCAGGATGCTGCCCCAGGGCCCTTACTGCTGCCGTTGTTCTCAGACTGTACTGAGTATCTGAATCACCTGGAGGGCTGGTTAGAACATGGGTAGCTGGGAATCCCAGCTCCCATCCCCCCCGCTTCCCCCATTATGGAGAGTTTTGGAAAGTAGCTCTGGGTTGGGCCCTGAGATTTAGCATTTTTAACAAGATCCCAGGTGATGCTGACCCTGCTGATCTGGGACAGCAATCTGGGCATCCCTTAATAAACAGGGTTTATTTTGCCATACACAGGTTAGGAATTTTATTAACATACTAATGACATTCTTTTCAGTTGTTCATGTTTCATTTAAGTCCAAAGGCAGGAAAAAACCCCAATGTCCCAGCTCAAAGCAGGCAGGAGGAGTTCCCCCTTCCTCACAGGAGGGTCCATCTTTTCATTCTATGCAGGCCTTCCACTGATTGGACAAGGCCCACCCATATTTAGGAGGAAGTCGGCTTTACGCAATCTACCAATTCAAGTGCTACTCTCTTCTGGAAACACCCTCAGAGATGCACCCAGAATAATGTTTGGCCAAATAACTGGGTACTCCGCAGCCTAGTCAAGTTGACACAAAAAATTAACCATGACATGGGGCTTTCTTCAAAGTGTACCTAGAGAATTATGGCACAGGGTGCATGTTTTATTTGGTAAAGAGTAGGTGAACTTCTGTATTTGAGATTCATTTCCAGTTCAGGGGTTTGTGTAGCAACAGATCATCTTGTCAGTTACCATTTAATACTTGCATTCTGCCTTTCTAATCCCTAACTAGCTTTAGTTGTAAGGCTAAATTAAATAGCAGTGAAAAAAAAAAAAAAACCTAACCGGAGAAACAATATCACAGTACCATGATTTAGATGTCCTCTGTTTTGCCTAGGAATGCCTTTCACACATTGATTACTCCATGGATCATTAATATCAAGTGTCAAAATGTACAGAGTGATTCTTTGCATTTCTCAACATGGATATTTAGCTGACTTTCAGTCTTTGGTGTATTTTTTTTAAGATTTATTTATTCATTTGAGAGAGAGAGAAAGAGCATCTGAGTGTGTGTGAGTGGGGGGAGGGGCAGAGGAAGAGGGAGAGGGAGAGAAACACACTCTCCACTGAGCGGTGAGCCCATTGCCGAGCTCTATCCTAGGCACCCTGAGATCGCAACCCTAGCCAAAATGAAGAGCTGGTTGCCCAACTCTGACTGAACCATCCAGGGGCCCTTCTTTGGTGTATTCTTCTTCTTCTCCTTCTCTTTCTTCTTCTCTCATTCTCCTCCTTCTCCTTCTTCTTTCTCCTTCTTCCCCTTCTTCTTCTTCTTTTTCTTCTTCTTCTTCTCCTTCTTCTTCTTCTTCTGGATTTTATTTATTTATTTGAGAGAGAGAGCACGAGCAGGGGAGAGGGGGTAGAGGGAGAGGGAGAAGCAGACTCCTCGGCTCCATCTCAGAACCCTGAAATCATGACCTGAACCAAAGACAGATGCTTAACCAACTGAGCCACCCAGGTACCCTCTTTGGTGTATTCTTATGTTAGTTCACAATGGACAGCTGTTGTCATAAAGGACTAAATAAAAAAATCAATTTTTTAAGCATTTTGTTGTCCACACACAAAAAAATTTCTTGATTGAAATTTTGCTAAGAATCAAGTGGATAACATCAAAAACACACACACATATATATATATTTTAAAGATTTTATTTATTTATTTGACAGAGAAAGACACAGCGAGAGAGGGAACACAAATGGGGAGTGGGAGAGGAAGAAGCAGACTCCCCGCCGAGCAGGGAGCCCGATGTGGGACTCGATCCTGGATCATGACCTGAGCCGAAGGCAGTCGCCCAACCAACTGAGCCACCCAGGCGCCCACACACATATATTTTTAAAAATAATCTATTTTGCTCTGTTCTTAGGCTAAGTGGCAGCAAATAACTCTGATTTTAGCTCTTTTTTTTTGGACAAAGACATAATTTTTCATCTTGGGAACTACCCGCTAAAACATGATTTCAAGGCCTCAATAGAGTTACTGAGTTGTTAGCCTTTTTCACTCCAATTCAATTAAATGAAATTGATGAAAGAGTCATTGTGAAAATTTCATTGGAGATAACAAAAGAAAATACTAACTGGCTCAACAACATCATTACCAATATAATTACAGCTTTGTATAAAGTGACATTTGCCATGATGATGATTAGAAAATATTGTGACATGAGTGTGGATTTTTTTCTTTATTGATTTTTTGATGTTATCCATCACTCTGTACAGAAGAATGCCCTGTCTCCAAAGTAAAACAAATTACAAGCTATTTAGCAAACAAGACAGTCTAATATTAACCAGAATCACCACTGCTCTGCATGCAAGTATGAGTAGATAAAAAATGGAAATTGCAAAACTTCTGTGTAATTTTGCTGATGCAAATCATGGTAAAGATTATTCTGAATTCACTTAATATGTTCAAATACGTTATGATACAAATTAACGTCATGTTTCAGTGAATATATCATGTTTAAACAATAAAGTGGTTCATGTAGTAAATGTTTTTGTTGTATCAAAAGAATGTCATTAGTGTTGTTAACAAACTTACCTACTTGTATATGGGCCAAATGAACTCTGTTGTGTCAAGAGATGCCCATATTCGGGCGCCCTGGGTGGCTCCGTTAAGTGTCTGCTCAGGTCATGATCTCAGGGTCCTGGGATCGAGCCCCACATCGGGCTCCCTGCTTGGTGGGGAGTCTGCTTCTCCCTCTGCCCCTCACCCTGCTAGTGCTCTCTCTCTCACTCTCTCTGTCTCTCTCAAGTAAATAAATAAAATCTTAAAAAAAAAAAAAAAGAGAGAGCTGCCCATATTCAGCTCTGCCTCGGAGACAACTTTTGCTTTTCATGACAGTGCACAGGATCTTACACTGGGTTGTGGGCCCTTCCTAACATTTCTCATTAGCCTTTTTTCCATGCCAACCACCACCCCCCCAACCCAAACCAAAAACCAGCCTTCTCAGAAAACACTGCGAGTAAAGGCATTGTAGGAATAATCTAACCTTGAATTGTCTCAGCTTTCTATAAAATGAATAGCATATGCTAAGCCTTAATATTTTAACTATTAGTTTAAGAGACTTAGAGCATGGGGCGCCTGGGTGGCTCAGTCGTTAAGCATCTGCCTTCGGCTCAGGTCATGATCCCAGGGTCCTGGGATCGAGCCCCGCGTCGGGCTCCCTGCTCAGTGGGAAGCCTGCTTCTCCCTCTCTCACTCCCCCTACTTGTATTCCCTCTCTCACTGTGTATCTCTCTGTCAAATAAATAAATAAAATCTTTAAAAAAAAGAGAGACTTGGAGCAGAGCTCACAAACAGTAGTGACCTGGAAGTTCAAAACTCCTGCTCCAAAAAACACTAGCACTGTCCCCACCCACACAGGGCAAAAACTGGCAAACATCAATTCTATGAAATAGCTTTACATACCAGTGAGCCTAGAGAAGCAGGAAAAGAGGGCAAGAAGATGTAAACAGTACAAGGGGTATTACATAATTTATCAAACACTGGCAACTGAAAACATATTTAACAAAAACACCGCTCTTAGATGAGGAGACTTATGATGAAAGGGACTATATTTAATCGTGATCATGTTCTCCCAAGTGGCAAGTTCAGAACCACAGCCTTAAATTCTTACAACTAATTTGAATCTACAGTAAAGTTCTACAGTGAGGCATTTTGTATGTTGCTTTGCTTAGATGGTAGTTCCAAGCACAACTTGGTTTTAAGAAAAGTGCATGGTACATCACACCATCGGTCAGCTTGGTCTGCAAACCATGGTTTAAGGAAACTCACTGTATTATAATGAACATTTTCTGAGCTCTGTGCTAGGCATTTATGCTCCAGAGATGAGGAATTTATGATCCCTGCTCTTGAAGAGCTAAGTGCAGGGGAAAATGCCGGACATCTGCTGCTATCTTTATTTCTAAATCACCTAGAAATAAGGTTGTAGGAGACCTAGGAAGGGAGAGTGGCTCAGGCAATAGGGGACCCCAGTTCACCACCCCATCTAACCCTCCCATGCATTGGGTTGTCTGGGGAGATAGAGGCGGAGATGGCAGGTGGGGGTGGGGGATAGTGGGTTAGGGCTGGTGGAAGGAAGATTGGGTGAAATACAATTTACTAATTTTGGAAGTCTGTGTGAGCCTACTTAGCAAGGTGTTTCTCTAATCTTGGTAAAATCTAATAAGGACTCCTATTTGTGGTGATGGTACATTAAGGACTCAAGGCCTAAATGAAATGATAAGTAACGTAGTTAAAAAGAGAACATTATAAAGCTTCTCTTTCTTTTTATATTTTTAAGGACAGAAGAGAAGAACAAAATGGCAAATATGTTATTTTGTTGGATATTTTTCACCCTCGGGTGGACCCTCATTGATGGATCCGAAATGGAACAGGATTTTGTGTGGCACTTAAGAAAAATCCCCCGGGTTGTCAGTGAAAGGACTTTCCATCTTACCAGCCCCACCTTTGAGGCAGATGCTAAGATGGTGCTCAATAGAGTGTGTGGCATTGAATGCCAGAAAGAACTCCCACCTCCCAGCCTTTCTGATCTGGAAGATTCTCTTTCCTACGAGACTGTCTTTGAGAATGGCACCCGAACCTTGACCAGAGTGAAAGTCCAAGATGTGGTCCTTGAGCCCACTCAAAATGTCAGCATGAAAGGGGCATCCGTTAGGAGGAAGAGACAGGTGTATGGCACAGACAGCAGGTTCAGCATCTTGGACAAAAAGTTCTTAACCAACTTCCCTTTCAACACAGCCGTGAAGCTCTCCACAGGCTGCAGTGGTATTCTCATTTCCCCCAGCCATGTTCTAACAGCTGCCCACTGTGTGCATGATGGGAAGGACTACATCAAAGGGAGTAAAAAGCTAAGGGTAGGGTTGTTGAAGATTAGAAATAAGGGCAGTGGCAAGAAACGGAGGGGTTCTAAGAGGAGCAGGAGAGAAGCCAATGGTGGCGACCAGCGAGAGGATACCACAGACAATCTGGAGAGAGCCAAGGCTGGAAGAAGAAGAAAGGAATCTGGTCGGGGTCGTAGAGTCCCTGAGGGGAGGCCCTCCTTCCAGTGGACCCGGGTCAAGAATACGCACATTCCCAAAGGCTGGGCCAGAGGAGGGAAGGGGGATGCTGCCTTGGACTATGACTATGCTCTTCTGGAGTTGAAGCGCGCTCACAAAAAGAAATACATGGAACTGGGAATCAGTCCAACCATCAAGAAGCTGCCTGGGGGAATGATCCACTTCTCAGGATTTGATCATGATAGGGCCGATCAGTTAGTCTACAGGTTTTGTAGCGTGTCCGACGAATCCAGTGATCTCCTCTATCAATACTGCGACGCCGAGTCAGGCTCCACTGGTTCCGGGGTCTATCTGCGTCTAAAAGAGCCAGACAAGAAGAATTGGAAGCGCAAAATCATTGCGGTCTATTCAGGCCACCAGTGGGTGGATGTCCACGGTGTGCAGAAGGACTACAACGTGGCGGTGCGCATCACTCCCCTCAAGTATGCCCAGATCTGCCTCTGGATTCATGGAAATAATGCCAACTGTACTTACGGCTAACAAAAACCTGCAGTGAGTCAATGGATTATTTAAATTGCAGAGCACTCCAGTTATGATTATTGTAGCAAGATCACTTCCTAGGTTATGCCTGGACTCGAACCCTATCAACAACATTTTTATAAATTTATCGTTTCAAAATTAGGAGATTTTTATCTGTTTAAAAAATACCTAGGTATAAATAACTGAAACTAGATGGGCACCTCAATGTCAAGTATATATTCTTCTTTACAGGGTGATAAGTATCATTTATGGGAAGTCTTTTGTTTCTTTCTGCCTTCTTAAGATTAGACACTTTAAAACTTCAGACTGGTACTATAAATAATATGTGATTTCTTAATGGACTTATTCTCAGGGTCCTACTCTATCAAGAATCTAATAGGGTGCTGGTTGCATATTAAAGGGGAAACTGCATATACAGATAGAGACAGTGACATGATTAGCATCAGGGTAGAGACAATAATTTACAACGGCTTGTATTACTTGGAGATGGACCCATTCAGCTCATGCCCTCCATGTTTATATAGTGTTTTCTGTTGGGTCTGAGAAACTTTGGTTTAGTTGTTGTTGGTGGTGTTTTTAAGAATTGCAAGATACAGCAAATTTTATAAACAAAGCTAGCAACTATTTTACTGCTTTAAAAAATGTCAACTGAAGTGTGTATTATTTAAAAATGGGAGAAATACTTTGTTCTATGAAATGAATCTAGTTTAAAAATAGGGAAGCTGAGATTATTTTAAGATCTCAAGTTTTTATTTAATGTTCAGAACGTGGACTTTTCATGAAGGCAGAAGGAAGACAGTTCACAAGTTATAAATGGTCATGTTTTGAAAGCCTCTTCATTTAATGCTAGTCTTCTATGTATGAGGTGTTAAGAGTTTTAGGACCAAGAATTTTAGTCTTTCTCAAGAGAGAGCCTTTTTCCCCTTGATAGATTTCAGCTTTCTTAATAGGGCCACACACATATTATTTTGGCGATTTCTCTGACTAGCAGTTTTAGATAAATCCCTTAAAATGAATAGAATTTACACATACAATTTTTAAAAGAAGGTTCTGATTCTCTTCATCACGGGCCAAGGCCGCACACTGGCTCAGGTCGTCATGGCGGCCCCAGCAGACAGAACCGGTGGCTGTCTTCAGGCAAAACACAGTCGTTACTCACATATTTCTTGAATGGACAGATATTTGCTGAATGGTAGTAAAAGTGAGTTTGTTCAGGCCATTATGTCTAAAGGGTTTTAGTGATTTGCAGTTGAATGCACCATAAAATTCAGGAATTGCAAGCCTAATTTCTGGTCTGCTATTTTTGGCAGTTTCTAGGGCACACATTCTTTTCTCTCATGACTCACCTAAGTCACTGATTCTGCCAGAGTTCAAATTTATTTTACTTGTTTTTTTTTTTTTTGAAAGAATGGGGACTTACACCCTTGATTAGTATGCAAAAGAACATTTGATTAGGTTATAATAAAAAGTGATTTTGTATATCTTGTCCAAAATAGCTGGAATTCAATACAAGTATACATTCTTTTGTAGTGTGAATCTGTTTAAAAATCATTCAATAAAAATTAAAAAAATAAATCAATCATAACTCTTACTATATCCACATATATGTTTTATATACAGGGTTTCAGTGAATATTAACTGTGTAGTTTACTAAAAAAATGATTTTATTTAAGTCTAACTGCATTTCACTAAGCAGTATTTTATCATTGGTGCTAGTGGGATAGGGCTATTGACTCTAAAGTTTTGATCAGATTTTTTTGGGGGAAACATCTATATGATCACTGCAACTGAAAGTGCTTTGACATGAATTTTGCACGCTTACATGCTTGCAAATGCACACAATCTTCATCTTAGATTCTTAGAAAATAATTCCTGGGATTTCTGTAAATTCAGAATAACTTAGGGTATTTGATGTCAGTAGTTTGGAGCTGAAGCTTAAATTCTGAATACATATGATTTCCTTAAAATCATTGTACTTTCCAAAAATACAAAATTTAGCCTATTGTATTTGCAGGGGTTTATTTTATTCTGTCATTCTCTTTTCTTTACCAAGTGAATCATGAATCTTATATGACCTATTTTGGACCACTAAAGTATACTGTATTACTCAGAAAGTTTTATCTCACAATCTTTTCCTGTTACACTTAATCAGATTTGAAATAGAAATTGATTTCATATAGCTGAAGAAATACACTCTTGATGTCTTTTGCGTGCAAAGGTCTATAGTGAGTTTCTGCCTGAAGAAACTTATCAGTGATTTGAATTCAAATAACTACAGTATTTACAAACCAACTGAAATTTAAAATTGTGTGATTTTTTTCTTTACCCAAATAATGTGTTTCATTTTTTTTTTCTTGCTCAAATGGATAAGTGTGTGGGTAGAAGAGACATTTTTTTTTCTTTTTTGATGTGCTTACTTAAATCCCAAATGTTCTTTTTGAAAAAAGATTTAAATGCATATGTGAGCAAGATCAGAGTTCCAGACAAATTATTAGCCTTTTTATTTGTAGATGAAAAAATACTTTGAAATTCTTTTTTCATAGAAAGAATCTCAGGATTAGAAGAGACCATAAAGATCATTTAGCTTAACTCCAAAATTTAGATTTTAACTTCCTTCCATCACATCCCATTCACATGGTCTTCCAGTAAAAAAACTTCACCCATTAAATATTGGTTAGTTATTAAAATTAATTCAGGAATATAACTTACTATTTTAGTTTAAATTATTAGATCAGTTTGTTACATTCTGCAAAAATTACATTGTTTATCTTGCATTTTATCCCAAACTCCACATTTCAATTACTCATAATTCTTTGCCCTTCTGCTAGCAAATTGGGTGTTTACTCTTATCAAAAATGAACTGTGTTGATCCTTAATTAAGAATATTGGGGTAAGGCAATTGAACCAAGCACTGAGCATTACAAAGATGTGGATCTCTAGCCGGAAATAGGATCATATATTCTTTTATATGGTGTCACTATAACAAATACATTTTCGCTACTGATTTTAAAGATAACCTGCCAAGGCTTAAAAAATAGTTTTATGTTTAGTAAACATCTCCAATTAATTAATGGAAGAATATTTCTAATAAATTGATTTTTTC
This sequence comes from Mirounga angustirostris, assembly GCF_029215605.1. NCBI lineage: Eukaryota > Metazoa > Chordata > Mammalia > Carnivora > Phocidae > Mirounga > Mirounga angustirostris. The sequence continues at coordinate 71,798,736 of NW_026991716.1, forward strand.
CCCCCAGCTAGAATTGCTCTTTCTTTAATGCCCTAATCATAAGGCTCCAAGATACTTAGGAGATTTGGTCTAATTGATCATGAAATCATGTTCTCATCAGATGAGGTCAGTGTATAGGTGGATTCATGACTCTTTATTGATTCACCATTTAACTGAGGGGGAAAAAATGTCTTAGATGGCTTTCTTTTCTACTTACAAATAAGCCTAGGGAGGGAAATTCCTTGTCTACTTCTTTCTGGGGTTGATAACTGGCAATTTGATTCAGTTAGTTCAACTGTCGAGAGCACGGTGGCCAACTTAGCTTGTAATCCAAATCTAGGCTAGTTTGCTTTACCTCCAGGTAAGGTGTTGTCTTAGTTAGTTTGGGCTGCCAGAAGAAAATACCATGGACTGGGGGGCTTAACCACCGGAATTTTGCTAGGTACCACCTTGCTGTAGACTCACGTGACCTCTTCTTTGTGAACATTCAGAGAGAATGCAAACGAGCTCTTTGGTGTCTCTTCTTATAAGGGATAATCCCGTTATAAGGGCCCCACCTTCATGACCTCATCTAACCCCACATACCTTGCTAAGACCCCATTTCCAAATAGCATTACACTGGGTGTATGCATTGGGGGGTGGCACAGTCAGTCCACAACAGGTGCCCATTCAAAAGCCAGAAGTTGTACCTTGTCCCGGGCCCAGGAAACCTCACAAACACAGCAGCCAACAGAGGAGCAAGGCGAAGGCTGTGAATGGCAGCTTAGGGCAACCAAACTCTTTCTCACCACTTTCATCATCGTTACTTCGAGTGCTTGTACCTGGCACAGAGGAGGTGGCCAATACATGCTAAAAAATATCACCAAGTAAACCTTGAGGGTTCCTCTTTCAGGGCATTACTAATTCTGTGCTACATGACAAGGCTCCGAAATGCTAGAGGTATTGTCTTAATTGTATATTGCACTAAAGCTACAGCTACATATTTAAATAATGGTAATATTTGCAATGAATTTTATCATGGGAATACTGAAGCAAGGTACTTAAGGAATCAGATGTTTGCAATATTCCCTCCTGACTCATGTGTGTGTTTCTGATAAAAGGGCCTACAAACTGATGGAGCCAGGCATCCGTAGTACCCCTCATCCTCTCCATCTGCCATGTAAACATTTAATCAGATCATCTCTGCCTCAAAATTTGCCCCTAAAATCTTTTTGCTTTAGTCACATTTAAAATTTTCCAATAACATCTTAAAATCCACTTACTTTCTTTTTTTTTTTTTTTTTTTTAAGATTTTATTTATTTATTCATGAGAGACAGAGAGAGAGAGGCAGAGGGAGAAGCAGGCTCCCAAGGAGCAGGGAGCCCGATGCGGGACTCGATCCCGGGACTCCAGGATCATAACCTGAGCCGAAGGCAGACGCTTAACCATCTGAGCCACCCAGGTGCCCAAAATCCACTTACTTTCATCAAGCACTGGGGACAAGTAGGCTACTTAGCACATCTACTTCAGTCTACACGGCAGTCCACGTGATCATATGATCCATGATTGCATTCCAGTGTGGTGTTATCAAACTAAGCCTGTCACATTCCCATCTGTGTTTGTAAACATTTTACTAATACAGAAACTCGCATTTATGTCATTGAAATCCTGTATGTATCGATTTGTAAGCTGAAAAAGTGTGTACACTTTCACCCATTGGGCACAGATAAAGGGAATACGTCAGAAACTGCTCCCACGACTGAATACAGAGTTTGGAAGCTTCCTCCAGGCTCTTGCTCAGCCTGATGACCACGCATTTCCTTATTCTTCTGTATATTTTACTTTTAATTTCATCAGCAATTTGTAATATGCCATTAAGATCTGCTACCTAGAATTTCCTTTGTGGGCAATTTCAAGTGTCCAAAATACAACAAAAAATATGAGGCCCCAAATGAGTGACACGAAATTACTTTTGCTGTAGAAATAATCTTAACAAATTAGGTGATCTAATTTCTCAAATTACAGTTAGAAGGTCGCTTGCTGCCAAGGCAAGTCTACAATAATCCCAAGAAGTGATAGCCTGACAGAAAAGGAGGATGCAGGCAAACCACTAAAGGACTTTTTAAAAAAAGGTATAAAGACTACAAAATCGTTTTGGTGCTGTTAGTTATGTGAACCACACTGGCCCCTGGAGGCATACCAATATATGTCATATTTATAATGATTACATGATCAATATTAAATTTAGTTATGTTCAGTATGAGTTTTGGAAGGCATTACATCATAGAAAAATTTTTATCCAAAAAGCTTAACTTTTTTTTTTCCTAGAGAGAACGAATGTGTGTGTGTGTGTGTGTGCGCGCATGCACGTGTGCACGTAAGTGGGGGGGCGGGGGGTGTGGGAGGGGTGGAGGGAGAGGGAGAGAGGGAATCTTAAGCAGGCTCTATGCCCAGCATCAGGCGTGTGGTGGGGGCTCCATCTCACGACCCTGACATCATGACCTGGGCCGAATCAAGACTCGAATGCTTAACCGACTGAGCCACTCAGATGCCCCATTAACACTTCCAAAAAATTTTAAGAGAAACATCAGCGGACTACATAATTGACTTGTTTTATACTCAAACGAAATTCTAATCTCAAAAGTCAAGAAAAATATCCTTCCCAAATATTTTATCGAACCCCCAACCTCCTTCACAGTTAAAATACCTGTGCGTTGTGAATGTTAACATGTTATTGCAGGTTCAGAATCTGTCACCCGGCTGCCGCCGACGTACGCCTACACTTAGCACTGCAGCAGAGAGGTACAGCGACTCTGGTGTGATGGAAAACATTCAGAGTGTGGAATAAAATACCTTTAATTGTCCAACCACACTGGACTGCCTTGTATAAAGTCAATGCTCAGCAAATATAATATGCTGATAGTTACAGTTAGTCTTATAAGATTATAGAAATTCCCTGATATAATTGAAAGAAAGACAGACTGGCATTTCTCATAAGCAGAGGCCAGCAATCATTTCTCCTGACGAACAGGAAGTTTGGGTGTGGTGCGTGTGCTGGGAGGATTAGGGTAATGTGCCTCTGTTCTCTGAAACTCGTCTTCCCTGCCCCTACCCCCTCATTATGTTACTCCCAAGCTTCCAGCTTACTGGGGTTTAGCTAACAACATAATGTTTTTCTAAAAACTGCCCATCAAGGAGCTTATAAACTAGATAAGCAATTCAGGGATTTCCTAAAATAATCCTTACAGTACTGAGGCTTCTGGATGGTAAGGAGAAGTCCCTTTGGGTTCCAAGCACCTTCCCCCTACCAGCCCTTCTCCTCCCATGAATTAATTTGCAATTTTTGCTTTACTTAGAGTTTAAACTACTGCTAATGAAGTCACATACCTGATCACACAACAACATAAATCTCAGGGTATAGGAGAAAAGAATGTACTAGTACATAGTAGAGAGATCTGGGAGGACACATGGATTTTTTTCCCCTCAAAACCACTTTGAATGGATCAGCTGTTAGAAAAAGTTGCAGCTAACAAATCTTGGAAGATACAGCTTTAAATTTTTCGAAAATTTTTCTTTGTGATACCTACAAACACGCTGCTTATTTTTTCTTTTAAAAAATCACTGTGGGCTTGGTGACAAGATTCTACTGCCAAACAAAAGTTCCACTTTATCAAGCAATTGCCTAAAAATAAAAGCATGTTGTTTGGGAGACAGGACCTGAATTTAGTATTTTGCCACTGTACTTAGAACATTTACTTTAAAAGGCTCTCTTTGTGGCCTGGGAAACTAAGTGACACTACTGTACCCACCAAATGGGCAGCTGTGCCTCTTCATGCAGATGGCCACATGACTGATGTGGCTCCACATCACTGTCCTGGGCCGTCGTAGGCCCACAGATGGCAGCATCTCTCTCCTGCGCATACCCTCAAATTAAAGCTTGGTTTTTGGTGGAAACTACTGTATCATAATGCAATATGGACCATCTTTTTTATGACTAGTAACTAAACGTCTCAATTTTTAGACTAGCTGAAACACAATACTCTTTGTGGCTTTCCTATTTTGAAGTATTTAGAAAAGTCCCCTTTTCTAAAATTCCCTGGAATCACCCATAAGTTTTAAACAGATCTGGATCTCTGGGTTTTCAGTGGTTTCCCTTAGCCTAGTGGTTTCCAAGTTTGGCTGCTCATCGGAAGGCCCTAGAGAATTATTTTAGAAAGCCTGTTTCCAGGGCCTCCCCGAGATCTACCCTGGAATCTGCCAGAGTGAGGCCCAGAGATCTGTATTTGATAAAGCTCTCCAAGTACTGGATGATCATCCAGGTGTGGGAACCACTGTCACAGTGGTTCCTAAATGAATTGTTCTTCCACCTTCCATAGCTCTCCCTCTGTGCACAATGATGACGTTTGTCTTTTTCTTCCAGGGTAAATGTTTTCTAGGCTTCAACTGCCTTTATACATGTTCTTGTAAGCTACCTCAAGGACTCTGGTAATGAAAGTGGTGGTAAACTATCAAATACATACAGAGTATTCTTTTCAGTATTTTTCTAAAGTGGAAATACATTTTCGCAATAACATTGTTATAATACTGTTTTATGATGGTAAGAAATGAGTCAAGTTTACAAAACTCTTGAGCATATGCAATCATTTTACAATTTGTGACAAAATCCAATTCTACATACTTCCTGAAAATTAGATATTATATATATATTTTTATTTATAATCCATTTCACAATGTAGGTTAGATCAATTTAATTCAACAAATTTTTATTGAGTCCAATCTTAGGCACATAGGATATAGAGTGAAGTCCTAGATTCTACCCTTCCTCAAAGAATTCATAATATACTAAGGAAGTCAGACATATAAAAAAATAGTGTGGAAAAGGTTCAGTATAAGGTGCTGAAGGAACACATTTGAGAAGGACTGACTCTCTCAGGGTGGGCAGATATGATAAAGAAATATTTCTTAGAGGAAGTGAGGCCTAGGTTGGGTTTTGAAGGGTAAGTTGAAGTTTTCCAACCTATCAGTGGGGAACCTGGGGGAGAGGAGGGCATCCATGGGAGGGGTGCAAAAGTATGTAAGTGGTGTGTTTAGGCTACAGTGAGTATTTAAGGATTGTTGCTATAGGAGATTAGCACCTCCTACTGGTGACGAATGGAAAGAAATGAGGTTACCAAGCTAGACTTCGAGCCTTGAAAAGATTTTTGGATTTGAATGCAATGTTAGAGAGTTTTGACTTTAACCTTTAGTTGACCGGGAATTGATGTAGGTTTTTAAGTTAGAGAAATGTGATCAGATGGGCACTTGGGGAAGGAAACCTGGCAATACCCTTTAGGCTGGATTCGGGTGGGTTTGGGTGGGGATTAGACTAGAGGCAAAGAGCCCTGTGTAGAGGCCGCTGGAGCTGCTGTGCTAAGGAAGTGGTAGTGGGAATGGCAGGAGACGGCAAGTCAGGCAGAATGCTCAGTATATTCAGTAGCCCACTGAATGCAGGAAAGAATTGAGGGTGTCATGTCACCCAGGTGGGAGACTTGGGAGCCTAGGTAGATGGTGAGACCACCAAACAAGACAGAAAACTAGACTTGAGGAAAAAGACTGAGCTCATTTTTAGACATGTATGTTTAACATTTTTGTAGACTATCAGTAAGGTTGATAACATCCATACACAAAGAATGCAATGCCAAGAGAGTTAGGTAACAAACATACGTGGTTTTTTTAGTGAACTAACACTTAGTTAACACATAACCACCCAGTAAGTCATTTAGCTATATTTTATTCTGGACTCAATCACACAGCAACCACACCTTTGTCTCTGTTCTAAAAACTAAATGCTCCTTTTAATTTAGCTTTGAAGCCATAGCTTTGTTTTTCCCTGAGAAGGGATAGGTGTTCTAAAAATCTGGCCCTGAATTTACATCTGAAATATTTCATACACGGTCACAACTCCATTTCCTGTTTTCAATAGAGTGACAAATCCATGTGATCCAAAATAGCAGAGAGTTTAAAAAACAATTCCAAATTTCCTTGGGAAATACTTTTAAGTCTTTTCAGGCTGTAAAGTTTACTTACTGTTTAGGTTTTACAAAGACAATTATAAATTATGAAATTAGTTGACTTACCCCAGAGGTGTTCTCTACTCTGAAAGAGAGAAAAGAACCATGGGATGTTTGGGTGTGTTGGAGATGAATCTAGTGCTCAAGATTGGGTTAACAGCAGAGGAGACCATCATGAAAAGATGATTGTGTACCCCTCGCCTGGCTGGGAAGGGACCCTTTTAGGTCCCGACCCTTCGGGGTGCTGCTTTCTGCAGGCCTGGCTTCTGTTGCAGGCTGCCATCTCTTACAGCCATAGGCTTTTTTTTTTTTTTTTAAAGATTTTATTTATTTATTTGAGACAGAGAGAATGAGAGAGAGCACATGAGAGGGGGGAGGGTCGGAGGGAGAAGCAGGCTCCCTGCCGAGCAGGGAGCCGGATGCAGGACTCGATCCCGAGACTCCAGGATCATGACCTGAGCCGAAGGCAGTCGCTCAACCAACTGAGCCACCCAGGCGCCCTACAGCCATAGGCTTTTAATCCAAATTGTCTCGCTCTCGCAGCCCTGACGGCTACCACCTGCACATGTCGTGTTCCTTCTGGTTATATTTAACTTCGACAGTATCTTCCATCTCCGATCATCACTAAATAGTTCTAGCTTTTTTTAAAAATCACTGTCAAAGTATATTTATTAAACTTCTTGATCTCCAGATAAAAGACTTAATTCTATTATAAAGCATTTATCATGTCATCGTCTTCCATTTATGCTCTTAAAAAGTATCATTAGGTATTGGAAACTCTAAGAAGGATTCTCTAGGCGACTGAGTTGAACTCTGGTGGGTGTTGTGCCCTGCCTGGACACCCTTTCCAGCTGACACACTCATCCCCCAGCTCTGTATTGAATTGTGAGTTGTATTTTTTTTTTTTTTTTTAGAATGAACAGGGGGTGGGGTCACAGAGGAGAGAAAATCTCAAGCTGACCCCCCCTTAGTGCGGAGCCTGATGCAGGGCTTATTCTCATGACCCTGAGATCATGACCTGAGGCAAAATCAAGAGTCGGACGCTCAACCGACGAAGCCACCCAAGTGGCCCTTAATATTTTTATTTTTAAATGAATTAAAGACATTTGAAAGTTTCTCAATTTTAATTTCTAACATAGTAAGCATTGACAGATATAACCCATATAAATGAGAGCTTTTTGAGGGCCTCAAAAACAAGTGCCTAGGTGCAGAGCGAAACCAGTTTGAAGACCCGTCGTCCGTAAAGGAGTTGTAGGGCACCTATTACAGAGTCAGTTATAGAAGCCCTTTCTGTCTCAGGACTGTCTGAGCATGCGTGCGTGGGAATGAACTCAGGTGCTGCAGCGCTGCTGTTCTGAGGCTTTAGCTAAGGTTAATGACCATATCACTAACGCACACACAGCTCCCTCATGTTTCCTCTCACAGAGGGGATCCAGATAACGTGTGCAGTAGTGAAATCTGTCAGCAAGGCTATGAGAAATTGAAAAATTTTTTTTTTTTTTAAATTCATGAGAGACAGAGCGAGAGAGAAAGGCAGAGGGAGAAGCAGGCTCCCAAGGAGCAGGGAGCCCGATGCGGGACTCGATCCCAGGACCCTGGGATCATGACCTGAGCCGAAGGCATACGCTTAACCATCTGAGCCACCCAGGCGCCCGAGAAATTGAAATTTTCTTAAAGCCTGAGAGGATTAACAATAAACTACCACAAAACCCACTGCCTTGAAAATAGAGACCAATGTGACTTCTCAACTAAGATGACCCTGATTTTTATTTTGAACCAGTACTTCCACACAAGAAACACTATGTTAATCACTGCCACCAGAGCATGCCCCTCTTCCGCCAACAAAAATTTGCGGCTATATTATTAAAGATGTCTACCGAAGAGGCAGAAGGAGGCCTTCACACAATTTATCTTTCTGTGACTTTCCATTTCTCTTTTTATGTTGTACTCCTTTCCTCCTCTTGCAAACCCCATGACTCCTCCAAAAAAGTCTTTGGTCTTTATTCTTTTTTTTTTTTAAAGTACAACAAATAACACAAAAGCAAACAAAGGAGACACTTAATATAGAGAGAACCACTTGCAATCACTATACCAAATAAAAAGTGACTCAAAATCTTCAACCCAAGATGAGTTTTTAATTGATATTAGTTCTTCTGTTAGGATGAGCTGACAGCTATTAAAACTCTAACATTTGACAATAAATGTCCGTAGGAGAGTTATTCTTCAGGAATTAGAAATTGGTATTAGTTCAGCAGTGTCCAGGTAAGTGAGGACACCTCTAAGAACTAGTATACTTGTATTCATCCCAAACACTTACCGGCACCCACTGACGTGCTAGTTCCTGAGGGTATGAACAGGAGATGTGTCCTGCCTTTGAGGCTCACAACTGGCCAGAGGATGCCACTGTCACAGATGATTATAATATGTTAAGTGCCATAAGGGTTGATAAGAGTAGGGTGGGGAGCCATGATAGACAAGTAGGATTTAGCTGCACTGCTGGAGTTGGTGAGGTCATGTCAGGCAGAAGGCCCTGTGTGAGCCAGCAAAGTGCTCGGTGTCCCCTTGCCTCAGGAGTGGTGTGGTGATGCAGAGAGCAGTGTGTCTGTGCCCACATCCTCATGCACGCAGAGGACGGGGCTGAGCCGGAGGTGAGGCTAGGGAGGCAGGCTCACGTGTGGAAGAGCCACAGGCTAAACTGGACCTGTGTTGAAAATTATCCAGAGAGACTCATTTCTTAAGTACCCAGAGGACCTCATTCAGCATCTCATCTATATGACAATTGTACAAGGACCACCAAGAACCTCAATGCGGCAAGGTTCAAGTGTCAGATTTAAAAATAATGCTCTTGCAGTTTCACCTATTGAGAATTTATACCACTGAATGGGCCATTCAATGAAGAGAAAAAGCTTATTAAAAAATACAGTATTAAACTTAAAATTACTTAAAGTCTAAAACACATTTCTGTTACAATATGCCTACAGAGTAATATAGGACCAAAACGTAATCTACAAAAATCATAATACATAATCAGATACTAGCTTCTGAAAGTTAGTCCTCGAGATACAAATCCTAGTTAGTGAAGGGCAAGAGAGTTTTAGAAATAAGGATATGCTTGTAGCTGAGAAATACTTCTATTTGAGATTGGACTACTTTTTGAGTCATGGTCACAATCGAGTTACAGGCATAAAGTCAGCCTGTTTTCTAGATTTGTGTGTCTGAGTTTATGGGCAGGCAAGTGTGTGTGTACACTATAATCTATTTTATTATTCTTCAACTTTCATGGAGAATTCTCACAAAACTATTATAGGAGTTGCATAACTTAAAAGAAAGTTCATCCTTTTCTTTTTTGAAAAAAAAAAAAGAAATTTCAGTTTATCTGACAGCAACCAGAGTCCCAAGTTTAATGACAGCTAAAGTGTTTTTTCCCCTTATTTTTAATTTATTGTAAAATAATCAGAACTCTGTTGGCATGAACAGCATTTCTCACTGTGAATGTTTTTCAAATTTTCAATATTTTGTATATGCTGTGTGTCATTTGAAACAGACATTTTCTCTAAAAAATAATCAAGAAGAGAAAGATTATGTTTGCATTTCTTTGTTCAAGGTGTTTATTGCATCTCAGAGGGCGTACATGCACTGGGTTTTTAAACTGAAATAGAAAGAAATGCCATTTTGAAATTGGTTTTAGGTAATTTTTCCCCATTACAGTGTATGTTATCCCCACAGTAAATTCAGATACAACCACTTTTAAATGGTACCATACATCTATTAAATAATTTGAAAAATAGGCAAACACCTTTCCAACCCAATATGCTTTTACAAAGAGCTGCCAAGCCACTAGCAACACTGATCAACAGTGACCTCATTTATGCATCAAAATCTTAAGCCAAGCCATCAGCACATACAGTATGACAACAAATTAAAAATTAAAGAATACAGTATGTACAGTAAAGGATACAAGTCTCTGAATTAGTTTAAATTCTAATCACAATGGTACAACAAAACCTACTTTGAGCTCAGTTGAGGCATGGAAGAACACTAGTCTACAGAACACACAAAGAAATACTAAATTAACAGATGTACATAAAACCCACAATAAAATAAAAATATTTGCAGTAATCTTTAAATTACACATATACCTTGGGGTGTCTTCATAATCATTTGAGTAGCACATCTCTAATTGCATTTTCACGGATGGGATAGAAACGGACCCTTTACTTTTCAGTGCATTTAATCAAGAATGAATAAATAGGTCAATTTAGATGCAAAACCTGTCAAATATAATCAAAATATACATTTTAATATAGCAGTGATTAAATATGGAATTCTTTCCATATGATTTTTTCATTCTTGATAAGGTAGCTTCAAGGAGAAATATTTATTATGGATGTTAACCCTTATACTTTTTTTAAAACAAAATTTCTTAACATATACAGTGCCACAAAAATAAACATTTCTCACAACAGTTGAAGTTCCTGTGATTGGAAAAATGTACTCCACACCGAAAAAGTTTTGTATATTTAAGAGTGTTTTCCTTACTATTTGATATTATCACACCATGTCTGTAACAGAGATACAGAGAAAAAGAGAATTTATGGGGAGAGTTTAGGTTTGTCCAAAAGTCATATATACATCAAAGCCCTCAAAAACACAGACACATCTTTCCAACTGGCTCACCACACAACAGCTGCATCATCCGTCCATAGGCGAGGTCCAGAAAAGCACTAAAGGCATCAGAAACATCCATTCATTGTTTTTACATCGTACAACACACAAAGAACCCAAATACACTACAGTTTTGAGATAGGGATAACAGCTAAGGTAGTACACATTCCTAATGTTCACTTTCACAGCTGTGCTACACATTTTGGAAGAGAAGTTACGAGTAAGCATTGGGTTCGGTACTGGTGGCTCACTTTGAAACTCTGAGCATCAATTTTATTTGAAGTCTCCAAACTCATTATTTTTTTTCCTATTCAGTCACAAAAATCGCAGCTGTAAAGATAAAAAGCACTTGAATTAGAAAACAACATGACACACTCCTCAAACATATTACCTCCCTTGCATTTTCACCTCACAGTTACTATGAAAAGTCTTCACGCAAAAGGTTTCTTTATAACAAATTCACATTTATACACTTTTCACGATTCTCTGCTTCAAGTTTCAGCTGGGAAGAAATTTTTAGGAAAACTTTTATTGTAAAGTTTCATTTTAGATAAAAATTGTACCAGCAAAATTTTGAAATGTGGACACTTACTAGAAATCTCAGTAGTGAGACATTTACTATTATTTAAGAACAGTTCGCCTTTTAAAAAGGGCGGGGGGGGGAAGGAATGACAGCAATTTTCATTATTTTTGGCTTTTTTTTTTTTTTTCAGTTATGGTGTCCAGTGAGTCACTCAACAGTTGAACAAGTAACAGAAGAGATGAGGAGGGAGATAATCCATGGTGACAGTGTTTTTTTGGGAACGTCACTCCCCCTTCCTCTGTCCCCAGGAACACCAGTCCCTGCTTCCCCAGTCATCCCTGCCAGGGAATCTGCCTGGGATGAAGGCTTAGCCACGTGGGGAACTCTTTTTCATAAATTAGTCTGTGTCTGACTCCCTTTTGACTGTGAACCTCTGAGGGCTATGTCGAGCATCTCTGCTTCAGGTGCTTCTCAGAGCTCCTGGCACACCAGGAGAGCATATTTACTGAGTGAGAGGTGGATGAAGGGTTGCTCCCTGCAGTATTCTTAGTCAGCCCTGAACCTTTAGTAGCTAAGAAGTGCTCATTGTCTCTCTTATGCCTACACCAACCCAGTCCGACCCAACACGGAATAGAAAAGTCAGGCACATGGAGCAATTACTTGACTGAGATATCAAAGCCTCAAAATGATAAACTCATTAACCTTGTATAAGAAAAAACAAATCATAAAGTAATTGAATCCACAAAAATCTTAGTATGCAGTAGAGAAAGTTTAAAAATATATTTATGTATAGGATGTATGAAGCTAATAAAAATTACATTGGACAGTGGTCCCAAAACTTTGACACTCGTACTCTTCCCTCCAGTGTGTGACCTTGAGCAAACCACTCAATGCCAAGGATCAGTTCCTTTAGCTGAGAAATGGAGACAAAGAGTATCTGGCTAGTTTACGTCACAGGGTTTGATTTCCCACTGAGACGACCAAAGGAGTTCATGACTAGGAAGTGGGGATGAAAAGTACTGTGTAATGGAAAAGCAGCATTATTATTGTTTATCCCCTTTCTGCAAGTACTTGAGAATCTACCCACTGTGTTAGGTGCTGGGGTTAGCAGTAAACTTTTTTCCTTTATCAGTTTCCTTCCGTAAGTCCATTATTAGTCATGTCATAAATCATGTTAGAAATTTAAAACTAGAATGTTAGAAATTTAAAATTCTGCTTAAGTGCAGAAGCTGCAAAGGGTAACAATCTAAGCTTTATTTGATGAGGCCAAGTAAGGATAAACAAAAAAATACAATTTTGTAGCCAAGTATATTCTTAGATGGTTTCTAAATGCAATGTAATAGATGTTAGCTTTCTATAAATTCCTGTCATCAGGTAATAAAGTGGTAATTTTCTAATTTACCAAGTAGCCTGGGCAACTTTTTGCCTTATCAGTAAAATCTTTGTGCTTCTCAGGACAACTTGGAGGCTTTTCTCTCTCTTAGTTTTGTAAATTAATCAAGGTTTTAAAAAACTTATTGATCATTCATTGACAGCTTTAATACTGATTTAAAAAGTAAAAACACTCAAGTTGTTGTTTTTATTTCTTACATGTGTTCAAAGAACAGAAGTACAAATATCATATCTGAAATAGCTAAGCATTACAAGGTCATTATTATAAGCCCACAGGAAAAGCTCAATATTAGATACCTTAAATTGTTTACAAGAAATCCTTGATGTTAAGATCCGCTAATGGGTCCTTTGCTGGAGGTTTCTTGGGACTCTGAGTGGCAGGTGTAGGGCTTGGAGAAAGCTAGTGGGGAAAAGCCAGCCCAAGACAGCAGAAACAGAAATCAAACAGAGAGACAGGTAAGCATTAGGCAGAGCACATACCACAGAAAACAAACATGCAGAAGATCAGATGGCTAAAGGTTTACAAAATCTACTTCATTCTACTTAGCCACAGTGTTGTTTAATTTTGGTTTCATAAAGTACACTTCAAATGATCTTTGGCTTTCTTGAAATTCTCTGACATCAGATTTAGCCAAAGTAATATTTGAGAACTCTGGTACAACCATATGGATATGAGTTAGGGAAGATGTAGAAAACTAGTCACATTCAGATATTACAAATATAGAATACAATAACACAACAATCAATTGCTCTACACAAAAGCATTTTTACTTTGAGTTATTGGTACCACTAAACTAATAAAGGAATTTTAATGACTTTTCCTTATAGTGAGAGTGAGTTTGAGGGAAAAACTGAAAGCAAATAACTTGCAGAAAGTCATTTAAGAAATTAAATTATTAACTAAATATAGAATTTCACATGAAGTATTTTAAACGAAAACCAGTCAAGTTTGGGGGCACTGTTTGTTTCAGATGGAAAAGAGTTTCCCAGGTGTGAATGTCATAAAATTCCAATATTGCCAGTCCAGCTTGTAGGGAAGACTAATTACTAAATGCTATAGGAAAGAACCATATTGCACTTGCTAGCAAAAGCAACAAAGAATTAACTTACCTTGTTTCTGTTTAATTAATACCTGAATTATTTTACTGTGTGACAGACATAGCGGAAGCAGGCTTTTGCAGGAGTGTTAGGCTATGAAGCCTTGAAAAAGGTCATGTGATCTGTATAGAGTAATAATTGACATGGATTCTTTGAGTCTAATTCTTCTCCTATCCTTGTGCCTGGGAGAAATCTCAAAAATCTGGGATTATGGGGGTAGAGATGTATGTTTTTATTGGTTCAGTAAATAGAGCTCCAGAAATAAAGATTTTTAGATTTGTTCCTATGTCCAGAAACTACTGACTGACTGCATTACCTATCAATCAAATTTCCATTTTTTAAAACAGGAATCATTCTTCATAGAAAGATCAGAAAAAATAAATGCAAGGGTTGAAGTTATTTGGAAGGTAAGAAACTCAAGAGTTGAGGGGCGCCTGGATGGCTCAGTCTGTTAAGCATCTGCCTTCGGCTCAGGTCATGATCTCAGGGTCCTGGGATGAAGGCCTGCATTGGGCTCCCTGCTCTGCGGGAAGCCTGCTTCTCCCTCTCCCTCTGCCTGCCGCTCCCCCTGCTCGTGCTCTTCCGCTCTCTTTCTCCCTCTCTTTCTGACAAATAAATAAATAAAATCTTAAAAAGAAAAGAGAAATGTAAGAGTTGATTCGTTTAATTTGGTGAGATGACAACATCATGAAGGATGATACCAACCAATTGAGATATAGTGGAATAGTCCAGTAATCAGTAATGGAAAACAGTATTTTGTTTTCTGAACTTATAAAATCATATTTATTTTACTATTTAGTATAATCACCTCTGCTGCTTCTCTGATACAGGAAATAAGACAGTTGTTTTTTGTTTTGTTTTGTTTTGTTTTTAGAGAGGGAGGGAGGGTCAGAGAGAGAGGGAGAGAGAGAATCCAATGCAGAGTCTGACCTGACACGGGGCTTGATCTCATAACCCTGAGATCAGGACCTGAGCCCAAATGAAGAGTCGGATACTTAACTGACTGAGCCACCCAGGCACCCCTACAATCTAAAACTTTTATAAATATGGCATACCATTTCCTAAATCAGTATGAATTCAATTAAATGATTAAAACACTACTTTCATCATATTATCTATTTTTCATTCTTTGAATTAAGTAAACTGATGCTATGTAACACTGGTATCATGCAAGAAAACAGCTACTTTAATAAAATTGTGTTAATTTATTTCTAAAGCTTTTAGCACATAAAATACAATAAAATTTTTAAAACCTTAATATTATTCTTCCAAGTTAATAAAAATAGAAATGTCCTGCCTTTTTTCAAAAAGGTGTTAAATAATCATAGATGTATTCAACCATCAAGGAGACATTCATAATAAATGAGATCCTTCTTAGAATTTAAATATATCTAGATTAAATTTAACCCCGACTATTACCCCCTAAACCTTCCTCACTCCCCTCAGAAACAATATGAGGCAGAGTTCATTAGACTCAGAGCAGACTAGAAAATTACTCATGAAGCCAGTGCTCTGAGGATAGCCTTGAAGGCTAGGGTTTCTCACATTCTAAATTTATCTCTTTGAACACCCACCATTCTCTCTTCTGGTCACTGTGGCTTTTGAAGGGTTAAAGAAGCTGAAAGTGAACTTTGGGAAGAGGCAGACAATAGATTTTGGAGATGATTAAAGGAAGCAAAAGGGATTAAAGTATACTCAGAGAGTTCAAAGTAGGAATCCTACGGATAACAATATAAACATCCATTTGGTGAGTTAAAAATATCACAGAAGTGGGGCACCTGGGTGGCTCAGTTGGTTGAGCATCTGACTCTTGATTTCAGCTCAGGTCATGATTTCGGGGTTGGGAGATGAGTCCTGTGCGGCAGGTGGTCTATTTGAGATTCTTTCCCTCTGCCCCTCTCCCTGCTCCCTCCTCTCAAAATAAAAAAATAAATCCTTAAAAAAATATTATAGAAGTGAAACCATTTACTGATACCATTGTAATATATTTGAGCTTTTTGTTTTGGTTTGCTGGGCACGGTGCTAGTAAAGTCATAAAGTGATGTTCTGACTCCATCCGAGTCAGTTTCTCATGGTAAAAACCTCTTTGATTCTACCTATACCTCCACCTTGGCCAGGCAATTTACAAAAGGAATCAAGAACTGGTTACTCATCAACATGACTATCACTATTGGCAGCAAAACATTTCAACAAAGTGTATGTGTTTTACCATTTTGGTAGTAAGAAATTTGGCCTCATCTAAAGAGAGGTTTGTCCTCTGTCCTGGATCCTGGTAGGCAACCTCTAAACCCTCGGAATTTCCTGAGTAATAGGAATGTCTTTGTTATTGAGGGTGGGTTCTTGGAACCACACCTGATAGTTTATGCTAACAAGAGGACTGAGGGTGGGGACTAGCCAACTAGAAAGACCAACAGTGTGATGATGAGAGCGTCAGGTCGTGGGGCCACATGATCTCAGCCTGACTTTGAGTGAAGCTGGGGGGTTGGAGATTGAGTTCAACCACATGGGCAATAATTCAACCGATCATTCCTACATAAGGAAACTTCAATAAAAACTCTGCACACTAAAGTGCAGGTGAGCTTCCTGGGTTGGCAACACTGCACGTATATTGCTACACACTGATGTCAGGTTGAGTAACACATCCTCGAGGACAAAGAAGCATCATGCTTGGAACCCTCCCAGTTCCAGACTTCACTCACATCTCTTCTTTTGGCTAGATCTAATTTGTATCTTTTCACTATAATAAAAATGCAATAAATTTCATGCTTTCCTGAGTTCTGTAAGTTGTTCTAAGATATTGAGAACCTTCAAATCTGTAGGCAGCTGGTCTGAAGTGAAGGGGTAGCCCTTGGGACTCCCAAACCTGTGGCTGGTGTCTGAGGTGCACATAGTCTTGTAGAGACTGCTCCCTTAGACTCTGCAGTTTGGCAAACCCATTGCTGTTAGCCTCACAATTCTTGGGCACAACTGACAGCCTGGAGGAGGGTGTCCCTAATCTTGAGTTTAGCTAGTTCTGGGAACACATGATAAAACTATGGATCAGAAGTACTCATTTTTCTGAAATAAATGTGCAGATACTTTAAATGTCTAGTTGTCCTCCGGAACTATTCTGAATTAAGTAGGAGAGGAATGGAGGGACTTAGGAGAGTGAGTTACTTCTTTCATTTTCCTCCAAACCTCACACTATTGCTGATCTGTCTCCCATGTTCCCCCTTTACTTTTTTTTTTTTTTTTAAAGATTTTATTTATTTATTCATGAGAGCGAGCGCGAGAGAGATAGGCAGAGGGAGAAGCAGGCTCCCTCTGCTGAGCGGGGAGCCCGATGTGGACTCGATCCCAGGACTTTGGGATCATGACCTGAGCTGAAGGCAGAAGCTTAACCATCTGAGCCACCCAGGCGCCCTCCCCCTTTACTTCTGAAGAAACAGATAGGAGGATTATCTTAGGTAAAAACATTTTTAAACAGTTTGCCACATGGCAGTTTTATACTTACAATGTCATTATTTTAAGGAAATTAAAAATACTGACCTGTGTGCCAGGTACAGCCGCAGCTCCAAAGGGTGGCCTCATCATGGGCTGTGCAAACATGACGGGCTGCTGAGGCATCATGGGCATGCCCGTCCCAGCAGGAGGCTGAAAAGGAAGAGCAGTTCACAGCATGAGTGGAATCCACTATGGGAATGCCTGACACTTAAGTGTTCAATGTTTCTGAAAATGTGTGAGGAAAGCAGGTCTGTGAGAAAGTATAACTTGTAATTTTGAGTGATGGGTGCTGTGAGGCTGACAGATGGCAGAGAATCACCAAGGGATAGTAGAAGCCTGGCTGGCTACATGGCATCCTTCTCCCAACCAGGCTTTGCTGGTGATTATTTGTCTTCTGTGAGCATAATTCTGAAGAGATAAAACCTTGTTTATTTATGGACCCTGGCCCTAAAATTTGCTAGTGATAAAAGTGATAAGTGGAAAATCTGAGTACAGTGATTAAGAGTTTGATTTTTTTTTTTAAAGATTTTATTTATTTATTTGAGAGAGAATGAGAGACAGAGAACACGAGAGGGAAGAGGGCAGAGGGAGAAGCAGACCCCCCCGCTGAGCAGGGAGCCCGATGTGGGACTCGATCCCGGGACTCCAGGATCATGACCTGAGCCGAAGGCAGTCGCTTAACCAACTGAGCCACCCAGGTGCCCAAGAGTTTGATTTTGATGATTGAGCTAAGAATGTGTTTGGTAGATATTACTCCCAAAATGACAAAACTATATGCTACAGAAATTATTTTGATGACAGAATTTAAGTATTTTATAGCTGACTTTATTATGTCATGTGTAGACTTCTTAATGTCTAACACAGATAACTTAATTTTTTAAGTTATACATTACTGCATTTGGGGAAGAATTATATTCTGTAGCTGTATTTGTCAATCTGGGATTTGGCAAAGGCCTCAGAAATGTCAATTACAATGTCTAGCACAGATGACCACTCACCATTCCAAACCCTGCTCCAGGCTGTCCAACAGATGGGGCCCCGGCAACAGGAGGAACCGAACTGGCTGGAGGTACAGCTCCTTGCTACCAAAAAAACCCACAAAACACACACACACACACACAACACCACCACCAACAAACAAAAAGAACCGACATAATTTGGTTTTAAAATAACAGAATATAATTTTAAAATGTATGCCCCTTTAAATACGTGTTGGCTATGTAAAGAAAAATATTTCATTTTTAAATTTTAAAAAATGGCTCTAGCACCATGCCAGTGATATGAACAAGGTTACTAACTTGATGTTCATGGTCATGGTGCTATTTGGGCTCCCCAGCTTGCAGCCTGACAGCATTGGGCTTCCTCTCTACCTCCTTATAAGCTTCTCCTCTACCCTCACTGTAAATGAGTCAAATTTCTCTTTTCCTATCATTATATCCTCCTACAGGTACTGGGGTAGACATCTAAAGAATGTGTCTTCATTTACATATCAATGCTTGGTTTCTATCTGCCCCATTTTTATTGTGTTTTAAGAGTGCGGGAGGGGCAGAGGGAGAGGGAGAGAGAGAATCTTTTTTTTTTTTTTTTAAAGATTTTATTTATTTATTTGAGAGAGAGAGAATGAGAGACAGAGAGCATGAGAGGGAGGAGGGTCAGAGGAAGAAGCAGTCTCCCTGCTGAGCAAGGAGCCCGATGCGGGACTCGATCCTGGGACTCCAGGATCATGACCTGAGCCGAAGGCAGTCGCTTAACCAACTGAGCCACCCAGGCGCCCAGGAGAGAGAGAATCTTAAGCAGGCTCCATGCCCAGCACTGCGGGGCTCGATCTCACAACCCTGAGATCATGACCTGAGCTGAAATTAAGAGTCGGACACTTAACCAACTGAGCCACCCAGGCGCCCCTTGCCCCCTCCCCCATTTTTAGATTCTCCTTTTCTGTGTTAGACTTCTCTCTTTTTGACTGCTATACATTTGCACAAGAGCCAAAATTAATTCCAAGTTTTAGGAAGCATTTAGAAGACTACACATAACAAAGCACAAATATCCCATTTCAGGTACAGGTTTGACAGTTTTCAGTCATACAACAGGTCCCCTAATATTTCCCTTATGTTTAAAACTAACCCTACTGCAATCCCTTAAACTTAACCACTAAAGCAAAATCCTAATGAAAAAAGAAAATACTATAGTGATGTCAGCAAAATTGGTGAAGTAAGGAACTCTGAAACTCTCCCTAATCCATAAAATCAGTTGAAAAACAGTCAAAAGCTATTAGAACCAACTATTTTAGAACTCTGGAAACCAACAAAGCTTGCAGCAACCAAGAAAGTACTTACTCAAGAAAATCAGCTGATCTTCGCAAGAATAGTGAGCTTTGTGGCATCTTAACTTACCCTAGTGTTCTCCAGCTCAGCTGTAGTCTTGAAAATAACAGCTTATATTCTTAGTAATAGTACCAGAGGGAGCAGAATATATTGAATTCTTTATTTTGTCTTGTCTGGATGGCTCCCTGGAAAGACTGGCTCAAAAGGCTTGCCTTTGTCTCACCAAACTGGGAAAGCACCTAGTGCTAAAGTTGTTACCTGAAGCCACCTGTGGAAAACGTTTACAGGCAAATGTCTCAGTTGTTGCTGTCTGAAGCAATGGATAACAGGGCAAATAGTAGACTAAACAAAAAGCTTGGAGGAAAGTCTGGAGAAGGAGATGTTTGGGGGATTAAGAGTTTAAAAAGCTCAGACATACTCCTGGGAATTCAGAAGTTCATGCACATGCCCACGGTTGTGTGCATGCTCAGGAAAGACATGAGAAGGCCTCTAGCTGACCCTGAGGCTTTGAGCAAGCAGTATGTGATTGTGATCGCTAAGGCAGAGTGGCAAACTGCCTGGTTGACTCTGAAGACATGCCTCAACACAACTCGAAGCCCCTCTACAAAGACTGGGAGATATTCTGGTTCAAGGAATTTCAGGAGTAGTTATCTAATCATTAGCTGACCACTTCGCTAAAGGAGCAGAGACCTTAATGGTCACACATAATAAAGAACAGAGACTACAGAATTAGTTCAGAATGGTCACTCAACAAAAACACGAACAACAACTACAAAAAAGTAACCACAACAAACCTGTGGAGAAGAAGTAGAATCTGATCTCTAGAGTTGCCACATTATAATATTCAAAATGTCTAGGTTTCAACAAAAATATTCTGAGGCATATGAAGAAACAAGAACATATAGCCCATATGCAGGAGAAAGATCTCAAATCAATAACCTAAACTTCTACATTGAGGTACTAGGAAAAAGGAAACTAAACCCAAGGTAAGCAGAAGAAGGAAATAATAAATATGGAAGTAGAGACAAACAACAAAAACTGATTGAAGAAGTCATAAAAAATCTAAATAGACGTAAAGAAAAAGACTGTATCAGTAATCAAAAAACTTCCATCAGTAATCAAAAAAGCCCTAAACCATATGATAATTTCAATAGCTGTAGAAAAAGCATTTGATAAAATACAGTATCTGTTGATGATAAAAACTCTCAACTAAGTAAGTTTAGAGGGAATATACATAATATACATACATACATACATATATAGAATATATAATACATGCATATATATAATATATACAGTAAAGGCCATATATGAAAAACCTACAGCTAACATCATACTAAATGGTGAAAAACTGAAGGCTTTTTCTCTAAAATCAGGAGCAAGACAAGGATGTCCACTCTCATCACTTTTATTCAACATAGTACTGAACATCCTAGCTGCAGCAACCAGACAAGAAAAAGAAATAAAAGGTGTTCAGATTGGTAAGAGAGAAGCAAAACGTTTAGCATTTGCAGAAAATATGATACTATATAGAGAAAACCCTAAAGACCCCACAAAAACACCATTAGAACTGATAAATGAATTCAGTAACATCACAGCATACAAACTCAATATACAGAGATCTGCTGCATTTCTCTAAACTAATAATGAAGTAGCAGAAAGAGAAATTAAGAAAACAGTTGCACCAGAGAGAAGAAAATACCTGGGAATAAATTTAATCAAGGAAGTGAAAGATCTATTCTCTGAAAACAATAAGGCATTGATGAAAGAAATTGAAGATGATATAAACACATGGAAAGATAAACCTTGCTCATGGATTGGAAGGATTAATATTATTAAAATGTCCATAATACTCAAAGCCATCTACAGATTCAATGCAATTCTTATAAAAAACTAATAGTATTTTTCACATAGCTAGAACAAATAATACTAAAATTTGTATGGAACTACAAAAGACATCAAATAGGCAAAGCAATCTTGAGAAATAAGAACAAGACTGGAGGTACCATAATTCCAGATTTCAAGATACACTACAAAGCTAGAGTAATCAAAACAGTAGGGCACTGACACAAAAACAGATACAGAGATACACAGATCAATGGAACGGAACAGAGAGCCCAGAAATAAACCAGAAATTAATCTATGACAAAGGAGGCAAGAATATACAATGGGGAAAAGACAGTGTTTTCAATAAATGGTGTTGTGAAAACTGGACAGCTACATGCAAAAGAATGAAACTGGACCACTGTCCTATATCATTCACAAAAATAAACTCAAGTGGATTAAAGACCTAAATGTGAGACCTGAGACCATAAAACTCCTAAAAGAAAGCATAAGCAGCAATCTCTTGGATATTGGCCTTAGGAACATATTTATGGATATGTCTCCTCAGGCAAGAGAAACAAAAGTAAAAATAAACTTGAGACTACACCAAAAAAAAAAAAAAAATCAAAAGCAACCTAGTGAGTGAGAGAAGATATTTGCAAATAACATATCCAATAAGGGATTAATACTCAAAATATATAAAGAACTTACACAACTCAACACCAAAAAACCAATCTGATTAAAAAATGGGCAGAAGACCTGAATAGACATTTTTCCAAAGAAGACCTATAGACAGTGAACAGACACACGAAAAGATGCTCAACACCACTTACAATCAGGAAAATGCAAATTAAAACCGTAATGAGATCTCACCTCACACCTGTCAGAATGGCTAATATCAAAAAGACAAGAGATAACAAGTGTTGGCGAGGATGTGGAGAAAGGGGAACCCTCATGTGCTGTTGGTGGGAATTAAATGGGTGCAGTCACTGTGGAAAACAGTATGTAGGTTCCTCAGAAAAGTAAACGTAGAAATATCATATGATCCAGTGATTCCACTATTTACCCAAAGAAAATGAAAACATGAATTCAAAAAGATACATGCACCCCTATGTTTATTACAGTATTATTTACAATAGCCAAGATATGGAAACAACCTAAGCATCCACCAAGAGATGAATGGATAAATAAATAAAGAAGATGTGGAATACGTATGAAATGGAATATTATAAATCCATAAAAAAGAAAGATCTTGCCATCTGTGACAACACGGATGGACCTAAAGGGTATCTGCTAAGTAAAATAAATCAGAGACAAATACCACATGATTTCACTTAAATATGAAATCTAAAAACCAAACCAAATGAACAAACAAAAACACAGATCCTTACATATGAGTAACTGGTAGTTGCCAGAGGGGAGGTGGGTGGGGATGAGCAAAATAGATGAAGGGGGTCAGGAGGTACAAACTTCTAGTTATAAAAAAAGTACAGCATAGGCAATATAATCAACAATAAAAAACTTCCACCACAGAAAAGCCCAGAACCTGATGGCTTCACTGGTGAATCCTATTACGTGTATAATGAAGAATTAATATCAATCCTCCTCAAGCATACAAAAAGAAAAAAAAAAGTGGGAGAACACTTTCTAATTATTCTTTGATGCCAGTATTGCCCTGATACCAAAGCCAGACAAGGACATTAGAAGAAGACTACAGATCAATATCCTTTATGAACCCTGATGCAAAAATTCTTGACAAAATACTAGCATACCAAATCCAGCAGCATATTAAAAGAATTATATACCATGACCAAGTGAGATTTATCCCAGAAATGTAAAGTTTGCTCAATCAATGTAATACATCATATTAACAGAATAAAAGAAAAAAACCCACATAATCATGTTACTAGATGCAGAAAAAGCATTTGACAAAATCCAACACCCTTTCATGACAAAACAAACAAACACCACTCAACACACTAAGATTATAAAGGAATTCCTCAACCTGAAAAAAGGCATCTGCAAAAAACGCATGGTTATCATCGTACTTAACGGTGAATGACTAAAAGCTTTCTCCTTAAGAACAAGACAAAGATGTCATGGAAGTTCTAGTTGTGGCAATCAGGTAAGAAAGAAAGAAACAGCATCCAGAAAGAAAAAAAGAAACAATCTCTATTTGTAGATGACATCACCTTATATATAGAAAATCCTTAGGAATTTATATACAAAAGAAACCATCAGAACTAATAAACAAGTTCAGCAAAGTTGCATGATATAACATCAATATACAAAACTCAGTGTAGTGTTTGCTATCAATGAACAATCAAAAAATACAATTATAATTCATTTACAGTAGCACTAAAAATAAAGTACTTAGAAATAAAATTAAGAAAAGAAATATAAGACTTGGGGCACATGGCTGGCTTAGTTGGAAGAGGGATGTCAGAGTTGTGGGTTCAAGCCTCATGTTGAGTATAGAGATTACTAAAAAAAAAATAAACTTAAAAAAAAAAGGACAAGACTTGTTCAGATATTGTTAAACAATTTGTTAAAGCATTGCTGACATCCAAAACTTAGATAAATAGACATCCTGTGTCCAAGGATTAGAAAACTTAATATTAAGATGGCAATATTTCCTAATTGCTTAGATTTAGTACAATCCCTATTAAAATTTCAACTTCTTTTGGAAAAATGGACAACTGGAGCCTAAAGTTTATATGGAAATGCAAGAGATCCAGAATAGCCAAAACAATCTTGAAAAAGAAGAACAAATTTGGAGGACTTACACTTCCTGGATTCAAAATTTACTACAAAGCTACATTGAAACACGTCTGGCATAAGGACAGACATATAAATCAGTACAACAGAATAAAGAGTCTGGAAATAAATTCATACACCTATGGTCAATTGATTTTTGACAAGGATGCCAAGACCAATAAGTGAAGAATAGTTTTTTAAATAAATGGTTTGGGAAAACTGGATTTCCACATGCAAAATAATGAATTTGGACCCCTATGTCACACCACATATGAAAATGAGTCTAAAATAGTGAAAGAGCTAATGTAAGAGATAAAACTATACATAAGTGTATATGTAGGAAACATAAGTGTAAATCTTCAAGACCTTGGATTAGGCAATGGTTTCTTAAATATGACACCAAGAGCACCAAGCAACAAAAACAGAAATAGATAAGCTGGACTTTATCAAAGTTTATCAAATTTATCAAATGACACTATCAAGAAAATAAAAAGACAACTCATAGAATGTGAGAAAATATTTGCAAATCATATATTTAATAAGTATCTAGTATCCAGAGTACATAAAGATCTTAGAACTCAACAATAAAAAGACAACCCAAAAATAAAATGGGCAAAGGATGTGAAGACATTTCTCAAAAAAAAAAAAAAAAACAAAAACAACTAATGGCCAATAAGCATGAAAAAATGCTCAACATCATTTGTCATTAGGGAAATGCATATCACAACCACAAATGATACCTTACATATTGCTGGTGGGAATGTAAAATGAATTGGCTGCTGTGGGAAGGTTTGGCAGTTCCTCAAAAAGCTCAACAGAGGGTTACTCATGAGCCAGCAATTCCATTCCTAGGTATATTCCCAAGACAACTGAGGACATATATTCACACACAAACTTCTATACAAATAATAGAAGTATTCTTCATAATAGCCAAAAAGTGGAAACAACACAAATGCCCATCAGTTGATGAATGTGGTATATCCAAACCATGGATTGATTACTCAGCCATAAAAAGGCATGAAGTACTGATACATGCTACAACATGGATAACCTTGAAAACGCTGTGCTAAGTGAAAGAAGCCAGGCACAAAGCCCTCCATATTATAGGAGTCTGTTGATATTGAATACCCAGAATAGACAAATCTATAGGAACAGAGTAAATTATTCGGTGCCAGGGGATAGGGAGAGGAGGAAACTGAAAAGGGACTTTGTTTCTTTTGGGGGTGATGGAGATACTCTGGAATTAGATAATAGTGATGGTTTTTACAACATTGCAGATATACTGAAAATCACTAAACTGTACACTTTAAAATTGTGAAGATGGCGAATTTAGTGTTTATGTAAATTTTATCTCAAAAAATAAAAAAAAGAGAACATATTGAAGGGTAGCAGAGTATGCCATCCCTAAGTACGCCTCTTTGGCATAATATTATTTTGAGAAACAGCAGATGCAGGAGGAGTTCTGAAAACAGAGTAGAAGTTAAACTTCTGTAAGGGACGTTTACATTACAAAGGAAATCTCTGGAAATTTCCGTTTGGAAGGGTCTCTCCCACTGCAGCAGGAAGAGAAGGTTGACTAAATCACAAGAGGATCTTATCAATGGAGAAGACACTGCCTGAAATCTACAAAACAAATCTTACGTTTCGATTACCCTGCTTTTCCTGGTAATTTCCCCCAGCCTGGCCACTGAACAGCTTGCTTGTTTTTGTCTTCAGCTGCAGATGGTGTTGAAGTCAGTGGCTTAGGCTACCTTGTGGAGTTACTCAGTTTTCCCTGGATAGCTCCCCTATACATACATACATATATATATATATATATATATATATATATATATATATGGTATACATGTTGTTAAACTGTTTTCTTTCGCTAACCTGTCTTTCATTATAGGAGTCTCAACCAAGAATTCAGAAAGTTAGAGGGCAAGTTATTTTTCCTCCCCTATGCTACAGGTCTTATATTTTCAGATTCACTCTTTACTCATCATTTCAATAGGTTAGGTGGTAGACTATTCACCAGACCCAGAATCCTATCATTTACCAGGATTGTATCATACAGTGATAACTGTATTATTTACCAGAATTGTTAACATTAGAACTTCAGGATATGAAAGAAAAAAGGTTTTTATTAGTTATCAAAATGAAATGAACCTGTAGAAATTCCTGAGCAAATAAATGGGTCAAATAATTTAAAGACAGTCTAAGTTTGCTATTTTGCCCAAATAGATTAACTCTTAATAATTTACTCCCCAATTATTATTTATCCTAATTTTTTTTGTTTTCTTTTTCAATGTTCAACTGAATGTTTCTTCTGTAGGCATATGAAAATGTTGTTTTTAGGGAAAGAATTGTGGATTCTGTGGTCTCTTGCCAAATGCATATATTTCTGAATTTCAAGTATCTTCCCAGTTTGTCTGATGAAAACTTAAGAGGTCTGTTGTGCATTGGAAAACAGGAAGAAGTAGCCGTGGAAACACAGGGTCCTTGATGGCCATGACGACTGAGCCCTGCCAGCAGACATATTTCAAGTGTTCAAGTCCTTTTAACAATTTTTAGATCTAACTTGAGTTCTGTGCTCTGACAAATTCTATAGCTGCACCTCCAAGCAGCAACTGAAGGAAATTTGAAAGAAACTGGGAAGAGCAACCTTAGCTCTTGTTGATCAGGACAAACTTTAAAAGGCAGCAGGAGGATGCTCATCCTCACATCTGCCCTTTCATCTCCTATTTGAAAGGAGAGGTCTACAGATTACCAGGAAATATGGAAACACTGCTTTGCTGCTTCTGAGGCATAAGTCTTATGTCCGTCATTTCTCTTCTTTTTCTTGAATATTCTTAGAAAAGGAGACTCAAACATATTTTAAGGAATAGGAAAGTGGAAGAGAGTTCTTATGAAAGAACTGGCTGGAGGGAGAAGCCAGAGGCCTTCTTACATAATTAAGCCAGAATAATTTCTGAAGTAAAAGCAAAGCCTGAGCTTTGTTAAAGAAGAGCTTTGCAGTAAATGGGATAAAGGGCAGTGAATTTACATAGACTGTATCTAAGACTTTATCTTAACAGAGATAAAATAACTCTGCATTTGACCACCTTTATATTGTTGCCTAAAATGTCAAGGAAAATAAACAAAAGAAACAGAACTACACGTTAACTCTGCCCTCCTGATAAATTATTTCTGTTGTTCTAGTTTCTTTCCACAGCTGTTGTGGATATTTTATGCTAAAGCATAATGTCTGTTCCTCTCTGGAGTTTAATTACAAACAGCTTAAAGTCTTCTGCTTCATAAATAAAAATAAGGAGTTTTGGAGTTTTAAAAACAATGAGAATATTACTCTCATTCTCGGTGATGGTGCCTGCCAATCAGATAATTAGTGGCCTTGTTGTCCTGAAGAAGCAAAACAGCTGTTAAGTATCTGATAAATTCCCAACCTTGTATGGTTACAGTCTTGATCTCAGGAAATGCGTTGACCAGGTAAGCTCTCCAACTTATTACTTTTTTTTTTTTGAGAGAGAGAGAGAGAGGAGGGGCAGAGCGAGAAGGAGGGAATCTTAAGCAGTCTCCACACCCAGTGCAGAGGCCAATGTGGGGCTCCATCTTATGACCCTGAGATCATGATGTGAGCCAAAATCAAGAGTTGTATGCTTAATGAACTGAGCCACCCAGGAGTCCCTGAATACTATTTTTAAAGTAGATCTCCTTTGTCTGCTTCCTGGTTAAATGGCCTCATTGTTTAGTGAACTGCCCCATAAAGAAACGTGGACAACCACTGTCTTCTGGCTTCATTCACAATGATCACCAGTAGTGTGGATTCTACCTGAAATTTTCTTTTTTGTCTTCCTTTCCACCTTCACTTCAGGCTCTCAACCACTTTTTGTTTTAAGCCTACAGTTGATCTGCCAAGTACCCATATTCTCACCACCCTTTCCTCCAGTCTACCTTAGATTTTGTTAGCACCTATCACCATGACTGTTCTGAAATCAACCTGTTAAAAAGCAATTAAAAGATTTATCCTGCTGATAAGGGCAACACCACTAAAGTATAAACTTCTCAGAACACATGGCATCTCTCTAATTTTGCATAGAAGAGAATAGGAAAATGAGTTCCTTTAATTTGGTAATAATATAAATTGTGAGATTTGATGTCAATATGTGGTATTCAGAGATTTATAAGATCAGTTCTAAAGAAGCCCCTTCTTTCTTTAGGGATTCTATTTACATTTATTGAATCTCTTTCCCTCTATCCCCAACAAGATAGTAGCTCTCAAATGTTTCTGTTTCTGAGAACGGAGTGCAGCCCCCTAAGACAGAGAACTATCTGCTTATGGTCTCAGCATCTATCTGGGCCACCAGCTACAGGTAAACGCTTGAGGTCCAGGGTAATAATTATGCTCCTTTCACCCTCAAAATGAGTCCTGGTTTGGAAATAAATTATATGGTCATCCTGGGCATAGGTCAGTTTAAGAGATATATAGTTTTTTACTAAGTATCCTTTGCAAAATTAAAATGGAACTCCTTATTTTAAAGCTAAATATGGTCCTCTTAAACACTGTTTTAAGATAATCCAAAGAAATATTTAAGGAGATAAATACCTAGATACAATAGGCAATTTTCTCATTGTTATTTGTTAGAAATTACATCTTAAAATTAAGATCTTTCAGACTTTGAGCTCACCAAAGGCAGAGAATATTAGTCCTTAAATTTCCCTCATTCTAACTAACAACCATGGGGTTGGGTAAGGAGACTAGAGGTTTTGAGAACTCAATACTGAGCACAGAATGTTTTTTCTTTTTTTTTTTTAAAGATTTATTTATTTATTTGAGAGAGTGAGAAAGTACATGAGAGGGGGGACCGTTAGAGGGAGAAGCAGGCTCCTCGCCGAGCAGGGAGCCCGATGCGGGACTCGATCCCGGGACTCCAGGATCATGACCTGAGCCGAAGGCAGTCGCTCAACCAACTGAGCCACCCAGGCGCCCCAGAATGTTTTTTCTTATAGAAACTACGGTATAAGTTGTAATTCGATTAATACTATTAGTATTGTTTAGTGGTAAATTTTAGTTTAAAAGGTCTTTTTCCAATTGGTTTAAACTTATTTTTATTTATTAAGCTGTAATACAACTGTTTATATATAAAACATTACTATTTATCAAGTTATTTAAAAGAAAACATTTTAAACTCTAAAATTCAAGTATTTAATTTATGGAGCATGATTACTTTTAATGGCATCTGAAGGGTTTATATTCTAATTTATATTAATTCACTTCCATGTGTTTGGCTGGGGTTGGTGGGTGAGGTTAGGAATTAATTCAGGCAACAAGGAGAGATGGCACCAAGAAAGCCTTAGAGAAGAGTGTGAGTTAGGTGCAGGGAGTGAGCCAAGGTGAAATTACAAATAAGCTTGGGAAACAGTGACTAGTATTGTTTTTGCTAAAAATGGGGCATACACAGGAAAACAGTAAATTTCCTATCCTGGAAATGTCTTTTTTGTAGTTTCAAATCTCACAAAATAATAAATTCCAGTGAGATGCTCTTTCCAGAGTGAACGATGGTATTAATCGAGATTTAATACACAAAAATGAAATCTATTTAAATTTTATAGAAAAGATGGTGTTGGTAGTTTCAATTTTAAAAAATGGTGAGCAGAATTAATAGGGTTTTAAAATGAAAGTCCACTTACACGATAGAAAACTGCCCCATCTTTCTGGTAAGAAAAAAACATTTTTCCTTACTTATTAAGACAATCAGGTAACTTGGGCAAGAAAGGAGATAAAAATATAGATAATGATCAGTGATGTTCAAGACTTTTGAAAAGTTGTTTCCATAATTGTGTAAATATAGAACTGATAGCTAAAGAAGCTTAAATACTATTTTGAAATAATGAAAATAAAAAATAGGTTACAATCTTTATTAAACAGAAAGTCATTGCAAGTTGCATTTTGGTAAATATTGCTTCTGGCTTAGGTTCCTTCCATGTGGGTGAAAAAATAAAATGTCAGTAGCAAAATTACACAAAGTGCACTCGGTCCTATACACTAGGAAAGTGGCAAACTGTCGGCATTGCCCTGGCCTCCAGTGGCTACGTACCAAAGGTGCACTTGGTGGGACGCCTGCTGACCAGGTGGCGGGGGCTACTTTCGGCTGCCAGTTGGCTCCACCAGTCAACTTCTTCTCTCCCGCATTCCACTGAAGATCTCCCCTAAAATCAAGCGGGCAAAAACACACAAAAGTATTAAAAGACACTAATCAGAAAAGAGTGTGTGTGGCTCATAACTTGGGGTTAGAAGCAGTCTGTTTGAGTTATTGAGAGAAAGGTTAAAAATTATAAAGGAGTCTTATATCTAAGAAAGCATAAAAGCATTTGATAAAAAAAAAATCATTTAGAGTTTGGATCTCAGTGGTAACAGGAATTTCCTATCACTTCCAATAGAAGAATGTGTCACAAAATTCAACCACATTCCTCACTGGTTATAAGAAATTCCAAATAAGTATATTATAAAAACTGTATACCTGTATTCTGTCAAATACCTATATTTTGTTTCATACATGATGGCACTTCTAGATCTGAGAGGGCTCATCAGAAGGTTTCACACAACTACATCATGACTATAACCTGCCTTACAGTGAATTGTAAGATACATCTATTGTAAAATGCATCCCAATTTTAGAAATGTTGAAAAGTGCATCTAAAGAAAAGGCACATTGTTTATTATTCTTACTATCCTCCTTAAAATTGATCCTTCATGAGAGACTTTTTAAAACCAATATTAGCTAGGAATAGTGTAATAATTCTAGAATTTAAAGCTTCTAGAATTTAAAGCTATTAAAGCACTCAAACCATAATTCCCAAGTATTTCTAGCCTAACTTAGTGGTAATCTTGGAGACTGAAATAGATTGTCCTTTTTCATTGCAGAGTCAACAGTTTGGAAGTTCTAGTAGAATAACAACAAAAACAAAAATCCAGAATGTAATAAAAATGAATTTTGAAATTACCTAGCCTGAGAGTGAGTTATTGCTCCAATGAGTTTAATAGTCTCAAATAAATATAAATACATTGTCACAAGAAAACCAGATAACTTCAAAAACACTTACTTTTTGGATGTGGTACCAGAAATTCCAAGATCTATAAAAGGATAAAAGACAGCAGAATTTAAACCTCTATACTCAGCTTAAATGACATGCCATTTAAAGGATCAAAGAGTCAGAGGTCTAGAAAAAGTCCATATTTTGCCTAAGAATGACTGTATTCAATTTTACAAAGGAGAAACTATGTTAGGAAACATGTTCAGAAATCTAACATTTTCTTTTACTTCACGTTATACTTAAGGATCACAATTTAATGTCAATTGGTGTCTAGAAAAGAGTAAACATAGCAGGCTTGAGACTATTCTCTTAGAAAGGCCTATGTGCCTGGCATCTGGGAACCTAGCTTAGTAAACTGTTCTCTATCCCGAGAGAATACTTTTCCTAATGATAAGGGTGGCTTACTGTGTCTAAGCTGTTTGTACAGTGTGGTTCGTGCTGAACACCTGCTTTCCTTCTGTGAGACTGAGACTTTGGGACATGTTAGGCACAGAGGACCTACATGATCAGCATCCAACAAAACCCCTGGGTGTGGAATCTCTACAGGGCTTCCACGGGCAGGAACATCACGCGTGTTGCCACATTTTCTTGTGCTTTTCCCCTCATGGGAAAGGGAGAGCATAAGGAAGTCAGTATGTGGATTCATCCAAGCTCTGCTGTGTCTTTTTCCCTGATGATCCAGCTGTGTGTCCTTACTATGCTGCTATAATAAATCTTAGCTGTGAGTAAAACCATGTGCTGAGTCCTGTGAGTCCTAGCGAATCTCTGAGTGAAGGTGGTCTTGGGGACCCCGGAACTGGCTTATTCATTCTACTCTAATCTCAGTTCATGTATTACTTCAGCAAATATTTATTGAGCCTCTACAGATGCCAGGCACTGTTCTAAGCACTTGGGATATATTAGTGAAGAAAATGAAGATCCCAACCCTGGAGAAATTTGCTTTCTAATAGGGTGAGATAGATGATAAAACAATAAAATAATAAATTACATAGGCCCCTAGAAGGTGATAGGAAAGCCCATGGGAAAAAGCAAAGGAAGGGCAGGGTACGAGGGATCTGGTCAGGCAGGGTGAGGGTGAGGGGCAGGCAGCATTAAACGGGGTGCTCAGGGAAGTCCTCATGGAGAAGGTGAGATTTGAGCAAAGTTGAGCAGAGGTGTGGTGGAAGAGCTTTCTAGGCTACTCATGTGATGCACTCTCTGCCTACTGGTAAGTCTGTTTCACATTTGGAGAAACTGCCAAATTGCTTTCCACAGTTACATTTTCACCAGCCATGTTAGAGAGTTTCAATTTCTCCACATTCTCATCAACACTAGTTATTGTCTTTTCTGATTATAGCCATCCTCATGGGTGAGAAGTGATACTCATGCAGTTTTGATATGCATTTCCCAGATGACTGGTGCAGAGCCTCTTTTCATGCGCATATTGGCCACATGTCTATATTCTTTGGAGAAATGTCTATCTAAATCATTTGACCATTTTAAAATTAGGTTGTCTTTTCATTATTGAGTTGTAAGAGTTCTTCATTCTGGGCATAAATTCCTTATCAGATATATGTTCTACAAATACCTTCTCCCATTCTGTGGGTTATTTTTCACTTTCTGGATAGTGTCATTTGCAGCACGGAAGTTTTTAATTTTAACGTAGTTCTATTTATCTATTTGTATCTATTGTTGCTTGTGCTTTTGGTGTCATAGCAAGAACATTACCCAATCCGAGGTCATGAAGATTTATTTACCACTACATTTTCTTCTTAGAGTTTTATAGTTTTGGCTCCTACATTTAGTTCTCATCCACTGTGAATTAATTATTTTAGAGTAGGCAAGATAGCTAACTCTATCCTTTTGCATGTGGATATCCAGCTGACCCAGCACCATTTGTCGAAAAGACAACTCTTTTCCCATTGAACTGTCGTGGCACCTTTGTTGATAATCAATTGAGCACAGATGTATAAGTTTATTCCTAGACTGTCATTCTATTCCATTGGGGTATATGTCTATCCCATGCAGCAGTACCACTTAATGACTATAGCTTTGCAGTTAAGTTTTAAAATCATTGTGAGTCTTCCAAGGTTATGCTTTTTTATTTAGAGTGTTTGGCTCTTCTGACTTCCTTGCATTTCCATATGAATTTTAGGTTCAGCTTGTCAATTTCTGTAAAAAAGCAAACTAGAATATTGGTAGGGAGTATGTAGATAATTTTTTTCAGTTTTGGAAGATATTTTAATTATATTATTATTATTATTATCATCTTAGAGAGAGAGAGAGAGCACAAGAGGGAGGGGAGGGGAGGGGAGAGAGAGGGAGACAGAATCCTAAGTGACGCAAGGCTTGATCCCACAACCCTGAGATCATGACCTGAACTGAAATCAACAGTCAGAGACTTAACTGACTGAGTCACCCAGGTGCCCCAGAAGATACTTTAATTAAAAAAATGTTTACCTATAGTGAAAATCAGTGTTTTCTTGGGGGGAGGTGAGTTGTTACATTTCTATAAATTTTGACAAATACATGAATTCATGTAATCATTACTATAATCAGGACACATAGCAATTTAATTACTCAAAAATATTCTCTCTTACTACCATTTGCAATAAAAAATGCACTCTCAGCAGTTAAGAGGTATAAATCCCTTATTTCTAAAGGAGAATCTGGATGACACATTAGAATGCCAGTAAAAGCAGTTACCACTGGCAACCATCCTTCAGTGAGATGAAATTTTAGAGTAGGAACAAATACTCAAATAACCTCTCCATGGGTGTCATCAAAGCATTTTCATGGATGTCCAGACCAGGAACAATGAATGGGAAGCAAAAGTATGTCCACTGGATAATTCATAGGGAAAAAAGTCTGTATCAAGGACCTTTTAAAGCCTTGAGAAAAGTGAAAGGTATCTGCAGTGGTGAACCCATTCACCTTAATGAAGAATCAAATTCAGAGTTAAAAGAAAAGGTCAATCTTTATACCAGCTGCCCTCATCTCCTAGGACTCTCTCCTTCACTTGTCCATCTCCAGCCTCTGGTCTCCTTGTTGTTCCTTGAACATACCAGGCAGTTTTCTGCCCCAGTGCCTTTGCACTGGCTGTCTCCTTTGCCTGCAAATATTCTCCTTCAGATATCCATGTGGCTCATCCTTTTATCTTCAAATCGTTGCTCAAACTGTACCTTCTCAGCGAGACCTACTCTAACTCCCATTCTGCAGCATTTCCAATTCCTCCTTGCCTGGTCTGTTTCTTCTCCATAGTGCTTATATGATCTAACATACTACAGAATTTATTTGAAAATGTTTGTTTGTCTCTCCCCTTGCTGAGTACCCTAAGAACAGAAATTTATACCTATTCTGTTTGCTGATTTATCTTTAGAACCTGGAAGAGTGCTTGGTACTCAATAAATATTTGTTCAGTGAGTAACTTAAATTCACATGGATGGGGGCACCTGGGTGGCTCAGTCGGTTAAGCGTCTGCCTTCCTGGGATCAAGCCCCGCATCAGGCTCCCTGTTCAGCAGGAAGCCTGCTTCTACCTCTCCCACTCCCCCCACTTGTGTTCCCTCTCTGTCTCTGTCAAATAAATAAATAAAATCTTAAAAAAAAACTCACATGGATGCTCAATTGTCAATATTTAAGTTACTCTATGTTCTTATTTCCAAGTGTAATGAAAAATTAAGTACTTACTATACATAATGCACTTGGTTTCACACTTTCATATGCTAATTATACCTGTAGTAATTTAGATTAAAAAATGGCCTGGGAACAGCTTGTGAGACAATGGCACACTGTTCATCTTCCAAGGAACTGTACTGGGTAAAGCACTAAGAATTTCTGTCTACTCCTTGATATACTCACCCACAAGTGAATCCAGAAAAAAATACATATAAAGAGATAGAGAAAAAAATTTGCATATGATGCAGTAAAAAACAAATCAAAACAAAAACTGTATTACTCACTGCCTACTAAGCTGGCAAGAGATGAGTCAAGGTCACTCCCAAGGGCTTTGCTTGCTGCCATAGCTGGACTGGGGGGTACCATTGAAATGGGTGCAGGCTGCCCGGCTGGTGCCATGGTTGGCATCAGTAGATCACCTAGACCATCAAACACTGGAAATCAAATAGACCAGGTTCAGAATGCTTAGGGGGGAAAAAAAGGCCATATGCAAAATTAAAGGGAAATTATCTTCTGAAAAACGATAAAACAAGTGAATATACAATCTTACAAAAGAGGGCATGTCATCCATACTTTTTATGACTATAACACCAAGAAGAACATTTCTACATATGTCTACTCATAAAGTACAGAAATACTAGTACACATAAACAAAGATGGAAAAAAAAATCTGTGTAATGTACAGGAAAGAGCACAGATTTGGGGGTTGGAATTAGGCTCAAATTTAGTTGCATGCCTCACTACCTGTGTGACTTTGAGAAAGTTACCACCTGAGCTTTAGTTTTCTATCTATAAATGGGGAGGGTACTACTACCACATGGTTTTGCTGTGAAGATTAAATTAGATAATATATATGTCTTTATTATAATGCCTGCTCTATGCAGGCAGTCAGTAAGTGGTAGCCACTGATACGCTTATCAAAAACAATCGCTGAAATGCTTTTTATTGAAAATGGTAGTAATTTACAGCAAAGCCTAAATAATTTACTCTCAAATCCTACAATGCTTATCTTTTTTCTCTACAATGCTTATCTTTAAAACAATTCTTAAATGAGAAAAGAAGGCTGGATCTCCTGGTTTCCTATGAAGTCGGTGTTGGAATAAAACCTGATCTACTGGGCAGGATGTAGTAATAAGTATCTGAAAAACAGTTGACCATATTTTAGAAGTAAAAATTTTGACCCCCCCTCATTATAAGCAGTCAATTTTGGTTCTAACTTTAAAGGGATGTTTAAAGGGAAAACTATTTTAACTATTGGGAATCATGCTGTTATTGGTGGCTCCTGATCACCATATAACCAATTACCAACTTGCTTAGTTCCTAGAATACAGAAAGACCATTCAAAATACAGACTCAGAGGATTTGCATAAATTGACGTTAATATCTTATCCATGTCAAAATTTTTGTCGTTAATTTTCATTAAAAAACTTCGAACATTTATCATCAACACTACTGTACAATAATTCTAAGTTGGAAAAAGACAGCACTGGCAATAGAAGCAACCAAATTGTCAGGCAGGGGATATATTTAGGGTGTTTTCTGAAACACATTTAATTGCCAAAAACTCACCAATTGAAAATTTGTAGTAAGGACCCAGCATGGGAAGAGTAGAATGGAAGAGAATACAAACAAAATGACAGCAGGATGAAAGATTAAAGGCAGGCAAAGAATACTACTTGTGTCCCAACTTCATAAAACCGAGGGCCATGCAAGCTTCAGAGGGTGTAAGCAAAGCAGTGGGAGTGTCCACACACCTAGATACTGTGTAAAGTGTTTGTTTTCCCTTAACCACCTCTAAACCACGTGCATGGAAGCTCATGCAAACAGATGGTGTGTGTGGTGTTAGATTTCTGCTAAAAATCAAAACAGAAACACAGAAAAGGATTACAGGTTATCCTTAAATCTTCCAAAATGTACTGAAAACATTCACTTAAAATACAGAATAAGAGACTTACTAAAGTTGTAAAACCAGGTCACCACTCAGTATCTGCTTGTAAGATTCCTGATATCATACTAACCTTAGGTGGGCTATTACACAATCAGAAAAAATGAACATCTGAAAAATCACTGCCTTACCTGACGGATCAAAGGAGCTGCTGCTAGAAGTTGAAGGTGTTGTTCCAAAAGCTGCCTCAAAGTTGGGCTGTAGCAGGTTATTCTGAGCTGGAGTCACTGGTGATGGAGAAGGGGCCATAAAAGAACCCCCAAATCCTGGGAAAAACACAGTTCCAGAAAAATATAAGCAGAAACAACTAAAGGTAGGTAAAGGTCAGGAAAACAGGACAAATTATAGGAGACTGAGGAGGGATTGAATGCATGTAGATAGATGAGAAGTCAGTAAAACTGGGAAGTTAGTTTTTTAAAAGTTTTTCATGTGCCTTGGTATCTGTCATGTATTTTTAGAAGATTTTCATTTAGTTTTTAAAATCAAGTACAACATTCAGTGTTACACTAGTGTTTCAGGTGTACAGTACAGTGAATCAACAACTCGATACGTGACTCAGTGCTCATCATGATAAATTACTCTTTAATCCCCATCACCTATTTCACCCCCCCCCACTTCTCTCCGGAAACAGCCAGTTTTGTCATGTATTAATGAGATCGAAGTTCGTTAGAAACAAGATAGCACTTAAGAATATATACTCTTGTTAAGAGAACCTGTGGCAACCAAGTCTATTATTACAATGGACCTAGCTACCTAAAGCTAAAAAAGTCTCACTAGGGTTAAAACTGAGATAATTTCATTATATCAAAATTTTGTTTCTTCAAAGCACAATACTGGGTAGCTAGAAAATGCTTAGTTGTACACATTGGCTCAGTGTAATAATAAAATACAAATCAGAAAAATATGCATGCACTTTGCCACCAAATCCTCCTTAATAACTTTCATACCTGTTCTAGTCCCATTGCTGCTCCTGCTAAATGTGGGCTCCCCCAGATCAGTTCTCAGGATTTATAAACAGCCACCCAGAGGGGCTTCCTGCATCTAGTCTGGACTTCCTCCAATCTAGTCTCTGCCGTGCAGCTAGAGTGATCTTTCTGAGTAGAAAACGTTGGCAAAGTTACTTCTCTAACGTCCTTCACTGGCTCTCCATAACTTTCAGATTCATGTAATGCAGATTCCTTTGTACAGCAATCAAGTTCTTCTTTGTTCCCCTGCCTGCAAACTAGGTTGCATCCCTAACACCATCACGGGGAGTCAGATGCTCACTCCAGGAGGGCCTCTTGGACTGAAACTGTCACCCACTGCTATTAGCCACAGCTATGCCCGCCCCTCCCACTGCAAATATGTGTGTTACATGCTCTGCTCTTGGGTCCTCTGCATCTGATACACAGCTCCATCCCATTCCCATCACATGTCCTTATTTCCATCCCAGCCTCTGCTTCAGGGATGGCTTTTTGGTGTCAGGAACTGTCTTCTCCTGTTTTTCACTAATATTCAGCATAATGCCTAAAACACTGAATTAATATTTACTGAATAAAGATACTTCTGAATATAAAAGGTGGGGAGAAATCAAATTCCATTGTAAAGTAACCAGCCTTCAAATTATTTACCTTTTGAAGGCTGGAAGCAAATAATTTCTCTCAAACGACAGATAGAAGCAGAAGCAAAGCTCACTCTGTACTGTTTCTGTATAAAACACACAACCAGTGAAGGCAGCAATTTCTCAGTAAGACAATGGAAGATGTTCTATTACCAAAGAATTTGTTACTTCCAGAAGTCTTTTCTATACTCAGTTTGGGTATAAATATTCCTTTCTAATCTAGCCACATCTTCTTGTTCACAAACTGCTTGCAAAAACATAAAGAATGCTTAAAAAAAAAATCCTTAAACTTTCATTCTATAGAACTCATTTATAAGTCTGAAAATGACTTCCACTGAAATTCTCCGGCTATTGTTTTCTAAAGCAGGCAATAACGTTCAAGTCATGCTGCTCCCAGACACTGATAATGATACAAGTTTAGGCTTTTCTTGTATATGTATGAAAAAAATGCAATTTGGAAAACTGTTACCTAATAGAGGATGGTCTTTAAAGTTCACAGTGGCTACCCTGACGTAATTTTAGTATTTTAGTGACATAGGCATTATGTAGCTTTCCTTACTGAAGAAAAGACATTCTCCAGATCTTTAAGAACTGATATTATGAAGCAAAAATGGGCTAGAAGTATTTTTGTGGACGGGATTGCTTGGTTTTAGGGAGATTGATGGCTGTGTTAAAGCTGACTTTTGGGAAACATCCCACACCTCAAGTTGGAATATGGCTGTGGTTAATTTAGGCAATTTTTCTATGGTGTGGTTCTCTTTGTTATAGGTGAATGTGGAAACAACTTTTCTTGACTCTCAGTTTCTTCAAACTTGACCAAGAAGAGACAATTTATTCTAGAATCACAGCATATTAGTGTTGGAAAAAGCCTTCTGATCATCTGATTCAATCCTATCTTTCCATGACTGGAAAAAGGGATGCAAAGGAAAGGTGACATATCCACCCAGGATTGAGTGATAGAAAGAGAAAAACGACATTTACATAAGGCTCATCTGCTTAGTACTACTGAGTTTCATAAGATAAGTAGATCATGTCCATAGGTGAATAATGAAAAAAAATTAGTGACTTCTCTAACAAAGTGAAGGTAAAGCCAACACTGGCATGAGGCTCACCACGTACCACCAGGGGCACAATTCTAAGCATATTTTTTTTTAGGTTGAACGTTATGAACCATATGGATTGCTAATATTTGACCCTTTTGGTCCCACAAAAACAGCAGGTTTATATTGTTCAAACCAAACCATATATTAGCTCATTTAATCCTCACAACTCTGTGAAGTTTTACAGATGAAAACGCTGAGGCCAGAGAAGTTAAATAATCTGTCCAAGGTCAAATGATGGCAAACGAGAGCCAGGATTCCACACAGCAATCTTCCAGAGCTTGGGTTTTTCGCCACAATACTACATGGCGTCTTTTCCATAGCCAGGAATGACTCCAGAGTTGTACTCTTCCTGCAGGCTTATAAACTTGACAGAGATCTAGAAAGATGACTTTTTCCCATTATACTCAGTTCTTATGAAGTAGGTGCCTCCCTCACAAATCTAGACTAATTAAAAAGCTGTAAGTGATACAAAATAACCAACTGATTGTCTTAAAGAAAAAAAACCTATTGCTATACTCTGAATGAAAGGTTAAATAGGAAAATTATAGACATTAATAAGGAAACTCCTCCTGTTAAGTGAAAAGTTTTAGAGGCCTGGAATAGAGGTAAGTAATACGAAAACCCAAACCACTACTCTTTCTTTCTATATGGTTCTAAATTATACTAAGGAAGATGTTCTATGGAATTGAAGGTAACAATCAGTAGGCTTCTGGATATCCTACAGGCATATTTGGACTGTCTTACACTATAACTAAATCGCCGTCTCTCTTCAAGTGCTCAACCATCTACAGATACACTGCCTTTTGTCACAGGTAGTCTTATGAATCTACCTTCCTAAAGGGAACAGCCAACACACTTAAGGAAGTTCTATTAACAGACATATCAAAACTGACAGTCACAGTTGATATATCACTTGGGTCAGGAGAGTGAAATTTTAAAACCACTGGTAGATAAACACACTCCCACACAGACCACTTTCACACTCAGATTCGTTCCATTATGTAAAAGATGATGTCATCTCAATTACTCTGTAATATAATCAGCTGTTAACACATTCCATTTCCTAAGATCAATCTGAGACAGTCAATATTTCTAGAACTAATACCCTTTTTTCCGACACGTTTCAAACTGCTCCCTCCACCCCAGAGTATGAAAGAATTGGTTCTCTGTAGATCTTCCCATTCAGTGGATATTATTAGTTATTAACTCCACACTGAACATTTTTATATTTTAAACCAGTTCAAAGACCTCTGTGGCTCTGCTAAAAAGTCATCTGTGTCATTTGGTTAACAGAGAATGCAAAACTACAAAGGGCTCATATTATTCCCTGCCTTTGGAATTAAAGATAGGATGTGGCACATTCCTATACTAGTACAAATCTATGGTACAGTCACCCCAGAATCATGTCTATTATTGAAGAACATGGTTTTCCTGTTTGACGTCAACCTCAGAAGTTAGGCATAATACATCTAATCTCCCTTAATAATCCATTTTTATGTCTGTCATCCAGTAATCTATATATCTCAAACGTCTAAGTTTTTTTTTTTAAAGATTTTTATTTATTTATTTGACAGAGAGAGACACAGCGAGAGACGGAACACAAGCAGGGGGAGTGGGAGAGGGAGAAGCAGGCTTCCAGCAGAGCAGGGAGCCCGATGCGGGGCTCGATGCGGGGCTCGATCCCAGGACCCCGGGATCATGACCTGAGCCGAAGGCAGACGCTTAACGGCTGAGCCACCCAGGCGCCCCTCAAACGTCTAAGTTTTTAGCTGGTGTATCTGAAGAGGAGTTTGAGAGCTGTGTTTTGTGTTAAGTGCCCTGCCTCTTATCGTATTTGCAGCTTCCAAAGTCCACAGCGACATTACAGTGGAACCCCAGTTCTTCACCATTCAGGAAAATACCAGCTGGCAGTCACTGGTATGAAGTGGATTCAGCAACCAGGAGTGTCATATTTAGCCAGGGTAGTCTGGAGAGGAGAGGACAAACACAGATGAACCACTGTTGCCCCTAAGAAAGATGGCCAAGTGGCGCCTGGGTGGCTCCATCGGTTAAGTGTCTGCCTTCGGCTCAGGTTATGATTCCAGGGTCCTGGGATGGAGCCTCGCGTTGGGCTCCCTGCTCAGTGGGGAGCCTGCTTCTCCCCCTCCCTCTGCCTGCTTCTCACTCTCCCTCTGCCTGCCGCTCCCCTCTGCTTGTGCTCTCTCTCTGTGTCAAATAAATAAATAAAATCTTCAAAAAAAAAAAAAAGACGGCCAAGTAGCCAGTCTGAATGAGCGATGAAAGGGGAGGGTAGCAGCTGGGCTGTGCTTACCCTTGCCGGCCTCTTGAGAGAAGACTGGACCTCATACCAAACTTCCTACACTACTGAAAGGTGACAAGCGTCCTTTCGTGAGGTCATCACGCATTACTAATCCAGGAATGGATGTTCTGTGCCTGCCGTAGCTGGCCAGGACCGTTCATTACATGAAAAAATAAGACCCGGCCGCTAACTCTTTCAAGGGTAACATGAAAAGCAGGAAATTTAAACATGGCAACTTCCTTGTGCCGACATGACCCACACCCTCATCAGTCCCCTGCCAACCTCA
Source organism: Mirounga angustirostris (assembly GCF_029215605.1). Classification (NCBI taxonomy): domain Eukaryota; kingdom Metazoa; phylum Chordata; class Mammalia; order Carnivora; family Phocidae; genus Mirounga; species Mirounga angustirostris. The sequence continues at coordinate 71,840,771 of NW_026991716.1, forward strand.
TGACTAAAATGCATCCCTTGTGGTGCCTGGGGAGGGGCACTGGAAGCTGCATCTGAGTATCTGAGGCCTCTGTGAGGCCACCGCCGCATTTCCTGTTGCGTCCCCTTCTCAGTAAAGTCAGGGTGAGGTAAGCCAGCAGTGTCTTGTGAGTCTGACTGATAACCTGAGCCTGAAATGGACGACTGCAGTCTCGCAAATGGCAAACGCTTTGCCTGTAAAAACAGTAATTTCTCATGCAGCTATCATTAAGCACTCTTCGCCCAGTCTCCAGGGAAGTCTGATAGTTGACTTTTACTATCTTTGAGTCTTTGAAATGTTCCCTTTTATGTTATCTATCCCATCCTGGCAATAAGCAATAATCCTAGGCATCTTGGACCAGACTACTCCACACTATGTCCTTGTTGAACTGGGATCTCTCTCTAGAGGTTTTCAGATTAAAAACAAAACAAAACAAAAACAAAACAAAACAAAAAAACCCCCAACTAGTTAAAAAAGTGGCACAGGTAGCAGCAGCTTCAACCCCGGTAGAAATCTGACAGTTTCTCCTAGAGTGATTCATGTTACAGAATCAATTGTCAAACATAATGGTATCTTTCCACAGAAATTCCTTAAAAAATGGGCACAGGCAATACAAGATAAAATTCGCTACATAAGCACATTACTTTTTTAGTAAACAAAAAGAAATGGCTAACTGAAAGTAAGGCATTTAGGAACATCCCAGGAACCACAGGGGTGACTTGTATACGACTGTGATTTTAATACTCATTTAATAAAATCCTAGGAAATAACCTTCTATCAGACAGTGCCTCGTTTTTCAATTTTATGTCTCAAAAGGGAAAGAAAACATGCACCGTGAAATTTACATATCTGTTACTTATAAAGATACAGTCAAACTTAACTTCCACAAAATACCATTTTACTTTAATTTAATTAATTACCAGCTAGTAGGTCTGCCGATGCTGATGAACTAGAAGCAGCCTGAGGTGCAGGTTGGGGTTCAGAAGCACTACTTCCAAATGCATCTACCCATTATCCATTATGCAGCAAAAAAGTAAAAGAATGTAAACAGTAAGTACAGTAAGTAAATTAAGTGTTTTGCCAAGAAATGCATAGACATGACACTGTGTGGTGAGCTTGTCACCTGTGGATAACTGAAATGATTGAGTGAGCTGAATTATGCTCTGACCAGTTTATTCTCTCAAAAAAGAATTCTAGAATATTTCAGATTAACACCCCTTTGTAAGACAATTCTTTTTTAAAGAATAAAAGTTTTGGACTAAATCCTGACATCTCTTAAAATAGGACCAAGGTTTAAAAAATTTTGCCCGAAGGCAATACAATGGAATTTTCCCATTTAGAACTCTATTAAACTTAGAAAAAAAATTAACAGACTTAATTCAAGCAGCAGCAGCAGCTCCACTTGTACCCATTTATCAGAGTTCAGTGTTTATTTGCCACAAGTTTTGAGCTCTGAATGTCAGAGACTGTGACACCATTGTACCCCTTATGGCACATACCATGATGCTTCTACATACAGTAGGTAAGGTACTCAGTGTGGTTTAACTTGCTAAGAATGGCATTTGAGCCCGGGGCATACACATTTGTGGATGTTCATGAAGAAATCACTTCAAATCTGTACGTTTCCCTATAAATTTACTGCTACTAAATGACTTTAAATGCATCACCCTAATGAGTAGTGCAAGAGTTAGTTCAGTACATCTCCCTGCCGTCAGATAACATATAAAGTAAGGGGAAAATACATTTAAACCAGTGAAACATCTTCTAGTTCTCTGGGAAGATTTTAAAACATTAAGCTCAATAAACCCTACAGAATAATGTATGGCTGTACAGCTTATGTTTTCAGTTTCGACTGGCTTGTTTTCAATTCTAAATTATCTAGTTAACGTTTATATTGCTTTTAAGAACTTAGAAATGCCGATTTAGCCAATAGATCAGGTTCACCAAGGAAGAACAGTAGAAGGAAATTCCAACCAGCTGATTCTACATTAGGATGAACAGAAAGTTAAAAACACAAAGACTTCAAATGAAAAATGATCTGGTTCTGTTAGGCCATGCATTGAAAATTATGATGAACTGATGAGGATGAAGATGATGATGGCAAAGCAATGGGAAAGATCTTAAAAACTTAAGTTTACAGTTAAGAGATGGAAATAACTTCAGAGTCAAAAGAAAGAATGATGGAATATAATGAAAGAGAAGATGTAGAAATTGAGGGAGGAAAAAAATAAAGATTGTTTACATGTTGAAGGAGGAGAGGTACGCACCCCCAAAAAGGTCTATCACGCCTGAAGAATCCACCTTTGCTGGAGAGGCAGTGGTTGCAGGAGACGGTACTGCAAATGCATCCACTGCAGTGAAGCACACAACAGGAAAAATCACACGTCACCCAAGGGAAAATAAAGCCATGCATGAGCCTTGACAGATGGCTTCCTGGGATTTCGTGTTTAACAGCGGGCAGTAAGATCGCAGACAGTCTTAACAGTTAAGACAAAGCAAATGGATTTAAAAATATACACTTTCCCAAAGAAAATAACATTTGACTTCTTGAACTCAGAGGTTTTAGCGCGGGTGGGTGGGGGGAGTTGTCTCTTTTCACCAGCATTAGATTGGAAATTATGAACCTCATCGGTTGGTGATGGGCCAAAATGAGATTTTTTTTTTTTCTTTTCCAAGTGAATTTTGAGTTTAAAAGAACTCCAGACAAACCTGCACGTCTTCGTGTCCGCCTCTCCACACACAACCCCCACCAGACATCTCAGAAGGCTTGGCCTTGGCAGAAGCACTCACCGGATAAGAGGTCAGCAGTGAGCGAGCTCTCAGGCACAGGAGAGGCCCCTTGTGGTGGAGAGGAGAAAGCGTCTTCCCAAAGTGAAACAAACCAAAACCAAGCAGAGGTAAGTAGAAAGCGGAAATCAGAGTTCAATATCTAACAAATGCATTATCACAGGGGAGCATCAAGAGTTCAGTCATCAAAACATCGGGGAGGGGGGAACTAATGTTCAAAAAAAAAAAGGGTGGCTTTGGTTTTACCTGTACCAAACAGGTCTATGCTAGGAGCAGCATCCGGCTTAGGCGCCGCGGCGACTTCCGGAGGGGCCTCAAACAAATCTAAGACCAAGAACACATGCCTTTACTCTACTGGGCAGACCAGCCTGACACAGCATCACCTCCCAGTTGTGCATCAGCACGGGGGAGAATTCCGAAATAGGCGGCATGGGGTTGACCCAGTTGTCATGCAGTAACAGTTGTGTGCGCAGGGCATCTCAGGTACCAGAATTCAATCCACCCGAGGGAGAGAGTTCAACAACAACGAAACATTACCACCAAAGATATCTAGAGCAGGAGGAGCGGCGGTGGCGGTGGCTGAGGTGGTGGCGGGGGCGGCGGTGGCCGCGGTGGCAGCTGCGACAGCGGGAGCAGGAGAAGGAGCAGTGGCGGGAACCGGAGGGGCTGTGCTAGCTGTAGGGGTAACTACAGGAACACTGGTCTCAGGTGGCTTCATTGCAAAGAGGTCCAGCTCGGGTGCAGCCTCTGCACTACCTTCAGACGGGGCAAAGGGGTCTTTTGGAAAAGGAAGGTGGAGACACACATGTAGCATCAGTAAGGAAAGAGACGAGAGAGAGAGAGAGAGAGAGGCATCATAACTATGGGTAAGAGACACCTTACGCAGATATTCACACACTAGCTAGGCATTAGGCTGCCTGGACTGAACTACTATCCTATTAGCAACGGTCAGTGATTAGGATGTTTTTATAAAAAAAAAAAAAAGAAAATTTAGTAGGTAACACAAGTTAAAAAACTAAAACGCTTCAATGTTAGATGAGCCTACGGTCTAGGATTAGAGATTGTTCTTCAAATCCTCCATCTGGGCAATTTGGTAGCTTTGAAAATTCACTAAAACATACCTATATAGTAGAACTCAGTGCTACAGAAGAGTACAATCCAGCAGGAGGGGATCAAAAAAACATTAAGAGAGCATACTTGCACTGACAAAAATTGTCAATCTTGAGAAATTGTCAATTTTGATAAGTATGCATTTGGTCGTCTTAATGTTTTAAGTGCCGGCGCTACTGATTCAGTTATGATGAATGATCCTTTATACTCAGAAGAAATTAAAGTCAGAAGAACATATGGCCACATCTCACTACGGGAGTTTCACATGGGGACAGAGAAAACAACAGACTTGCTCGCGACTATGGACCCACCATTTCCTGAGCATGCATCAAGTGCGGCGGCTACGGGGGCTGGGGTCGCTGGCGCGGCGGCCCCTTCGGATGCTGCAGGGGCCTCCCCGGGAGAAGCTGCAAAGGCATCTTGGGTGCGGTTTTTAAAACAACACAAATTAAAGGAATAAAAAGAGAAGAAAATATAGTAAAAGAACCAAGTTAAATTGCAGAAAAGGCTCCCTTATACAACATGAATTTCTTCAAATGCATTCTTACGGCCCATGCACTGTTGGCGGTCACAAAATCGTGATTCTTTGGCTCCTTCGTGTTAGTTACATGCAAGTGGTACAGCGTTCATACTGCTGAGGCCTGTTAGGATCCATCAGGTAACACGATTCCCATTGTATAAGGGCTCGGAGAAGCATGTTTTATGTAACATTAGAAATTAATGGATGTGAAAATTAAAACACAGAAAATAACTTTATTAAGTGATTTAAGACATTAATCTTTCATGGCTGGTGAACACTTATTCACTATGTTACTATGATGTCTCTTTGACTGGTGGTTTCTACCAAACATAGATGTCTTCTTTAATGGCAATAAAATTAAACATACGATGGTAATGTAAACAAATAATTATAGTTTAAAAAAGTTTTATGGTCTAGTACAGGCATAAACACTGTTAACATGAAAGGTTTACTAAGTATTCATAAGAAAGTTAAGTCTTTGTTATCCTTGAAAAACATTTTCAGATACAACTAAGGATTTAAGGAAATAGATAACAAAACTAGGGGATGACACTATAATGCCTTTACTTCAACTTAAATTTATCGTTGTTTTAAAATATTGTATTCCTCTCATTATTTAGAAAATGATCTATTTTCAACAAACTAAAAACATAGTTTCATGCTTTAAGACTATAAGCGTATCACTATGTATAGCAGAAAATCCATTAACATACAGGCAGCCCCAGTTTATAAATGCCCAATATATAAATGGCTGATGTGTACAAACAGCACCCAATGTGTTTCTGTCAGTAAACCATGTTAATTTGGTAAAAAATATCCTGGAGTATTCAAAGAGATTCTATAGCTCGAAAGTACAAAAGAATGAAGCTATCATTAGCATGATTTGCTGAGAAGAAATTCCTGGAAATATCCACCTAGAACCTGCCACTTACCTGCTAGACTTCTCATCCTAAAATACTGCCTTCCACAATATCTACAAGTGTCCCCTAGAACACCGTTCCTCTGGCTGTTAAGGATTTATCATATATGCTTGTGAAATGCTACACAGAATATCCCTTTTCTTGGAGATTTACGTAGTATACATTAGGCTCTAGGAAGTCCTATAGTGAAGGCACTTGTCTCTGAGTTTAACCCAGCATGTTCGAAACTGATCTTAGTATGAAACAGACTTTCCTGCCTTCCTGTCCTGAGGCCCGGCATTAAGTGGAACAACAACAATAAATTGGTCACTTGGGTTGAAAGGCCCTTTACAAGAACACAAATATCCTAAGGAGGTCACGTACCGCATGGAGCATTGGGTGTTATACGAAAACAATGGATCGTGGATCGCCACATCAAAAACTAATGATGTATGGTGACTAACATAACATAATAAAATTAAAAAAAAAAAAAAGAAGAACACAAATATCCTTAGAAGACACAATGAGACAATCAGTTATTCATATCTTACAGATTTATTTGATCTGCTTGCTTCCCTCAGCTACACAAGGATGAGTATGTTTTCGGAGCAAGGGTCTGTCAGGGGAGAGGCCAAATAATACTGGAGTGTGGCTAGGCCAGGCTTGCTTCCCCAGATGCAATGCTAAGGCCACTGTAATAGAGGGCTTAGAGCAATATGAAAACCCTAAGAACCAGGGCAGAACACAAGAGAGTGTAAGAGGAGGTTGGCAGGGCTGAAAGTATTTTGCCACAAGTCAGGTCTGTTTTCTTTCTTTTTATTCCCATAAAACCTTGAACCAAGGCTAATAATACTAGAACTAGTAAAAATGGTCATAGCAGTCACTAGTGAGTATGCACCACTGTGTAAATACTTTATGGACATTATTAAATTTAATTCCTGTAACTATCTCACAATATAGGTTCTATTATCTCCACTTCGTAGATAAGAACAGAAGCTTGGGGAGTCCGAGTGACTTGACCAAGGTCACCAAACAGGCAAATGGTGGTGTCAGGATTTGGTCGTCAATGGACGGAGGTTTGTGTGTTTAGCTATTATGCTGCACCGTCAAGAGCCACGCCACACTCTACCGTTCCGTCCTTGTTGGATGGAATAAACACCAGTTATATCAGTGTTGGGGGTCAAGTAAATACCCATGGGCTGGCCTCTTCAATTACCTACCAGTTTTCACCTACGTGTAAGTAGGTGAAACCCATATTTGTAACCATGTCCTCAGAAAAGGTTTTTTTCTTCCCTGTCATCCCCTTTTAATGCTTCTCCTGTTACTTAAAACTAAACATTACAAACTCCTCTAGTCCCATCAGAACTTCTCTTAAAGGGCACCTGGGTGGCTCAGTCATTAAGCGTCTGCCTTCAGCTCCGGTCATGATCCCAGGGTCCTGGGATTGAGCCCAGCATCAGGCTCCCTGCTCCACGGGAAGCCTGCTTCTCCCTCTCCCACTCCCCCTGCTTGTGTTCCCTTTCTCACTGTGTCTCTCTCTGTCAAATAAATAAATAAAAATCTTTAAAAAAAAAAAAAAAAAAGAACTTCTCTTAAGGACAGGAGGCCAGCTGCTCCAGGTCCTGTCTGATAAGTCTTCCAGGCCAGGAGGGAGAGATTTGCATGAGCGAGGCTGCAGCCGAACCCAGCCCCAGCCACTGACTGACTAGCCAGGAAGGAAACCCTGAATGAGAACAGTCCAGCAGAGCTCAGTTGGCTCCAGAGCTGTGAGAGGTAATAGAATTTTTTTGTTGTAAATAAAACAAAACTTGTTCTACTACCTAGCTTTCTTTATCAATGGCAGCATTATCCTTCCAGTTCTGAAAACTCAAGCTCTTTCCAATCAAGTTCTCTTTCCCTTGTTACCATTTGCAGTTCATTTTTACATTCTGCTTATTTTCAAACAGTCCTATTTCCTGGAAATGCATGTTCCTGCTGTTCTACAATTATGTACCCAGTCCAGACCTTCCCCAGCAAAATCATCTCCCTGATACCGCCGCTATAGACCAGCCTTTTTTTCCTTCTAGCAATCTAGGAAGAATTTTCTCTTAATTTTTTTAGCATGTGACTACCTTTCTAAAAATTTCATTTGAAAATTTTTTTGTTTCATTTTTATTTCATTTGAAATTTACTTAGCTGTAATTTTCCCCACCTGAACTCTCCCCATGTTCTCCAGTCACATGAGCCATCTTTAAATCACATACTTGGCACAAAGGTTTCAATCATTGTCAACAGCCTGGAAGTCACTATTCCAGTCTTCCCCAAAGGTCCCAGGTTATAAGACTCTTACATGAAATCTATTTTTAAGTGCCTGTATTTAAGTTCTGGTTTTAAGGAAGGTTGATTAACTTAGTTTGTCAACAAACTCGTGCAAATGAAAGCAGGCTTGCGAGCTAAGTTCTCTGGTTTTCCAGCCACTTGGTTTCATGCCCACAGACTACATCCTCATGAGGGCTTGCTCACGTACTGACATAGGTGATTGAAAGGGTACCCTGGCAAAAGTGTAGAGGAATTAGTATCAATTTAGCATTCCCGTGCTTAGAAAAACCCTGTGTTGTCACGGACTAATGTGTTGCTGTGAGCAAAGTTTTCAAGTGAAAAATAGAATATTTTAAACAAGTTTGTCTTTTATCAGTATCTGTAAATTTTACTGATTTTTTAAAAGCACAATACTACCTTGCAGTCCTGTTCTGCATGACCACAGAAAGCAGATTTTTTTCTTAAAAGTTCACTTTAAAAAATAAAGCATTTAGTAAGTATAATGTTTCTGAAAAAAAATTTTTAATGACTTAACACTGAAATAACTAAAATGTTAGGTGGAATGTCAATCTGGATATTTAAAACTGATAACATTTCCTATTTTTCAAATTTGTAATGAGAATGCATAGAAAATTTCAATGTTTTAATATTTCATACTCATGAAATTAATTAGCTACTTTTCAGAAATTAAAGCTCTTTAACTTACTTCTAAAGATATCTATTTAATACTGCTGTACAAGCTAGATAAAACCTCAAAAGCACGTTTTAAAGTCATGTAAACAAAATATCTGGTGCCCTTGTGTATTTAAGAGTTCTATCACCCATTTTAGTGATACAGAATAAGAAAAAAAATGGCCACACAACATGGCCCATCTCTAAATAATTTGTTGTAAATCAATAAAGAGCATGAAAGAAATTAGGGAATATCCTTGAAAGCTACATAACAGTGACATGTATAGGCTCCTGGCCATAAATGATAAGAGATTTTATAGCTGTCAGAGGTCAGGAGACAGGTTGTGGGACTATCCAGATCAATAAAAATGATTGTGATGAGATTTACAGATGTACTCACTAAACCTACAGCCAAATGTCTAGAAAGGATACTGGTAAAATCCCAAGGAGGGCTCCATTCTTTGGCATTAAGTTAGATGGCTTTCTGAAGCATTAGTCTTTTAAATCTGTATTTCAGGTTAGAAAAAGCCATGACAATATTTACAAACACACAGATTTTTCTGCTTGAGGAATACAGAAAAATCAGTAATAAGTGATCAACACAAACAGCAGGATGGCACAAAGACTGTATCAAAGCAATATATTAGGCTTTATTATTCTAGAGAGCCATGAGGGAAGCAAGCTGGAGTTGACTGATTTCTTAAAGGCAATTAAGCTCCTTACAAATGGACTGAAAAACAAAAATCTAAACAGCTAAAGATGTAGAAATGTTCAAGCACACAAGAGTTATCCATCGTGTCCATATCTTCCTTGACGTTTTTCTGTCAACATAAGCCTATGAGAAACCACTCATTCCCAATACCAATTGTGGGGGGCGTAGGAGGGGGTGAAGAAGTTGATTTTATAAATTTAAGCTAAAAATTTAATTTTTGGTCTCAGAAGTTACAGAGGTGTACCTGAAAAACTAACTTTTGCTAGTGGTTGACTATTTTTAATTAAATATTCAAGAGCCTTCCCCTACTTTTTAAAAAATGGTTTCTCCTGTAATAGGAACGGCAGCGCGGCAAGACGGCAGCAACTTCCTCGTGTGAAACACTGGGCGCAGCGCTGTGTCCAGTTGAGTGCTCCTTGTCTTGGTGTCGGCCAGCCTCAGCGACTGGGCCATGGCGGGGAGCACAGCCCATGTGGCAGTGTGCAAGCGTACCTTCCCTGGGGAATGTACTGACTCCACCAGAGCCTGCCAAACCTCTCCTGCTCTCCCTGTCACTCGCCTCCTCCAATTTCTTTACCATTTTCTCAAAATGCCCTGGGAAAGATGTTATATGGTAATGAAGAAACACAAAACTATGATGACTATAACACCATTCGATGTATGTATTTGACATCAGCACTTCTGCAGGTGTGGACATCAGCACCACTCAGATGGGAATGTGTAAATGGCTGCAGACGGTTCCTCAGGTCCGGGCATATTATGCTGCCAGAGTCTAGATACCTGACTCAAGCTCATAGCTGTAAATCAACTCTGTCAGAATTTACATTTGCACGTAAAGTATATTTTCAGGCAATCATTTCAAAGCCTGACCTAAACCTGTTTTCCATCAGCATTTTGAGTGTTGGTATCAGATGATCTAAGTTCCAAAGCCAAAGATGCTCCAAGTTTTTGCTTGTACAGAACAAGCTTACAGTTACAAAAATGGGCATATCCCTAAACTCTCTTCAGAGACTTCCAAATCTGAACTACTCTTAGATGATTTTTTGTCTTACATCTTAAAAAATAACTTAAGCCAGGACTTCCCCTTCCATATTCTCTAAGTACTATTCATTCAGCTAGTGTGAATGTGGTCAAAAAGTCACACCTAAATATGATAGAGAGGTCTGGTACCACCTTCATATAGATACTGCTGGGCAGGAGCATATAGAGGACAAGGGTTCTAACAGCAACTTAAATCCTCACTTTAAAAAAATGGAAAAATCAAGTGGGCCTAAAGCATTGCAACCTTTGCGCTAAAACCACTAAAATTAAGTGAAGATAAAGTTGATGAAGTTAGCGAAGATAAATACATATGAATAAACATGCAAAAAGTAGTGGAACACTCTGACGTGCTGTTATATAATGTAAACATTTTTAAGTACCTTAACTCTAAGGTAATTTTAGCAAACCTGGCAGGAAAAGGACAAAACCGTGATGTGACCGACTAACCTCCAAAGAGATCCACGTCAGCAGTGACAGCAGTGACAGTTGTAGTGGTTGAGGCAGAGGCTGAAGCAGTTGCAGTTTCAGAAGCTATAGTAGGAGGGCTAGGTTCTGGTGCAAAGGGATCTGAAACTTGTGCTTCAGAGGGAACAGAGGAAAGTGTAGCCAGAGAATCTACGTTGCACCACAGACAGAGAACCAACAGGAGAGAAGAGGAGGAAAAGGACAGAAGATATACCAGACTCCAAATGACCAAATAAGGACAGTTATTAAGAAATGGAGGTCTCTCAAAACAGAAGTTTAAAATAAAGCTTTACTCACCCTCTCCCAAAAGGTCTACCGATGTCCATTATGTGTCAGCGTATGAAGAAATAAGAAAGAAAGCTGAAACATGTAGCCACACCAATGTCCAAGCAGGGCGAGGTACTAACTGAAGACATTTTAGCTGTATGCACCTTTCTGGACCATTTATAATCACGAAATAGTGTATTGCCTATTATTATCATGGAATGTTTGAACTGGAAGGGACCATAGGGATCCTCTAGACCAAGCTTCCAATTTTATAAATGGGAAAACGGAGGGCAAGCAAGGTCAAGAGACTTACCTGAAGTCAGCTCTAAATAACTTTGACAAACTCTATTTCTTACCAGATTTACTATTTCATCTGCTTTGATGCATTTCATTACACGATAAATATCAATTCTAAGGAAACTGTAGTCAATGAAACTTTATTAATCCTCTATTTGATGTGTCACTTCAGTCCAGAATACCACAGGATAAATACAGGCTTTCTGATAGCTGTAGTTTGATTGTAGAACATACCAAACACAGTCAAAGAACAGTCCAAGTTTAGGGGCTAGAAAAAAATAACCCTCACCTCCATGATTTTTGTCTTCATAAATTTCACATTATTGGATGTTTTTCAATTCTATATATAATCTTTCCATTTATAAACATTATGTGACAACATAATGAGAATTATTTTTAAGATGAACGAGACAAGACTGTGTAGCATCCAAACTTTTCAGGCCTTCTGAGGTCTGCATTCCTTTTGGAGGTGCATACTTAGTGTTCAACAGTGGGATTACAGTTGGCATCCTAAATAAAAAGCCCAGGAAGGGTAATTCTTAACTATACTATAACTTTAGGTTATTAAACACTTAGAGAGTCCAATAGCATTCTTGTATTCCCAATCATGTGATATAACCCAGGGCTCATATTTGAATTCATGAATTTACTGGAAATTTATTTTAATCATGAAGAAATTTTATCAAAACTCATTAGGGAGCTATTTTCTTAAGAGCCTTAGAAACAATATGAGAACTAAGTAAACTAAAAGTTCTAGAAGACATTTAAAAAACTGAGAAACATATATTTGACATTAAAAATAATCATATTCGGGCGCCTGGGTGGCTCAGTTGGTTAAGCGACTGCCTTCGGCTCAGGTCATGGTCCCGGAGTCCTGGGATCGAGTCCCACATCGGGCTCCCGGCTCAGCGGGGAGCCTGCTTCTCCCTCTGACCTTCTCCCCTCTCATGCTGTTTCTCTCTCTCTCTCTCTCAAATAAATAAATAAATAAATAAAATCTTTAAAAAAAATAATCATATTCATTTAACTATGCAATTTGCAAACCCAATAAGTATTAGATAAAGCACTCTACAGACACACTAAGGTAATCAAAGCCCTTCTAACCAAATCTTTTATATTTCATAACAGCATTAACAAACTATAGCACACAGAGTACTTCACATTAGAAACAGTTTTTAAATTTTAGAACATATGCATAATTAACAATAGGCAAAAAGGAGCTATGTTGATTTGGGGCTGTAAGCTTCATTCTAATAAAAACCCTAATTAGGTCAACTAATAAAACCCTAATAGGTAGGCCCCAAATCCTGAGAAACAGAAGGTACTTCCAATAATTCCTCAAACCAACAGTATCAGGCCCAATACAACTGTTACTCTATACTCATACATCCCAAAATATTAATTAGAAACCAAACTGGGTCATCAGAAGCCAGACAGACTTGGTTTCTCTATTCTCCTGGCATTGGTGAGACTCTCTCTAGTCTTGCTTTATAACGGCTAGTTCAAGAAACAATGTGATAGCAGAAGAGCTAAGAGCCATGTGATTTAACAGTTTCCAGACTTGCTACTGTCTATGCGAGGGAATGGGCAATTTATTTCGTACATTTGGTAAGTGAGAAAGGAGAAGACTATTCACGTGTATTGGAAAGAGAGAGAAATAGAAATATTTTTAAAAAGTATAAAAGATTAAAATACTAGTTCCATGTTTTTGACTAGTGTTTTATTCAGATTGAGGGTTATAAGACTTGTTGCAATATGATGAAAGATGGAAAGTAAAATTTCCTAGGGAAATGTATGACTAAACATAGTGGAGCATAACTGATGCTGAAAACTTTTGCTACAGGTGTCAATCTCTAAAATCTTAATTTTCTGGATGAAATATAATTTATGTTACTTATTTCTTGCTTTATGCAAAATTTTCCCTAGTATAAAAGAAAGCCCTACTTTATGATGATGGGAACAGTTATTCTCAAAGCTACCAGTGTTTATAAAAGATTAAACTATACAAACTGCTCCTCCCCATAACCCACAGCAGCAGAGTTCAATTCACTGGCAAGTAGTACATAATCAGAGTTATTTTTTTGTGTTATGGAAATTGCTAGAAAATACTCATTGTAACTGAGGAAACAAAACTACAACTAAATTAAGAAGGAAATCTATATTCTGCAGTGATATGAGGCTAAACTTCCTAGGTTATTATAAAGGTTGAATGTGTTAATATATTTAAGTGCTCACTCTTACCTGGAGCATATCAAATGCTTGCTAATAAAAATAGCAAGAGCTAACATTTAAGTCAAGGTATAATTTTCATTACAGAACTATGACTTTCAAAGCTTCTATACATCTTTCTGGATGTGTGTGTGTGTACACATGCATGTTTCCAAAATAGCCCACAGATATGCCCCCAGATTTAATTGACAAGCAAATAGTAATATGTCACTAAAATTGCTTGTACTGTGGGTAATATTCCCCATGGAAACTATTAAAGTCATATGATTGCATAATAAGAGTGAGCCTTCAAATGGATGTTGGTAATTACTTTCTATTAGGTCTCTTAATTCTAATAAAAACCCTAATTAGGTCAACTAATAAAACCCTAATAGGAATTCTATATTTCTCAGAAAAGAGAAATTTCACTTCAAGCATTTATAAGAAGAAATAATCTGTTTCCCACTTCTAAGATACACAGAAAGACAACACACATACTCACTTGTTTCTGCTGAGAGGAATTTATTATGAAGAGAAAAACACTCTCATTATGGGGCCAATGGCAGGGATTAAAAAAATGCTCTGTCATCTTTCAGTCAAACATGTTCATTATCAGCCCACAGAATGCAAATCTTATATGGCATTATTTAACTTAGGTTTACTAAAATATGAATTCGCTAAAACATGGTTGTCTTATGCCAACACGAAAAGTACTATCATTTACAGTATGTACCTTAAAATGGTAATATTTATCAGTACCCATTCATAAACACCTGAATTCATAAACACCTGAAATGGCCTTGGTTGTTGGAAAATGAATCCTCTTACTAGCATTATGGTCAGATAAGAATATCTAAATAAGTCTACAGAGTTTTAAGGTTTATAGTTTATTGTCTGGTTATACAAAATTAAAATGTGTTTCAATAATAGAAGTGGCATGAATTTATCAAACAAGATCGAGGAAGTGATTTTATTTATTTTTGCTCAAATGACCAAAATATATTTGTTATAACTTAGCATCACGTTCAACCCCTACCGGGTATCTATAGGATAAATGCAAACTGAAGGTAGTGAATATTTCTCGATTTCATATTATACAACTTTACTTCAGTTTCTTAAGGCTTATAAATTTTACTATTCTGCTTAGGAATTAGAGAATTTATTAGTATTTTTTCTTTCTAGCTGACCTTCTACTACCATGAAATAGTACAGTTATAGATATATTATTGAGACAGAAGACTAATGATGTCTAATTATCAAAAAGTGACCATCAGGCCCTGAGCCAAGGTTCTGCTAGCCTATCAGGTGCTTTATTTCTTTTTCTTGCCTAATTGCTCTGGCTAAGACTTCCAGCACTATGTTGAACAGAAGTGGAGAGTGGGCATCCTTGTGTTGTCCCTAATCTTAAGAGAAAATGGTTTCAGCTTTTCACCACTGAATATGATGTTAGCTGTGGGCTCATCATATATGGCCTTTATAATGTTAAGGTACACTCCTTCTACTTATAATTTGCCAAGAATTTTTATCATGAAAGGATGGTGAAATCTGTTAGATGATTTTTCTGCATCTATTGAGATCATATGATTTTTTCTTAAAGTAGACTCCATGCCCAGCATGGATCCCAACACAGGGCTTGAACTCATGACCCTGAGATCAAGACCTGAGCTAAGATCAAGAGTTGGATGCTTAACCAACTGAGCCACCCAGGCACAATGAGATCATATGATTTTTATCCTTCATTCTGTAATATCATATATCATGTTTACTGATTTGCATATATTGTATATATTGAACCATATATTGATAAATCCCACTTGATTATGGTGTATGATCCTTTTAATGGGTTACTGAATTTGGTTTGCTAATACTTGGCAAAGCATTTTTGTGTTTTTGTTCATCAAGGTTATTGGCCTGTAATTTCCTTTTCTTGCAGGTCCCTATCTGGCTTTGGTCTGAGGGTAATACTGGTCTCAAAAAATGAGTTTGGAAGTGTTTTCTCCTTTTCAATTTTTTGGAAGAATTAGAGAAGGACTGGCATTAATTCTTATTTAAATGTTTAGATAGAATTCATTTGTGAAGCTATCTGGTCATGGGTTTTTCTTTGTTGGGAGTTTTCGATTCATGTCTCAATTTCCTTACTCATTATGGGTCTGTTCAGATTTTCTATTTCTTCATGGTTCTTTCTCAGTCAGTTTTATGTTTCTAGGTATTTATTAATTTTTCTGGATTATCAATATGATGGCATATAATCGTTCATAGTAGTCTCTTATGGCCCTTTGTATTTTTATAATATCAGGTGTAATGTTTCCTCTGTCATCTATAATTTTATTTGAGTTCTTGCTCTTCTTTTCTTGTTTAGTCTAGCTAAAGGTTTGTCATTTTGTTTATTCAAAAAACCAATTCTTAGTTTCACTGATCTTTTCTATTGTCTCTCCAGTTTCTACTTCATTTATTTCTGGTCTAATTTTTCTTATTTTCTTCCTTCTGCTAATGTTGGGATTTGTTTGTTCTTTTTCTAGTTCCTTGAGGTATAAAGCTAGCTTGCTTATTTGAGATCTTTCTTCTTAATGTAGGCCTTTACCACTATAAACTTCCCTCTTAGAGTTGCTTTTGCAGCATCCTGTAGGTTTTGGTATGTTATGTTTCCATTTTCATGTGTTTCTTTTTTTTTATTAAGATTTTATTTCTTTATTGGGGGGAGAGAGAGAGAGAGCACAAGTAGGGGGGAGTGGCAGGCAGAGGGAGAAGGAGAAGCAGACTTTCCATTGAGCAGGGAGCCTGATGCAGGGCTCAATCCCAGGCCTCAAAGGCGACACTTAACTGACTGAGCCACTCAGGTGCCCCCATTTTCATCTGTTTCAAGATACTTTCTGATTTCATTTCAATTTCTTCTTTGACCCACTGGTTGGTCAGGAGTATGTTGTTTAATCTCCACATATTTGTGGATGTTCCAATTTTCCTTTTGTTACTGATTTCTAGTTTCATACCACTGAGATTAGAAATGATACTTGCTATGACTTCAATCTTCTTTAATTTGCTAAGATTTGTTTAGTGCCCTAACTTACAATCTATCCTGGAGAGTGTTCCATGTGTGCTTGAGAAGAATGTATATTCTTCTGTGTTAAATGGAATGTTCTGTATATGTCTGTTGGGCCCATTTAGAATAAAGTTATCAAGTCCACTGTTTCCTTATTGATTTTCTGCCTGGATTATCTATCCATTGTTGAAAGTGGCATAAAAAAGTCCTCTACTGTTATTGTGTGGTTATTTCTCCCCTTGGTTCTGTTAATATCTGTTTTATATATTTAGGTGTCCCAATGTTTAGTGTATATACTTATTTATAATTGTTATTTCATCTTGATGGGTTAATCTTTTTATCATTATATAATATAGTGACCTTCTCTGTGTCTTGGATAGATTTTGACCAAAAATCTATTTTGTCTGATAAAAGTATAGCCAATCCTGCTCTCTTTTGATTGCCATTTGCATGGAGTATCTTTTTTCTATCCTTTCACTTTACCTATGTGTGTCCTGAAAGTTAAAGTGAGTCTCATAGGCAGCATATCATTGGATCTTGTGTTTTTGTTTTTTTTTAATATTCATTGAACCACTCTGTGTCTTCTGATTTGGGGAATTTAATAAATTTATATTTAAAGTAATTATTGATGAGTAAGGACTTATTATTGCCATTTTGTTTACTGTTGATTTTCCTTAGTGGTATGTTTTGATTCCTTTCTCTTTATCTTTTGAGTATCTAGTAGAAGTGTTTTCTTTGTATTTATCATGAGTCTTATATAAAACAGCTTATAGTTATAACAGTACATTTTAAGCTAAGAACTTAACTTCAATCATATATCAAAAGTCTACACTTTTACTCCTCCTCCTCACCCCTGGCATTCTATGCTTTGATGTCACAAATTTTACATATAGTGTTTATACTAACAAATTATGGTAGCTTTAGTTATTTTGAATTCTTTTGTCTTTTAACTTTTATACTAGAGTTAAACGTGATTTACTTACCACCACCACAGTATTAGAGTATTCTGAATTTGGCAATATATTTACCTTTACCAGTGAGCTTTATTCTTTCATATGTTTTCATGTTGGTACTTAACATACTTTTGCTTTAATTTGAAGAACTCCCTTTAGCATTTCTTACAAGGCATGTCTAGTGGTGATGAACTTCTTTAGCTTTTATTTGTGGAGGAATATCTTCATCTTTCCATTTCTGAAGGACAACTTTGCTGGGTACAGTACTTGTGGTTGAAGTTTTGGGTTTTTTTTTTCCCTTTCTGTACTGTGAGTATATCATCCTACTTACTCCTGACATGCAAGGCTTCTGCTGAGAAATGTGCTGATAGCCTTATCAGGGTTCTTTTCTATATGACAAGTGGCTTTTCTCTTGCTGTTCTCAAGATCTTCTTTTTGTCTTTGACTTTTGTCAGTTTGATTATACCGTGTCTTCTTTGGGTCGATCTTGCTTGGGAACTTTTGAATTTCATGAATATGAATGTCCATATCCATGTCTGTATAATTTGGGAAGTGTTCAGTTATTATTTCTTTAAATAAGCTTTCTGCCCTTCTTTTTCTGTCTTCTCCTTCTGGGATTCCCTTGATGCATATATTCATTCATTTGATAGCATCCACAGGTCCCATGTGCTTCTTTTTCCTTTTTGTTCCCCTAACTGGTATCTTCTAATGATGTATCTTTGAGTTTGCTGATTCTTTATTCTGTCTGATTAAGTCTGCTGTTGAATTTTCAGTTCAGTCATTATATTCTACAGCTCTAGGATTTCTGTTTAGTTCTTCCTTATGGCCTCTATCTCTTTATTAAATTTCTCATTTTGTTCACGTACTGTTTTCTCGACTTTGTTTTGTTGTCTATTTCTGTTCTCTTGCATCTCACTGAGCTTCGTTAAGATGATTATTTTGAATTCTTTGTCAGGCAATTCGTAGATCTCTATTTCTTTGGCATTGGTTATTAGAGTATTATTAGCTTCCTTTGGTGGTGTCATGTTTGTTTCCATGATTCTTTGTAATCCATGTAGCCTTGTGTTGGTGTCTGTGCATTTGAAGAAGTAAATAGCTCTTCCAGTCTTTAAAGACTCATTTTGGCAAGTAAAGACTGTCACCTGCTCTGTGCTAATGACATTGCCCAGAGTATCAGAATAGAATCACAACTGAGAGGGGTTGGAGCTCGGTCATGTGGCTACCTGCTGGGTATGCTTGATGCCCATGGTTGGTGGGCCTCTTGCCAGGGGCTTGGATGGGTTTGGATCTGCCTCATCCCTGGGTGGACCTTCAGGACCTTGGTCAGTAGGGCTAGAACTGGGACAAGGGTCCATTTCAGGGTCTGCAGTTGAGTCCACAGATGGTGGGATGATTAGCAAGTGCATGGATAGGTGTGGCTCTCACTGGGTCGCTGGGTAGGCAGGTCTAGTCCTGGACCATAGCTGAATGGAGCTGGGACCAAGTCAGATTTAAAGTTCATAGTTGGGACCAAGTTCAGTGGGTTTGCCTCTAGGGGCATGGACAGGTGTGTTTCTTGCTGGATTCCTGGGCAGGCAGGACTGCTCCCAGACCATGACTGAGAAAGGCTGGAGCTGGGTCATAGGCCATTTTAGAATTCACAGCTGAGACCAAAGGTCAGCAGACCTGTTACCCAAGGCAAGGGCAAGCATGGCTCCTTCTGGGTCCCTTGGTAGATGTTGCTGATGGCAGGACCAAGGCCAAACAGGACTATAAATGCCTCCATAGGGACAGGTGGTATTTCCAGATCTGCAGCCAGGGACAAGGTTGGTGAGTCTCCCTTCTGGGTGTAGGTCTGCCATCTCAAAACAACCTTTCTTTCTCTCAGGCTCCATTGGGGTTTTACAACCTCCTACCTGGATCCCAAAGCTCCCACAAAGGCACTTTGTCCATGAATGGCTGCCAAAATTATTTTTGCGGTGGGGAGCTATGATGGGGCACCTCCTATTCTACCACATTGCTTATGTTGTTCCCTCTGTGTTGTTTCTATAGTTGTATGAATCATTTTTAAACTTAAAAAAATTTATTTTGGTATTTTGGTGCAATATGGCAAGGTATTTAAAACCAACTCAGTGCAGCACTGAAAATAATTAACTAATTTTTATATTATTATTTAATCTACTTTTTAAATCAAATGCTTATAAAATTTTAATTTTTTCAAGATCCATGAATAAAAATGGGAATCAAGCACTTAGATGTGATTCTTCTCAGTTAGTTTAGTACGGATCTTTTCTGGTACAAACAAGAATCTATCCCAGATTTCAACTGCCTGAAGTCAAATACAATATGAATTAAAACCAGTTTAGGTGTAAAGGAATCCAGGAAGGAGGCTACACCTGAACAAATCAAATCTGAAGTGCTGCCTTTGAGTAATCTCAGAAGTTCACAGGAACACCCAATCCTCTAATGCCTGAATCTCTACAGGCCAATTATTAAAAATAGTCAGAATTTTAGAATAGCAAAGAAAAATACTGCCTTTGTTTCAACTCTTAAAATAAAAACTATATGACTACTACAGAGGGACTCTCTGCCTCTCTCTCAATATATATTTAAATCAATAGGTGCCATTCTTAGCATTTTCTCTCCAAGTTTCTAGCAACATTTTGGACAATCAGAAGGTAAGTATAACAATAATAGCCTGAATAAAAACAACTGAATAGAAAAATGGCATGGCTGGCTGGTTTCACTCACCTCCCCATGCGGTGGCCCCTCCAGAAGGTGGTGGTGGCGCTGGTGCTGCGGCGGCTGCCGCCCCTCCAGAAGAAAAGTCTGGCTGGAGGTCCAGGAGATCACTAGATGGTTTAGAAGTGCTGAAGGAAAATAAAATTTTAAAATCAGATTTTAAAATTTTATAATATAGCAATGCTTTTAAATAAAGACTGATGCCGAAAGCATCAAAGATTTTGGATATTTTAAATCCAGTAAGAGAATAATACTTTGGAAAGTATAGCATATGTTCTTCTATCCCAAGGGTTGGCAAACTACCCTTTGTAAAGGGCCAGAAGCTCAATATTTTAGGTTTGTGGGCTAGATGGTCTATCACTATTCAACTCTGCCAGTATAGCATGAAGTAAGACACAGAAAATATATAAACAAATGAATGTGTCTTTGTTCCAATAAAACTTTATTTATAAAAACAGACAGTAGGCTAGTTTCACCCATAGGCCATAGTTTGCCAACTCCCTTTCTATACACAATAACACAGGTAAACCATCCTTCAAGCATTGGGCCACTCAACAAATCATAAAGCAGAAATTAAAGGGGAAAACCTAAATGCCTCAAATTAAGGGGGAATTTTATCAAATATGTTACTGTCCACTGGGTAGCATCTGAAGTGCTGGTTAGGACTGTGATAAAAGGAAGCATACTCCAAAAATTAAAGGTATTATAGTAAGAGAATTATGGGTAATTTTTCCCCTTTCTCTGTTTTCTAAAATTTTTTGAATGGAAAAAAATTCTTGCCTTAAGAATTTATTTATAAAGCAAAGAATACTAAAACGAATAATCACTAATATACCTTTTTTTTAAGTTAAACTATAACGTAGCAAGTTTGCCTATAAGAGGCCTCATCTAAAATGCTTCTATATTTTTTATTGTCATTCAGTTAGGGCTGTGTTTTTCAAAGCTCCTCCATCTGCAGAGGCTCTAAGGAGGAGCCTAGAGCTTTGCTATTCAAAGTGTGGTCTTCAAACTAGTAACATCCTGAGACACTGTTGGAAGTACAGAATTTTGGGCTTACCCCATATCTTCTATATCAGAATCTTCATTTTAACATGGCCTCAGGTGTTTCATTCAGGACTGAAACACACTGGCCTACAGGTTACCAGACCAGGTACCAAGCCACCAGGGTGCCAGATTCCCCACCCTTCTTCATAAATAGCAATTCCACCTTTACCTTTTTTTACATATTAGATTTCCAGGTAATGTTCTTTTCAAGAAAGGATTCTGCTGGTTTTGTTTTTTTAATTTCAAAGCACATGAAATTTGCCTAGTTTTGATTTCCATTTCATAAACATAACTGGTCTAAGTCCCAGGATAGGGAAACATGATTAAGACCTGAATCAAAACTTTTAGAAGAAGCAATTTATCTTAGTATAGAGGCAAGAAGGACTTGGTTTTATCAAATTTGTGATTATAAAAAGTGGAACTACGCAAATAGGGGTAACACACATAGTTAATATGGGTACATGACATGGATTTATTGCTCAGTTCAAAATTCAGGTCTCCAAATACAGGGCATTCATAATCAGTCACAGATACTATAAATCCTCTCAAGACAAAAGAACCAAACAAGGGGAGACCTAAAATTATGATCTGAGGAAGCCTCTTTGAATTGGGGTTTCATCTGAGGCAGCCCTGAGATTTTACCCAATGCACAGCCATCTCCACCTTTCTCACTACTTTCTGACCTTTAGGTGCTATAAAAGCTGATTAGGAAGATTCTGATGGTCTCTTCCTACCACCAGAGTCTGAGTTCCTCAAAAGCACCAGCTAACTGGCCTACAACTGCAAAGTTGTTGTTGTTGTTGTTATTGTTTTTTAAGTGCCTTAAGACACCGTTTAAATTTCACACAAGCAGCAGCTAATTTCTGAAACCTTTTCCATATCTTCACAATTTCAGAAGAATCTGAAGTGTGTGTACCATTCTTCCACCTCCTTTCCTAAATGTGGGAGCAAGAAGGAGATTTCTACAGCTTACGTCTTTCTGATGCTTTGAGAGTACAGGCCTAGGGAACTGTAGAAAACGTAAAAGCAATTACTTGGTGAACCTAAATATAGCCCAAACTATCATATGTTACTAGGACTAGATTTCATTTTGTGAAAACATCTGGGTTCAGTACATAAAAATAAAACAAAAGCCTAATCAAAATATTAATAAAGAGTTCAGTGTATAGTCATTAACTAACCTGACAGGGACAGCCGCAGATGCAGTTGCAAATAAATCAACCGGTGGGGATGTATCAATAGTTTTAGCTGGTGTAGAATTAGGAGACGTAACAGTTGTGACTGGAGACGACTGAAAGTGAAGATGCACAACACATTCTAGTCAAATGCGAATCTAGAGGACACAGGGAAACAGGACCTCCACTTTGCAGAAACTCTGATATTCACAGCAATTTTTTGGTAACTCCATGTGAGAGAAAAAATTCAAGAATATTTGAAATGGAGAACTGTAATAAGTAATCAATATTGGACAAAACAGTTTTCAAATTTTAAAAAAGTTAAATGCAATTTATATAAAATTATGTTTTAAGTATTTGGCTTAACATTGCAATGATTTCTACTCATGTATTTAAAGTCAAGGCTAACTGGTATTTCCTAAACATAAAATTAGCAGGAAAGATCTTACCAGCTGCTAAAAATGAAAACAATTATCAATTGGGATAACTGCTATAAAACCAAAACTAAATCTTGCCATTTGCAATGATGTGGATGGACCTAGAGGGTATTTAATACTAAGCGAAATAAGTCAATCAGAGAAAGACATGTATCATATGATCTCACTGATATGAGGAATTCTTAATCTCAGGAAACAAACTGAGGATTGTTGGAGTGGTGGGGGGTGGGAGGGATGGGGTGGCTGGGTGATAGACATTGGGGAGGGTATGCTCTATGGTGAGCGCTGTGAATTGTGTAAGACTGATGAATCACAAACCTGTTTAAAAACAAAACAAAAAACAAAAAACCAAGGCCATTCTTTTTCCTTTGCATCCTAACCAGACTTCATATAAAGTCTTCTCAGGTGTCTTTAAATTCTAGAAATCTGACTTTCAAAATAGTTCACAGATGGCAGAGAACAATTTATAAACAAGATTCAAGTCACTGACAGTTTAAAGGTACCATGACTATATCCCATCACTAATATGACATAGATAAAAATTAAAAAAGTGAAATAAAATCTAACATTTATTGTCCTGGACTGGTTTATTTTTAAAAAGAGAACTTAATAGTCAGGTAATATATGAAAAATTAAGATTTTTGTTGAGGTAACTATCCTAGTTCTATTTCCCTTTATTTGGTATATTTAATTCTCCATGTATTTACAAGAGAAAGATTAATGGGGCGTCTCAAACCAGTCCACTGATAATGTAAGTGGAAATGTGATAAATAGCAAGTAAAACATGAAGACTAACACCAACCAAAGGCTATCAAATACTGCTATAAATGGACACCTAATTGCAAATAGACCAAACTTAAAGAAAGTTTTAAAAAGTATAAATTAAGTAAAAGGACTGAGGAGATAATGTTCAGGGGTATTCAGACTTAAGTAGTATTTGTCCAATATCTATTTGTCCAAGAATCAAGAAGTCAAAATTCAATAGATACACAAGTGTTAAGCATTCAGCATATCAAGAAAGACAAACGCATGAGCAGTATGGATATTGCTGCTCAGAAAACGTCAACTCAATCCTTTCTCTTCACCAAAATTCAAAATTTTCAAATGGAATATGAAAGATTATCAAGGGAATAGAAAGGACCAACCAAATTTAATTTGTATGTTATCCACTGTGGACACTGACAACTCCTCTTAAAGAAATTAGTGGATTTTTTTAAACCAATACATGTAAATAAGCGTAGAAAGTAATGTTTAGGGGCGCCTGGGTGGCTCAGTCATTACGTGTCTGCCTTCGGCTCAGGTCATGATCCCAGGGTCCTGGGATCGAGCCCTGCATCGGGCTCCCTGCTCAGTGGGAAGCCTGCTTCTCCCTCTCCCACTCCCCCCGCTTGTGTTCCCTCTCTCGCTGTGCCTCTCTCTGTCAAATAAATAAATAAAATCTTAAAAAAAATAAAAAAGAAAGTGATGTTTATGAAGATATCACTGAGAACTTAAAAACAACAATGAAGCTACCAACATAAATGTAAAATGAAGGTCTTTAAAGGCTCATTTAAATATACTGCTCTGTAACAATAAGCTCTAAAGAAATGATAGAGCTAAGGAAACAGAACCAGAATAATCCTATTACAAAAAGAAAATGTCAATAAAATTCAATTTGGCCAAAATGTAGAGACAGACCATCCCCAATTGATTCTGTAATTTTTACCACACTCTATTCTGCAGTCATATGTTGGAATTTTTCACATAGACATAATGATTTTAAACCCGGTTTTATATCAGAATCACCAGGGAGCTTTTTGTTGGCTTGAGCTGCCTGAGGGAATCTTAGGCAGTCAGCCAGGTACTGACACAGTACAGGGTGTCTGGGAACCACCAGGTCACTCATAATGACATCCTTCGTTTCTGTAATAATAGCAATCACATAATGGAAATTTGTCATAGAGGAAAGAGCACATTTATTACATTTTTGTCTGAAAAATACAATGGCAAATGTGAGCTAGAGACCTATGGAAATAAGTACTACTGTCACTGATAACCCTATTCCTGTCCTTCAATCTGATAAAAAAAAAAGAGAGCAGGAAGAGTTATTAAAATTATTACAGTGTAGTGTCTAAAAGGCATGGCTGCAGAAAGACAACCACAACTGACTTCTTCACCATTCAAACACATGTCAAATTATGTGTTTTATCTCACAGGGCTGGGATTTAGAATAGGTATATGTGCTTTGCAACTAGTTTGGTTTCAGTTGTAATATAAATGTATGAAAATTTCTCCTACTTAAAAAAAACTTAGTCCAAATAGAGGACTAAGTAGACATTGCTATACCACACGAGATTGAGAAACTAATATAAAGTAGAATATACAAAATTTACCTTTCTTTTCCTCAAAAAATTAAAAATAAAATTACCATAAGACCCAGAAATTCCACTTTTGAGTATGCACCTGAAAAAATTGAAATCAGGAACTCAAACAGGTATTTTAATATACCCATGTTCACACAGCAGCATTATTTACAACACTCAAAAGTTGGAGACAACCCAAGTCACCAACTGACGGATGGAAGAAGAAAATGTGGTGTATACATGCAATGGAATGTTTTTTTTTTTTTTTTAAAGATTTTATCTATTTATTTGAGAGAGAGAGTGAGAGAGAGGTGGGAAGGAGGCAGAGGAAGAGGGAGAAGCAGACTCCCCTCTGAGCAGGGAGCCCAATGCAGGGCCTGATCCCAGGACCCTGGTATCATGACCTGAGCCGAAGGCAGATGCTTAACCCACTGAGCCACCCAGGTGCCCCCATACAATGGATTGTTTTTCAGACTTAAAAAGGAAGGAAATTCTGACATATGCTACAGCATAAATAAATCCCCCAAGATATTTTGCTAAGTAAAATAAACCAGTCAAAAAAGGACAGACACTGGATGATTCCACTTATTTGACCTAACTAGAGTAGTCCAGTCCATAGAGTCAGAAAGCAGAATGGTGGTTGCCTGGGGCTGAGGAGAAGCATGTGCAGTTAGTGTTGAAAGGGTGCAGAGTTTCAGTTTTGATGACAAAAGTTCTGGAAATGGATGATAGTGATGGCTGCACAACAATATGAATGTACATAATGTCACTGACCTGTACACTCAAAAATTCCTAAAATGGTCAGAACAGAACAAACAGCAAACTTACCTTACTTAATGGAGAGGGAGCACCAGATCTAAAAGGCAACCAAAAAAATTAAAATTGAATATACGTGAATACATTTGCAGAAGCACTGAAGTTTGATATCACTTGGACAAGCATTAACTGGTTTATATACAGATGTTTCAGCAACGGATAAACTATTTTTTAAAAAATAATTTATCCTTCACTCAATTACGGCACCCTCTTTCAATGTTTTCCATTCACTTAATTTCTAGTATTAGAAATTCTTAAACCCAAGTTTTTTTTTCTGTATCTCTAGCAACTCAAATCTTCGAGTTGATCATTATTGCCTGCATCCAACAAAAATAAAATTGGAATTTTAAAAATGTTGCCCAGACTTGGGGAAAATAAGACCTCACAGAATTAAAAAAAAAAAAACCCTCTGGTTTATTATTTTAAAAAGTTAGAAAACTCATTAAGGTACATTGTGATTCATTTAAACATAATTGTGAGGCACAGAAGGAACACCAAAATTTAAATATGAGCCGTGTGCCTGAAATGTGTCTCAACTTCCACATGTATACTCCCGGTTTGTTTTTTTCATGGCTGTAATGAAAACTATCTATGGAAAATATTCCCATTATCCTGTTAGAACTAGTAGAACTTGAAAAAGAACAGTAACCTCAATGCTCGTTTCTAAGGGAGTGAGGGAAAGTTAGAAAGGAGTAATTTTTTTTTTTTAGTGAGATTATTTCTAGCATTGACTTGTATATCATTTCTAGCAACGTGCTTCAGAAATGACTGCCTAAACAACTTATATTTTACCAACCCAGGTTGGTGAAAAATAAATTAATGATAAAACAAAATGAAGAGAAAACACATTTCAACAGGAAGCCTACGGTCAGAGTCTTAGAGGATGGCAGGGATGGCTTTCTACTCATCTACAGAGAAAGGAGCACAAGTGGCACTAGCCAAACAAAATTAGCAGAGATTTAGTAAATGAAATTTTGTTTAGTATCATGAATTTTTGTTTTATTGAATGTAGCAAAACAGATTTAATAATATACATCACATTAATAACCTTTTATGTTCAACCTTATTGGCAAATACCTGCTATTAAAGATTATCATCCTCAAGCCTAAGTAGAAATATCATAACTGGCATAAGAATCAGTTTGCCAAGCTCCTACACAAGCACCATTACTAAACGACCCTTCTAATTACTCAGATGGGCCCAGCACGCGTGTTCCTCTCTTCCTTTTACCTGTTTCTTCATTGATTTACTACCCTACCATCAGTCATTTGCCCTTTATAAAAGAAAATGCTACCGTCTTTTATATATATCGATAATGACACTGAAAATCAATACCTATTTTAATGATTTCAGCAAGAGAAATCTAGTACATAGTGAACTGTGCTGGAAAGAATAAAGCACGAATATAATTTTATAAAAGAGAATGAATTGCTATAAATCTATGGATTTTTATGATGAACATAGAAAATGCCAAGGTTTACTTCCAGGATGTTAATAATAAGTCATCAAAAGAGGAAATTTTGTTATGTCTTATCCACAACAATAATCCCTATAATAATAAATATAATAAATAGTAAATAATAAATAATAATAAATATAAGTATAATAATTTTGGCTATAAATGCTAGCCAGAAGACAAACAAAAAACCAAAATACAGATGTGAAAAACCTATCTATGTCTTCCAAGTAATTTTAATTACAATCAACTCATCAGGTTTTCTGTACCCTCAGCACTTAGTAAACCCACATGTAAAATAAAATCAATTTCTCTTTTGTTCTATGGAATCACAGAAACACACGATATACAAATATATCACACAGTATTACATAAAACTTCAAAAATGAATATCAGTGAATAAAAGCCATTAAATATAAAGAGTATACATATTTTTATAGTAGACATTTGAAAACGCTTCCTTGCCTCAGAGATTAGAATCACTTTATACTGCTACTTAAAGACAAACAACTTTAATTTTCTTTATCGCATTGTCTTTTGGCACTTCTGCCATATGCCATGGGAAAATATTTTGTCCACTAATCAAAAAAATTTGATTTCCAAAATCTAAGAGGAAGGTCTATACACCTACGAGAGACTGTTAGTCTTGATTTAAGAAGACCAAAATAAAGTAAAACCATTTATGCCAGTCACCTTGGGAGACAAATAAAAAAGTATCATGAAAAAACACAGATGTGTAAAATTGACAGAAATCAGTTTTAAATGTTCTAAATACCAAATGTGGAGTCTTAAGAGTGCTTTTTGCATTTTTAGTAATAACCAAATGCAAAAAAGTCACTCAATGTAGTACTCACCCTTCACTTAAGTTCCCAGGTAAGCACAAACATACAAAGAAGAAAACAGTTAACTACTATAGTTCATTTATTTTAAAAATAGGGAATAAGCAAAAGACAAGTTCATATGTGGTCTCAGCCAATTCAGAGAAAATGACAAGCATAAAATGATTTTAAAGGAGAGAGAAACATTATGCTCAGTCAAAGGTAATTCAAAACAGAAGATCACTGGATTTCTATTTCCCTACTCTTAGAAATAAGTATGTGTACAAAGCTCTTTTCCAAAAATAGTTTACAGCAGCCACAAGGGGGCGAATTTAGACATGAAGTTAAGGCTAATGAAATTTACCCCAGAAGGCTGCTTTTGGTGACTGCAGTAATAGCAGATGTTAACATGGGGAAAGTGTGGCTCTGTGCAGGGTGAGGGGGACTCTGAAGGGAAAAGAGTACAGAGAAGCTGACTCTTCACCAAGCATCCTGCATTGCCTTGCCAAGGGAGAGGCTTTAAGTCCTGAGGATATGCGTATTTCCTTCGCCAAAGAGGTCCTTCTACCACAGGAGCAGGGACATTTCTTAGGCTCCCTGCCCCCTTTTGCTTATATCCCACACAATTCCTTTGGCTTTTTAGATACTCTAATACAGGGTAGCTCCAGCAATCACTGGAAGTGAGCATCTTAATGTACTCCATGTCATTTAATGCACTCTCATGTCTTTCTGGTTGGCATCATTCTATCCACAAAAGTCTGACCACCCATGGCCACAATGAAGCGGGGGTAGACCTTGCACCTGCACTGTGGTAACAATCTCAACAGAGCTCCTGAGAGGTCCTGAGAGATTCCTATACTGTTGTTCATCGTCGAAAATTTAAAACATGCAATAATTTTTATACTAACTTGGAAAAGATGATAGAAACGACACTTAGCTAAAGGAACAATAAGCAACAAGTAACATCAGGACACGAATAGATTCTGGGCAAACACCGAGAGAAAAGAAAAAGGAAAGGAATTGCATTTTTTTTTTAAATTTTTGCCTGAGGCCATTTCTTTTTTTTTTTTTTTAAGATTTTATTTATTTATTTGAGAGAGAGAGACACAGCGAGAGAGGGAACACAAGCAGGGGGAGTGGGAGAGGGAAAAGCAGGCTCCCCGCAGAGCAGAGAGCCGATGTGGGACTCGATCCCAGGACCCTGGGATCATGACCTGAGCCGAAGGCAGTCGCTCAACCGACTGAGCCACCCAGGCGCCCGAAAGGAATTGCATTTTGATGGCTGTATCATAGGCAAAATCCATGGTCAGCATACAGCCCTGCAATGATCAGTTCATAGGTTGTCTCTGTTAACTTCTGCTGTCAATCTAAACGAAATAAACATAAGACTGGGACCAACAGACAGATTTCAAACCGCCTCTGTAGAGATAGCTACAGATGGAGATAATGAAGTATAAAGTTGTCCCTGAACTTTAGAATCAGAAAACCTAACTAAACCACATATGTGGGGAAAAATGGCCACAACACAGGGCAGTGCATGATTAAGGAAGGCTTAATGAGACAGCCCTCCCAGGATGGGTAAGATTTACACACACAGAGACAAGGAGGGTAGGCATCCAAGACTAGCAGAATTATAATTTGAGCAAGGCACAAAGACTGGAAAGCACTGGGACCTGTGAATAGACAAGTTTGATACTTGCTAGAGAGAAGAAAAGAAATGGAACCTGCATATTTTTGCATGCAATGAGGAAAAATAGTAAAAAATGTATGTGCCCAAGCACAAAGGTATGCAAACCCAGGAAAACTGCACTTATTGCTGATTGATTGCTATTCACTCTATAAAAAAGATCCCTGAGCAAAATGTCAGCAGCATGCCGTGCTGAATTTCTAAAATGCAGAAAACTACACTTGTGGGCTTTGCTTTTTTCACAACAGGGTCGATAATGTTACAGAATCTTCAAGGCTACCTGTGAAACCTGTGCTTGTTTTACTCATGCCCAATGATAACAGCCTCAATTTTTAAACATGAACAACTCCTTTTCGGCATATTGTGAATCCCCTGTAAGGGCAAATATATACATCAGCAAGTTCAGACAACCTAAGTACAACCTACTAATTTGCTGCATTAGCCTGCAGATAGATTGCCTATACATGGGGTCACATTGTCATAAGTTAATCAGATGGGATTTTTGAGGGAACCTAGAAGAATTACAATAAAGCATACCCTAAAACTATAGGAGTAAAAGCGGTACCATGATACATCTCATTCTTATAAAGAACAACTGCAGCATTTTTCATCTTATTTAGAATTATACAACTAATGCGTACTTGTTTCCGGGTTTCTTTCCTTCTAATGTATTTAGATGCTGTTCAAGGGTCTCCATAAGACTGCTGGGAGCCTACAATAAGAAAGTAAAAATAAATGTCTGCATTGCTTTCTTTCAAAGTAAATACACTAGAACATCACTGTAACTTTGTATGGTGGAGTTCTGTGGGTGGACCCCACTACAGATGTGAGATAATTTCATTCCAGGTTCTTTTGGCACTTAAATATTTAAATACCATGGAATCTCAGACAGGCCCATCTTACATATAGTTAACTCCACTGTGCAACAAATGGTACTACAGAGTGGTTTCAGTGTAGAGATTACATTGGATAGACTTTTTCTATGATATTACTTATATGCAGTAAACTCAAATCAAGTCCACCATATGTTTCCACAAGACCGCATGAAAAAGGAATAGGTATTTGTATCCAAGTAAAAAACATAAGTGCCCAAATAGAAACTTACAGAAGTTTGAAAATACAGTAAAATCTCACTTATCTACATGTGACTGAAATGTTAGGAAAAATTGCTACTATAGTAAATAAAATTTGGGAGGTGTAAGGGATAGTGGTGGAGAAAAGGCTACACCTTTAATAGTCAACAACAATTAAGATTTTCCTATTATTGAGCTATTTAATTTATATACACAATAAATACTTCAGCAAATGTGGTAATGTTAAACTACCGTGTTAGAAGATTTAATATATTTCAACTCTTTTACTAAAAGGTACCCGAATATTTGTTTTTATATTAACATTTTAGGCAATACAAAGCGATGGCATTTTACTGTATATTAGAAAGAGAAATAATAAGTTCATACATATATTCCACCTCAACTATTCCTCAAGCATTAGAAATTTAATGTCATCTTTAAATAATTTTAATCTAAATTAGACCTTAACAGCAGTGTAAGCATTCAAAGAATAGCATTCCATGAATGAAATATGTAACTACATTTAGAGACATTTAATTCTAAGAATTATCCTTCAAATTAATATGAAATTAATTTTGAAGACCTTTATGCTAACTGCTAAAATAGTTCACAGAATTCAAGGAAATTCATATAACTGTACATTTTACATTATACCTATAATGACAAAATCAAGTAGAATATTTATTAAGAATTTTCAATTTTAAAAGTTCAGGATCTTTAATTTCATTTTTCACTTCACTAACAGATTCATGAACAATTATGTGATTATTATATGTAATGATATGATTATTATAAATATAAATTACCAAGTGAACAAAAATATTAACTTGCTTAACGTGATGGAGGTAGGGTAGAAAGAGTCAGCCCTATGAGCATTATCTAAAAAGTTATGGCCTATAGAGTAGAAAAAGTAATGATTATGGGGGATATAATAAATTTAGAAGTTATAAAAATTAGAATTTAAAACTATAACTCAGGTGAAAATAGACTTACTCAACAAATTCCAATAAACTGCAACTAAGAGTATAACTCTTAAGTTGTAAAAAAAATAAATTTTTAAGGGATAAGGAAAATTTTGCTCCATAGAACAAATAGCATACTATAAAGATGTATTCATTTAATAAATTGAATAGGCACTGTATTCTTAAAAGCAAGAAAATAGAAAAGGCTTCACAATTTTTAGGTGAATTAACTCCTGATAACTTCAAAATTATCATGGTAATTGTCATAATAATAATAATTACCATAACTGTCATAATAATGGAACTTAGGAAGCCTGGACATATAACTTCAAAATTTTCATATTTCTTTTTTTTTCACTGGGGTCATAGTAAGGAAAAAATATATCAAGCCACAGGACCTCTCTCTGGTTACAAGACATAGGTCCTCTAAATGTTAAATGCAATGTAAAGAAAATGTGATTCCGTGTTAAAACTGTTTAAAAGGACAAATGCTACTTAAAGTTACAAAACAGAACAATAAGGGATAACAAAAAAAGAGGTGGTGTTTTCTCCTATAAACTTCCTTAGTTATCTTAAAGAACAAACAAACCAAAAACCAGGAAGACAGTTTGCAATTTCATTCTTTTTGCAAGGTTTCTTAATAATTTGAGGATGAAAATTTTAAAATAAAGTAGCAGTCACAAAAATAACAACAGTTGAAAAAATCTTACCACGAGCACAGACTACAAAACTGACTTTTGTCTTTAAGGGGAGTTATTTTGTGATAAATTGCACCTAAAATTAAGTTTGGAGCATTTCATCTTAAAAGTTTAAAATACTTCATTTATATTTCTTATCAGGGCATGTGAAATCTAATAGAAATAAATTACTCAAATGTTTTTGGAGGGAAAAAAACCCTATTTTGATAGTAATGTTCACAAATGTAGGAATACTGGCTGCCTCCTAACTCTTATCTATGGCACTGAGTCTATCTTGGCATGTAGTAGGCAAATAAGCAAAAACTGTCTCAAATTTCCAACAAGCAAAACTTTGAGAATACCCCTGCTGTTGTAAAAGGAACTTAAAGAACAAACTATAATTAGCAGGATCTTTAGTTGCTTGTTTTTAAAAATGCCCAAGTCAATAGACGAGTCAGATGGAAACACCAACCCAAAGATCAAGAGTCATTCTATGGAAGCTAACAGGTAACAGCAATGTATCACAGTTCCTGATTCATCAGTGGTACAGGTTTTTTAAAAAACCTTTTCTTTACCCATAGTTTTCAGGTCAACCAGAATTCCTAATATCAAAACCTAAAATGTTTTTCATAAATGGAGATATTTTAAATTTGGAATGCACACACACACACACGCCAAACAGGAAATGGTATTTTGAAAATCCTTTTCCTGGAACAAATGGAAAGCTGACTGTGAGTCCGGGATTGAAAAGTAAGCATCCATCTACAATTCACATGTTTTAGATTCTAAAGCATCATTTAAACCAAACAGGAAAAAAAAAGCAACAAAAAGATCATTTGAATTTTTGATCATTAGATCTAAGAAACCATTTGAAAGTGCTGAGAAACATTTTGGTTTTGATATTGTATTCCACTTCTCATGCAATACAGCACTTTTGAATGATTTGTTAAAAATTCATTGATGTTCATAAATCATTTAAATGCAATCATGATGATATGATATGCACAATTATTTAAAGAGGGCTACGGATGACCACACTGGTATTTTATATGGTGCATTTTCCAACCAATATGATATTTATTAAATTCCTCTTCTCTGCCTTGCTGCAAGAGCAATTCTAATCTTCTTTTCAGTTACAAGCAGCCTATTCTTACTCCCAGTCACTAGGCAGACTCCTGGTCTCCATTTCTCGTTAACCCTCATCCATGTTGGGTATTTTGGTTCATTGCCACAGCTAGATTCAGTGGCTGTCGTGGCCACAGAGAGCAGAGATTAGGTTCTAATCTCAAAGGTGTTAAACTGAGTCCACACAACCTGGTATCTCTGACCCATCTCCAGATTAATCGTGGCCCAACACTGTCTAAAGGACTAACCCTAGAGCAGCTCCCATTCCAGCTCAGACCTGATCATACTGTCACAGTGGGTGTAAGTTGCCAGATCAATGAGAAGCCTCCACTAGACCTGTGGAAGGAGCTCTAAATAAGAATTAGAGAGAGTGTTTAGCTCTGTCACTCACAATCCCAACAGAAATCACAATCTGGTTACTTATTAAGAAATTTCAAAAGCACACAATACTTTTATACTGAGATTTAAATATATACTGGAGAAATGAACTAGAGAATTTTTGTGTGTGTATGAGGAGGTAGTTTTAAAATAAATGTTAACATGGAAGTTTATGTGGCTCTTAAGGTCTTAAAAAAAAAAGGTAAAGTATGATATTAGATTCTAATGAATATCACAGAATACCTGGGCAAGATTTTACCTTCTTTAAGGACAGGATCTCTGTTCACCAAATTATGATAACACAACATACACCATTAAAAAGTAGGTATCTCGACTACTTCTTCAGAGAAGGAGATTCTATAAATTATAATGAATATTATAGTAACATTCAAAATTAAAACCAAGTATGTGAGTCCTTCTTTCAATGACAGACTACAATTTTCTTAAAAAAAAAAAAAAAAAAAAAAGAACAAGCAGGGCCTGAACTCAACGACCCCGAGATCAAGACCTGAGCTGAAATCAAGTCGGACGCTTAACCAACTGAGCCACCGAGGGGCCCAAAAACAAAAACATCTTTAAGTATTCTTTAAACTTTTCTTTGTCTCTTTCAGATACTATACAAACTGAGACAAATGAGACCTATTTTCTTCTTAACTGGGAGCCTCTCTGATAACAGTTTTACTTTTATTCCACAGTAAGAGCAGTCTATACAGTTGAAATAAAGATGATTTACCATTTCTAAAAGCTATTTATTGAGCAAAATATTTTAATATCTAACTTTTTTAGGTTAAAATGCATTATTTATCTAGGCTATTTTACCAAACTACAATGTAAATATTTATTATCATTAAATAATTTAAAATTAAAGCACACTGATTGTCTTCACTTTTTATTACAGTGTTATCAAATTCATAAATCTATATCTAATAAAAAGGTTTTTTTTAAAAGATTTAATTTATTTATTTGAGAGAGAGAGGGAACACAAGCAGGGGCAGTGGGAGAGGGAGAAGCAGGCTTCCCACCGAGCAGGGAGCCGGATATGGGGCTCAATCCCAGGACCCTGGGATCATGACCCGAGCCGAAGGCAGACGCTTAACAACTGAGCCACCCAGGTGCCCCTCTATATCTAATAAAAAGATTTTTAATAGTACTTTGCGCACACTTAATATTTAAGCCATGTCCAAAATAATACCAATTTATCTTATTCAGGTATGTACCTGATCAAAGAATACGGTCTTCTCACAATAGCAAAAATATTTTATATTAATATTCTGTCTACTAGAAGCAGTGATCTCCCAACTTTTAAAGCCAAAAAATATAATGCCATCATATTCTGAATTATTCTATGACTTTTATTTATGAAAAATTATTGGTATTTAAATAATATAGATACAGAGACCATTACTTTATGGTATCCTAATTTTTAATAAAAATTTAAGGTTAATATTATTTTAAATATAGAAACATTTCAATGGATTATAAAGATAGTCAATCATTATATGCATTTTGATATT
This sequence comes from Mirounga angustirostris, assembly GCF_029215605.1. NCBI lineage: Eukaryota > Metazoa > Chordata > Mammalia > Carnivora > Phocidae > Mirounga > Mirounga angustirostris. The sequence continues at coordinate 71,876,280 of NW_026991716.1, forward strand.
ATTAAAAAAGTGGGTCATCTTTTATTATGACAATTTTCTCTATTATAATGACTCTTTTTATTTATAAAGACAGAAAACTCATACATTCATTACTGGTATGTAAGATAGAAGCTCTATATTCTCTCTTATCATCTCACAATCTCTAGTTAAAGGACATGTTTGGGGTAGAAATTTACCATAGCAAAGAGGTGATGAAATAAAAACAGTTCCTGCCAATTATGAGAAAAGTCACACAGTAATTCTGCACATGTGAATGGTTCCTGATTCTACATCTTAGGAGCCCTACAATGTACCCTCTTGACAGATAAAAGGATTGATAAGAAAGCACTACTATTGTTTTTGCTTACTAGATGCTCCCCAGAAAAATCACTTATGTACCACTATGACTTTTTAAAAAAAGGCTCTTTTATAGTAGAAATTCCTCTACTTCATAGGGGAGGCAAGAATCAGTGCAGTAGAACTATGATATCAGAGTGTTCCTCTTTCTTGTCCCTCCTTCGTACCCGGGAAATGTTGAAAACTAGGAGAACAAGCAGAAAGAACATTTCAAGTGTTCCAACTACATGCCTATCAATAGTTACTGTTCATAGACAAAGCACTTTTTAAACATTAATTAAGGCTTCATTTTGAATCAAGTTTAAGAATGAAAAGATGGTCTCAAAACAGTAAATTCAGTTGCCTTTAAAGAAGAAACTATGTTATGAGGGCAGGTAAATCTTCACAGTAACTCCAGAAATACATTCAATAGCTAGAAAAAATATGCAAGCTAGAATAATTTCCAAGAAAATTGATTGGCCTAAATTAAAAATGCATTAAATGCTTATAAGACTATGCCCTAGGTAAGATCTTTTATGGCAAACTATGGAGTAATAATTTCATGCATACTACACTTTGCACTCAGAGAATCACTTACCTGTGTGAGGTCAGGAATGTCACCTTTATCAATGCCAACTTGCTGAGGATTAAAAAAAATAAGTTACTTAATGGGATTTTTTTTACTAATTTCTTTGCATTTAACAGAAGATCACCCACAGAATTAGTTAAAACCACAGCTCAATCTTGGTATTAAAAAAACTGTCAATCTCACTTTGAAAATATGCTTTGTGTAGTTTTCCACTCAATATAATCGAACAATAATTTTGTTAATGTAGTTTAATATAACAAATGTACAGAATTTTACTAGAACCCAAAAAAAGACTTAAGAAATTGAAGTATAAAATGTAAAGGTTTCCTCCATGGCTAATGGCAGCTAAAAAGTAAAAAAAAAAAAAAAAAAAGTTTAGCCTAAATTTAAATTGTTATAAATACTCAGTAAATCCTTGGGACAGGGAATGTTTATTTAGTTTCAATAACTTGTTCAGGGTGTAGTATCCACCTCTCTTCCCACAGAGAGAACCATTTTGTTTGTTTCTTACATATCCTTCCAGAGTTTTTTAATGTATATCCAAGGAAACTGGAAATATGTAAATACGTATTTATTTCCCACAGTATTATACAACAACAATGTATTATATACACTGAGCTTATATTTTTCATTTAACAATATATCTCAGACCTATATCCATATTAACACACAGAGTTTCCTTATTTTTTAAACAGCTTCTTTTCCTATGATTTATTTATTTAACAAGTCAGGTATTAACGAACACCGAAGTTACTTCCAATCTCCTGCCATTGCAAGCAATGCTGCTCATCTGTAGGACACATTTGTAGAAATGGAATTACTAGGTAAAAGCACATTGAATTTTTAGTGTTGGTAGCTTGGGGAAGGGAGGTAGGGGAAGGAGGAAGAGCAGAAAGGGGAAATACAGAGCAAGAAAGAGCACAAATATGGGAATATATAAATGAAGGTGAATCAAAGAAGAGAGTATATATGTGTTCACTATACTGCTCTGTCAACTCTTTTGCGGGTTTAAAAATTATTCAAAATAAAAACCTGGGGAAAAATACAAATCCATAACTTCAATTCTCTCATTTTATGTAAATGATGAAATTTAGGCTCAAAGAAACAAAGTGGGTTACATCAAGTCTCTCCCTTTGAGAAATGAACTGCTTTGTGTATTTTGATGGAACTGCAGAAGCAAATACCTGAAGCGTAAGTGCTGGGCTCCTACAAAGACAAGGCAAACTAGAGATCGGAAAATCCACTTGTTTGACAAACGCTCTTAGTTAAGTTCTTTCTTTGGCTTTCTCTATGTCTACAGCAGGGTTTCTCAGCCTTGGCACCATTCATGTTTTAGGATGATAATTCTTTGGTAGGGTCTGTTTTGTGCGCTGTAGGATATTAGCAACATCTTCTCTACCCACTGGATGCCAGCAGACTTTCCCTTCCTCCAGTTGTGACAACCAAAAATATCTCCAGACACTGGGGAGGAGAGGGGAACAAAATCGCCCAGTGTGGAGAACCACTGATGTAGAGCACTGACCCTCATCCTCCTAGAGCAAATTAGGCTGCAGATTCTTCCCAGAGGTACAGGCATTACCTGCTAATGACTCCACTCTGGAAGTGGAGGGAATTTAGGGAAGCTATTGTTGCTTCCCTAAATTCACTTAACTATTATAAATTATGGAAATTACAAACTAAGGTAACTTCATTCCATTCCATTTATTTCCGTATTTTAATATCTCTTTAGGTGATCCATTAAAAATATTAATATGAATGAAGACAGTATTTTTGAAATTAAAGTATTATGGATCTTTAATATTAGGATCATCTTGATAAAAGGTGATGTGTTTCTCTTAAATAGAGAGTTAATAGAACTTTCTTGAACAGAAAGACATAATTTAGGAATTCTTCCTTGACACTGCTATTTTCACTAACCTGAACTTCTGAACCATAATATAATTGGAGGCTTGAGCTGAGGTGTGACTGTATTACAGAAATCTCATCACTTTCTATCTGCAAATATTCTGGGAGACGTAACTCCTACGACTTGGTATTTATATTAGAATAGCAAACTAAGAATAACTTAGTTCTATAAAAAGGGAAGTGTGTTTAGCAGAAATGCCTATTACTATAAAATAACCATTTTACAAAGTTTCAATTGCCTGCTTTAGGAGACTTCATCGTAAGAATTCAAAACATGCTAAGTTTTCTATACTTCAAGCAATTCCTCTGGGATATTTGAACATTTCCATAGCAGCTGTTCAACTACCCTATGTCTCTTTTAATATTGCAGACAATTTATTAACATTTACCAAATAGCCAATATATATAGTTGTATTTTTAAAATGGCATTCTAGAAGTCTTCTACACATTCTTCAGGAAAATGGGTAGCTACTGGATATGAGTCCATACATATGTACACCACACAAGAGCTGTTTGGTACAGAGAGAAGCTTTGTACATTTGTTAAGAAATTTCTGTATTTACCAATAATACAAACCACTCAACACTGGTATTCAAACAATGTCTAAATTATGAACAATGTAATTTACTTAAAGAAAACACAAACGGTATTGTTAGCCCATTGTGAGTTACTGTCTATTCCATTAAAAAATAATTTTGTAAATTAGTATCTTTCTTTAAAAAAGTCTTAGTCATAGTGTTCAAATCAAAGTAGAATATTTGTATTCAGTTATTTAGACTCTCAAAATAACATCTAATTTCTGTGTATTTCCTTCTCAACAGCCTGAAATGGGCCCGTGCTAACATAAGGTGATCAGGAGACATGAAATAAAATTTTACATCTAAAAACAGAATGAGTTAATAAATAAGTACCCCCTTTCTCATGAAGACCTTGGATCCAGCCTTACAGTGCTGATTAGAGAAATGTATACCCCAGACTGTCACATGTCCAGCTCCTTACACCTATCTAACATATGCAATAAGAGATGGGGGAACTGGGCAGCACATGCATGAGGAATTAATGGAACAATGAAAGGATCTTCTGCTCTGGATGCTTAGGCATAACTGATCTTTCCACAGAAAAAAGTCAGGCAAATTTTACTAGATTATATTGATAACTAGGGTTAAACCACAGGAAAATCTTATCAAATACAAAAAGTCAAACCATGTAGCAGCCAAAGCAAAAGTTTCAAGCAATTCTATCCTTTCATAAAGACAAATCAGTATCAATAAGCCCAAGAAAAATACACATGAACATGCTTTAAAGTATATGTAATTCCTATAAACTATTCTTTACCCTTTGTTTCCCATATTATACATAAAAAAAGACTTCTGTTCTGATTACAAACTATATGGAGCAAAGGTCAAGAGACAGCATTTTGCAGTATCATTCTCCTAATTTGAATGTGATAATTATTATTCCTGCAAATAAATGAAATTTGAAAGATAATGTTCGGACTAGAGTGCTTTTGGAATTGTGTGTATAAATGCTTGTTCTTGTGCTATATTCTCAAAATGACAAAAACAGCAAAAACATGACACGAACATCCCATGCCCAAGGCCTCGTATGCTTTGCTGTTGGGCTTCAGAACGTTTCTCGCACATGGCATTCCAGTCAGCCCAACAATTCGTTCACTGACAATGTAAGATAAGAATCAACTGGCCAACCTGCCAAAGGATTGTAATAACAATGTCATAACTTCCAATACCAGTATGAATCAATAACTGGATTTCATTAAGAGAAAACACCAACTTATGGGATTATCTCAGGAACACCAACTGTATAGTTACACAGTTATTGTGATTAAGTACAAAACAGACATCCTTGAGAAACAATTTATAAACTTCATAAAATTAATGATACTTTCATTTTTTCATTGTATTTTAAAAATTAACAAAATAAGAAGGTCCTATTTATGATTTCTACACACTAAGAACAATAAATGGATTTTCCTAAGGGCTTTTTTTTTTTTTTTCCAGGTTTCAGTAAAAAGGAAGCCCTTCCTTACAATCAAAAATAGCTATTAAGTGGAGCGGAAGGATCAACCACCTTGCAAAGCTGTGAATCTGCTCAGTACCCATGAAACTTGCATTTGAACACAGAATGATCATCTAATTGGGATGCAGGAGTGTAGAGTACAGTTCTGAGTGAGAACTTGAGAGGAGATCACTTCCAACCCTAATACACTGGGGGTCTGGGACAGAATGTCTTGCCAGATTATAAGCCTTATTATTGACTCCAGATACATAAGTTAATATTCTTAAATTATATTCCCCACACAGCTTATTATTACTTACCTCTGCAACTTTGAGAAATTCAGATACTCGCGTCATTCTAGTTAGAAATCGTTTGTAAATTTCTAGGGCATCTTTACATTGTCCTTTCTTCATTTCAAAAAACTTTTCTGGAAGAGACAGATAAGCATTTTGAAAAGACTATTACATTCAATTTTCTTCTAAGCTTATGTTAATACTATTAATTAAAACTTGAATGTTTGGATCAAAACACTAGGCACTAAAACCTATATGAGGTTCTAAAGCACCTAAACAAGGGGGACCTGTGAAGTTTAACAGTGTTAGGTTCTAGGTGTCTCAAATGGAAGCATTTAAATAATGAAAGGATAATTAAAGTAGAAGAACATATGAAGTGTCACAACAAGTTAAACTCATGATCCATATATCCCGGTGCCCTGCTTCAGAAAATAGCATCAAATACTTGCTGATAATCTCAAAAGTTACGATTGCATTCTACAGCACCATCACTTTCTTACTAGCTCACCATAAACCAATAAGCTATATATCATAAAGCAATAAATTTCTCCAAGTTAAAGAATAAATTGTCTACACTCTATAAATTGATACTTTTGTTGGCCATAAATGATTTCTTTCAAACATTATAATGTGTCTCTTAAAGTAGTGGAGTTTTGTGATAAATATTTGGTTTACCAAACTCATCATGGCGTTCTAGTCCATAATTGTATCCTTTCTCAGCCTTCAGCTTCCCAAACAGAAAAACAGAGGATCCCTTTGCTGCTCTCTGTTGCACTCCCAAGACTGGAATTCACAATCACTAGGTGCTATAGCTCCATTATAATTACATTATGAGTGTATTTTCTCCATATGCGTTTGGAAGAAAACCAGCACTTTATCAGTATTTTTGCCAGCCAGTCATTTATCAGTTCATTCAGTCAATAATTATTGACATTGCAGATGGAGACAGAGAAGGCCAGGGTCTACAATAGCTTCCAGGCAACTCTGGATCATAACTGAAGATGATTTAGCATTCTTCATTATTTTATATTTTCACATGGTGAAACATATGCTATTTTTATATTCTCTCATAAAGTTCTTAATTTCATTCAGCATGTAATTTTACTACCTTAAAAGTATTTTTAATTTTCTCAAGAAAGGCTTAATAATATATAATTACACAAAGAACTAATTATTGAGGGTAGCTACTCATTACCTTCTGTTGACAGTCTGGGTAATTTTACATTTAACACAGACCTCCCTGTAGGGCATTCAAGGGAAGCAAAAAGATCAAGAAAACAAACACATACAGTTTTCCACTTAAGATTTGAGAGGGAAGTGAGTCTTTTAAGAAATGGCCAAATCTAACCTAGAAGGTATTATGCTAAGTGAAGCAAGTCAGAGAAAGACAAATACCATATGATTTCACTTAGACGTAGAATTTAAAAAGTAAAACAAACAAAAAACAAACAGAGTCTTAAATACAGAGAACAAACTGGTGGTTGGCAGAGGGAAGGGGTGGGAGGATGGGTGAAATAGATGAAGGGAATTAAGAAGTATGACCTTCCAGTTATAAAATAAATAAGTCACAGAGATGAAAAGTATAGCATAGGGAACACAGTCAATAATACTGTAATAACACTGTATGGTGACAGATGGTGAGTACACTTATGGTGAGCATTGAGTGATGATGTATAGAATTGTCAAATCAATATGTTGATATATCTGAAACTAATATAACGTTGTATGTCAACTACACTTCAATTTTAAAAAATGGCCAAATCTAATCTTTATCGTCTCTATCCTGTTTTCTAATGCTACAGATAGAATCTTGCTGCTATAAGGGAACAAATCTTTTTTAGTTTAAACTTTTGAAAAAAAGGACTTATTCTGGTAAAATATAATTCTTTCTTTCTTCTTAAACAATTGTCACATAATTTCTTCCAAATGTCTAAATTACTTTTCTTTACTATAATCTATTTCTTTGCATCAGATCTTCAGCAGTAACACAAAAAGATAAATCAACTGAATAATCTCAATCTCCTTTTAGAACCAATGCATCAGAATCTTTAGCAATTTTTCTCTGTCTCCTCTGGATGCTTTTTAAATTGTTCATATCTTCCATGGTAATTTAGGATTCAGGAACAAAAGTAATGAAAATTTTATGGCTTTAGGTTATAATTTCCTAATTTTTTCTGTAACAGTGGTAATGACACAGAAAAGCAACATGTACTGTTACAAGGGGAGCTGTGAGGTGCCCTTGTCCTCTTAGAGACTAGGGTAGGGCCAGGAGCAATTCATATTTTTAATAGAGGGGATGGGTCATCGAGAAATGAACCTCTGTCTTTATTTTATACAAAAGATAAGATATATTGATTTTCAGTATCTGAAACGAAATTTTAAATTTGGCCTTTGTAATGTGAGTCTTTATAATGTGTTGATAAATTCCCTTGTCATATTAGTATTAATTTTCACAGAACAACTGTCCTAAGGAAAAGAACTAGATGAAAAGGAATCTCATTCCTGTGAAGTAAATCGAGGCTTTGTACGTGGACTATTACTAATGCCCATTAGTCAGAAGGAAAGCATCTTCTTACTCGCACATCAGTTTCATTATAGTGATAAAATGTTTGCAAAGATTTGCAGCACCAACATTGATTCCAACATTAGATGCAGAGAATTGCTCATGAAGTCCTTGATTAAAAGTAGCCCGTAATGTATTTATAATAGTTAATTCTTAGCACTATTTAGTAAACAAACAAAAAACACAGCTGTCTCAAAACACTTAGGATATTAAGCATACCTATCTTCTAGAGTGTTACTTTCACAAGAGCAATTTCACAGCAACGCTGAATGAAGGCCACTCAACACCAGAATGTGGTAAGGCTTGAACGCACACCTCTACCACTTTTGAAGTCAGGTCTTTAATATGAAGATACAACTCTCCTTTTCTGCTCCTAATGTTAGCCCATAGACTATCCTTTTCAAATTAGATGAAATAAAAATATACATTGCATGGTTATTTTAAAATACAGAGAAAATGCATTCTTACTACAATCTTATCTCTGAAGTCAACATAAAGAGAAAGTAAAACAGAGCAGCATTTAAATAGATGTTCAAGACACAGAGGAGAAACACATGGCTTAATGTGTTTAACTGCTAAATGAATTTTAAAGGTAGTAAGTTCAATGTTCTTGAAGCAGAAGCAGGAAACAAACAAGGGTACACTAGCAAGAGGATGTGAGAAGGAATCAGCAGAACTTCATTTCTGATGGCTATGGAGTTGAGTAAGATGAGCAACTCAAAGATAACTGAGGCTTCAGGTTTAAAAGACAAATTATATATCAACAGAAATGAGATTAGGAAGGGCAAATTCAAGAGTTCAGTTTTGGAGATGGCTGAATTTTAAATATCTGAATTTAAGTGTCTACAAATAAGACTTGCAAAACTGAAGCTCGGAAGAAAGGTCATGGACCGAAATAATAGACCTGGGACTCATCATAAGGACATCTCCATAGGAAACCATAGGGTTTCCAGTGAAAAATATACACAAAAAGCAAACAAATAACTGGCTAGAAATGAACCTTAGCAAAAACTTATTATGAGTGGTAAGGAAGAGTAAGATATGCCCACAAAAGGGAACGGGAAGATCTGTTACTTGGTTTACTGATCAACAGTCCCATCTGAAATAAAGGTAATACAGTGTTGGATTACATATTAAGAACAGGTATCTTTCCCCAATAAGGCAAAATCTCTAAGAGCACTGTGTTTGATCACCCATTCTCTCTCTTTCTAAACTCATGAGAAGCCAGGATGTCGGATACAAATTCAATTCTATAAATCAGATGGACCTGTGAGAGATCTGGAAAGTAAAACTGAGGCAGAAGCCATCTTCCTGTACATCTCTAGCTATTTCTGTGACAAGAAAATAATCTTACACTTAAAAGTGTAAGATTATCCTTTGGCAGCATTCCACGGTCCACCCTCCAGCTTCCCTGGTTTTGAGGGGTAGTGGTTATAGTCACACCCATTTGATGTGACTCCCTACTTCCTGGATTATGGCTCCAGGTGTCTGGTTTCTAGCTTCCTCGGGCCACAAGGCAGCTGAGGGGGTGCAGCAGCTTCTTACTTTTAGTGTACTGTAAAGTGGTGGCCTCAGAAGTAGAAGCTTCCCCAGCGTGTAAGAATTTATTATTCTGTAAGTCATTCAGGAACCACTTCCTGCAGGCTTCTGATAATTACTTAAGCACCGAACTCCCTACTTTAGATCCCTTTCTAGTTAGAGTGGTAAGTGTGGTTTCTGTTTCTTGAATAAACACAGTATTGGGTATTTGAAGTAGTTGTAGAAATCAGACCCTCAAAAATGTCAAAAAGATGGGAATATGGGATTAGATAAGTAACTGGCTGGATCTGAAGGTAGTGATGCTACCCACAACTATTGGAAAATTGGATTCTCACAGTCTGTGCTATACAGGAGCAAAATGATTACATAAATCATCACCGACGGTTTTCTGAAATGAGCAGCTAAAATGAAGCTTACCAGAGCAAGCAGCTGCTGGGAGAGACCACCATGATGGGAATAAGGCAAGTAGAACGTACAGTGGATGGCTGCTCCTGACTCCAAAGGAAATGACAACACAGGATTTTAAATTATTGGCTCAAGGCACCAGTCAGACAGTGGTACTCCAAAACTGCCCTCAAATAATCTTATCTCTTGCAGACACAGGTCTGTCATCGCTGAAAGAAAGTCTAATCTTGTAAGTTTCTGAATTACAACGCATGTGGTTAAGTTAAATTCCCAGCCTCACCATGGTCTCCTTTGTGAAAGTTAGGATGTTTATTGAGAAGAAAAAACTAGAAAGGAGACTAATTGGGTAGATTCAAACCAAAGTGAGCTACTCTTGCTAGTAAAAGCTTTTCCTTCTCAGTCTGAAGAGGCTGGTCCTGCCTTGCTTGGTGATCCTGTAATCAAGCCACCTTTCATGAGGGAATGAAAAATTTTCTCATGTCCAATCCATCTATTTCTTGCCCCTGTCACCTTGCCAACTGCCTCAATATCTAAAATGAGATTGAGAAGGCAGCAATCTCTGCATGCCCTAGGGAGACAAGTACAAAGTCTGACCCAAGAGGAAAAAATATACATGCTAAAAGAAGTACAAGTTCTTGCAAATTTCTGTTGGCAGTAGGGTTGCCAGATAAAATACAAGATACTGAGTTAAATTTGAATTGTAAATAGATAACTTTTTAGCATAGATATGTCCCAAATATTGCATAGGACTTATTAATACTTAACTGGGCATCTTATATTTTTCCCTCTGAATCTGGCAACCATCACTGATAAAAATGTAGAGAGTTGGTATGGTTTGTAAAGGTTCTGAACAGGAAGGAAAGTATATTACATTAGATTTTGTGATATAATTGATAATTTGTCAATTTGGGTGAACATGCCAAAATCATCGATTCAAAAATGCTAGCCTGAGCATCTGGAAGTAGCTCTAACACAGTGATTTCCAAAGTGAAATCCCAGACCAATAGCAACAGCACCACTCAGGACCTTATTAGGAATGCAAATTCTCAGCCTCAACCCCAGACCTACTGAATTAGGAACTCTGGGCTGAGGTTTAGCAATCTGAATTTTAATAAGCTCTCCAAATATTCTTGAGAAATGTCCTTGAAACACAGTCAAGAGCACTTTTTCCTCTTCTGCAGAGGAGACCTTTATCAGGGTGAGTAGGCCCAGGGCAAGGGGACATACCCAAACTTTTCAGAAACACTAACTCTAAACTGATGTTACTCCCTGGGTGCCCAAAATGTCACTCCATGTTCTACCAACTTGAGTGGAAGCTTTTTGGGGATTAGGTGATAAAAGAAAATAAGATCCAGTGGATGTATGCAACTTTTCTGTGGCTGTTTCCCCAGTTACCTGAATACACAACTGGAACAGAAATACTTTGAAACTAGCAGAGTCCCCACACTGGCTTCCTGACCTCTTGAAAGATACAGGGGTAGCAATTCCATCATTTCCTCAGTTAACTTGAGTATCTGGTTTGTGAAATGGGTTGTAGGTAGAGATTTACAGGAGGTTACTGTGAACCTAATCAGGTGATGACCCTGACTTGCAGATTTCCAGACGTGTCCTTCTTACCGGCATAAAATCAGCACCATTCTTGACACCTGATAGGCTTCTATCAAACTAGTGAACTCTTTTATCTCTATCTCAATAAGCAGAGCCCAAAAGAAGTAGTTTGCTTTCATCTGGCAGGGATGACAGTATATACTAGCTGTCTTTTTTTTTTTTTAATTAATTTATTTTTTAAATTTTATTATGTTATGTCACCATACATCATTAGTTTTTGATGTAGTGATCCACGATCCATTGTTTTCATATAACACCCAGTGCTCCACGCAGTACGTGCCCTCCTTAATACCCATCACCGAGCTAACCAATCCCCCCTCCCCCTCCCCTCTAAAACCCTGTTTCTCAGGTTCATAGTCTCTCATGGTTCATCTCTCCCTCCAATTCCCCCCCGCCCATTTTTCCCTTCCTTCTCTTAATGTCCTCCATGTTATTCCTTATGTTCCACAAATAAGTGAAACCATATGATAATTGACTTTCTCTGCTTGACTTATTTTACTTAGCATAATCTCCTCCAGTCCCATCCATATTGATGTAAAAGTTGGGTATTCATCTTTTCTGATGGCTGAGTAATATTCCATTGTATATATGGACATCTTTATCCATTCATCTATTGAAGGGCATCTTGGCTCTTTCCACAGTTTGGCTATTGCGGACATTGCTATGAACGTTGGGGTGCATATGGCCCTTCTTTTCACTACATCTGTGTCTTTGGGGTAAATACCCAGTAGTTCAATTGCTGGGTCATAGGGTAGCTCTATTTTTAAATTTTTGAGGAACCTCCACACAGTTTTTCAAAGTGGCTCTACCAATTTGCATTCCCACCAACAGTGTAGGAGGGTTCCCCTTTCTCCACAACCTCTCCAACATTTGTTGTTTCTTTCCCTGTCCATTTTTGCCATTCTAACTGGTGTAAGGTGGTATCTCAGTGTGGTTTTGATTTGGATTTCCCTGATGGCTAATGATGATGAACATTTTTTCATATGTCTGTTAGCCATTTGTATGTCTTCTTCAGAGAAGTGTCTGTTCATCTCTTCTGCCCACTTTTTGACTTATTTGTTTTTTGGGTGTTGAGTTTGAGAAGTTCTTTATAGATTTTGGATACCAGCCCTTTATCTGTAGTGTCATTTGCAAATACTTCTCCCATTCTGTGGGTTGCCTCTTTGTTTTGTTGACTGTTTCCTTTGCTGTGCAGAAGCTTTTTATCTTGATGAAGTCCCAAAAGTTCATTTTTGCTTTTGTTTCACTAGCTTTTGGAGATGTATCTTGAAAGAAGTTGCTGTGGCCAATGTCAAAGAGGTTACTGCCTATGTTTTCCTCTAGGATTTTGATGGATTCCTGTCTCCCACTGAGGTCTTTCATCCACTTTGAGTTTATCTTTGTGAATGGTGTTAGAGAATGGTCGAGTTTCATTCTTCTGCATGTGGCTGTCCAATTTTCCCAGCACCATTTATTGAAGAGACTGTCTTTTTTCCATTGCATGTTTTTTCCTGCTTTGTCAAAGATTATTTGACCATAGAGTTGAGGGTCCATATCTGGGTTCTCTATTCTGTTCCATTGGTCTGTATGTCTGTTTTTGTGCCAGTACCATGCTGTCTTAGTGATCACTGCTTTGTATTATAGCTTGAAATCGGGCAACGTGATGCCCCCAGCTTTGTTTTTCTTTTTCAACATTTCCTTGGTGATTTGGGGTCTTTTCTGATTCCATACAAATTTTAGGATTGTTTGTTCCAGCACTTTGAAAAATGTCATTGGAATTTTGATCAGGATGGTGTTGAAGGTATAGATTGCTCTGGGTAGCATAGACATTTTAACAATGTTTATTCTTCCGATCCATGAGCATGGAATATTTTTCCATCTTTTTGTGTCTTCTTCAATTTCTTTCATGAGTGTTTTATAGTTCCTAGAGTATAGATCCTTTACCTCTTTGGTTAGGTTTATTCTGAGGTATCTTATGGTTTTTGGTGCTATTGTAAATGGAATTGTTTCTTTAATTTCTCTTTCAACAGTTGCGTTGTTAGTGTATAAGAAAGTAACTGATTTCTGTGCATTGATTTTGTATCCTGCCACATTACTGAATTGCTGGATGAGTTCTAGTAATTTGGGGGTGGAGTCTTTTGGGTTTTCCACATAAAGTATCATGTCGTCTGCGAAAAGAGAAGAGTTTGACTTCTTCTTTGCCAATTTGAATACCTTTTATTTTTTTGTTGTTGTCTGATTGCTGTTGCTAGGACTTCTAGTACTATGTTGAACAACAGTGGTGAGAGTGGGCACCCTTGATGTGTTCCTGATCTTAAGGGAAAGGCTCTCAGCTTTTCCCCATTGAGGATGATATTCGCTGTGGGTTTTTCATAGATGGATTTTATGAGCTTGAGGAATGTTCCCTCTATCCCTATACTCTGGAGAGTTTTAATCAGGAAAGGATGTTGTATTTTGTCAAATGCTTTTTCTGCATCAATTGAGAGGACCATATGGTTCTCCTCCCTCCTCTTATTAATGTGTTCTATCACATTGATTGATTTGCGAATGTTGAACCACCCTTGCATCCCGGGGATAAATCCCACTTGGTCGTGGTGGATGATCCTTTTAATGTATTGTTGGATCCTATTAGCTACGATTTTGTTGAGGATTTTGGAATCCATATTCATCAGGGATATCGGTCTGAAATTCTCCTTTTTGATGGGGTCTTTGCCTGGCTTGGGGATTAAGGTAATGCTGGCCTCATAGAATGAGTTTGGAAGTTTTCCTTCTGTTTCTATTTTTTGAAACAGCTTCAGTAGAATAGGTATTATTTTTTCTTTGAATGTTTGGTAGAATTCCCCAGGGAATCCATCAGGCCCTGGACTTTTGTTTTTTGGGAGGTTTTTGATCACTGCTTCAATCTCGTTACTGGTTATTGGCCTATTCAGGTTGTCAATTTCTTCCTGTTTCAGTCTTGGCAGCTTACAGGTTTCCAGGAAGGCCTCCATTTCATCCAGATTGCTCAGTTTATTCGCATATAGTTGTTGATAATAATTTCTGATAATTGTTTCTATTTCCTTGGTGTTGGTCATGATCTCTCCCCTTTCATTCATAATTTTATTAATTTGGGTCCTTTCTCTCTTCTTTTGGATAAGTCTGGTCAGTGGTTTATCAATCTTATTAATTCTTTCAAAGAACTAACTTCTAGTTTCATTGATCTGATCTGTGTTTCTGGTTTCTAATTCATTGATTTCTGCTCTAATTTTAATTATTTCTCTTCTAATGCGTGGCTTAGGCGTCATTTGTTGCTTTTTCTCTAGTTCTTTAAGGTGTAGAGTTAGTTGGTGAATTCTGGATTTTTCTATTTTTTTGAGTGAGGCTTGGATGGCTATGTATTTCCCCCTTAGGACCGTCTTTGCAGTATCCCATAGGTTTTGGACCGATGTGATTTCGTTCTCATTGATTTCCATGAATTGTTTAAGTTCTTCTTTGATTTCTTGGTTCACCAAAACATTCTTGAGCAGAGTGGTCTTTAGCTTCCAAGTGTTTGAATTTCTGCCAAATTTTTTCTTGTGATTGAGTTCCAGTTTTAGAGCATTGTGGTCTGAGAATATGCAGGGAATAATCTCAATCTTTAGGTATCGGTTGAGACCTGATTTGTGACCCAGTATATGGTCTATTCTGGAGAAAATTCCATGTGCGCTCGAGAAGAATGAGTATTCTGTTGTTTTAGGGTGGAATGTTCTGTAAATATCTATGAGGTCCATCTGGTCCAATGTATCATTCAAAGCTCTTGTTTCCTTGTTGATTTTCTGCTTAGATGATCTGTCCATTGCTGAGAGTAGAGTATTGAGGTCTCCTACAATTAACATATTGTTATCAATATGACTGTTTTGGTTAACAGTTGGCTTATGTAGATGGCTGCTCCCATGTTGGGGGCATAGATATTTACAATTCTTAGATCTTCTTGTTGGATAGACCCTTTAAGAATGATATAGTGTCCTTCTGTGTCTCTTATTACAGACTTTAGTTTAAAATCTAATTTGTCTGATATAAAAATTGCTACCCCAGCTTTCTTTTGAGGTCCGCTGGCATGGAAGATAGATCTCCATCCCTTCACTTCCAGTCTGGATGTAGCTTTAGGTTCAAAATGAGTCTCTTGTAGACAGCATATGGATGGGTCCTGTCTTTTTATCCATTCTGCAACCCTGTGCCATTTTATGGGAGCGTTTAGACCATTCACATTGAGAGTGATTATTGAAAGATATGAATTAATTGTCATCATGTTGCCTGTGAAGATGTTGTTTTTATAGATTGTCCCTGTAAATTTCTGTTGTAGATCACTCTTGGGGTCTTTCTCCTTTTATAGAAACCCCTTAATATTTTTTTTAATTTTTTTTTAAAGATTTTATTTATTTTTCAACAGAGAGAAAGAGACAGCGAGAGAGGGAACACAAGCAGGGGGAGTGGGAGAGGGAGAAGTAAGCTTCCCGCTGAACAGGGAGCCCGATGTGGGACTCGATCCCAGGACCCTGGGATCATGACCTGAGCTGAAGGCAGATGCTTAACGACTGAGCCACCCAGGCGCCCAGAACCCCCCTTAATATTTCTTGCAGGGCCGGCTTAGTGGTCACATATTCTTTCAACTTCTGCTGGTCGTGGAAGCTCTGCATCTCTCCATCCATTCTAAATGAAAGCCTTGCTGGATAAAGTATTCTTGGCTGCATGTTCTTCTCATTTAGTACCCTGAATATGTCTTGCCAGGCCTTTCTGGCTTGCCAGGTCTCTGTGGATAGGTCTGATGTTATTCTGATGTTCCTCCCTCTGTACGTAAGGAATCTCTTCCCCCTAACTGCCCTTAAGATGGTTTCCTTGGTTCTAAGATTTGCAAGTTTTACTATTACATACTGGGGTGTTGGCCTGTTTTCCTTGATCTTAAGAGGGGTCCTCTCTGCCTCTAGGACTCGAATGTTTGTTTCATTCCCCAGATTAGGGAAGTTCTCAGCTACGATTTGCTCAAATACATCTTCTAGTCCTCTCTCTCCACTCCCTCCAGGATTCCAATTATTCTGACATTGGAACGCCTCATGGTGTCACTTATTTCTCGGATTCTATTTTCATGGATTCTGAGTTGTTTTTCCCTGGCCTCCTCTTTTCCCTTTTTATCTATTATACTGTCTTCCAGATAGCTTATTCTCTCTTCTGTCTGTTACCCTAGCTGTTAGATTATCTAGATTGGATTGGATCTCATTGATAGCATTTTTAAGTTCTGCCAATTCACCTTTTATTTCTGCTCTTAGAGACTCTATGTTGCCATTAATTGATTTCTCCATTCCAGCCATTGTCTTCACAATTGCTAGCCTGAATTCCATCTCTGACATCTTGGTTATGTCTGCATCCATTTGTAAATCTGCAGCATAAGTCATAATCTCTGAGTGTTTTCTGTTTTGGGGGCTGCTCCTCCTAGTCATTCTGTTGATGGGTGTTTGAAGGAATGTATAGAGTCCAAATTATTGACCAGAACCCAAGCAAGATGCACCTGTTTTCTAGGGACCTTAGGGTTGCTGGCCTCTTGTTTTCCCAGCCTGTCTTCTGGGGGAGGGGCCTGCCGCGCTGTTACTCAGGCAACCCTGTTTGGGTGGAGTTGCCCTGTCCCCCTGTGGCGGGGGATGGGCTCAGTGGGAATCAGTCTTTGGGGCTTTTGTTCTCTGGCACCTTTCCCTGGGGACTTTCCATGTCTCTTCCGCAAGTCAGAGCAGAAGAGACTGTTTCCAACCCTCTGCCTCAGAGCAGAGAGACCTCTGTCTGTTCTTCAGTGAGCTCTCCAGGCCACACCGTCTCTGTTTCTGTCCGTGCTGCTATAAACTGCAGCGTCGTGGGTTGTGCGCCCCTCCGCAGCGCCCCCAGTCCTGCCTCCAGGTCGGGGCACGTCTCTGCCCTTTGTGCTTCAAAAACCGCCAGCCGCTCCCAGTTCGTGCGCGCATGACTCTGCCGCTTGGGGTTTCCACCCCGGAGGTTGCAGTTCACCGGCGGGACCCCGGCGCACTGCGTTTCCCTCTCGGAGGCTGCAGTTCGCGTGCGCACGACCCCACCAGTCTGGCCCTCCACCCTGGGGGCTGCCCTAAAGTTCTTTCCCGACGCTACCGGTCCGCGAGTTTGTGCCCCGTCCGCAGCGCGCGAGGCTGTCACTCACCGGTGGTGCAGGATCCCCACGTCCAGGCACCCTCCCGCTGCCGTTTATCCTCCGATATCTGCCCGCAGAATCACGGCTCTCTGCTTCGTACCTCAAAACCAACCGCCTGCGATATTCTGTTTGTAGAGATCCAGATCTTCTTACATCTCAGGCTGGTTTCGTGGGTGCTCAGAGTGGTCTGGTAGATATCCAGCTCAATTCCGGGGACCAGCTGAAATAGGGTCCCCTACTCCTCCGCCATCTTTCCCCCCTATACTAGCTGTCTTATTTCAAGGATATCAACCTCCCTGGCTGTCACAATCCCATGGGTTATCACGTTAATGACATCAGGCTGATTGTACCCAGTGGGCAAGAATTTCCGTTATGCTATGTGCCTTCATAAGTCACATGTATGTCACAGGGTGGACAGAGAATTTATGAAAGCTCAGAGACCTGCTACATCAACAAAGTCTTCGGGTCCAAAGGTCCCCTCCATGTGAAATACAAATTGCTTCACCTCGTAACCCCTATAACTAAAACGTAGGCAGCAGTTTGCTGAGCTTTTTTAGTTTTAGAGGTAACATATACAACATGTATGTGTTCTGCTCTAAAAAGAGTATCAGGTGTGGTGTCAGAAAGAAGTAGGATCCAGATCAGGGGAAGCCTCTGCAACTGCTCCAAACCAGAACCACACGGGCCTTTGTTCCCACAGACCTAAAAGTATTCAAAGTGCCTGCAGTAGATCCAAATGCTGCAGAATGCATCTGGCACACTCCGCTAGGAAAACACAGTGGAAGCCTCTAGTGTTTTGGAGCAGAGCCATGTCTTCGTCAGACAGTAACGAATCTCCTTTGGAAAAACTCTTCTTGGCTTGCTTATAGAGACTAAGATTCTAACCACAGAATATCAAGTGATCATAAGACCTCAAGTTTTATCTAATATACATATCCATGAGTTGGACAAGTGCAAGAACACGCTATCATCAAATGAAAGTGGTATAAAAGCGGTCAGCCTCAAGCCAATCCTGAACCCCCATGTGGGTTGTACAAACAGATGGCTCATATTCCCACTGCACCTACTCTTCTGTGCTGCATTTCTCCCTCCAATCATACCTATGGCCTCTGGGGAGCTCCCCATGACCAGTAGTCTGAGGAGAAAAAGAATTCAAGGTTGATTTAGAGATGGTTTCTCATGCCAGCACTAGTTATTATTATTATTATTATTATTATTATTATTTTATTTTTTAAAAGATTTTATTTACTTATTTGAGAGAGAACAAGTGGGGGCGCAGAGGGAGCAGCAGATTCCCTGCGGAGCAGGGAGCCCAACACAGGACTTGATCCCAGGACCCTGGGATCATGACCTGAGCCAAAGGCAGTCACTTAACCGACTGAGCCACCCAGGTATCCGGTGCCAGCACTAGTTATAAAAGTGGTTTGCTAAGTCATTATATCTCCACAAAGGGGTGACTCTGAGAGAAGAAAGAAATCTTTTACTATAGGCCAAACTTCAAGCAGTATATCTATCCGATTTCCACTTTATGTCAAAGGAAAGATGGTGAGTTGGGGCAGCTGGGTGGCTCAGTCAGTTAAGCATCCGACTGTTGATTTCAGCTCAGGTCATGATCTCAGGGTTGTGGGATCAAGTCCCGCATTAGACTCTGGGCTCAGCGCAGAATCTGCTTGAGATTCTCTCTCTCCCTCTCCCTCTGCTCCTTCCCCATGCGTGCTCTCTCTCTCTCAAATAAATAAATGAATAAAATCTTAAAAAAAAAAAAGATGGCGAGACAAATGGAACTCTATCAAAATATGAGCAGTAACTAACTGCTGGCCTTGATGACCAGGGACTTGGAAAAAATCAAACTGGAAGATTGGTAACAAGAAGGTCTGGAGAAGACGTGGTGGATGGACCTCTCAGGATGGATAAAGAGCATGAGACTATTTTCATTCCATACAAATGTAGACTAAAGAGCAATGATCAAGGGATAAAAGGACTCCATATGCTGATGAACATACTATTGTATCAGAAATGGAAGTTATGAATAGGTCCAAGAACACAGTCTGATATATCTGTGTCATTGCTAAGTCCTCAGTCTGTCAATACCCAAGATCAACTCTGAGCTTCTACCACAGCATCATAATCCAGGGAGTATGGAGTCATCCACCAAGTGACGTGTTAAGGATTAATTCCTTTTACCAGGGAAAAGAGCAGCAATCTCTCTATTCCAGAATAGTTGGTTTATCTTGGATACAGATTTATCACCTTTGTTCATATTGCTTTGCCAGTACCACCATCTGGGGAATTACTCCCCTTCATGGTATCTCACACAATACTATTTTGCTGTACAAGAAGTGAGACAACTGATGCACCCCACAGGATTTGTCAGTCTTAGGATGAATCTCTTCAGTCCCGAAATAGTGGACCTTACATAATGATGGAATGGCCTATAGAAGACACTATTTTAAACCCACTCTACGAAGATACCTTAAGAGTTAGAGATTCTAGTATATGCTCTGAACCACTGGTCAGTGTATGGTCCATTGTTCACCACAGCTAGAGTATATGGGTCCAGAAACCTAGGAGCTGGAGTGGCTCTTCTATTATACTTAATGAGGTGGCAGTGGCTTCTTATTCCCTTTACATCTCTAGGAGTGGCATCAGAGGTAGCTGTTAGCACAGTGGAGCAGGACTTATTGGGACTTATTCTAAGAGGCAAAGCCTAGAACCTTCAGTCATTCCAGTATTTTGTAACCACCAAAATCTCTGTATGGAAATCCCTTCCTGCTTAAAACATCTAGAGTGCTTTCTGTTTCTTGCACTTAACCTTGACTGACATAAGAATAGAGAAATGTGACCTGAATGAATCATTTTTTTTTAGATTTTTATCTAATAATGCTATGGTATCCAAATCTTTGCATTCTGATGCATTCTTTATTCAAAGATACCATTCAGCAGTTCTACCTACCAAGTAAGTTAATAACGCCATCATTGTAGCAAGCAAAAAGTTTGATAAGATCTTTGAAAAGAAGCATAAATGCAGCATTTATGACACCATTTGTTAGCTCATTTGGATGCACCTAGAAAAAGATAAAAATTTAATATGTTAATTACATGTTATCAAATGACAATTTTTCTCAAAGCACATGAAAATGTCTCAAGTGATCACTAAGAAATTAATTCACATTCTACAAATATTCTTACACGTCAGAATATTTTATTTTCATGAATCAGATATGTTTATCTGAACTTTTCATTTTGAAATAACCATAAATCCACATGCAGCTGTAAAAAAATACAGAGATTCTATGTACCATTTACCCAGTTTCTCCCAATGGTAACATCTTACAAAACTACTGTACAATATCACAACCAGGATATTGAGATTGCTGCAATCCACAGGTTTTATTCAGATTTCCCCAGTTTCACTTATACTCCTTGGGTGGGGGAGCTTTTCTATATAATCTTATCACACGTGTAGGCCAGTGTATTTACCACCACACTCAAGATACGGGTATGGTTTTAAGAGACATGTCATGTTGGTATTTCCAGGAGGAAGGACCATGACCAGACAAAAACAATTTTCTTTGGTGGATGGTGTCATTTAAGCAGTCTATATAAAATGGCTTCTAAAAGCAGGCTAAGGTATTTAACTAGTTACTGAGGCTAAAGGTACATCTTGCAGCTACTTCACCCTGCTCTGAACACAGGGTTCCAAGAATGCACTATTCGTATTTTTCCATGACTTAAGTAAACACTTGAGAAACTGCTCAGACAATCTGGATAACCACAGTCAACTCTACCATGCTAAGAGCCTACATGAAGTGCTTCGTCTAGCTCATCAAAATGAAGGAGATCTCAATATGCTTCCTGAGTAGATTTCCAGCTTTACCTATAGCCCACCTTCAAACAGAAGACAATACTAATTGCGTCGCGCACATTTTCTAGGGAGATACATACATCAAATTCAAGCAGTGCATCAATCTGTCCCTGCAGAATTGGCATACTCTTCAGTAGCTTTTCAGGAGCCATTGTCCTCATTACACCGTCGGCCCTATAATTGTTTTTAAAAAAGAAAAAGATGCAACTTCCTTGTATGTGGAAAATTCAAGACCACGTGCATTCTTCCAAACTGCACCCCCTCCATGTCCTTATTAATCCTGTGGGATGACTTTGAGATATTAAAAGGCTGTAGTTGATTCCCCTCTCTACATCACTTCCTCTCCCCCATTCTTGTTCTTCACGCACACGGGCAGTGCTTTCTTTCTCTTTGCACTGCCCTCAGGAAGAAAGCAGTGTGTCTGTATAAAAGAGATCAGCTGAATTACTAGATGGACTTTTCCAAATCTGTAACAGAGGTGTAGGTTTTGTGAATGCCAGTTTGTTTTTAAGAAAGAGAGAGAACACATGTCTTAGAAGTCTTCAAAACCTGTAGGACTGGGAGAGCAGAGTGTATACTATTAACTATCAAGGGAAGAAAAATGCAAGCTGATATGTACAGTTTGGCCAAAAGGAGACAGAGTTTAACTAGCTGCTGAGGACACAACTGGAGGTTCATGCCAGAGGGTGCATGAGACAGGGCACTGAACCCCATGCCCGCCCAGAGGACTCTTATGGAGCCCCTGCATCCAGTGATGGCCCAGCTGTGGCAGTATTGAAGTAGTTGAGAAAAATACCCAGCTTATGTCAATGGGCTAAAAATGGCAACTTTCAGGATCTCTCCTACTACAAGGGTAGGGAAAGCATCCCAAAGTATCCCTATGTGCACATACAGGGTGCAGAAGTTTCTAAGAAGCCTATGGACCTACTGCAGAAAGGCCGCAATGCAGCCAGACACATCAGCTACGGCTGTCCAGGGCCATGTAAGAAGTTGGAGGAAGACACATGAACTAGAACCATCTATACTGAGAAGGGGGTAAAGTAAAAACCTTGATTTTATAGAATGTTCACCCACAAGAAACTAATTTATTTTGAACAGACAAGTTTAAATTGTTCAGCACCATGATTAAAACATAGTTGAAAGCTAAGGCTAGGTCACTATTAGAAAAACCGAGTGTTGTCTTTTTGTGTGAATTCTTGAGACTAAAATATTAAACCTTCTACAATACCTTGCCATTATTTCAAGTCAAGAACAGATACAAGATTTGCACAAATTTATGACTGAACACTTCTGATTAAATTCAACATCTATCTAGAGGGAAATAAATGATAATTATGAATTAAAATATAAGTGTTTCTGTTTCAGTGAGGTTTTCTTAATCAATGATTAGTATTAATAATCAGTTCAATTATGGTGTGCGTGTGTGTGTGATACCAGGACATTATTACCTCCCAAGAACAGATCTCCACCATATACACAGTTCAGTTTTACTTCAATCAAAACACACTGAAGTAACTATTATAAACTAGAGCCACTGTTCTTTGAACTCTGAATGTACTTCAAATTCGCTCCATTTAAAATTATTTAGAGGAATATACGTGCTTAAGAATTTTGAATTGAAATTAACAAATAAAATGTTATACCATGTCAATTCTGAGCAGCGAATCAGATTTTTTGCATGAAAATATAAATAAAGTAACATATATTACAACTTCCAGGCTAACTTCTATAATACTATCGAGTCTCTTTTTTCAGGTGATTGTAAACTGGGCCTTCATGACCAAAATTATTTGGCATTTAAGCTTGGTTAAGGTAAGTCAAGTAAGCCTCAAAGACTTACTCTGCTCAAATAAATATGAGAAAGAAAAAAACATACCCTTTCTTCACTCTGGCAAAATCAAATGCCATCTGTCTGTAAGAGAAAGCCTTTTCATTCAAATATCTACTATAGCGCCTTATGAAGGTAGACATATCATAACCTGGGGGGGAGGGGCAGAAGAAGTAAAACTAATTAATAAAATACCTTCCCTTGTGCTTTGCTTAGTACCATTTTTTTTTAAACTCTCCAAATGTAAATAATGCTAGAATGAGGTCAATAAAGGCACCAGAAAGGCCTCACTTAAAATCCAACTACAAGCAAAAATACTGTAGGCATGAGACATTCTAAGACATTTCAATTTCATTATGCTACCATCCTTGTACGGAATGTCTTTTCTGATTTTTCCTTGCGTTTTTGTTCACCGTTTCAAGTAACAGGCTGTTTCAGGCTTAACACATGCAGCTATCTGAGAACTATCCACTTGCTTGGTGTGCTTGCTTTATACATAATAGGCAACCAATAAGTATGATGAATGAACATATGACTACAGTTTAAATTCTACTAATTTACAAAGAATGTTTAAGACTGGAATCTTTTTCTTTAAATTAGGAAAGTACTGCCTTTTGTACTTTCATAAACAAACAACTGTGGGTCTAGAATACTGACTGTTAAGGTAAATACTGAAAAGGACAAAAAGTAAAATTGATATGTAATTTATATGCTGAGTTCTCTAACAATAAAATATTTTAAAGCTCTACAAAGTAACTAAATAATTACTTTTACACTTTTTCTTAAATACCCAACAGAACTACCAGCTATACTAATTATAGATTATGAACCTCACTTCAAAAAAAAAAACAAAGACAAAAACAAAACCCTGCATCAAAAGCATTATCCAAAAAATTAGAAAACATAACTATTCTCACCATGGGATCCACTTTTGTCCAAAAAATTGCTGAGATTGAACAGTGTATTTCTAGAGGCCAAGTACTGGATAAATCTCTGAAAAACAAAAACTAGACTCATAACCAATATTCCCAAATCATACCTTTAAACAATTTCTGATACTAAAGGATATTGCAAATTCTCATTTTTTTTTTTTTTTTTTACTCAGTTATAAAGTTTCTTAGTCTGCTGACTTTTTCTGAGGAGGAAAAAAGACTGAAAAGTACTCACTGAAATAGAATTAAATTTTATGATCTTTCATTTTTCATATAACAGAAACACTGCAGTTTAATGCGAGTAGTAGGCATCCCATATAAAATGGGTAATTTTTATTTTATTAATGTTTTCCAAAATTAAATATTTTTATAAAAGCAATTTTCACTTAAAGTGCAAAAGACTGTTCCTAATGGGAAAAATAATTTTATTGTTCCTTTCTCCTAACATTTTTGCCCACTAATACATTTATATGGTGTATACCTTTTAGGTCCCAGTAATATTTAATATTTCAATGTCCCCAAGAGAATGTCTAACTTAACATTTTTTTTTTAAATAGCTAAGTAGACGATTAAAATTGTACTCTTGGTGATTTTGAGCCATATATTTCCTCTTCTTTTTCTCCTAATTGATGAAAAGTAGAAGAGCCCTCCATAAATGCCTCCTCCCCCCACCAAAGAAAAGTTAAGTTCACTTCATTTACCTCATTTCCATGCACCATGAGATGATGTGTTGTGACTAAAGCTTTAAATACAACCACCCAGCTACTGTTTGTTGCCCTCTCAAAGAGTGTGTCGGCCATCTGAGGAATATTAACATTGGTCTCATTGGTAGCCTGAATCAAATCTATGAAAGTAGAAGAAATCCAACAATAATATTAATCATTACATATGAAACTTCATTTCAAATGTTAAAACAATTTAAACCTGTTTACTAAAACAGGAGTCCCCAAAATGCTTTGACAATAGCTAACCACATTAAAAAAAATTAAGCTATAATATTTTTACACATGCACACATAAATACATGATTTACCCAATGCATTTTATTTTTTCTTGAATTTATTTTTTTCCACTGAATTCTCTTCTGTGTCCTCTTCTAATTTTATCTGTTTTCTGGTACCAATGTCATTCTTTCAAATTACAAACTCCAGGAAAGCTAAGCCTCATGTTAATTCTTTTCTAGTACAATGTCTCAAACATGTAGACACTTATTCTATACACCATTTAAAGGCAATAACATAAATGTATTTCTTTGAAACATTAAGCAGCTAAATGCATACTTCACTTAGATTTTAAGTTTGATGGGTGCTAATAAATATACTTGCCACCTAAGCGGCGGAATGAGAGCAAATAGTGAAAAAAAAAATCCATTACACTTACCTAAGTTTCCAAATACCGTGCATGCATTAAATTACTATTATGTGACCTGAGTTTATAAGAGTAAATCTTTAAAATGTATTCACTGTCCAAATTTACATATTATCTGTACGATTCCAGCTGTACCTCAGGGGAAAACATTTTTTTATATAGTGGCCAAGGTGGGCTGCCCAGCATTTAGAAAAAGTGGCGAGTGTTGTCAAAAAGTTATCTGAGGCAATCAAAGATTAATGTATTAAGGAACAGAAACTGGGCAGGTCACACTGGGGCAGACTTCAGAGCAGTACAGTTGACCCTTGAACCACATGGGTTTGAGCTAAAGGGTCCACTTTCACACAGATTTTATTTTTTACAGTCCAGTACCATAAATGTATTTTCTCTTGCTTTTGATTTTCTTAATAACTTTTTCTCAATTTATTTTAAGGAATACAGTATATATAACACATGTAACATAAAAAAAAAATACGTGTTAATTATTTATGTTACCAGTAAGGATTTTGGAGGAGTCAAAAGTTATGCTCAGATTTTTGACTGTGCGGGTGGTTGACACCACTAACCCCCCGGGGGTTGTTCAAGGGTCAACTGGTACTTCCTACAGCACAGTATGACCTCCTCAGGACAAGACTACAAGACTTCTCTCACAGGCCACACCCACCTTGCAGAGAACTGCCTATGATACTCAGTTACAAGAGAATCCTATGCAACAAATGCAGAGACACAGACCCATCCTTTTCCTTATTCAAAATCCACACTCAGTGATCATTAAATTATACATTTGTTTTATGCATTTCTCCATTTTACAAAAAATAAGGTTTAAAGAAGTTGATACTCCATGTCGGAAATAAATTCTAGAGTAGAGGGTAACAATAACTGTTCTGAATTATAAATGGACCAGACCAGGCTTACTTTTTACTTTATTTTAAATTCCAGACATCATCCCTGTTCACTTTAACACCTTCCCTCAATGTTTTTCCTTTATTAGAATTCTACTCATCCTTCAGGAAATCTTTCCTGGTCCCTTTTAAATGCAGCCCCACGTGGCCTCCTGCCGCTGTAAAACCTGAGGCATTTTGTTCCTGGTGGGTATGCAGGTTAGATGTGTATGGGCCATAGTTTCTACCATACCAAAGCTCCTTGAGGATGGAAACGGTCACATCAATGTCTGTTTTCTGTGCAGAGCTTTGCAGAGCACTGTGTACAAATAAACAACTGTTGAACAAAATGGGCAAAACCCCCCATACTTTAACCCAAAATAGAAGCAAACAGTCCTTTAAAAAAGAAAAATCACTAAGCTGTGACACTGTTTTCTAAGACTATATCATGGGACTACTTTATACTTGAAATTCTGTGTCAGTCACAAACTTTTCTATTCATTTATTTACTGAACTGGGCTCTGGGGATACAGAAACATTGCTGGTCAGAGGAGACAAGCACCTGTTCAGATAATAAAGAAAGCCCTATATGAAATGAGTAAAGAGAGGCAGCAAGAGAGCAAAGAGAGCCCAGGTGCAGGGGCTACATTAGCCCCTGTCTAGATGTACAACTCTGGCAAATTAAAAGTCTCTTTGACTTAGGCCCTCATCTTTAAAATGGGAAGTAATAATTACTACCTTTCAGAACTATTACATGGACGGTAAAGTGTCTGAACATAGTAGGCACCCAATATAAATGTTTGTAAATACTGTTATACACACACTGCATTATGAGAACAGAGTGGGACTAGGAAAGACTCCATGGGGAGGATCATAAAGTCAGCTCTACCATGGGAGAGGAGTGAGAAGGACATTTTACCAAGTGTGCAAAGTGGGGAGCCCTGAGAGGTGGCGTGTCCTTGGAGAACTGTGGTGGTCTGGGGGCTAGGTATGTGTGAGCAGGTGGTGGGAGGAACTTAACTAAAGAGCTAGGGGATGACCACTGAGGGATCTTACACATGACTGAAGAGTTTGGACTTCACTCTATGGACCAACAGGAGCCCTTGGAAGTATTTTAGCAGAGAGATACAAGACTTCATTTTTATAGTCAACAACATCATTCGGCAACTACTAAATTCTCTCTGCAAGCAGAGGCATAGAATAGGAATAATTACCTTTGCCTGGAAAGATATACTAGAAGATAGGAAAAGAGTAAGTTAGAAAGCCCAGGTGAGAGTCAGATGAGGTTAACCTGGCTAATGAATAGGCAGTGGGAAATGGAGATAATGAATGGAGCAGAAAGATATTCAGTTCAGGAGGCTCAATTCATGGGATTTCCAGGTGAGCAGATGGATATTAGAGGGGAAGGGAAAAAGAATTGTGAACAATTTCAGATTTCTGATTTGGAGTCCAGAAAATGTTTTTTTTTTTTTTACTGAAAAGGGAGGAAAGTTGGTTTCAAAGAAGACAAACTATTTTGAACATAAACATTTGAAGTAGCTGCTGGAGATCTATGTTGAGATGTCTGATAAGGGACTGGAAGCTGTTCTAAAGTTCAGGACAAACATTTAGCCTAGATACAAATTTGGGAGTCATCAGCAATGAAATGGGAGCTGAAATCATGTAAGTAGAAGAGGTAACCCAAAGATTCTACAAAAAAAACAATGGAAATTATGTTATAAATAAGTAAAGAAATAATCAGAGCTAAGAAAGACCAACATTTAAGAGATGAATGGAAAAAAAGTGAGTGGAACAACAGTCAGATGGTAAACAGAAGCCCAGGAAAGTGAAATAGTGAGAGCTAATTAAGAAGAGCTTCGAAAATTCAAGAAGTGATTAGGGGTCACCAATGTCAACTACTACAGAGTTCTCACAAGCTGAACCTGAAGAACAGAATATGTATAACTATAGGACTGCTGCCGTAGGAAGGAAATAAAGCTCAAATATAAACTAGGTATGAGGGGGAGGGAGCCAAAGGAAGGTTTTCTGTGGTTTAAAGATGGGAGACACTTAAGTATGTTTAAGACCAAGTAGGAAAAGGCAAAAAGAGGTGAGGATACAAAGAGAATAGAGATGACTTATAGGAAAGTCTAGAGGCAGAATGAGCTCTAGAATTCAGGGCTCAGATGTCAGTTAGCCTTAAAGAGGAAGGTCACACAGGAGGAGAGGTAAGGATGGGTGCTGGAGTGGAAATGGAAGAATGATCAGATAAAATGCTACTGAGAGGCATGTCCTTGATGAAGGAGAAGTTATAACTTTTATTAAATCTTGACCTTGGGGCACCTGGGTGGCTCAGTCATTAAGCGTCTGCCTTCCACTCAGGTCATGATCTCGGGGGTCCTGGGATCGAGCCCCACATCGGGCTCCCTGCTCAGTGGGAAGCCTGCTTCTCCTTCTCCCACTCCCCCTGCTTGTGTTCCTTCTCTCGCTTTGTCTCTCTTTGTCAAATAAATAAATAAAATCTTTTAAAAAAAAATCTTGACCTTAAAATATTCTTTTTAATATCCTATGTGAGGGGTTGGCAAACTACAGCTTGCTGGGCAATCTGGCTTGCTTCTTGTTTTGTAAATAAAATTTTATTGGAACACGGCCATACCCATTTGTTTACATATTGTCTAAGGCTGCTTTCATACTACAGTGACATAGTTGAATTGTTACAACACTCAACTCAAACTAAATTCAGTGGTCCACAAAGTCTAATATTTACTCTCTGATCCTTTACAGAAAATGTTTGCTGACCCTGTTCTGTCACTAAATGGGAAGTGTCTATAAAGCACCTCTGAGGCATAACAGAGATGAATGGCTAGCTCAAGGAAAAGCAATTGCGTGTTTGAACTGTGAGCTGAACTAACAACTTGTGTAAACTACCATTTTTTACTTGAAAGAATGACTGACAGACTTCAAACCATGGTGATTCTGACTTGGTATTCAGCAGTTACTTTCTCAACAATAAAGTGAGCCTGTCACTTCAAATAAAACAAATGACAGTACTGGTTGCCAATGATAAAATTCAATCTTTTGAGTAAAAATCAGAATTTTAGAAAACTTGTGTTGGCCACAGTAAGCTTCACAATTTTCCAGTTCTCTGATAAGATCGTTGGTGACACTTGTTTATATTATATAATGAAATATGAAAACATTTTGGAAGACATATCTCAGTGAACTGCTATTTTTAATTTTTTAAATTTTTTAATTTTTTAAAAAGATTTTATTTATTTGTCAGAGAGAGAGGGAGAGACAGAACAAGCACAAACAGGGGGAGTGACAGGCAGAGACAGAAACAGGCTCCCTGCATAGCAAGGAGCCCGATGCGGGACTCAGTCCCAGGACCCTGGGATCATGACCTGAGCCAAAGGCAGATGCTTAACCAACTGAGCCACTCAGGCATCCCAAACTGGTATTTTTTAAATGGCTAGTATGTAATGTTACAAAATAATACATTTAATTAATGCAAAGTAAAGACAGACCAATGCCAAAAGATCTTACTGTAACAGAGTCCAAAAAAATCCACTGCTGTAGTTTCAGAATCAATATTGCAATTTAAATTCAAGAAAATAGCACTTAAAGAGTTATAGTATAGTATCAAAGAAGGATACCCACAATTTTCTGAAAAAGCTATTAAAATAGTTCTCCCCTTTCCAACTGTGTATGTGTGTGAGGACAAATTTTCCTCATACACTTGAACTAAAACAATATGTCCCAATAGATTGAATATAGAAACAGATATGAACATCTGTCTTCTATTGAGCAAGACATGAAAGAAATCTATAAAAATATCAAACAATACCACTCTTCTTGCCATATTTCTTTGCTATGGAAAATAATTATTTTCCCTAAAAGTATTATTTGTGTTAATATGTCCATAGGTTTATTATTAAAGGTATCCTGAGACCAAACAGCTTGAGAGTTGCTATTCTTGGTATATATCTAAAAAGAGAATTGCTAGGTTGTAGGGTATCCACATATTTAACTTTACAAAATGTTTTTACACAGTGGTTGTAACATTTATATTCTCGCCAGTAGTTTATATAAGTATCTACTGCTTTACTTGCTCACCAAATAAAGGGTTTCCATTTAAAGAATTTCAAAAAATTAAAACAAAGCATAGACATAAACACACAGAAAAAAATGTTCTTGAAAATTACAAAATCTAAATGTTAAATATCTGTCATATTTGAATTCCTTAGAATTCAAAGCATTAGCTGAATTTGGGGAGACAGATCTGGTATCTATTTAAGATTGATTGATTTATTTGTCAGAGAGAGAGAGAGCGCACAAGCAGGGGGAGTGGCAGGCAGAGGGAGAAGCAGGCTCCCCGGTGAGCAGGTAACCTGATGCAGGACTCGATCACAGGACCCTCGGATCATGACCTGAGCTAAAGGCAAATGCTTAACTGACTGAGCCACCCAGGGGTCCCAGATCTGGTATCTTTTTAAAGATAGGTTTTAAAATAGCTTATTGAAGTACAACTGACATTAAAAAATTGCACATATTTAAAGGATATTATTTGATAAGTTTTGACAAACATGCATCCATAAAACTATCAAAATCAAGATAATGAACATATCCATCACCCCCAAAATTTTCCTAGAGACCTTTTATAATTCCTCCTTCCTACCCTTCATCATTCTTTGCTGCTGTCCCTTAGCAACCACCAATATGCGGTCAGCCAATATACATTAGTTTGTATCTTCTAATACAATAAAAATTCTCTAATAAAGAGAATCATACATTTGGGGGCAGGGAGGCAGGGGAGAGGTCTGGCTTCTTTCACTCAGGATAATTATTTTGAGATTCAACCGGTTGTTGCGTGTATCAATAGTTCCAATAGTTCATTCCTTTTTATTACTGAGATATATTCTGCTATACGGACAGAGCAAAACTGTTTATTCATTCACCTATTGATGGACATTTGGAGTGACTCCGGTTTTTGACTATTACAAGTAAAGCTGCCATGAACATTTGTGTACGAGGATTTGCATGGACATATGCTTTCAATTCCTTGGGTAACTGCCTAGGAGTAGACTGTTTAAATCATTTTGAAGTAAACATTTAAGAAACTGCCAAACTGTTTCCAAAATGGTTGTATCATGTTATATTCCCACCAGCAGTGTACCAGCACTCGTTTATTTTCTGCCATTCTAACAGGTGTGACATGGCATCTCATGGTGGTTTTTTTTTTTTTTTTTTGCATTTCCATAATGGCTACTAATGTTGAACATATTTTTCATGTACATTTTGTTACTTTATTTGCCATAGGTATAAATTCTTTGCCCATTTTTACTGGATTGTTTGTTTTCTAATTATTGAGCTATTTTGGATCAAATCCACTATCAGATATGTAATTTGCAAATATTTTCTCCAAGTCTATGGCTTCCCATTTCATGTTTTTAATAGTGTCTTTCGAAGAACAGAAATTCTCAATTATGATGAAGTCCTATCTACCAAGTTTTTCTTTAAGGGTTCGTGCTTTTGTGTCGTACTTAAGAAATCTTTGCTTGAGTCAAAGTCACAAAGATTTTCTCCTGTGTTTCTTCTAGAAGTTTTATAGTTTTAGGATTGTATGTTTAGATCTATAATACATTATTAGTTTTTTTATAAATGATATGAAGTATGGATATAGGGTCTTTTTTTTTCTTTTGCATATATCAAATTGTTCCAGCACTATTTGTTGAAAAACCTATTCTCTCCTACTTTTTATTCTTTCCCACTTTGTACCTTGTCAAAAATCAACTGACCACATATCTTGGGGTCTATTTCAGGACTTACTCTGTTCTACTGATCTATTTGTCTGCTTTTATACCAATGCCACACTATCTTTATTAATATAAATTTTGATAATTCTTGAAATCAGGTGGTGGTAGCCCTCTAACTCTGTTCCTTTTCAAAGTAGTTTTTGCTCTTTTAAATCCTTTGTATTTCCATAAGTTTTACTATGAATTTATCAATTTTAACAAAAATATCTGCTGGGATTTTGATTGGGATTATGTTGGATTATATAGATCAATTTGGGGTGATCTGGCATTTTAGCAATACTGAGTTTTCCCACTTATATACATGGTCTGTCTCTCCATGTATTTAGATCTGCTTTAATTTGTCCCAGCAATGTTGTGCAGTGTTCAGTATTCAGGTCTTACATATATTTTGTCAGATTCCTTCCTAAGTATTTCACACATTTTGATGATATGGTAAATGGTATTGTTTCTTTTTCATTTCCTTTGTTTTTTTAAGAATTCTTAATTTATTTTTATTTGACACAGAGAGACAGAGATAGTGAGAGAGAGAGCATAAGCAGGGGAAGCGACAGGCAGGCAGAGGGAGAGGGAGAAGCAGGCTTCCCGCTAGGCAGGGAGCCTGATGCGGGGCTCGATCCCAGGACCCTGGGATCATGACCTGAGCCGAAGGCAGCCGCTTAACCGACTGAG
This sequence comes from Mirounga angustirostris, assembly GCF_029215605.1. NCBI lineage: Eukaryota > Metazoa > Chordata > Mammalia > Carnivora > Phocidae > Mirounga > Mirounga angustirostris. Next base: position 71,908,995 of record NW_026991716.1, read on the forward strand.
CCACCCAGGTGCCCTTCATTTCCATTTCGAATTGTTCATTGCTAGTATTAAGAAATACAACTTTTATATATTGACTATATCGTACAACTTTGCTTAACTCATCAGTTCTTTTTTGTAGATTCTGTCATAAATTCTGCATAGATTATCTGTGATAGTTTTTACTTCTTTGCAATCTTGATACCTTTTCCTCTTCCTTTTTAAAAATTTTTTAATTTTTTTTTTTTTGCTTGATGGTATTGGTCCTGGCCAGAATCTCCAATGCAATTTGAAGAGTGATGAGAAAGAACATCCCTTTCTTTATTCCAGATCATAAGGAGAAAACATTCAGTTTATTCAGTTCTTCACTAGTAAATGTGATGTTAGCAGTAAGTTTTTCACAGATATCCTACATCATATTAAGGAAGTTTCTTTCTATTCCTACTTTGCTGAGAGTTTTTATCATAAATGGATGTTGGATTTTGTCAAATATATTTTCCCTACCTATTGAGATGATCGTATGGTTTTTCCTTTTCAGTCTGTTATTATGGTGGATTACACTGACTTTTTGTAAATATTTTATTTATTTGAGAGGGGGAGAGAGAGTGTGTGCAAGTGGGGGAGGAGCAGAGGGAGAAGCACAGACTCTGCACTAAGCACAGAGCTTGACACAGGGCTCGATCCCACAGCCCTGAGATCATGACCTGAGCTGAAATCAAGAGTCAGATGCTGAACCAACTGAGCCGCCCAGGAGCCCCTACATCGATTAACTTTCAAATGTTAAACTAACCTTGCGTTCTTGGGATAAACTCCTTTGGTCATGATATTTTATCTGTCACTGGATTTGATTTGCTAAAATTTTGTTAAGAATTTTTACACCCATGAGAGACTATGGACTCTGAGAAACAAACAGGGTTCTAGAGGGGAGGGGGGTGGGGGGATGGGTTAGCCTGGTGATGGGTATTAAGGAGGGCACGTACTGCATGGAGCACTGGGTGTTACATGAAAACAATGGATCGTGGATCACCACATCAAAAACTAATGATGTATTGTATGGTGACTAACATAATAAAATTTTAAAAATTAAAAAAAAAATAATTTTTACATCCAGGGGCACCTGGCTGGCTCAGTCAGAAGAGTATGTGACTCTTGATCTCAGGGTCATGAGTTCGAGCCCCATGTTGGGTACAGAGATTACCTAAATAAATAAAACTTTTTTAAAAAAGAATTTTTACATCTATGTTCATTAGGGATATTGGTCTATAGTTTCTTTTCTTGTAATATCTTTGGTTCTGCAATCAGAGTAATGGTCTCATAAAATAAGTATTCTCTCATCTTCAATTTTCTGGAAGAGATTGTGTAGAATTGGGATTATTTTTTTAAATGTCTGGTATTCTGGGCCTGGAATTTTCTTTGATAGAATATTTTTAACCGTAACTTAAATTTCTTTAATAGAAATAGGGCTGTCTGGGTTATTTATTTATTTTTGAATGAGTCTGGGTAGTTTGTCTTTTTCAAAACACTTGCCCTTTTCATACAAGGTATTATATTGGCATCAAGTTGTTAGCAGTATTCCCATATTCTCCTTTTAACATGTATCAAACCAGTAGTGATGTCATTTCATAATTACCCGATACTGGTAATTTATGTCTTTTTTTTTTCTTTTTCATTCTGATCACTCTGGGTAAAGTCCTTTCAATTGTATCAATCTCCACAAAGACTCCGCTCCAGAGGAAGCTTCAGAGGAAGCTCCAATTCAGGTGGGCTCCTCCACCTCGTGCTACAGCCTGGAACCTCTCTCTTGACAGTAAGCTGGGATAATCCCAGAACTCACTTTGTTCTCCATCTCTCAGGGATCACTGTGTCCTACCGCCTGATGTCCAATACATTGAAAACAGTTCTTTGATATATTTTGCCCAGTTTCTCAGTTGTTTCAGGCAGGAGGGCAAACATAGACCCTGTTACTCCATCTTGTCACAAAGTATAAGTCTATCTTTTTGGTAGTTTTAAGCAATTGAAAATATATTAGAAAATCCCTCTGAGGAAAGATAATATAACAAAATAAGAGAATAAAAGAAATAGATGCAAGTAGAAAAAGAATTTTAACTTTTGAGAGTTGTAAATAATTGCTCACTAAAATAAGAAAATAGCAACAAACCTGAATAGCTCTCAAATTCTTGATCACCTATGTCTTTTTCTGCTACTACATGAGACTCTCAACCACTTCAACCATGTGGAAAGGTAGCACATCACAGAACCCTTGTTACCTCTTACCTGGACCGCTCTGTAACCTGTTCTCTGGATCGCCTCCAGCCCAACTAGATATACTTGTGGAAAAATAACTGCCCAAGTGTACACTTCTGATCTTGGCATTCACCTGCTCAAAACCCCCCTGGGGCCTCCTGCTGTCCACTGAATTAAACACAATTACCTCAACCCTGAGTAAAAGGCCTTTTATCAGAAGACACAGCTACTTTCCTACTCTTTGCTGTGAGTTGTGCACCAACACTATGGTACTGATACATTTTCATGCTCCTCTTATTGCCTAGAACATCTCTGCCTTCACTCTTTTGAGATCTCATCTCTTAAGGCAATCTCAAATACTATAACCTCCAAGAAGTCTCTTCTAATATTGCCCTCAAATGGAGAAGAGGCTTTAATTTTCTCTTCCATGCAGAGTGGGGCAAAGGACACTGGACTTGGGGCCACAGATCTGGTTTACAACCTAACTCTGCTACTTATGGACAAATTAATTTGACCACTCTATGGTTCTATATTTTCACCTAGAAATGGGAGAAGTATTAACTACCTTACAGGACAGACATTGTCATTTGTGCTAATCTTTACACATCTTCATTATAGTCCTTATTACATAAAATTCTAATTGTTAATTTACATATGTTTTTTCTCTACTGGAGCTCAAGATCCAGTAAGTAGGAATGAGGTCATTATCTGTATCTTTTGGTCCCTGGTACCTAACACAGGCCCTGGCATATAAAAGACACTTAATGAATGAGACAGCTATGACTGGGTTAGCATTCTCTGCCTCAATATAAAGTACTTTCATACTAAAACTGATAGTTGGTATTAAAGGTCTATTTCTTTCCATTAATTCTTACTAGATGCAACTGAATCACCAAATTAGACAGAAAGAGTTACTTTCTATGTCACTGATTTATATATACTTTTATCAGCAGCTTAAATTTAGAAAGGGAACTTATATTCCATTTTTAAATCTCTCCCTAAGTTTAATTACAAGATTCTGTCACACCCTAATGGAACAGCAATTTTCCTTAGACTTAATGCCAGAAAAGGGAACAAAGATTGGTCATTCCTTTATCTTACATTCATCTTCTAACCCCCCCCCCCCGAAAAAGAAAACAAGAAGCGACAGTGTGATAGATTAATACACAGATTTGAAACATTAACATCTCAGGGTATTTGCCACATGAAATAACTTATATGTAAATTTATTAACTGTACTTTTAAATTTGTATCTTTTTTTTCTTCCTCCTCTACTCTTTCCCTTCTCTCCTACTAGTTAACAACATTGGAGAGCTCAAACATTTGAAAACAGAAGGTAATCTTTCCAATTTGGGCAATACAAAAAGATAATGATGCCGACAGTCTGAGGTTGTTTGGGCTCAGTATGAATGGCAGACATTAATGGTTGCCTCACCAATACCTATTTCCTTCTCTCTTCTTCCTTATCAGCAAATGCCACCCGTCCCCCCTGCCTGGCCCACCCATCAGAAAAGTAAAAAAAAGCCAGATATGTGCCATCCCTGTTTCCCTTATAGCTAGACATGGACATACGAAGGGCAGTCCTCTGAAATAAACAGTGTTGTATAATTAACAGAGTGGACACATGCCTCCTCTCCTTCAACGGATGCAGCTGTGTATGCACGGGACATCACGGTCATCTTGAGACAGGAGGATGGACTTCAGCAAGCTGGAGCCAGCAGTGGGGAAACATGAAAAGTACCTGGGTCTGTGGTGGTGCTGCTGAGCTGCTAATCAAACCCTGGAACTGCCCCAGCTCCAGACTTCTTGTTGAAGAAGACGGTAAATTAGATTAATTCCGAACTTGGGGTATTCTGTTACTTGCAGCCAAAAGAATCCTAAGTGATACAAACTGCAACAAAACACAAAAGGAACCAAGGAACCAGGCCCATGACCTCTACAGTGTCTACCAGCTCTAATATCATTGGAGTATCTCCCTGCCCCTCAAAATCACATTGTTTCTGCCCTTTTACAGAGTTCAACAACCCCCAGCAGTGCCCTCCCTTGAGATAAGGGGTCCTTTGTGTAGACGCTCTGTTTCAGGTTAGTTGGGTTATAGGAACTAAGATAAAGAGCATGGATGAAAGGAACACATTTTGGGAAAGAGAAAGAGAATATCCTTCTCTTATGCAGAAAGAAGACCTAACAATATGAAATAATTTTATAAAATACAAATTTTGCATATAGAACTTCTGAAGTGACATGGGGAAGACTGGAAAATAATCAGAACGAAAATATGAAGGAGGTGGCTAGACATCCCAAAGGTTGAGGAGAAGCACTGGGAGAATTGCGGCCAGTATAGGCAGGGCTGGGCATGTAGAATGAAATGACCTCATGAGAGCTGAAGTGGGAGTGATGCCTACAGGGGAGGCGCTGAGAGCTGCATAAATGGCAGCAAAGGTAGGACAGCAGGCGTGAGAATTGATGACCCTCAATTGTTAAGTGTAGACAACAAGGCTGAATAGGGCAGGAAATAAAAGAATAAACACTCGTGGCTTTACAGAAATCAATGGGGGGGCGGGGGCAGCTTGCAAATGTGCCCTATATGATGAACAGTATTTGCAGAACTTAACAACAGTATCCTTCTTCAAATAAATTCTCCTTTAAATAAAAGGTACAGGGCGCCTGGGTGGCTCAGTTGGTTAAGCGACTGCCTTCGGCTCAGGTCATGATCCTGGAGTCTCGGGATGGAGTCCTGGGATCGAGTCCCGCATCGGGCTCCCTGCTGTATTATTACACAGGGAGTCTGCTTCTCCCTCTGACCCTCCTCCCTCTCATGCTCTCTGTCTCTCATTCTCTCTGTCTCAAATAAATAAAATCTTTAAAAAAATAAATAAATAAATAAATAAAAGGTACAAAATGCGAGCTTTTAAATTTTTTTCACTTAATTGAGTCAATATAGCTACATAAAAACTTTGTATTTTTATATTATTACAATGTGAACTTTAATCTAGTTTCTAAACTAGGTAAACTATTTCTAAACTGTTTTTTTTTTTTCATCTCAAAGAAAAACATGTATACTTTGTAACATTTTTGTAGTCCTTTGTAGAAATGTGTACTACAAAAACCTCCTTCTTATGCTGTTTGTTCTTCTATAGGATTTTGGCAGATTCGAAATAAGGAGATGCAGTATACCGTATAGTTAAGTCATTCAGTCAAGGTTTTGGAGCCAGACCAGATCCATCCAGTTCAATTACCATCTGTTATTTAGTAACTGTGTGACCTTGAGCAAAGCTGCCTCTCTTTACTTCCATTTCTGCATTACTATGATGGAGATAAAAATGGTACCTATCTGACAGCTGTTGTATTAAAGTGGGTAAGGCAATCAAAATACCTAGTACAGAGCCTGAGACATAAGGGATGGATATCAAAGCATCCATAAATATATATTTTATATATAATATACAAATACATATATTAATATATAACAATATAATGGATATAAATCCATCAGTATATAAATAATATCTCTGTTTACATAGAGATACACATACTCTACTATACACATAGTAGTATACACTAAAAGAGATGGATACATATATACACAATTATAATTAGATTCACTCTTTGGCTACCTGTATCAAAAAAGAACTGGCATACTTTGTTAATTAATTCACTGAACTCACTCATTAACAAATATTCACTGAATGCTTATCATGTGTCCAGCAGAGATAAGTACTGTGATGGAAAATAAAATAAGGGGATAGAGAACAATAGTAGGTACTGTTTCAGATAGGGTGACCAGAAAAGGCCTCCTGAAGGAAATAACATTTAAAGAGACCTAAATGCAGCAAGGAAGGAAAGAGAAGCAGTGTAGGGGAGACATGTGCTTGTATGTATGTTGTTTCTCTTTCTACCACTTTCCCCACTCTGACATTCTCTGCTTTGACTTCACTCCCAACCACAGGGAATGCCATGCCTTGTGTAATGTTTGAACTACACCCAAAGGTATGTCTGTTGTTTGTGGAACACATAAAAGGATGTCCTCAGAATTATGTCAATCGTTTAGGCATCATGCCAAACTATACCCAAAAGCGTTCTAAACATGAGTCAGTTTGAGGGGCAGGCACCAGCAACTTTTCAAAGTGAACATTATAAATTACTATGATTCTTCTGACCCATTGGAGTAGAGGAGATACTGATCATGCTCCCTCCCGAGTGTAGCATCATGAGTCACAAAGCTTCAGGGAGCCAGCTTAAGTGCCCAACCACCTGCCTGCATGAATCTGAGTCCAGGGCCATGTACCACACTATTGTGTGAGCTTGCATGCAGGCTGGGAAATAGGTAAGCAGTCTATGTGCCAAATACTGCATCCTCAGTTAACTCTGGTTAAGACGCTGGTGGTAGAACATCATTAGGACAGGAGCACCCGGGTGGCTCGGTCAGTTAAGCGTCTGCCTTCAGCTCAGGTCATGATCCCAGGGTCCTAGGATCGGCCAGCATTGGGGGTCCCTTTCTCTCCCACCCCCCAGGCCCTCATGCTCTCTCTCTCTCTCTCAAATAAATAAAACCTTTTTGAAAAAAGAAAATCATTAGGACAAAAATTGGAAGTTTATACTTTTGTCTTTTAGGATCCATACACAGTCTGCTCTGGCATTAACAATGTAAGCTTTAAGTAAGTCACTGGATTTCTTTAGCCTAGAGTCTTCATCCATGAGGTAGAAATAATCACATATGTCCACTAGCAATAATACTATATTGCTTTTATATTTTATTCTCTTCTGAATGTTTTCTTATAAATCATCATGTGGTTCTCAAAAGAACTCTATGCTTTAAGAACCAGGTGACAATTTATATGAACAGAACTTTAAAAGGACATGTAAAAAGTAGGTAGCACTATAGAGGTGGAAGATGACATTTGTAACAGGCCACTGAAACAGAAGATCTTGGTGTTCTGGGCAATCCACAAAGAATTTCAAGCCAGTTCTCTAAGCTGGCAGTAATTGCTGGAAGGATGGCCTTCGCTGACTTCGTTGCCAGGGAGATTTTAGAAGATACGTGTGGTGTGGGTTTCTCATTTCCTTCTACTGCCACACAATGATCAACGAACTGTGTCTAGTCTTTAGGTGAGTCAGGTAAATTCACTCAAGTCCCATTTACTTCATGACCTTAAGTTTTCTTTTTGTTTTTTCACAGAGCCTAGGTCCAAAAATAAGCACAAGGGGTGTACATTTAAATGACCACAAAACAGTATTTGAGGGGTCTCTCAAGAAGAATTTGCCACGTTAGTTAATTTACATATCCCAACACTCATCAACCCTGCATGTCTTTTCAAATATCTAACCCAAGTTCTTCATGCTCTGACCATTGCCCATCACTTCCTATTCTGTCCTCAGAAGGGATGAGCCACTTCATCCTCAGTTAACTCTTTATATTCAACACCTCCTTTTAGAGTGTTCTCAGGCCACTAAGAAAAGCAGTATTTCATAGTTAGGACCCAAACAGCAGAAAGAAGGCATTGGTTTTCTGTTCCAATCAAGCTCCCTACCAACATATGTGCAGCTTATGTTTCCTAAAAATAAACAGTATCCCAAAATGGCAACTCCTGCTGCAGACACTCAAGACTTTTCCCCTTTGCTGTAGCTATAGCCTCACCTCTACAATGTCTCCCAGATTCATAACCATCTTTCACTCCATGGCTAGTACAAGGCTGGATTTTATCTAAAAAACACCTAATTCTATTTTCTTTCTGAAATACCAAGGAATACAACTTTAGTTCTTAATACATGTTTATTAAATAAATATAAAACTTTATCTTTACTGCAGTAAAAGAAAGAAAAAGAATATCAAAGTGAAATGAAAAGAATATGTAAGCCTCTCCTCCATATATTCCTTAATTCCAAAGGGAAAAAAATAAGAGGAAAAACTGAGGAAGGGTTCTACGCTTGCTTTAGAGGCACTGAACAGGAGTTGCTGAGACTACATTTACTGATTAGTGGATATAGGGGGGAAAGTAATGAATGATCAGAAATTCAGATGTAACAGATGGGAGCAGCAGCAAGGTAAATCAGTAAGCTGACCCCTGAAAGACAGGGTCCTCTCACTATCTCTTCTTTTGCTCCCAGCCCTGAATAGCGGAGATCCCCGACCAGGCCACCTGAGACCACTCTCTTCCATTCAGTGGCCAGAAAGAAAGAATTAAGTCCCTGGTTCCACAACAGATGAGGGGGCCAGGAAGGAAATATCTTTCTGATGACCCATAGTGGAATTCACTATCTTTAACCCTAAAAATATTGCAACAGTTAGTTTCTTTGGTAGGTTAGTCCTAAGATTCACTATACTTCAGGTACCTCATGATTACCACAGGCTCTGGTGAGACGACACCTAGGGAACTTAAATACTAACCAGAACACTGTTCTACAGGAAGGGGTTATTTAAGATTTACAAAGCTTCAATGTCGTAATTCGCATCAAAAAGTTATATACTGCTCATGTCCATTTCTTTAGATAAGCTAAACCAAAATATAACCACCTTTCCCATTACACAGACAATACTTTATTATTAATAGTTCTTTATAAAGACACCTTAACATCTCTTTAGCACTCAGAGCTAAGAGCAACCAAGTCAAATATATTTATAAAATCTTCTGGGTCATACAGTTAATTTATGTCACAAAACAGCTAAACCTCTCTCATATGTATCAGTAAAGTCTAAAAACTTAGGACCAAAGAGTTTATCATTCCACAACTCTTTCTGCCATTCATACCTGTACCACAATCTGTGTTTAGAACTTTATGCACATTGGTAACCACAGTAATAGACACATCACTATACAATTTAGAAGGAACAAGTAAGGTTTTAAATTTTCAAACCTTCTGTTGTAGCTACTTCTTACCCTATTCTGTAACTTCCAATCTCATTTTCACTTCCCTTCACTCATATGGTATAAAAAATCTAGCCCTGTTATTTACCACCAAAAATTCACTCTTTGGTGGTCCAACTCCTTAAAATTCTCCATGTCTAAATGCTTTAAGCATGCTCTGCAGACAAGCAGCTTCCCAAATGTAGGATATGTTGGCCATCAGTTTTGCTCCTTTCTCTCCAAATTTAATTCTTCTCAGTTCTGGTCCATTTCCTTATAAACTTCTTAGGCTCACCACTAAGAAATATGATATATAACTTTGCAAGTGTTTTTAAGTTCCCTGGTGCTCAGTCTAGAAGTTTCTTAGCTTTGGCACTACTGATATTTTGGGCTAGATAATTCTTGGTTGGAGGGGGGTGGGGAGGATGCTGGCCTGTGCGTTGCAGGATGGTTGGCTGTTCTGTCCTCTACGCATGACATGGCAGTAGCACCTTCCCTCCCCCAGTCACGACCGTCAAAACCATCTCCAGATATTGTCAACTTTCCCCTTCGGGACAAAATTGCCCCCTGTTGAGGACTGCTTGTCTAGAATAAGAGTTTGGAGATCTCAGGAGATCAAGTCAGGCTAGAGTAGGGCCCCAGAGAAGCTGTCCCAGCTTTTAATCAGTATTTTCTCCAGTTTCAGTTGTGGGCAGATGACCATGCTGTATGAGGAACAGTCTATAAGAATGGAATATACAGCATTTATTGTTAGCATTTACTGTTATAACAAAATAATATTTATAGTAAAGAGACTCACACTTAATTAAGGACAGCAGTCCCCAGCTTTTGAAGGGGTTATGATCCAAAAGTTTACAAGTATATTTAGAATCAAGAATACATTCAGTTGAACTATCCCAAAATTGCCATTGTTGTCTCAGTAAAAAAAAAAAAAAAAAAAAAAAGGGCTTAACAACATCAGCAATTTCATATAATTCAACCTAGTAATTTCTTCCTGTAGCAATGGTAGGTTCCCACAAAATCCTATTGAAGTATTCTACCCCTGCTGCCTCCTTTTTCTTTTGAGGTCCCTGGGTACTACTGAATTCATTTTCATTTTCACCAAGAGCAGTCACTGCTTCTGTTGAGGCTCTCCACCTCTCCAGACCCTGTGGAACAATATGCACACAGCCTCAGAACCGTTTTGACCCTGCAGTCCAAGGACACAGATGCCTATTTTCCCACTTTTCTCTTCAGCTCTTTTCTCCTATTTGTGTAGATTCCCAAAATAAAGAAAAATGATGAGTCTTTGGATATACAAAAGACAGAAGATTCATCTATAGTTGGCAATATGACAAATATTACTAGCCAACTCTCTCTCTCTCACACACACACAGCATCAAAGGAAAAACAGATGAGGAAAGAAAAAAGAATTGCACTTGTTGGAGGTGAAAAATACTAGAGAAAACAGATAACTGAAGGGCATACACTTTGAGCAGCAATTGTCTATCACAGATGACAGCAAGGGTTGTGAGGTAGATTAGAGGGTTATCCATCAATCAACAATCAACTCTGAAACCAATAACTTGTCCCAAAGATGACTAATCATGGTCTACCACTCCCCCAAAATGTCTGAAATAGCGAGTAGTGGCAGGAATCCTGGACTCAAAAATCCTCGATACGGATTTTAAATGTGAAGCTCTATGGGTCACAAAGCTTTTGCATTATCAAGTCAGAGAAGTGGGAGCAACAAGCACACCGCAATGTGCTTTCAAGTTACAGGATAACCAAAGTTCCCTTGAACTCTGACACCCTCTACACCTCCCTTCCATTTGGTGACATGACAGTTCCCTGTTTTCTCTCAACCTTGGAGAAAGATGAGCCCTCCCCTCCTTCCTAGCCACAGCTCATTCTGGGCTCCCACCTTCCTAGGCCTTTCTCCCTACTTACTGCCTACATCTTTTTTCTTTCTTTTGATTATACCCTCTCCTCTGTATATTTTATTTTTTTTTAAAGATTTTATTTATTTATTTGAGAGAGATGAGAGTGAGAACACGAGAGGGGGGAGGGTCAGAGGGAGAAGCAGGCTCCCTGCTGAGCAGGGAGCCCGATGCAGGACTCGATCCAGGGACTCCAGGATCATGACCCGAGCTGGGTCATGGTGCCCCTCCTCTGTCTTTTTTAAACACATGCTTAATATAGTCCATTTCTGAGGACAAAGAAACATGAAATCCCTCTCTTGACTCTGACTTATACTCTAGACTCCTTAAACTCAGAACTTCTCTGTTTCTTCACTCACCTCTGGAATCCACTACAACTTGGTCAGCTCCTATGAGCCTCTGTGAAATGACTGTAATCCTCACTGAATCTGCTCCAGGGTCAGCAGTGATCACTAAACTGCCAAAACCTATGGATAGTCTCTAGTTTCCATCCTAATGCATTTCATGTGCCACTGGACAATACTGATCTCATTTTTAAAGTCATATTTCTGGGATGTGGGAGAGCCACCCTTTTCTGGCCCTTTCCTTATCTCTGCCTTTTCCTCTCAGTCTCCATTAAGGCTCTTCTTCTTCCTCCAATCCCTTAAATAATGGGTGTCCCCAAGACTACTTCCTCAGTCCTCCTCCTTTCTCAGTCAGGACTCTCTTTTTAAGCAACCCTTTCCATGCCTCTACTTCCACTAGACCTGGATAATCTAAAAGAGACCAGCAACACAAAAATGGAAATCATTACCTTCTCTTCAAACCTACTTTGCCTAGCCCAGAAAATGGCACCACCATTCGCAAAGGCACCTCAGCTTTCTAGCTCAGCACTTTCCCTTCTTCTGTCTTGTCCTCCATATTCTATCAATTACTCTATCAATTACCAAGTCATACAGATCCTGCCTTGTACATGTCTCTGAAACTTTCTCTGCTCTGCCTTAATCATCTTATTATCTTCTCCTTGGAACACTATCCCACTTATCTTATAACTTGTTCCCATACCCACTTTTTCTTTATTTATTTTTTAAATTTTATTTTATTTTTTTTAAAGATTTTATTTATTTATTTATTTGAGAGAGAGAGAGAGAGAAACAGCATGAGAGGGGAGAGGGTCAGAGGGAGAAGCAGGCTCCCCGCTGAGCCGGGAGCCCGATGTGGGACTCGATCCCAGGACTCCGGGACCATGACCTGAGCCGAAGGCAGTTGCTTAACCAACTGAGCCACCCAGGCGCCCTTAAATTTTATTTTATTATGTTAGTCACCATACAATACATCACCAGTTTTCGATGCAGTGCATTTTTTCTTTATTCTTTAAAAAAAATTTTATTTATTTATTTATTCATGAAAGTCAGAGAGAGAGATTGAGGCAGAGGCAGAGGGAGAGAAGCAGGCTCCCTGCCTAGCAGGGAGCCTGATGCGGAACTCGATCCCAGGACCCTGGGATCATGACCTGAGCCGAAAGCAGATGATTAACCATCTGAGCCACCCAGGCGCCCTTCCTTTATTCTTAACTGCCTCTCAAAGTATATTCCTAAATGCAAATGAGAGCATGTCATTCTACTAATGAAACAAATAGCTTTGCATAGTCAAGTCCTTCTCAACCAGGTTCCTCAATATTCTAAAGCAGCCATTGTAACATGACAAACCGACCTATCTTTCATGCATCTGGAATGGTATTAGTTATATAGCATCACCGGGAGAGTTGAGGAAATAGGTACTTAAATCATGATCTGTGTCCTGTAGTTCAGATGAGGAACCCTGGTTGAGAAAGGCTGACACAGGCTCCCACCGCACAACTTCCATCATATCCTGCTACTTCTTCACACACAGCCTGCCTCCAACAATAGGAGCCCCCCTGTGCTCTTTTACACCTGTGTTTGCATACGCTGCTGTTCAGGCCTGGCATTCTCTTCTTTCTGTCTACTCCAGAGCTCCCATTCATGCTGGATGTTCACACAATACTTTCATTGTGAGCTTCCTTGGACTTTGCCAAATGGTCCTTTCCATGGTCTCTTTACACACCTTTAGAGCTCATCTTCTGATATCATGCAGGTTTATTCACATATCTGTGTGCTTTACTAAAATGTGAGCTCTGGAAGACATCACCAGCAAAATTCCTGAAATATAGTGGATATAAAGTAAAACTTTTTTGAGAGAACCACAATAAATGCTTCTTTTCTCCTTATCTCCAAAACCTGTGTTAGATACTCAAATTCTTGGAGCTCTATTCATTATTTCAAAAAATATCAGAAACAAATATCACATTGATGTTAAAAACGGTTACAAGAAACCCTTGAGTCACCATGTAATGACTCCTCTTTCTCAAATGAACGGATGGAGGGAGAAACCCATGACAATTATTCTTAAAATGAGTTACACCAAGATCTGTGCCTCTTTTCCAGAAGATAACTAACATGTGGCAAAAAAAAGGGGGGGGGGAGGGCCTTGCTATAATTCCTTTTAAAGATCACACCCGTTTGCTGCTCTAAGTTCCCATTATAAAAAGGAGCAAAACTTGTCCCTAGCTGTGTAAACAAGGCAAGAATTATGATTGGATGCCACAAGCCCAAAATTTATGCTTTCAAGAAAGCTATAATAAGGATCAGAACACACCCCACAGGGACACAGTTGCCTGGTCATGCCCTCAAAGCATGACTATTGCCAGGGAGGAAACCCCTCTGTGCCATCCCCAAATACAGAGAATTGTACCAGCTTATTCCATGTTGGAAGACACCTTATTTCTGGCAGAGGCTATAAGCAGTAGGAGCAATGCCTAATGTGTTGCTTGGCACAGACGGAGAGAGAGAATCAATTTTATCTTACACTCAAGGCCTCACCTAATGAATTCCTACATCTGTGATTTCTTTTTATTTTTTAAAAGATTTATTTATTTTAGAGAGAGAGAGTGAGAGCATGCGAGTGGGGTGAGGGGCAGAGGGAGCGAATCTTCAAGCAGGCTCCCCGCTGAGCACAGAGTCCACCGCGGGGCTCCATCTCACCACCCTGAGATCATGACCTGAGCCGAAATCAAGGGTCAGACGCTTCCTTCATTTCCATAAACACTTTCATTTTCCTTGTCCAAAAACATCCATCTCAATGTTATTAAAAAGAATTAAAGTGAGGTCCAACACAAAGAGGTATCATCTTCCTTTTAGCAGGTTAAAGACTATCACACACTGTTTAATTTCTTATTTAACCATTTTGTAGGGCAAAATTAGACATGGAACCTGTCCTCTCAGACTCTTTCCTTTTCCTTATCACCACACTAAGTATTATAAACTTCTTCATGTCTTTTACTCTATCCATTCTTTCCCATTTGCCTGTACACAGCACCTACCAGCCCTTTAGACCTGCTCTGGTCTTTTCAGTCGTACCAAATGGATTACAATCCTTCCAAATGGATTACAATCCTTCCAATCCTCTCTGCATTCGACAAGACCAATGTTCCCAAAACATCCCATTGAGCTGATCATTCTCTTGCTCTAAACAACTTCAATGGTCTATCACCTACACTTAAAATCCAGTCATTTTTATCTTACACTCAAGGCCTCACCTAATGAATTCCTACAACTGTGATTTCTTTTTATTTTTAAAAAGATTTATTTATTTTAGAGAGAGAGAGAGAGAACATGCGAGTGGGGTGAGGGACAGAGGGAGCGAATCTTCAAGCAGTCTCCCCACTGAGCACAGAGTCCACCGCGGGGCTCCATCTCACCACCCCAAGATCACGACCTGAGCCGAAATCAAGGGTCAGACACTTAACCAACTAAGCCACCCAGGCACCCCTCCCTACATCTGTGCTTTCATCTCTCTTTTTCTACAGAACTTTTTGTCTTTAACATCTTGCTCAATTAACCTATTATGTGTATTGCTTATCGACTATCTTACTTCCCACCTTAAATATAAATACTACGAGGAAGCATTTTCATCTGCTTGGTTCACAGACATACCCCTAGGCATTTAGAATAGTGTAGAGTAGACGTATTCATTAAATATTTGTTGTAAACCTGGAATGCACTCTGCCTTGATTTCAACTGCCTTATTCTAGCTTTCCTTCATATCTTTTTTTCTTATGTCTTTTGCTTAGGTTCTTCCTGTATCAGGCCTATGAAAGTTCCTCAAAATCAGGTAAAGTCTCTCAGGTATAAGCCAACTACTTAGTTAACCATTATTTTTATTACATCAAGTATTCTTCGGAATAAGGTGGTCATATTTATATAACTCATAATAAAATTCACCATTTAGTTTTTAAAAAGTTACTGGCCACAGAGGTATTTAACAACAGGGGTAGAGTGTAATGAGTTCATCAGAATTTAAATATTAAAGAATCTCTTGCTCAAAGAACTGACAAAGCTTTGTGCTTAAACTGTGGCAAGTAGGTCTTTAGTGACTAATTCAGCAAATAAATTACTTAAATTTAGAGCCCAATTTGGGTCCAGGCCATTAAGTGGGGGTAAAATCACTTTAATACTTTACTTTTATATTGTCTTTAGGTAGCCTGGTTGAATTTCAGGTATAATATATTAGAGCCTAAACATCCTTTAGGACAATGACTACAACCATTTGGATTAATGGAATGATTCAATGGCTGACACTAAATTTACCAATTCTAATTTCAATTAGTAGAGCTTAATCAAACTTTTCTTTAGTGCCGTTGAACATGGGGGTACAACTGAGTAAGGATGAGATGAAAGCCAATTTCCATAGAGATTAGAAATAACTTGAGGTGGAGAAAGTATGAGCAAAAACGTGAAGAGCAAGAGATCAAAGAAAGAGTAGAAAGGGTTAAGAAGGCTCTGGAAGAACATGAGAGAGCCCAGAGGGAGGAAGAAGCCAGATGACAATCCGGAGCTCAGGATGGCTCTTTCCCAGGTGGCTTTCCTGGGGGAATGCCTGGTAATTTTCCTGGAGGAATGCCTGGAATGGCAGGGGGGATGCCTGGAATGGCAGGAATGCCTAGGCTCAATGAAATTCTTAGTGATCCAGAGGTTCTCGCCATGCAGGATCCAGGAGTTATGGTGGCCTTCTAGGATGTGGCCCAGAATCCAGCGAATATGTCAAAATATCAGAGCAATCCAAAGGTTATGAATCTCATCAGTAAATTATCAGCCAAATTTGGAGGTCAAGCATAATGCCCTTCTGACAAATAAAGCCCTTGCTGAAGGAAAAGCAATGATCACCTAATGGATGTTGCAATAATACAAACCAGTGTACTTCTGACCTTCTCATGAAGAAAGCTGGGGTGCTGTGAAGAGAATCTCTACCCCTCTGCCCCACATGCAACTGAAACATTCTACAGTGGTTTGCCATTAGGGTATTCATTCAGATTAGGTTTTCCTACTAGGAATTACAAACTTTAAACACTTTTTAAACCTTAAAAATATTTAAAAACATATTAAAAGGGTGTGTTAGTCCCTAAAAAAAAAAAAAAAAGAAAAAAAGAAAAAAAAGAGAAGTAACTTGAGGCACTTTCACCAGCATGTTCACAACTGCACATTTGGCTAATTAACAATAATGTCTTTTCTTTTGTTGGTGGGCATAAAAGTCCATTTAGATACATACAGTGTCTTGCTTTAATAATAAGGTATGTTCACTAGGTTTTGGCTTTCTTGGATAATAATTCTTATGTAAACACTTAAGTCATCGATAAAGGTCAAGTTTATCAAGTTTTGATACTGAAGAATGGATTTAACATGATTGATTTGATTGTAGTTAGCCAGGTATTCTGTGCTTCATTTAAGCTAGCTGTTAACTCTTTAGCTTGTTGAGTTCATACTGGAGTTTGATGAGCTCTCATAATATAAGTAGAGTAAAATGTTCTGGGGGATCTGTGGTAAAATATCAGTCTCTTCAAGTGAATATGTTTATTGCATGGATTTAGCTGTTTTTACCTAAACTGTGACAAGGAAAGACATCATCTTAAGAAAAAAAAAAAAAGCAAATTATTCCATGCCCTTCAGGAAATAATAATATCCTAAATGGATCAAATGTTTGTTATGAAGTTCACTTGAAATTCAGCTACAATGTAACTGTGGTGAGAACTTCCAAATCATACCTGTATCACCAAAAATGTAAATAGACCAAGAACTTAAATATAATTAATAATATGGTTAATAATATTTTTTCTGCATATATTTCTTTTTCTCCTACTATTTTGTTAGTTCGTCTCAGGCAGAGACCATCATGTTATCCCATGAAGATATTTGGGGAAAGGGCATTTGAGGCAGAGGGAAGAGATGGTGCCAATATAGGGGCTTCCCTGACTTGCTCAGAAACAGTAAGAGGCCACCAATGTGTCTGGAGCCCAGTGTGAGGTGGAGGGGACAGAGGCCAGACCCTATATGGCCTTGAAGGCCATTACAATGGCTTTTAGTTTTGGGGGTGAGTGAAATGGAGGTTTTGAGCAAAGCAGTGCCATGACTAGAATCACATTTAAAAGGATCACCCTAGCTATTGTGATGAGAATACACTGTTGGGGGTGGGGGAAGAACGGAAGCAGAATTAGGTAGCTATGGCAAGTAATCCTGGTAAGATAAAATGGTGGCTGGGATTGGATGGTGGCAGTGGAGGTGATGACAAGTGGTTGGATCTATGTATGTTTTGCAGACAGGCAGAGCCAACAGGTTTTCCTGACTAAATGAATACGGGGTAGGAGAGAAAGAAGAGTCAAGAATAACTTTAATGACAAACAAATGGATGGATGAAGTTGCTGTCAGCTGAGATTCAGATGACTGACATGAGATTAACCAGGTCTGGGGGCAAGATGAAGAGTCCAGTCTTGGATGTGCTGACTGTAAGAGCCTGAAAGTGTCTTCAAACTCATACATTTTGCCTCCATAGTTTGCCCAGCTAAAAATGTTAGGTTATCCTGATCTCCTCGCTCTCCTTCCCCTTCAGATACAAGCCCATAGCTTCTTTTTTGTTGTTGTTGTTTTAATTTAAATTCACTTAGCCCACATATAGTACATCATTAGTCTCAGAGGTAGTGTTCAACAATTTATCAGTTGCATATAACACCCAGTGCTCATCACATCATGTGCCCTCCTTAATGCCCATTACCCAATTACCCCATCCCCCCACCCACCTCCCCCTCCAGCAATCCTGTTTGTTTCCTATAGTTAAGAGTTTCTCACGGTTTTTCTTCCTCTTTGATAACCTCCTATTCAGTTTTCTCTCCCTTCTCCTATGATCTTCTATGCCGTTTCCTATATTCCACATGAGTGAAATCATATGATAATTGTCTTTCCCTGATTAACATTTCACTCAGCTTAATCCCCTCCAGTTCCATCCACATTAATGCAAATGGTAAATATTCATCCTTTCTGATGGCTAAGTAATATTCCATTGTGTGTATGTGTGTGTGTATCTCCCACATCATAGCTTCTGTAGAATTCCTTTCCCTTCTTGCCTTTTTTTTTTTTTTTTAAGATTTTATTTATTTGACAGAGAGAGAGGAAGCAAGAGAGCACAAGCAGGGGGAACAGCAGAGGGAGAGAGAAAAGCAGGTTCCCCGCTGAGCAGGAAGCCTGATGTGGGGCTCGATCCCAGGACACTTAACTGACTGAACCACCCAGACACCCCCTAGCCTCTCCATCTTATTCCCTTGGTAATGTCCTTGTGCAGGCTTTCATTATCACTTGACTCCCTCCAGTACCTTTATCTGATCTTGATTCTCCCTAAGGAGGCTGTCTTATACATAATCAGATGTATATTCCTAAAAAATAAATCTGATGAATGTACACTCCTATTTAAAACTCTGCACTGGCTTCTCACTACCATATAAAATAAGACTTAGGGCTGGCTTCTGTGATTCTTTACTACATTGCTCCACCCTACTTGTCTTTTCTTTTCACTACACACTAAATATGTCCTGCCTCGTCATGCTTCTTTCTCTGGCAAACTCCTATTCATCCCCCAATATCCAGCTAACCGTCATTAGTTCAGAAGAGCCTTTCCCGACAACTTTCAGGCAAAATTGGCCACTCCCTCCTCTGTGCTCTCCCAATATATCCACCATACCTTCACTGTATCACTTCTAATGATGAATCATTACTGGTTTGCTTATATAGCTATCCTATGAGGCTCTCAGTAGAGGCTGCTTGTCTTATCCCTGCCTTCCACATCTCACTAATTTGCACCCTCTGCTTACTGAGCTCCTGAGGGAATTAAGTGTTACTCAAAGGTACCTGTTCGAGATCTTTCAACTTCAAGTGTGCCACCCTTCATGGCTCAGGGTGGGGCTCGGAACATCCTCTCCCATTCCATCTGCAACACTGGCGATGAAGATATTTAGGGCCATCCAAAGAAAGAGAAGCTGGTAGCAGGGCAAAACAGCTTGATGACAAAGCAGCCATCACGGTAACAAACTGTCAGCGAGCCTTTCATATCTGAATATATTGTGGTCTTTAGTACGTGCTTATGAGACTACATGGCACAGCTTTCAAATAATCATCCACTTAAATCCTAGAAATTAAAAATTCCATTTTGACTCTCCTACCAAATTATAAACCCTAGCAGATTATAGTATGGTCTTTAATAAACATTTAGAGCAATGATAAATGAACCTTAATACATTCTGCTCACATAAAAAATGGTAAAAACAAAACAATTACCAGAAAAAATAAACACAAAACAAGTACTAAAAATGGAAACTTCCAAATAACTTTGGGATAAATACTTTAAAAATATGATAAATATTAACCTAATTTCATATGATGGGGCTCCCTTTACTCTAAGTTTAAAAATCAAGAAAGGATGAGGTGCCTGGGTGGCTCAATCGGTTGAGCGTCTGCCTTCGGCTCAGGTCATGATCCCAGGGTCCTGGGACTGAGCCCCACATTGGGCCCCCTACTCAGTAGGGGTCTGCTTCTCCTCCTCCCACTGTGCTCTCTTTCCCTCTCAAGTAAATAAATAAGAATCTTTAAAAAAAATTAAGATCAAGAGAGGAGACAGGAAAAAAATGAGGTTTCAAATTTAGAAAATAATTTTTGACATCAATCCCCCAAAAGGTATGGATATAAATATCAAATGTTTGATTTTCTATTAAACTATGTCAAATATTTGTCTCCAAACCTCCCATTTCTTCATGACAGGTGCTTCACCTTTATTTTCTGTACCATACATTCTGACACTTAACTCCCCACCTTTCCTTCAGGATATAAAATTTTATATTCAGTGATTTACTATAACTATCTCATTTTTCCCTTTTTACTTCCTTTCCATTTCTCAACATTTACTTTATTGTCATCAAATATATTAAAATTTTTTATTAATCTTAACAGTTTCCTATCTCCTCTACCCTATCTCCAAATAATTCATTAAAATTTTATTTGCATTTGTGATTAATATAAAAATGCTCTCAGGTAAGTTTTCTTATACATAAGGGGAAAATAGACTATCATATATTGAGGGTTTTTCTAATGATTATGGACAAAGAACAACTTAATTTGATAATTTTAATTTTTTCCAGGGAATGGTTCCTAATACTACTGTAATGAATAAATCTCTCCTTGAGGAATAAATAATACTGTTATTCAAAACAAATACAACACATTTCTAAAGTACCTCTCCTTTAGTACAGTTTTTTAAGAGACCTGTCATCTCCTTATCTTTCTTTTGCTGTATAATTCAGAAAAGATTAGAACATATTTTGAGATTTCAAAATTAGGAAGCACTTGTTGAGTGAAGGTTTGCAGGTCTAAGGAAACACAATTCAGCTCAGTTATACATTAATTATAAAATACTCAATTCTCTATTAAAGCAATAGATACACTGAACAAGTTGTTTTGTTTGGTTATATCCATCTTGATTGATGTTAACTCCAAAGAAAGAGAGGGTCAATGTTATAAAACCCTACGTATTTTCATAGAAGTTTGGAAATAGGGATAGTGAATCTTTAGCTCAAGAAGGACAAGTAAGTCTTACAACTTTGGCAATTTCTTCTCTTGTATCTCATGCCCTAACACCATTCAATTTTATCTATTCTGTATGCACTATAAGAAAAGTGAGATGGATAGCAGTTTGGTTCCCATATTAATTAACAGTCCAAAAATAATTGTTAAATTAGTACGGAAAAGGCATTAATTTTTCTAAAAACTTCCACATAATATAAAGAAAACTACTTAAACTACAATATAATTGAGTTTTACATAAGATAACCAATATTTAATATACATATGGATCATACTATAATGTAAAAATTGCTAATATTCTTTTTTTATGCATTTGAATTCCAATACTCTACTACTGATAATTAATTCTTAGATTTAACTCAAGAATGGTACTCCTGGGGCACCTGGGTGGCTCAGTCAGTTAAGCGGCTGCCACTGGCTGAGGTCATGATCCTGGAGTCCTGGGATTAAGCCCCACATCCTGGGGCTCCCTGCTCCGTGGGGAGTCTGCTTCTCCCTCTGCCTTCCTTCCCCCACCCCCTGCTCCTGCTCTCTCGCTCGCTCACTCTCTCAAATAAATAAATAAATAAGAATGGTACTCCTGAGTCAAGGCAGCTGTTTGCCCTTTTCACACTTTTCATAGCGGCTGGCCAAGTTTAGCAGTTTAAGAAATTAAACAAAAAACACAAAAAAATGTTTAAAAATAAAATAGCTCATATTTATAATCTATTTAAGATTTTGACAAACTCTAAGAACTATAACTTCCTTAAAGTTTTATGTATCTGGTCAATTAGTTTATTAATAGTTACAAATTCTTAACCACAACCATACAGCTTACTTACTGTTAGCTAGAAGGATGAAATTCTTATATGCAAAATTTTAAATGACTCAATTATTCAGCTACCAGTTTTTCAAAATGTCTTCAATTAAAAAAATGAACACAATATCCTAAATGTTATTAAATTTTGCTACACAGTACTGTCTCGTTCACCTATTAGTATTAAAAATTGTCTAAGTCCTTCAAATATATTTCACGATTAGTATATACAATATAAACTTAGATTCACCATGAAAACTGATCTTACTTTTTTTTTTAATTTTCTTTATTTATTTGACAGAGAAAGACACAGTGAGAGAGGGAACACAAGCAGGGGGAGTGGGAGAGGGAGAAGCAGGCTTCCTGCCGAGCAGGGAGCCTGATGCAGGGCTCAATCCCAGGACCCCTGGATCATGAACTGAGCTGAAGCCAGATGCTTAACAACTGAGCCACCCACGTGCCCCCTGATCTTACTTTATTTTTATTTTTATTTTTTTTTAAAGATTTTATTTATTTATTTAAGAGAGAATGAGATAGAGAGAGAGAGCACGAGAGTGGGGAGGGTCAGAGGGAGAAGCAGACTCCCCACCGAGCGGGGAGCCCGACGCGGGACCCGATCCCGGGACTCCAGGACCACGACCCGAGCCTAAGGCAGTCGCCCAACCAACTGAGCCACCCAGGCGCCCCTGATCTTACTTTAAAATCAATTTTACTATCAATTCAAAAATTTTTTTCTAAATGTTAAAAAAACTTTCCTCAGGGAACCTGGGTGGCTCAGTTGGTTGAACATTCAACTCAGGTCATGATCTCGGGTTGTGCGATCGAGCCCCACATCAGGCTCTGAGCTTAGCTCAGAGTTTGCTTGGGATTCTCTCTCACCCTTTCCCTTTGCCCCTCCCCCATTCACTCTAGTGCACATGTGTGCTCTAATACAAGCAAATAAATCTTTAAACCCAAAAATCTCTTTCCTCAAGGGCAATTCATTAATGCTTAACGCAAAAAAGTCTCTCTAGTGTCTCTCCATTTCTACTCAAGTCTTCAACCATAATCTGAGAGCAGTGCAAATTGCTAACCATGAAGAATGTAGGCCCAACAATAAAGTCACTCCACATATTTTAGTTTTATCATTTCCTAGGTCTTGAACATTTCCACGGACAACTATCCTTATTTTTTTTTTTAAGAAGAATCCTCTTTTTCTAAAAGACTGTATTTGAGAAGTTTAATATCTAAAAAATGCTAAATCTAAACCTATACCATTGGGTCTTAATATATTTTAGATTATTTTAATCAAACATAAGTTACACTAATACTTTTATAATTAGCATTAACATTTGTCAACAGAACAAAACAAGATCATGAAGCCAGACAGTGAGGGTTTAACTGTCTCATTTCTTTTTCATATCTTCTAGGAATAAACTATTCTCTTTCAAGTAATGCAAGATCAGCACAGAGCAATGGAGGCTGGGCTCCTTTGGCGTATTTACTGCTGCATATAGGACCTGAAAGGTACTTAGGAAGATAACTGTTAGGACCCAACGGTTTTTGCCTCTAATGACAATAATTTGTAGAGTAATTTAAGGTCAAAGTTTGTTGTTGTTATTCCTGTTTTTAACACATCTATTAATTTAAGTGTTACCATATCCCCAGGATGCCTTAGAAAAAAAGAGATTGAGGCCCAAAGAAACGAAGTTAATCTGGACAGTAGCCAGATCATAGCCAGAAAGCAACAGAGCCTGGTATTACACTAGGCGCTCTCATCACAAATCAGTGCTCCTTCTGCTGTACCTTCCACCACCTCCCAAAGTCCTTACTTAACACATATGATAAAGTAAAGGCTTCAGTAGCAAGTCATCAAAAGACCTAACTGATAGGGCGTGAGACTGGGACAAGAACAGTCATTTGAACCCAGCCCCTTCACCTTTTTTTCCCATTAGCCAGAGGGTGGCCTTGGGCAGGGGTTTTGCCCATCTAGCTAATTTGCTAATGAACCCCCTTTTTTCCTCCCTAAAACATCTGCATGGTGCTTTAACTGGTTTTGTTTTGGATTATTACTACCCGTGGCACTCGAGACACAGACAACAAGCAAAAAACATGACACAAAGGAAAATACCCCCATAAGTTTTACAGTTACAACCTCTGATAAAATCCTGACTTCTCCCCTCATTATCTGTGAGACCTTGGGTGAGTTCCCTAACCTCTTCAGGCCTTGTTTTCCTTCTCTGTAAAGTAAGGATAAGAGTATTTACCTCACAGGGGTTTGTGAGGATGGCAGCAATCGATAACATACAATGCTCATGTGTGGGCCTCTCCTTCACTCCAGAGAGCCCCTTTATTTTTCTTCATTTAAATCTTACAGGAAAAGACAGTTAATGTACTACACATCAAATAGTGAACAAAGAAACATCTTACATTAAAAAAAGAAACCATATTCATGTAGGTACCTAAGTAAGAACTCAAAGAAAAGTTCTTGGTACTAAAATTCAAATATGCTTTGTATAACATATTTTAAGGCAATTGATTAATATCAGACTTGATGCCTAAAGAAGGTTAGATCTTAAATGCAAAAATTCAAGCATCCTTTCCCTGTCTCACATTAGCCATAACATTCTCTGTTAATGCAAAATATAAAACCAGGAACAACATCCTTTGGCTATTGAACAGAGAAAGGAAGAACTTCTTCCCATGGTCTATCCACACAAATCACTGAATTACTAGATTTTAAAGACAAGGTCATTGTCCAATGAATTCTGGGCATGGAAACATCCAAGTTGAATGCCAATCTGGAGTTGTAGGTAAATCCAGCAAATGCTTTGCCTTAGTATCTAGCATGGATAAACTGCCTAGACAGGGATAGCAAATGTGTTTCATCCTAAGTGCTAACTATGACTGACAGCAGAAATCCAAAGCATTGTCTATGGGTGCACTAGGAGGCCAAATCAAAGCTTTGAAGAAAATTGTGCCAGAATCAATCTGCAATGTCTGCCAAGCCGGAGAAGTATGCAGTGAGTCTACCGGCTGGCTATTAGTCATCCATTTCCAGAATCATCTGGTCTCACAGAAAGAAAAATTAACAGCTAGCTGATTACTAGATATTAACAGTCACATGACTATAGCAGCAAAATCCCTAGACATCTAAGTGGCATACTATAAGTGTTTTAAGATATAGGTGACAAGCCATAATCCAATTTCTTTTTCCAGGGGCATGGTAGAGTCAACACTATGTGCTCATATGCCATTTCCTCCTCCTGGATTCACAGCTAGTCTTCATTTCCCACCTTCTCCTCATGAGGCCACTGAGTTCTTGCCAATGGAATATAGGCTAAATGATGTCTAGGCCTGAACATCAATCTTCCCCTATAATACTTCCTCCACCCCTACCCCCCATTCTGTCCTCTTTCTTCTGTCAGATAGATGCACAGAATCCAATGGAGGACTCTGAAACCCTAGGTGATAGAATACCTAGAAGGAAGGAGCCATCCATAGCAGACTGAGATGTGGGCAAGACATAAAACTTGTTTCAAGTCACTAGCTCTTGGGATTCCCAACAAGGTAGTTCTGGTTAAGATCCACAACCATAGTATCATGCCACATACTGACAAAGATAAACCATGACCTGAGCAAAGCATATCAGAATTCTTCCCTATGAATTTGTAAAACTCTAGGACAAGAGAAATAGGAGGTGGGGAGAGAATCCTAAGCAAGCACCAGAGACACCCATTCACCCTGCCTTTCCCTCAGCTTAGTTACAAGGGCCAAAATGATCCTCTCTTTGCCCAAACTAGTTTGATCTATAGTCCTGTAACCCATAATCAAAACATGATTAATATGGGTATAAACCACAGATAACATTTTGGCTATACTCTACCAAAATATGTACCATGAACATATACATATAGTACCTTTTTTTTTTTTTTAAAGATTTTATTTATTTATTTGACAGAGAGAGAGAGAGAGAGAGAACACAAGCAGGGGGAGTGGGAGAGGGAGAAGCAGGCTCCCCACAGAGCAGGGAGCCTGATGCGGGGCTCGATCCCAGGACCCCGGGATCGTGACCTGAGCCGAAGGCAGACGCCCAAGGGCTGAGCAACCTAGGCGCACCAGTACTTTTTTTTTTTTTTAAAGAAAATTAGATCACATCTGATAAATTGGCTTTACATGTCGGATAGACTTTAACAATGTTGTTTTTCAAGGTTGCCCAGTATCATATTGTTTGGACACACCACAATTTTTCAATCAAGTATTTAGGCGTATTCAATTTTGTATTCCTACATACACTGCTGCAACAAATACCTCTGGATGCATACTCTTCTGCAGTTTGCCAATTATTTATCAGAGGTAAATTTATAGCCATCAAATTGCTGGGATTTTTAAGAGTTTTGAGTAATATTGCCAATTTTCCCTCCCCAAAATTTGTACCAATTTATACTCCTACCAATGGAGTGCCCAATTTATACTCTTCTTTATCCATCTGAAAAAGTAATGCTGAACTCAACCGAGGAAGCACTTCTTTGAGTTCACAGCATTACTACATGAAATGATTAGCACAGTCCACAGAAGGGCCAAAGTCACTATCTTCCACTGAGATATAGAGAACAGACCCTTGACAGAGTAATGTTATGGCAGCACACAGTTCTTCATAAAACGCAATAAAGTATAACTAAAAGTTAAGTGACTCCTCTGGAACTATGATGAGCTCCCTGGTGGGAAAAAGAAGTACAGAACCACAAAGCAATGAGGAGATGCAGGTGGTAAACAGTGGGTTCAGCCTGGTCCTTAGCACAGCCTCAAATCAGCCTTCCATGGAACCTTTCAAGGGTTCACTCATGCTCACTCAAGGCAGACAAAAACCAGAATGTTAAATGTTAAAATGCTTAATGAAGAGCCCAGAAAAACATGAACACACTGCAACCTTATTGAGGTAGGGAGACAAAAATAACAAACCTTTGTTAAGCCATGGTCTCACTGTTTAGTCAGATGATGGGGGATCTGTAAAGTGTACAATCTGAAGCTAATCAAGTTGATAATGGGATTATAGGAAGTTTTCTAAAATTCTATTCCAGCTTTTAAGAAAAAATAATAAGATATTTTCTGATATTTTTAATACTAAAAGAAAAGAATTATAGAGGATGATAATGTGGAAACTACTAGCTTTGGAGAGAAGAGGAGAAAGAAAATTTTTTACCTGGCTATTTCCTCAACCTCAATTTTAATAACATAAGTTTTTTTCTTGGGCATTAAGAGGCTAACAAACCCAATGAAATATGACATAGACATACTTAGATATACTTAATATATATCATGATTTTGGGGGGGGTAGTCTTGTTTTTAGTTTTGCATTAACAATTAAGCCTGATTATAAAATGCTATTATTTCAGTGGTGATAGTTAAAAATGTTATAAATTATGTCACCAAATAATAAGACCAAACTAAATGGCCTCTAAAGTTCATTTTATACACTTTTTAGAAAACTTTGAACTAAGTTACATGAGTCTGTAATCTTTTTCGTCTTCACTGTCACCAATGGCATAGGAAGCATTCTCTGGTGTTAGCTCTATGACCCAAGAACCAAGCAACAGACAAGAAGAGGGAAAAGAGAAAAAGAGGTCAGGCTGGCAAGATGCATCCTGGAATGCCATTAGGGACTGCTTCCTGACTGTCCACTGTGTCAGAAGTGCCCTGGGTTGGGTTTGCATTTATGGTGAGTTCGAATTCAGACTATTAAAGTTCATGTGTGTGTGTATGTATATACATTTTTTTTAAAGATTTTATTTATTTATTTGAGAGAGAGAGACACTGAGAGAGGGAACACAAGCGGGGGGCTGGGGTGGGAGAAGGAGAAGCAGGCTCTCCATTGAGCAGGGAGCCCGATGCGGGGCTCGATCCCAGCACCCTGGGATCGTGACCTGAGCCGAAGGCAGACGCTTAACAACTGAGCCACCCAGGCGCCCCTAAATATGTTTACATTTCTCACATGACTCGCCCAGATATTTCCTGGCACCAATACAGCAATCAGAACTAGGTGACCAAGGTAATGACCCATTAGGGCACCTGCTCAAGGAAGACAGATAAGAATTACTCAGTATTAACCCATATAGAATGTATGATTTTGCCTTTCTGGGATTTAGATTCCTCATCTGTGAAAAGGAATATTCTCTCCAGCCTAGCAGGCCCTCCATATCTGGTCCCAGTTCACAATTCAGGTCTTGCTTAACATTCTTGGCCCTCTAAATTCAGGTTTCCAGTGACCTTTCACTTTTTTAAATTCCTAAAATGTGTCTTGTCCCCTTTGAATCTCTTCTTAGAACAGTGTTCAGCAGCTCCTGTCTGCACCTAACCTAGGTAGTCCACTCGTTCTTCAGGTATGGGCTTAAACATAACTTCTGCAAGGTACCTCCACTGGAGTCTTCACTTCCCCTCTTAACACTCAATTCTTTTTGAGCCACTTGTAATTATTTCTTTCATTTTCTGTCTCCCCTACTAAGTTTCCAAGAGCTGTACCTTGTTCACCATGGTATCCTTGCCTCCTGGAACAATTCCTGACATTTAGTAAATACCCAAATATTTGTTAAGTGAATAAATAATGGCACTGTACTAAGTAAGTTACTGAAAGCCCCAATACTGAAAGTAATTTCTAATTTCGACAAACAGGTCATTAAAAGCCAAATTAAATATGCTAACATTTATTGCTCTCTTTGCAAAGGCAAAACCACCCAAAGTTTTAGCTTAAGCTTGTCCCCCTTCCTCAGAGCTTTTCTAAACCCCTCATGTTTCTAATGGTAATATTATCATGTTAGTGAATAGCATCACCATATATATATAGTGAATATCATTTTAATGAAAATTAAGAGTATATACTTTGAAATAATGTTTTTCTTCCGTAACCATCCCTACCACTCATAATGTATGTACTTGTGAATTATAAAGTGGATACTAAAAAACAGTGCTACCTAACTGTATCCAACTCAAAACAAACTAAAGCAAATGGGTACACACATATACACACAATAAATGCTAGTGAAGAATTTTCTCTAATATTAATAATCATCTACAATCTAATCATTGATGATATGCACCAAGAGAAATACACACATGCTTTAAATCCACAACCAAAAACACTTTTTGTATCAAGGATATAATTTTCCCCAAATGAAATTTTTTTCATGGAGCCCAGTGCGGGTCTTAAACCCCCAACCCTGAGATCAAGACCTGAGCTGAGATCAAGAGTTGGACACTTAACCAACTGAGCCACCCAGGTGGCCCAAGATGAAATTTTTATCATGTCACAAGGATACAAGTGTTGAAAGACTATCAAGAAATGTGCAGCTATGTACATTAAGCAATATAATGTTTCCTTTGTTTGTTTTCCTTCAATATTACACTTCTGTGGCTTTCAAAACCTTGAGAGAAAATGATCAAGTTTAACTCCTTGCTCTTCTGCAAGGTTAGCAAGAAAAAGTTTATAAGAACAAAAAGTTCTGAAATTTGGGAAATGTGAAATCTGTAACAAAAAAAATCATTCAGCAAATGTTTACCAAAACCTGCTTCCATGCTATTTTGGTGTTAGGGATAAGGCAACTTCAATTAAACTGCAGACTAGAGGAAAAAAATTTCACTAAATAGGATCCCACTAAAGCTCCGTGAATGATATGACAGGGATACATGCATAGGGGACCACTGAAGTCCTGACAAGGAATGACTAAAGCTAGGTTTTAGAAATGAGATTTTTAAAATATATTAGAACACAGACACAGCACAAAGGCCCAGAAGTAATACAGAGGATAGTGAACCTAATGAATTTCAAAGTTTATCAGGAATGAATTGTGGTGTGTATGGGGAGTGGAGGGAGAGGAAAGAACAGTGGATTGGAAACAGGCTGCATACAGAAAAAACCACACCTGATAATTTAGATAAATATTACTGGCATCCTTCCACTCATTTGGGTGAACTCACAAGAAAATAAAAGGTGATCTTCAAGGCCAAAACATAAAGAAGATACAGAAAAACACATGGTAAAGTGATATGGAGGAGAAGGCTCCTTGAGGCCAGGTGTTAGTTTGAGTGGCCAGAAAGCTTAGATTTTAACAGCCTTACAGGGAACAGAAAACAAGGTCTTTGAACTAAGCAAGGTGGCGAGTTGGAATAAAGACCTTCACAGAAAGCTGGGATGATCAAAGGGTTACTCCCTTTGTAAAATCAGTAGAAAAAACAAAAACAAAAAGAACACCTTCCAGCAAAGAAGACAATAGAAAAGCTTGTCCCACTTAGTCTAGGTTCTGGGGAAAAGAAGAAATCTCTAGGGCTTTTGTAATCATAGCTTTCCTCTTGTCCAAGTTTCTGACTCATATTTAGACTACATATTCACACTTTTCTATTCAAGACCTTCAGAGCCATATGTATTTCAGAATTTGATTGTTCAGATTTTACAAAGTAATATGGTACATACCCCAGATATTAAGTAACACCCCAGTCTAATCTGGGCAGCATATCATAATACAACAATATTTCTGTAGTTCAACATAAAAACTTTCATGGTAGGTAGTACAAATTTTGCTACCAAATGCTTTACAAAAAAGAATTTTGGTCTTTTCTTTAGACTTTGAAATTATGGACCCAGACTTGCACTAGAGGGGAAACTCCAACAGCAGAAATCAACTTAAGGTGCTCCCATGACGGTAGCACTTGTGGGATCTGGCAGAGGCAAATACAAATCCTCTCTAGGTTATCCTAAGTTTTCAGGATTCCCACAGATGAAGTCCAAAATTACAAACACACAAGGAAACATTTCATGATTGAGGATCAGGCAAAAACCATAGCAAACACAGAGCTTCACGTAATGGATCTGTGTGATACAGAATATGAAATGAATTGTGTTTCAAATGAAGAAACAAAAGAGGAACTCAAAAATGTAAGAAGTATATGCCATCCAAAAAAAGAGCAAATTTGAAAAACTTCAAAAATAAAAAATATAAGTGAATAAAATTAAAAACTAAGGATGGGTAAAAGCAGATAAAACATAGCTAAAGAGAGAATTAATAAATAGGAAGTATCTGAAAAACAAAGCATACTAAACAGTAAAGCAAGTATTGAAAACTACAAAAGGTATATTTAGAGATACAAGGATATGATGTGAAAGTTTAGTATATATATAATCATATTTGAAGACAACAAAAAAGAAAATGGATGTAGGTCACAGTCAATAATAAGAAATGCTGAGAATTTCCCAGACCTGATAAGAGAAATGAATTCTCATATTCAGGAAACCCAAAAGTTCCAAAGAGGATAAATAAAAGAAAGCTACATCTAAGGGGAAGGAAAGCTTCCAAACTCATTCTATGAGGCCAGCATTACTCTGATACCAAAACCAGACAACAGCACTGCAAAAGAAGAGAACTACAGGCCAATATCTCTGATGAACACAAATGCAAAAATCCTCAACAAAATATTACCAAGCCAAATCCAACAACACATTAAAAAATCATTCACTACAATCAAGTGGGATCTATTCCTGGGATGCAAAGGTAGTTCAATATTTGCAAATCAGTCAATGTGATACAACACATCAACAAGAAAAAGGATAAAAACTGTATGATTATTCCAATACATGCAAAAAAAAAAAAAAAAAGCATTTGACAGAGTACAACATCCATTCATGATAAAAACTCTCAACAAACTGGTTTAGAGAGAACATACCTCAACATAATAAAGGTC
This sequence comes from Mirounga angustirostris, assembly GCF_029215605.1. NCBI lineage: Eukaryota > Metazoa > Chordata > Mammalia > Carnivora > Phocidae > Mirounga > Mirounga angustirostris. The sequence goes on from NW_026991716.1 coordinate 71,940,433, forward strand.
ATATATGAAACCCACAGCTAATATCATACTCAATGATGAAAAACAGAGAGCTTTTCCCCTAAGATCAGGAACAAGATCATTTCCATTCCCACCACTTTTATTCAGCATAGGACTGAAAGCCCTAGCCACAACAATCAGACAACAAAAAGAAATAAAGGCATCCAAATTAGCAAGGTAGAGGTAAAACTTTCACTATTTTCGATGACATGATACTATATATAGAAAACCCTAGGGGCACCTGGGTGGCTCAGTCGTTAAGCATCTGCCTTCTGCTCAGGTCATGATCCCAGGGTCCTGGGAGCAAGCCCCTCATCGGGCTCCCTGCTCAGCAGGAAGCCTGCTTCTCCCTCTCCCACTCCCCCTGCTTGTGTTCCCTCTCTCGCTGTCAAATAAATAAATAAAATCTTAAAAAAAAAAAAAAGAAAACCTTAAAGACTCCACCAAAAAACTACTAGAACTGATAAATGAATTCAGTAAAGTCACAGGATACAAAATCAATATACAGAAACCTGTTGAATTTCTACACAATTATAATGAAGTAGCAGAAAGAGAAATTAAGAAAATAATTCCATTTACAATTACACAAATAATTAAGTGCCTAGGAATAAACTTAACCAAGGACGTGAGAGACCTGTACTCCTAAAACTATAAAACACTGATTAAAGAGATCAAGATGACACCAAGGACTGGAAAGACATTCCATGCTCATGGGTTTGAAGAATATTGTTAGAATTTCTGTACTACCCAAAGCAATCTACAGATTTAATGGAATCCCTATCAAAATATCAACAGGATTTTTCACAGAACTAGAACAAACAATCCTAAAATGTATATGGAACCACAAAAAACCCCAAATAGCCAAAGCATCTTGAAAAACAAGTATAAAAGGTATCACAATCCCAGATATCAAGATATACTACTAAACTGTAGTAATCAAACAATATGGTACTGGCACAAAAACAGACACATAGATCAATGGAACAGAATAGAGAGCCCAGAAATAAATCCACAACTATATGGCCAATTAATCTCCAACTAAAGGAGGCAAGAATATTCAATGGGAAAAAGACGGTCTCTTCAACAAATGGTGTTGGAAAAACTGGACCACTACATGCAAAATAATGAAACTTTCTTACACCATACACAAAAATAAATTCACAAATGGATTAAAGGACCTAAATGTGAGACATGAAGTCATAAAAATCTTAGAAGAAAGCACAGGCAGTAATTTCTCTGACATCAGTCATAGTGATATTTTTCTAGCTGCGTCTCCTGAGGCAAGGGAAACAAAAGCAAAAATAAATGACTGGGACATCAAAATAAAAGGCTTCTGCACAGCAAAGGAAACAACCAACAAAACTAAAAGACAACCTACTGAATGGGAGGAGATATTTGCAAATGACATATCCAATAAAGGGTCAGTATCCAAAATATATAAAGAACTTACACAACTCAACACCAAAAAAGACAATCTAATTAAAAAATGGACAGAAGACATGAACAGGTATTTCTCCAAAGAAGACATACAGATGGCCAACACACACATGAAAAGATGCTCAACATCACTTATCATCAGGGAAATGCAAATCAAAACCATAGTGGATATCACCTCATGCCTGTCAGAACAGCTAAAGCCAAAAACACAAGAAAGAGTAAGTGTTGGTAAAGATGTAAAGAAACCCTCTTGCACTGTTGGTGGGGATACAAACTGGTACAGTCACTATACAAAACAATATGGAGATTCCCCCAAAATAAAAAATAAAACTACCATATCATCTAGTAATTCCACTACTGGGTAATTACCCGAAGAATATGAAAACACTAATTCAAAAAGATATATGCACCCCTATGTTTACTGCAGCATTATTTACAACAGCCAAATTACAGACATAGCCCAAGTGTCCACTGATAGATGAATGGATAAAGAAGATGTGGTGTATATATACACACAATGGAATATTACTCAGCCACAAAACATAATGGAATCTTGCCATTTGCAACAACATGGATAGATCTAGAGGGTATAATGCTAAATGAAATAAGCCAGTCAGAGAAAAACAAATACCGTACGGTTTCACTCATATGTAAATTTAAGAAACAAATGTTTTGTGTAAAAGGACAAAGGACAACAACAACAAAGAGACAAACCAAAATATAGACTCTTACAGAGATGAGAGAGAACTACAGAGAACCACAGACATGGTTACCAGGGGGGAGGAGAGTAAGGAAATGGGTGAAATAGATGATGAAGATTAAGAGTATACTTACCATGATGAGCACTGAGTAATGTCTACAAGTGTTGAACTACTATATTGTACATGTGAAATAAATATAACACTGTTATATTAACTATACTGAAATTAAAATTTAAAAAAATAAATAAAAAAAGAAAGCTACATCTACACAATCATACACTACAGAAGGAAAAGACAAACAAGATTATAAAAGCTGCCACAAAAAGAGATTACCTAAAGGCAGGTGGACTCCAACAGAAGCCAAAAGAGTGAAATTATCTTCAAAGGAAAAATAACTGTCAATCCAGAATTGTGTACACAGATAAACTATCCTTCAAAAATATGGGCAAAATAAGTTTTTTTTAAAGACAAAATCAGAGATGACTACTAAAGAACCTCACTGAAGGAAGGAGCTTGAAGAGGAATACAGTTCAGGAAAATCGTAGGCATAATGAAGCAATGGTGAAAAAAGAAGTCAAGGAGGATTTACCGACATAAACACTGCCTGTAACGAATAACAATGTCTAGCTTTGGGGGTTAAAACTATGGTAGAATTAAAATACTAGACAGCACAGCATGTAAGTAAGAAGTGGGTGACTGGAGTAAAGTTCCTAAGTTTCTCTTCTTTAGGAGGAAATAAAAGATACTGTTCTACTTTAGACTTCAAGTAGGCATATTAAATTTTTCAAGGGGATCACTAAAAGAACAGAAATAATATAGATTTTAAACTTCCAAACTATAGAAAAAGTTGGAATTAACGTAAAAACCGAAGCAACTAAAAAACAAAACAAAACAACAACAACAACAACAAAAAACTGAAGCAACTGAAAGCAGGAAGCAAATACAAGCATGGAGAAGGGGTAATGGCAAATCACTAGTGATCGTATCTGTCATTATAGTGGTGGAAGTAGCAGTAACGATTCTAGTAGGGGCAAGAGTAGCATCAACAGCAACTGTACAAGTAACGGTTAACAGTGATAGCGGTAGTAATAACTGATATTCATTGCACATTTGTGCATCAAGCTCTGAGCTAGGTATTTTACATGCATGATCTCATTTATTCCTCACCAAAGACGAAATAGGTACTATTACTAAACTTCTTTTTACAAATGAGGTTTATTACTGATCTAAAGCAAAGCAGAGACAGTTAAGAAGGAGATTTCAGAGAGTTTTTAACAATTGAGTACCCACTGGATGTGAGAGATGAGGGATAACAACTCTCAAATTAGTGGCTTGGCCAATTGGGTTGGCAATGCCTGGCCCCTAACAGCAATCCTATTACTTCATGCATGGATTAAGCCAAAGACACAGAATATCCAAAGAAGGGCAGACTTGTGTTTGTTTTCTTTGGAATGGTAAAATTCTGTTTCAAGGAGCTTGGGTGCAAAAGAAAAACAAGGGACGATAGTTGGTTGCTGGAAGAGGTCATAGAGTCCAAGGAGAGTTGTGTGTAGGTGGCTTTGTTTTAAATGGAGATACTTGAAAATGCTTATAAGAGAGATAGGAGGAGAGCTTAAAAATACAGATGACAGAATAGCTAATATAGAAAGGAGGAGAGTTATCATTTAAAATAAAAGTGCTAATCTTGGGAGAATAATTAATGATCAGGCCAAAAAGCAAAACCACACGAAGTAGACAAAGATGCAGCTTCTCTCTCTCTCCTGAGTAGCCAGGAATGGCATATCACAAAATCCTTTAGGAATCATTAGATCTTTCTTAAAGATGCATAATAGAGAAAGGTTATGTATATATGGGAGGGCAGGAGGGATCCTCACACATTTGGAACAAATGAAGAGAGAGCAGGAACCCAGTTCTAAGAAGGCTGTGGGCTTTGGGGTACAATTCTCTCTCTGGCCTGTGCTTTCACCCAGCTGCTCCTAGGAAGACTCCATCCTGTCTTACAGCTCATCATGCAACTAACACTTGGTATGCCATTCTCCTATTCTCCCCTTTATGAGAAACAAAACCTAGAGCACATTACATAAACACCTAAGAAAAAACAGACAGCTAACATTTCCCTTCATAAGCAAACAATGTTTCTCGGTGAACAGAAAAACATTTGCCAACAAGGTGGAACTGAAGAATAAATATTTTTAATGGCAAGAAATGTGGCTTTTCAAATTATTTAACTGAACTATGATTATATTTGAAGGCTTAGTCAGTAGCAACTGGATCAGGAGTTGAGTCACCGAAAATAAACCTCTGTAAGGAAAGCATCCTAGGTCGTCAGGGAAGAAGGTTATATGTCACTTCCGACCTTCTTTACCAAGTATTGAAACCTAGATAAGCTCCAAGAACACCCTATCCCAGCATCAATCAATCTGAAGGGAGGCAGGAAGATATCTAAAGGATATTTATTTGTGAAAAGCTAAGAGATGGATCCATAGCAACTAAGTGCACAGATTAAATTTACAAGTAAGACTTTAGCAGTCATTTATTAAACATTAAAACTCATATGGCAATGTACCAAAAATCGAGATTTTAATCTAAAATGCGGCAAGCTAATATTACAATTAAGATGTGAATTTACCTACTCTGTATATAATTTTATATTTTTTCCATACATTCAATTTTTACCACATTTAAAAAATTGATTTGAATTACCAATTTTATACTGGTTCTAAGAAAGTATCTGCTAACCACACTGGAGAGTGGAGAAAGGAGAAAAAAACCATCTAAAGTGACCCAAATAGAATTAACATTATACCATAAAAAAAAGATTTCTCTGAAAATGTGGAAATAAAAAGATCCAGAAAAAAATCCTTACTATTCTACTAGCTGATATAAAGTCTGATTATTTTAAGTCATTTTAAAACATGCTCCCTGCTGTTACCTGAGACTCTTTGCCACTCTTCTGCTTTGCCTGCTCCTGCCAACCCCTGAACCTCACAGGATCTCTCTGCCCCCCTCCTGGCATGCTGAGTGTTGTCTGGGAATGTCACAGGACCATACAGACTGGATCCTTTACAGATTTGCTGTATCAATGATCATCGACTAAAATGCGTTTTCAAAAGTGTATTTCCCCCAGCTCTTCATGACTGCCTAAAAAATACTATCTCCATCTTCACGCTTGTGCTGGGTCTTCTGGTGAAATCAAGAAGGAACAGAGCATGCCTTCATATAGAAGAATGAGAGGGTATATTTAGTCAATAACAAATAGTGAAATGAGAACAACTGGAATAAAAGTAAAATATATTTACAGCAAATTAGTACACCTCTCATGTTGAAAGTTACTCTAGTGTTCAGTAAACTTTTATAGATTGATCCAATTAATTTTATTCAATAATTTTTGCCTATTTTTTTGATTTGTGAACTATAGAAAGCTTTATTAACTTATCACAAATATAGATATGGTATCAACTAAATTGGTGTGCAAATAGCATTTCTATAAATCAAAATATATTTTATTTATACTAAGCAAGCTTAGGTATAGAAAATAAACTTAAATTTATTGTAATTAATTAATTAATTAAAATTTAGGGTTAAATTTTCATTCTGTTTACTCACAAAATTTCCTGCTTTACAGATATTTTATGAAAAAAATTAAAACAGCAGGTATTTTGTGGTAATTGGCCAATATTTGCCTTGAATCAAAAACAGTCCAAATCTCCCATTACTTCTACCAGATATTCTAATAAGAAATAAAATCCTGTTTTCCTTTTTTTAAAAAAATATTTATTTATTTATTTATTTGGGGTCGGGGAGAGAGAGCGAGCAAGCATGGGGAAGGGCAGACAGAGACAGAGAATGTCAAGCTGACTCCCTGCGGAGTGTGGAAACTGAAGTGGGGTTCAATCCCACTGCCCTGAGATCATAACCTGAGCCAAAATCAAGAGTTGGATGCCCAACTGGCCGAGCCACCCAGGTGCCCCAAATCTTACTTTTTCTTAATTTGGGAGGATAGGAATCCTATATAAAATGCCAGCCAGTATCCCTTAAACATAAGATTCAGAACTTGAATCATTTGCTCAGTATGTGGCATAAGCTCATTATTAAAAACCCTCAAGAGGTTTAGAATGGGAAAAAAAAAATAGCATTGCTGATAACCAATTTGGCTTTTCACGAGGTTTGGTTTGATAGTAATAGTAATGTCTAAGTTTGAATTTTGATGATGTTAAAGAGGTTTTTTGTTTTTTGTTTTTTTTTTTAACAATATGGCATATATAGAAATTGTTGGTAAAAGCTACTAACAGAAATGAATCTTATACTAGAGCTGCCAAACTTCACCAGTTTCTCTCTGCAGGTGTTACGTTGGGTCAACTCTATTTCTTGGTTGTTTTTTTTTTTAGATTTTATTTATTCATTTGACAGAGAGAGACACAGCGAGAGAGGGAACACAAGCAGGGCGAGTAAGAGAGGGAGGAGGAGGAAGCAGGCTTCCCGCCGAGCAGGGAGCCCGATATGGGGCTCGATCCCAGGATCCTGGGATCATGACCTGAGCCGAAGGCAGCCGCCCAACGACTGAGCCACCCAGGCGCCCCTCTTGGTTGTTCTTTAACGGTGACACAGCACTTGGGTAGATACTAGGTGCCTTACTGGATCTTATTACTTTATTACTTGACTTGGGCTATCCTTTAGGCCATCAGCTACAAAGCAGAAAAGGAAAAAAAGCAACTGAAATGTAAAACAGTTGTAACCAAGAAGGTAAATACTTGCTGAACCCTGGATGTTTTATGTATTACCAAATAGGTATACAAAGTTACAAGGAAAAGGAAACAAGGATGTACAGGCACCCCCAAAAAACTAATGTCAAACTAACAATGGTCAGGTGTTTGTTAATTTTCATGTGCAAGCAGTAACATTATTACAGTAGAGTACGGAATAAAAGTTTTACATAATTCAAAAGTACCTTAAGGTATATAATCATTATTTAGAATATTATTTTAAATTCAATATGTAACTCCTGATTATGGTGAAGCTTTTCTGAATATACTTTTCCTCTAAGGAACTGTTATTGAAAAAAAAAAAAAGGGAAAAAAATCTGAGACTGTATGTCTAGAGTTTCTTTACCTTCTCACCATATATAATTCTGCCCCCAGATGTTAACTAATCATTCCTATAAATGTTTAAATCATATATCATTAAGCATAATTTTATAAATCACCAGAATTAACAGTTTTCCTGGCCTATCAACCTACAGAGAAAAAAAAAATCTTTTAAACCAGCATTTTAAATAAATAATATTTGGAGCCCATTCAGTTAACCCAATATCTGGGGGGAAAAAAAATCACAAAACCATAAACTTTAATCTTATAATCTTCCAACCTAAACTCCAAACCCGAAAGTTATACACCAATCAAACAAATTAAAAATTAAAACTTTTTGGTCTCAAATTCCCAACTCTACATTGTGCTCTTTTCCTCCCAACTATTTAATATTTTCAAAATTAAGTCATTACTTAAGAACGCTTCAGTGCCTATAGGGAAAGTTAGTTATGTGTTGGCATGTTCTAACAATAGGTGTGATTCACTTTTATAACTGGTGTGTTAACTGAAAACCTGTGAATTACTAAGGTAGTCGACTGTTATTTAAAAGAACTTCACAAGGAATTCCAAGCAAAGATGCCCTCTTACAATGCATATAAATACAACAAAACTTCTATTTTCAAATTTTCCATGTCATTTTTTCAGTAATGTGATATCTGTCTTCCCAAATTCTTCCCTAAGATTGTTTTTAAGTGCAGTTAATTTATTTTATTACTTACTCAAAAAGTAAAACGTCAAAAAGAAAAACTAATACTCTTCACTGCTTATCTTTTGCTCATTTTTTTAATTGACTGAATTTAAAATTCTTCATGCATATCATAGAGATTGCAATAATGACGTGGGTTGTGCTGCTTGATTTCACACAAAGCCATACAAACAAGATGGGTATTTTGGAAATTAAACCATTCAGGCTAATACTGTTCCCCCCCCCCCAATAGAAAATATGACTAAGTAAACTACAGACAACTGTTAAGTGCCGTGGTTAAAAGCTGTGAAAGTTAATTACCTTCCCTGAACCTGTTAAGCAGCGATAAATTAATAATGTAAAGCCCAGTGCCCGGCATACAGTAACTGCTCAATAAATGTTTAGCTGTTGTTATTATTCTCATTAATAATTCAATACCAATTCCTGCGCTATCTGCTTTCTAAATACAGAATCTCCCTGTTATGTTTTACATCTTCAAAATCACTCTACTTACTCACATGCTGGAGATACTGGAAAACCTCCCACCTTGAAAATTTTTAAAAGACCATCCAGATCTAAAAGATTAAGGTGACTAAATATTTAGATATGGAAAAGTGAGTCTATATCTGAATAATGTTTCAATGAAATGCTCAAATCTGTGAACATTCTATGAAATGTATCGATATATTGATCTACCATTTTCATAGCATCTAACTAATCCAACACCTATAGCTTTTTTATTACGAATATTTGCTAGACTGACATACCTTTAAGACATGAGTCATCTTTCCAGAGTTGGGGAAACTGATGGAAAGATGGCTAAATGATTCAGCATGCTGCAGCAAAATGAGCTGGTCATGAATTTATAATTTCCACTTCTGTTAGGTGCCCTGGCCCTGGTGGCCTCTTCCATCAACATACCATACCATATCAACAAATTTTGTTAAAAATTTCCTCAGGGAAGGAGCAATGGTGTTCTCCCCTCAGACAAGCTTCTAGAAGCAAATTATTCAATTTTATGACACAACAGCCTCACAAGGCTGGATAACCCTTACAATGTCCAGTTGTAAGCTTCATCAAGCTGTGCTTATACAGATCATAGGACTAAAGTCAATTCTAACACTAGGGCCATTTTCTCAGCTGCAAAAGGCAGACACTGGGGAAGGCCCGAAGCAAAAGAAACCCAGAAAATGAGGAAAGGAAGCCAGATGGGAAATGGGTATGGCTACAGTTGTGTCTCTTATGCCAACACTGATCTTTACCAACAAACATCGTATCAGAGCGGGTCCCAAGCAGGTCAAAAAGACTGAGCAGCAGCAACAGAACACATTCTGATGTAGCCTTAGCTATAAAGAGCTTCACTACCTAAAGCCAGGGAAAGCCTTTTTCTAAGTCCCTATTTGTCCTTCAATAACAAAATATTTACTGTGTTAAGCCAATGAAAAATTTATATTAGAAATACATAGATTCCAAACCAGATTAAAGCCTTTTTCCATCAAATAACCAATATAAAGAAAAGGCATTATGAATGAAATGTTTTCTTGTAAAAGTGCACTATCTCGAATGCTGGGAAAGCACATCCATTTTGTGACCACAGCATAGTCATTCTGCCCAGCAGTTTCTGAGAAACGGACAACGAAGTGTGCCAGGATGTGTAAAATGAAATTGCCATTATCTCTGAAGTCCAATTTCCTCATTCAATAGCTTGAATTTATTTCAGTTTGGTATGGTTACATACAACATACACTCATACACCCACACTCACACACGAAATCTCAGCAGCCACACTGAAAAAGAAGACACTATTTTAAAACTACTCAAAAATGTATTCAGAAAACTAGGGTGACAAGTTTGACCTTTTATGATTTCACCTTTCTTATTTTCTTTGGGGGGGGTGTATGACTGTGCAACCCCTGATTTCCTGTAACCTGGACAAAGGGGTGGTGTGTGGAGAAAGAAAAAAAAAAAAAAAAGAGGTGAAACGTGCCTAATCCAGAACGTACGATTCCTCAGGATTTTATATTATTGATACATACAGAATTTTTTTTTCTCCACCAAGACCCTGGAGGTCAACAGGAGAAAAAAAAAATGGCTCTTACACAAACAAGGTTTCAGGGTTGACCCAAGGCAACACCTCCACGTCTGGAGATTTCGAGCTCAGGGGCAGCCCAGCTGGGAGTTCTGAAAGCTGCAGCATTATCGACAGCAAGCCCAGGCCGCACGCCGGCATCCAGGGCGCCTCTGCCGTGCGCATGTCCCACTTATATAAAAAGATGCTTACAGTCCAGGTGCTTTTTCTTGGGGCCCATCACTTCATGAGTGGTGGCTTTGCAGACCGCTCTCGCAACAGCGGAGCCTGTCACGCTGTACTGAGCGGCGGCGATCCGATCCGTGAGCGTTTGGCCCGACATCTTCTCCGGCCGCGTCTATCACCTCCTCTTCTGCGGGAAAGGAGGGGAGATGGTCCTGCTTTAAACCCGCAGACCCTACCCTCCGAGCACCCCGGCCTTGCCTCCTCCAGCCGCACGGCGGCTCTCTTCTCCGTCCCCGCCCTGGTATCACCTCTAGGAGCCAGCAACGCGCTAAACCCCGCTGGTGATACGCGATCTAGGGGGTCTTCAACAAGAGTAGGTCCGTCACCGAACCCCAGCACGGGCTCCGGTCCCAGCCTCGTGACACCGTCCCGGTTCCACTCGCCCTGCCGCCCGCCTCACCCCTCCGGCACCCCCCTGTCAATCAGCACTTCGCCTGCAACCTGATCCCCGCGTGTTGGACCAGCCCCGGCGTGCGTCGGGATTATTCCCTGGGCGCCGCGCCCACCGGGTGCCCACCTCTCGCCTGCCCGCCGCAGCGTTTCTTCCTAGTAGCCCGCAGGCTCCGGGGTCTGAATCGGATACCCTAGCCCTGACCGTTTCCCTCTTCCTCCTCGCGCTGCTGCAGCAGTGGGCTCGTCCTCCCTCGGGCGCGGTGGAGATTATCCTAGCATTGCGCCATATTATGCCCTCGCCTCCCCTGCCTTCCTCGCCGCCGCCTCCCAAGCCCCGCCGAGGCCCTTCGCCCGAGTCCCCTCCCCTCGCCCCCAATCCCCGCCGCAGGGGCCGCCCGGGGGCTCTGCGGAGGGACCGGAGTCTCTCGGCGCCTCGCCCTTCCCGGCAGCGGAGCACAGACGCGCTGACAGCCCAGCCCAGCCCCCCGCCCGCACTCGAGCGCGCCGCGGAGCTGTCACCCAGCCGCTGCCCTTCTCCGCGCCCTAGGATTATCCTCTCCGGAGCCGCGCGCTGCCCCGGCGCGGGGGAGGGGACCGAGCCGGTGCCGCGGGTACTCACCCCGCCCCAGGAGCGGCGCCTCCCGCCGCAGGATGAGCGGAGCCTGGGCCGCCGAGGGAAGCCGCGCCGGGTGGGCGTGTGCGACCGCGCGCGGACCCGGTGCCCCGGGGCGAGATGCCTCCAGCCCTAGCCCGCACCACCCCCCGCCCTCAGCTCCGGGGTCCCTGCGCCCGCCGCCCGTGGCCCCGAGCGCCTCTACCCGCCCGCCGCCGCCTCCTCCGCCAGCGCTGCCGCGTCTCTCTAGCGATCCGCGCCGCGTTCCCATCCCCGCCCCCACCTCAGCTGTGGCGGCTCCAAGGAGTCAGGTGACGGCGGCGGACTAACCCGGGCGAGCTCTCCGCCGAGCGCCCCGCGGCCCCCTCCCAGCTACTCACACACTCTACCCCCCCCCACGCCCCGGGACCGCCAGCTCACAGGCAGGGGGGCGCCGCGCGCGAGCATCCCCGGCCAGCGCGAGACGAGAAGAAGGAGGCGGGGATGGCAGGGAGGCCGACACCCACCAGCCAACCACCCTCCGCGAGGCCCTCGGCAGCCCCTCCGCCGGCTAGACCCGCACCCAGCACGCACTGCGCGCGCGCGCACCGCGCACACCTGCCGGGCTACTGCGGGATTCGTGAGGGCGGCGGGGGCGTTGGAGCGACCCTGCCAGGGGGCTTTCCAAGTGCTGCCGTGAAGGCCAAGGCTAGGGCGTCGTCGCGCGCGGCCGGGCAAAGCCCAGCCCTTTCTCTACATTCTGTCTCTGACACGCCCGGCTGTCGGAGGCAGCCGTGGCCCGGAAGGGCAGGGCGACTTAAATGGCAGATTCTGCAAGCCAACCGTGCCGTTCGTTACCTGTGCCTCAACAGCTTGGAGCTCCTTTACTTGTTTCAGTTACAACTGGGAGCCGGGGTGGGCGGTAACTCTAGCCACGTTGGTCTTAAACGGATACAGAGGTCTGCTGCAAGTGCGAATAATGAACAAAGCCATCAATCAAGGCCCAAATTATATTCACAGTAATTATTTGGGTGTGTAGGGAAAACTCTTTGTATCCTTAAAAAGTAACGTCTACCAATTAAATATAGTGTTGGAATGTCTTAAGTATATTTGAATTGCATACATGAATTTCTTAAACGGGGATTTGGACTGGGTTAGTAGTTTCGCGTGTTCCCATTTTCAAAGATTGCTACTTATTGTAATCTTGAAAAACTTTTACATTCTCAAAGTAGAATCAAGATCAGAACTAAGCTGTGAATTTTCTTGACATTTTTTTCTGGCTACAGGTGGCCTCTATTGGGCCTTAAGGGCTTAAAATGTCTACCTGTAGATATCAAGTTTTTGTGGTGTACTCCTTTTACCTTGTACAGTGTTCGTTATGAAGTCATGATTTCATAACTTTTGGGACTGAGTCTAGCATTAATTAGAAATGTGATGAGTAAAGATAGCCTAAGACCACCATTCTTGGGTTTCAGATACTAGTCTTACCATATGATCTAGCAATAGGACACCTAGATATTTGTCCAAGAGAAATAGATAGTTCCATTTAAAAGCATGTACCCAAATTTTGTAGTACTTTTATAGAATGGCCCCAAACTGAAAGAAACCCAAATGCTCTTCTACTTACAAGTGGGTAAGCAAAATGTGGTCTGTCCACACAACAGAATGCTACTAAGCGATAACAAAGAACAAACCAACAACAGGGATGAAAATGCGTTATGCTAAATCAAAGAAGCCCAAACTCCAAATGCTACATGTTGTGATTCCATTTATATAACATTCTGAAAAAGGAAAAACAATAGAGACAAAAAGCATATCAGATGTCAGGAGTGGGGAGAAGAGACTGACCACAAAGGGACAGAAGGTAACTTGTCATAGTGATGGAAATGTTCTACATCATAACTGTGATGATTGTTACACAACCCCATATATTTCTCAAAACTTATCAATTTATACACTTAAAATTGGTGAATTTTATTATGTGTAAATTACACCTCAATAAATCTGATAAAAAGAGCTGGAATGACAATATTAATATACAAAGTAGACTTCAGAGGAAGGAATGTTAGTATGGATAAAGAGGCACATTTCATAATGATACAAATTCATCAAGCATATATAGCAATCCTACATGTTTATATACCTATGAACAGAGCTTCAAAATAAGCTAAAGCAGGGGCACCTGGGTGGCTCAGTTGATTAAGCGTCTGCCTTTGGCTCAGGTCATGATCCCAGGGTCCTGGGATCAAGTCCCGCATCAGGCTCCCTGCTCAGTGGGAGTCTGCTTCTCCTTCTCTCTCTCTCTCTCTCTGTCAAATAAATAAATAAAATATTAAAAAAAAAAATAAGCTAAAGCAAAAACTAAGAGCTTTAAAAGGAGAAACAGACAAATCCACAATTATATTTGAGGATTTCAACACTCTTAGTAATTGATAGAACAGGTAGGTAGAAAATCTGTAAGAGTATAGATGGCTTGAAATAACCATATAAACATTTGATCTAGTTGACATTTATGAAGAACTCCACCCAACAATGGTAAGACACATTCTTTTCAAGAACATATGGAACATTCACCAGGATAGACTACATTCTGTAGTCTCATAAATTTAAAAGAATTACAATCATATAAACTGTATTCTTTTACTATTGTGGAATTTATCTAAAAATTAATAACAGATATCTGCAAATCCCTAAATATTTGATAATTAAACAATGCATCTAAATAATCCACAGGCCTAACTTTCCCATAGGAAAGTTTACTTTTGAACTGAATGATAATGAAAATGCAACATATCAAAATTTGTAGGATGCCGGTAAAGAAGTGATTAGAAGGAAATTTATAGCATGAAGATTCTTACATTCAAAATGAAGAAAGACCTAAAAGGAACTTTAAGTTGCAGTCTTAAGAAACCAGAAAAAGAACAAATTAAATTCAGCAGAATTTCCTTCAGAAAGAAGGAAATAATAAAAATAAAAGTAGTGAAAAAGCAAATAGATAAATAATAGATAAAATCAATGAAACCAAAAGCTGTTTTTTCTGAAAATGAAATTGATCAAGGAAAATATTAGCCAGACTAGTCAAAGAAAGAAGGAGATGACACAAATTTCCAATGTTAGGAATGAAAGGCAGAATAGATCCCACGGACATTAAGAGGATAAGAGAATGTTATGAACAACATTATGCAGATAAATTAGACAATTTTCATGAAATAAGGAAATAGTGTAGAATAGTGATTCTCCAACAGTCCAATAGTAATGTCATGTCACATATATTGATATTAGTTAAGAGGTTTGGAGCAAGTAACATGTTTCCAATAATGGTCAAAATAATATAGTCTGTAAGTGATTTACTTTTCAAAATTAAATTGGAGTAGATTCACAGTCAGTCCTATAATAGTTTGAAATTACATGTGGTTACTTAGGTACAGATAGCACTGTGAAGTATGGGAAGCCATAGTCTATCGCTGGTGTACTGCTCATGTCTCTGGTGCTATGTATGGGAGGGTATCCCACACATGGACATCCTTCTGTCATGGGTAGTAGCAGAAAAATATTTGAAAATTGGCAAACTATAAAAGTGTCATACACAAATTAGTAAATTATGTCAAGTGTAGAACCAACTTTTGAAATGTTATTGATTGTTTTGGAAGAAGGTCTTACTGAGCTTTGAAAATAATAACATATTTGCAGTGGCAAAGATTAAGAAATGCCAGGTTCTTGGGGCACCTGGGTGGCTCAGTTGGTTAAGCAGCCAACTTTTTTTTTTTAATATTTTATTTATTTATTTATTTGATAGAGAGAGACACAGCGAGAGGGGGAACACAAGCAGGGGGAGTGGGAGAGGGAGAAGCAGGCTTCCCACTGAGCAGGGAGCCCAATGCCGGGTTCGATCCTAGGACCCTGGGATCATGACCTGAGCTGAAGGCAGACGCTTAACAACTGAGGCACCCAGGCGCCCCGCGGCCAACTCTTGATTTCACCTCAGGTCATGGTGTTAGGACCTCGGATCGAGCCCTGTGTCAGGTTCCACGCTCAGCAGGGAGTCTGCTTGAGAATTCTCTCTCTCTCCCTCTCTCCCTCCCCCCATTTGCATGCACTCTTTCTTTCTCTAAAATAAATAAAATAAATCTTAAAAAAAAAAAAGGAAATGCCAGGTTCTTCTATCTAGGAAAACCTAGAAATACAACTATGAATGTTGCATATGAAATTGAAGGAAAGAAAATTGATCAAAAGGTAGAAATACATCGAGAGGAAGAAAAATGATTCCTTATCAGTATATTCCCTTTGAAGGCCCAGGAACACAATAAATAACATTCAATAAATTTTAGTCAAGCAGGACATTGGTGGGGCTCCTGACTGGCTTAGTCAGTTAAGCATCTGACTCCTGATTTCAGTTCCAGTCATGATCCCAGTGTTGTGAGACAGAGCCCCACATCAGGTTCCGAACTCCATGTGGAGTCTGCTTGAGATTCTTCCTCTCTCTGCCCCTCCCCCTGCTCGCTCTCTCTCCGTCTATTAAAAAAAAAAGTAATAAGCATTGACATTCAATATTTTTACAAACTGAAAAATCTTTTTCTCTCTCTCAGTGATCAGAAGAGATTATATACAACAGACATTCAGAACATGCTTTTAAAAATATATATATTGAACTTTTTTTGAGTCAATATACATGTATGTCACCACACAGATTTTTTTTCAAATCTGATTTAATACCCATGTTTTCTTCTGAGTATCAGATTTAATACGGAAAAACCAAACCAACAATGATGACGTGTAGACACAATTTATATCAACACCTGAAGGCAAATGTCTTCAAGCTCTTGGTTTCAGTTTATTTGTAAGATACAACAAGAGTAAAAGAAACTTTAACTCCTGATTTGTTCAGGCAACAAACTTAGGTGGTGTTGGAAAATTCACATTTTTGTCTAAAACCAATAATGTCCTTCTTAAGATAATTTATAGGGTGATTTTATTCCAGAGATATTTTCTGTCAAAGTAGAAAAAAAAAACACAAACAAGCCATGAGGTCCAAAAATAACTATATTGGAATATACCATCCCCAAACATAAATGTGACATGCCAATCCAAACTTAAAAGCAACTGGCAACAAAAAGCAAGTTTTAATATCCTGAATGCATTTGTATAGAGACAAAAAGATTGCTTCACTTTTATAAGGTGACAAATAAAAGAGACCGTAAAACTGATGAGCATTCTAACGTAGCAAGAAAATAGTAGGTTGCATAGAATATCGGTAAGCTTGAGATTCAAACAACTAGATTATCTTAGAGAAGTAGAACATTTCATCCATGAAACCATTCAAGTTATTTAAGAATAAAAGGAAATGAAGAGACAGTATATTCCAAGTCAGGACAAACATATTTATTAAGTTTTATTCCGCCTAACAGGTTAGAAATAAATTCCATGGAGGGGCACCTGGGTGGCTCAGTCAGTAAAGCATCCTACTCTTGATCTCATAAATTTCATAAATCTCATAAATTTTCTCAGGTCATGATCTTAGGGTTGTGAGATCAAGCCCTGCATCAGGCATGGAGCCTACATTAGATTCTCTCTCTCCCTCTCCCTCTGCCCCTCCCCACCCTATTTGCACATGTGCACGCGAGCGCGCTGCTTCTCTCTCACAAAAAAATAAATAATTTAAAAATAAATAAATAGATAAATAAATAAATTCCATGGCAACAGGCATATTTGAAGGAACATGTACGTTTTAAATGTATAATAATGAAAATAATTTAAATATGATATTTTCATTTTGTTCCCTGTTTTAAATCGAATGTGGCCATTCTGGTTTCCTATTATTGTTCTGGTTACCTATAACAAATTTTGTCTTAAAAAATAATTTTTAACTCTCTCTCACAATTTTGTGAATTAACAGGGCTCTGCTGGGTATTTCTCCTTTTAAGTCTTTCATTTGGTTGCCATCAGATGACAGCCAGGGCTGTAATTGTTGGAAGTCTCTACTGGGCTGCCCAAGATGACTTACTTATTCATTCACATATCTGGCAGTCGATGCTGGCTGCTCCCTGAGCTCAGCTGAGGTTTGGACCAGAGCACCAACATAGGGCATCTCTCTGTGGCTTGGGCTCCTCATGTGAGAGTCCAGAGATGTCACATATATTACATGGTGGCTGCCTTCCAAGAGGGAACATCCCAAGGTGGAATGTTCCAAGAAACCTTGGTAGAAGTTTAAGGTTTCTTACGACCTAAGTCCAAGGTCATGCAGCATCAGTTCTGTTATATTCTCTCAGCTGAAAGCAAGTCACAGAGCTAGCCCAGATTTAAAGAGAGGAGACTATTATGGGGAAGTTCATTGGAAGACCAATGACCACAGTGATACACAAAAGTAAAACTTTGTGAAAAACCTATAAGGAGAAACCTGTACTCTCAGAAGTATGAGGTTAAGTGAATCACTTAAGATTCCTTGAGAACTACTGAAAAATAATTGGAAAATGATTTAAAAAATGACTTGAGCATACATTAAAATAACATAATGAATTAATTACTCTGCTTTGAATATTCTCTCCCATACCAGGTAAACTCCTACTCATCTTTCAAGACCTCATAGCAAGTTATATCATGACCTGCAAATCTTTCCCAAATCCTCTATTTTAGCCTTCTTTTTACAGATGAGGAACTTTAAGACTAGAGAACTTAAGTGACTTACCCTCTGTCACACTGAGGTAACAGCATAACCAGTCCTAAACTCTAGTTGTCAAACTTCTAATCCAGTGTTCTTTGCACTGTACCCATTGCTTCTAATAAAGATATAAGGTTATGCTAGACTCTCATTTCATTATATTAATTTGCTCCTTAGTCAGAAAAGCCCTTTTTAAAATGCATGGGCTAGAAAGCATGGTAGCTAATATCTTAGGTTTAGAATTGGACAAGTCCTGGTTTGAGTTCCTGGCATTGGCCCTCACTAGCTGCATGACTTTAGGCAAATTCTGCAGCCTTTAAAGCTGAGTTTCCTCATCTACAAAATGGGCACAATCATAATATCTACCTCGAAGTATCATTATTACCATCAAATGTGATAATGGCATATAAAGCCAATAACTGTGTGTAGTACACAATGAAAGTCCAATAAATGTGATTAATAGTACTCAGTGAGGGGCGCCTGGGTGGCTCAGTTGGTTAAGCGACTGCCTTCGGCTCAGGTCATGATCCTGGAGTCCCTGGATCGAGTCTCGCATCGGGCTCCCTGCTCGGCGAGGAGCCTGCTTCTCCCTCTAACCCTCCCCCCTTCATGTACTCTCTCTCTCTCATTCTCACTCTCTCAAATAAATAAATAAATCTTTAAAAAAAAATAGTACTCAGTGAGTAGTTGTTGATGGAGTAATTGATTTTTTTATTTTATTAACTTAAGGTTATATTATATTTTTATCTTATTTTATTATTTGGAACTATAATTCAAGTGTATATAGTTCTCTGATAAATATATTATTCTACTATTATCATTTCTAAAGTGAGAAAATAATAATTTACCTAGATCCTGAGATGTAAAACCAGATTACTTCAAATATCATCATGGGTTGGACTGAGCTCCTACTTTTCACAGAAAAAGAGTAGAAAACACACGCACATACAGTCGTTGTGCAATAATGCTGTAGCAAACAGCCATTCCCTCTGTCTCTTTTCCCAATCTAGAGAGAGAATTTCAAGGACATTTTTGGGAGTGAGAAGAACTTTCTCTGAGAAATGAGAGCCTGTCTGGGGAAGGAAGTTTCCCAAATAAACTTCTAACTTAAAAACATGTGAGAGCTGAGCCAGTGTGCCTCACCTTCCAGAATTCTATCATCTTTAAGTTTTCCTCTCATGATCTTACTTTCTCCTCTATTTTTGATTGTTGTTCGTATTTGTCCACAGCTCAGTTTACAGTCTGGGCTGCTTAGGGTGAGTGACTCGGGCTCCGTCTGATAATTCACTGCATGAGTGTGTAGAAGGCCATGCATTTGTTTCCATACAGCTCTGGGAACACGGCAGTGTGCGGGAGAAGACTTGCTATTCTCACACTCGTCAAATTGTGTAACTAGAATATATGCATTACTGGCTGGTGTTAAAAGTTCTCTTGCAAAAATCATTACTTAGATCAACTACAATCATAATTATATCATTATCAACTATAATTATATCAGTCAACCATTTCTGTGTCTCCAGTAAAGACAACATTAAAGAGAAATGGAAAGTTTAGGCTATTTGATGTTCAGTATAACCAGATGAGAATAGCGGCTGTGTTACTGTTTAAACTAATTTTGACTGGAACAAGGAAGGTCTTACTCTTTTTAAAGCATAATCCATTTAATGATATTATTTTTCTACTTGCCTTGAGTATTTTTCTTTGTCCAAGGACTTAGACTTTAGCCATTTGAGAGTCATTATAAAGGACAGAGCATTGTCGTGGGAGGTTTAGCAGATTAGAGGACTCTACATATATAGTTTGTTCTAATGCTTATGTTAGCCTCGTGCTAGAATGTTCCCAAATTAACCCTCAAATAAAAGTGTAATGAAACAAATTACATAATTTCCTTTTTTAAAAAATATTAGTTTGGAGAACCAAATTTTCAACAGAGGATCACATTTTAACCTTTTTTTAAAAAAAAAGTTTTATTTACTTATTTATTTTAGAAACAGCAAAAGCCAGGGTGGGGGGGGGAGGGGCAGAGGGAGTGGGGAAGGGAAAGAATCTTAAGCAGACTCCCGCTGAGCGTGGAGCCTGATGCGGGGCTCCATCTCACGACCCTGAGATCATGACCTGAGCCAAATCCAAGAGTCGGACGCTTAACTGACTGAGCCACTCAGGCACCCCCACATTTTCACTTTGAAGTATGAAATAGATTAAAAAAAAAAAAAAAAGCTAGAGTGCCAGTTATTTCCTATGGAGAAACTAGAGATGAGTTGATTGTTGTAATTCCCAGAATTTATGGCCATTATTGACTTGACCAATGGAAAACTTCCCCTTAAAATTTTGTGTTTTTAACCTAAAAGTGGTTTAATTCTACTGTCATTGCAAATTATTTTAGATGTAGTCATAAAAACAAAACTCAGGAAATTGTCTGGCATCATTGCTCATCACGTATGGACTTGGGATGTTGTTATGTCTCTGTATTGATGTTTCTAAATGGGCATTATCAAAGATGAACATTTGGTTTAATGATATCTGAACCAATGTCAGTGGTGCATCTCTTACATCTGTTAGATGTGAAGAGACAGCCAATTTTTTATCATTGTTACTGACTTTATTCTACAACCCCTGTCAACTTCACTCAGGATTTTGCTGTTAAGAAAGAATGAACATTGACATTAGAAGAAAACCCTAAAACTTCCACTTTGAGGGCAAAAGCAATGAAATATGAATCAAATGAGTAAGTTGATACACTTAGTATTTATGCAGCATTGTTTCCTAGGATCATCAAAATATTTCTTATTAATAGACCACAAAATTTTGAAGATGTACACATTTCATTGCATATTGGAGATACACATATGGCTGTTTGCATCTTCGAAGTTTTGTTGGGGGTTTTAGTCCTTGGCCTGGTGATATCCAGTGAGGGACATTATTTGGCAGCTGCATGGTTTATTGCTGGTTGCTGTCCTTTGCAGTTGGAGATGTTATTGATTATCATTACCACATGGTCCCTATTAGGGAGCCATCGTCCATTCTGAACTGCATATATAAATATTGTTGATTGATTTCCAACTACAGTAATGGCTGGTGTGGCTGCTTCTGTTTGAGACCTGCCTCAGATACACAATCTCTTGCTCATAAGCCCTTGATGGTAATTACATCTGCTCAAGTACATCATCTTTCAGGGGCTATTGTCCCCCAGCAGCCCACAGCCTTGCCACTTACCAGGCATCAGTATGTCCTTAAAATATCTCGTGTGCTTTCTCTAGTTGCAGTTGTCCGAGCTTCAGCTAGCAATCATGGCGGCATTTCCATATCCCCATCCTCATCTGCTTCATTTCCGACAGCTGTGTGTATAAGGAATCACTTTAATGACAGAGTTCTGTCCACAGTCAAGGAACTCATTGCTCAAGAGTCATGGTTACCACTTTGTTCTCCATCGTGACCATCTCAAAGGCTGGATGTGACATTTATGATAGATTTAAGTGTTACTGTCATCCAGGACTTTAGACAGATACTTCTGAAGCTTGATACCTTGCCAGTTTTAAACTTTACCAGCTTCATCTTGGCCTCCTCCATTTAGAAAGCCAAGGCACCTATCATCAAACAATACACTATGGCTTCCAGCCCCACAGAGTGGATGAGAGGTCCTGATTGTGATAAGGCTACCTTGCAGAGGCTTGTGTGAAATCGGGTCAGTAGAGATGTGTTCATGCCGTAGTTAGCAAATTTCTTTCTGCATGGAACTTCTGCATGGGAACAACAGCACTTAAGCAGAATTATTTGAGAAATAAAAGAATATGAGCTACCTTCATGATGCTGAAGGATATCCTGGGCTAATGGAATGAAAGATTTTCTTACAGGTGTGGAAGGATGTTCTGGTACAATCTATGTCTATTTTTATCAACTATGAGCAAGTTTATGTAGAATAGATTGCTTTAACTGTTGCTGAAAACATGTATTCTGATGTCTTATTGGCTGCTCCAGCTACAGAAAGAGTTAAAAAATGGGATAGGGACCTTTAGGGTTCAAGACACAGGTGCCTAAGCCCAAATCGCACATAATAGGGTAACAATGTGCCAGAAGATGCTAGGTGTCTATTAGCCGTGGTGAGCCGGACCAAGCAGACAGTACTTGGTTATCCAGACAGGTGTTCCATGGCAGAGCAGAGCCCAGTCAAGGGTAGAGGCAGGATTCTAATATTGGTAGGAGAGCTGGTAAGAGAAACTCTAGAACAGCGATTAAAAGCCATTCTTAAATACTACCTGGCTTGATTCAGACTTGGAATAGCACTGATTTTGCAAATATGAACAAAGTAGCCTGATTTCTAAAAATGAGTGCAGAGGCAAGACAGCAAGCTCAGCAAAAACTCTGCCCTGTTTTAGTCTTATTATCTTGCACTATGGTTTCATGTATAAGTTGTCTTCAAGTGGTTTAGAAAGCAGACTATTAGTAATATGTGAACATATTTCCTCCTAGTGCTAAAGATATAATTGAGATAATATAATTACTTTTTGATTTCTATATTTGGTTTCATATATCTATATATGTTTAATATAAAGAAGATTTTCAATTATAACCTCATCTTCTTGCTTTCAACCTTGTTTACAGCCAAAATAATTTTTAAAACTGGAGCTAATTTGAGGTGTATTCTTTTCATAAAAATCAAATATGTCTTCCTCTACTTACTTAACTCTTCTCACTTTTTTACAGATAAATTAATTTCCTGACTATGTAATTGTCCCATTTAACCTCTTAAAATCTGTGCCTCTCCCCAATACAAATAAATAAATGTGGCCAGTGAGCTAACAAATGAATGGACCGATAACCCAACACAGTACCTAAAACATAGTAGATGCTCAATAAATGAGTTTAATGAATGGATGGGAATCATGGATAATAATGACATGGATGAAAAGAACGGATTTTTCAGAAAATTTTAATTTGTGAAATAAGCCAGGAAAGTCTAAGGGTTCTTCTGATTAGATGAGGTCAGACACACAGGGAAATTCAAGGCAGACTGCCTGGCACTTTTTACAGATCAACTGGCTTTCCTCCAAGGAATTCTAGACATTGTCACAAGTAACTTACCAACAGCATATCAGTCCTTAGAACACGGTCAAGTAAGGTTACAATCATTCAAAAGTAAAGGTTTAAAGGGTTAATCACTGCTGTGTTGTGAAAATACTATCAGTTTGTCAGCATAGCAGTACATTTTGATAGGGATATGCAACAACATTGTAAAATAGCTAAGTTGTCACTGTGACTCATGATTCCTGACCCAAGTTTCATAATCTTTTCTTAAAATCTGCTCAATTTAAAAAATCAACTAAAAACGCTTTTCCATAAACTTGAATAAGTAGATGATGAATTTCTGCTGCAGCAGCAATTTTCATGTTTAAGAATTAAATTACAGTATATGCTTTGCCTAGGACTGCATAGTTAGGAAACTGTTTTTTTTTTAAACCGAGTATGTTGAATCATAAACACTGATAGATGAACCATCTTACAATATAGCTTTAAATAATAATGTGATGTGCCATTAAGTCAACAAATATTTGTTGAAAACTCATCTGCCAGGCACTCGCTAGAAAAAAAAATCATTGTGGATCTTACATTCTAGCAAGAGAAGACAGACAATAAACTAATAAGTAAGACAATTGTCTAAAATGTTAAAATATGACAGTGCTACAGGAAAAAAGAGTAAGCAGAAGGATCTGGAAACCGGTATGGGAGGAGTGGTCATTTAATCTTAGGATGGTCAAAGGTGGGAAGTTCACGGAGGAGGGACATTTGAGTAAAGACTTGAAGAAGTGAATGACCCACTGGTGTACAATACATTGCTAATTACTCTTGTAAATGTCCTTTTGAACAGCCCTCATATGTTAATATATTTATGTGGATGATGTCATTCCCTTGCCTAAAACTTCAGTGACTTCCTGTTGCTTTAGGATAATGTCTCTCCTTAATTTGTTTTATGACAACTTCTGCGATCTCACCACTGCCTCAACCTCTAGCCCCCTGCCTCTTTCTCTTGCTTATTCTGCTTCAGGCATGCTGGATTTATTTTAATTCCCTCCCGAGTACCGGTGGCTTTCCCACTTTCAGGCCTTCCTACAGGCATTGCTCTCAGCATGTAACCATTCCCTGGACTGACTGACTGACTGACTTACTTACTTACTTTACTTACTTACTTACTTACTTACTTTACTTACTTACTTACTTACTTACTTACTTACTTACTTACTTACTTACTTACTTTACTTACTTACTTACTTACTTACTTATTTATTTATTTATTTATTTATTTATTTATTTATTTATTTATTTATTTTACCTGACCAACTAGCCATCCATCCCACCTCCCAAACTATCCCCTATTCTTAGATTCTCATTGCACAGCATTTTTGCCTTCCCAATCCTTATTAAAATCATAAGTAAGTAACTTTTGTGTACAAACCAAATACCTTTCTTGATATCCTGTAATGTGCCAGACTCTATCGTAAATGTTGTGTATATAGTAAGTAAGTAGATCTGGTCCTGCTCTGTGGCACTAGCAGCCTAGCTTGAGCTAGTTAATCAGAATTTATTTGGAAGTTTATGAACAGTGTTAAATCATTGAAGTGAGTCTTACCAATCACTATGCATGTAGGAAAGCAGTACAGACCGTAAAGTGATATTCTGATTCTTCGAAATGAAATGAATGAGGAGGGGCGCCTGGGTGGCTCAGTCGGTTAAGCGACTGCCTTCGGCTCAGGTCATGATCCTCGAGTCCCGGGATCGAGTCCCGCATCGGGCTCCCTGCTGGGCGGGGAGTCTGCTTCTCCCTCTGACCCTCCTCCCTCTCATGCTCTCTGTCTCTCATTCTCTCTGTCTCAAATAAATAAATAAAATATTAAAAAAAAAAAAGAAATGAATGAGGAGATGTCTATTTTGGTTATCTGGCATATGACACTTCACAACTTTTGCAAAATATCCCGTTTAGGAGCCGACAATGACCCTTGTGAGTCAATAAGTGATTTTGTCAGAAGTACAACTGCACAAAATATATTTTTAATATTAATATATTTAATATATTTAATATATTATTTTAATTTTCATTTTAATATTTTAATATTAAAATAAATATTATTTTAATCAGAGGATTGTATACTAGGCAATGAACTCTATATCCAAAATAATCAGATAGATGAAGTTCTTACAGCGGAAAAAGCTACCTATTTAAGAAAAAAGAATTCATCTACTTAAAAGGCATTCTAAATGGATTTCATAGTAGCACAAAACAATATGCATTTATTATTCTAATCTGAAGAACACGACAGTCATTTCAGGTACCTTGTTCTTGAACAAGCAGTAAGGTCAGTGCCTTAAAAAAGAAGAGTAACAGAAAAGGGGAAACAACTAGAGAGAAGCCAAATGTACAGTTCTGGATGTATATTTATATATCCGACACCTGCTACTGCGGAATTCTGAAGATCTCATTCTATGTGTGTTACGCTAACAGGAACGGTTTCATCACGGGTGCGTTTGAATTGTTGGTACATTAGATGATATTCTTTAGTCCACTAGCTTTCTATATTCGAAGCTTCCCGAGAGTGTGAAGTGTCACTAATTGTGGTGTATGAAGGTAATTTTGCTAGTGCACAGCAAAGGGCGCATTTGTCTCATCCAGCCATTGGTATTGCCACAGGGTAAAATGTACTCAGCACTATGGTGTGGGGATTTAAGATTTTCTGTTGCACTCCTCACTCCATCATACATATAAGTGGAACCATTCATGTTTTCTAAAGTGTCCACAAATAACTTTTTGACAGTGTGTTTTCATTTTGTTTCTTTGCTTGATGCCTACATTAAAATAAAATTATGACAAATTGCGATTAACGTCACAATGAAACTGGCTCTTTAGCTCAGTTTGCAAGGGTGTTACCTGCCCATTTCTGAGCATTACTAAACTGAACTCGAATGGGTGTGACAACAGAGCTAGGCATATATGTTGCTAGTGTACTTTTATGATTGGATTTTGAAGGAAAATGGCCAAGATTCCACACAATACACAATATAATACATAATACACGAAAACACACAAACGATATAGTACTTGACAATTAAAACCAAGAGAGTGCATTTTGAACATGTTACTCTTGATGACATGTTCAAGTAAAAGGATGCCTTTCATACCAGCAAAGTTGTTCACTTGGTCCTGCCAGTGAATCAGCAGGAAAAAAACCCAACACTGCATTTAAGGAACTAAAACCCGCGCTAGCTTTCTTATTTTAAGCTTTCTTCTAGTCCATGGGGGTAGTTACTAAATTTCCTAAGTACAAAGTATTCATTCTTTTCAGTCTTGTTCTGCGGAATGAGAGGTTACCAAAAGTCAGGACGAATAGGGTAAGTGTGACTCTAAAATGACATAAGCCTAAAAAGAGAAATCTGAATTAGATTCTATTTTCTGAAAAGGGTGGGGTTAAACTAACAATTCTAGTTCTGGAGCACTGGAGAAAAATATCATGAGAGCTTGCTAAGGGAAAGCACTACTTTAAAGTTGCTTGTGTGCATTCAGCTAAGAAAATCCCCATAGCAATGGGAAATGTCAATAATTTCATAGAGGAGGTAAAAGGTTTTCATTTCTATTATGCTTGCCCTGTTGCTAGGGTTAACATTAGATGGAATTTTTTTACAGGCAATCACTTCAGGACTTTCATTCTAAATTTTAAGATCTGGTGGCAAAATTACTTTCTTATATCTGAGCCACTGAAAAATTATTTTATAATACAAAGTAATGTCTGAGGCAGAATCGAATTCTGTAAGTGATTAGACCACTGATCTGTTAGTTGAATGTACTTGGAACTTTGTGCCTCCAGTTTCACTTGATGTCAATTTAAAGAGGTCAATGAAATGAAGGAGTGGAAATGGTGAGGGTCTTTCAGGTGAAGACAGAAGCCCCCTGGATCAAGTGGAAAGAGATCTATTTTTATAAACAACTGAAATCACGTAATTGCGAAAGCAGCAAAAACTATTTTTTACAAAAAGGAAAAGTCTCCATTGTATTCTTCTCAAAATCATTCCTATTTCTTGATGACTGTAAAGAAATAATCTGCCTACTTATAATACTTACTGGAAAGCTATTTTTATGCAAATCTAGTCATCAAGAAATATCTGATGAGTTTAAAAAAAAAAAAGGTAACAGTCAGTTCTACCTTGTGAAATATTTATGGCTCTCCTGAGAAAATTTACCAGACTTAGAGGAACCTTGGGGAAACTGTAAAACTAGAGACCTTAGTAAGTAGATAGCCCTACTTCTGAAACCTACAGGGACTTTTAGGATGAATGAAGATCAATAGCCATTTAGGGATATCCCACACCAACTTTACAGCTTCCAAATATGGAAGAGAAATGCAATTAAGATAAAGCAATGAAACATATAGATCACAAAATCCCTGGGGACACTTTTTTTTCCTTTCTAACACAAATATAGTTTTATCAGGCACATCTGTGGAAACAGTCTACCTGGATTTCAGGAAGGCATTTTCCAAAATCTCTTATGATAGCATAATGGACAGGAGAGAGGAGTGGGCTGGGTTACAGGACAGGCGCATAGACCCATAGGTGTTCAAATAAGATAGGAAACCCTGGGTAGTTTTGAGCCAGTAATTTGGATGAAAACACAAGAGACATTTTTATCAAGTGTTAGATGATATATTTGCTAATGTGAATATATTGAAAAACAGAATTCATAGTCAGAAGAATGCCAAAAGGTGGATTAATTGGTGAAAATTAATGAGATTGAACTTTAAAGGAGGTACATGACACTTGCCTTCCCATCCCAGTGTCTTTTAGGTTTGACAACTTTCTAGACTTTAAAATAAGAGAACAGAACATGAAGAAAAAGACCAATAGATTCTCTCAATGCAACAAGCCAGGGCAGTGGCCAATTGGAACTACGCCAGGAAGTGGCGGAAGATGCTAAAGTTGGGGGGGGGGTGCGGAAGCTTGTGTCTCCCTGTGCTGTGCTTTGGAGGATGGGGGTCTGCATTAACACTGTAAGAAGGGACACCATGATCTCTGTGGGTGTAAACAGCAGTTTAAGATTGTGACACCCAAAAGGTGAGGTAGGCTCAGGATCAGAAGAAAGTTTTTATTATCACTAAGGTTTCTGTCTCATAGTTGGGACAAGGCATGGGAGTTTCTCAGTGGAGGGTACAGTCTGCCTACTAGCACCCCGGTGGCCTGACGGAGGTGAGCAGGCTGTCTAGCTGACGGAGTGGCATAATCCCCAGCAGTGGAGGCTGGAAAAAGCTGTGGAGAAAGTCAGTTCTATAGATAAGTGAATGTCAGTCCTAGCAGGGAAAATAAATTACTTTCAGGAAACAAAGGTAAAATTTCCACAATCAGGATTGCACGGGGGGAAAGGGTGGGAAGGAGTCAGTGCACAGAGGATGTCTGGGGCCCACTTTGGAGTATTTCTTACTCTGAAGTTCCTAGAATCATATCCTGGCTCTACCACTTACTAGTGGACAAGCTACTTAATTTCTCTGCGCCTCTGACAACAGCTATCTCAAAGGGTTTTTGCAAGGATTAAATGAACTAATATTTGTAAAGCACTTAGAACAATACATGGCAAATAATCAATGCTCTGTAACTATTTGCTAAATGAAATTAAATGAACATTCGAATTGATGAGAGAAATACAAAGGCCTAGCTCAGCATATAAATGGACAAAGGACATAGACAATCACATAACAGGTGATTCAATGATTGAATAAGCATGGGAAAATACTCAATATTAATAATAACCAATAAAATACATCTTAAAAAAATAACAGGATACCATTATAACAATAAGGCCATTGTAGGCAAGATGGAATGGGTATGTTCCTCTATTCTGTCATAAAACACCAACTCTTCATGTTAGGTACATTTGTAGGTACTGGTGATAGAAAAACAAAGACCTCCGGGAGCCTGGGTGGCTCAGTCAGTTAAGCATCAGCCTTCGGCTCAGGTCATGATCTCAGGGTCCTGGGATGGAGTCCTACATCTGGCTCCCTGCTCGGGGGGAGCCTGGTTCTCTCTCTCCCTCTGCCTACCGCTCCCCCTGCTTGTGCTCTCTCTCTCTCCCTCTCTGTCAAATAAATAAATAAAATCTTAAAAAAAAAAAAAAAAAGAAAAATGAAGATTTCAGACTTCCCTTGAAAACCTTAGTAACAGTCTAGGTGAGAGACAAAGGTGTAGACAATGATTATGAAACGATGTGATGGATTGTGTATCTTACTCATGCTTACTGAAGCTCTCTTACTCATGGTGCATGTACGAAAGGCTATCCAGAACACAGAGGAGGCAGGCGGAGGTTATTAATCCTGCCTGGCTGGGAGGAAATGACCGGGGAATGGTAATCTGAGGCTAGGTTATAACAGACACTTGCATAGCATTGCTAGGGAATTGGGCATCAAGTAGAAAAGGACAATAATGGCTCTTTATTTTGTAACATTAAGAAGTTAAAGTCGGAGTGGGGGGAGTGCACCTGGGTGGCTCGGTTGAGCATCTGACTCTTAGTTTTGGCTCAGGTCATGATCTCAGAGTCCTGGGATCCAGCCCCATGTGGGGCTTTTTACTCGGCAGGGAGTCTGCTTGAGATTCTTTCCTTCTCCCTTGCCCTCTCCTTCTGCCCCTCCCCCTGCTCTCCCTCTCTCTCTAAAAAAAATAAATAAAATCTTAAAAAAAAAGAAGTTAAACCCAATATCCAGAATATTTATTCAGTAATCTGAGGGGAACAAAGATATCCTTAAATGTTCATTCCTGAAGAGTAAGGGAAAACTAGCACAAGCATCTCCTATTTTGAAAACAGTTCAGCAATAGCACTGTAGACTCACAGAGGGATTCAACCAACTTTATAATTCTGGGAGTTTATTCTAAGCAAATAAATAGAATTATTTATAATAATAAAAACTGGAAATGCTTCATGAAACTGTGACCTATCAACTTGATGAAAATTTTTGTAGAAAATTTTGGAATCCATGTAGAAATATGGAAATATATTTATGACATAATATAAAATGAAATAGTTCAAGATGACATCTGTGATATGATTACTAAGCATATAGGAAAGACTTAGGGAAAAATTTAAAGAGTTGGCTTGACATGCTTAGATTGGTGAAATTGTGGGTATTTAAGCATTTTCCCAATTCTTTTTTGATTAATTTTAATACAAAAGAAAATAAAAAATTTCTTCATATAGGGCCAAAAAGATAAATATTGGATTAAAGAGACTGTACTGACAACATATCAGATAAAAAAAAGCCCAGGGAGTTGAATTAACTGTAAATTCAAAATTGAGATCACTCCTCAGAAAGCAAATCCTGTATTAAGGAGCAAAACTACAAGAAGAGGATTTACAATAGGGAGGTGGCAGCCCTTTTTCAGTTGTCATTGATCAATGTCTGAATCTTCTTTTGTTCTGGAAGCCACATTTTTTAAGATGGATATAGGCAAGTTGGAGTACATTTACATAAGAAAGGGTGAGGGAATGAAATTGAATAATGTGCCAATGTTTAATTTGGAAAGGGAAAGGCAACATGGTGATGGGTGGATAGCATATTTATATTCAAAAATATTAAGTGCTGTCTTGGAGAAGATGGAATAGACGTTCTTTGTGTAGATCCAGGAGTCCCCCACCAGTGAACATTATGGAAAAGCAGATCTAAGTTGATAGAATTAACGTAATTTATAATATACGTTCGTACTACTCAAAGCAAAATGGTCTGTCACGAAAGATGATGAACTCCTTAGAATGAGGCTGGTTTAGCTTGCTGATATGATCTGTGGGGGATATTACAGAGGAGGTCAGAGTTTGGACTGATGTTTGTTAAGACCTAGCCCAATCCTGAAGGTCAATAACTAAAATTGTCTTCTCAATAAATCCACAACTTGGCATGCTTTCGAATCTGCAGAGCCTACTTGTTACTTCTCTTTTGTATCACACTTATGATTAAGTGGGCTGCTCTGCTTAGGAATGAGAAAGGGCTGGGTGAGATGTTAGAATGACAGGTGAAAGGAGGAAAGTCGCTCTTTAAGGATGAAAAGGCTGACTTGAAAAACGTGTTACTATCAAATCGTTTAGTAATAAAAAGTTGGATGAAAAGCTGAAAGCTTGTGTTACGGTCACTATGCCAATAACTGACATTTTGCAATGAGGAATGGTTTTATTAAATTTCATTCCAGTAAAAATTAAATCCATTTCAATCCTCGGAAGGAATGTTGAAGGAACATTACAGAACCTGGAGAAATAGCTATGGATTCACACAGTTTCTGGTCTTTGAGAATGAAAGATATACTTAACACGTATTTTTTTTTAAAGATTTTATTTATTTATTTGAGAGAGAGAGAATGAGAGAGAGCACATGAGAGGGGGGAGGGTCAGAGGGAGAAGCAGACTCCCTGCCGAGCAGGGATCCTGATGCGGGACTCCAGGATCATGACCTGAGCCGAAGGCAGTCGCTTAACCAACTGAGCCACCCAGGCGCCCTATACTTAACACATATTTTAAAGTGAATCTTTTTATTCTTGCAAAGATGGTTTCTGAACTAGGAATTTTCTGTGATTGATTATTAAAGACCTAGTCTCAAAAATGTCCAAAATAATAGCATATTTATTACTTCCTATGTCATTGATTTTCATAGGATAACATTCACTTCTTTGGGGGTAATAGTATAAACAGAGTCAAAGATTCAGATTATTATTGTAATCCTTCAAAGCTTTGTGCTTTAATTGAATGATCTGTGGGAAACTACAAGGACATAATTCAGCCAAAGGAGTGTTCTCAATCTCTTTGGTTTGTCTTCTCATGACCCTTGAAATGTTGCACAGTATAAGCAGCAAAAAACAACGAACATTGTGGAGTTCCTTCTTATAATAACTTACTTTAATCTGTCGGCTATTAGGATTTTGTTTTAACGTGGAATTTTAAGTATAATTGTTGTTATCTATTTTTGAAGTTCCTAAGAAGTGTCTATAAATACTGTATTCAGTTCTTTAATTAGGGTAAGGGGGTACCGTGGTAAACTAGTTTAATCAAAAATGCTTGATTGAAATGATCTTCTCTTGTGGCAAATTGATCTTGTGGCTCCAGCACAGATGACCCACGTAGCACACATTTCATTTCAAGACAGTTTGGCTTTGTCCTTCCTGTCTAATGAGATTTCACTTTGTTTTATTTTGGTTTGGTGTTTTGTTGTGGTCAGAAATTTTGTAGATCTTGAAACTTTGATTCGGTTTAACCTTGGGATCTTTATTTCGAAAGAGAAGATTTTATATATATATATGCACATACGTACATATGTATATACCACATATAGGTAAACATTATTTGTCATTTCAAGGAATAGTTCAGAAATTATTCTATCTTGTAAACATCTTTTTCTCAGATTATGTATATTTTATTTTTTTTATTTTTTTATTTTATTTTTATTTTTTAAAGATTTTATTTATTTATTTGAGAGAGCGAGAATGAGAGAGAGAGAGCATGAGAGGGGGGAGGGTCAGAGGGAGAAGCAGGCTCCCTGCCGAGCAGGGAGCCCGATGCGGGACTCGATCCCGGGACTCCAGGATCATGACCTGAGCCGAAGGCAGTCGCTTAACCAACTGAGCCACCCAGGCGCCCAGATTATGTATATTTTAAATCTAGTTTTCTTTGGTGAGTGCTAGGCCAAGTAACATTTCTTTTGAAGATAGCAGATGTAAGTAAATTAGAATAAAAGGAGTTGGGCGCCTGGGTGGCTCAGTTGGTTAAGCGACTGCCTTCGGCTCAGGTCATGATCCTGGAGTCCCGGGATCGAGTCCCGCATCGGGCTCCCTGCTCGGCAGGGAGCCTGCTTCTCCCTCTGACCCTCCCCCCTCTCATGCTCTCTCTCTCTCATTCTCGCTCTCTCAAATAAATAAATAAAATCTTAAAAAAAAAAAAAGAATAAAAGGAGTTAATTAGGTTCAAGTGTATAACATGCTGGTAACCAAAAACATTTGAAAGCTCCCATTGCTAAATAAACACTTGGTCAAATCTAAATGGATTAAATATGAACAATATGGCATATTTATTTATTAGATTGCTATTGTCCCTCCCCCACCAGCTAGATAATTAGCCCTCAGAACAAATACTTTATAATCAACAAAATGCAAGATAAAGGAAGTGGAGCTCAACAATTATAAGATTTCTTTCTCCAAAGACTTATAAACAGGTGCTCTTAGCATACACAAGTACACACAAACACACCCACACACGCCTTATATCAACAACTGCTGGCGCTCTACCCTATAGACTAATTCTGTTCTTGGCTGACAGCCAAGTGTTTCTGGCCTTGAGCCTTGACATTGTCCTTAAAAAAGGAAACAGATGACTGTAGAAAACTAGTCCAAGAAGATGTAGGTCTAAATGATCAAAATAGCCAGCAATCCAAGGGAGACAAGTGCACTCATGTCCGTACAGAGCCTGAAGTACTGCCCATGGAATCCTTTGATGGCAAGAAACAAATAAAGAGTGGCATTAATTGATAGAGGAGACCTTGTAGGGACTAAGGAGAAGTATAGCATCGAGTCTGAATGTTCCTGCATCCTGGCTACATTCAAGGAATTTTAAATTAGTCATATTGATCAGGAACCCTGCTTTGAGAAATATGGATTTAACTACTCCAAAAGGCATTAGAGTATGGAAGTTTACAAGGAGAGAGAAAAGAGAACCTGATTAAACAGAAATCCACATAGTCTATGTTTCTGGTTGGGAAGTCTAAATAGGGTATCAATTCTTCCCAAATTAATTTGAAATTTTAATATATCTGAACACAATCTCTGTGAAATTTGGAGGGATTTATATCAATATTAAAGTAGATAAAGAGATGAAAGAGATGACATATGACAGAACTAACTGATTAGGACCTATTTCCCTATCCCACCCATTTCGAACATAGAGAAATTCTAGATAAAATTCAATACACAAAGCAAGTAAATAGCTAAAAAGAGAGACTGAGAAAAAAAAACAAAACCACAAAACTTTGCATTCAAAACCAGCTCACAAACCAAAATTTTACCATATGTGAAGAAAATTAATTTCAGAAATATGACCAAATTTCTGTACTGTGTGAAGAAATTTAATTTTAGAAGTTCTATCTGACAAAATCAACTGTAGGACATGGATTGGCCTCAGATTCAAATAGTATTATATCAGTTGGATAAAAACTTTAAAATAAAGATATGTAGAATGCTCAAAGAGACAAATGAAGGAATCAGAGTAGTAAAAGAATAAAATATAAAAAGGTAAAATAAAAAAGTTAAATGGGCATAAAAATGCTTTAAAAATTATGAAAATGAAAGATAGTCATTGAAATTAGCGACTCTAAAAATAGATTGGACCTAGTCTAAGAGAGAATTAGCAAATTGAAAGATGGTACTGAAGGGTTTGCTCAGAATGATAAGGTGGTAAGATACATGAAAGAGCAGTTGAGACATATATAAAGCAGCTCTAATGCATGAAGTTCCAGAAAAAGGGAATGGAGGAAAAATAACTTTGAAGAAAGTGTTTTCATTTTGGACTGAAAAAAGATAGGAGTTCCCATAACAAAATAGAATATGAATATCAAACAAGATAAATAAATTCACAGCAAGATGGTTATCATAGTGAAACTGAAGAACACCAGAGAAAAAATAAAATTATTAAAATTACCAAAGAAAAAGGCGAATTATATTGAAAGGAAATACTTTGAGACTGGCAACAAACTTTTCCTCAGCATCCACAGATGCTAGAAAACAATAGGATAATATCTTTAAAGTGCTGAAGAAACATACCTGCCAAGTTAAAATTATGTACACAGTGAAAGTAGTATGAGAAGGTGGGGTAAAACTAAAAAAAGAAAGTCAGACATATGCAGAAAAGAAGAGTTTACCCCCTATAAACTCTACCCCCTATAGACTCTTTCTATATTATAGAAGTGTCAATAACACTGAATGGAGAGTGGAGGTAAGGAATCCAGAAAACAACTGAGAGCTTAGAAAATGATAAAAGGACCTTGACTTTTTAAACCTAATTGATAATTTTTGCATTTAAGATGGAAAAATAAAATTCTGGATAACATTAACAAGATTGTAGGTTGGTGGTTGAATAGTTAAATTGAAATCAGTAGTTAAATAGGGGGCGCCTGGGTGGCTCAGTCGTTAAGCATCTGCCTTCGGCTCAGGTCATGATCCCAGGGTCCTGGGATCGAGCCCCGCATTGGGCTCCCTGCTCAGTGGGGAGCCTGCTTCTCCCTCTCCCACTTCCCATGCTTCTGTTCCCTCTCTCACTGTCTGTCAAATAAATAAATAAAATCTTAAAAAAAATAAAAATAATAAATGAATAAATAAATAGTTAAATTGAAATTGAGAGGAAGATAGTACTAAGAAAAAGTAATCTTTGTTAGAAATATTTACATATATAAACATCTAAGTATAATCACCAAAAAATTAGAAATACAGTCTATAGCTTCCAAATCAGCAGTGGAGAAAAAAGGAGGAATGTGGAACGTATCAACTCCAAAAGAGACACTAAAAGAGGAAAAGAGAAGTAAATAGAAAAATGATAAAAAGAAAGCCCCAAATAAGGTGTATAAAGAATTCCAAATATATCAATAATTAAAGCAAATACCAATGGATTAAACTTTCATAAATTAAAAGAAAAAATAATTACCTAATTAGATTCTTAAATCCAACAATATACTACTCTCAATAGACACAATATAAACAAAAACATACAGAAAATTTGAAAATCAAAAGATGGAGAAAGATAAACACACTATTGCTACTTTAATAGCAATATCAAGGCTACAAATAGAATTTGAGCCAAGATATTACTAGGGATCAAGAGGCATGGCATAATAAGAGAAAGAAAAATTCATCAAGAACATAAATCACAAACTTATAAGTACTTAACCAAATTGCCATGAAAAATGTAAAAACAAGTTAAGAAGATAATAAGCAAATTTGACATGTCCACAATCATACTGGGCAATTTGACATAGCTTCAAAAATGTATAGATCCAGCAGACATAAAATTAAGGATATGGAATATCCTACTAATGATGAAATAATGTGTTTGATTTAATAGATATACATCTAAAAGCATACTTTCCAATCAGAGAATACACATTCTTTTCAAGCCCACATGGAACATTTATAAAACATTCAAGGCAAGAAGAAATTCCAGTAAATTCCAAAAAATCAGTATAATACCCATCAAGTTCTCTCACTAAAACAGCTTATTAGAAATTAACAATTAAAAAGCCCAAACCTCGAAAACGTATAGGAAAACAGGGGCACCTGGGTGGCCCTTACATATGAAAATATATAAGAAAACTTTGGAAAACAGCAAGAAAAGAGTTGCCAATCAGGTATGTGAGCATACCACAGAGCCACAAGAATACAAACTGTTGCTCATTCAAAAAATATAGTCTAGAAACAGACAATACTATCGTAGACTGAAATAAAGACAGTATCTGTAATTATACATACCACATGCAAAACAATGAGAATAATGCTGAGAACTTCAGTAGATAAATGAGCATTGGAAAAATGAATTATTCACAGAAGAAGAAATGCAATATAAATTTAAAATTTTCTATTTAGGGGTGCCCAGGTGGCTCCGTCATTAAGCATCTGCCTTCGGCTCAGGTCATGATCCCAGGGTCCCGGGATCGAGCCCCGCATAGGGCTCCTTGCTCCGCAGGAAGCCTGCTTGTCCCTCTCCCACTCCCCCCGCTTGTGTTCCCTCTCTCGCTGCTTCTCTCTCTCTGTCAGATAAATAAATAAAATTTTAATAAATAAATAAATAAATAAATAAATAAATAAAATTTTCTATTTAAACAATGAGATTTTATTTTCCCTAATCAAATTACGGTACCCAATAAAATATGTAATCATTAACATTATGATTATCTTATTATATTCTGAAAGTACAGTATGAGTACATGAAGGTTTTTTTTAAGATTTTATTTATTTATTTGACAGAGAGAGACACAGCGAGAGAGGGAACACAAGCAGGGGGAGTGGGAGAGGGAGAAGCAGGCTTCCTGCGGAGCAGGGAGCCCGATGTAAGGCTCCATCCCAGGACCCTGGGATCATGACCTGAGCAGAAGGCAGACGCTTAACGACTGAGCCACCCAGGTGCCCCTGATTACATGAAGTTTTGATGATATTCCAGGTAATAACATGATAATATGCTGTGTCATAATTTAAAAGAAATCAGTTACCGAACTATAAGTACAGTGTCATTTTAACTACATAAAAAAATTGGAAGAAAATACATGAACATGTTAACTCTATTTCTCTTGGATT
Organism: Mirounga angustirostris; assembly: GCF_029215605.1. NCBI lineage: Eukaryota > Metazoa > Chordata > Mammalia > Carnivora > Phocidae > Mirounga > Mirounga angustirostris. Next base: position 71,977,623 of record NW_026991716.1, read on the forward strand.
GCAATTGTGGGTAATTTAGTTTCTATTCTTTGAAATACTCTGCTGTGTTCTCCATGTAGAGCATGTGTTCCCTTTTATTAACAAGTAATGACAGGGGCACCTGGGTGGTTCAGTTGGTTAAGCGACTGCCTTCGGCTCAGGTCATGACCCTGGAGTCCCAGGATCGAGTCCCACATCGGGCTCCCTGCTTGGCAGGGAGTCTGCTTCTCCCTCTGACCCTCCCCCCTCTCATGTGCTCTCTCTCTCTCTCTCACTCTCTCAAATAAATGAATAAATCAAATCTTAAAAAAACAAACAAGTAATTACAAAAAAAAAATGAATAATAAGAATTTGCATGTGGCTAGAGTGGATAACAGGCCAGATAGAAAGTTCAAGGATAAAGGAAGTAACAACTTTTGAAGTCCCATTAACTCCAATAAGTCTTGCCTGATGACCAAGACTTTTGTCTGCCTTTTAGTGTGTATATAACTTAGACCAGGCAAAAACAGAACAATGCAACAAACACAAGAACAAAAGTATTTTTATTTAATTTTATGCAAGTATTCACTGAGTAGTCCTTATGATGGTGCTTAGAAAGATTAATGAACTACAGAGTTATACTCCCTTGTATTGTCATGTAATTGGATTTCTCATTCAATTATTGGTGGATCTTTTGTTGGTAGCTGAAGCCCTTCTCTTAGAAATGTTTATTACATATTTTAATGTTATTGTTTCTTCAGGGTCAATGAATTAATTGATCAGCCAATCTTTACTGACACACTTTGTTTAGATACTTAGCTTCCGTAGGGCTTCATTTTCTGATGCACATAATGAAGGATGTTCCAATGCTTTTCAAACTTCACAGTTTTTGTGAATGACTTAGGGATCCTGTTAAAACACAGATTGTGGGGGCGCCTGGGTGGCTCAGTTGGTTAAGCGACTGCCTTCGGCTCAGGTCATGATCCTGGAGTCCCGGGATCGAGTCCCGCATCGGGCTCTCTGCTCAGCAGGGAGTCTGCTTCTCCCTCTGATGCTCCTCCCTCTCATGCTTTCTGTCTCTCATTCTCTCTCAAATAAATAAATAAAATCTTAAAAAAAAAAAAACCAATTAATTAAAAAAAAAAACAGATTGTGGTTCAGTGTGAAGGAAGTGGAGCCTGAGAGTCTGCATTGCTCTCTAACACTTATTTTTAGTAGCAGGGTTCTAGAGACCTTTGTGGCCCCCAGTGGCTTCAGAGGACCATGGTTCATCACTTCCTGTTACAGTGATTTCTGCAGAAATGTGGGACTTGGGGTGAGTTATGCTGCAAAGGGTCACTTCTTCATCCTCTCCCTACCAACAATTTTATCAACTTGAGTCTTGGCTGGAGGGCAGAGTGGGGAAGAGACACCTGCCAGATTGGGACCATCAGTGTGGAAAAGATGGTTGAATGGTGGCAGTGGCTGGAGGAGGAAGGGGCGTTACACACTGACATGAGTCACATTTGCTGACTGAGCTCTATTTTATTGATGCTGTGCCCTTCTCCTGCTTTCTCACTGGAACTAATTAAATAGGCCCATCAGGCTGCTACCTGATACAGCTTCAACCCCGCCACATTGTAAAATTGCATTTACTTGTCCCACTCTTCCAAGTCCTGGGGACTCTTCTACCCACTGGTCTAGTGCCAGGCACTGAAGGCAATAGAAGACAAGCAGACTTGATTTTCTTCTGGGGGGGGAGCTTACGCTCTGGTTGAGGAGGCAACAAAGAAGGAGAAGAAGCAATAAGAGAAAAGTGAGAAGAATCTGGATATTGTCATTTTGATGGACTGAGGACATAATGTTAACCTTGCTTTATTTGAGGGAAGTTTTGGGTTGGTATGAATTTAATAAGAGAAAACACTGCACCTGAATTGTTCCTAATCAAGCTAATTGAACAAAGGGAAGAGTTCCAAGAATACCTTTAGTACTGATGGAGAACATTTATTTTCACTGCAAGACATAGACCCTAAGAAACCCTCCATTCCTTTCCCAAATGAAATGTGAACACTTATGATGAGGGTGATACTCCATTTGTACATCATTGATGGGAACAAATCATGGTAATGGGATTATTAATCAATGACACAAATTCTAAATTTATAATACTAAACTATTTTTTGTTTTTTATTTCAAGGAATAGATTTGATACAATTTTTATTGGCCACCAGAGAAATAAAGGAATTTGGTTTGACAGTTGGTAAGGCAACCGAAAACAATGGCTTAGTATTCCCAATGTTGAAACTTATTGAAAGTACCTTTATTGGCTAGATATAAAAAATGCACAGAAGCGTAATGCATAGGAAACTGATGTCAATTTCATTCACAGCAAATCTCTGGTGTCCTTAGATAACATTCTTACTTTGCCTAGTGGACCTTCTTCTGTTTTGGGCTTCTCTCAAGGCAGAGCAAAGAAAACTCTCAAGGGAGAATAGGATTAATGCCCCCAAATTAGGACTTTTAAAGTGTTTACCTGATTTAATGGCTAAAGATTTTAAGTGCCCCGAATGGAATTTAAATTTTAGACTCATGATATCCTGGTCTGAATTTAGGGAGACAGGAAAAGGCTAAAGAGGTTTTTGGGAAATGAATCTGGCTGACACTTACAGGCTCAGAAGTGAGTATCTAAAGCATGGCCTAAGGTCAAACATACTTCTAATGAGATTCTATGAGTTCTCTCTTCCCCTGCTGATATTAAATCACTTTTTCTTAGAGTTACATCATTTCCCTCCAAAACCTTTTTTCATATTCAGTCTTTCTTGAAAACCAAACTAGAACTCTCTTTCAAAAGTACATTTTAAAAAGCCTTCCTAGTGACCTTAACAGTGCACCAAATATTCAGGTCAGTGAGATTTTAGAGTATTTTCCAGAGTAAATGGGGACGTTTTGGCACACACTCCAGGCTGCAAAATAAGATCAGTCCTGAATGAAATCTATAGTCTTTCAAGTGAAATCTGGGGTCATTTTGAAGGATTGGGATCTTTTTCAGACCTGACATAATCTGCATTCTGTCCTCATGGATCTCTGTGGTGGAAACCATCCCCCTTCCAGGAAGAACGTGATGCCCCAGCTATCAGCACCTTTCTAGGTTTGCCTCAGCTGCAGACAATCCCTCACACAATGGCATACCCTTCCTAGACGTCCACATCCAGGGGCTGATGGTAGCAGGGTTATAAAGGCCCAATGAGGCATCACGATGATGAACAGTATATGTTCTAATTTCCCAGGGGAGTGGCTGAGGCCTTATCATCCTGTGTCATAGTTTGGCATTTCCCTATGCTCAGGCTGCCCCCACCCCTCCCTTACACCTCTGCTGATTGTTGCATCCAGAGACAATACCAGGAGTGGTTCTAGAACACAGGCAATAGGATAGGGCTTCCGTGCTGGATCACTTATGTCTAGCTGACAATGAGGGCTCCAATACTGGTGATGAGTGGAACATAGCCCCTAGCTCTGGTTGTGAATTAGGATGGTATACTACTAGAAAGGAATTCACTAGTAGATGCAATTTATCAAGCATGTTGAAAAGTATGAGAAAATAGTAACTATAAAGAAAATAGCACAGAATGGCTTATCGCTTAGCACCACTGATGTACTAGAAGATAAAAGATATAGGTTAAGAACTAGTGCTTTCACCAATAGAAAATGAGTTGGGATTGGGGCACCTGGGTGGCTCAGTTGATTGAGCATCTGACTGTTGATTTCAGCTCAGGTCATGATCTCAGGGTTCTGAGATCAAGCCCTGTGTCAGGCTCTGCGCTGGGGATGAGACTGCTTAAGATTCTCTCTCTCTCCCTCTTCCTCTACCCCTCTCCTGCACCTGGCACGTGCGCGCTCTCTTGCTCTCTCTCTCTCTCTCTCAAAAAAAAAAAAAATGAGTTAGGATTTAGATAAGCTGGTAAGAAAACATATTTCTTTTTTTTTTTTTTAAAGATTTTATTTATTTATTTGTCAGAGAGAGAGAGCACAAGGAGGGGGAGCGGCAGGCAGAGCAGTAGAGGGAGAAGCAGGCTCCCCGGCGAGCAAGGACCCCAATGTGGGACTCGATCCCAGGACCCTGGGATCATGACCTGAGCCGAAGGCAGACGCTTAACGACTGAGCCACCCAGGTTCCCAAGAAAACATATTTCTAAGCCCACAGAGTGTTTTGTGTAGGTGACAACACTCTGGAAGACAAAAAAGAAGAGGAGGAGGAGGAGCAGAAGAAAAAGGAGTTTAGATAAAGATTTCAGAAAAGAAAAAAGTGTGAAGAGTTATCTGCACCAATATAACTTGTAGCAATAAAGCTGATTATTGTTGGTCACTCTCCTTATTAGTCCTTCTTACTCTCCTACACTTCCTTGTGTTTTCCAGGAGTTATCTGCGTCTATATTTGTGAATTTCAGCTATGAATATTCAAATCCTTTACACACATGAAAGTGTCAACTTTTATTAAGCTATTTGTCATGGTTGATAATAACTAGATGTGCAAAGTGATAATACATCTCTTTTGTTTATATTGGCAATACTCTTGAATTTCATTTATCTGTATGCATTCCACACTGATCACACCAAAAGCAAAAATATGAGCATTTTTCTGCCTTTATCATCTTGTCATATAGAATTCACTTAGCATAATGCTTTCAAGGGCCATCCATGTTGTTGTAAGTGGCCAGATATCCATCTTATTTGTAGTTGAATAATATTATATATATATTGATATATATAAATTATATACAGATAAATAAATTATTTATATATAATATTTTTATTATGTTATATTAATCACCATACATTACATCATTAGCTTTTGATGTGGTGTTCCATGGTTCATTATTTGCGTATAATACTCAGTGCTCCATTCAGTACATGCCCTCTTTAATACCCATCACCAGGCTAACCCATCCCCCCACCCCCCTCCCCTCTAGAACCCTCAGTTTGTTTCTCAGAGTCCATAGTCTGTCATGGTTCATCTCCCTCTCCGATTTCCCCTCCTTCATTTTTCCCTTCCTGCTATCTTTTTTTTTTTTTAACACTTAATGTATTATTTGTTTCAGAGGAATAAGGATTATATATTACATATAATATTTCTTTATCCATTTATCTTTTGATGGGTACTTTGGTTGTTTCCATATCTTGGCTATTGTAAATAATACTGCAGTGCACAGAGGGTATATATTTCCTTTTGAGTTAGTGTTTTTATTTTCTTCAGATAAATACCCAAAAGTGGAATTGCTAGATCATATGATAGTTCTATTTTTATTTTTTGAAAAGCCTTTATACCGTTTTCCATAGTGACTACACCAATTCACATTCCCACGAACAGTACACAGGGGTTCCCTGTTCTCCACATCCTCACCAATACTTGTGATCTCTTGTCTTTTTGATACTAGCCATTCTGACAGGTGTGAGGTGATATTTCATTGTGTTTTTGATTTGCATTTCCCTGATGATTAGTGATATTGAGCACCTTTTTATGTACCTACTGACCATCTGTATATCTTCTTTGGAAAAATATTTATTCAGATCTTCTGCCCATTTAAAATTCAGATTGTTCTGGGTTTTTTTTGTTTTCTATTTTTTTTTGTTCTTGAGTTGTATGAGTTCTTTATACATTTTGAACCACTCCTTATCAGAGACATAATTTGCAAATATTCCCATTCATTAGGTTGCCTTCTCATTTGGTTGATGATTTCTTTTACTGTGCAGAAGCTTTTTAGCCTGACACAGTACCACTTTTTTATTTTTGCTTTTGCTGTCTTTGATTTTTGTGTCATATCCAAAAAGCATCACCAAGACTGATGTCAAGAAGCTTATCACCTATATTCTCTTCTAAAATTTTATGGTTTTAGGTCTTACATTCAAGTATTTAATCCATTTTGACTTGGGTTTTGTGTATGGTTGAGACAGTGATCCAGTTTCATAATTTTGCATGTGGCTGTCTAGTTTTTCCAACATTATTTATTGGAGAGACTGTCTTTTCCTCATTGTGTATTCTTGGTTTGTTTTAAGGTAACTGACTGTATATATTTGTTTTCATTTCTGGGCTCTCTGGACTATTCCATTCATCTATGTGTCTGTTTTTATGCCAATACCACACTGTCTTGATTACTATAGCTTTATAAAATAGTTTGAAATCAGGAAGCATGATGCCTCTAAATTTATTCTTCATTAGCATTTTGTAATGAACCAAAAACTGTGTTTCTCAATCTCCTGATGGAGAAACTGTCATTTCCTTGAGCCTTTTAAGAATATTTCTAAGCGATTTTTAAAAAAAAAAATTATTTATTTATTTATTTATTTATTTATTTATTTATTTATTTGAGAGAGAGAGAGAGAAAGCACATGAACAGAGGGAGGAGGAGAGGGGGAAATAATCTCAAGCAGACTCCACGCTGAGTGCAGAGCCCAACACGGGGTCAATCTCATGATCCTGAGATTATGACCTGAGCAGAAACCAAGAGTTGGACACTAATTGACTGAGCCACCCAGGCACCCCTAATCTTTCTAAATAATTTTTAAAATGAACAGAAGGTTAAAGCCAAAAAAAAAAATTGGAATGTAAACACTGGAGATATCAGAACATCGGTTTAACTAGTACCAGGTAGAGAGGTAAAATGACACTTAGAGAAATAAATACTACTTCCTTCATATTTTTAATGGATACATTTATGTACTTGTCATTTTAAAATAATAGAAATTATCTAAGGATGTTTTTATGGGAAAAGAGACAGAAACATTCACTCACTCTTAAATGAAAGTGATCTCTCAGGCAGCGCATAGAAACTACACTGAATGGGTTTGTTGGGGAGAGTATAAACAGCTTAAGATTTGGAATTCTGTGTAAGGCACACATAATCAAGTTCTGGTGGAATCTGTTTTTTCCCAAATGTCAGAGACAGTATTGTTCCCACAAATAAAACAAAGCTAGGAATCAAGAGAACTGGGCCAATCACCTCACTTTCCGGGACTTCAATTATCTCTTCTTTATATAAGTGGTTCTCAAACCTAGATGCACATTAGAATCATTTGGGAGCTTTTTACAAAGAAAATTCTATTATCACAGATTAGTTTTGTCTTCCTTTGAACTTTATAAAATGGAAGAATACATAATTTACTCTTATGCCACTTTTTTTAAGTTTAGTATTATTTCTTTGAAATTATCATAGTTCATTCTTTATTATTGCTATAAAACATTCCATAGTATAAATATATCATAAATTATTTATCATCTTCTGTTGATAGACATTGGGGATGTTTCTTGTTGGGGGCTACCATATGTAATAGTGATATGACAAATTCTGGTCTGTGTATTAGAGTACACATGTGTTCTCATTTTTGAGGGGTAGATATGTAGAAGTAGAATTGCTGACTCATAGAGATTCTGCATGTTTAACTTTAACAGATATTGTCAATCAGATTTCCAATGTGGTTATTCCAAACAGCAGGGCATGAGAGTTCCAGCTCTCTGACCTGTACAATTTTTTTTTAAAGATTTTTTTATTTACCAGAGAGAGAGAGAGAGAGCACAAGCAGGGGGAGTGGCAGAGGGAGAAGCAGACTCCCCACTGAGCAGGGAGCCCGATGTGGGACTTGATCCCAGGACCCTGGAATCATGACCTGAGCTGAAGGCAGACACTTAACTTGACTGAGCCACTGAGGTGTCCCTGACCTGTGCTATTTAAAAAACCTTTTTAGTCATCCTGGCAGATATGCCATGATATTTCATTGTGGTTTTAAATTTCACTTCCCTACTATCTATTAATGCTGAGCACTTTTTTCAAGTTCTTCTTGGACATTTGAGTATCCTCTTTAATGAAGGGCCTATTCAAGGTTTTCACCCATTTAAACATTGGATTGTTTGCATTTTTCTTATTGACCTATAGTAGTTCTTTATATATTTTGGATACAAGTCCTTTGTTGGATATACATATTGAAAAAAGCTTTTCCCACTCTGTGACTTGCTATTTCATTTTTTTGTTGTCTTTTGATAAAGAGAATTTATTTTTTTATTTATTTTATTATTTTTAAAGATTTTATTTATTTATTTGAGACAGAGAGAATGAAAGACAGAGAGCATGAGAGGGAGGAGGGTCAGAGGGAGAAGCAGACTCCCCGCCGAGCAGGGAGCCCAATGCGGGACTCGATCCCGGGACTCCAGGATCATGACCTGAGCCGAAGGCAGTCGCTTAACCAACTGAGCCACCCAGGCGCCCAAAGAGAATTTCTTAATTTAATGAAATCTAATTTATCATTGTTGTCCTTTATGATTAGTGTTTTATGTGTCCTACTTAAGAAATTTTTGCCTATTCCATAGCCGTTAAATAGTCCACGTTTTATTTTCACAGCTTTATTATTCTCAATGCTTTCCCATGTAAGTCTACAGTCCATTTGGAATTAGTGTGAATTAAGAGTCAAGGTTCATTTTTTCCCCATGTGGATATCCAACCATTTATTTAAAAGTTTTCTTGCACCTATGTTCATGAGATAGGTTGGGCTATGATTTACTTTTCTTATAATGTCCTTGTCAAATTTAGTTATCTGGGTTATGCTGGCATCATAAACAAATTGGGAAATGGTTTGTATTTCTACTCTCAAAAAGTTTGTGTAAGATTGGTATTATTTCTTTCTTAAAGGTTGGAAAGAATTAACCAGTGATGCCATCTGGGCAGTTTCCCAAATCAAAGTCCTGCTGGGTTAGTGGTATAGCCTTCCAGTTATTCTCCAGTGTGCTGATGGCTTCTTAATTTTTTCCCCTTGTTTGCTCAGTTATAAAGCCATTTAAAAGCAGAAAGGAGAAACTGGATATCATTACAGAAGATTTTCAGAGGCTATGCGCATTAATGCCCAGTAAGGAAATTCAAGTCATGGTTTTAAAAACTAGGAATCAAATGTCATTTCTCCAGAAAACACACTTAAGTGGATGAAAACAGGAAAAAAAAATAGTGTGTAGGTGTGATAAGTGCTTTCCTTTTTTGTACAAAACAAGATAGGAGCACTGTGTCTGTGATCTAAGGATGCATTTGCTTATTTGTTAGATTTCCAAAAATGTACCTTCACTAATAGGCCTCTGGGTGTTGGTAAAAATAAGCATTGTAATTAAATAAATGAAGTGGCTTGGCTCTGTTGAACTGTGAGAGTTGTGTTTTGGACTGTAGTCCAGTTTAGGGGAGAAGTAGAGAATAAGTAGACAGGCTGTCCAGGTTTATAACAAGTATCATCACTATCTGCTATAGGAAGAAGGGAAAAACTGACGCCTCCATTAACTAAGCACTCTATTAAGTGACTTGGAAAGTACTAACAACTGCAGTAGGTGGGAATTTTCTACACAGACTCTCTCTCTCTCTCCCCCCCCTTTCTCTCTCCCCCTCCCCATTTCACCTCCTTGGACCTCCCTAACTCCTGTCCATCTTGCCAATACAGCTTAACCACGTAATGCAAAATAAACCCCTATCTCCCAACAAGATCGAAGGAAGGATAGACAGTAAAACAGATCAAACGGGCAGTCTGAAGAGGTACTCAGAAGATGCTTCATGTGTTATTGAGGAGAAAGTGCAAACCAGATGTAGGCCTTGGAAGGGGCCCTGAGGGGACCCTAGATGGTGAAAAAAAAATCATTGGAAAAATTAAAAGAAATCTTGGGAGCTTTTAGAGAAGGTTTTAAAACAGGAAGAAGTGGTTACAGCATGGGTTACTTTGAGTTTCTGACCCAGGAGTATGTAATTGGAGATAATTTTATAAGCGAATGAAGTTACAGTTCAAGTGGACTCAAGCAAGTAAGTGAATATGACCTGGAAACAGAGGTGAATCTGTAAGCTCAGAGAGAAGCAATTTCACTTCCTCATTAACCAAGGAAGCTGAAAGAAATGTTTCTGGTGTGCAAGGAAGATGGAAGTACAGGCAAGTTAGGAGGGGGCCTGTGAAATGACTGTAAAATGGAGTCGCATGTGTCAACTCACCTCAGAAGGTATTGCTACAAATCCACAAAGCTGTAACCCATTTGCCTTACCATTTGTGTAGCGAAATGTTTGTGTATTCTGTAGAGCTGAATGGACAACTGCGGAAGAGGACCATAGGAGAGCTGAAGGGTTCATGATTCAAGGGGCAAGTTCTCTTCAGGGGAAACGTCTGGTTTTCTGGGGGTTGGAGGCAGAAGGTAACCTGGGTGAAACTGCAAAAAGCTTTTCTGGTAACCGTTTGGTCACCCTGTATTGCCCTACCACAGCAGCCAAGACAGAGATTCTTTACCAAGCTTCTCGACAAGTCCAATGTGGTTGGCTGTGAGAATTCCATGGGTAGCCTCGCGTCAGTGTCTGGACCTCTACAGCAGGATTTACAGCTTTGCCTTCTTTGTAGCCTTTGCCTGGCTAATGCCCAAACAGAAAAACCCTGGCCCTGATATCACCCTCCGGAATGCTTCAGTCAGATCTTAGTGTTTCCCAGCTGTTAACAACCACGTGAAGTTGTTCACAACTGCACTTCAATGGAACCTCGAAGCGCTTCATCAGATGGTTAGATGGACTGATACCCTGCCCGGCCTTGTTTGCCAGTCATCGCGAAGCAGACGCTAGCATGCTCTGCCATTGTTCTCCTTCTGGCCTCTTCCTCATTGGTTGACCTGAATTCACACACAGCTTCAATTCCTTTCCAGAGTGAACCAGAAATACTTTGCTCAGCCTTTTGAGGTGTCGTGCCTCATGAAACAGAGGGATGTTGCTTGAGCCCAGTGTGGCCATTCTAGTGTAAAACAATACAAGGATCCCTTCCCAGTTCTCCACACATTGCCTCTCTTTCTCCTTGTCCCTTACTATCATGCTGGAGACAAGAAATCTGTTGGGCAGGGAGTCATTATGACTGAAGATCAAACTTCACTGGAAGAATACAGTGACCATGTTTCTAAAGCGGGGGTGGGGGTGGGGGCTGGTAACTGCTGGTGACTCTGAGGAAGTTATGCCTCTTTCATCCTTAAACTGTAATTTTATTTATTGCTTACACACTGGAAAGTGAAAGCAAATCTAAGAGATCTGGAGGTGAGAAAGGCCAGAGGGTCCTCCAAAAGAAGCAGTTCCAAATTATATCTGTTCCTGCCCTTGCTATTGACCATAGATAGTAAAATCTGGAAATTGATATCACCTCCTCTCTGGTTCCTACAGAGTGAAGTCCAGTAGAAGTTTGACCCACTCTGAGTTCATTAAAGCCTTGCTGACGGCTTCATTTATTGCTAATCCCGGTGCATTCACATACTCCCACCCTGATCTTCTTTTTTTTTTTTTTTTTTTTTTTTTTTTTTTTTTAAGATTTTTATTTATTTATTTGAGAGAGAGAATGAGAGAGAGAGAGCATGAGAGGGGGAAGGTCAGAGAGAGAAGCAGACTCCCTGCCTAGCAGGGAGCCCGATGCGGGACTCGATCCCAGGACTCCAGGATCATGACCTGAGCCGAAGGCAGTCGCTTAACCAACTGAGCCACCCAGGCGCCCCCCACCCTGATCTTCTGTCTCGAAGTTATAGGAAGTGGTTGTGGTGTCATGGAAGGATTGCTCTTTGATTGCTCTCTCCTCTCTGACTATAACAGGAGATTAGTAAATGTTGATTGAATAGATGAGTAAGGAATTTCTGGCCAATATCAGTCAAGGGAGGGTGGGAGAGCAGAGTGGACAAGGAAGGAAAACAGAACATGGAAGAATGGGCTAGGAGGTGGGGGGGTCTGATGGGAAAGGGGTTTAAGGAATGAAAGTGAATAAGGTTTTGCAAAAGGGGGTTGAAGAGTTGTTAAAATGTTCTTCCTGGATGTATAAGAGGACACCTAATTCCCTCCCTGCATCTTCTCACCCACTATGCACAACAGTGTTAAGACATGGAAGAAAATCTAGGGGTTCCACCTACTTTGGAGAGTATTTGGGGAAGTAAAGCTCCCTGGCTCCTTTTCCTTTTAGGCCCTTTGCATGTATATATTAATTCTATTTTCTTAAGGATTCTAAAATCCATCCCTTCTTCTCCACCCCAATGGTGTGCCTTAATTCTGGTCCTCACATCATTTCTTACCTTGAAGGTTAGAGTGACCTTCTAACTTATCTTCCAGCTTCTAGTAACACCTGCCAATTCACTGCCAACATTGCTACCAGAGACATCTTTATAAAACACAAATCTGATTGTATTACCTCCTTATTAAAAATTCTTCAGTGGTGTCATTATCTCCCAAACTCCCACAAGACACTTCATGATCTAGCCCCTGACTACCTCTTCAGTCTATCTCTCGCCAGGCACCCAGCACTACTAAACCTCTTGCAGCCCCAGCAGTTTACAGAGTGTCACTGACCACTGTGCCTTTGTATAAATGGCTTCCTCTGCCAGGTATCCTTGACATTCTTTCCCTTCACCGACCTCCCACTCCCAGCACTTGGGTGACTTCTACTTATTCTTTTACACTTAGCTCAGGTATCATCTTACCTGAGAAACCTCTCTGGCATCACCATCGTTGCGGTGCTCTTTCTGAGTGCGTCTTTAGCACCCTTTATTGTAGCCATTATGACAACCCCTAATAGCTGTTGCTAGCTTGCTTTTTGGTCCTTAGGGACAATTAGCTTCTTGAAAGCAGAGAATGAGTCTTTAAAACGCTGTTGCCCGTAACAGTAATGAGCACATAGTGGGTATTCAGTAACTATTTGAAAAAATAAACAAATGAGAGAAAGCTAGAAGGAGACCATACCAGAGTGTTGATCATTGCCCACCCTGCCCATAGTCCTTCCTCATCATGTGATCCTATTCCTCAGCCCCAGTGGATTAAGACCATCAACAGTATGGCTTGTAAAGATGAGTGAAGCCAAACAAATTCATTTCCTGGGGCTTCCATGTTGGGAATGAGAAACTGAGTGAATCAGGAAAGGGAAACAATGCTGAAGGTGTGATATAGAGTCAAGACACAGACGTGGTGGATACAGAACTTATAGTAATGAGAAGTCAGTTAATAGATGCAAATAGAACAGATGCACAAAGAGAAACAGATGTCATGGGAGAGAAGTCATATAACCAGAGAGAGAGAGAAATACAGAATGAGAGACAGAGACAAAGAGATTTCTGTGGTTCCTATTACATCCAGAGTCCCAACTAGGAGTGGATTCTCTGTATTCTAACATTAAATCTTTATAAGAACTAATCTGAATAAATTCTGTTCATTGTAAGTAAGAGTCTAACCTGAAACAGAGATAAAGGAGAGGAGAGGGGAGGGGAGGGGAGTAGATGTGATGTTGTGATTTATAATAAGAAATATATATTTGGTCTTCCTCCATTCTGTGTTTGGCACAGAGCTCCTAAAACCGTTAGACTTTCCTAAGTGTCGAGAGTGACAAAGGTGTCTTTTGTTATGTTAATGAGATGCCTTTTGGACCTCATCTCAGGGTGGGGGCTAGTTGCCTGGAGAACCAACCCCCGGGCTTAGAGGAGAGGGGAGAGGGACTACTGGTGAATCAGTCACCAATGGCCAATCATGCCTATGAAATGAAACCTTCATAAAAACCCAAAAGGGCAGGCAGAGCCTCCTTCTGGTGCTTCTGGGTTGGTGGACATATGGAGATGTGGAAAGAGTGGCTGGAAGCCTTGTGCCCTTTTTGCAAACCTTGTCCTAGGCATCTCTTCTGGCTGGCAGTACCTGGATTATATATTATAATAAACTGGCAATCTCGTAGGTAAAATGTGTCTCTGAGTTCTGCGAGCCACTCTAGCAAATGAATCAAACCTGAGGAGGGGGTTTGTTGGAACCTCTGATCTATAGCTGTAGGGTCCGAAGCACAGGCGACAACCTGGATTTGTGATTGGCATCTGCAGTGGTGGAGGTGGGGAGTGAGGCAGCCTTAGTCTTGCAGGACTCACCCCATGGGATCTGACTATCTAGAGGTAGGGTGTGCCAGAATCGAGATGAATTGTAGGACACTCGACTGCTGTCAGAGACATGCTTGGAGGTATGGGAAAAACACCCACACACTGGAATTGGTGACCAGAATTACAGGAAGGAAAGAAATGAATAAAACAAGACCACCAGCTTCCCTCTTCTCCAAGCTTCTCCGCTTGCTTCAGGATTTAGTTCACACCAGAAAGGAACAAGGAAACTCTTCCTTTGTCCACTGGCCCAGACCCTGGGGGCCACATAGCCGTCATCTTTCCCCTCCTGTGGGCTCCACCCTGCTTGCTGCTCTGTGCATTGTCACTGGGAATTATGTGCAAATGAACAGAGGTCTGAGGGAACATTGTAAATCCCTGATGCTAACATGCTGAAATTAATTAAGGAAGTAAAACATGTTAAATACTCTATTGAACTTCAGCTGTAACTCATAAAAGTCAAACTTCAATAGCAAAAGTAAATGCAGCCAAGAAACATTTTTGGCTTTAGCAAGTTGATTACTAAATGTTTTTAAGATATGCAAATATCAAATATTAATGCTTTCAGGGAAAAGTTGTGAAGTAATATGAAAGACAAAGATTTTGTTTCTAATTCCGTATCTGAACAATTTTTTTATTGTTGCAAAACTGACACTATGACATAATACTAAGAAACAGAGTTCTTATTTACTATTTTATGGATTTCTCAAAAGGATTATCTTGAAAGAATGTCTTGCAAGGACTCCCAAAATATTTTCAGATACTAGTTGGTAAATTAGAATTAATGTAATTATGTGAGACTCCAAAAAACTGTTAGCATAGAAGAAAATAATGATTTGCTTATAGTTGGGAGAATGACTAATATTTTAATAAATTTTTAGGAAATAATTAAAAATTTATGATAAAGTGTTAGATGTTGGCAGAAATTCATTAGCTACGTGACAGATGTCATGGAAAGACTTGGGGGAAAAAATCCCCAAACATATTTGTATGGAAAGGACCAAAATTTCCAAGAAGTGTTTTTGACTGTTAAATGAGAGGACGACTCACATTTAATTCTTGAATTCTTTCTTTATAAAAAGCAGAAGCTAGAAAATTCCTAAATAGAATGAGAAAGTGTGCCATGTAAAATCTAATGAGTCCTTTGGGGAATTCCATATATTTTTTCAGCTTTATTAAAGTATAGTTGACAGATGAAATTGTTAAGATATTTGAAGTGTCCATTGTGGTGATTTGATATACATACACATTGTGAAAGAATCCCCACCATGTAATTAATTAACACATCCATCACTTCACATATTTATCTTTTGGGGGTTTTTGGGGTAAGAAATTCAAGTTCTACTCTCAGCAAATTTCAGTTCTATAATAAAGTGTTATCAACTACAGCATTATGTTTCACATAAGATCCTCAGAACTTAGTGATCTTAGAGCTGAAGGTTTGTACCACTTTACCAATCTCTCCCTACTCCCCCCAGCCCCCAGCCCCAGGCAACCACTCTTCTACTCTTTGTTTCTGAGTTTGACTTTTTTTTTGTTTTAGATTCCACATATAAGTGAGATCATACAGTATTTTTCTTTCTTTGGTTTCTTTCACTTAGCATAATGCCCTCAAGTTCCATTCATGTTATTGCAAATGGTAGGCTATCCTTCTTTCTAATGGGTGAATAATAGTCCATTATTAATATTAATAATTAATATTTTACAATTCTTAATTATTAATTCCATTAATACATATGCCACTTTTTCTGTGTCCATTCATCCATTCATAGACACTTAGGTTATTTCCATATCTTGGTTATTTTAAGTAATACTGCAATGAAATGGGAGTGCAGATACCTCTTTGAGAGCCTGTTTTCATTTCCTTTGAATATATACCCAGAAGTGGAATAGCTGAGTCATATAGTAGTTCTATTTTTTAATTTCTTGAGGAACTTCCATACTGTTTTCCACAGTGACTGCACCAATTTACATTCCCACCAACAGTGCACAAAGGTTCCCTATTCTCTACATCCTTGTCAATACTTGCTATCTCTTGTCTTTTTGACGATAGCTGTTCTATCAGGTGTGAGTTGATCTCTCATTGTTGCTTTGATTGGTGATGTTGAGCACCTTTTCATGTATTTGTTGGTCATTTGTATGTCTTTTTCGGAAAAATGTCTAGCTAGTTCCTCTGAACTGATTTATTAACCAGTTTTTTTGGGGGGGGGTTGCTATTGAGTTGTATGAGTTCTTTATATATTGTGGATATCCACCCTTTATCAGATATATGATTTCAAATATTCTCTCCCATTCCATAAGTCTGGAGATTTAATATATTTTAAAAATAGTTTCTTTTATTTTTTTTAATCTTTTAAAAAATTTTATTATGTTATGTTAAACACCATACATTACATCATTAGTTTTTGATGTAGTGTTCCATGATTCATTGTTTGCGTATAACACCCAGTGCTCCATTCAGTACGTGCCCTCTTTAATACCCATCACCAGGCTAACCCATCCCCCCACCCCCCTCCCCTCTAGAACCCTCAGTTTGTTTCTCAGAGTCCATAGTCTCTCATGGTTCATCTCCCCCTCTGATTTCCCCCCTTCATTTTTCCCTTCCTCCTATCTTCTTTTTTTTTTTTAACATATAATGTATTATTTGTTTCAGAGGTACAGGTCTGTGATTCATCAGTCTTACACAAGTCACAGCGCTCACCATAGCACATACCCTCCCCAATGTCTATCACCCGGCCACCCCATCCCTCCCACCCCCCACCACTCCAGCAACCCTCAGTTTGTTTCCTGAGATTAAGAATTCCTCATATCAGTGAGATCATATGATACAAATAGTTTCTTTTAAACAACAAGTATTGGTGAGGATGTGGAGAAAAAGGAACCATCATGCACTGTTTGTGGGAATGCAAACTGGTACAGCCATTATGGAAAACAGTATGGAGGTTTCTCAAAAAATTAAAAGTAGAACTACCCTATGATCGAGTAATCACACTATTGGATACTTACCCAAATAATACGAAAATGTGAATTTGAAGGGATGTATTGGCCCCTATGTTTATTGCAGCATTATTTATAATAGCTAAACTATGGAAGTACCCCAAGTGTCCACTGGTAGATGAAAAGATAAATAAAATGTGATATATCACATACACACACAAACACACACACAATGGAATATTACTCAGCCATAAAAAAGAATGAAATCTTGCCATTTGTAGTGACGTGGATGGAGCTAGAGTATATTATGCTAAGTAAAATAAGTCAGAGAAAGACAAATACCATATGAATTCACTCCTGTGTGGAATTTAAGAAATGAAACATGAACATAGGGGGGAAAAAGAAAGACATACCATAAAACAGACTCTTTACTATAGAGAACAAACTCAGGGTTGCTGGAGGGGAGGTGGGCCAGGGTGGGGGGGGATGGATTAAATGGGTGATGGGTATTAAGGAGGGCACTTGTGATGAGCACTGGGTTTGTATGTAAGTGATGAATCACTAAATTCTACTCCTGAAACTAATATTACACTATATGCTAACAAACTGGAATTTAAATAAAAACTTGAAATATAAATATATATATATATATATATATAAATAAAGTGGTATATATATATCCACAATGGAATACTATTCAACTGTAAAAAGAATGAAATCTTGGGGTGCCTGGGTGGCTCAGTTGGTTGAGGGTCTGACTCTTGATTTTGGCTCAGGTCACAATCTCAGGGTCCTGGGATTGAGCCCCATGTCTAGCTCTGCACTCAGCGGGGAGTCTGCTTGAGGATTCTCTCCTTCTCCCTCTGCCCCTTGCCACATTGGGCTCACTCTTTCTCTCTATAAAATAAATAAATAAATCTTTAAAAAAAAAAAGAATGAAATCTTGCCATTTGTAATAACATGGATGGGTCTAGAGAGTATAATGCTAAACAAAATAAGTCAGTCAAAGAAAGACAAATACTGTATGATTTCATTCATATGTGGAATTTAAGAAACAAAACAACTGAACAAAGGGAAAAAAATAAGAGCGACAAACCAAGAAACAAAACAAAACAAAACAAAAAAACCAGACTCTTAACTATAGAGAACAAACAGATAGTTGCCAGAAAGGAGGTGGGTGGGGGGAAGGGTGAAATAGGTGAAGGGGATTAAGAGTACACTTATCTTGACAAGCACTGAATAGTATATGGAACTGTTGAATCACTATATTGTATACCTGAAACTAAAATAACAGCATATGTTATCTACACTGGAATTAAAATAAAAAAAATAGTTTCTTTAATTAACAAAGAAATGCATTAAGGAGGTAGGCTCTTTTCTACAGGAACATTTTAACTATATTATTCTTTATTAAATAGGCTAGGGCCAATATACACAAACCAAATTATATATACTATTCTTGCTTATAGAAAGTGTAAGTGAAGAACTGATTTCTCTGTTAAATGCCATTAATTTCTCAATGTTAATCAGCTATGGGTCATATAAAAATAAAAAGCAATGACTTGATTTCTTTTAGATTGGAACAGAAAGTTCCAATCACTCATTTAAAAACTGACTAGAAAGAAGGGACATTATTACAAATCTCACGGACATTAAAAAGATAATAAATGAATATTATGAACAACTTTATGCCCACAAATTTGATAACCTAGTTGAAATGGACCAATTTCTTAAAAGACACAATCTGTCAAAACTCACACAAGAAATAGATTCTCTGAATTGGCCTACAACTATTAAAGAAATTGGATCAATGATTAATAACCTTCCAAAACAGAAAGCACCCAGGACCAGATGGATTCACAGGTGAATTCTACCAATCATTTAAGAAAGAAATTATACCAGTTCTCTATAATCTCTTCCAGAAGAGAAAATGAGAGGATACTTCCTAACTCATTCCATGAGGCCAGCATTACCTTAGTACCAAAATGAGAAAAAGATACTATCAGAAAATGACAACCCAATATCCTTCACAACATAGATGCAAAAATTTTCAACAAAAATATTAGCAAATCAGACCCAATAATATATATGCCTATAAAATTATACACACCATGACCAAGTGGGATTTATCCCAAATATCTAAATCTGGTTTAACATTCAGAATTTAATTAAGATAATCAATCACATTAATAGGCCAGGAAGAAAAATCATATGATCATACAAATAGATGCAGAAAAACATTTGACAAAATCCAAAATACATCCATGGTAAAAATACTTAGTAAATAAGAATAGAGAAGTTTCTCAACTTCATAATCTACAAAACCCCCACAAAACATGCTATAGCTAATATACTTAATGGTGGGAGACAAGGCAAAGATTTCCTGCTAAGATCAGGAACCAAGTAAGGAGGTCTGCTCTCACCACTGCTTTACAACATCTTACTGGAAGTCCTAGCTAACACATTAAAATTAGGTAAGAAAATAGAAGATAAATAGATTAGAAAAAGAAATAAAACTGGCTTTGTTTGCACATGACATGATCATCTATGTAGAAAATCTGAAAGAAGTGACAAAAATACTCCTGGAACTAATAAGTGATCATAGCAAGATTGCAGGACACAATGTTAATATACAAAAGTTAAATCACTTTCCTATATACCAGCAATGAACAAATGGAATTTAAAACTAAAAACATGTGGGGTGCCTGGGTGGGTCAGTCATTAAGCGTCTGCCTTTGGCTCAAGTCATGATCCCAGGGTCCTGGGATTGAGCCCTGCACCGGGCTCCCTGCTCAGCGGGAAGCCTGCTTCTCCCTCTCCCACTCCCCCTGCTTGTGTTTCCTCTCTCGCTGTGTCTCTCTCTGTCAAATAAATAAATAAAATCTTAAAAAAAAAGAAAACCTAAAAACATGTTACCATTTACATTAGCACCCTAAAAATGAAATACATATGTATAAGTTTAACAAAATACGTACAAGATCTATAGGAGGAAAACTATAAAACTCTGATGAAAGATATTAAGGAAGAACTAAATAAATGGAGAGATAGTTCATATTCATGGATAAGAAGACTCAGTATCGTCCAGATATCAGTTCGTCCCAACTTGGTCTACAGATTCAATGCAATCCCAACTGAAATCCCAGTAAGTCATTTTGTGATTATCAACAAACTGATTCTTAAGTTTATATGAAGAGGCAAAGACCCAGAAGAGCCAACTCAATATTGAAGAAGAGCAAAGTTGAAGGATGAAAACTACCTGCCTTAAGATTTACTATAAAGCTATAGTAATCAAGATGCTGTGGTATTAGCAAAAGAATAGACAAATAGACAAAGGGAACAGAAGACAGAGCCCAGAAATAGGCCCACATAAATAGAGTCAACTGACTTTTGACAAAGGAGCAAAGGCAAGACAATGGAACAAAGATGGTCTTTTGAACAAATGGTGCTGAAACAACTGGACATCACATGCAAAAAAAAAAAAAATGAGCAAAAGAAAAAAAAAGATATGAGCAAAGACATGGACCTTAACTCCTTCACACATACATACAACCTCAAAATAGGTCACAGATCTAAATGTAAACTGCAAGTCTTATAAAACTCCTAGAAGATAACTAGGAGAAAACTTAGGTGACCTTGAGTATGGTCACCTTTCCAGATACAATAACATAGGTACAATCCATGAAAGAAATCACTGATAAGCTGCAATTTATTAAAATTAAAAACTTCTGCTCTGTGAGAAACTATGTCAAGAGAATGGGAAGACAGTCCACAGACTGGGATAAAATATTTGCAAAAGAAACATCTGATAAAGCACTGTTATACAGAACTGACATCTTAAAACTCAACAATAATTTCTCAGAGCAAGATGAGGAAAGAGTAGGAGACCTAAATTTCGTGTGGTCCCAGGAATTCAGCTAGATAGGTATCAAACCATTCTGAATACCTACAAACTCAACAGGAGATCGAAGAAAAGAGTAGCAACAACTCTATGAACAGAAAAGTGACCACTTTCTGGAAGATAGGACCTGCAGAGAAGTGAATCCGAGGTGATATTTGGGAAGATAGACTGCAGGGGGAGGGAGCCTCCATCAGCCGGCTACCAGCAAGTGATAGAGCAGCAGAGCCCCAAATTGGTACTTTTAGAAGTCTACTCTGCTGAGGGATGTCGCTCCAGTGGCTAAGCAGGGGGTGGAACCCTCGCGGGACAGTGTTGTCTCAGGGCCCTCAGGGTCACAGAAAGACTGGAGGTGACTGAGTGCAGCAGAGCTCCCAGGTATCGGAGCGGGGAAGCCAGCTGCAGAGACGGAGCCAAGGAGTGGGCTCTCAGGTCGGGGTTGCCATAAACCATGATCTGCAGCACAGTTGGGCCACTACACTTCCAGCAGGGACCCCACAAGGGGCAGATAGGGGACACTCCCCTTCTTCCCCCAGGAGGAGCAGTGCAAGAGTGCACTGCCGGAATCTGCTGGGTTTGGAGACTCCAAGCGGGGTCGTGTGCCAGAGATAGAAATGCTCGGTCACAGGCAGGGTGAGCAGGGAGTGCAGCCGGAAACCGGGGAGACAGGACTGACTGACTGCTTGTCTGTGGGGGCGCACTGAGGAGTGGGGCCCTGAGTTCTCGGCTCCAGCAGGGGCGGAGATTGGGAAGCTGCCATCTTCACTCTTGTCCTCCAAAACTGTAGGAAAGCTTTCAGGGAACAAAAGCTACCTAGAGCAAACCTGAGCAGATTACTTAGTCTGGCCCCCCACAAGGGCGGTGCAATTCTGCCTCAGACAAAGACATTTGAGAATCACCGCAACAGGCCCCTCCCCCAGAAGCTCAGCGAGAACATCCAGCCAAGATCAAGTTTACAGATCAATGAGAATGGTAAAACTCACAGCTAGGGGAATACAGCACATAGAATTCTTTAGTCTTTCAAAGTTAATTTTTTAAATTTTCTTTATTTTTTTCTTTTTCTATTTTTTTTTTTTAAAGATTTTATTTATTTATTTGAGAGAGAATGAGAGAGAGCACATGAGAGGGGGGAGGGTCAGAGGGAGAAGCAGACTCCCTGCTGAGCAGGGAGCCCGATGCGGGACTCGATCCAGGGACTCCAGGATCATGACCTGAGCCGAAGGCAGTCGCTTAACCAACTGAGCCACCCAGGCACCCCTCTTTTTCTATTTTTTTTAATTTTCCTTTTTCCCTTTTTCAACCAACATCTTATCAATTCCTTTTTTTTAAAACTTCATTAATTTTCATTTTTAGAGTCATATTTATCCCTTCATTGTAGTTAACCTTATTTTTTTGTATATTTCTTTAATTTTCATCTTTACAGTCATATCCCATCCATTCATCGTATTTATCCTTATTTTTGTGTGTGTGTATATATATGTTTTTCTTTCTCTAAAATTTTGGGAAGCAGTTTCTTCTAACAGACCAAAATATCCAAAATCTAGTGTGTGGTTCTGTTCTATTCACCAGCCTGATTATATTCTTTTTTTTTTTTTTGTATATATGTATATATGTAAGTTTTTCTCTCTTTTAAATATTGGGAAAAAGTTTCTTTTAACAAACCAAAATATACCCTAAATCTCTAGTGTATGGCTTTGTTTTAGTCTCCCACCTGATCACATTCTCCCCTTTTTTTTGTTTAAAATTTTTTCTTTCTTTCTTCAACCAACTTTTTATCTTATCAGTTCCTTTTTTATTTTATTTTTTTTTAAGATTTTATTTATTTATTTGACAGAGAGAGACACAGCGAGAGAGGGAACACAAGCAGGGGGAGTGGGAGAGGGAGAAGCAGGCTTCCTGCCGAGCAGGGAGCCCAATGTGGGGCTTGATCCCAGGACCCTGGGATCATGACCCGAGCCGAAGGCAGACGCTTAACAACTGAGCCACCGAGGCGCCCCTCAGTTCCTTTTTTAAAATCTTTAATTTTCTAATAGTAAAACTTACAAGTCTCAGAGACAAAGAGAAAATCCTGAAAGCAGCTTGGGACAAGAGGTCTGTAACCTAAAATGGAAGAAATATTAGATTGGCAGCAGACCTATCCACAGAGACAAGGCAGGCCAGAAAGGACCGGCATGATATATTCAGAGCACTAAACAACAAAAATTGCAGCCAAGAATACTATATCCAGCTAGGCTGTCTTTGAAAATAGAAGGAGAGATAAAAAGTTCCAGGACAAACAAAAACTAAAAGAATTTGCAAACACCAAACCAGCCCTACAAGAAATATTGAAAGGGGTCCTCTAAGTGAAGAGAGAGCCTAAAAGTAACATAGACCAGAAAGGAATAGAGACAATATACAGTTACAGTCACCTTACAGGCAATACAATGGCACTAAATTCATATCTTTCAATAGTTACCCTGAATGTAAATGGGCTAAATGCCCCAATCAAAAGACACAGGCTATCAGATTGGATAAAAAACAAGACCTATTGATATGCTGCCTGCAAGAGACTCATTTTAGACCCAAAGATGCCTCCAGATTTAAAGTGAGGGGGTGGAAAACCATTTACCATGCTAATGGACATCAAAAGAAAGCTGGGGTGGCAGTCCTTATATCAGACAAATTAGATTTTAAACTAAAGACTATAATAAGAGATGAGGAAGGACACTATATCCTACTTAAAGGGTCTATCCAACAAGAAGTTCTAACAATTGTAGATATCTATGCCCTTAACATGGGAACAGCCAATTATTTAAACCAATTAATAACAAAATCAAAGAAACACATTGACAACAATACAATAATAGTAGGGGATTTTAACACCCCCTTCACTGAAATGGACAGATCATCTAAGCAAAACATCAACAAGGAAATAAAGGCTTTAAATGACACACTGGACCTGATGGACTTCACAGATATATTCAGAACATTCCATCCCAAAGCAACAGAATACCCATTCTTCTCTAGTGCCCATGGAACATTCTCCAGAATAGATCACATCGTAGGTCACAAATCAGGTCTCAACTGGTACCAAAAGTTTGGGATCATTCCCTGCATATTTTTGGACCACAATGCTTTGAAACTAGAATTCAGTCACAAGAGGAAAGTCGGAAAGAACTCAAATACATGGAGGCTAAAGAGCATCCTACTAAAGAATGAATGTGTCAACCAGGAAATTAAAGAGGAATTAAAAAAATTCATGGAAACAAATGAAAATGAAAACACAACTGTTCAAAATCTTTGGGATGCAGCAAAGGCGGTCCTAAGAAGAAAGTATATAGCAATACAAGCCTTTCTCAAGAAATAAGAAAGGTCTCAAACACACAGCCTAACCCTACACCTAAAGGAGCTGGAGAAAGAAAAGCAAATAAAACCTAAACCCAGCAGGAGAAGAGAAGTTATAAAGACCAGAGCAGAAATCAATGAAATAGAAACCAAAAGAACAGTAGAACAGATCAATGAAACTAGGAGCTGGTTCTTTGAAAGAGTTAATAAGATTGATAAACCACTGGCCAGACTTACCAAAAAGAAAAGAGATTGGACCCAAATAAATAAAATCATGAATGAAAGAGGAGAGATCATAACTAACACCAAATAAATACAATTATAAGAACATATTATGAGCAACTATATGCCAGCAAATTAGACAATCTGGAAGAAATGGATGCATTCCTAGAGATGTATAAACTACCAAAACTGAACCAAGAAGAAATAGAAAACCTGAACAGACCCATAACCACTAAGGAAATTGAAGCAGTAATCAAAAATCTCCCAGCAAACAAGAGCCCAGGGCCAGATGGTTTCCCAGGGGAATTCTACCAAACATTTAAGGAAGAATTAATACCTATTCTTCTGAAACTGTTCCAAAAAATAGAAATGGAAGGAAAACTTCTGAACTCACTTTGTGAGGCCAGCATTACCTTAATCCCAAAACCAGACAAAGACCCCATCAAAAAGGAGAACTACAGACCAATAGCCCTGATGAACATGGATGCAAAAATTCTCACCAAAATATTAGCCAATAGGACCCAACAGCACATCAAAAGGATTATTCACCATGACCAAGTGGGATTTATCCCTGGGCTGCAAGGTTGGTTCAACATCTGCAAATCAATCAATGTGACACAATGCATTAATAAAAGAAAGAACAAGAACAATATGATCCTCTCAATAGATGCAGAAAAAGCTTTTGACAAAGTACAGCATCCTTTCTTGATTAAAACTCTTCAGAGTATAGGGATAGAGGGTACATACCTCAATATCATAAAAGCCATCTATGAAAAACCCACAGTGAGTATCATTCTCAATGGGGAAAAACAGAGCTTTTCCCCTACGGTCTGGAACACGGCAGGGATGTCCACTATCACCACTGCTATTCAACATAGTACTAGAAGTCCTAGCCTCAGCAATCAGACAACGAAAAGAAATAAAAGGCACCCAAATCAGCAAAGAAGAAGTCAAACTCTCACTCTTTGCAGATGATATGATACTTTATGTGGAAAACCCAGAAGACTCCACCCCAAAACTGCTAGAACTCATACAGGAATTCAGTAAAGTGGCAGGATATAAAATCAATGCACAATCAGTGGCATTTCTATACACCAAAACAAGACAGAAGAAAGAGAAATTAAGGAGTTGATCCCATTTACAATTGCACCCAAAACCATAAGATACCTAGGAATAAATCTAATCAAAGAGGCAAAGAATCTGTACTCAAAAAACTATAGAATACTCATGAAAGAAATTGAGGAAGACACAAAGAAATGGAAAAATATTCCATGCTCATGGATTGGAAGAACAAATATTGTGAAACTGTCTATGCTACCTAGAGCAATCTACACATTTAATGCAATCCCTATCAAAATAGCTCAACTTTTTCAAAGAAATGGAAGAAATAATCCTAAAATTTGTATGGAACCAGAAAAGTCCCCAAATAGCCAGAGAAATGTTGAAAAAGAAAAGCAAAGTTGGTGGCATCACAATTCCGGACTTCAAGCTCTATTACAAAGCTGTAATCATCAAGACAGTATGGTACTGGCACAAAAACAGACACATAGATCAATGGAACAGAATAGAGAGCCCAGAAATGGACCCTCAACTCTATGGTTAACTAATCTTCGACAAAGCAGGAAAGAATGTCCAGTGGAAAAAAAGACAGTCTCTTCAACAAATGGTGCTGGGAAAATTGGACAGCCACATGCAGAAGAATGAAACTGGACCATTTCCTTACACCACACACAAAAATAGACTCAAAATGGATGAAAGATCTAAATGTGAGACAGGAGTCCATCAAAATCCTTGAGGAGAACACAGGCAGCAACCTCTTCGACCTCAGCCACAGCAACTTCTTCTTAGACACATCACCAAAGGCAAAGGACGCAGGGGCAAAAATGAGCTATTGGGACTTCATCAAGATAAAAAGCTTTTGCACAGCAAATGAAACATCAATAAAACCAAAAGACAACCGACAGAATGGGAGAAGATATTTGCAAATGACATATCAGATAAAGGGCTAGTATTTAAAATCTATAAAGAACTTATCAAACTCAACACCCAAAGAACAACTAATCCAATCAAGAAATGGGCAGAAGACATGAACAGACATTTTTCCAAAGAAGACATCCAAATGGGCAACAGACACATGAAAAAGTGCTCAACATCACTTGGCATCAGGGAAATCCAAATCAAAACCTCAATGAGATACCACCTCACACCAGTCAGAATGGCTAAAATTAACAAGTCAGGAAATGACAGATGTTGGCGAGGATGTGGAGAAAGGGGAACCCTCCTACACTTTTGGTGGGAATACAAGCTGGTGCAGCTGCTCTGGAAAACAGTATGGAGGTTCCTCAAAAAGTTGAAAATAGAGCTACCCTACAACCCAGCAATTGCACTACTGGGTATTTTCCCCAAAGATACAAATGTAGTGATCCGAAGGGGTACCCCAAAGTTTATAGCAGCAATGTCCACAATAGCCAAACTATGGAAAGAGCCAAGATGTCCATCAACAGATGAATGGATAAAGAAGATATGGTGTATATATATATATATAATGGAATATTATGCAGCCATCAAAAAAGGAAATCTTGCCATTTGCAATGACATGGATGGAACTAGAGGGTATTAGGCTAAGCAAAATAAGTCAATCAGAGAAAGACAAGTATCATATGATCTCACTGATATGAGGAATTTGAGAAACAAGACAGAGGACTGTAGGGGAAGGGAGGGAAAAATGAAACAAAATGAAACCAGAGAGGGAGACAAACCATAAGAGACTCTTAATCTCAGGAAACAAAGTGAGGGTTGCTGGAGTGGTTGGGGATGGGAGGGATGGGGTGGCTGGGTGATGGACATTGGGGAGGGTATGTGCTATGGTGAGCACTGTGAATTGTGTTAAGACTGATGAATCACAGACCTGTACCTCTGAAACAAATAATACATTATATGTTAAAAAAAAAAAAAAAAGATAGCAGGAAGGGAAAAATGAAGGGGGGAGAATCGGAGGGGGAGACTAACCATGAGAGTCTATGGACTCTGAGAAACAAACTAAGGGTTTTAGAGGGGAGAAGGGTGGGGGGATGCATTAGCCCGGTAATGGGTATTAAGGGGGGCACATGGAGCACTGGGTGTTATATGCAAACAATGAATCATGGATCACTACATCAAAAACTAATGATGTAATGTATGGTGACTAATATGATAAAATAAAATTAGAAAACAAAACAAAAAACCTCAATAATAAAAAGATGAACAATCTAACTAAAAAATGGTCAAAAGACTCAAACAAACACCTCACCAAAGAAGATATAGAGATGGTAAGTAAGCATATGAAAAGATGTTCAATATCATATGTCATTAGAGAATTACAAATTAAAATAACAAGATACCATTGCACATTTATTACAATGACCAAAATCCAAAATACTGACAACATAAATGATGGTGAGGATATGGAGCAACAGGGACTCTCATTTACTGCTGGTGAGGTTGTAAAATGGTATAGTCATTGAACATACTCTTACCATAAGATCTAGCTACTGCACTCCTTGGTGTTTACCCAAATGAATTGAGATCTTATATTCATGTAAATATCTGCACATGCAGCTTTATCCGTAATTATTAAAATTTGTAAGCAACCAACATATCCTTCAACAGGTGAACAAATAAACTGTAGTACATCCAGACAATGGAATATTATTCAGCTCTAAGAATCAATGAGCTATCAAGCTATAAAAAGACATAGAGGAAACTTAAATGCATATGACTAAGTGAAGAAGCCAATCTGAAAAGTCTATATGCTGTATGATTTCAACTTTGTGACATTCTGGAAAAGGCAAAACTATGGAGCCAGTAAAAACATTAGTGGTTGGGATACCTGGGTGGCTCAGTTGGTTAAGCATCTGCCTTTGGCTCAGGTCATGATCTCAGGGTCCTGGGATCGAGCCCTGAGTCGGGCTCCCTGCTCAGCGGGGAGCCTGCTTCTCCCTCTGCCTGCCGCTCCTGCTTATGCTTGCTCTCTCTCTCTCTGACATATAAATAAATAAAAACAAAACAAACAAACAAACAAAAAAACATTAGTGGTTGTCAAGAATCTGTGAGGAGAGAAGGATGAATAGTCAAGAGTCCAGGGGCTTTCTAGTGAAATTATTCTGTATGATACTATAATGATGGATATGTTTCATTACACATTTATCAAAACCCATAGACTTATAATATCAAGAATAAACTCTAGTGTAAACTGTGGACTTTGGGTGATAATGATGTGTAAATATAGGTTCATCAAATGTAACAAATATATTACTCTGGTGTAGGATGCTTGCAGTTGGAAGAGGTTGTACGTGGTTATGTGGGGGCAGCAGGTAGATGGGAAATTTCTGTACTTTTACCCAATTTTTCTGTGAACCTAAAACTGCTCTAAAAAATAAAGTTCATTGCTTAAAAAAAAACAAAACAAAACTGACTAGAGACCTGTATTCAATAAGCACAAGAAACAGCACGTTGTTTCTATTACATGTAACAGGTTCAGGGAAAAGTGGCACTCTTGCCATCACCAGTTCCTTTTTCTTGCTGATTTTCAAGGCCCCAGTCTCCAAACCTGTCTCTTCCCCCACTAGCTCTAACAGAGGGAATTTGGAGAAAAGTCCTGAGAAATTTTAGACAAGCAATTTTCACATATGCACAATAATTTTGCTGATGTTAATGACCAGAAAGTTGTCCTTTAGAGACTCTTCACTAGAAAACCTCCACAGGACCAGATGGAATTCAACAACTCAAATCAAATCATGACTGAGTGATTTAGCATTAATGTAGTCTTTGAATCTAGTCCAAATTTATTTTCCCCTGACATTGATAGAGGCCTCAAAGTATTTTTGATCCAGGCCTAAATCATGGTTTACTTGTCAATTTACACGTTCTACGAGACCTGCAAATAACCTCTAACTGATCAATATTTTTTTATTGTTTGTGTAGTCACAGAAAGGCTGCGCGAATGTGTTCTACTACAATTTCACGAACTGAGCAGGAATTTGGAAGTAGGAAAGATGTTAGGGAGCATCTCATAAAACACCTTACTTTACGGGTTAGGAAACTGAGTGGCAGTGGACTCAGTGACCTGACCAGTGTGTCACAGCTAGTTAGCAGGTAACCTGAAACTAGAATCCAGTTTTCTGACTTCAGAAATAAAGAGTTCTGAGTTCACAGAATCCAAAGTGTTGGCCTCAAAAAGGAAATGTGAGAATATTTGCCGACTTAGCTTTTACCGGTTAAAATGTTGAGCAATGTGGATTACTGATTTGAACAAAAAGAGTTAAGGCATCATTTCAAACCTTCTTGGGCTTGGTATTGTTTGCTTGCAATAGCAATGCACTATAACATAACTCAAAGAAACAAAGAATTTATAGCAGGGTATGACTTAAATAGAAGCCAGCTCTATTTAGTGCACAGGTGTGTTATTGGGGAAAACACAGAGACTTTACACTTTGAGCACACTCCAATAGAGCACTCAGTTCCTGACAAAGAGAGGTGAGGACATATGCTGAATATTTAATGACATGCTGTTATGTGGTTTCTCCCAAACCACAATGTGAAGGTAGCATTTGTTTGTTTTCAGTGATGATTATATTTGGTGCAGTATGTTCCATTTGGTATGTAATATCTACCCCGTCAAAATCGTTAGTACTCTGAGAAGAGGAATAAACAAAACGGTAGTTGTTTGTGGTCCCAGAGAAGAGAAACAGTATTTTTATCAGTGCATAAGTCAATTTTCACAGGTGGAATGCATCTTCACCAGGGACCAGCAAATCATAAATTATTCTCTGTACGTGAGCTTTCCAACGCGTCCTTTCCCTAAGATGACTTTCTTCACATGTCTGATTGTTGTTTTCACAACACCCAATTCATTGATTTACTTCCCATGTTGTAATAAAGTGGATATGAGAACTTCTGTTAAGATTTTTTTTTTAATTTCTGTGGAAAAGCAAGGCTGAAGGCTCCCTACCTTGAACTCTATTTAAATATTTTGAATCTACCTGCATGACATTTCTTTCTCTTGCTCAGTCCTCCAACAGCTATTCTAATTCTAACTTTTCCCCTGACAACTCCTCCATAGAAAGAACTTTGATTTTAGAACCAATACTCACTATGGAGTAGCACAAGCAAGCAGCATATTGATTTTTTCCCCACTAATTATCGCTTGCTTCTGTGTAAGTTAATATTGGCATTTTGAAAGTGTGTTATCACATCTGAAAAATGCAATGCTAAAGGCAAACATTCCTTTCATCATTTAAGATGAAACATTATAACATTCTTTTTCGGTGTCACTGTCCCTGATATTGCTAACTATGGGGCCCTTCCCTGAGCATTCGCTCATTTCTTCACACTTCTGTATGAAGGATTTACACCAGGCATACAGAGAACTTTGAAAAACCCTTAGGTGGCAAAAATTGTATTCTATTGGCCATTGCTAAAATTTATCATTTCTCCTTCCATACATTCTTTTTTTTTTTTTTTAAGATTTTATGTATTTATTTATTTATTTGAGAGGGAGAGAGAGAGAGCACGAGCGGGGAGAGAAGCAGAGGGAGAGTGAGAGGGAGAAGCAGACTCCCCACCGAGCAGGGAGCCTGACGTGGGGCTCGATCCCAGGACCCTGGGATCATGACCTGAGCCGAAGGCAGAAGCTCAGCTGACTGAGCCACCCCGGCGCCCCTCCATACACTCAGGATTATCCTGCCACTTCTTCTCATCACTGCTGGTGAGTGTGTACACCTCACTAAAGCAGTTACACGGAGATTGTGTGCAGATACCCACAACCCAGCAAACCAAACCAGAAAAAGCACAGTTGTTTCATGAGCAGTGAGATCATTTATGTGAGAGCAATTTGTGTTTGCAGCACAAGATGGTGTAAATGTAAATCCAAAGTATCAAATTATTATTCGGTGCTGTTGAGGCATGGATGCTTGACTGGAAGCCAGGGATACTTACTTCTAGACTCAACCCTGCCACTAACCAGTTATGTAATTCTGGGAAGTGCATTTAATCGTTTTCTCTTTGTGCTTATATCTACTTGAAAATTAGTCTAACACCAAACCTATCCTGTTTTTATTATAATTTATTGTAATCATTTGCCTATGTATCTTCCTCACCTATTAACATTTTGTTCTTAAAAAAAAAATTGCATGAATTCTCCATCACTCATGCGTAGCCCTATTACTGCTGTGAAGAAAATGCTAAGAGAACTTCAGCTGATGAAGATATTTTACCCATCTGTGCTTCTCAGATCTTCTGGATAGTGCCTAAGTCTCCTGAGGCCTGTCTTGACTTGTTTAAGGCTCCGGGTGTAAACCCTCTTTTTCACAACTGATTTAAAATCAGCTTCATGTAAGGAAGTGGGAGGGAGGATGCAAAGTGCAGGGGATCGTTTTACAGACAAAACCTCTGTGGAAGATCAGTCACAGTCTTATCCAAGGGAAGCATTTTACATGATCGCTGTCGAAGTTTAAACGTCTGCACCCGAATCTCCCAGTTCTGCGCCTCCCAGCCTGCCAAACGGAGCCTGCCTTCTCTATTTCTGTCAGGCAGCTCGCCTCCCACAGCGTGAAAGCCACCACAAATCCTTCTGCCGACTATTTTCCTAATGCAGGTTTAGGGTGTGCTCTCGAGTGAGCACTATTTCTAGCTGCCCATGCCTGGAGACGGAGGGTTCCTCGGGGTCCAGTGGCAGGCGCTGGTTGAAGCCCTATGTGTAGGACTCCGTCAGAATGACCCGGAGCCTATCTCCGAGTTTGGTGGAAGAGTGAGCTCTTACCACAAGCTGTGGCAGTACATGTCCCAGTGGTTTGCCCTCCCTGGTGGGCTGTTTTTGATACAAATAACGCCTGATGTTTATGACACGCTGGCTCTTCCAGGCACTTCTGTAAAGCACTGTAGGACTGTTAGTTCATTTAATCCTTTCAATAACCTTATGAGGTATATACAATTATTGTTACCACTTTTACGGATGAGGAAAGTGAAGCCCAGAGTTAAGGGACTTGTTCAGGATTGCGTATCTGTTCAGCAGCTGGTCTGTGATTTAAACATAGGTGGTCATTTTCCAGAGCTTAGAGGCTTACCCCTATGCATACTGTCCAGATATATTCCCCAGGAGTATCTAATCTAATCTCTCTGATAATAATGACACCAAAATGTCATGATGAGATAATGAAGGCTCTGAAATCCCCTGCCATTTACCATGGCCTTTCACTAAAGAGACAAACTGATGGCCCAGGGCAGGGAAATGGACTCCTTCCTGT
Source organism: Mirounga angustirostris (assembly GCF_029215605.1). Lineage (NCBI taxonomy): Eukaryota > Metazoa > Chordata > Mammalia > Carnivora > Phocidae > Mirounga > Mirounga angustirostris. The sequence continues at coordinate 72,010,132 of NW_026991716.1, forward strand.
AAGTGGGCTAAAAATGGCTCATGTCTCCAACATAGGTGTCTTTGAAATGCATACATTTGGAATTGTTAGGGCACTATGGGCTTACTGAGTTCATTGCTATTTCTCACTTCTTCCCCAGAAAAGACACTAGATATGACATTATCTGACAAATGATTTTGCTTTGAATATAGTCGCTTCTTTTGTAAAAGGCCCAATAACAGCCTAAGTCTCTTTAACTTGAGAATAGAACATCAGCACATCCCAAGGGCTCATGCGAGGGTGCATAAGTGGACTTCACTTACTAGTGTTTGGAAGACAACAGAATACCCTCTGATTTCCCTCTAAATTAGCCCCATATTGCATTGAAATAGCTAATCTCTCTTGTGACAAACTCCTTATTAGGACATTAATAAAACATAGCAATCATCATATATGATAAATAGGTATGTTATTGAAGGGAAGAAGATGCTCATTAGTTGGCAAAGATATTTTCCACAGTAAAATTTGGGAAAGATATTCATGGTTAATTTCACATTAATGTAGGCATGCTCTAACCTTCACAAGGAGAGGATAGATGAATGATCTCTACATAAGGATATAATTTTCCCAGGCCACACCTCCAAATCACATGTCTATTTAAAATTATAAATGGGTACCTATTTTAAAACCAAGGTTCTGATCATAAGATGGAGGAGAAAAGTCTCGGGTGCAGAAGATTTTGAAGATTGGAATTATGAAATCTTTTAATGTCCATGTATCCTCGTAAGACCTACTCTGGTCCTTACTCATATCCTCATATGGTTACTCTGATTAAATCCTGACAGAGCTCTCTTCATGTATTTGTTTGTGCGGAAATGTAAACTTACAAACCTATTATATTCAATAGACATTTTTGAGCACTATTATGTGCTAATATCTGTGGCAGAGAACATTAGCTACGAAATAGACTGAGCCGAGAAATGAGTTGATCCGTGAAACACAATTGCTTGATAGCATTCATCAGTATGCTAAAGTACGTTTAACAAAAATGGTGGTTTGGGTATGGCTGTAATTAATATTTAGATTTTTAGAAATATAGTGTTATTCTTTTTTATTTTTATAATTTTGTTTATTATATTATGTTAGTCACCATACATCACATCATTAGTTTTTTTTTAAAGATTTTATTTATTTATTTGAGAGAGAGAGAATGAGAGACAGAGAGCACGAGAGGGAAGAGGGCAGAGGGAGAAGCAGACTCCCTGCTGAGCAGGGAGCCCGATGTGGGACTCGATCCCGGGACTCCAGGATCATGACCTGAGCCGAAGGCAGTCGCTTAACCAACTGAGCCACCCAGGCGCCCACATCATTAGTTTTTGATGTAGTGTTCCATGATCCATTGTTTTCATATAACACCCAGTGCTCCATGCAGTACGTGCCCTCTTTAATACCCATCACCAGGCTAACCCATCCTCCCACCCCTCTCCCCTCTAGAACCCTGTTTGTTTCCCAGAGTCCATAGTCTCTCATGGTTCGTCTCCCCCTCTGATTCCCCACCCCCCTTCATTTTCCCTTCCTTCTCCTAATGTCCTCCATGCTATCCTTTATGTTTCACAAATAAGCGAAGTGCTGAAAGAAGGAGTCATAAAATCAGTATATAGGGCATTTATCATCATGGCTAGGGTTATGTATGATCATGGAGAATGGAGAACAAGGGTTTGAAATATCAGCACTAGAAGGTAAAGATGATTTTATAATTATCACCTAATGTGACAGAGTGCCCCCTGAGGCCAAAATCAAACAACAGAAGGGCATGGCCGGCTCAGCTGAAGCAGAGAGGACCGAAGGGGCAGGTATAAACATGTGGAAATCTGTGATTGTGAAGGGTGACAGTTTGGACAGCATTGAGGTGAAAAGAGAAGGAGAGAGGAAAAGGAAGACAACCAAAGTGGGATGGTGAAGTTTCCCACACTATGTCCAGTTAGATGGAGATGAGGAAAGACTGATGATTCGCACACAGGGGCAGCTATGACTGCAACGGAGTCCACAACTGTCCAGCTAGCTCCTGAAAGCCTCTTGAAATTCAATGAAGAACATCCGCTAAATCTGTTACTATTAGCAATATAGTATCACAAAAGATTGAGAAAGCAACAAGAGCAACTTCTAGGGGCACCTGGGTGGCTCAGTCGTTAAGCGTCTGCCTTCGGCTCAGGTCATGATCCCAGGGTCCTGGGATCGAGCCCCAACATCAGGCTCCCTGCTCAGCGGGAAGCCTGCTTCTCCCTCTCCCACTCCCCCTGCTTGTGTTCCCTCTCTCGCTGTCTCTCTCTATCAAATAAATAAATAAAATCATTAAAAAAAAAAAAAGAGCAACTTCTAATATACATGTATTGTGAACCTGCAACAAAACTTTCAGTTAAATGAAAATGATACTCACCTTGGAGAACATTATAATCCTGTTTATAATGTCCAAAAGGAAACTCTGGGACCAGTCAAAGCCAAAGCAGATCCTCCTTTGTGCTTCCTGCCACTTCCTTTACCCAGGGTGCATTTCGATGAACAGATAAAAGCGATCTAAAAATTCCAAGGATCAATATGTGAGAGCGACATAAATCGACGAGAATAATATCAGAAAGGCTCCAGTGCAGGATATGCTGAATCTTGTGGAAATGTTAACAATCTTTCTAAAAGGGTTTCCAGTGATCTTTTTTTAAAGCTAAGTTCAGGGCAAGAACAATAAAAAAGAGACAGGGTCAAGGCTTGGGGCAGATGGTATGATATCAACAGATGAAAGAGAAAAGACAGAACTTTGGAACTCTCTTTTTATTTCTCTGTGATACAAATGGTATTCAAACTGGGACTCATAAAGTCAATGTAGTTCAGAGGACACAAAAGACCAGCTTCAGGAAGGTAATCACTGAAAATAATTTGCTACTTTGAACGTGTTTAAAGCTACAGGTATACGCAAATCATATTCTCCCCGCCCCAAGATTTATTGAGAGATAATTAATTATATGTCATTGTTATAAACACCCAAGATTCTTAGAGGTATGATCACAGGGTCTCTGTAGGTAAGCTTGGAGGTTCCTAGTGTAAAGTTCAGATGCTGAGATAGGAAAATGTTGCCACTAGTTCTAAAAAGTCAGATTTTGAAGGATGGATTTGGAAATACAGATCAACGAACTTGAGGTCAATACCTGGCAAAATTCTAGCATAGATCATTAAATAGACAGGCATCGAGCCCTTAGAAAAGCCCACCACCAGACCACTGCTGGGGGGAATATGGACAGTGGAAGGAGGAAGAAGCTAAGGTGGACTATGGGATCTGAGGAGCTTAGCAGGCCTGAAACAAAGAAGTCAAACATAGAAGGAATTAGAAAGTCATTCTGACAAGGGGCAAGAATGGAAAATAGGATACCAACCACATGCAGAGTGATGAAGCTGAGAGAGCTGAAGCCAGAGACTTCTGCCAGGAGACAGAAATAGGGCTGGAAAGAAGTTTGAGCAAGGCAAGGCCAGTGGCGATGAAACGAGCTAGATATGGCGAATGGAAGCCCGGTGCACTAGGGCTAAACTGTCTCCTCACTGGTTCAGTGCCTCTGGAAGCTTCTGACTCAGCTGCACCCAGGCCGCTCAAGACCAGATGCTCTTTAAAGGGCCAGACACCAGGGACCTAGGTCCCCGGACCCCCATCCAGAGCACCCTCCAGATGCTTGCATTTCTTTGTGTCAAAAAACAAATCATATTTTGAAAAGAGAAAGAATTTAATTTTATTGTACTGTGAATTGCTTCAGATGCTGCCTCAGGGAAGCCCTGAGCTTACTTAGTCACCGAGCACTGAGCACTCACAAAGGATAGACACTGTTTTAGACATCACTGGAGGCAGAAAAGCAGTGATGCAGAGCAAGTCATGCTTGACTAAATGCTTTTTTTTCCCCTGTAACTTAAATTAAGGATGTTAGGAAAGATACAGAATACATGCTTTCCTTAATTGATTGCAGTGAATATTGCTTATTATTTTCCACATCACTTGTTATTATGATAACTTACCCCAAATTAGCTAACTCTTGGCAAGACAGTATCAACTGCTGTAGCTCGTATTTCCTATATCCAGGAAATTCTTTATTAGAAGCTCAGTAATAATAGCAGAATGAAAACAAAAAAAAATATATATATATATAATTTTTTCCCTTCTGACAGTTACATCATCCATTTTCTTCTTAGGCACCTTTTCCTCAGATTAAATTTCCCATCTACTGTCATGTATTTTTCTCATCCTTATTAGGATTACCATATAATGGTGTGTTAATAAAGTTGGTTAAGCATCCGACCCCTTGGTTTCGGCTCAGGTCATGATGCTTAACCAACTGAGCTACCCAGGCACCCCGATATAACACATTTTTAAATTTAATATGCCTTATTAGCATTTTCTGCATCACTTTTCAAAGTGTAGGCAATCCACACAGTAATAAATAAATATTGATTTTTATGGTATAAATACTCTCATCATAGCCAATTTCAAGCTACCAACATAAGATGGCTGGATGCAGAGTTGGAAAGACATTCGTAGTAAGTAGCACACCATTGTATGGTAATTCCATTATTCAATACAACAGATGTAAATAACCTCAAGATAATGGTAAAACAATTAGAGTGATGTGTTTTGAGTATCTATTACTTTTATTTTTAATATAGTTTATTTAATTGTAAATATATAAAATTTAATTTTTAATAATGACTGTGCTTAACAATTGGCTCCCAAAACTCCTAAAAACTTAACAGTTGGCTCTCAGAAGCCTAGTCAAGTATCTCAAATACCCAAATTAACCTATCTGAGTTACCATTCACTCCCTTACTATTGAATGGAAATTAAAAATACTTCCTTTGTCTACCTCAGTGATTGCTGTGAGCATTACATAAAGTGACCCATCTGGTAGAACTTTATAATGCCAAAGTGCTATGTAAATATATCTCAAGAAAAAAAGGAGAAATGTAGGAAGAGAAAGCAAAAAGTATGTCCTGGAAGTGCATGGTTTCAAATTAATAAATTCAAATTAATCCAACAATTTGAGAAGAATATATATATATATAAGAATATATATATATATGCCTTGCTAGAGTATAACAAAAGGAAGAGAAAAAATGAAAATTGAAGACTGTGGTGGGGTGCAAAAGTGGCCACAATCCTTCCCACCTCCTCCCATCAAGAGGTAGAATGTGGGCTGACTAGTGACTTGCTTTGGCCAATTGAATATGGCAGAATCAATATCATGTGAGTTCTGAGCCTGGCCTTGAGAGGCTTGGCAAGCTTCCAGTAGCTGGTCTTGGAACGCTATGACTGCTACATGACCTGAAGCCAGCTGCAGATGCAAGAGGGACCCCCCAATAGAGATTAGTCAAGACTGCCCAGATCAATGTAATGGCACAGTAGAGCTAAGTCCAAAATGACTGACCTTCACCATTATGAGCTAAATAATCAGTGGTTATTTTAAGTCACTAAGAGTTGAGGCAGTTCCAATTAAAAAATGGGTAGAAGACATGAATAGACATTTTTCCAAAGAAGACACACAGATGGCTAAAAGACACATGAAAAGATGTTCCATCCTCACTCATCATCAGGGAAATGCAAATCAAAACTATAATGAGATTGGCATTATTAGATTGCTTGCTCAGGTGTTGGCAAGGATGTGGAGAAAGGGGAGCCCTCTTGCACTGTTGGTGGGAATGCAGACTGGTGCACCCACTGTGGAGTTTCCCCAAAACGTAAAAATAGAACTACTCTATAATCCAGGAATCACACTACTAGGTATTTACCCAAAGAATACAAAAACAATAATTCAAAGGGATACATGCACCCCAGTGTTTATAACAGCATTGTCTACAATAGCCAAATTATGGTGCCCAGGTGTCCATCAAATGATGAATGGATAAAGAAGAAATATATAAAATGGAATATTGCTTGGCTATAAAAAAGAATGAAATCTTGCCATTTGCAATGACATGGATGGAGCTAGAGAGTATTATGATAAGCGAAATCAGTCAAAGAAAGACAAATACCATATGATTTCACTCATGTGTGGAATTTAAGAAACAAAACAAATGAACAAATGGGGAAAAAAGAGAGAGAGGCGAACCAAGAAATAGACTCTTAACTCTAGAGAACAAAGTGATGGTTACCAGAGGGGAGGTGGGTTGGGGGGATGGGTGAAACAGGTGAGGGGGATTAAAAGTACAGTTATGATGAGCACAGAGTAATGTATAGAATTGTAGAATCACTATATTATACACATGAAATTAATATGACACTGTATGTTAACTAACTGGAATTTAAATAAAAGCTTAAAAAAAGAGTGAGGCAGTTCATTATAGGGCAAAACCCAACATTGCCATATTCAAGGGTTCACGAGTTTATATTAGGATGTTAGTTCAAGGGTTTGTATTAAATTCTTCATATTATCTAATCTCAATCTTTATAAGCGTCCTGTGAGTACTCTTAATCATATTTAATTCTTAAGGGGCAGAGGACTTTGTTTAGATGGATGAGACAACTATTGAGTTGAAGAGTGTATACAGAGGCATATTGATTTATGGAAAGAACATTCATAGGTGTATTAGAGTTTAAAACCATATGTGGAAAGAGCTTTGAGAAATAAGACAGGGAAGTCAATTGTTGAATAACTGATAAATGTATACTTTTGTATGTTTAAAATTTGGATCACTTGAACACATGTGGAAATATACTCCTTCATACTATCCACACTTCTATTTTAAAATAAAGATAAGAGTTTGAGAGAATTGGTTTTCATCACAAAAGTCCAAGATTGTATCTGATAGCTACTGCTAGGGACTACAAGTAAAGTAATGTTTCCTAAATACCCTTGAAGGATTTCTACTTGGCCCAAAATAACCCTCAATGTTTTTTACAGTTGGATGTCCTTTCTTAATTTCATAATGATATTTTACACTCAAGGCTCTTTGCTGGCACAAAGATTATTAATATTTATTGCATTTGACAAAGATATGCTGTAATTTCTTAACTTGAAGAAACAAATTCACAGAGAAATTTAAGTCTCTCTCAACTTACACACAAACATGTAAACAGATAATGAATTGATTCATGTTAAGTTAATCTTGGAATAAAAAAGAAGAAAAAAAATGTGCTATGCCTTTACTCCCAGAAACCTTGGTTCTTACTAAGAAGCTAAATAAGAAAATGCTGAATTTCAGTATTTTCTCCAATTCCCCATTGTTCTTTCCTTAAAATATCCCCATTCTCAAGTCTCAGCTTTTATATATATGTAAATGTGTATCTTCCTGTATGGGTTATAAAACAGGAAATTCTGGTAATACTCTCTGCATACAGCAAGAAATTGTTCACTGCTTGCTTACTATCATGTGTTTTACTTCCTTGTGAAGTAAAATTATTTTGAGATCAGTTGTTCAAAGCCGCAGGGGAGCCAAAGGAATTATTTGCACATTTCTTTTTCAAAAGAAATTGCAGGAAATATAAAGCTCATTCTGAAGATGCAGAATTGGTCGCAGGCAAATCATGAAAAAGAGCCACATTTGTCTTTGGGGCTCTCATCTCTGGCTCTGGGCTCATTCCTTTTCTCCTCTGCTTCTTTCTCAGCATCCTCATGCTCTCTTCCCACTTTCCATGGTGGACAATGCTTCATCACCAGCAAGTATTTGCATTTTATAAAAACCAAATCCTTAAACTAAATGGACAAAATTTATAGCAAGAAATTCTCAAGTTAGTTTGGTTGGGGGTGGTGCACATGTGTAAAAAGGAGAGGTATGTGGATCAATGACATCACATTATAATACCAGTGACCTGTTTCATGTATGCAGATTTGTATCTCCAAGACTCTAAGCACTGAAATAATATTGCCCTCCCAAATAAAAATATCAAGCTATAAAACAAATGCAGGGAGTTCAACAAAGTTCTGGCTTTTCTAATAGTTTCTGCTTGAATCGGTTTTAAAATCAATAGTAAACACTTCCAAATATATGGTTGTCATTATCTTTGAGCCCCTGCTTATCTCTGAAGATGCCTTTGGTGATTCAGCACAGCACACATGGCTAAGATGACAAGCTTGCTTTCTAGGGACAGCTTTGGTAAGACAGCCTCTTAAAAGGCCATTCAAATGGGGGCAAAGAACTTACTTCTTTTTTGTCACTTCTGAATTGCTAAGAATTTGGAAAGATCTTTGGGATAATTTTAGCCTAAAAAATCTTTACATAAATTCATACAAAGTCAGAAAGGATGATAGCTGTGATATCATTGAAGAGGGGTGGGGAGTGGACCAGGTTGGAACGGCATCAAAAGAGGACTTTAATCTTATCTGTAATAATTTAGAATTTTTACAAAAAATATATATTTATGTTACTTGGGTACTTAAACTTAATTTCAAATGAATTCATATGGTTCAATAAGTGTCATTCAGAATTCTCTGATTTGGGTCCACCTTAATTTTTCTTGGGGTCTCAGTGTGGGTTCCCTGCACATTATCTAAGCCTCTTCCTGGCATTGCTCTTTCCTCTCTCCCAGCTCCTGAGCCAAAACTATCTGCCTTATTTCTCCTGTGAGACTAGGTACTAAATTCCTAAGCTCTCGAAATGGTTTTAGAGTTGCAACTTGCTTCGTGTAGGATCTGCATTCTGAGAGTGGGGGTCCTGAACTTGGGCTCACCTATAGCCCACGTTCTTAGCATCCGTCCCCATTCTGAGACCTTCATCCACTCACCTGCTTAGTTCACCGGCTCCGTGATGAGTACCAGGGCTCTGCCCTTCTCTCGTTTGACTCTTGCCTCAAGATTGGCAATTGTCCTGTAAGCCTGACCCAGTAGCTGGAGCTTCGGTCCCATGGACACATTTCCCCAGGAACCACTACCCACCCGTGGAGCTTCCTAGTATTCCCCACCAGTGCTGTCCTCATCACCATGGCAGCTCCATCAGCCTGCTGAGAAATCTCATTACAGCTGAGACTTCTCCTATCCTGTGCTGACTATTTGCTTGAGTCCTGAATCGAGCTGTTGAAACAGGTCAGCTGAGCCAGGAGCTGTATCCCTTCAATCCTTTGCCACATGAAAGAGGGCTCCAGAAATCTTCAGAAAGAGCAGAATATCAGGTGCAGTGTCCAGTTAGAACATGGCCAAACCAGCCAGGAAGACACGAGACATGACCTGAGAGATGGCGACATCAAGGCTAGGTGGAGGTTATCTAATAACGGGAAGGAACGGATTAGGCCAAGTTGGGGGGGGGGGGGGGCTCAAGACAAATCAGGCCGAGGGGGAGCGAGGCCTGGCTGCACAGCAGATTCTGCACAAAACAAACCAAGCTGATGAAAGACTCAGGCCAGTAGGAGTCTTTTAAATGATTTGGGTTCAGCCTTGAGGATCTGGGTAGGGTGAGGAAAGAGCCTAAAGTGATGAGCTCCACCAGCCAAATGCCTCCCTGCTCCTTCTGCCCTATTTCACTCTGAGTCAACTACCATGACTCATGAAAAGAAAAATAAAAAAAAAATCCCAAAATACAGCAGTCACATCCAATGGTACCCTTCTGAGTCACCCATTCTGACATCCTGAACCATGCCAGGGGCATTTATATGAAAATGAGTTGCTTTATTTTTAAATACGTTTGGTATTATTTTCTTATTTCCAAGTAACGGTAATTGCAGAAAATTAGGAAAATGCAAACAAGTAAAATGAAGAAACAAGAACCAGCCTCAAATATACCGCTTGTATATATGGGTTGTTTAATATAAAATGATTTTGCTTCATCTTTTATACTTTAAACCTCGTACACGTGTGATCTATCTACCTTTTTATCTCTTTCTAAATGAGATCAGACTGTACATACAACTGGCAGTTTGCTTTTTTCATGCAACAGTACGTCATAGATCTCTTTAACAGAACCACTTTCAAGTAGTTCTTTTCTTTTGCCCTATTCCTTTCATAGAATGATCTGACAGCTCTTCACTTTTGTACATTCAGTTATTTTGAATTATCTGATACAGTTTTTTAAAAGTGTGTTTTGAACAGCCTCACACTAAGTTCATTTGGTTTATAAAGAAATTGTCAAGGCAGGCAAAGAAAGCAAAAGCAAAATGACGGAGACTGGAGGAGTCTGAGCCTGAAACAAAATAATTAATATATTTTGAAATTTTTTCCTGATTTTGCAATAAAAATAAACCACTCCAGGTCCCAACTTGTCTCATAAGCTCTTGCAACTTGCACTTCGATTCAACTTCAATTATTCATAAATTGCTATCGTAATTGTATTCCTATGGATGAAATGTGCAGGAAGTACCTAGAAGGCATGCATTCCGTGAAAATACAGGCCCAAGTAAAGTAACCCAGAGTGATTCCCCAAATCACATTCATGGTTCTTCCAGGCAGTGAAGCCCACTGAATGTGGTCAGTCTCATTGTGATGGATGCACTACATGAGATTTTCTGCAGATGTTCCCACACAAAAGGCCTCTTGAGCTGTGTTTTGTTTCCCACCCACGCCCTTACCTGGAGTTTATCCTGACCATGGGGCCTCCCACTTTCCGGTGTGGAATTACTGCTTTTCTCAGTAGAGCACAAAGCTCAGGCAGATGTCTACAGCCTCACTCAATTCTATCAGCACCTTCTAAAATATTGCTGGAACATTTCAATTTTTGTCTAAATTATGTTTTTCCTACCAGATACCAAATGTTTTCTTCTCTTACTACAATCTTGGTTTCGATCTTTCCAAATTCTCCTGGCCAGTTGAGTATGTTCAACATCTGTGATATATCACTCTGCTACCTTTATGGGAGTTAAGCTGGGCTATTTATTTCTTACATACATGACTGACCTAAAGCCCCTTGCAGTGAAATACTGCATTGTGTTTTAGAATAAACACAAAGGTTTGAGGATTTGTGGCTACTTTTGGGCATGTGAATTCTGTGGCTCAGCCATTCCAAGGTAATTTTTTTTTTAAAGATTTTATTTATTTATTTGAGAGAGAGAATGAGAGAGAGCACATGAGAGGGGGGAGGGTCAGAGGGAGAAGCAGACTCCCTGTGGAGCAGGGAGCCCGATGCGGGACTCGATCCCGGGACTCCAGGATCATGACCTGAGCCGAAGGCAGTTGCTTAACCAACTGAGCCACCCAGGCGCACCCAAGGTAATTTTTAAAGTAAGAATTAATACTTGTTCATGAGTTTATGACACCTGTACTCACAAACTTCCTCTTGAATGCCCTATGCTTGTGATGTTCATCCTTCTCATTTCTTTGATACTCTTTATAAATTCTGGTTATTTTTCCAGCACGTGGTATATTTAGCTGCCACGATTCTCTTTAATGCTTCTTTGAATTATGTAGCCAGGGAGGCTTTTCTCCCAGTTCCCCTTTATATCCTCCTGAGCCTTGACCACACTCTGCCTCTCCCTGAGGAGTAGCTTCCAGGCATATGCTTTGCCTCCTGACTGGGATGTCAGTGACTTGGTAGAGACAGGAATAGTGTAAAGACCTCATGGGTTGGGCTTTGTAGCAGCCATCTTTTTCTTGCATTAAAAGTTCAAATGTCAAATGTCTCTCTCCCTTTTTTCTGCTCTGACATGTTTCTCAACATCAGTTTTTTTGTTGTCATTATTAACATTTCGAATGACACCAGGTTTCTAAGAGCTCGGAGGATAAAGTACGTGTTCCAGGGTCCTCCTTGCCTCTGCTCCTCCTGAGCCATACCCATTGCTCACAATCCTGACAGTGTTCATCCAGTTGGGTTTCTCATTTTCCCTCCCTCCCTTTTCCCTCAAGGGCTCTGGGAGCTTTATCTTCTCATTAAAGACCATCTATATCCATAAACCAAGTTTTAACGCTGAGTCCCTATAGGTGGTCTAGTCTTCCATGATTTTTGTTTTAATGCTCAGGTTTTCTGGCGCTTGCTCTTATTTACTCTTTGTAATTTTTCTCTCCTCACTATTTTATCAGAACATAAAACAGATGCCCATCAAACTCTTAGTGTAAGATTCTGTGGTATGCCACATTCAAGAATGTAGTCTGTGCTTGGTTATTATTGACACAAAAATGTTAAAATGTTTTTTACCTTTGAAAAATGTAACATGAGCATTCCTTGGAGCTGACTCACATGGTGCAGAGAGCTGTAAATTCAGTAAACATAAATTCTGTAGTCTTGTTCTCAATAATTTTCCAAGCCACTATTTGTCAATGCACATAGTTGCTTAAATGTTCTGAAATTATTCCTTAATGATTAGAGTTATAATTCCATTCCAAGCCTTTTAAAACATGTTAAATTAGCTTTTTGGATCATATGGTGCACTCTAGTGGGGTCTACTTGAATTACAAACGGTCCTGTTTCCAACTCTTTCCCACCATTTTTGAGGGGGCGGGGTATGACTTGGAGAGGCAGAAAGAAGCTAAAAAAAAAAGCTATGACAGTTTCATGATGAAAAAAGCTGAAAAACTTTTTGAGTAAGAGATGCATATATCTGGAAAGGACACGGAGACATGCAGTTCATTGTATTGCCTCTAATTAGCACTTCACCCAAGATAATCCAGAAGATAGATTTCTACCCTAAGCATATGTTTAAAGGAGAGAGGATGTGAACCATTCCACATAAGCATGTTATGTTCACTTTGAGAACATTTCACATAGATGTTAGACACCATTATCATCAAATATTTACAGAGCATGGCTTGTGCACATGAAATGGTACTAGATGTTATGATTAGTTTTTCCTGGGCCGCTGCATATATCGTAACTTCTAACTAGCCACTTACACATAACGATGTCTTCACTGGTCAAATAATTAATGTATGGTGATTAACATAACATAATAATAATAATAAAGAGAAACCAAAATGGAACTCTTCTAGGATGAAGTAGTACCATGACATCATGTGAAATAGCCATGTTCTGCCAATAAGTTTCAGGGATCAGGGACAGTCCAGCATGGGATATTTCTAGTTCAATTCTCTTTTTAAATAGCACATATTTGTTTCTTGGTGTTTTTTAAAGAACGGAAACACCAATAGCCAGTGCAGGTATGAGGCTGTGCAAGGATGCAAAGCAGAAAGGACTGAGGTTGGTAAGAGATCTAGATTCTAGTCTATGCTCTTTCCCTAGCCCGCTGGGAGACTAGGGAAGCCAACCACAGTCAGGGTGTCCACTTTCTCATCTATAAAGTTGGGAGGTCAGCCAAATATTACTTTATTGGTTGGCTCATGAGTTGATGCTACCTATAAGATTGTATTATTCATAAGTAGAAAGACTATTTTTCAAAGCCCTGGAAAATCTGTGGAATATTTAGGGTACATTTAACATTTATGTTAAAGTCCTGTCCTCACTTCAGAAGAAGGTCATTTTATTTTATTTATTTATTTTTTCTGTGTGTACTTTCTTTTTTTGTTTTCTGTTGTATTTTTTTAAAAATTTTATTATGTTATGTTAGTCACCATACAATACATCATTAGTTTCTGATGTAGTGATCCATGATCCATTGTTTTCATATAACACCCAGTGCTCCATGCAATACGTGCCCTCCTTAATACCCATCACCGGGCTAACCCATCCCCCCAACCCCCTCCCCTCTAAAACTCTGTTTGTTTCTCGGAGTCCATAGTCTCTCATGGTTCATCTCTCCCTCCAATTTCCCTCCCTTCATTTTTCCCTTCCTTCTCCTAATGTCTTCCATGCTATTCCTTATGTTCCACAAATAAGTGAAACCATATGATAATTGATTTTCTCTGCTTGACTTATTTCACTTAGCATAATCTCCTCCAGTCCCATCCATGTTGATGTAAAAGTTAGGTATTCATCCTTTCTGATGGCTGAGTAATATTCCATTGTATATATGGACCACATCTTCTTTATCCATTCATCTGTTGAAGGGCATCTTGGCTCTTTCCACAGTTTGGCTATTGCAGACATTGCTGCTATGAACATTGGGGTGCATATGGCCCTTCTTTTCACTACATCTGTGTCTTTGGGGTAAATACCCAGGAGTGCAATTGCTGGGTCATAGGGTAGCTCTATTTTTAATTTTTTGAGGAACCTCCACACTGTTTTCCAAAGTGGTTGTACCAACTTGCATTCCCACCAACAGTGTAAGAGGGTTCCCCTTTCTCCACAACGTCTCCAACATTTGTTGTAGGAGAAGGTCATTTTAACCCTGTTAAAACTGAACACTAGATGCTGTTAACATAATGCAGGCAAATAAGGACCACAACCGAATGTTCTTTGAGTGTTCCCTTTTGCTTATGATGTTTATATTCTTTTGGATCATTAGAACTCAGTAATTGATGGTGGGTTTATGGTACTCATAATAAGAATGAATGCCTAATTGCAATATAGGTGCTTTTGTTTTTGATAAGCAAATACAGATAGATTCTGTCAGGGTCCTTATTATACCTTCAGGTTAGCATGGGAAATCATTGTCCACTTGTTTTTCTCATTATTAATACTGTGTTAAATATATATTATATATAACATAAGTATATGTGGATTTAAATATATCTATACACCTAAGGTTTTTTATTAAGCCATACTAAAATATATGTAAATTCTAACAATTTCCAATTCTTACTTAAAATTCATACAAGAGATATCTTCTGCTGAATGGAGCAATGTTGGGGTATGAAAACATCCTTGGGAAATGATTAAGTCCATCTCTTTGCCCATAGCTAAACTTACTTACCACATTATCTGGGCAGAAAGAGAATATTGATCTGTTTTAAAATTTCCCTTTCCAGTAGGTCCCCCAGTCCTCCTGAGTAGTGCTAACGTTCCTGTGTTGAACTGTCTCTACGAACCCCACCCTCCAGTCCGGGATACAATATTAAAAAACACTGTGGAAGGTTGAAAAACCAAATAACACAGAGTACATAATTTATCCTACAAATAACACACATATTTCCATTCTGGTTTGCTTTTACCTCACCATGCTACTACCTAGGTGCATTTCAATCATAACTTCACCCTTCAGTCATTGTTTAAATAATAGCTATTCGTACTTAATAAGCTCTGGGCAGTATGTAAATGCTAGGATCATACTCTGGTGATTCCTTATTTCTTTTTTTGGTTTTATTAACGTCTGTAACTTCACAAAATGAGCTCTTTGGTTAACTTCCCGATACTAAGCTAAATGGTTGATTTAGTCAATATAGTGCCCGATAGCGTGTAATCAAAATTTAAATAAAATTTAATTCAAGAAAAAAGTCAGTTAAGAAAAAAGAAAACAATGCTATCTAAATTATACGCGTTCACATGAAATCAAGTATGTTGCTATAGGGTAACATAATTTTTATTAGTTTCTGGTATACACAGAAAACAAATTCTGAAAAATCATTAAAAATACTGAAATATTGTTTACCTGAGATTGGTAAAGTGCCCACCCCCAATGCTAATAAAATGCACAAGCTATGTAGCATTCAGCTTACTATAGAAGCTTTAATCATCTGCATGGCAGTTCTATCTTAAGGCACAAGCCAAGAGCAATTGAAGAATTTGCCATATAGACACCCAGATCAAGTTTCTACATTTAATTAGCTGCAAATAGACTCTATATTTAGATCACTTCTCAGAGCAGTACTTTAGTTATTATCTCTAACTTATAAAAAATATAATGGTGGAAATTAGTCATTTTAAACTGATAAGCTTTCAAAAATACCCTAATTGACAAATTCATGCTAAAAATGGATACTATATAGATTAGCACAGGAAACAAAATACTATATGATGATTCAATCATCCAGAAATTCACAGGTACTCCGTCTCAGGGGAAGAATTGGTCTTAATCCAATAACAATTACCTCCTATAAATTTCTTGCCTGTCATAGGCCACTTCCTATCATATAGGTGTTCAGACTCTGTAAATAAAAGCGTGGTTAGAACTGTCACACTATGGCATCCTGGTTGACATTTGACCTGGCTAACCCAATAAAATTTAAGCACAGATTTTTAAGCTGTCTTTTCTATAAATGCTAAACAACCCCCAAAGGCTAATTACCTCCACTGTCATGAAATATTCTAATATTAAATGCATGAAGCACTAAAGCAACTTTGTAGAGGTGGAAGCATTTCATATAATGGAAGACCTTGGAGGGAATTTATTATAAAGAACAGAAATTCTCATTTGAAAAGGGCATGCATTTGCTTGAGCTGTTTTCTTCCTGTTACATAAGGACCTGGGAGTCAGCCAGTGGACATCTTGCCACAGAGAATTGACAGATGCCTACTGAGTAAAAGTGGAAACAAGCCAGGGAGTCCAAATTGGCACACTTCATATTGACTATGGACAAAACATTTGCTTTATGAAAGATATGCAACCAGTTTTTCAGTTTTGACATAATTCTTAAAATTTATAAACACATTTATTGCCTCCTTCTCTGAGGCTTCTTAGTAACAATTCATATATTCATGTTTATCAAATGCAATGGTGTTATATTTCATTATAGACCAGAAAATAAACTGCAATAAGGGATGTGCCCAGAAACATCAAATATTTCAATATTACAGGCATCCGCTGTTGCTTTTGAGATGGTGTTAGAAACCTGTGTATTTTCATGAAAGTTATCAGTTAGTAAAAGTAGTAGGAACAAAACCCAAAAGTTTTTCTACAAATAATCATTACCCCACAGCACTCCATTGTATTGGTGTACTTGGTGTTTAAAACCCCAATCTTATTCTAGTTGTCCACATTTCCAGTTCACCATGCATAATGGAAAAGGTGTGGGCTCTGAAATTTCACAGATCTGCCTCTAAACCCAGCTCTCCTACTTCCTAGCAGAATGACCTCAGAAACTGAGCCTCAGTTCCATCATTTAGACAATAAATAAGTACTATTTCATTTGAATGGTTGTTATGAGGATGAAATCAGGAAATGTGCTATTTGTTGCACTTAGTGAGTAGGTGTGAAATCACTGTTGCTTGACTTCAAATTCACCCTACCCCCTCAAAACAACAAAAACAATAAAACCTGGGCCCATCATGAGTGTATCGTGGTTTCAGGTGGTACGAAGCTTAAGAATACAAAATTAGTTTTAAAAGTACATTTGTATGTAAAAGGAGAAAATAAATCATAACCTATTACAAATTTTTAAAAAGCTGATCTAAAAATCCAGATCAAACATCACACTCTTTGATTGCTTCCTTGTAAGACAACAATTTTGTAATGGCATTTTTGTATATTGAGAAAAGTAAAAGAATTTATATTTTCTTTTAGCATTGTTGATTGACCTTTGTTTTTTATATTCTATCTAGTCTAAGGAAGTTTCTTTTTTAGGGCCATAACTCATTATTGACAATGGCATGTTATATTTTAGAATCGTTGCCAATTTTAGAAAAATTTTCATCAAGTTTCTTTCATATGTAAGTTGCAAGATTTGGGGGAATTTCTAACTTCCCTAAGTGACAAATTTTAAACACCCTTTAAACTGGCAACACTTGACCGATTTTTTGCTGATTGTCTTCATGTGATGTTTGGTAGACTGGACAGAAGCTATTTCGCGAAGCTATTCTTACACCTGGTCGACTGGCAACAATTTAACTGTCCCAGCTGTGACTTTGTAACCCATGATTTCAATAAATCCAAACTAAAAGTATTTCCAATTCAACTTCCCCTCAATTGCATCTCAGACTGAGGAGGGGAAGTTAAAGTGGAAAGGAAATGGTCTTCTAACCAATTGCAGTTAAAATATCTTACTCTTGCAAAATTTACAAAACATATGACCACAGGAGTCATTGCTAGGGCTCCTCCCAGGGTCTTAGAAGGGGTCCATGTAAGTGAGGGGCCCTGAAACTTAAACTTCATTACCTTCACCTAACACTCACCTCTACTTTTCATGTTTTTTCATCTTTTCTCTTCCTTTCCTGCTCTTGCTCCGGCCACCTCTTTCTTTGTCTCCTTTGTTGCTTCAGCTTCCTGTGTTCTCACACTGAGCTCTATGCCTACATTGAAATTGCTCTCTCGGGGGCGCCTGGGTGGCTTAGTCGTTAAGCGTCTGCCTTCGGCTCAGGTCATGATCCCAGGGTCCTGGGATCGAGCCCTGCATCGGGCTCCCCACTCGGGGGGAAGCCTGCTTCTCTCTCTCCCACACCCCAGCTTGTGTTCCTGCTCTCACTAACTCTCTCTCTCTCTGTCAAATAAATAAATAAAATCTTTAAAAAAAAAAAAAAGAAAGAAATTGCTCTCTCGAATGTGATAGCATTCCATAGCTTTTCCTTTATTCTGATCAGACTTGCTCTTAACAGCATTGCAGGCTATCGCTCACGTGTTCCTTGAAATGCTCCCTTCCTGTATGTTTTTGGTGACTCCTCCCTTCCCTGTTTGTTCTCACCCCAAGCAGTCTTTGTTTCCTGCCCTATTCTGCCTTGTCTTCTCTCACCTCCCACATTATAGGGATCCTTAGAGCCCTACTCATCTCTCTGTGAACTCCAGAGAGAACCCTCGGCTCTCCCGGTTCCAGGTGGAACCTCTTCAAGAGTCATTTCTAAATCTCTGACTCCTGTCTTACCTTTTTGGTAATGTTACAGTTTCATTTTTCCACCCACCCCATGGACAGGTCTTTTCAAAGTCACTTTGAGACCTTGAAATCGAATGTCCAAAACCTAGCTCATGACCCACATCTTCCACAAACTCTTCCTCAGTTTTCCCATTAACATTTATTTTATCCACATGGCAAAATCCTTCTCTGAACCGGGTCTAATTTTGGTTCTTCTAATTTAAAGAATGAGACAGAGTTTAAGGGCTCTGAGAAAGCTTGAGGCCAGTGAATTTCTCTGCCATCCCTTTATTTATTCCTCTACTGAGAACAATATTTATATGGCATCTTGATATTATCCATACAGGTTTTGATACTCTGTTGGTGAGTGTTTTCCCCCAAATGACCAAGCATATTTGACCCTTTATTTTTGGGGGTGAGGAAATAAAGTTATATGCACATCCAAGTTATTCCTTCACCAGAGATGGTGTCCTCACTATCTTTCTTTCCTCTTATGTGACAAAATGATAGGCCATTGTGCTACAAATCTAATTCCATGTCCTCGTACGAGGAAGGTTCAATGGGTAGGTCCCTCTATTCTCTAAAAGTGACAGTAAAACAGCCAAGAGAAACTGTTTTTCCGTTTGCTATAGTTTGTGGAATTTATCTTCCTGGAAAGGCCCTCAGAGATCCCTGCAATAAAGAACAATCACAATCAACTAATTCCATTCCTTTCCCGCTATTGAGGAAAAAGAGTCAGTTGTATGGCTGACATGGGCTTCAGGGCCATGCAGGGGAAATTGACCAAGTATCTTTCAGAACTCAGCTGTATCACTCTTCTCTGAATTTCTACTCCACTTCTAATCTGTATTTTTGGGAAGGTGGGAAAGGGAATGTGGGAGAAGCAATGTACTCCTGATACTCCATAGGGATTTAGTACCAACAACAGAATTTTTAGAAATGATTTCTTTATGGAGGCCTCACACATCAACCCACAAACTGAGGGATGATAAGAAACCCTTTAATATTTGGGTTCAAGCCTCAGTGGGGGCAGTGATTTAGAGTTTTAACGTAGGATGCCATCTGTATTACCTAATTATTTATTGACCTCTAATCATGTGTTATGTCCCAAAAGATCCTAAGCTTACAAAGGGTTGGAAATGTCTCCTCCTCCTCTTTCCATTTTGAATTCCCAGACAGTGCTCATTAAATAATGGATACTCAGTAAATATGTGCAGTTTAAATAATTAAAAGGGTTTTTTAATAAAGTTTATTTTTTTAAAGATTTTATTTATTTATTTGAGAGAGAGAGAGCGAACAAGCAAGAGAGCAGAAGCAGGGGAGCAACAGAGGGAGAGGGAGAAGCAGGCTCCTGCTGAGCAGGGAACCCAACACAGGGCTCGACCCCAAGACCCCGAGATCATGACCTGAGCTGAAGGCAGATGCTTAACCGACTGAGACACCCAGACATCCCTAAATTTTTTTTTAAACATTGAGAAAAACTCTATACATCTGTTTCTTATAAGGGAATAGATTATGTTCAACCTTGTTTGTCTAAATAGACTTTACAAGCTTAATACCTATTAAATTTCCAGGAACTCTTGAAACATGGGGAAAACTACTAAGATTTATGAAGATATTGACACACCCACAATACTCCAATTGTTTGGTCCTTCATTAAGATGAGAAAATCTGTCAAACACTACCATCTGCCACCAAAGAATCAGAAGATTAAAAAAACCACTCAAATTAAGTCAATTGATGACTCACAAAAGGGATACAAGTTGAAAAGGCAACACATTATATAATGACTAATAAAGTCTGAAACAATGGCAAAGCTGCAAGGGTAGGGGAGGAGGGGGAGGCCTGATGGTGATTATCGAGTTGCCATGTCACTGCCAAACTACAAGACAAGAAGATGTAGGGGGAAGATGACTAAATTAACTATTCTCTTCCCTCATTATTACCAACCTCCTGTTGCCGAGACACAGGAAAGTGTCTCCTTTCAGGAAGACTGCTTGTTGTGTTTCAATAATATGATTGTCCTTCATTTCTAGGCTAAATCTGTACTCAAAGGTGGAGGAAAAGTGAAAAGGATTGAAACGCGCTGATTTACTCACAGAAACATAGTCACCCCCTAACAGAAGCATGATGGTCTATGATTGTTCACATTTTCTTGGGGGATAACCCAGCCCTGAACAAGAAAAATGCTCCTGACAAGAACTGGAGGCTGACATTTCATAACCCATACCCATATCCTGATTTCACAGGTAAGGAAACTAAGGCACAGAAAGGTTAAGTAATTTGCCCAAGATACACTGGTTTCATGTCTCAATGAAAAATCTCTTCATTCTTACTATATGCTATTATTATACCACAGTGCATTTTAATGTATATTAAGGATATTCTGTTATAATAAAAATAGAATAATATGAATTAGTTATAGTTGTATTATTCAAACATCAATAAGACACAGAATTCAGTAAAAGTGAACCATTATGGGGCGCCTGGGTGGCTCAGTAGGTTGAACATCTGACTCTTGATTTTGGCTCAGTCATCATTTCAGGGTTGTGAGATCTTGAGCCCCGTGTCAGGCTCCAAACTCAGCGTGGAGTCTGCTTGAGATTCTCTCTCTCCCTCTGCCTCTCCCCCATTCCCCACTCATGCACACACTCTCTCTTTCTCTCTCTCTCTAAATAAATAAAATTTGGGTGTTCTTTTTTTAAATCTTTTTAAAGATTTTACTTATTTATTTGAGACTGAGAGGGAAAGAAAGAGAGCTTGAGTGGTGGGGAGGCACAGGGGGAGAGGGAGAAGAGACTTCCCACTGAGTAAGGGAATCAGATGTGGGGCTCGATCCCAGGACCCTGAGATCATGACCTGAGCCAAAGGCAGACGCTTAACTGACTGAGCCACCCAGGCACTCCTGGATGTTCTTTCAAAAAAAAAAAAAAGAAAGAAAAAAACCGAACCATTATAATTACTTCAGTTTTTTCTAAAGATTTATTTATTTATTTGAGAGAGAGAGTGCACCTGTGCAAGTAAATTGGGGGAGGGGTGGAAGGAAAGAGAGAGAGAGAGAATCTTCAAGCAGACTCCCCTTTGAGTGTGGAGCCTGACATTGCCCATCCCAGGACCCTGAGATCATGACCTGAGCTGATTCAAGAGTCAGCCGCTTACCCGACTCAGCCACCCAGGCGCCCCAAATTACTTCAATTTTAATAAGAGAAACTGAAGCATAAGTAAACTATAACTGAGAGTCAGTGTAAAATAATGGCATCCTAACATATACACTAGTTCCCCCTTATTTGTGGTGGTTATATTCTAAGACGCCAACTGGATGCCTGAAACCGTGGTTAGTACTGAGCCCTATATATGCTATATTTTTTCCTATACATACCTATGATAAAGTTTAATTCATAAATTAGGCACAGTAAGAGATTAACAACAATAACTAGTAATAAAATAGAACAGTTATAGCAATATACTGTAATAAAAGTTATGTAAATGTGGTCTTTCTCTCAAAATATCTTATTGTACTGTACTCATGCTTCTTATGACGATGTGACATGATAAAATGCCTATGTGTTGAGATGAAGTGAGGTGAGTGACACCTGGGTTATGACGTAGCGTTAGGCTACTATTGGCCTTCTGATGATAAGTCAGAAGGATCATCTGTTTCCGGATGGTGATTGACCCTGGGTAACTGAAACCATGGAAATCGAAATCATGGGTAAGGCCGGACTATTGTATCCTGCTTTGTCTCTCAGGTGATCTCAGATTGTATAGAGTTTTACAATCAAGTGAAAAACCTTAACATACTTATGGATTTATCCATTTTTAACTTTAACTCATTTAAAAAGAAAAAGGGAAAGCGGTAACTACACTTGCTGTGAGCACAGCATAATGCAGAGAGTTGTGGAATCACTTTGTTGTACACCTGAAACTAATGTCACGTTTGTGTCAACTAGACTTCAATTTTAAAAAAAAGGGAAAAGGAAATAAAACATTTGAAACATTTATATTCTATTATTGCCAGAAATTCAAATCTAAAAATTTCATTTAGCACCTCAATTCAGAAAGTCTTGAAAGGTTATATAAGATTCACATCTGTAAAGTGCTTAGGAACATCTGGCACAAGTTATCTTTAAACAATTATTTATTTATTTATTTATTTATTTATTTATTTATTTATTTATTTATTTATTTATTTATTTATTTTACAGAGAGAAAGAGAGAGAGAGAACACAAGTAGGCAGAGCAACAGGCAGAGAGAGAGGGAGAAGCAGGCTCCCTGCTGAGCAGGGAGCCCCATGCGGGGCTCAATCCCAGGACCCAGTCTACTTAACCAATTGAGCCACCCAGGTGCCCCAAAAGATTTGCTTTTAAATAAAACTCATATATTATAAGCCAGATTTGCAATAATCTCCAATCTTAGTTTGGCCTCCCACAGGAGCAGACCATAAGATAAGAATTTAAGTGCAGATAGTTTGTTAGGAGAAAGTTGTGACCAGAGGAGAGAGGGGACTTGAGACAGGGAAGGAAGGCAGCCAGTGCAGGGTGGGTGCATTAGGAAGCAGCCGTCTCCAGGGATGAGTGGAACCTAATCCCACCAGGGAAATCCTGATCATGCACCCCAGAAGGATGAGGAGGTTGGGACATTTACACACCCACTCCCCTGAGTCATTGAATGAGGGCTGCTCTGGAGAGGGGCCACATCTCCGCCCTTCCTCAGGCCCTCCGAACGGGGAGGCACAGTGGTCTCCGAGAGCAAGCCCTTGGTGCAGCGTGGGCAACCGGCAGTCCAGCCAGCGTGCAGCACGAGCACCTGCCCCCCCGCTCCCACCCCCCCGCTCCATTCCACCTTTCACTCGGAAGGACATTTGTTTGTCTACAGATCTTTATATCCACACAGCACTTACTCTTGGAAATAATAAAAGATCAACTTATCCCACAAACTCCCAGCATGTGGGTTTGCGTGAGGGCTCCACAGAAGCAAATGCCCAGTGAGAAGATCCAGGCTCCCTGCTTGAAGCTGCTCTGATGATCAAGCACACAATGTCTTGCGTGGAATCATAGAGTATGGGTTAGTGGGAAGAGAGACGAGGACAAGAAGCCAAATCTACTGAGTGTATATCACGGATCTAGGTTGTCAAGCTGTCCTCTAGCAAGACTCTCTCCCTCCCAGTCCCAGGAGTAAAATGAGAGTTATTGTTGGGTCTTATGGTCACCCTTCTTACTTTCTCTAGTCATGAAACCCTAACATTCTGTGCACCTCATAAATCCTTAATTTATGAGGCAAGGAGGTTTGTTGTCCAGAGAGAGATCAAGTGGTTTATCCTTGGTTCGAAACTGAGTTAATGGTTCAACTAGAGCTGGGACTGATTCCCCATGATCAAGGAGATGGCGGGATTCTGAGTAGGAAATCTGCTCTAACTCACCCACTCTCCTCTAAGGTGTACATATATTCCATTCTCACCCACCCTCTAATTTGTCTCATTCTTTTCTTTCTTTCACATAAAGCTTCCCAAATTGGCCAAATGGCCAAATGACCAGATAGATGTTTTTCTTCTTAGTGTTCTCACTTCATGGTGGCTATAGGTTATGACTTGCATGCCCTTTTTTAGGAATTAAAAAAGTGAGGCAATGAGATAAACTCATGGGATTAGAAGATGCAAAGAACATTTCTACCTGCTTGTACCATTTTTATTCAGCTGTATATCCACATAAATAGGAAAATGGATTTATTTGTGTGTCTTATAATTTGCCCCAGTTCTTCCCATATTAAACTTTTCCTTAGAATACTCTGATGTTTTGTCCTGAAACATCCTCATTCATTAACCAAACACTAATAATCAAAATTATTTAACCTTGAAAAATTAATTAAAAGGATTTACCAAGTTGGGAGAAAAAACATTCAAGAAAGAAATGTCATGTTTTAACAAGAAGAGGTGATAAAAAGTGGGAAATCCACATGCTCAAGTGAAGTGTGATTTTCACCCTCTTGGATGCCTGGCAGGATCGCTTAAAAGAGGGGAAAAAAAGGATCAACTATGTGATTTATATTTCCACGTTGAAATTTGTCCCTAGCCTGAAATCAGATCTCTGTGTTTACTCAGCCATACGATGGAATCACATTACTCCTCTGGCTCATGACTCACAAGAAACACTGGATGATTTTTAAACAGAAAAGAAAGCATAATACTCTTTTCTGGACATCCTGAGATATAAGGAGATAAAAGAAGGATAGAAAATGTCTTCCCACAGTCACCACTTGATAATCCTTGTCAAGTTCTGAAGACAGCAGAAATATTGACATTTTTCTCTGGTCTATGCAATGTGAAGTATGAAAAGATGCCGTTATGTTGTAAGTGGATTTGTTAGGATGTTTTCTTCTCGGCTATAACTCCAGGGTGTGTGTGTGTGTGTGTGTGTGTGTGTGTGTGTGTGTGAAAGAGAAAGGCAGGGGCATAGGACTGGGAAACCAAAACTTACAAATATCACTAGGTTTCTTATGCATTTCTCTTTTACATCTTCAGAGAGAAACATCATGAAGGTCTACAGTATAAAAACATATAGATTATAATGGCAGAATAACCTACATTTCTGTAAAATATATGTGTATATATATATTTTGTAGAATACAACATATGCATACTACTGTGTTTTAAGTGCATCAAGAATACTGGTATGCAGCAAACATTGACTGGATTTAGGGTTGCCAAGAAAATCCTGCCAGTTTAGGGTTTATTTATTTACTGTGCTTGGTTATTTAGTTGACGCTGTTTCAATTATTCATATAATGCTCTTGCTAATTTGATCTATAAAAATGTCTCTTTGTCTCTAGTCTGATGGACACTGGCTCTTAGGTATGTACTTAAAATAGAGATTGTATTTTATTTATACTCAAGCATGCTGTTCCTATAAAATGCTTTAACATTCAAGTCAGACAAAAGGATGAGCACCAAATCTTGATTTCCTAGTGAACATTCATGTCCTTCTTTTACATCCTAAACTGGAACTTGAGACTCAAGGAGTATGTAGGGAATTCAGATCCTTAAATATGAATAAAAAATTATGAAAAGATAATATCAACTTTATAGACATTCGCAAATGCCAGAAACATCTGGGAATAGTGGCAAATTACCTTAACTATTTCTAACAATGATCCACTTAGGTGGAAATTTTAATTAATGCCAGGAGAAAAAAGAACAAAAGTATGAGGTTATTCTGGCATTATGTAGCGACATTCTGATCTGCAAGTAGAAAATGTAGCATGCTCTTATCCTATACAAATACGATCTCCTGAACCTATAGAACAGAGCGATCCAGTAGAACTATATGCAGTGGTGGAAATGTTCTACATCTGCTTTGTGCATCACAGTAGCCGTTATGTACATGTGGCACCAGAAATGTAGCTAGTGCAATGGAGAGACTGAATTTTAAATTCTGTTTAATTTTAATTAATTTAAATTAAAATAGCCACAGGTGGCTAGTGGCTACCATATCATACAATATAATTCTAGGAGAAAAAGCTCATTTTTCAGCCTCAGAGAAAAATCATGGGGGTAGCAGAAATGAGATAAAATTAGAGATTTTGCTGCCATCAATGGACATGGAGAAAATATTTGTAAGAGACACATCTGATAAAGAATTGTTACCGAAGGGGCTCCTGGGTGGCTCAGTCGTTAAGCGTCTGCCTTCGGCTCGGGTCATGATCCCAGGGTCCTGGGATTGAGCCCACATCAGGCTCCCTGCTCAGCGGGAAGCCTGCTTCTCCCTCTCCCGCTCCCCCTGCTTGTGTTCCCTCTCTCGCTGTCTCTCTATCTGTCAGATAAATAAATAAAAACTTAAAAAAAATTGTTACCGAAAATATACAGAGAACTCTTAAAACTCAACAATAAGGACACAAACAACCAGACTAAATGAAAAAAATGGGCCAAAGACTTTAACAGACACCTCATGAGAAATGGTATAGAGATGGCAAGTAAGCATACGAAAAGATACTCTACATCATATGTTAGCAGGGAAATGCAAATTAAAACAATAGTGAGATGCCACACACATCTATTAGAGTGGTCAAAAATCCAGAACACAGACAACACCAAATGCTGGCGAGGATGAGGAACAACAGGAACTCTCATTCATTACTAGTGGGGAATTCCAAAATGGTACAAACACTTTGGAAAATAATTTGGCAGTTTCTTACAAAGCTAAACATACTCTTACCATATGATCCAGTAGTAGTACAGCTTGGTATTTTCCCAAAGGAGTTGAAAACTTCCATCCACACAAAAACCTGCACACAGATATTTACAGCAGCTCTATTCATAATAGCCAAAACTTGGAAGCAACCAAGATGTCCTTCAGTAAGTGAATGGATAAAATCAATGGGCATAATCTGAAAATATATTAAATTTTAAAGTAGGATCTAACTCTAAAGGTTTGGAGATCCTTTTAAAAACATTTTTTTTTTCAATTCAGCTTTGATTTCTCTAAGACTTCTATCTCAGCTAAAGATTCTTTGAAACTCTCTCCTTTTATAGAGTTCTTTGGCACTCAATCAATTCTACTTCTACTCTTCTATTCCTTCTCAGTCTCCATTTCTGGTTCCTTGGTTCCTCTTTTTTATATGCTTCCCATCTGGGGCTTTGTGCCCTGAGTCCTTAAGACTTCCCTTGTGGAGGGAAAAAGACTCTTCCCTTGATATCAGCTTGTTCTACTCAGTTTCTTCATTCACTTTTCATTCCCATAACTATGTTTTTGATTCCCAAACCAGCTTTTTGAGCCACAGACTTCACATTAGGCTACTTTATCCTAGCTACTAATTTTTTTTCTGCCTGAATGTTACACACAAACCTGACATCGGAGGATTTGGTTCAAAAACCTCTAATAATTTCTGACACTATTAGGCTCCAGGTCTATCATATTATACCCCAATTGATCTTGTCATTGACTTTTTTCCACATCTCACCTTCTGTGGATGGTAACACTATTCTTCCACTCTTAAGACTAGAAACACTGCTGTTTATAACATTATCTTTTCATTCATCCCCTAAAAGCAATTCAGTAACAAATCAGTCCCTTAAAATACCAATTCTTCCTCTGTAAATGTGTCTCATACTCCACCTGCTCTTCCTACAGGCCAGGCTGGAGGCTCAGGGTTCTAAGAGCTAAGGCAGCCTGGCCATGAGAATGAGAAAGGGGTTGGCCATGACTGTGTGATCAAAGCACAGGGCACTTGGGGTTCATGTTCCATGAATCAATGAGAGGTCAAGGCAGCAAGTCTATGGGAGAAGATTAACAACAATGAGAAACATGGGGAAGGTGTTATAGTGCAGGACCTATAAGACAGAGTAAGCAGGTTTGAGAGACAATGTCCAGAAAGAGTTCTAGAAACAACTGGATCTAAGGCAAAGGAACTTTTATGAATTTCTGTTAATGAATTCAGGGACAGGAAGGGAGCTGCTAAGATTAAAGAGCTTACTAGACTGGCTTCTTTCTTTTCCCTAATACACCACCCTAATCTAAGCCCTAATACCCATATTATTACTTAATTACTTTATTACTGTTTTGTCTTAATTGTGTTACCTTTGGCAAGTTAGGAACCTCTCAGGGCCTCAGATCTTCATCTGTTAAAGTATTCACACCTATCTCATAGAGTTATTTGAGGATTAAATGTAGAACCCTTAGAACAGAGTCTGGCACCTAATAAATGCTAAATCATTGGCTATTGTTATTATAGTGTTATATTAATATTATTATTTCAAAACAGTTTTTTGACTGGTCCATCTATCCCCAGTCTCTATCACCTCCATCCCATCCTGCATTCAGTTTTGTAATCATTTTCTTCATGGTACTTCGTGTGGCCTTCCGTGGTTCCCAAATTACCTGATGGTCAGGCCCAAACTCCTCTGTCTATCATAACCTTCAATAATTGAGCCTCTCCCACTCAACATGACATCTCTTTGCACCCACTGCTTTACCTCTCCTTTTTTCAGCATGACCTACTTCTTGTCTCCTACGGAAATCATGACCTTTCATACCACCTCACCTTTGTTTATGTTGCTCTCCCTCTCTAGAAGGATCTCCTTTCTTACCTTCTACTTGTCTCAGTTCTAACCACTTGCAGGGCCTAGCTCAAGTTGTATCTCGTCTACTATAACAGAAGTATTTTCTGTTGTACTTTTCCATAGTGTATGCCTAATAACATCAAGCAGAACACCTGGCACAATAGTAAGTGTTTGATAAATATTTCTATCTTAGTTATCCTTGCTCTAGTGCTCAACATCATAGATTTTATTTTATTTTAAAGATTTTATTTATTGATTTGAGAGCGAGAGAGAGAGACAGAGAGAGCACAGACAAGGGGAGAGGCAGAGCCAGAGGGAGAAGCAGGCTCCCTGCTGAGCTGGGAGCCCAACATGGGGTTTGATCCCAGGACCTGGAGATCATGACCTGAGCCAAAGGCAGACACTTAATATCTGAGCCACCCAGGCGCCCCAACATCGTAGATTTTAGAACTTTCTATTGTTTGAGTGATAGTTTATGAATATACATTGTATCAATTTAGAAAGCCTTCGGTTATATGCCATAGAAGATCACATTAATGGAAGGTTAAACTCTAAGGATATTTATTGTGTGTTTCCAAAGTTTCATCAACAAGTCAAAAAACCCTTTGGTTTCACCATTCTCAGACTGTTGGATTTTCATCTATGTGCTTTTTGCTTCACCATCACAAGATGGCTGCTGTAGCTCCAGGCATTTCATCTTCACATGAGTGTCCCAAGGTTAGAAGAAAGTACCAATGGCAAGTGTGTCATCCCTAATTAGAGAAGCTAGCAAAAAAAGTGTTCTGAGAAAGGAGAAAAGGGATGCCCAAATTGGCTTAAATAATTCATCACTTGGGGCAAGGCACATTGCTACTCAAACAAAACTGGAGTTCTGCTGTGAAAAAGAAAGAAATGCCTCTTGAGTAGGCATTGTGGTTAGTGTCTGCCCTTCTTTTGTATTTTTGTTCTCTACTGTTGTCTCCGACAGAAATAACGTCTTTATTCCCCAGGGTGCACAGTATGGTCTTGAAAACAGAGCAGCCCCACAGCCAGTTAATTGTTTGATTGTTGAATCTGTAACTGCTGTTCAGGGCATTCCCTAAGCCCTCACCTTCTGCCTTTTTTTGGATCCATTTCAGAGTCCCAAGCAGCTACCTATTTTGACAGTAAGAAAGGTTCAACAAGCACAGTGTGAGCTACTAGACACATAAATTTAACACGCTTTTATGGATTCCTGCAGAAGCTCAGAAGCCAAAATACAAATTTTGAGAAGTTTTTTTGTTGCTCTCTGCCTGATGTAAACATTATGTGCTTAGCTGAGCTGGGAGTCCTTTAATTATCTTTTCAGGAAGCCTTGCTGAGAGTGTAGGTCCGAAAGCGACCAACCAGAGCAGCCTCCTGACAGCCCATGCTCTAAAACAGGAGTCAACTCCAAATAATAGTCCCTTTCCTGCACATGATTGTGTTTATCTGAGCACAAAGTAATTAACATCTCCAGCAAATAAAGTCTCTGATTGCATCATATGGTCTCAGCAACTCTCAGGTCGCCACCCATCTGGTTGCATTGATTTTGCCATTTGCCAGCATGTGGGTTTGTGTGTGTGTAATCAGGGGGTGAGTGGCGGGGTGGGGGGAGCGGAGGACCATCGGGTGTTTGGAGTAACACGTTACCACATGTGCATGCTTAGGTTTGTAACATGGACCCAGTCCCTCCATCCCTCTGCTCAAGTAAGAAAGGGACAGATGCTCCTGGTCACATCACTCTTGGATTTAAACTCTGATACTGTTCTTTGCTCACTACCTCTGGAGAGCATCACAGGTTAGAAGAGATATACGTTTTACGATTAATTGGATGAAAAGCTATAGCCTAGCAAATTCCTCAGCTCAGAAAGAAAAATTCTACAGATCAGGGAAATAACGGCTGCACTGATCTTAAGCCATCGGGGAGAATGATACGTAGAAAGAGGAAAACAGATTGCTAAATAGACTCCGTCTACAAATGTATTCCTATATTATGCATATGCAGATTACTTTGCACACATGGCCTAAATATTGCAGTGGAAAGTCAAAAATTCCAAATGTTACCAGATTATTTGGTTGTATGACACTCTACACCAAGATCGTTTGGATCCAAAGTCTTCCTTTCAGTTGCTTTGAAAGTACATAAATGTGATAAACAAATCTGCATACGTGTAAGGAGAAGTGGCCCAATCTATACAAAAGTGAGTGCAGAAGCTAGGAAATATTCAGCTCAGGTTTTGGCTTGTCTGAAGTTGCTGATCAGAAAGCTGTCTTAAGATATCATTGAGTAAACATATAGATGACAGAGTAGCCGTGTTACTGTAACCCATGAATGGTCATTCTGTAGATATGCTGAAACACAATAAAAGAAATATATTTTCTTTATATATATATAAATATATATATATATATATATTCCACACAAGCTAAACATAGTACTTGCAACAAATATCACTTAACAACTAATAAGTGTGTAAACTGTATTCGTTATTTCAATATGCCTCTTTGTTTAGTTTTGTTTTACACACACACACACACACACACACACAAAATGCCAACTCAAACTGGAATGAGCACTTGATATGCTCTCACGGGGGCTGTGATGATCTTACTTTAATAGTAACAATTAAATCCCCCAGGCTCACATGGGAGGTGTGGGGTGACTAGGAGGGGCAGAGAGGGAAATGATCAAAATGGTCCTCCACCCCACAGTGTTCAATCATGATTGCTCTTTGCTACTGTTAGCTGGACTCATTTTCTTAGACTTGATTAGCCCCTGCTAATGTTTCCACGGACAGGGACAGAGGGTGTTTGAACAATCAGCATAGTGGTTAGAGTGGAGGTGCTGGATGGGTTGAAAGCTGGCTCCACTAGGCTATAAGTTGGGCGAGTTGCTTATCCTTTCAAAGTTGCTGTGAATTGGTGTAATAATAGTAGCTGTCTCATAGGATTAAGGGCAGAGTGAATAAAATAATCATATAAACTGTTTTATTTAAAGATTTTATTTATTTGTCAGCCAGAGAGAGAGAGAGATCACGAGCAAGGGGGAGGGTAGAGGGAGAATAAGACTTCCTACTGAGCAGGGAGCCCGATGAGGAACTCGATCCCAGGACCCTGGGATCATGACCTGAGCCGAAGGCAGACGCTTAACCGACTGAGCCATCCAGGCGTCCCAAAATTGTTCAGCCCATTGTAAGCCATATAAATGTTTATTATTATCATTATTATTATTGTTGTTGTTGTTGTTATTATTATTTCTGTTATAACTCGGGATAAAAGAGAGGGGTATGGGAAGGGGGCCTTTTAAAATCTATTCCAGACATCATCCATTCACTCATTTCTTCCTTCAAAAGAAAAGCACCTTGATTGTCATATTGAGTGTCTATTGTATTGAGATAAGCATACTGCTTTGGGTGCAACACAATATCCTGGTAAAATCTCACCTAGGTGAAATTTGCTTTTCAAATTTCTCACCTCCCTTTCAGCTGTCCTCCTCCAGAGTATTGTTTTCTTCCACTGCCCTGGTGATTAAGAGCCAATCACTGGAGTTCACCTTAACAGGCCAAACTGTCACCTCAGTCAGCCCCCACCAAATCTCCTGTGCAAAGTCCCATTTTTTTCAGATGCTTTTTTGGTAACTGGCTTAATTCTTGCTAAGATGTTAAATTTTCTGATCTGTCGGTACATAGTATTAACTCTTTCAGTTTATTATTCTGATGGTAGAGACACAGTACCTTATACAAAAGAGTCCTTCTGGTATGGAATTTCATGGTACAAAGTGGGCTTATGGGGTAAAAACAGGGGCAGATAAGATGTTAAGCGCCTCTGAAATCAATTTTCACAGGAAGTTCTGTCTGTATGCAGGAATAGCTTGGTGGAAGGTAATGAGGTCCTGTCCCGATATAAAGGAGCATGCAGTTCAGTTGGAGATAAGAATTATACCAGTTAGACAATAATTCTACTAATAGAATAAAACTCAATGCACCAAATTACTAGATAATAACCGTCAGGTAATATTGTTCTGAGAATACATTAAAATGCCAAAATTATTTAGTAATCGCTGAATGTTTACTCTCAAAATACATTTTATTGTGGCAAAATACCACATGTAACATAAAATTTACCATTGGTGACATTCAGTATATTCATAGTGACGTGCAACCATCACCACTATCTAGTGCTGGGACACTTTCATCACCCCAAAAGGAAACCCTATGTCCAGGACACTCCCCATTCTTCCCTCCCACCAGTCCCTGGCAACTACTAATCTGCTTTTTATCTCTGTGGATTTGCCCACTCTGGATGCTTCATATAAATTGACTCATATAACATGTTGCCTTTTGGATCCACTCTCTTATACTTAGTATAATATTCTCAAGGTTTCATCCATATTGTAGCATGTATCAGTACTTCATTCCTTTTTATGGCTGAATATTCCATTGTATGGATAGACCACATTTTGTCTGTCCATTCATCAGTTGGTTGACATTTAGATCGTTTCTGTGTTTTGGCTATTGGAAATAGTGCTTCTTTAAATATTCATGTTCAAGTTTTTGGGGGGCACTGTTTTCAGTTCTTTTGGGGATATACTCAGGAGTGGTATTACTGGGTCACATGATTTAACCATACTTGACTTGTTGAGGAACTGCTAAACTGTTTTTCAGTTTCCATTTTATATTGCCACCAGAAACATATGAGGGTTCTAATTTCTCCACATCCTCACCAACATTTGTTATTTTCGATTTTTTTTTTTTATTTTAGCCTTCCTAAGTGGTATGAAGTAATATCTCACTGTGGTTTTGATTTGTATCTGCATAATGACTAATAATAGTCATTCTCAATATTGAGAATCTTCTCATGTGCTTCTTGGTCTTTGTGATAGCATTTTAAATATCTTATCTCGGGGCACCTGGGTGGCTCAGTCTGTTGAGTGTCTGACTCTTGAGTTGGGCTCAGGTCATGATCTCAGGGTCATGAGATTGAACCTCATGTCTGGCTTTGTGCTCCATGTGGAGTCTGCTTACAATTCTCTCTCCCTCTCTCTCTGCCCCTCCCTCACTGTGAACAGATGACTAAATTGAGGCTTTATAATTAAGATGAAATACATTGTCCAAAGTCATGGCAGAATCAGGTTCAAGGGATCTAAGGGAAATGAGCCTGGAAAATGATGGACTTGGGCTACTGAAGAGTATCTGGACCTCTTATGTTAAGAAAACCTTCCAGGGAAAGCACAATGCCCATCAAGGCATGTTGGGAGCAACTCACCCATGTGGCAGGTCAGTTGTAGAAGACAAGCCACACACAGCTGGGTTGCTGAGCCAGTTGTCAAATATGTTGCCCAAAGCAGTCAGCTTCCACAAAAGAGGCTTTGGGGAGCCTCCGTAGGCTGTTGGCAATTTTCCTTTCCATTTTGTTTCTCCTTATTAAAAAAAAGGAGTAGCCTGTCATAATTGCAGTGAGATCTAATTTCTTTCACAAAATGCCATTTTATTTGATTAACTAGAACATTGAGGTCAGGATATAAAAGATGAAGAAGTTAGACTTACATAACCCAATAGGAACAGAATCCAGACTTTATTTCAAAGAGCTTCTGATCACTTAGGATGTTCAAAGAACTTTGGAACAGGACAAGTGAATAAAGAACACATGCCCTGAAGCCAGTACTCTTTTAACCCATGGACTGACCAACTCAATAGCCCATGAGAAGAATGTCTGAGCATAGATGGATATGCCACAGGCTTGTCACGGGCATGCCACGTGGCCCTGGCATCTGGTAAGACTTCACATGTATCTTGGTTAACTGCCCTGCCTCCTCTTTAGATTGTTCTGCCATTGGTTATGTAATTTGGGAATAAAGATAAATAACACACACATAGTAACGAGAGTTCCTACACAGTGCCCTTGATATAGTAGTTTCTAGGAAGAGCCCCCCCATGGTAAAAGATGCCTAAAGTCACATGGAGATTGAGCCAAATGAAAGGGAATTTTAAGTTCCAGTCTACTTGACCTCAAATACTGAATAATATTTTACTCTCTATGAGATGATATTAGAGTGATGTATAGCATGGCGTGGTAAATCAGCGAAGAGGGTCAAATATACACTTGGACTAGAGGCACCAAAGGTTTAATGTTGATAACTTTCAACTATATTGGCAAATCATATCAATGGACAAAGCTTGCTGGTCCTGCTATGTGGGAGCGCTGTATTCTCCCAGGTACTTGTGTGAGGAACACTTGTCTGTCATATGCCACCTGGGCCATGTGGGGTGTTTTCATTAGCACTCAGAGGCAGATCTCCAGAGCTTTCTGTTTACTTTAAAGGAAGTGCAAAGTATAAATGTTTACCAAATCTGGACTAGACTGCCTCTTTCCCAAATGAGTTTTGTTGTGATTTCTTTCTTAAATGTGTTTCAATATAGAGAGAACAGTTTTGGACAGAAAATAGTGAGAGTCACTGGATACCTTTTCTCCTATGATCTGAGCCTCTCAAGGAAAGATGAGGAAACTGGCAGGAATTTTCTTATCAACGACGGTGACTGTATAAATCACCCATATAAAGTATACAGAGTTATGTTTTTAAGAAATACTTAAGGCAAGTGTTTTAAAAAATTATCACCCCCCCCCCACCAGAATCTTCTGTCCTCATATTAAATAACATAAACAAAAACTCCCAGCAAAAGTAACATTTATGTAAAGACAAGGCATTAGTGAAAACAACCAGGGAGCATTTGCTGGTGCCAGGCCTGATATCTGGAGCATTTGTTGCCTGGAGAGTGTGGTGAGATAAAATGAGCTCTTTTATCCTCTGGATCCAAAATACAGACGCCTTAAATCCCGTG
Organism: Mirounga angustirostris; assembly: GCF_029215605.1. NCBI lineage: Eukaryota > Metazoa > Chordata > Mammalia > Carnivora > Phocidae > Mirounga > Mirounga angustirostris. Next base: position 72,045,475 of record NW_026991716.1, read on the forward strand.
TTGGTGCAGAGCTTAATCAGAGTTGGAGTCGAATCGTGAAAGCACAGACTCTCGGTAACGAGATCTTTCTATACATGACTGGCTGGACGTTGCAGGTACAACCCAGCTGAATCTATTTGAATTCCCCTGATGTTGTAAAGATATTTATGGACCTTTCAAAAACTGTTATAGGTTTATTTGAGCTATGCGATTCCAAATTCAAAAACCCCCCAAGATAGTCTACATTAAAAGCTAATGGAAAATTACAAGTAGACATTACTGACTTTTTAAAAAATCTTCTTTGCCCTAAAACAGACTTCACTAAGAGCAGTACACCGCAGAAACACAGCTAATAGCTTATCTGTTCGCTGCTAGTCCTAAAGAACTATAGTAGGGTTTTCCCCTTTTACTTTTCATGTTATTTAGTTTGACTTCGCTAGTTTTCCCGGTAAGTGGAAAATCAGAACATTGCTGAAAAAGTGGAAAGTGTAGAAAATTATAAAGAAATAAAATCACCTATAATGGCAACCCCAGCTACCACAAAGTTTAATGTTTTGGTGTATTTTTCTAGTCTCTTGTCCATGTCGGTATGAGTATGTATGCACACCTAGATATTTGATTACCTCAAGCTGATTTCATACCTTAGATAGTCTTCGCCCCCAGTTTCACTGAATTATAAGATGAGATTTTGACATGTCATTAAATATTCTTTGAGCATAAGATTTTAAATGGCTGCATATTATCCTTTAACGATATCTGTATTATTGAATAGATCGTTTTTAATTTCTTTTTTTTTAAGATTTTATTTATTTATTTGACAGAGAGAGACATAGTGAGAGAGGGAACACAAGCAGGGGGAGCGGGAGAGAGAGAAATAGATTCCGCACTGAGCCGGGAGCCCAACACGGGGCTCGATCCCAGGACCCTGGGATCATGACCTGAGCCGAAGGCAGATGCTTTAACGACTGAGCCACCTAGGTGCCTCTATTGTTTTTAATTTCTGTTGTGAATGATTCATGATAAGTATTTTTCTACATAAATTTTTGATATGTAAATTATTTCCTTTCAATAGGTTCTAGAATTGGAATTGGCGAGTAAAATAGAAAAGTAAAACTTTTTTAAGGTTCAAACATATTTTGCCTTTATTGTTCTGAATTAGTGTGCCAATGTAAATTGTATAAACTCCCACCACCGGTGGAAAAAAATGTGCCTGTCTCTCACTACATTCTCATCCAGACTACTTAAGAGGGTTAGAAAATTAGTTTCCAGTTCGATGTGCCAGAAATAGCGCTTTGTTGTTGCTTTAGTTTGCTTTTCTTTAAAATTAGTTAAAATATACATTTAAAATTTTTGGTGAATGACAATTTGCGTATTTTCTTTGAAAAATTTGTGCATTTTTGTTGACCATTTCTCTTTTTTTCTGTTAAGTTTTTCTTCAGTTTTTTTGTTTGTAAGTAAAAAACATGGCTGTTGTAAAAATTTAAACAAAATAGAATTATGAGCAATAAAAATGTGAAAATTACCTTCTACCCAACAGATACATTTTTTTGCACATGCTTATAGACATTTGTTTTTACAAAATATGCCATTATACATATACACGTATGGGATTTTTTTAAGCATAAATTGCATCATTTGCTTTTTCACTTAAAAGCATGTCACCAATTTGTTTACTCTTCGGTACTGACGGTTATTCCTCATGCGTCGAAAAAACTCTGTTCTGAAGTAGCACAGTTTATTCCATTATTTCTTTACTTATGCACACCCTGTGCATATATTTGGATGCCCCTTGTGAGTAAGAGGCTCTGGCTTTTTTATGTATCTTCCCTCTAACCACATGTAAAATATGGACTACATTTTCCATTATGTGTCTTTCTCAAGGAAAAGGCTTCAGTCCTGCAGTTGAGAACACAGTTCTCACTAACAGTTAGAAGAGCCAAGGGCAAAATAAAGTGCTCTAATAGACACCATTCTCCATGCTCAGAAAGGACAGGACAGAATTCCTGGAAAAGCTGCCGATGACAGCTGACAGCCTTCCCCCATGCTCACTCTGAAACCAGAGACTAGGAGCAGAGTTATTCATGGCTCTAGCCAAGGGAGAAGAGGGGTGAGTCACCATCCTGCAGCCTATCCTCTGGTGAACTGGTGGCTAAATTCTTGGAGCTCTAGAGCAGGTTGCCACTGGCCAGACCTAGGGCCTAGGCTGTCTGTTCCTAGTATAGGAATGAGTATATATGGCAACAAGCCTGTGCAGCTCTATGCAGCTTAGTTTCTTCCTCTAGGAAATAGCTCAAAAGGCCAAATGAGGAAGAAGCTACCAGGCTCAGACCCATTTCACCCCTTGCCTCAGAGTGTTTTTTATTTTAATTAATTTATTTATTTTAGAGAGAGAGAGAGAGAGAGCGTGGGGCGGGGCAGAAGGAGAGGAAGAGAGAGACTCTCAAGCAGACTCCCCACCAAGTGGGGGCCTGATGCGGGGCTCTATCTCATGATCCTGAGATTATGACCTGAGCTGAAGCCAAAAGTTGGATGCTTCACCATCTGAGCCACCCAGGCGCGCTATGCCTCAGAGTGTTCTAATTGGACTGCCAGGAGAACGGGCACAGTCACCGGCCTGAGTTGTCTCATGTGAGCATGGTGAGTGGATGCTGATATGCAGACCCATCATTCACAATACCTTACTCCTGGAGATCCTGGGAGTGGATCATAGAAAATCCATTCATTCAACAACCAAACATTTATGAAATGCCTCCATAATATTGGTTTCTGGAATCTTGTTGGGTAGCAGGGACACAATGATGAAGAACACATGATCTTTTCCTTCAAGGAGCTTGCTGTCTATTATAAAGATACAGATGTGAATGAATGACTATAATAACATATGCTTGGTGCTTGGCCAGAAGTGTATCCAGGGTGGCAGAGGCACAAAGGAGGAGGTGAGTTATTCCTACTTAGAATGAGAAGACTAGAAAAAGCTTCCTGGAGCAGGTGCTATTGGAGCTTAGTGTTGCTCTTTAACATGGACTCCCTGTGCATCCCTGAAGCTATGTCTGACCCCAGAGCCAGGACCTAGCAATCATCAGCTAGAGTCCAACTGCTGAGCATGGCCACCTCCGTGCCCAGGATTTGGGGTAGGCTTATGCAGAAGGGTTTTTAAACTAGAGACAATGGGTCTAAGCCTAGGAACATAGTGTGATCTCTCAGTGTCAAAAACCCAGCCCTCAGAAAGGACATGGATTTGAACCCACAGTGGGGTTTCACTTGGCCTTTATCTTTGTTCAGGTTTTCCCATAAGCAGACCCTGACACAAAGCAAAATCTTCAGGAAAGGCAGAGTGAGAAACAGATTTATTAGACAGAGTTTTGTGACAGCAGTATCTCCAGCTCCTCACGGGTCGGGGGAGGGGGCAGGGAAAAGCAGGGTCCACACCCAGGTGTGGATTCAAAAAGGCCTCGGTTCTACTGTCAAGACTAACAGTAAAGAGAGAACCAGAAATATGGTTTAGGATAAGAACCTGATCAAGGAAGGGCATTTCTCAAAGGTAACAAACACTTTCCGGTTTCATTTTATAAGGAAACTATTGTTATTAAGAATTTCATGGGCACCTAGGTGGCTCAGTCGGTTAAGTGTCCGGACTCTTGATTTCGGCTCAGCTCATGATCTCAGGGTAGTGAGATCGAGTCCTGCATTGGGCTGGGCATGGAGGCTGCTTGGGATTCTCTCTCTCCCTCTCCCTCTCTTTCCCCACTTGCTCTTGTGCATGCACGCGCTCTCTCTCTCTCTCTAAAAAAAAATTTCAATAAGTTGGATCCTCATTACTAAAATGCATTCTATGTTTAAATTTCAATCTATTAGCAAATTAAATTCAAATAATTGAATTTAATATTATGGAGCAAACATGCCATGGAGAGTGAAGTCTAGAATCTTTTATTTCTCACAGGAAGAGCACTACCACGCACCACTCATTTATCTGGGGACAGAAACCTCCAATTATAAAGTCAGCCTTGAGGCAGAGAGACATTCCTGAGGGGCCTGGAGCCCCTAGACCTTTCAGTCAGACCTTCACAGCCTGGAATATCCTCAGCCAAAATAGAGACAGGAGTGTTCATACCTGCTATGTTCTGGTTAGCCCAGTTCAACCCCTACCTCCTCATTGTGATCACTGGGGTTTTTAGAAAGCCATCCTGCTGAAGAGGACACCTAGGAAATGGTGACCCTGTTTGGAGGCAGCAGCAGATGATAGACCCCCTTATAGTTGAGACCACAGCTCAAATCCCAACATAGTTGTTTACCAGCTCTGGGACCTGCAGCTAAGTTGCTCAGCCTCCTGGTACCAATTCTTCATCTGTAAAATGCAAATAAAATTACCATGAAAATACTGCTAGCCTCAGTCCTCGGGATTGTAAGACTGTAGATGGATTTGCTGTTGTGCAATGCTTCTTGCTCTTCCTGTAAATTCCGAAAGGGTCAGATTTCTACAGCAGCATGTCACCAAGTTTGTCTCCCTTGAATGACATAACACTAGGGAAGCCCCAAAATTTCTTCTGAGTTGTGTTTTCATAAACAGAGTTCTGATTTTTTAAGTCAGAAGTTTGGAAAGTTTTGCCCAAGATTGGTTCCTTAACAGCTGTGTCTAGATAATATAACCTGATGTTTGATGTTATGAGCTTATATCTCTTCATAATGTCTATACAAAACCTATCTTTCAACCAGATTTGACTTGTTAAAATCTAAGATTTTAAATTGCTTAAAATGTTCACTCAAAGAAATTAGTCAGCTTCATTACATGAAACTTTGCTATGATTATTACATTGTCCTGAAGCCCTTGTACACTTTCCAGTTTACAAGAGATATTACCAAAATATACTCACAGATTTGGAAGATGAGGATGTGGACATCTTTGTTTATCTATAGGACTATCAAGAACCATTATGGGTTTCTACACAGTAGAATGACTTGGTCAGATTTTTATGTTAAAAGATAATGTCTGTAGGGTAGAGGCAAAGATTCTGGACAAGTCCAGGTGGATGCTGGTGAGGATCTGAACTGGGAAGGGCATAAGACCCAACGAGAAAAAAGGACATGGAATACTCGTAGTAGAATGTAAATATTCAATCACTCTGTGAAAATTTTACTATTCTATTCTTTCTCAACCTTTTCCTTGCTGAATTAGAGGGATGGAATGTAATTATTTCTTATCCTCTGGGAGAGTTCAAAGACCCGGCCTCCCATGCCCTTAAAGAAAGGGATTTGACTATTTTGGCTGCTTTTGATTTCGGCTCTAGATTTAATGAGTCATTGAGGTCTGTTATAAGTGAACATTCGGTATGGAAGGGATAAAGGGGCTGTGGGGATGGACAGACTGAAGACAGGAGCAATAAATGGACATACTATATGGGACCCCAGATGCCTAAGAATTTATCTGGAGGAAGTGGCCCAAGAAGGGAAAATCCTAGTGCTTAGAGAGTGGGCCTGAGGAGGGATCTGGGTCCTCTTCTATCCTCTTCTATGACAGCCCAGCAATCACTGAGCAAGAACCTCTTGCAAGATAAGGCAGAGACAGTCCTGAGGCTCACCAAGTCATTTCATTTTTCCTCCTGGACACACAAGGAGTCTATATTCTCCATTCCTCAGCATTTAGGTGGGACCATGTGCCTCGTTCTAGTCAATGGGATGTGGATGGAAGTAGCAAGTGCCACTTCCACACCTGGAATGTAGGAAACCACCTATGCTTGATCCTGCTTTCCCTTTCACTACACCCTGAGGCTCATAAATACAAAGACAGTGAATCTATAGGATAGGAAGAACTTGGAGGACACCCATCCTAGAAGGCTCTGTGTGAGGAGTATCTGCATTGAACTTTACATAAGTGAGAAATAAACATTTATAATGTAAGCCACTGAAATCTGGGGTATATTTGTTAATGTAGTATGGCCTTGCCTGTCGTGACTGAAATACCAACTGATTGTGCTTTTAGTCCCTAAGAGAATGTCACTTTGTGGGCACCAGAACCAGACCCCATAAATTTACAGTGGGAGGGACATTTGGAAAGAAATTCGATTTTCTGGGGTTCTTTCTGATTGCCTCTTGGTTGACCCTCCCCCACCCCACCCCGGCCATGGCACTTCAGGATGCCTGTGAATCCAAGAGGTGTCAGATCCTAGACACCTAGTAAAACACTGGGTGGTGGGAAGGTCTGACTTGTACGTAGGGGTCTGAACTGTACTTGCAAAGTCAGCCCATGCAAGGGACCTCTAAGATGGGACAGCAGTTACCCACACCTTGGATACACTGTATTTTTTTTTTCTTTTTAAAATTAGAACAAACAGGATCCACATAAATGCTGCTTGCTGCTTTCATGGACCTAATCCCTGAAGCCAACTTTATTTTGACCCTGTAGTATGTGCTCTGTCTTAGCTTGAGTTACCCCCAGAGCAGAGCCTGAAACAAAGACCTGTGTGCAGGAGGTTTATTTAGCATGTGATCGCAGGGAGCAAGAGTAAGGGACCAGAAAGTATAAAGCAGGGAAGAAGAAAAAACTACTACAAGGATATTTTATCAGGTTATTTACTTACTGTGGGCGACTGAGGCTTGATCTCTCCAAGGCCTGCCGAGGAATGTATAGAGAGTTTCAGAACTGTCTACCAAATGATTTGACAGAGGGAGACACTGATTCATAAACTGTTGGCTGAGGGTGACCCCAGGAGGCAATAACTCTCCTGACTTCAGGGCTGTGCAGGGGGAGCATGCCTGGCAGTCGCCCATGGTGTCGGAACAGGTCGCAAAAGATGTTCAGGGCAGGCTGAGGGCAACGTGCCATGCGCATGAAGCCACTGGAAGCCCACAGAGCAGTTTTCCAAAACCAAGGGTGCAAAAAGCAGTGAGGCTGAGAGGATGTGAGGCAGGGCCCAACAGGTGTCGGATACAGAGTCCCCTTCCCAAAATATCTTGATCTCTTCATGGAGAATTCTTAGGGGTAGCAATTCCTGGCTCTTATTTCCCATTTTCTAGAAGCTAAAAGTCAAAGATACAGATCTGTCTTCTGCCCGATGTAAGCTCACCTCATCAGGGAGTGGCTGACTCCGGGAGGCAGGCCGTACACACCAGAAGGTCCTGGCAGGGTCGAGTTCAGTTTCCCAAGGTTGTGACCAACTTGATAACGTCCCCTTGTAGTGGCTTGGGGCGGGTGAGGGACATCCCAGAGAGTGCAGCACAGATCGGGGCCCGCTGAAGATCCTTCTTATACAGCAGCCGTGTCAGCAGCAACATTCCCACCAGGCTGTTTCTGGGTGGTGGTCTGTATTCCCTAATTCCTGAGTCTCCTTGTTCTCACCATTCCTTCACTTGAATTCCAGCATCCCTTTGGGCCTATGAACCCCTGGTCCCCTTTCAATAAATTCCCTTTTCCTTAAAATAGCCACAGGCTGATAGAACAATCAGTGAACAAATAGAAGACAAGGTGGGGGTGGGGTGGGGTGGAGAAGTAACACCATTGCCCTCCCTAAACACACTAGAACTCATCATGTGACTCTGCCCTAATTTGTATAACAAACTACTGGATTCAATATCCAAGACATAATATATGTATTATATGTACATGTATGCATTATGTATATTATGGCACCTATATGGCACAGGAGAATTCAATTGTCTCTAGAAACCAGCTCTTGCATAACTTGCTAGAGTTAACATTCATTAAGAAAAAAAGCCCTCGGGCGCCTGGGCGGCTCAGTCGGTTGAGCGACTGCCTTCAGCTCAGGTCATGATCCCAGGGTCCTGGGATCGAGTCCCACATCGGGCTCCCTGCTCTGCGGGGAGCCTGCTTCTCCCTCTCCCACTCCCCCAGCTTGTGTTCCCTCTCTCGCTGTGTCTCTCTCTGTCAAATAAATAAATAAAATCTTTAAAAAAAAAAAAAAAAGAAAGAAAAAAAGCCCTCTAATTTCTGCCTCAGCAGCTTATCAGTAGGAGTTGTATTAGAAGAGTATACACCCAATTTTATACTGACCTATACATTGTTCTTGGTTCTGCTTCAGTCTAACTTAACCTTTAATGATATAATTAAAGAGGTATCAGGAAATATGGATTGAATACACACATTTGTCTCTCCTAACACCCTACTCAGATGATGGTGAAGGAATGCAAAAAGGCACACATGCTCAAGGGCAAAGGGAAAGAAAGTATGGAGGACTAGTCACTGAGTCATCAGTTTGAAGAAAGCTGACACCTGAACCAACAGTGGGAGAAGACAACACCCAAAAACAAGCTGACTCATGATGCAGAACCCTGGGCAGTCTCAAGAATTGGAGGCACCAGTTATCTCTGGAGACGAGGATGTAGGGTGATGCTGAAAACAGAAGAATTAGCTGGAAGTCTATGTTTGCCGCAGTCAGACATCCCTTCCCCAGCATATGCACCAGGCAAATACCCCTCCCCGACCAGGGCTGAAGGCTGGAAAGGTCAGCCCTGACCAGCTCTAGATTTGAGGACAACGGGCATCACTGAGGTATGCGTGAGGCCCTATGTTGACATGATGGGGGGTTAAATGTATCTGTGACAAGGAAGCATCTTACATTCTAAAAACTTTAGATAGACTACAAATAATTAATCACCATGTAAGTTTCAAAATTTTTACTATCTTAGTGTCTAATTCAATATAACCTTTCTTAGCTATCATTTAAAAATACAACTTCAGGCCCTTGTAGGACCCAGTTCTGCCTTGCTTTTGGTAATACTGTGCTCTGGGAACAGGAGGAGTCCATAACCATGGTCCCCAGCCTAGGAAGGGAAAGCTGCCCTCAATACACCAGCCACCCAGATACTGTCCATTCTTGCGAGTACTTCCAGTGTTCAGCTCTGCTCATTGGTTCTTTATAACCCAGTGGTTATTGAGCACATTCTCTGGAGTTGAGTTGCTTGGGTTTGAACTTTGGCTCTGCTAGTTACCCACTAAGGGATCTTAGACAAAGTACTTAATTTCCTAGTGCCTCGGTTATTTTATGTAAAACAAATTTTTAAAATGCTTCCAACTCTTTGATGGTTATAAGATTTCGGGCTTTTCTATAAAAAAAACCACCCATCAAAATCACACTGTGCTACAAGAGAGAATTTTAAGAACTTTCAGTCGTGGAGTAAATATTTGTGCTACCTCAAAATTCATGTGTTGAAATCCTAACCCCCCAATGTGCTGCTTTTAGGAAATGGGGCTTTGGGGAGGTGATTAGGTCATAAGATGGAGTCCTCAAGAATGGGATTAGTGCCCTTATAAAGGAGACCCCAGAGAGATCTCCAGCTCTTTCCTCAATGTGAGGATACAGGAAGATGGCGGTCTGCAAATGGGAAGGAGGATCTCACCAGAACCTAACCATGCTGGCACCCTGATCTCGGACTTCTAGCCTGCAGAACTGTAAGAAATACACTTCTATTGCTAATAAGCCACCCAGTCTTGGACAATTTGTCATAGAGGCCTAAACTAAGACACTTTGTTTACAAAACAATGGATTGCTTTATCTTTTTCATGCCCACAGACTGAAATATCAAACAGAATTCTGAATAATGGGATATCTGGATTTTTAAAAAATCAAAACACTATGGCCTAAAATGCCAATTAACGCAGGTGGAAGGAAAGATGGAGCAAGAAAGTTGTCGTTTTGAAACCGTCATCATAGTAATTGATTTAGGCAAGAATCATCAGTGGATTCCAAAACCAGTGGTGAACATTTGGTGAGAAACAGGGTGTTTACATAGTCTTAGAGTATCTTCCCATAACTACTTATTAATTACAAAGGGAAAATAACTTCACAATGGGGAAACCTGGCAGATACTACTTTAAGGAAATGATTAAGTTTAATATCACAATTAATGAGACAAAGTCATATCACGTACCACCTGTTAGGATGTCTTGCAAGATATAAAATATCACTACTGAATTATTCCCCCCAAATTTGCATAACTTGAATTAATCATGAAGAAATGTCAGATACGCTCAATTTGTGGAGCCTTCTGCAAAATAATTGGTCAGTGTTCTTAAAAAATGCTAAGGTCATGAAAGACAAAACAAGGCTGAGGGACTGCCACAGATTAAAGGGGACTAAAGAGACATGCAAACTAAATTCAGTGCATGATTCTGGATTGGATTCTAGGCTAGGAAAAGAAATACAGATATAAAAGGAATAATTGGGACAATTAGTGACATTTGAATATTGACTGGGGATTAGATAATAGTTATTGTATCAATGTAGAATTTCCTGATTTTTTTAATTGTGCTGTGGTTACGAAAGAAATTGTCCTTGATTTTAGCATATGCACACCAAAGTATTTAGGCATAAAGGAGCATGATGTCTGCAACTTACTCTTAAATATTGAGAAAAAAAATCTGTGTGTGTGTGTGGGGGGGTGTATGCCAAGAAAACAGTAAATCAAGTGGGACAAAATGTTTAACAACTGGTGAACCTGGGTAAAGGGCATGCAATATAGAAGTCCTTGCAATCTTTATAAGTTTGAAATGATCCAATATTAAAGGTTATAAAAAAGTAAATATACTATAGCCAAAAGATTGCCTCCTGGATATAATATTCTACAGTTAGCATTCAGTGATTAAGGGTGATCCCAATAGACCAATTCATCCTGCTATCTCACCTTTGCAAACTTAAAGAAAACTTGCTTTCAAACTATACCCAGTGCTATGATTAAAAGCAAGATAGCTCCAGAGTCCCAGAGTCCACTGAACTTGTAAGTATGAAGGAGAGAATCAACTGTTTTATGAATTATTCTTCTGATAAAATTTCTTGAAGGTAGTTTTAAGTTGTACCTGATATAGAACAGTGTGACACAATCTGTTAGTTGCCACCCCAATATCCATTCTTTCTTGGTAACAAACCTCCTGGTTTTTAGGTAGGGATAATGTTGCTCACAATAAAAGTTGTGTTTCCTAGCTTTCCTTGCAGCTAGGTGTGGCTATGTGGCTAAATTCTGAACGAAGAGACTAAAAAAAATTATATAGCAACTTCCAAGACACCTCCTTAAAAGATGTCATTGGCCCTTTTACCCTTCTTCTTTGTCTCTTCTACCATAATATTACCTGGAGTATAGACTGATGCTTGGATTTCCAGCAGCTATCTTGCGCAACAAAGGCAAGGTTCATATCCTAGGGATGATGGCACAATGAGACAGAAGGAAACCATGTGAGTCCCTTATTAAAAAAGAGCTCTCACACATGGATAGCTCAGTTGGTTAAGCGGCCAACTCTTGATATCAGCACAGGTCATGATCTCAGGGTCATGAGATCGAGCCCCACATCAGGCTCTGCACTCAGTTTGGAGTCTGCTTGAGATTCTCTCTCTCCCTCTCCCTCTGCCTCTCCCCCCCACTAGCACTCTAAATAAATAAATAAACAAACAAATAAATGAAATCTTTAAAAAAAAAAAAGCTACCATACCAACCCTGGAATATCTATCTAGTAAACTATTTTATATGAGAGAAAAAGATAAACATCCATTTTGCTCAGTCACTGCTAATTCAAATTTCTATTATGTATCATAAAACAAAAGGTATTTTTTTTCTTAAATAAGGGGCTGAGGACTGACTTAGACTAATAATTTCTATAAAGTTTTCAGAAAACGATTCACTTCATGAGGGTGGATCCCATCACTGTTTCTCTCTAGAGCCTAGCAGAGCCTTCATATAACTTCAGGTGATGAATTGTTCGGTGGATGAATGAAAATTCTTTTTGTTAAAATAACTCCAAAATGTTGCCTACAGCAATATTAGTAATTCATCCCAACTTGGTATTGTTTTGATTATTATAATTTGCTTCAAAGATCACATTAAATATTTTTCTTTCCCTATGAATCTTGGTCAAAAGTGATACAATCCTTATCTAGTGTTCTAGCTTGTTGAAGACAGAATTTTATGACTATATTGTTTGCTTTCATGGCATTGTTCTTTAATGGATCATAAAGTAAAGGGAATTAGGCAACATAGGGTGAGTTATCCTATAGGCACAATTCCAAAATCTCACTAGTTTTAAACCAGAAAGTTTACTTCAGCAGACGGTCCTGCTCCATATCTTTCTTTCTTTCTTTTTTTTTAAAGATTTTATTTATTTATTTGAGAGAGAGAATGAGACAGAGAGAGAGAGCATGAGATGGGGGAGGATCAGAGGGAGAAGCAGACTCCCTGCTGAGCAGGAAGCCCGATGCGGGACTCGATCCCAGGACTCCAGGATCATGACCTGAGCCGAAGGCAGTCGCTTAACCAACTGAGCCACCCAGGTGCCCCCATATCTTTCTTAATCAGCTGATGGAATCCCCTCCATCCGGACAAGAGGGAAAGGAATGTGACAAATTGCTTATTTGTTCTTATGGCTTCGATCAGAAATGAGACATTTCACTTCCACTCATATATCACTGACTAAAGAAGTCACATGGCCACACCTGACTTGAAGGGAAAGGAAGTGCATCCTGCTATGTATCCAGGATGAACATCCCAGAATTACTGGAGAACACTAATGATTATCAGACATAGTATTTCATAATTAATTCTGAGCCCATGTCTTCTCACTTCAGTCTTCTCCTGAATTTGTCTTCAGTAATTTTTAAAAAAGATTTTATTTATTTATTTGAGGGATAGAGAGAATGAGCTGTGGGGAAGGGCAGAGGAAGAAGGGGAAGCAGACTCCCACTGAGTCTATCCCAGGACCCTGAGATCATGACCTGAGCTGAAGGCAGACACTTAACTGACTGAGCCACCCAGATGCCCTGGCCTTCAGTAATTTTTAAATATAAGAAAAATTTGATTGGTAAATAGAATGGCCAGCTACATTTTTTATGATTATGGAAAGTAAAATTTTCCTGAGGAGATAGAGAATTAGCTCTAACTGTCCTAATCTGCCAGTGTTTGTTTGTAACTACCTGCTGATGAAAAACAAAACAACATGGCTTCTCAAAGCCTTGTCAGGTCAGTGTAGTCTATGTTACCTCAGATTGGTGGTTTATTAAGTGTGCAGGACTCCTAGGGAGTCTCTAGAATGGAGTTAAGCGTTCACAAAATGCTTCCTTTTCCAGACATATCTGTTTGAGACTGTATTTTCTCCATTCACTTCAATGAAGGCAACATATTGCAACAGATTGAATGCAGAACAGACGAGAATCCAGTCATCTTTTATTAAGCAAGACATTAAAGAAATCAGCAAAAGAAATTAGTTCTGGAAAATATAGTCATTTTTATATGAGTACATATTTCATGTTAATATGCAAGGGGTAATTGTTATTTTAAAGGAATTAATAAATATATAGTTTACAATTTGCTCAGTTTTAATTTTTAATAAAGTTAATATTGATAGATATAATCAACATAAGCTAAAGGTCTTTGGGGTCCTCAATAATTTTCATTTAACTTTTCATTTTGAAATAATTATTCTCAATAATTTTTAAGAATATAAAGGGGTCCTGAGGCTAAAAGGCTTGTGAAAGTAAATTAAAGGAAACCTCATTTAAAATGGAGTCAGGAAGTCCTGGAGGGGGAGCTTTCCTACACTACCAATCTAGGTAAGAAGCATACCTTGCATTCCCCAATAGGAAGAAGCTTACTTTACCTAGGAGGCAGGAGGATAGAAGAATTTCTCCTTGCCTAGCAGCAGCTCAGCCAGTGGGAAACCACCACACTCAGCCAATGAAAAGTTATAATAGACCTTCCAGCTTCCTCCTTTCCCCTATAAAAACAAGCCCTTCTCTTTTGTTTTCTGGACTTCTCCAGGGTTCACCATAGTTTACTTGTCTCAAGTTGCAATTCTCTGCTATTCCCAAAGAAACTCATTTTGCTAGTAAAATAATTGGCTCTTTTGTGTTTTTAAAGGGCAACGGGCTTAAGAACCTGCTTGTTAAATTTCAGTGTAAACTTTCAAAAGACAGAACAACTAAATAGCATAGCACTTTTTCTACAGTGAAGATTTTAAGGATCAGTGAGATAATTATAACAATTTGTATTTACCTACTCAAGGAGCACTGCATTGTGGAACCACATCCTATTGCTGGGAAGAATAGTTTGGCATGCCCATATTAAAATTTCAAATCAACTGCCTATTTGGATTACAGAAGAGTATGTTCAGTTAATCTATTGAATACTACCTGAAAATAGAACTAGTCACTGAATGAAGATACATGCAGCTACAAATAACTAAAACACCTTTTCAGGGGGTAAAATTCAAATAAGAAAATTCACATTCTCATACCAAAAGTCCTGATGTTGGATATTTCCACAGATGGTTATCAAAATGTTCCCAGGATCTTTACCTCCTTCCAACCTGCTAGTTTCAGGATCTTAACCCATATAAGCTTTCATGAGCCCCAAATCCTGGTATAAAAAGTAAATATAAGATTGAGAGGTAGAACATGGAGGACTGGTGTGTTTCCTCCCATCCTTTTCTTTTAGGCAGTAAGAAAGACTTTTCCCACAATCACTCTGCCACATAGTACAGACTACTTTTTAAATATCATTGGTCAGAATTGGATCACATGACTGCCTAAACTAATCACCAGCAAGGTCACATCATGATTCTCTCCTTGCGATTGAGGAAGACCCTAGTTTTTCCCAAAGCACTTGACTTCTTCATATTTGCACAAAATTGGGATTCTTTCAGCAAGAATGAGAGTGGGGGATCGGGAGCAGCTATGGGATAGGAAACCAGTAGGTTCTTGCACAGTCTTGACAACTGAAATGTCTCATTGTAGTAATCAAGATGATTATGGGATAACAGATAAAATTTAGACAAGTTTAATGCAGACCACACTGTCTGTTTTTCCTATTTCAATTAATCGGTCATCACTGAGAGCCTAATGAATGCCTAGCAGCATTAAAGATAGACAAAGTCTCATTTTCTTATATCTTCACTGATAGTTCATTCTTAGCTTGTAACTTTCTGTAAATCGTCATATATATTTCCTTCAGTAATAACAAAAAGTCAATTCTACTCAATTTCATACTACTAACTTTTGGTTTCCCTACTTAACTTATCATACACATATTGCTGCTGCCATATTATACTATGACACCTTTTAAACTTAATACTTTGGGCTTCCCATTAAACTGGGAGTCATTTACATATTTAAGGAAAATGAATTTCATTCTAGAATCTAAGTAACTAATAAAACTCAGAAACAAATACAGAAAAATACTATTCAATATAGCTGTCCTTCTCTGGTACAACCCACACATCAGCTGTCTAGTCTCCCACTAATAGCATGAACCAACCAGAACAGGTAGGTATTTTCTGCTATGATTTTGTATGGTCTGGATATAGCAGAAATAATTTATAGATCATTTAGGAAATGGTCCTCTCTCATTTTTCATTCAAGGCTCAGCCTAAATGTCATCTCTTCCTAGACCTTCCCTGATTACCCTGCTTAAGAGAGGCTTCCTCCGATTACTTTGTATTAAATCCCTCTTCAATTCTGTCTATAGAACTCTTACAGATCTGTGATTATCTTCTTCATTTATTTATTTTCTGTTTTCCAGCCAGAATACAAGCACTATGAGAGCTGGAAATAAGACATGTTGGTCTTGTTCAAACTGTATGCTCAGTGTTTAATACAGTGCTTGGCAGATAGCGGCTGATCAATAAATGTTTAACTGAATTTAATTTTCTTTTCTGAATCATCTCTCTATTTTATGTTTCATTCTAAAAACAAAAATTAAAACTAAATCTTCATGTTTATCATATTTTGGCCACTGACATTTAATAATATAGGATATTAAAATTGTATAGTTAATGACATTTAACATAAAGTGTCAGATGTGACAAAACATGGTAAAATACAGTTTGTAATGAGAACATCAATCTCCTTTTAGTCAAGTGAATACATTTTTTACATACTGTATTTTTATTTTATATAATTTATTAGGTAGGAGAAATTAACCTATTTGGGGCTAGCATAGAAGTTTAGAAATGTCTAGAAGCAAAGCCATCAAGAACTCTGAATAGTTTACCTGTCCAAAGCTAAACTTCTGCAAATACTTTGTATCTTCAGTATACTTTGAATTGGAACCACCTTTCATAAACTCTCACTGTGGTTTTAATAATATACATCCAACTATAATATAAAGCATATTGTTTTTAGGCCATTACATATTTACTTTACTGTTATTGTTAACCAAGTAAGAAAGTTACTTAAGGAGCACAATGAAGTCTGGCTGTTTTCAATGGAGATATTCCCATGTATGAGTGTGATTAGCACAGACTTGCTAAATCTCTCTCTGAGCCATCTGTGAGCACCTTCTTCGTTTAAAACAACACATGCTAGCTCTGCTCAGTTCTAAGTCAGTTTTACCACAACTGTTATCTTTATCTTAAACCTGGTAAGATCCTCAAATGCCTGAAGCTTGAAAATGCCACCTTTCACGAAGAATCTAATCTTCAAACTGAAAAAAGACCTCTATGAAATCAATTACCTCAAGTAAGATTTTATCGGCATGAAGGGTTGACCATAGAAGTTTCAATCCAATTGTAAGGGGGAAAAGAGTATTTTAACTTACTAATAAGTTTAGAAGCCCTTCATGTGTTTAACTTTCTGATAATGCACAGTAAAAGTCCTAGTTACTTGAAAACATTTGCTTGCTCTTTAGTTCGATCTCAAATTGAAGTGATGCAAACATTTCCTTTATAATGGCCTCAGTATGAGGGTCTGGCTCCTAACAAATCAGCAATAGTGGAGACTTTATTGACAGAGACCTGACATAGTTTGTCACTGCACTCAATAGTTTGGAAGCCTTAAGTCCTTATTGTAGCCCCAGTACAATCTTTTCTAAAGATCTTATTCTGATCACCATGAATCAAAGCATTGATGTGGAGCCTTGCAGAGACTGCACTGCAATAAAACTACCTAGAACTGTCCAGAGGCCAGTGTAAATATAGCATATGCTTTAAAGCAAATTCCAAAGTTATAACAGACATTGTAACAACCACCTTTTCTATTCAAGATGCATATTTTTAAAAACCCCAAATCAGAAACACGTCCAATAGGCTTGATTCTGACTGCAGTGTTTAGTTTCTCAAGCCTAGACCGAGAATGGTTAGGAATCAATACTTTAATGTCATATTTAAAGTTTTCATATTGAGCTATATTTTGCACACCATAAAATTCACCCATTTTTACTGACAAGTTAATGACATTTAGTAAATTACAGAGCTGTGCAACTATCACCGTGATCCAATTTTAGAACATTTCTGTCACTCCAAAAAGATCCTCATACATATTGTGTGTAGGGTTTGGTATTGGATCTTTCACCATCTTTTTGCATGAAAACATAATTACATAACTAAAATAAAATACCCCAAATAAGTAAGTTAATAAATTTGACTCTATTGGCATTCAGACACAAATGAATAATTGTGTTAGAAAGGAGCACACTTTATAAGTAGAGTCTTTTAAAAAGGAGTCTAGTTATAAGGCATATGTTATAATTTTCCTTAAATAATATTCATAAAATCATGGATAAAAAAGGATGTGCATAAACTGAGACTGGCCCTGCTTTCATATAAGCAAAACTGACATTATAAAGGAGGCACATGGTGGCAATAGCATATGTGAGTCATTATATTCCCCTGATTCCTTCACACTTCTGTTTCTCACCTTAGTCTCTAAGTGGAGACTAAGTCATACCTTAGTTGAGGTCATCCTGTCCATTGAAAAGGGTGGGGCAACATCAGGTCACATTCAAAATGGGAACCTAGTTCAAGCTCTAATTTATCTTTTCATTTAATACTATTTTCTGGATAATAGAGAAGCACATACTCATTGTTTTTATGTGCTTTTGATTTTTTCCATCCATCCTCCTCAAGGACCATTGCCTAGCATCCTTTCTCCAGGGTATGTTTCTCTTCTCTCATCTTATAGTCATACAAAAATCCCAAAATTAAAAAAAACAAACATGTTAGGTACACATGTTTACCATGTGTAAGGTGAGTTTATAATACTTTCTTTTTAGTTGAATGAATGAAGATTTTTATGTTTTTAATCCTAAAAGATTATGTATATCTGTCTGCCTCATTGGTATGTTATGAAGAACATATTAATATGTTACATAAAGTACATATTTTAGAAATGGATAAATTCCTAGAAATGTACATCTACCAAGACTGAAACATGAAGAAATCAAAAGTCTGAACAGGACAATTACTAGTAAGGAAATTCAATCAGTAATCAAAAACCTCCCAACAAATAAAGGTCCAGGAGCAGAAGGCTTTACTGGTGAATTCTACCAAACATTCAAAGAAGAATTAATACCAATCTTTCTCAAACTCTCAGAAAATAGAAGAGGAAGGAACACTTCCAACTTCATTTTATGAGGCCAGCATTACCCTGATACCAAAATCAGACAAGGATCATATAAGAAGAGAAAATTACACACCAGTGTTCCTGATAAACATAGAGGCAACAATCCTCAACAGGATATTAAAAAACAGATTTCAAGCATACATTATAAGGATCATACACCATAACCAAGTGGGATTTATTCCAGGGATGCAAGGATGGCTCAACATCTATAAGTCAATCAACATGATATATAACATTAACAAAATGAAGGATAAAAGTTGTATCACCTCAACAGATTCAGGAAAAGTATTTGACAAAATTCAACATCCATTTATGATAAAAACTCTCAACAAAGTGGTTATAGAGGGAACATACCTCAACATAATAAAGGCCATATATGACAAGCCCATATCTAACATCACATTCAATGGTGTAAAGCTGAAAGCTTTTCCTCTAAGATCAGGAATAAGACAAGGATAACCATTCTCGCTGCTTTTATTCAACACAGAATTAGAAGTAATTAATAATTAATTAATAATTAATAATTAGTAATTCGGCAAGAAGAAGAAATAAAAGATAACCAAAATGCAAAGGAAAAAATAAAAACTTCTCCATTTGAGGATGCCATGATATATAGAAAACCCTAAAGACTTTGCCAAAAAATGTTAGCTAATAAATGAATTCAGTAAAGTAGCAGGATACAAAATTAATAGATAAAAATCAATTGGGTTTCTATACACTAATAACAAATTATCAGAAAGAGAAATTAAGAAAACATTCCCACTTAAAATGTATTAAAAAGATTACATTCTTAGGAATAAATTTAACGAAGGAGGTGAAAGATTTATACTCTGCAAACTTTAAGATACTGATGAAAGAAATTGAAAAAGACACAAATAAATGAGAAGATTCCGTGTTCATGGATTAAAAGAATTAATATTGTTAAAATGCTTATAATACTCAAAGCAATCTACAGAATTCAGAATTCAAAATTCCAATGGCATTTTTCACAGAAATCAAACAAACAACCCCAAAAGTTGTATAGAACCACAAAAGACCCTGAATAGCCAAAGTAAGCTTGAGAAAGAAGAAGAAAGTTGGAGGCGTCATGCTTCTTGATTTTAAACCATATTACAAAGCGTTACTCATCAATACAATATTGGCATAAACACATGCACATAGATCAATAGAAGAGAATAGAGAGCCCAGAAATAAACCCATGCATATATGGTCAATTAATGTATGACAAAGAGGCAAGAATATGCAATGGGAAAAGAACAGTCTCTTTAATAAATGATGTTGGGAAAACTGGACACACACATGCAAACTGGATCAATATCTCGCACCATACAAAAAAATCAACTCAAAATGGATTAAAGACTTGAGCATAAGATCTGAAAACATAAAACTCTTAGAAAAAACCCCTTAGGCTATAAGATCCTTGACATCAGTCTTCACAATGAGTTTTTTGGATTGGACTCTAAAATCAAAGACAACAAAAGCAAAAATAAACAAGTGGGACTACATCAAACTAGAGAGGCGGAAACCATCAACAAAATGAAAAGGCAGGGGCGCCTGGGTGGCTCAGTTGGTTAAGTGACTGCCTTCAGCTCAGGTCATGATCCTAGAGTCCCGAGATCGAGTCCCACATCGGGCTCCCTGCTCAGCGGGGAGTCTGCTTCTCCCTCTGACCCTCCTCCCTCTCATGCTCTCCATCTCTCATTCTGTCTCTCGCAAATAAATAAAATCTTAAACAAAAAAAATGAAAAGGCAACCTATTGAATGAGAGAAAATATTTGCATAGTACATCTGATAAGGCGCTAATATCCAAAATATATAAAGGACTCTTACAACTCAATAGCAAAAAAGCAAACAAGCCATTTAAGAAATGGGCAGAAGATCTGAATAGACATTTTTCCAAAGAAGATGTATCAATGGCCAGTAGGTAAATGAAAAGGTGCTCAACATCACTCATCATCAGGGAAATGAAAAACAAAACCACAATGAGATATCACCTCACACCTGCTAGAATGGCTATTATCAAAAACACAAGACATAGCAAATATCACTGAGGATGTGGAGAAAAGGATACACTTGTGCACTGTTGGTGGGAATGCAAATTGGTGCAGACACTATGAAAAACAACATAGAAGTTCCTCAAGAAATAAAAAATAGAACTACCGTATGACCCAGCAATTGCATATCTAGGTATTTGTCCAAAGGAAACAAAAACACTGACTTGAAAAGGTATCTGTTACCCCCACTGCAGCATTATTTATAAAAGCTAAGACATGGAAACAATCTAATTATCTACAAATAGATGAATGGATAAAGAAAATGTAATATATATGTATATACATATATATATATATCATGAAAAAGGAGAAAATTCTGACATTTGGGACAACATGGATGGCACTTGAGGGCATTGTGCTAAATAAAATAAGTCCGAGAAAGACAAATAACATTTGATCTCACTTATATGTGGAATCTTTAAACAAACAAACAAGCCCAAACTCATAGATACAGAGAAGAGATGGGTGGTTGCCAGAAGTGGGGGATGGGTGTTCATGAAATGAATGAAGGTTGTCAAATGGTACAAACTTCCAGTTATAAAATAAACAAGTCCTGGGGATGTAATCTACAGCCTGGTGACTATAGTTATTAATAATCTTTTGTATAGGACGCCTGGGTGGCTCAGTCGGTTAAACGGCTGCTTTCGGCCCAGGTCATGATCCCAGGGTGCTGGGATCGAGTCCCACATCAGGCTCCTTGCTCAGCAGGGAATCTGCTTCTCCCTCTCTCTCCCTCTGCTTGTGCTCTCTCTGTCAAATAAATAAAACCTTTAAAAAAATAATAATCTTTTGTATATTGAAAGTTGCTAATAGGGTAGATCTTAAAATCCCCATCACAAGAAAAAGAATTGTAACTATGTGTGGTGATAGACGTTAAACTAGACTTACTGTGATCATTATTTCATAATATATACACATATTGAATCATCATGTTGTACACCTGAAACTAATATAATGTTAAATGTGAATTATATCTTAATAAAAAAGCACATGTTTTAAATGCACTAGTGGGACTCATATAGATTTCTAAATATAAATGTAACATGAATAAGTTATTTGATCTTGGCCACACTGGCAATGAGCTTCAGCATCAGTATAAATAGATGGAACAAATGGATAAATGTATAAATGGTCTAGTTCCAGCAATATATATTTCTACTTCTCAGTTTACTTGAATTTGATCAAATACACATTTTACCATATTTTTGTCAATTGGCTCTCCCTTACATTTTTTAAACATAGCTTAAAATTTGTTGAGAGCTTCCTATGTGTGAGGCTTTGTAGCAAGCATTCTATAAGTTTTATTTTATTTAGCCAACAATAATTCTAGGGCATTGAGACATGCATTATGTACATATCCATACTGATTTCGTTATCTGAAACAAACCATATCTCACTTTCCTGATGGGTAGATCATTATAGATCCTTACGGTATTAATTAGATTATTTTCCTACACAGTAACTTGTAGGAAAATTACAAGTTTTTTTTCACAATTTTAAGACAATTGATATTCTCTCAGATTCATGTCTCATCATCCCATTACCCCCTCCTTCTTCATGCCAGATCTAGTCACCTTGATTAAACTTGCTTCTTGAGGAATCACTGGTGCATACCCTCCAACTGCATGAGAATCCTCCCCACAGCTCCTGATCTCATTTCTTCTTTCCTCCTAGGGGACCTGGAGCATTGTCCAGTCCCCTTTCTCTAGAGATCTCTCCACTCCTGCCTCATCTCTTCATCTTATAAACATTCTTTTGCCCCTTGCACCCTAAAAACAAAACCCCTCTACTGACCCAACATTCCTTTTCTCTCTTTTTTCCTCTCAAAAAGGTAGTCTCAACTTACCATTTTATTTGTCACCTCTACAGCTCAATTTACTGTAAAAAAAAAAAAAAAAAAGCTTCTCTCTCCATATACTTGAGATGTTGTTAAAGTCACTTATGACCCCTGCTTGCCAAATTCAATGAACATTCATCCTTATTTTGTTTGACCCCGTGGTGGCACTTATGCCCTAGGCCTTTCCTTCCTTGTTGGAATTCTTTCATTCCATGGTCCCACAACACCTGTTCTACAAATGCACCTTGTACTACCTTCACCATTCCTTTTCAGGGAGGTTTTGTTTTGCTTTGTTTTGTTTTGCATCTCTTCTCACTTCACAAGCAAATGTTGCTCTCCAGAGCTCTGTCCTTGGTCCTGTTCTCACGCTACAAAATTTCCTGGGAAAATGAATCAGTCCCTACAATTTTAAATTACTACTTCTTTTCTTATGATTCCCACATTTAAATATTTAGTCCTAAAGTCTCTACTGAACTCTGAACTTCATATCTCTGATTGTCCTTTTGATAGCTTCCCCACCTACCTGTTACTAAGTCTTTAAAAATCTGTTAATTTTATTCCTTAAAATTATGCCCCTGTTATGACAAATGGCATGGTTTCAGTGGAAAGAGGTTCCATCAGTTAGTATCCTTATGTGGAGATGACCTGGAGTAAATCCTACCCACCAAAAATGGAATACAGCATGAGTCAGAAATAAATCTCTATATTCTAAGGCAATGAGAGTTTGGAGTTCTTTTTTATTGCCGCATAGCCCAGCCTGACCTGACTGATTCAAGATCCAAAACCAAATTCATTATTTTTTCCCTGAATAAAATAACCTAAAAGCATCTCACCTGCTCTTCCTCCTATATTCCCTGTTTTCTCTGTTTTTGTTTGAGCCATCACCATTTACCTAGTTAACCAGGTTAGAAACCTGGGAGCATATATAGACTCCACTTTCATGTCTCCCCACATTTTATGATTCAGGAAGTAGTATAGATTCTATTTCCTAAGTATCCCTCAAATATGTTCTTTCATTTCCATCCTTACTATACATCTTCTCATCACCTTTTGCCTGAACTATGACAATGATTTTGTAAATGATTTCCTTGCTTCCAGTATCAGCCTTCCCTAAATCTGTCTTCCATATGGCTGCCAGAGAGACTTTTATAAAATGTAAACTTTAGTGGGTGCCTGGGTATCTCAGTCAGTTAACTATCTGTCTTCAGCTCAGGTCATGATCCCAGAGTCCTGGGATCGAACCCCACATCAGGCTCCTTGTTAAATGGGCAGCCTGCTTCTCCCTCTCTCTCTACCTGCTACTCCCGCCCGCTTGTGCTCTCTCTCTTTGTTAAATAAATAAAATCTTTTTAAAACTTTCTAAAAACTTTTTAAAACAGTCTTTTTAAAACTTTGACCATTCCATTCTCCTGCTTTTAAAATATTCTCCTGTTTTTAAAAGTCTTTTTAAAACTTTGACCATTCCATTCTCCTGCTTAAAATATTTCACCAGTGCTTACAGAATAAATCCAAAATGCTTTATCATGGTATATTAGCCTCCTGTTAACCCAAGCCCTTCTCTCTCTTCAGCCACATCTCTGCTCAAGCAATCCCTACTCCTTAAAAGCACTGTTCCTTCCTTCTCTTTTCCCTCTTGCACCACACACACAAACTACACTATTTCTTGATCCTTCTAGAAATCCCAATTTAGGTTTCTTTTACTCTAAGAAGGTTTTCCTGGTTGTCCCGAATAGATTTATCAATTCCCTCCCTTGTACCACTTCGCTGGTTAAAATGTGCTTTTGCTATTGAATGTGGCACTTTTAAACACCTTTGCTTATGTGGCTGTTGTGATCACAATGACTGTAACCCTCTTGAGGATGGGGGTGGGGAGTGGGGGATACCTTATTCACCATTACCTCCCGAAAGCACAGTACTTACCACATTACAGACACCTTAAAAGATGTCTATGAAACCGAAATGATGAACATTTCATCAGACAGCTTAACACTTGTTAAGGACTTACATTTTTTAAACATAGCTTAAAATTGTTGAGAGCTTCCTATGTGTGAGGCCTTGTAGCAAGCATTCTATAAGTTTTATTTTATTTAGCCAACAATAATTCTAGGACATTGAGACATGCATTAGGTACCTATCCTTACTGATTTCGTTATCTGAAACAAACCATATCTCACTTTCCTGATGGGTAGATCCTTAAGTATTAATTAGATTATTTTCCTAAACAGTAACTGAATGAATAGCTGAGACACTATTACTTGCATTAAAAGCTTTTATCTACAACTGTTAAGTAGCTCAGCTCTATTATTTAAAACATTTGAAAAAAATTATGGCATTTATATATTATCTTTCCTATATATGTTTTCCAAGCATAACGCTTTTTACCAAGTTTAATGGATCTTTGTAATAAGTGAGGGTCAACTTAAATAAGAGAAACAGGGTTACGGAGAGGTTCACAACTGGTCCTATAACTTTTCAAGATTTCATTATCATTCTACACACACCCTGCCTCCACAAAATAATTTCTAATTATCATTGAGTGACAAAATGCCAAGTAGTGACTGAAGTGTATACATGAAATTCAAGACTTCTCTTCAGGGGACACTGGTAAGATGTTGAGGAAAATCACAAAGAGAGGAGAAAATAATATAGAGTTCTATGCCTAAATCACATGACTCCAATCTTCGGTTCTCGTGGCTGTTCAGTCTCGGTTCAGTCTTTTACCATTCACTTTTTTTTTTTTTTTAATCTACAAATAATACTAGGCAGAACCTAGTCTGTCAATACATTAACGAAAATTTCCTTTCGTAAGGAGTCTGTTCATTCACCCAGCTTTCATTCTGCCGGAAAGGGGAGTTAAGGCCATTTCTTTTAATTTAGTCCGCATCCCAGCTTTTAGCAGACGGGATGCAGAGCTTGTTGCATTGACCGCATTCCAAAAAGCCTCGAGTCAAGCAATTACCAGCCACTTGGCCTTTTTGCAGAAATACACAAAACGTGTAGAATTGCTTAATTTTATCGCCTCCTAGACTCCTCACTTGGAAATTGGCTGCTCGGGCGAATGTTGTTTTTTCCCCCGCAGCCATGTGTCGAAGAGCGATTAACACTCGCTCAACAAAACCCATTCCCGGGCCATTTGGGAGCTGCACGCGTTCGCACCCGGGGTTCAGCCCGTTGCGCCTTCACGCGCAACCTTTTTGTTTATGCGGCTAGCTGGGGAGAGAGGGGCGGAGAGGGAGCGAACCTCTCAGTATGCAGCAGGCAGCCGGGGCTCTCTATATAAAGCTCGGGTCTCGGGTCTGGCGGAGCGAAGAGGCCCGGCTAGCCCGCGAGCTGGCAGCCGCCTTCTGCTCGGCCCGCCGCGCCATGGAAACCGGGGAGGCCTCGGCGAGCGGAGCCGGCGAGCGCGCGCGCTGCTGCCGCCGCTCGCCGCCCGCGGGCCCCGACCGCGGGACGCAGCGCGAGGGCGCGGACTCCGGCGGCGGCGCCTCCCCCACCCCGGCCCTACCGCCCGCGCCTCCCCGGCTCCTCCCCTCCGCTCTCCGCCCCCCACCGGTCCCGGGGCCGCGCTCGGCTTCGGGCGGTCCTCCCGGGTCTGGGCCCCCGTCTCCTCTGCGCGCCTCGTGCCCCCCAGCCCGCAGACCCGCAGGCTTCTGGAGACCGTGGGTTGACGCCAGAGGCTACAAGGAGGAGGGGGCGCCGCAGCACGCGGCGGAGGCGGTGAGTGAGCCGCGCCTCCCCGGAGGGCAGATGAGCTACCCGGACTGGGTATGCCCTGCCCGAGGGAGACACGCGCCCGGCCGGCCCCTCGTTTAAGCTCGCGCCCGCCCGTGGCCCTACCGGAGGTCCTGATGCTGCGAGGGTGTCCTCCAGAGCCACGGACGCGCGCATCCGGCCAGGAGCGAGGCTGCGGAGAGCCCCGGGGGTCACATGCCCCGCGGGCGCGAGGAACACTAGACCGCTTTCCACCTTTCTAGAAGGTGAGTGATAACTGTGATTCATCTTCTTTCGTCCCCAGATGCCGGACGGCCCCGGGGTGACCGAAGCCTCCGGAAAGCTTTCCCAGTACAGACACCCAGTCAGGTGAGTGATAGGCCTCACGGAAGGTCTCCCGCTCCTCCAGCCCAGGGTAGAGTCGGGAATCGCAGCGCGTAGCTCCATGGCTGGCCTTGCAGTTCTTCTCTCTGGGAAAATCTGTCTTCACGGATCCCAGAGGCCTTTTACTCAACGAACTGATAAATGTAGTTCACGCTCTCACCTGAAAGAACTATTTTGTTCTTTTAATCAGTGCCCACTCAGTAAACTCTTCAAGAGTATATTATAAAGAGGGAAAGTGGATGGCATCGTGAAAGTCGACCGGTGACATCTCATGTCTGCAAACCAGTTTTGTGTTGTTTAATGCTAAAGGGTTCGAATGAAATTGACCTCACAGCAGGCAGAGTGTGTATGTTCTTACTCTCTTGCAAACCAGAAGGAAGACTGGTGTTCATAGTTGCGGTTTTACAGCAAATCGAGCTTGACGTGGAAGAAAAAATGAAGTGTAATGAAAATCCTAAAGATCACGAAGCTTCCTAAGAAGGGTCGAGGTTACTTGACATAACAATGAAGAGCTAGTTTATGGTTCCTAGCCACGGGTTGTCGGCCTTTCTGTAGAAATCTTTGTAGCTTTTATTCAGGTGAAAGGTTCATTCTGCAGTTTGCTTCAGAGAGCTGTGAAATACAGAGCGTATGATATTTGTATGTATATGTTTATAAATAGCTTGTAGAAGTCAATACATGCTGATTAATTTTCTACCTAGTGATGGACACAGGAAAAAAATAATCACACCCCATTCGCAAGTGTTATAATAGTTTAGTTTGGTCCGTATGTAAAGGACATGAAGTACCTAACTCTCCCTGAGGGAGTAGGGAAAGATCTGGGAAGTGTGTATGATAGGATGTGGTTACATAGCTGAGGCTTGAAGTTAGCCAGATGGATGGTAGGTGGAGAAAAAGGGGACAGAAGAAATAGCATAGAGGGGATACAGAGTCATAGAACAACATGGCTCCCTATGGGAGCCTCAAGGAGCTGGAATTTGGGTGCATGAAGCTGTGGTCATTCTAGTAGGTAAGCCATAAGCTGGATCTTGTACACCTTGGTATAGAGTTTTGTTCTATTCCTGTATATGGCATTGGAAACCCATGACCTTTATTCTGTGGATGGTATTGGGGGTTACTCAAAGGTAGTGTGATCAGATTTATGTTTCAGAAAAAGCACTAAGAAAATGGTATATAGGCTTAGTTAGAAAACTAAATGAAATTGGAAGTTACTGTAATTCAGGCAATATATGATAAAGAGCCATTCTAAGGTATTGGAAGTGTGGATGGGACTGGGTGAATTTGGGGAATGCTTAGATGACATAATAGATTAGGCTTATAATGTATTGTATATGGCAGGTGAAGAGGAGGTAAAAAGACAGAATGGCGTCCAAGTTTGTGGCAGATGACCAGATGAATGCTGTATAAACAGAGTGGAAATTAGGGCTTAAAACAGATTTGGGGAACAAGATAACGAGTCCAATTTTTCATTTATTGTATTTAATGTGCCTAGGGGGTATCCAAATGCATATGTCTAGTAAAGAGCTGCACGCGCACACACACACACACTCACACACACACACACACAGGTAAGGGGCCCAGAGTCAAGATCTTAAGTGGAAATACAGACAATTGGGAGTCTTCAGTAAATGAACAGTTGAAGAAATCATGTCAGTGGATCAGGTCTTCCAGAAGAATGAGAGAGGAGAGATGATCACTCTTGATAAAACACTGGGGAAGGCCAATACCAACCTGTATACAGAGAAAAAGAGGTCCACAAAGGAGACCGAGAAGAATCACTCGGGACAGGGGAGAATTCAGGAAAGTATGAAGTCCCTGAAAGGAAAGTGGTCAGTCAGAGATTCTGGGCAGAGTGTGGTAACAATTAAACAACATTCTTTGGATCTGACAGTTCTAGTTAAGCATTGGAAAATCATCTGTTTCCTGTATAAGAAATCCCTTTCTTTTCTGAACTACTGTAGCCATTTATTTATACTACTTTTAAGTTTATTTTATTTTTATTAATTTCTGTCTTGAATACTGTTATTTCTTGAGGATAGAGACTAAGATTTTTTTATCTTTGTATTATGAATTACATCTGGCATGAGATCACTAAAATATTTATTGAATGACTGAATTATTGATGGTTGCTTATTAAAGGCACCAAAATTAAAACTTTTTTGTCATTTGGCTAGAAACATTTATAAACTATATTGCCTACTTTTCTGCCTTTTAAAGTTGAGTATACTGAATATAATGTAAACTTCTCTTTGTTAGAAGCACTCTGTTATAAATGGGTACATGGGGCTAACTACCCTACACTAAAATGACTGCACTGTTGTTGGTGAGTCAGCCATATCCTTCTTCTTTTCTTTTCTTTGGAGGAAAATAATAGAAGACCAGATGGCAAGATTAATATTTGTCAAAAATTTGAAATTCTGAGGTAATTGGGTTACATGTAAGTTGTGAAAAGCCAGCATTATTCTCAATATCCCAATATGGTATTTCCAATTTTGTTGGATGGGGAAATGGGAGGGAGATGGGATCAAGGTTGGGGTCAGAGGAAGCCTTCCTATAGCCCTGGTGTGAGTGCATAGAAAAACTTCAAAATATTGCTTTTTGTACTCTTCTAAACTTACATTGTTAGCTACATCTGTAACTAACAGTTAAGCAAGATACTGGTGATTTCTGCTTTTCTGGAAGGTGCATAATATATTGTTGTCTTTATAAAACTGGGTTTCAGAATTTTTAATGTAATAGTAGGATTCATTTTCCCCCCAAAGGAATTTGGAAATTGGAAGACAAACCATCTGTATATTGTGAGAATAAATATATTCATAATACCTAAAGTGATCTAAATATTTATCACACAAGGTTTTGTGTGAATTTGTTTGATCCAATTTACAGCTTGGATAAAGACTTAAAATGATTAACTAGTTATTGATACTTTGGCGAGTAGACTCCCATGACACCTGAGATAATAGTATTTTTAGACTATCTAAAGGCATACATCAATTGTTAAGTATGTGGAGCTCTTAGCATTTGAACATTTCATGAATATAAGGATTCTGAATGTGAAAAAAATAAAGCCTATTATGTTGTCTGCTTCTTTCAGACTATTTTGGCCAAAATCAAAGTGTTATGATTACTTATATCAAGAAGCAGAAGCTCTTCTGAAAAATTTTCCAATTCAAGCCACAATTTCATTTTATGAAGATTCTGATAGTGAAGATGATATTGAGGAGCTGATCTGTGAAAATTAACCTGATTAGTTACTTGTGATGACATTCAAAGCTTATAGGATTTAAATTTAGTGTACAAATGTATCATAATCCTTCATACTAATTTATTTGTATATAAATTATTAATAAAATGAAATATTTTGTAATTCTATAGTAGTTTGGCTTTTTTTACCCCTACGCTATAATTCAGTGTTGGAATTTAAAAATAAGTGCCATTTACGGATGTCTTGATTGGACTGTAAACATTTGGGGCTTACAAAAGATACTTTTGATCTCTTCATCAAATTACAAATTTAATTTTAGTTATAATTTTGCAAATATTTAGCTAAAACTTTGCAAAGAATGACTATATTTAATTTTCAAGACTGAATCTTGTAACATCTGGTATTTCCTACTGATCTCCATTAGGTATTGTGTTGCTGATGAATATTTTTAGATAATGAAAAAATCACCTTATGCTACCAATCACACAATATTATGTGTTTGCTAGCAGATTGTGAAAAACACTTTAAATCATTGTCCATAATTGAGAATGTCAATTAATGCCATGGCTATTAAATTTTAGGGATTTTTAATGAATGATGAATCAAGATCACTTTAATACTCCTCTGCCGCCCTTAAATCTAGTAGTAAAATAGCATTTGTGTTCAATAATTAGAGCACTTCATTGAGGGATCCCCAGAATTTAAAAAGAAATGTTTAAGTGAGCACGACTTATATGGAGTCTAAAAAAGGAGAGCCAAAAGGCTAGAATTTGATCTTTTTCTATTTCTGTCTAAGGGGGAGCTAAGACATTTGGCAGATATGAAACATTCTTCAACAGCATCACCTTCCTTTGTTCTGGCTCCTTGCTCCTGATATTGTCATGTACAGATTTTCTCATGGGAAGTGAAATAAGAAATTCTCTGATTAGTTTTTTAAAATGTAGACTTATAGAAGAATACATTACCATTTAATGACAGAGAAAAACAGGAGCACATTGCAAGGTAGAGGTAACCTAGACTATGGTCATGAGGTTCTTTAGCTTAATGCAGTCTCCCAATAAGCATTTTCATTGCAAATGTTTCTTAGTATCCCAGAATCATGATGGGTAGAGGTGAAGGTCAGAGATGGTTACCTGGCTAAGAAATGCCTCTTACTTGAATGGCTACATAGATCACACGCTTTTCCTTCTAATTGAAAGGATACTACAAACATTGATTTACAGGCACTTTAAAGACAAGGCAGTTGAAACAGAGCAAGTTTAAATCATGTGTCAGAGTCAGGAAAAGTTAGTAATGGCAGGTGGACAGGGAGAGTTATTTAGAACTGTATTTCTTCTGAAAACTTTCCCTTCACTGGATTCTACACTCATGATGTGTGTGTTCCCCAAGGGCTATGCAAAAAAACCCACCAGGTCACCAATCTGGATCATTAGGGACTTGTTTTTAGCTGCACAGTATTTGAGCTTCTTTCAATATGTCGGAATAGTATGACAAGCCACTGCCATTTTTTGGGTGCCTACTATTAACCAGGCACTGTACTAGGTAGTTTACATATGACATCTCATTTAATTCTTACTGAAACCTAAATCCATTAGGCAG
This sequence comes from Mirounga angustirostris, assembly GCF_029215605.1. Lineage (NCBI taxonomy): Eukaryota > Metazoa > Chordata > Mammalia > Carnivora > Phocidae > Mirounga > Mirounga angustirostris. The sequence goes on from NW_026991716.1 coordinate 72,076,573, forward strand.
AGGGGGAAAATGAGACTTTGAGATACTGAAATAACTTGTGTAAGTCTGCTCATTTATTAAATGCAGAGATGGCATTCAAACTAAACCTATCTGACAAACATAACTCTTCGTCACTACATCTGGGGATGGGCTGTATCTGTACACAATTCCCTGTAGCTTTCAGCAAAGACAAGAAGTTAGATGAGGAGGGAGAACTTGTGAGTGGGTGAATGGAGCAGGAGACTTTACTAGCTTCTTTGACTCGTTTGTCATTAGCGGGGGTTCTTAAAGGTGAAGCTTCACCTCATAAGAGTGGCTGTGGCTGTTTGCATTTGACGCCCTAACTCTTAAAAGTTCTCTTTCCTGTACAGCCGGGTGCTTTAGAGGAGAGAGTTTCAGAGAAATCAAAATGCTTTGATAGTATTATTTTATTCCATATTTCAAGCCGTGTGAAGGTGGGGCATAACAACAGACATTTGTGTTCTGGGTTAAGAGGAGTCTGAAAGAATTTATGCTCAGATTCTGTCAGCACCACGGCTAAGGAACAGCTTCGCTCTGTCTTTAATCCGAACACGGAATAGCTGTCACCTCACTGCGGTGCTGAAATTCAGGGTGCAGGGCTAATGCAGCACGCGTACTTGGGTCTGGTTCCTCCCCTCCGGCGCTGCGTTCGTCCCGTTGGCTCCACCCCCCGCGGCCTCGACGTGCTGCGTCATGGCGCGCCTCACCCTCGGCGACCCCGGAAGTGGGCCGGGGGCTTGCCCTCTGCCCGGCCTCGGAGTTGGAGCGGGAGGTGTTACCCTGGAGGGGTAGAGCTGAGCGATCCTGTCCGGCGGCGGACCCCGGGCAGGGCCCGGGCCAGGGCCAGGGGTCCAGGATGCTGAACGTCCCTTCCCAGTCTTTCCCGGCCCCCAGCTCGCAGCAGCGCGTCGCCTCCGGGGGGCGTAGCAAGGTAAGTGGATGACACCGTGCGTCTTGTTCAGCTCGCCTCCCGCCGGCGTTCCGTTCTACCGAACGGTCCATTCTCTCTTTCGGCCCCCTCTTCCACCCTGTCCTCATCTCTAGCCTTCGTTCCTCCTGCCCTAGCTAGCGATCTCTTTCCCCGGTCGTTTGCAGTCCTCTCTCTCACCTACTAGCCCCTCCCCCCTCATCCTCTTTTCCCGTTCTGGGAAGTCTTTTCCCGCGAATTAAATTGAGTTGTATATGACAGGGCCAGCACCGTGCTTTCGCCGTTATCATAGGTACTCAGTATTAGCTTCCTTCCCTCAGTCTCTCCTCGTCTCCGGTCTTTTGTTCTGCACTTTCCGGAAGGAGTTGTGAGTGATGTGGGTTCCCTAGGAGAAGGGAAAGGTTGGGCAGTAGCGACATTGACCGGTGACCATCCTCCAAAGGTGGGGACTCCCAGAGCTAGGGAAGATGGGGGGGAGCGAGAACAAATGTCTACAATCCTCCGGTGGGTTTACGGACACTTCTCTAAGTCATACTGGCTTTCTTCCTCTGGTACCTGTTTTATCACACTGTCTTTTCTATTGACATCACTTGCTGTCTTTGAAGCTAATATAATACTCTCACTTTTTGTTGAACATAGTTACTGTTAGCAACAGGTGGAATACAAATGTATTTTATATTTATAAAATTTAATAAAGTTGTCTCCTGTGCAGTTATTCGTTAGTTCCTCATTCTGTAAGTTCATCTTCATATTTTCAGGTTTTGTTTTTGAAACTTCCACCTACTTGGACCACTCCGCCCAAACCCCCATTTCTGGACTCTTGGGTCTTAGCATGATTTAGGATCTTCACTGACTTTTTCTCTCCACTTAAACATGAAGTTGACTCTAGATCAGAATTATGGATTCAGGGATCTGTAGCTTTCATTAGCTTTTCAGAAGTCTGTAACTCCAGCTATAATAATAAAGCAGAGATTTATTCGGTGCTTACGGTATGTATGTATGTTAGTGTTCTGAATGCTTCATGTGTAGTGTATTAACTCATTTAATCTTTACAGTAATCCCACAAAGTGGTTGCTTTTGTTATCTCTATATCACAGAAAAGAAAACTGGTTAAGAAATGTTGCTTTGGACCCTAAAAGTTTGATGTGATGTGACTCTGGCTGTGATATTTCATTTATTGCTCCATAGCTCCATATATCATCCAGTCATCTAATCATCTGTCCCCTCCTTCTTGATGTTTGACCTTTTCTGTCCTTGAACTAAATGCTTGGCTAAATAGTATAGTCTTTCTGGAGAAAGAATCTCTGAATTAAAATATAAGAGTTGCTGGCCTTCTGTACTAAAACTACAAACCACGTTCTCAGCATCCTTTTAAAGGAGAAAGCTCAGGGGCGCCTGGGTGGCTCAGTCGTTAAGCGTCTGCCTTCAGCTCAGGTCATGATCCCAGGGTCCTGGGATCGAGCCCCGCATCAGGCTCCCTGCTTCGCGGGAAGCCTGCTTCTCCCTCTCCCACTTCCCCATGCTTGTGTACCCTCTCTTGCTGTGTCTCTCTCTGTCAAATAAATAAATAAAATCTTTTTTTTAAAAAAAAGGAGAAAGCTCAGAGGCAAAGACAAAAGGTCCACAGGCGGTGATGGCAAAGGTGAGTCTTCGGGTCCAAACAGAGAACAAAATATAGTTATTGCACAATTCAAAGGGAAACTGAGACTTTCCCCCCGCCTTTATGAAATGAGGTAATCTTGCACGTATCAGAACCTGATTCAGGATTGTATGAAATGGGTAGAGGTTGAAAAAATAGAAGCTAGTTGGGGAGGTTATATATCATAATAGTTAAAAGCATAGACTTCTGAGTGAGAAAGACCCAGATTCTCTTTTCAACTCCTATGACTAAGTCTCTGAGTCTCAGTTTTCTCAGGTGTAAAAGAGAATAACAGTACCCATTTTATAGGGCCATTCAAAGGATTAAATGAGATAATGTTTCTCTTAGCACACTATTGGTATGTGGTAAGCACTCATGTGTTACTTGCCCTTAGACTTTTATTCGGATTCCATGGATTGTTGTGTGATTGTTGTGTAAAGTCCTGAGCACAGTGTCTGGTGCAGAGTATGCATTCTATATATGATAGCTACTATTATTTCTACTAATACTAGTAAGTAAATATTTTTTGAGAACCTCCCATATGCTGAAGATATGGTCTCTGTTTCCAAGGAGTTTAGTCTAATAGGCTGCACACACTAATAAATAGTTAAAATGTGGTAAGTGCTATAACTGTGTGTTATGACCACAGAGGGGTTGGGGTCAGAGAAGCCTTCTGGAGGAGGTAGTGTCTGTGAGAGAGAGAGGGAGGGAACTGGGCCAGGCCAAGGAGGAGGTATTTCATAGCAATCAAGGAATCAGTTCCCATTTAGCTAAAGCATTTAATAGGAAGGAGCAAAAATTAAAACTCAGAGCTAGTGAGGTAAACTATGACCAGATATAAAGGGCCTGGTAAACCACTCTAGGGAATTTAGAGACATTATTATAAGATAGTGTGGGGGGCGCCCAGGTGGCTCAGTCGGTTAAGTGGCTGCCTTTGGCTCAGGTCATGGTCCCGGAGTCCTGGGATCCAGCCCTGCATCGGGGTCCCTGCTCAGCAGGGAGTCTGCTTCTCCCTCTCCCTCCTCCCCTGCTTGTGCTCTCTCTCTCTCTCTCACTCACTCTCTCTCTCTCTCTCACTCACTCTCTCTCTCTCTCAAATAAATAAATAAAAATCTTAAAAAAAAAATAGTGTGGGGAGCCACTGAAGGAGGGAGGGCCCATGGTTAGATTTGAGTTTTCAGAAGATTATGCATTAACTACCCAGTGGATTATGGAATCCACATAAATAAGAGAGATGAATGATTTTGGTTTGGGATGGGAATGATCATATTCTCGTACTTTACTTCATTTATTGGGACCAAGAGACCTAGAGAGTTTCAGGGATGGTAAGAATGGGATGATGTAACTGGTAGGAAGGAATGTGAAATTGCAGTGATACCACAGACCTATTAACTTGGTTATTTTGGGGGTAAATGAATGCCTACAATAGACAAGATTCCAGAAAGTGAGGTATATAAATATCTTAGTCTATTCAGTCTGCTATAACAGAGTACCGTTTGGACAGTAGCTCAATCCCTTTACCAGATCTTCTTTGCAGGGTAGGCAGACTTTTCTGCAAAGGCCCAGATAATGAGGATGTGGGGAAAAATGGCTGAAAGGATGAGGGAGCTCTTTGAGGCCTTTTTAATGAGGGCTTTAGTAGCATTCATGAAGGCTCTTCCTTTATGATTTAATCACCTACCAAAGACCTTACTTCCTAATACCATTGCATTGGAGGTTAGGATTTCAACTTGAATTTTGGAGGGGCACAAACATTCAGTCTGTAGCAATATATTTCTTTGAACATGCCTTCTTTTACATTAAACATTCCTCTGGTACTATATTACAAACTAGTTATACAAGTTTAGACAGTAGCTCAATCCCTTTACCAGATCTTCTTTGCAGGGGTAGGCAGACTTTCTGCAAAGGGCCAGATAATAAATATTTTTGGCTTTGAGGGCCACATGACAATTGAGTCTCTTCACCACCACCAGCACCACGACGTGTGAAAATGATTCTAAGCTCCAGGGTGATACAGAAACAGGCATGGGCCAGTTTGCCAAACCCTTCCATAGAGTGTTAGAGTTTTTTTTATTTTCCATTATTTGAGAACTTTTGTTTCTTAGTGAATTCTTAGAAAACAGATTGCTGCCTTGTGATTTCTAATGTTCTGTGTATATTGACAATCCAGAAAATCAACTTTAGCTGGCCATTTATATTTTCTTCTATTCAATCTCTTGTGATTTTTAAGGGAAAGAAATTTTGGTCCAAGTTGGTAAGTGACTCCAACATATTAGTGACAGAGCAGAGCCAGGACCAAAATTTGTTTTCTGCTTCCAGATTCAATACTGTTCTTGTTTTATTAGATACCATTATGGTGAACGTTTATGTGACAGAATTTCTAAGCCCTACCTCATAGTTCATGTATTTTATATTGTTCTATTTATAATTCTAATACAGCAGAGATGATTTTGACAACCACCTAAAGCTGTAAAAAAAAAAAAATCGTAGAATTGTTAGATTTGAGTTTTCTTCTCTTTTTGAAAGAGTAAGAGTAGTGTGCAGCCTGCGGAGAAGCAGCAGGTGGGGCAGGGAGAAGCAGCTGACTCAAAGAAGCCACATTGAATTCTCTGTTCCTTTTTTAGGTCCCTCTGAAACAGGGCAGAAGTCTTATGGATTGGATTCGCCTCACCAAAAGTGGCAAGGATCTAACGGGATTAAGAGGCAGGTTAATTGAAGTAACTGAAGAAGAACTTAAAAAACACAACAAAAAAGACGATTGTTGGATATGCATAAGAGGTACGTGGTATTTATTACGTACTGCAAAGAGTTTTGGCTGGGCTTTCCAGTTGTAATGTCATATGACCTCATGGTCATGTTATTTGGTGATATGATTCACACGTAGATAACAAAAATATGCCTTATGCTGGACTACAAAGTATATAATTCTGAATTTCAACAGTATTTCTTTCTTAGGTAACTGTTTACATAGCATACCCACACTGTACTCCCTTAGAAAGAGAGCAAGTGTTTGCTGGGTGGTTATTCAGTAACACTCTAGCTTATATATAATCATGTCCCACCTTAGTGCCTTATAACAGAATCGCTTTGAATGGGAGAAATTGTTCTGCCAGAAAAAATGTCTCTGAGAACCGAAAGTAAATCAGAAAGCCTGTGTTTAAGCCAAATCTTAAGTTCTCACATGAAGCAATTTTTATTAATGTAAATTTCATAGCAATATTAATGACCTGATTTTTGTAGCCCATAGCAAATTAGAAGCGCCAAACTAGAAATGAATGGGTTGGAGAGAGTGAGCAGAGATACAGGAGAGTGGCTGATAAAAGCAGACCTCATGGTAATCAACAACCTCGCATCTCAGAGGGGAACGAAAGCAGTAAAGGGCATGGGAATGTACAGTGGGCTTCCGGAGCAATGTCATTGAGCCATCCAGACATGGTTAAATATGCCCACTATCTTTAAAGTGTCGGCTTGTTAGTCATTGTTGTTACACAATTGTAATTTTATCATTGTATAGTTACGGTATATTGTTAGTTATCCTGATTACACTGTGACCTGTATGAGGGCAGACCATGTCGTGTCAGTCATACTGTTCTGTCCTTGGTGCCTGGCACATAGACATCATCAATATGTGTTTTTTATTGAATGAATTCGCTTAACATTTTTAAAAAGTTGTTACTTAAAGAGCTGTGTGGTCATCATAGTAGATTGGTGATGTGATAAATGGAAAGATACCAGTTTGCTAGGGATGCCCAAACAAAATAGCACAAACTAGGTGGCTTAAACTACAGATAATTATTGTCCCACCATTCTGGAGGTTGAAGTCTGAGATCAAGGTGCCTTTTTCATAAGGCTGTGAAAAAGAAAAATGTCTGTGTCTCTCACCTAGCTTCTGCTGGTTTGCTACCAATCTTTGAAGTTGCTTGGCTTGTAGAAGCATCACCCCAGTCTCACTTCAGCTTCACATTGCGTTCTCCCTGTGTACTTGTTTGGGTCCAAATTTCCTATTTTTACAAGGACCCCAGTCATATTAGATTAGGACCCTACCTACTCTAGAATGACCTCATCTAATTATATCTGCATTGACCCTATATCCAAATAGGTCATGTTCTGAAGTATTGGTGGGTAGGACTTCAACATATGAATTTGGGGGTTATGCAGTTCAACCCATAACAGACACAGTTAGAGTGTGAAATTTTTTTCAGTGGCAAAGGGGGTGGACTCTTCAGCAGGTGATGACATAGCTTGTTCTGAGACAGAACAGCTGCTCAACTCCCCAAAGTTTCTCAGGGAAATACAGCTGTGGACAGTACCCTGGAATGAAGCTGGAATGAAGATTCTGCTAGATGCAAAAAACTCCTTTTGCCATTTTATTTTATTTATTTTTAAAAAATTTTTAAAAATTTATTTATTTGAGAGAAAGAGCGAGAGCACTCATGCGTGTGCACGGGGGGGAGGGGCAGAGGGAGAGGGAAAGAGACAGACTCACCGCTGAGCGTGGAGCCTGACATGGGGTGCCATCTCATGACCCTGAGATCCTGACCTGAGCCAAAATCCAGAGTTGGCCACTTAACTGACTGAGCCACCCAGGCGCCCCTCCTTTTGCCATTCTATAGGGTTTTGAATACCCTCCTTGCTCTTTGTCCATGCTGCCCACCTGTTTTACCAGGTGTAAGTATAATGACCGCCACACTCTGCCTGAGTGTTTTCTGCTAGACTGGGTGAAGTGGAGGTCAGTGTGCAGGAGAATCTCTCAGTTGGTCCAGGCTGTAGGCGTGTGAGTTCTGTTTCTACAGCCACTTCTCCAGAAAACTCACTTATGTGAACCCTTTGTGTCTTAGTTATGTTAGATCAATGAGGCATTAATATAACACATTCACACTTCATTATTCATTTGGTGTATTGATGGAGATAAGGGACTAGTGTGCTATGTTTCAAAAGTAATATGTACACTGCTCCCAGTTATATTATCTCCTATAAGGATTGAATGCATGGCACCTCTTTCTGGTAAGGTTGTCGATTTAAGGATAAATTTGTTTAAAGTCTCTGTTACTCTGTTAGTAATAAGGCTTTTTTCCCCTTTGCAAAAAGTTAAGTGTGTCTTTTTTTTTTTCCCTTTTTGACGAGTTCAGTTTTTATTATCAAGAGCACTCAATATAGGTGGTGCTCTTTGAGCTTCCCCTCTAGTAGGAGAGGATAAATGACTGACAGGTGGACACATCTGAGTGAAGTGCCATAAGAAGCTATAAAGAAAGTGACATCAGATTGGAGGGAGGGAGACATGTGGGTTAGAAAAATCAGGGACACTGTTGTGGTAGTGATAGCTTAGAAGCTGAGAACAGGTTTTCTTTTTTTTTTTTTTTTAAAGATTTTATTTATTTATTTGAGAGAGAGAATGAGAGAGAGAGAGAGAGCATGAGAGGGGGGAGGGTCAGAGGGAGAAGCAGGCTCCCCGCTGAGCAGGGAGCCCAATGCGGGACTCGATCCCGGGACTCCAGGATCATGACCTGAGCCGAAGGCAGTCGCTTAACCAGCTGAGCCACCCAGGTGCCCGGGGACAGGTTTTCATCAGAAAATAAGGAGGAGGTACATCAAAGTGGAGGGAAAAGCCTAACCTACAGATGCAGAAAGGCTTGAGAAACATTCTGTAACTTAGGTTAACTGTTGGACAGTTATAAAGAAAACTAGAAAGGTATGCTAGGTCAGATCGTAAAGGACCTTGAAAGCCAGGCTGAGAAATGTGTCCTTAATTTAGATGGCAGTATGAGCTCTAAGAGGTATATGAATGTGGGGACATTGTGATCAGAGTATGCCTTGGAAACATTAGTCTGGTGGTGGGTGTAGTGAATTAAATGGGACAAAAAACATTTAGCTCGTTACAGAAGTTCAGGTGGTATTAGGGGAACCAGGATGTTGACAAAGACAGTAGAAAGTAGGATGAATGTGAGACAAACAAATTAAACAGATTACTGGTAATTTCTGAGACAGTTATAATTTAAAGTAAGCGTGTGACTAAATGTTACTGTCTTTTTCTTATTCTAATTTAAAATATAAATGATATCTTCTTAAAAGGGGAATGTATGCCAAATTTAGCTTTGAATGTCAGAGATAATGCTTGGGCCCAATTTTTAATCAAAGCTGTACCATAGGGAAACATGGTATCATGGTATCATTTTTCACCCCTTGATAAAATATTAAATTCTTCATTTGTCTAACAATTGCCCCATATTTAGATCTGTTCCAATTTCAGCTGATCAGGTTAAGGTAGACACAATTAGTTTTAGTATTTTTTTTTAAGAAATCTTAGAAAATATACCTTTGGTATGGGTTTTTACGGCTAATATTATGGGAATTATTTTCTTTTTTGAGTATATATCAGTATTTATGCACATGTTCAGGTGTGTTGAGTCCAGTTACATTCCTAAAAATGATGGTATGAAAAGAACACTTGGCTGGCAGCAGTTCACTTAATCACCATTTTCTGTCAAGTATGTAATTACTGTAATGGAGTAGGAGGTAATTGGAACGTTGAAGGAACGGATAGGAGTGATAATGCTTTTTTAAAAATCTTGTTGAATTTACCATTAATGCAAACTTTTGTAGTTTTCTCCGTTATTGCTGTTTCTTGAGAACTAAAGGTGATTTACAAACATATGAAACTTTGAGCAAATATCTGAATCACTCATCTGTGAAAGCTCCGTAGAGCCTAGATCAGACTTTGTTTCCCCTGTGGTATGTTTTATTGTAGGATGTAGTCAGTGTGGGTAATGATACATTAAGTCATGAAATCATTTTTTGGCAGTATGGTATACAGCCTTTGATCTCAGTGAGAGTGAGGGTGACTGTATACTCAGTAACACTCATTTGAATGAATGGTATTTAGAAAAAGTTGATTACCAGTAGACTGGCTGCTCTGTTAAAAAAAATTGATGGGATTTGGGGCACCAGGGTGGCTCAGTCAGTTACGAGTCTGAGTCTTGGTTTTGGTTCAGGTCATGATCACAGGGTCCTGAGATTAAGACCCTGGGTTGGGCTCTCTGCTCAGCGGGAAGTCTGAGCATGTGCCCTCTCTCTCTCAAATAAATAAATAAATAAATAAATAAATAAATAAATAAATAAATAAATAAATAAAATTTTAAAAATTTATCACATTAAGTTGCTCATAAGGGATTTAATGGATTTCATTTATAACTTAGAAATAAACATGCTTTGATTTCTCCTAATGCTGATTATCTTACACTAGTAAATTGAAGAGGCCTGCTTGAGATCACTGTAAAAGTGACTTCAAATGGGTCCATACCTTTTGTGTTTCATTAGTATTTAGAATATCTTGGGGCACCTGGGTGGCTCAGTCGGTTGAGTGTCCAGCTCTTGATTTCAGCTCAGGTCATGATATCGGGATCCTGGGATGGAGCCCCGCCTCTGCTCCGTGCTGGGTGTGGAACCTGCTTGGGATTCTCTCCCTCCCTTCCCCTCTGCCCCTCCCCACCATGCACACTCTCTCTCTCTCTTTTAAAAAAATAAAAGAGGGGAACCTGGGTGGCTTAGTCAGTTAAACATCTGCCTTCAGCTCAGGTCATGATCCCAGGGTCCTGGGATCGAGCCCCACATCGAGCTCTCTGCTCAGCAAGGAGCCCGCTTCTGCCTCTCCCTCTGCCCCTCCCCCCACTCGTGTTCTCTCTCACTCGCTCTGCTCTCTGTCTCAAGTAAATAAAAAAATCTTAAAAAAAAAAAAAGAAGAAAATCTTGGTAAATTGAGTCTGAGAAGTAGTATTTAGTCCTATTATATTTCTAGTCCAGCTTCCTAGATTTCTAGATATATTTACAGTAAACCGTTTTTTAAATTTTACTTTGTAGGATTGTAGTGTAAATTTTTGTGCATACAGTCAATCCTCATTATTCGTGAATTGCAAATTTGCAAATTTGCCTACTCACTAAAATTGCTTTATAACCCCAGAAATCAATACTCAACGGTGCTTTCATAGTCCTTTGCAGACATGAGCAGTGCAGGGAAGAATGTGTTTGGCCCAAGCACACATTCCTACTTGAGGTTAACAAGGCGATGCTCTGCCTTCCGATTTCTGCTCTCATACATGTAAAGATGTGTCTTTCTTGAGGTCTTTTTAGTGCCATGTTTTTCATATTTTGTGCTTTTTGTTGGTGTTTTGGTTTAAAGTGGCCCCCAAGCATAGTGCTGAAGGCTATGATGTGCCTCACAGAGAAAATATGTATGTTAGATAAGCTTTGTTCCGGCATGAGTTCAGTGCTGTTGGCTGTGAATTAAATGCTCATGAAGCAGCAATACATCTTGACTAAGGTGTCTTTAAACAGAAATACACCTTAAGCACCACGGTTATGTATTATTTGACAAAATGTGACCAGAGGCTTACAGAAACCTAACGCTGCCTTTTCCCCAAGGAGCAATGGTTCAGTATTTGCTAATTCAGTGTTCACAGTGACTTTGGAGAACATAACTGCTGGGAGAAAAGAGAATCGACTAGGCTGTTTTTTATTTATACTCCAGAAATAAAGTAAGTTTTATACCTTTTGGGTTAGATTCAAGTCCACCAAGAACAGAGCTGATTTTTCCAACAGTAAGCTCTTTTCTTTAGGTCCCCTTAGCTCCTTGCTTCACTTTTATTTTGAGAAACTGCGATATTACTTGTCTCTAGCAGAGAAACTTTTTTCTTCTAAGAACAGCTTTTCAAATTTGGGACTAACTTTTTAATTTATAATGAAATGTATTGTCATAGCTGTACAGGGTGTATCTGAACAATAATGTACTATTATTACAGGTAGCTCAGCTCTTCTGTACACAGTCCACTTTGTGTATGGTCCTCATTACTTCTCGGCCCCAGATTTCTGAACACCTCTCTTCTGCTATTGCTTGCTTGCTTAGGAAATACAAATCAACATTTTTTTACAGCTACATTTCCCCTTACTCACTCATTTCTAATCTGATCTGTAGGTTTTCACATTGCCTGTTCTCCACTCTGAAATGCAGATAATCTCATCCTTGTCGATTTTATTCATTCTATCCTGCTGACATCAAGACGATTTGCTTTTACTGTCATTATCTCCTAAATTGTCAATCTTTTCCTTGCTTTTGTTTTTGTTTTTAAGTTTTCTTCTTTCTGTCCCTCCCTTTCATCCACTAAAAATTCGGTAGAGAAAGAGAATGGGTGGTTTTGGGGCCTCATCTGACCCACAGGGGTTTTGTTTGGTTGACACAGCATTTTACAGACTTCAGCCAATGTTTTGAAATTTTTTTCTTTGTGGGAATGTTTTTGATAATAAATTTAATTTTAAAAAAAGATATAGGCTATTCAAATTTTCTTTTGTTCTTATGTCAATTTTTGCAAGTTATGTTTTCTCAGTGAATTTGTTCATTTTAATCTCAGTTATTGACCATATTGATATAAAGTTGTTTACAACATTCCCTTATTACATCTTTAGTGTCTTTAGTTCTATAGTGATATACCCTGTTGCAGGTCCAGATACTGCTAATTTTTGGCTTCTTTTTTTTTCTTGATCAGTCTTACTAGAAGTTTATCAATTTTATTAACTTTTGTTTTTGATTTTTGTTGCTTGTCCATTTTCTGTTTCATTAATTTCTACTCCTATCATAGTTAGGAAGGTGGCTATTTTAAGACTCTTTCCTGCAGTATTGGCATCAGTGTATTTATGGCGATAATTTGTAGTTACTCTTGTTATATTCTTGAATTACCCCATTCTAAGCTTTTAAGCTTAAACTATTACAGTATACTTTCTCCTGTTTTATTATATTCAACTCTGGATTGAATCCTGGTTTAGCATTTGTGTGTTATTCATTTTGAGTGCCATATGTAAATTAATTCATTAAGAAATTACCATGGGGTGCCTATTACTTGTAGTTCTTTTTTATGTTAATTAACAATCATATAGGATATCCTTCTGGGACAGTTTTTATTTCTCGTAATTTAATGAAACATAGCTTTTGCTTTTTTTGTTACCCAGGTGTAGTTGTCATTCATAAAAAATAGAGAAGATAGTTTTGAACTTTTCCTCTATCTTGGTTCACTCATTTAATCAATATTTCTTATCATGTTCTCTCCCAGGTTCTGGGGATAACATGGAAATATAAAACAGAGATGGCTTTTGATTTTAGGGAATTTACAATGCAGTGGGGAGCACAAAGCATTAATCAGGTCTGACAAGTATTGTGAAGGAGAGGTACGCTGTGCTGAGTGAGGACTACAGAGATGGAGCTGAGATCTGAAAGCTAAACGAGGGTTAACTAGGCGAAGAGGAATGGGAATGGCACTCTAGGCTCTGGGAAGAAGCACGTGCAGAGGCTGGGTGGTGTGATTGTGTGAGAGACAGATCACGTGCACATGTGGAGGTGTTCACCATCAGTAGAAGGTGCTTAAAGTTAGTGATTTCTGTTTTCTTTCTTCTCTCCTCTTGTATTAGAAAGACACTTTTTTTTTTTTTAAGATTTTATTTATTTATTTGAGAGAGAATGAGAGTATGAGCAGGGTTAGGGGCAGAGGGAGAAGCAGACTCCCCGCTGAGGAGGTAGCCTGATGCGGGACTTGATCCCAGGACCTGAGCCAAAGGCAGATGCTTAACCCTCTGAGCCACCCAGACACCCAAGACACACTCTTTTCAAAGATTACTCTTTCTAAGATATTTTCTTAACTAGGGCTCATCTCTGTGTGCTCTTACCAGTCCTCTCCAGCCTCCTCATGACCTTGGGCAGTTGCCCATCCAGCACTATTTAACACCCTTCAGTTCTTTGCTTTCTTTCTGCCAACAGTTTCTTCCTTTAATCTCCTCCTGACTTTGGCCCTCTTGGACTGTGTTTCTTCCCCTGGGCTTTCTTCCTTAGCACTTGGTGTTGGACTTCTGTTAGAACAGCTATAACATTTTTTGGCCATTTTTAATATTTTTCCTATTTAAATTGAGTTTGGGGATACTAACCCTACCCCTAGCTTCCAGCACAGGGTGTGGCTCCTGGTTAGTGTTCAGTAAATGTACCTCGAATCATTTGTATATTTTGATATGTGTAGGAGTTTTAAACCATGGTATTGTTTTATTATTTCACAGAATAGTAACCAGTTGAGGAACTTGATATTTGATGTTTCCAGATTATTGGCCCCTGGAGTTCCTTAATCAGTTTGAAACTTTGTTATTTCTGGATAGTTTTCTTATATAGATTCATGGTCCATTATTGAGTTTTGAGCCCCACTTTAAAATGTATTAGTATTTCCATTAAACTCCTTTTTATAGTTTCTGTTTCTGTGATGATATTTCCTCTCTGTTAAATGTCATCCACATTTTCTGCTAGATTTTTTAAAGATATTAATTATAGGGGTGCCTGGGTGGCTCAGTCGTTAAGCGTCTGCATTTGGCTCAGGTCGTGATTTCAGGGTCCTGGGGATCGAGCCCCGCGTCGGGCTCCCTGCTCCACAAGAAGCCTGCTTCTCCCTCTCCCACTCCCCCTGCTTGTGTTCCCTCTCTCGCTGTCTCTCTCTCTGTCAAATAAATAAATAAAAATCTATTAAAAAAAGATATTACAGTTATTTTAGTATCCCTGTATAATAGTTCTAACATATACACCATCTTCAAGTCTGGTTGTTATTTTTTATTGTTTTTCTCTCTTGACAATGGGTTTTTTGTCTTTTTTTTTTTTCAGTGTGACTTGTAATGTTTGATTGAATGTCACGTATTGCATAAGGTGCACAGTAAAACCTGAGGTATTTACACTTAGAAATGAGTACACTTTTTCTGGCAGACAATTAGATTGAGTCAGTCTGGGTAGTAGTTGAGCTGGTTTGGGGGTGTATTTTTTTTTTTTTTTTAAGATTTTATTTATTTGAGAAAGAGAATGAGACAGAGAGAGAGAGAGAGAGAGCATGAGATGGGGGAGGATCAGAGGGAGAAGCAGACTCCCTGCTGAGCAGGGAGCCTGATGCAGGACTCTATCCCGGGACTCCAGGATCATGACCTGAGCCGAAGGCAGTCGCTTAACCAACTGAGCCACCCAGGCGCCCTGGTTTTGGGGTGTATTGTTGCTGTTGTTACCGTCAGTATACCGCAGACGTCAAACTCCTCCCACAGTGGGTTGCTGCTAACTTGTTTGTGTGGCTCCCGCAGCAGGAGAGGATTTTCTCCTTGTTCCTATTGCACTCTTAGCTGACAGCTTGACTTACATAGCTGTGTAGAGTCTCCTTCCATGCTCCCAGCTGCTCTTGCTGGTTACTTGGTGCAAGACTTGTGGTGGAGGCAGAAGGGGTTTTGCAATTTTCCTGTTTGAGCCTCAGTCTCAGGGGGCTCCTGTGAACTTGAGCCCCAGAGGCTGAACTTTTTCAGTGCTTGTGTCACTTCCCTAGTGGAAATTATCTTCTGCCTCATCCTCAGTGCAAAATCTAGAATGCCGGCAGGTTTTTTGTCTCTCCCCAACCTCCTCCCCTCCTGACAGTGGAGCTTTGCCTTGCCCGGCTTCTCTTCCAGCACCAGAAGAGCTCTATTTTGTATCAGCACAGAGTGTGGGCATGAGTGGGCTTTCTGTCCCTCCCCCAGTGTTGATCTTGCATTTGCCTGATGTCAGACCAGAGTGAAGGAGGATGTGTGTTTCCTTCCCTTTCCAGCAGCAGCTAACTTCTGCCTGGTATCAATGCCGGAACTCAAGAATGAGAGGCTTTACTGTACCTTCCCAAGCAAACGGACAACTTTTGCTGCACGTGAGGGTTCAGTCTGAAGCACGGATGAATTTCTTGCTTCTGCCCCACCAGTAGCTGATAATCACCTTGTGTTTGGGCAGTCTGAAAGTGTGCATAGACTTCTTGGTACTCCTGCTTTACCCTCATATCTTGGAGCAGGCATTACACACCAGTATCAGCAATATTACTTTCTTAGCTCTGCCCTGCTTGTACCTCTCATGAGCATCTCTTGAGGTGGGAAACTGTGAAAAAGCAATTTGTGAGTGGGTACAGAATCCTGTGTCGGAGGCCTTCAGGGTTCTAAATTGGCATGCGTGCACATTTGGCCCTTAAAGAGTGTTAAAACTTCAGTTCTTTTATAGCAATGTCTCTTCTTCCTGTGCTCTATCAAAGATGAAACAATTCATGAGTCTCACCTCCTCAGAGGGGCTTATCATTCTGGAGTTTAGATTATTGGTTGCCTTATGACCTTACTTTCCAGATGGGCTCAAAAACTTATGGTTTTTATGGATTGTCTGGCTTTTTCTTTTTTTTTTGTTTTATTTTTAAAACATTTATTTGAGAGAGAGAAAGAGGAGAGCACAACCAGGGAGAGGGACAGAGAGAGAGGGACAAGCAGACTCCCTGCTGACCGCAGAGCCCGATGTGGGGCTCGAGGTGGGGCCCATCCCAGGACCCTAAGATCATGACCTGAGCCAAAGTTAGACACTTAACCAGCTGAGTTACCCAGGCGCCCCTGGCTTTTTCTTTTTGTTAAGGGTAGGAACAAATATTTTTTATGGTTTTCTACTTCTGAAGTTCATTATTATATCTTGGAACTAATCTTTGCAGCTGACTTATTTTGGAAAATAAGAAATAATCCAAAGCACAAGGACATACTTGCTCCCCCCTCCCCCAAGTAATTAATAGCAAGGCAGTCAAGTGCTGGTTGGTAGCTGTCACTGGTAGACCTAAGGCATAGGCAGACAGAGGGAAATGATCCCATGGAATAGGGATAACTAATCTTTTAGAGAGAGGGTTTCTTGCTTAATATTGATATAAATTGTAAATCCACTTTAACTATATAGTAAAAGTGGCTGTTGCTAATGATGTTTTGTTATTGTTCTCCCTAGGAGAGGTTTGTGATTTTTTTTCAAAATATTTAGAGTGTAACTGATTCCTCAGGCTGTTGGTTAATTTTTAATGCTTTTACTGATCAATTTCCTTTTAAATCAATTTCCTAGTTAAATGTCAGGGCTGTTTTTCCTAATACTAATGTCACATAAGATGATCTTTGATAATTATGCCCTGTTGATGTTCTGAAGTGCACAGAGGCCTTTATCACATCCTATTTAAATTTTCCCATGCAAACTGAGGCATTCAGTTCAGATTGTCTTGGCTCTTTTGTAAATTGGACTCACCATCATTGAGGTAGTTTGGTGGAGTTAGAAGCTCCAAGTTGTATTCACGACAGTTGTTACCTCGCTCTTTTCTAGTTTCTCTGAGGCAGTGCTGGTCTCATTTTTCATCTTTTTCTTTTTAAAATTGTGCACCAGAGGTTGGCAATTTAAGTTGCTTAGATACTAATCTTAATTTTAGAGGCTTTCTTCAAATGTCTGTCCTTTTATTTTGAGAGTGATGGACCAGAGAGCTAAATGGAAGCTCCGTGTGTGGGCAGAACTCTTTTATGCATTGGTTTGGCTGCGCTGGCAGGTGTCCCCAGCCGACTGTATGCAAGTCTTTTGGGCTGGAATCCTCCCCATCATCTGCAAATAAGTGTTCTGAGGGTTATTTAGGAAATGGGAGCTGCTGGGATGGTGGTGGTAGGAGGTGGATCTTAATGTTTTGACATGTAAGCTTTTGCTTCTGGATTTTAGTTCAAGCCTCTCCCCACTCCCAAGTGTGTTTCCTTTGGTATAATGTTTCTCTGGTTCATCCTCTGGAGAATAAGCCTGCACTTCTTGCAGGATTGGGAAGGGGCTGGTTGCTTGGTAGTGTAGGATGGGGGAGGGGATTTAAGGCTCATATTGCTGCTTCAGTTGAATTCAAGATCTTCCTGCCCCCTAACTTCAGAACTACCTGGAATCTCTGATTCTTACACTTTTGGCCGGGTGGGGGTGGAGGGGATGGGTTCTCTTGCACACACTGGGTTTTTATAGGTTCCCCTCCAGCTTTCACAGGGTCTATTTCACCTTTCTTCATTCTGCTAAGAATGTTCACTCATCCATTTGGCTTTCAGGCTTCCAGAACTTTATTGCTGTCGTCTCTTCTGATTTCTGTGTCTTTTTGGTTTTATGTGTTATTTATCTTTTACAGTCATTTTAGAAACTTTTCAGGAGTATAAGAGACGAATGCTTCTAATCCTGAAATCCTAAGGTACTCTACTGTCCAGCACTTAGTTGGGTATAGGATTAACTCAAGTAAACTGATTAAAGTTAGGTATATATACTAGATATCCCTAGAACAATTACTTTAAAAATAATGTGAGGAGGTATAGCTAAAAAGTCAATAGATAAAATGAAATTCTAAAAATATTTTGTTAACCCAAAAGAAGGCAGGGAGAGAGGAATAGAGAGACACAGATAGAAAACTTGGAAGAAGAAAAAGAAAATTTGAGGGTAAGGATGAAGACTAGATAAAATGGTAGCTCTAAATTCAGTCACATCAATAATTAAGTGTAAATGGACCAGTCATTTGAATTGAAAGATACAGATTGTGTGATTGTGCATCAGGACCTAACTACATGATGGTTATAAGGAAGAGATACACTGTATTTATTTGGTTTTGTTTGTTTATTTTGCAGTGTTTTATATAATTATTTGTCTTTGGTTTTACATTTCCAGTCAAAACATTGGTTTCCAAAGTTACTTAGGTCAATTCCTTTTCTTTGTTTCTTTTTTCTAAAATTGAAGTATAATTACATACAGTGGTATATTAGTTTCAGATGTATAATATAATGATTCAGCAATTCTATACATTACTCATTGCTCAACACTGTATGTGTACTCTTAATCCCCTTTATCTAATTCTCCCATCCCCCAATCCACTTCCTCTCTGGCAACCACCAATTTATTCTCTGTATTTAAGAGTCAGGGTTGTTTTGTGGGTTTTTTTTTTTTTTTGCCTCTTTTTTTTGTTTGTTCATTTGTTTTGTTTCTTAAATTCCACATATGAGTGAAATCATATGGTATTTGTCTGATTTATTTCACTTAGCATAATACCCTCTAGGTTCATCCATGTTTTTGCAAATGGCAAGATCTCATTCTTTTTTTTGTGGCTGACTAATATGCCAATATGTATATATACCACATCTTTATCCATTCATTAGTCGATTGACACTTGGGTTGCTTCCATATCTTGGCTATTGTAAATAATGCTGTAATAAAGGTAGGGGTGCACATATCTTTTCAAATTAGTGTTTTTGTTTTCTTTGGGTAGATACCCAGTAGTGGAATTACTGGATTATATGGTATTTCTACTTTTAATTTTTTTTGAGGAACCTTCCTACTGTTTTCCAGAGTGGCTACACCAATTTGTATTCCCACCAACAGTGCATGAGGGTTCCTTTTTTTCCACATCCTTGCCAACACTTGTTATTTCTTGTGTTTTTGATTTTAGCCATTCTGACAGGTGTGAGATGATTTCTTATTGTAGTTTTGATTTGATATTTGCATTTTTCTGATGACGAGTGATGTTGAGCATGTTTTCATGTGTCTGTTGGCCATTTGTATGTCTTTGTAGAAATGTCTGTTTAGGTGCTCTGTAGAAGGGATACACTTTAAATATAAATACACAGAGAGGATGAAAGTATATGTGTAAGAAAATGTATACTATCTAGACAGTAAGTATAACAAGGTTGGCCTGTATTAATATTAGATAAAGTATATTACCAAAGACAAAGAATCTTACTAGAGATAAAGACATTTCGTAATGTTAAAAGAGTCAGTTCATTATGAAGACAGTTTATGCTTTATAACAAAGCTTCAAAATACATGAAGCAAACATTGATAGTATTGAAAGGTAGAATTAAAATCCACAGTTATTGTTGCATGTTTTAATACCCTGTCTCAGCAGTTGATAGAAGTAGATAAATATCAGTAGACTTAAAATTAATGTGCTATTTCTTTACTGAACACAAGATGGCAAAGTGGTCACAGTCCTTGCAAAAATGGACCTGTACATTTGAATACAGTGAAATATGCTATGATTTTATTGTGTGTACACACCTTTTTTCCTTCATTGATTTTAGAGCCAACAAAATGAACAGTAGTGAATAGTGAAATAAATAGGAATACTACAATGTAGTTGCATAATACTTGACGTGTACATGATAGGTATTAAATAAATTTTTGTTGAGTGAATATAATGTGGGGCTTTAGAGTTAAATTTCTGTTTGAATTTTAAACAAAAATTAATTTTGAATCTGATTATAAAAATTGTATAAAACTACAAAAATTTGAGTACAAAAAATACTTACAGCAATAGTTGTCAAACTTTTTTGGCTTTAAGATCTCTTTACTCTTGTAAAAATTATTGTTGACCCCCAAGGAGCTTTTGTTTATGATGGTTTTATCTATTGATGTTTTTGCCTTTCAGAAATAAAAATTATGAAATTTGAAGAGGCAGCTCTTTCTGCCCACAGGTCCTGTCACTGTGCTTTAATAAAACCAAGATTTTATTTATTTATTTATTTGAGAGTGAGAGAGAGAGCGCACGAGCATGTGAGTAGGAGGAGGGAGAAGATCCCAAGCCAACTCCATGCTGAGTGTGGAGCCCGACTTGGGGCTCGATCTCATGACCCTACAATCATGACCTGAGCTGAAATCAAGAGTATGATGTTCGGGGCCCCTGGGTGGCTCAGTCGTTAAGCGTCTGCCTTCGGCTCAGGTCATGATCCCAGGGTCCTGGGATCGAGCCCCACATCGGGCTCCCTGCTCTGCGGGAAGCCTGCTTCTCCCTCTCCCACTCCCCCTGCTTGTGTTCCCTCTCTTGCTGTGTCTCTCTGTCAAATAAAAATAAATAAAAAATCTTAAAAAAAAAAAAAAAAGAGTCTGATGTTCAACTGACTAAGCCACCCAGGTGCCCCAATAAAACCACCTTAAAAAAAAAAAAAAAGACATTAAAGAATATTTTTAAATTAACTTTAAAATAAAAACAACTCACCATATGTTATCACAAATAATAGATATTTTTTATGAAAAATAACTGTATTTTCCAAAACAAAAAAATAGAGAAGTGGCATTGTTTTACATTTTGGCAAATATCTTTAAAGTGTGACTTCATAGGTGACAGTTGAATGCTTTTGTCACCTTCTGCACTTCATACACTTGTGGAAGAAAGATTTTTAAAAAGGCAGATGACATCTTGTTAGTATTACTACAAAAATGTTTTGGCCTTGGACCACCCACCAAAAGACTTTTAAGCTCCCTCAGGAAGCTCTGGATCATGCTTTGAGAATCTCTGACATAAAATAGAACAAAGAAAATGACAAATTATCAATGCGTGTGTGGCCTCAAACCATGGGGATGCAGTTCACTCCTTATCAGTGGGCTGTTACAGTTCACATGTAGTTACTTAACCTGAAAAATTGTGGGGGCCTCATCTGGGAGATGGATTAATAGGTATAAATGTCACTTGAGGCTTACATTGTGGTGTCAGATACAGAGCTGGGGTTGAGAATGACTTGGAGCTTACTGCAATCCAGTTGTGAGTTCAGTTATCTGAGATAAGTGATTCAGGTTCTGTGGTTGGGAAAAGGCTTTTTCTGTCTGTGGGAAGTTGGAGTGGTGACTGAAAAAGAGTGCTCTGAAATTGGAAGCTTCCCACATTGCTGCTGGGAATAGAAAACATTCTGGCAGTTCCTCAAAAGGTTAAACATAAATTGGGGCGCCTGGGTGGCTCAGTCGGTTGAGCGACTGCCTTCGGCTCAGGTCATGATCCCAGGGTCCTGGGATCGAGTCCCACATCGGGCTCCCTGCTCTGCGGGGAGCCTGCTTCTCCCTCTCCCACTCCCCCTGCTTGTGTTCCCTCTATCGCTGTGTCTCTCTCTGTCAAATAAATAAATAAAATCTTTAAAAAAAAAATAAAATAAATAAAAAAATAAATTGTATATGACCCAGCAGATTTACTTCTATGTATAGACTCAAAATAAATAAAAGTATATGTCCACACAAAAATGTGTGCATGAATGTTCACAGCAGCATTATTCCTTTTTTTAAATTTAATTTAATTTAATTTTTTTATGTATTTATTTGAGAGAGAGCAAGCACATGAGAGGGGGGAGGGTCAGAGGGAGAAGCAGACTCCCCGCCGAGCAGGGAGCCCGATGTGGGACTCGATCCCGGGACTCCAGGATCATGACCTGAGATGAAGGCAGTCGCCCAACCAACTGAGCCACCCAGGCGCCCAGCAGCATTATTCCTAATAACCCCAAAGTGGAAACAACTTAAATGTCAATAAACTGACGAACAGATAAACGTGTGCTCTATCCATACATGGAATATTATTCAGCCATAAAAAGGAATGATGTATTGACACATGCTACAACATGGATGAACCTTGAAAATATTATTCTCAGTGAAAGAAGGCAAATAAAAGACCCTGTATCGTATGCTTCCATTTATATGAAATGCCCCAAATTTGCTAGTCTCAAGAGACAGAACATACATTCGTGGTAACTTAGGGCTGGGGAGGATGGTAGGAATGTTGCCTGAAGAAGGTTTTTGCATATTGTTCAATCATACCATCTGTCGTGTGGTCAGTGACCCCTATACAGGGACTCGTGTTCCTCACAATATCAACATCAAAAACTCAAAGGGGCTTTTTCCTTTTTAAAGAAGTAAGGCGTCTCCTTTTGTTTGTTTGTTTCTTTTTTTTTTTTTTTAAGATTTTTTTTTATTTATTTGAGAGAGAGACTGAGAGAGAGAGACCATGAGAGGAGGGAGGGTCAGAGGGAGAAGCAGACTCCCCGCTGAGCAGGGAGCCCGATGCGGGACTCGATCCCGGGACTCCGGGATCATGACCTGAGCCGAAGGCAGATGCTTAACCGACTGAGCCACCCAGGCGCCCTGTTTGTTTCTTTTTAACACTTTTTAAGATCAGATAATGCAGCCAGTGTTAGTAGTGTCTCTTTTTAGCCTTGGCTTCTAGGGAATTCAGGATGACATTTAATGCTCAGCCATAGTAACATTGTTAGTTGGGTTAGGTGACTGGGATATTTTCTTTTGCACGTTTTGTTGTGGGTTTTTAAAATTTTTACACACAAATATTTTGTTGTAAGATGCCTTAGTCTTTAGCAGTAGCAGTTAGGGTTTAAATTACAACAAATATAAAAAGCATATGTGAAAAACGAGGGGCAGCATTTACGAAGATGGAGAAGAGTTCTTTGTGTGTAAAATGGCAACATTAGTTTTTAGGTATAAAAATGATATTGATCCTTGAATTAAGTCTTTAAATAAGCAGTGAGCTCCTAGACACTGGTACTCTTCAAGCAGATGCTGGATGATGGTCTGTCTGTAGATCTTAGAGAGGTAAGTCCTGTACTGGATCAGAAATCAGACTAAAAATTGCCTTTAGAGTTCTCCCAGTCTTAAGACGCTATCATTCAGTGCTTGAATTGGCAGTATAAGTTTCTGATGATACAAAGCACTAAGTGGTAATTTTAAATTGAGTAATTTTTATTCTAAGAACTTATTTCAGAGCTCAGAGTTCCAGACATATAACATAAGAGATAATCTAGTTTGGAAATACTAGAACAGGTGCTACCAGTACATTACATAAAGAACTCAGTGTAGCTGTTGTTCTGAATGTGTGCTTTCAGTTGCACTGCAGTTCAGCTAGGGTGAATTAGCTAAAATATGTACCCCTGAATATTGCCAGGGCATTTAAAAAGTGTTGTCTTTAAACATTAGAGTAGATGTTCCTAATAAAACTGTTGTATTTTAATTTTAATAAGTTGTTCTTATTTATTTATTTATTTTTTCAGTTACACTGAGATATAATTGACATATAACACTTTATAAGTTTAGGGTGTATAACGTTATGATTGGTATGTCTGTATATTGTAAAATTAACTTGCTCTTCTTAACAGTACTCAGTCAATCCTTGTATCTACTCCTGGTCAGAATTAAAAAAAATAAAATATCAGGATGGGTAGGTAAGATGGGTGGATGGATGGATGGATAGATAGAGTGATTGACTAATCAGTAGATATTCTCCTTAACTGCCCCCTCTGCAACTGAAGATGACCCATGTAAATGATCTAAAGCACCAGTTGGGCTGTGACCAGAGGATCTTGGTCATAGCAGTTTTGTGCCATTCAAGGTTGGTATTTTATGAATCTCTTCCTGCCCATTTTTGTTCTTAATGTCATTATTAGGATTTAGGTTTTACAGAATTCATTAATAGCCTAACATTAAGTTGAGATTATATCTGTGGGTCCCTAAATATCATGTATTTATATTTAATGGGCAATTGGTTGTACAAATCTGTGATACTTGAGCAGCTAGAGCTATAGGAAGAAGTTAATTGTGTCATTGCAAAATTTAGAAAGATGCGAGCAAAATTAGTTTCAAAAACCAGGTGGTAAGAATCCATGGGAGGCTCTAGGCTAGAGATTACTGTCTAAAAACCACGTATAGTACAAGTAGAAGACAATGCAGCATGAAAGAAAAGCATAAAGTTAGGTTCTTCGCATTTGTTTTCTTCTGCCACATTCAGGTTTTAGTTTTAGGAAATGCTTTTGAAAAGGGAAAAGGAAGGAGATAAGATAGAGGAAGAAAAAGAGAGAAGAGCCTTTGCACCAGAGGAAAAACATCAGTTGCTTTTTGGGAGCTGGGTTTATGTCTCATAATTAACAAGTTACTAAAACTGCCAAGTGTGGTTGGATCTAACATTTCTTGGACTGAGACACTTACAGTCTCAATTCCTTACAGTGGGGGATTTTATAGGCATTCCTAGTTTTGTCCATTTGAAGAGCATGGAAGCTGTTCAGGTCTGGAGTGAGAATATGAGAGGATAAGGGTCAATCTAAAGGGTTGAGAGGTCGAAGAGAACACATGTGGGATGTTCTAGGCTTTATATCCTGATTATGGATAACTGGCAAAGCTCCCTGTTTATCTTTCTGCCAGTTGCTGAAATATGAAATTCTATCACAGAAGGTTCGTGATTGTGTGTGGTAAGTTTCATGTTCTTGAGAAACTCCAGTTGAGGTTTGGTGGCCAAGCAGGTTTGGAATTCCAAGTAAGGCATTCTATCTTAAAAACAAAAGCAAACCCCAAAAAACAACCTATTGGGAATAATTCTGACCCTAATCATTACCTCTGGCATTTGTGGTCTGTGGATTTTAAGCATTAAACAATAGGAAAAATTCCTTCCAAATTTGGTAGAGAAGGTGGATAGGGAAGAGAAAGGAGAGAACTCCACCAGTCGTTTTGGTTGTTTTTTTTTTTCCTCAGACTTACTTGGAGGACTGCTAAAAGAGATTTTGTGAATTTACTTCTTTTTGTTGCCTAAATTGCTTTTAAGCCATCTTCTAAAGAAATCTACCTGGTTGGTTAGTCTCTAAAATTACACTTGTGGCAAAACTATACAATACCTTTTTGGGCCTGAAATCCAATCTCTTCTTTCCTCCCAAGATTATCATATAGGATGAAAATTTTAAGTTACCTAAAGTTATTTAAATTCATGGAAGTCATAGCATAAGGAGAGAATAGTCAGGATATAAGAAAACCAGTTGATCTCATTGTACCTTGAGGCGTCTTCAGGGCTGGATTTGTCTATTGTCTTGTTTTCAAGTAAAGGATTAAAAAGCAATTCATTTCCTTGGGAAGGCTATTCATTGAGCAAATTTTCCTCCATTTCTTGTTCCCTATTCTTTTTTTTTTTTTTTAAGATAAAAATAATATTTAAATGTATGAACAGATGAGATAAATGTTTGGAGAAGATAAAAGGATTATTAAGATCTCAGCAAGAATCTTTGTTCCTTGGACAACTGCAGAGAAGGATTGTGCTTGCTTTCTCAGGGCATGCCTCAGTGGCTCAGTCACCCTTGCTTGCCCAGCGGTCGCTGAGATGATCAGACACGTGGGTGACGGTTTGATTCTTTTTCATCAGATTTTCCTACCAGGGCAGTAGAGGGTGATGGAGTAGAGAGAGAGAACTTTTAAAAATCATGAACAGTGTTTCATTATTTGTGTTAGGAGGCAGTTCGCTCTAGGTTTTTCGGATATCTGCCTATCTTACAAACAGAAACACTCACTGTCTTTGTTCTGGACAGTCTTTTCAGGGATGCTGGCATAGTAAACCACCTTGGGTAGTAGAACTCGAGACTCCCTCTGGAGTAAAGGACAGGCTTGCCTACTGTTTGGTATAATAAAGATGATGTCTCCCCCCAGAACAAAGGGCACCCACCCACTTCCTGCCCACTCTAAAAACTTCGGCTTGCCTAAACTCGGAGTTCTCCTCTTGTCATACAGCACAGTAGTGCACAGGTAGTATGTGGCCCTCTTCACATAGGTCTGTAGGAATCGGGGTTCAGGGAACTCACGCAAATGCTGATATTGTAGCTACTGCTAGTGATATGAGTACTAAATTATCCTTTGCGTCTGACGTTTTCTGCCCAGGACCCATGAAACTGGCGGGCTAACTTGTTTGCTTGTGAGTCTGATGAAATCTGAGAGCCTTGATGTACTTAATACTTTGAAATAATAATGATTTGTTAAATAGGAGGTATTTGAAAAGATTTATTGGAGCTTACATTTCTAGTTTGTACAACTTTTAAGAAGTTCATTTAGGATATTATTTGCCCTTGCTTTGATAGGGTTTGTTTATAATGTCAGCCCATATATGGAGTATCATCCTGGTGGAGAAGACGAACTAATGAGAGCAGCAGGATCCGATGGCACTGACCTCTTCGATCAGGTAAGGTGGTGAAGGTAATCATGAGTATTACAGTGGAAGAGTTCTCTTAGATTTAGCAGTGTGATAGTTGTAGTCAAAAAAGAAAATAGCTGTACAAATTTCACATGTGTTGGCTTGAATTTTGAAATGTAGGAAGATGCTCATAAGTAACAACTGTTTGTTTAATTTGCCTTTGAATTATTTTACTGTAATTTTAGAGCTGGTTTCAAATCTGTATCTGGGCATCTACTGTCAAGTGCTTGCTGTCTCCTCTGCTGATAGCTGTTTACTCGGTTTTGATTGATTCTGATGATGATGATGATGATGAAGATGATTGGGTCATGGGAGGCAGTAACAATTAGAAGAAAGAACAAGACACTTAGCTTCTCTGTGCTTAGTTTTTTCTCGTTTGGGGAATGTTAAATAACCGGCCTGTCTTGCTATACTGAATCTGCATATCATGTAGAAAGTTAGATGATTAGTGAATAGAAAAATCTATTTTTCCTAGAGTGGTAGCAGAGATTTTATATGTATATTTCAAAAGATATTTAAATTAGTCATCTTTCCCCTTACATTTACTAAAAACAAACATTAGCTCTTGTACTACTTAAAAGTTACATAGAGTATGTTAACTACTATCAATAGGCTGAACTGTTATTTTGAAACAACAATCTTGAGAAGAACAGAAATTTGCCTTTGTCTCACATATGCTTTGTTTTGTATTTTAGTGATGATGATCCATGTTGTGGTACGGGGATTTTAATACCATTTGAGATAGTGGAATGAAATTGGGTTATTTTTAGAGTTGACTTCTTTTTTTTTTTTTAAGATTATTTATTAGAGAGAGCACGAGTGGGCAGAGGGGCAGAGGGAGAGAATCCTCAAGCAGACTCTCTGCTGAGCGCGGAGCCCAACGTGCTCCATCTCATGACCCTGAGATCACGACCTGAGCTGAAACCAAGAGTCAGATGCTCAACCTACTGAGCCATCCAGGTGCCCCGAGTTGACTCCTGAACAAATATAATTTGATTTCTGTTCCTCCTACCTTCTCATCTATTTTAGGATTTATTTTTTGACCAGGTTGCCAGAAATACAGTTTGTTTTATATTTAAATGTACTGAGGTGCATCTGCTTAAATAGCAGAATCCCATTTGCTGTTCATGTTCTTCGTGGGTTGGAAGAAAGTCATGTTTGGCCATTGGTCATAATAGCATTCTCCTGGGGAGGTTCTTATTGCTGATTTAAGGCAAATTCCCATTGTCATTTGGTATTTGTTATTACCTAGCAACGCAAGCTAAATAGAAAAGTTTGGGAATATTTGTGTGAAAAATTGTCTGCCATACTTTTTTCTTATATCTATTCTGTAACCTAGATTTTACTGGAAACTCTTCTTGTGGAAGAGTATATTCAGCCTCAGGAGGTTACAGAAGTGATCTCAGGGTCATGAGGTTATATGGACCTTATTTAAGTAAACCTTATTTAAGTTTTGGAGAAGTCACAAGAACTGCTATGTTGTTAAATTCTTTAGCAGTTTAAACAGTATGTTAGTTACCAGATTGCTGCATTCCCCTTGGCTTTAACAGGACCAGTGATGTTTATTTAAGACTTTTACTTACCACAGAAGTAAACAACTTTATATTCTAGAAACTGTGGGGAAGCTTGTATCTTTAAATATTTGAGAATTTATTCAAGGCTAGTATTTGAGTTGTACAAAGAATATTAAGTAATCTTTTTACTGTCAGATTTCTGTCTCTACTTTGGATCCTGCTTCTGACCTCTTGTTTTTTATTTCCAAATGCTGTTGGGCAATTTGATTACCCATAGGCACTTCAACTTGTTTTGCCTTCAAATAATATCAACTCATCTTCTTCCCTTTTATTCCTCCTCTGTTTCCTGTTTTTGGTAATGGGGACTCGAAGCCACTCGAGTCATCTTTGCCTTCCTCATTGTGCACCAGTATCCAGTCACTAGCGAAATCCCTTGATGCTGTCTTTAAACATTACATCCTTTTCTCTCTTCCCACTGCCTTAGATGAAGTCCTTATCACCTTCTCTGGCCCTGCTGTTTTAATACTGCCCTGATACTTTTGCCTTTAGTACCAATGTAAATAACATGACAGCTGGATGAGTATTGTTTAAGACAGTCATCTTAGCACCTTGTTCTACAACTCTTTAGAGGCACACCATTGACAGTGGGATAAATTGAAAGTCCTTAGCATGGCCTTTGAGGCCTTAAAAGACTGTATTAAGGCAAATATTTTCAACATGCATTTTGCTTTGAGCGAACTGAAGTGCTTTGAGCAAGTGCTTCCATGATTAACAAACCTCATACTTTTGCCTCCTTGAGTATCTTTCTCCTTCATTTATCTATATAATTCTACCCAAAGCTATAGCCCCAGGGATATTGCTTTACATATCATTGGATGTTCCATAAATATTTGGTAAATGGGATTTACCAATTTCTGTTAATAAATGAGTGCCCATTTATAATTACATATTATGTATTTGCTATTTTAGTATATATTTATTTACTTAGGAGCATACACAAAGATTCTCATGTCAGTATTATTTGACCTGATTATTTATTTTACTGATGGTCTAATATTTTATTGAATAATATGTTAGTTTTCCTTTACTGGTCTTTTACATTTGGACATCTAGATTATTTCCAATATTTTGCTAATATAAATAGTGCTATGATGAATATCCTGGTACCTGCATCTTTGTGTATGTGTGAGTATTTTCTCAGGTAAATTCATGAATTACTCAGTGAAAGAGCTGCATATTTTTAGGCTTTTAATGTATATTGAGAAGGTGTCTCCAGAGGGTATTTAAATTTAATTCCTACTGGTGAGTCTGGCAACAAACACTGTCAGTTGTTTTCCTTGAAGTGACAGTCTCAGTCTGTTCATTTTCATGAAAATGTCTGTCAGATACCCAAGTCTGAATAACCAGTTTGTTTATCAGTCTTTTTTTTCTTTTACATATAAAGAGCCTTCTGAGACAAAAGCTCACTTCAGTTTGCAAATCAAGTAATTACCCTGGTGGTTGCCTACGTGGCTCAGGTGGTTAAGCATCTGCCTTCAGCTCAGGTCATGATCCCAGGGTCCTGGGATTGAGTCCCATGTTGGGCTCCCTGCTGAGCGGGAGCCAGCTTTTCCCTCTGCCTGCCGCGCTCCGTCCCGCCCCGCTTGTGCTCTCTCTCACTCTCAAATAAAATCTTAAAAAAAAAAAAATAATTACCTTGGTGTTTTTCCTCAAGGTGACCATCTTACTTTGCAGCAGAAATGTTTTTGAAAACATTTACACAGAATGTAAACAAGACCTACACTCAAGCATTGAGGTTTAAGAAAATTGTTTTCTTCTACTTCATGAAAGATATTCTTTTTTTTTTTTTTTTTAAAGTAGGCTCCACGTGAAGCGTGGAGCCCAATGCAGGGCTTGAACTCTTGACCCTGAGATCAAGAGTCAGATGCTCAACTGACTGAGCCATCCAGGTGCCTCTTCATGAAGGATATTCTTAAATGAAACCAATCCCCCCTGACCTCCATGGGTATGTGATGGTGAAGAATATTAAGATTGAGACTGCTGCCTTGATTCGTGCCAACATGCAAGCAGTTTCACCCACCATTGCTTTTTCCACATCAGTGCAAGTGTTAACATTGGTGAAAAAGGCAAATAACATCTCAGTATTATTATGAGACTAATTGAGACCTCATGGATATCTGAAAGGCTGTCAAGAACCTCCAGAGGTCTGTAAACAACACTTAGAGAACATTGTTCTAAAGAATCCCTATATATGCTGCCTTCCTGTCACTCCCTTATTGGCTAATTGAATCTGCTTCTTAGTTTTTTCAGAGCACTATAAGAATGGTTAGTTTTGCTGAGACTAAAATTAGAGCATCTCATGGAGTTAGAGTCATGTTGCTTTTCTTTCATTTATATCCTGTACTAGGTTCATCGTTGGGTCAATTACGAATCCATGCTGAAAGAATGCCTGGTTGGCAGAATGGCCATTAAGCCCGCTGTTCCTAAAGGTAAGCGGTGCCAGTGCTAACCTGCAGTGACCTGTGACACGCATGTACTTTTTTTTTCCTTAGATTTCAACAGAGAGATTTAAATAAATCACTGTATTGTTCTTATTTTTCACTGGCCTCTTGGTCTGGCCCTGTAAAGATTTTACTTTAGTTCTTTAGAATGAAGCAATGACATTACCTTAAAATTTTGACATGTTTTGAGGGAACACCCATAGTGTGAGGAATGAGCATTATGGAAGTGAACCAACTTTATTTACTCCTTATATAGTTTTCATTAGTCTTTTATTCTCTCATTGTATAGATCAGCCAGAACATTTGGTTAGAGTTGACTTTTAGACTAGTTTTTTAGAATTTCTCTTTGAATATGCAATATATTCACATGACTCAAAAATCAGAAGATATATAACAACTTGTACAGTGAAATTTTTCCTTCCAGCTTTGTCTCCCATTTGCCTTGAACCTTCTCCCTCCTTCAGTATGGAAAACCCATGTTCTGATATTAAGGTACTTTTAAAATACACTGATTTCTTCCCCTTACCTTGTGACTTGACTCTATAATCTGTATGGTGTTGGAGGTCACCTCTTTACCTCCTAAGCTTATTTCAGAAGAGCACCCTCTGAAAATTTTAGATGTGCAATTCTTTACTATGGAAGGAATGGTAGTCATTTCTTTTGAATAACTCCTGACTTTGATACTCAAAATAGGAATAAATTGGCTTGTTTGACCTGAGTCAAACAAATTAGGTCAGTGAGTTTTGTAATTCAAGGCTTTGTTGCCAGAGGCCTCCATCAGCAGTAGGGAAATAGAACAGGCATACCTAGACTTGAACCCTAGCTCCATGGCCTATTGGCCATGCCTTCTTTGGGCCAGTTTCTACCTTTGAGCCTCAGTTTTAATCTGTACAATGATACATAGGGTTAAGAACTAACATGAATAAAGTTCCTTTCACTGTGACTGTAATAGATCCTCAAAAAGGATTATTTTTTTTCTTCCCATTGTTAACAGAACAAAAAAGCAATATGTGTATATACCAAAAGCATACTAGTCTGACCTTTAGTGTGTAGAAATTCTTGTAAACCATTTACTTTGTAAACCAGTTCCTTTCTCCTTTTAATTGACTGCTAAGTTCACTGATTCACTGCCAACAGGAGACATGATGTTAACTGAAGTTTCTAAATGACTACTTTTACCTCATCCTGACTGTTTTTTCTCTCATTTACATAATCTGGTACTAGCGGTCGTGTGTTCTTCTGTTACTACTCAGGGTAATCAGAAAGTATGGCAGGCTCCTTAGGCTTTTAGTCCACAGGAGACATGAAGTTAGTAAAAGGACTCTTCTGGTTTCCTTCCTCCTTTCTGGAAATGGAAGACAGATCATCCTCAAAATTCTTCACCAATAGAACAGATACCATTTAAAATAAGCAGATTAGTTCAAAAAGAAATCTCCAGATATTTCCCCATACAAAAAGGGTAAGTAGAAACAGCAATCCAGGGTGATAAGCTACCTCTGTTTCCCTCCAGCAGTTATCTAGATATTAGGAACTAAAGAGCCACACTGGAATTTTAATGGTCACACGGGATGAAAGACCAGATCGTGGGTCTGTAAAGGCAGGGAGTTGGAACTGAGACCGCTGCCTATGGCTTGGACTCTTGGAGGTCTATATGATCAGTGAATGGGAAAGCTAAAAAAAAAAAAAAAAGTCCAACAACAAGGAAGATATTAGGTTATCTTGTCTTCTCTGACCTTGTTTATGAGGTGATGGGGGAGAGGAAAGAGAGGCTTCCTCTGAGAATTTGTAACCACAGCCCTGCCTACATGAGAACTGAGAATTCAAATATATTCCACCTTTGTGGTCTCAGAAACCTCAAACCAAAAAATAAAATGGCCTCTCATTAGTGGTTTCCCAGGCTGTTTGGCAGAGGTAGATACAGATTTTTAATGGTGAAACACACTTTCAACCTAAAACCCTCAAGATTTCCACAGGTACACATCAGATAATTATTAGTACACACTAAAAAATTAGACAACATGAGGAAGCAGGTCAGCAGAAAAGAGCAAATTTTCACTCCCAGGACTTCATTATTCATATACAGAATAAAAATAATTATATTTGCAATATATTTCAAAGAATTATCTTTAAAAGAAATGTATTAGTAACAAGTAAAAAGCAAGATTAAAAATAATCATATTGAATTTAAAGAAATAAAAACAAATAGAACTTCTAGAAATGAAAAATAGAGCTGCTGAAAACTATGTAGCACAAATAGCCAAAGAGCTCAGTGAACTGCAAGATTGAGCAGCAGAAATTATACAGAATGTGGCATAGAGAAACAAAAGGGTAGACAAATAGTCACGAGATGTGGGGGATCTGACACTTGTAATCAGATTTCCAGAAATAAGTGGTAGTGAGAAGGAGGAAGAGGCAACATGTGAAAGGATAGTGGCTAAGAATTTTCCAGATGTCATTGATGTCATAAATCCTCAAATTCAGCCAGTTCAGCAATTCCAAACAAGATAAATAAAAAGAAATCGATGCATAGACTCTTTGTAGTAAAACTGCAGAACACTAAAGACAATGAGGAGATACCGAAACAGCCGCGAGAGACAGATGTGCCAACAAAGCAGTGCCTGCTGAATTGATGGCTAACTCGTTTAATTTATTAGCTGTTACTGCTTATTTACCAGAACAACAGCAGAAGCCAGAAAACAATAGAACAGTATCCTAAAAATGCTGAGAGAAAATAATTGGCAACTTAAAATCATCCAGTAACAATGAGGATAAAATACAGGTAGTTAAGACAAGGAAGAAAAATAAAACAACAACCGTGAAACCAAAATCAGGAGGGTTTGAGCGGTCTAGGAAATAGGCTTTCTAATTAAATCCTAATCAGAAAGAAGTGAAAACTGTAATGAGTGTTCTCTCTCCTCCTCCTCCTCCTGGCTCGGGAGTGCAAACACATTTCTTACTGAGAAAGAGATATGGAGTCAGGTATTATGTATTCGTAAATCAAAAGTTTCCTTTTAACACTGTCCCCAGCCCTGATGCTGATTCCTGAGGCCGCAGAGGACCTACAGAAAGAGGACAGGTTTCATAGACACTAACATGGGCTCAAGTCCCATCTCTGCCACTCATAAGCTGTTACGTTCTTTGGCATCAGTGAACAGATTTGAGAGTTTTTCCTCGACAGTAAAATGGGGCTTAAGCACGAAACATCCTAACGTCCTTGTGAGGATTCAGGGAAGTGCTGTTTGCGGAGCACCTAGCACAGGAGAAGCTGCGGGCCCAGAGATGCTGGAGATAGTGGTTGCTGCTATCCTAGCTCCCTTCGCCCCTCCACTCCTCAGGACTGAGGCTGCTTACCTTCTCTAGTCCTTTTTTTGTATCCCTACAGTTACTAGGTATAAGCTAGTATGGACTGGTGTGTTTCACCTGAAAGATGGTTCGGTTTCTGTGAAAACCAAAGTGTTCTCACTCCTGTTGCCATGGCATAAGAGATGAGGGCTGTGAATCTGTGTTTTGCTATAAAGCCCTTTTGGAGCATCCGGGTTTTGCTAGGCGAGGCCAGAAGCAGGTACTGATGAGACAACTTGCAAAGCATTAGGAAGCAGACAAGAATTTCACAAATCAGAAAGATGTTGACTGCAAGTAAGGGGATCAGGTTTGGTTTTTTTTTTTTAACAGTAGAGACTTAAGATCTACCAAGATACAGTTTGAACTCCAGGCTAACCAGCAGGAGTAGAGCATATAAAAAGGGACAGAGTAACTAAAGAGAAAGATCTAATGTGTCAGAAATAAGGAATGTTCATGATAATTAAGGTGAAGTACCATTTTAATGTAAGGACCGCTTGTGCCTTTGGGCAGGGTTTGATCATTGAACTCAGCTGGCCTTATTGATAGAAACTACTAGATTGGGATAAACTGTGTAGTTGTCCAAACTGGGGCAGTTCTGAGTATGCAAGGAGGCTCTGTTCATAATTGTGCTGGATGACAGGGGATAGACTGTGACTCTGGCAAACCAGAGCATGTGTTCACACTGCAAGTAGAACTTCTAGATGAGATGGGGACAGAGGATGAAAACAGATGAAGTAGGAATAGAGAGTGAAGCCAGAGATGAGGT
Organism: Mirounga angustirostris; assembly: GCF_029215605.1. Lineage (NCBI taxonomy): Eukaryota > Metazoa > Chordata > Mammalia > Carnivora > Phocidae > Mirounga > Mirounga angustirostris. The sequence goes on from NW_026991716.1 coordinate 72,110,875, forward strand.
GGGAACAGTAGGTGGAGAGAGACTATTGCCGGCATGAGGATTTGTGTGTGGGGGGGGAGATGGGGTGACGGGGCTACACCGAAGAGGAATTTTATGCATGGGCTTCTTTCAGTACAAGATTCCTGGCACCCTCTTTTAGGTAGGTGGCCTGCCAGACCCCAAAGCAAGGGAATCCAGAATCCAGGCATTTTATGGGCATCCGTACAGTTGGGCAGTTCTGGAAGGATAGTTTTCAGTTTATCTGGTGGTTTCTAGTGTAGCAGTGGCGAAATGCATATGCAGGAGCTAACAGCATCAGAATATAAAACATAATACTAGTGGGGGCGCCTGGGTGACTCAGTTGCTTAAGTGTCTGCCTTTGGCTCAGGTCATGATCCTGGGGTCCTGGGATCAAGTCCTGCATCGGGCTCAGTAGGGAGCCTGCTTCTCCCTCTGCTTCTGCCTCCCCCCTCCCCCCGTCTCTCTCATTAATAAATTAATAAAATCTTTTTTTTTTAAGATTTTATTTATTTATTTGACAGAGAGAGCGAGAGCGTGAGAGAGGGAACACAAGCAGGGGGAGTGGGAGAGGGAGAAGCAGGCCTCCCGTGGAGCAGGGAGCCCGATGCGGGGCTCGATCCCAGGACCCTGGCATCAGGACCTGAGCTGAAGGCAGACGCTTAACGACTGAGCCACCCAGGCATCCCATTAATAAAATCTTTAAAAAAAACCCAAACACAATACTAGTGGATCCTTATCAAGGGAAGAATCTGGTTTTTTTTTCTTTAATAATCCTTTGTTTAAAAAGCATTATGGTTTGTATTGTGCTTTAGAAAGATATCAATAATGAATAAAAGGAGAAACTTTGCTTGAAAAGGCAAAGCTTCAGTTCTTGATTACTTATTTATGTGGAACACTTCATTCTCTGGCAAAGATAAAAAATGCTCTTGCTTTTTGCCCTTATTTTAATCCTTTGCTGCCATTATTGTAGACACACACCACCTGTGGCTCTTGAATGCTAGAATGTGCCTCCTCCAAATATATATGTGTTAAAAGTGTAAAATACTGCATTTCAAGACTTAGTTGAAAAAAAAGAATGTAAAATGTCTCATAAATTTTACATTGATTACATGTTGAAATGATAATGTTCTGGATATATTGTGTTAAGTAGAAATATATTATTAGAATTAATTTAACCTGTTCCTTTTTATTTTGTTAATGTGGTTATTAGAGAATTTAAAATTATGCTTGTGGCTTGCATTAGATTTCTTTTGGGCAGCACTGTTCTAGACCATAACTATACTTTAAAAAATTTTAATGGAAGTCATATTTTAAAAATAGTCATATTGCCAATGGCATAGGGCAGTGTCAGAAATGTTTCTTCTTAATTTCTCATTACTTTATCATGGTTTCTAATACTTTTATGTTTTTCATTTTCACACCCACTCACTCAAGCAGTTACTGACTATAAAGCACTTGGAACCATAGATTATTAGACTACTTAGAGATGAAAGAGGATTTAGAAGCTGTTCTAACACCTTCACTTTAAAAATGAAGCTACTATATGTTAACTAATTGGAATTTTTCCCCCTCCCATCCCCCCCCTTTTTTTAGCTACCCGGAATTTCAATAGAAAGTTGAAACAAAAAAAATTTTTTTTAATTTTAAATAAAAATAAAAGTGAAGATACTGAGGTTTATATGTATATGTACCTTACTTAAAAGCTATAGTTATTCAACTGGAGAATCCTGCCATTTAAAGAACTCATGGATGCTTCTTTTTTGTAAGGCAGAGAATCACCTCATAAAAGTTACCCACTTTTGCGCATATATATATATATATATATATATATATATATATATTTATATTTACATATGCCAATACTTATATATGCCAAAATCAACAGGGGTGGATTTTGCTCCTCAAGAGAGCAATGTCTGGAGACATTTTCGTTGTTGCAACTAAACTAGATGCTACTTGCATTCTAGTGGGTAGAGGAGAGGACAGTGATGCTCTGAATATCCTACAGTGCACAGGATAGACCCCCACAACAGAGAATTATCCACCCCAAAATTATCCAGCAAAGTGCACAGGATAGACCCCCACAACAGAGAATTATCCAGCCCAAAATTATCTAACCCAAAATCCAGAGAAGAGAAAATAAGAAGAGAAGATGAGGTTTGTAGCTTCATGGTAAATGTAAAACATTCAAATATAAATGCTCAGCATTTGTCTTCCTAGAATGTTTTTCTTCAGGGCCTTGTGACAAATGCCTGCATGTTTTCAAAACATAGCTAAAATATTACCTCCTCAATGGAGTCCTTTCAGTATATGTGCTGCCGAAGCGAGCACTCAATGGAGTCCTTTCAAATTCCTTCCAAGTAGAGAGACCCTTCTCTATGCTTCTATACCTAACCTTCTACATACCTCTTTTAAAGCATTATCATATTGTATGTATTCAAAAGAACGTATCAACATTTCATTTTTAATTCTGTTTAATTTATTTGAATAAATAATGCATTCACATGATTCAAGCATGAGAAGTGCCCTTGTCATACTTGTCTCCCATCTACTTGTTTACCCTCCCCTACACACACAGAGGTAACCATGTTACTACTCTCATTATGAATCTTTCCGAATTTATGGGTAATTTTAGTAATTCAGTAAGCAAACTGAATATATATTTGTATTTTCCTAACTTTTTATCAAAATGGGTTCATATTCTACCAATATCTCTATTAAGATGCTGATCAATAAATATTTATTAAAAGAAGGAGCATACTGGTAAAACAGGATTTTTCTTTCTTTATCCCAGAGGGGTCCTCCCTGGCTCCACTCAACAGAGGTAATCTAGGTTGGGGTCACAATTAAAAATTCTCATCCACTCTCTTATCAAAAAAGAGTAGAGTGTAGTCTATAAATTGCAGTGCAGACTCTGATCTCTCCAGAAAGCAGAAATTCTTACCAGAGTAATGCAGTTTAACCAACATTGTGAGAAAACACAAAATCTTTTGGCCATGGAGCACGCTAAAATGATGGGATTAATTATCTAGATGGAATATCAGATTTCTTGTCAGTCTCATCTGACTAACATGATTCAGATGTAAATGTGCTTAATAATACAAAATTGTCTCTTATTTCTATGTCTCAGTTTTTTTAAAAGAGTTGCAAAAGATTAGTAGAGTTTTTAAATGTAATTTAGATAGTTTAAGTAGATTTCTTCCTACTGGTAATTGTTGTATAAAAAAAAAAAAGATTCAGGGAAAAAATTACCTATTTGGTAGGATCCAGAAAGTTCTGACAGGTTCAATCAATTCACATCAGGCAGAAGGTAAGTCATATAAGATAAATACACTTTCCCCTAGAAACAAATTACCTGGGGCAGTTAAAATCAGTGATCCTCTTAGATGAAAACAAATTGTTTTACTTGATAAATGAGATTCCTCAAACTGCCAACTATGTGGTGCACTGAAAATAGATTTAATTTACTTCTGTGAGTTTGTTGTTTGTTCTAAGATAAAACAATCACAACTGCAGTAGGAAAGACAGATGAAACACACTGATGAAAGTAAGTGATCAAGCAGGGACATTGACGATCCCTTGCGAACTGTAATGACTAGATTTTTACTTGGCACTTGATAAACAAAGCTCCATTTCGAGGTATAATTTAAATGATTTTTAGGTCTTTCGTCTTTTGGAAGTATTAACAATAGCAATGGCATAGTAAGAAATATGATGCTGAGTTTCAGAAGATGAAGTCCAATCTTGGCTTTGTTCCTGAAGAGCTATGGGTTTCATTCACGTCCTTGATCTCTGGTTTTCAGTCTTAAATGAGGGGATCAGATCCAAATTATCAGATAATTTGCTGTATGTGGTTAAGATCCCTTTCAGCTATGAAATTATTTCAGTAAAATAAAGAAAATAAAAACAGTAGTCATCTGGCTTCCTAAATCATGATTATTTTATGATAGTTGGGTGAAATGGAGGTAATTATGAGATCTCTGATTGATTGAAAATCAGAACATAAAAAATTTGAAAGCTTTCATTTAAGTAGTTTAGTTTCTTTTTCTGTGAAACAAGTTCACCTTAACAATTGATATCTGTCAGTTTACTATTTGGATATTTTGTTGGCTTGTCATTCTTTCTTTCTTTTTTTTTTAACTCTGTTAACTTGCTGAGGGTTTTATTTTGACCATACGGTGTGGCACTTGTGGTGATCAAAATACAGTGTAGATTGAGTTGGCTGCCATCCTGAAAGAAAATACCTGTTAAATTTTCCTGGGTTGTATATGATCCAGCAATTGCACTACTGGGTATTTACCCCAAAGATACAAAAGTAGGGATCCGAAGGGGTACGTGCACCCCGATGTTTATAGCAGCAATGTCCACAATAGCCAAACTGTGGAAAGAGCCAGGATGTCCATCGACAGATGAATGGATAAAGAAGATGTGGTATATATATACAATGGAATATTACTCAGCCATCAAAAGGAATGAGATCTTGCCATTTGCAACGACGTGGATGGACCTGGAGGATATTATGTTGAGTGAAATAAGTCAAACAGAGAAAGACATGTATCATATGATCTCACTGATATGAGGAATTCTTAATTGCAGGAAACAAACTGAGGTTGCTGGAGTGGGGGGTGGGGTGGGAGGGATGGGGTGACTGGGTGATAGACACTGGGGAGGGTATGTGCTCTGGTAAGTGCTGTGAATTGTGCAAGACTGTTGAATCTCAGATCTGTACCTCTGAAACAAATTATGCAATATATGTTAAGAAAAAAAAAAGAAGAAGAAGAAGAAGGTAGCGGGAGGGGAAGAATGAAGTGGGGGAAATCAGAGGGGTAGACGAACCATGAGAGACGATGGACTCTGAAAAAGAAACAGGGTTCTAGAGGGGAGGGGGGTGGGAGGATGGGTTAGCCTGGTGGTGGGTATTGAGGAGGGCACATTCTGCATGGAGCACTGGGTGTTATGCACAAACAATGAATCATGGAACACTTCATCTAAAATTAATGATGTAATGTATGGGGATTAACATAAGAATAAAAAAAAATTAAAAAAAAAATTTTTCCTGGGTTGTAACACTAATTGTAGTGCATTGCATATGCAAGTGAAAGTCTTATATTTTAATAATTTTGCCATTTAAATTTGGAGTAACAATAATCATTTTAAGTACTGACCTAGATAAGATAATAAAGTGTCTTTCTTTGGGTTGTTAACATGTATGTTTTATTTATAAAGTATAATATAATAAATTCTGGATACTTTCGACTACTTTAGAATATGATAACCTGGACAAAACTTGGGTTTTTATATGCTTTCTAAAGAAATTAACCAAGATATTAGAAAAAAATGTTCAAAGAAGTAGAAAAAACCTCAGTGAAGTGGGAGATAAACACCTGGAGAAAAAATAGGCCTGGTAATTTTCAGAGATGATGCTTCCTTATTTCAAACATAGGCCATCTATTTATTAGCCTTGTTTTTCTCTTCCGACCTTGAAAGAAAGCCCTTCAAAAACAGGGCTGTTATCTTCAAATATAATATTAACTGATACTCTCTTTGATTATAGTATTCTTACCTGGCTTTTTTTTCTAAATCACTGTACAGACTATCGTGAAGAAAAGAAAGTCTTAAATGGTAAGTCATATATGTTTATGGTAAAAAATGGATCATAGTCACATGAGTTAAGTTACCTTCACATACAAAATTGCTTTACAGAATTATTTGGGGTAGTATTTCGATATTTTTTTTATACAAAAGATGTCTTCACTTGCCTTAGAGGATTTGGCAGAACATTTTAGATCCCTTATTCCAGCCATTACTCTTACAGTAAGTAAGTAGTCTCTCCTGTAACATCCCTGAACATGTGTTCATCTGCCCGCAGCTTGAATATTTGTAGTGATGAGGAGTTCTACCCACAGAAGCAAGATTGAGCAAGTCACATCCCTCCGGCATGGAGCTCAACACCAGTGTTTACATATAGATGCTGAGTAGCCTATTAAACTTCTTTACCAGGCTCAGCAGCTCTGGCTTCTTCAGCCATTCAGTTTGACTCAGAATTATAGCTGCCAATGTCCACCGTGCACCTACCCCCCCGCCCCCAACGCCCGCCATCCACAAAAACCAAAATAAGTATGGTGTAGGGGTCAGTATTGACTCTTAGGAAATGCCTGGGGCTACTCCGATTGCACTATTTTATAGGATTTTTTCTCCATATTTGTAAAAGAAACTTATAGAAATATAGCTACAAGCTAGATTGCCAAATTACCTTTTCTTTTTTAACTTGAGAAAATAGACTATATTGTAGACTTACTTATTGCAGTTTGTGATGTAATACCAGAAGCTTTTTGTCTGATAGTGTAGCACTGCTTTCAATGAAGGGCTGATCTTAGGTTTCATCTGATGATTGACTCTTTTGTGATACTAGGCATACAATCTTCACTTAAAGATTCATTACTGATGGACTGGGCATTTCCATTCCCACCACATATGACTTCCAGAACCTTTACTTTCCTATCGCCGTCCTCTGGATGCACTGTATTTAAGTAATACCTTGGTTCAAGATGGTCTTGAGAATGGAATATTAACATTTCGCAAGTGATCTGGCCAGCACAGTTACCTATTTTGATCTTGGATTCTCTAGGATTGTAATATTTATATTTATTAGCTGTTTCTCATATTTGGCTCATTTGTCTATGTGGTAAGCCTGTGTATTTGCAGATGTGATGTCTGCCTGCAATGTCATTATTCAAACAGCTTTTTAAATCCTGAATGAGTTAAACTGCTATGGTAATCCACTAGAGAACTGATCCCTTCAAATTAACATCAGTCATCAAGCAGCACTTATGGGGAGGAGAATGTTCATTTAGTCCACTAACTTTAATTAACTGTTTTACTCAACCCCATATTCACCACAGATTCCTTCAGCTTTTCTAGAAGGATATTATATATAAGATGTTTTGTTTTGCTTGGTAAATGTTGAATTCAAGACACATTCCACAGCCTATGACATTATTCTGTTCTAAAAAGTTATATTTGTATGACACCATATAGTTTTTTAGAAGGTGTGGAAATCAGCTCATTTGCTTTCTCATGAGATTGCAGGGCAGATTTCTTTACTAGTTTGAATTCGAGGAAGCAGAAATGGTGGTTTTTGTAAGATCACAGTGCTGACACCTCAAGTCCAGAATTCTTGGTCCTAATCAGGTCTTAATAAGATCAAAATTGGCTCACAATCTGTGAATCCTGTTGATAGCTTTTTCTTATACAAATTGTTAGATTGTGATGCATTTGTTTTTTATTTATATATCTATAAGTCCTCTAAAAGATAAATGACATTAATCTCTTAGTAAAATATCTTTCCAGTGATTTTCAAATACTTTGATAAGATTATCTTTTCTTATTTTTTGTCATTTTAGACAAAAATACATTTTAATTATTATAGTCCTGTTGTTATACTTTTAGTTTTCTAGTAAAGCATTCTTCTTTAGGGTTCACCACTTGTTAGTTCATAACTTTGGCTTTGTTATGTCACATCTCTGAGACTTCCTTTGTTTATCTGAAAGTTAATTGAGTTACATAGGAAGAGATGGAAACTGAGTACAAGGCTTGAGCTCAGGACTGATGATCAGCCTCATCCCCCAAAATATGGCTGTTTGATATCCTGTGCTTGCATTTAAGTTGGGTTTAAACAGAAGCTTCTTGGCCAGAAAGAATCCTGGAAACCTCTAAACTAGCCTGTCTGAAAGGTGCCTCTCCTCTCTGACTTTATATAATTACTATGACTTCTAATGTGAGAATTCTAAGACTCACCAGAGACTAAACATAAAATTTGTTTTCCTGCAGAGTTTGAGGAATAGAAATGTAATTGATACGGTGATTTTCAAAAGTCTTTTAGCAGCAGTCCTCCTTTTTTCCAAACTGAACCTTACAGGTAACAAACAATGCACTCCTGTTGTGGGAGGGAAATATTTAATGCTTCCAGAATCTCCAGAGCTCTTCCACGTCTCAGAGTTTTCATTTGAAAACCACAGTTTTAGTGGGCTTTTAAAATGCTGTGTTGATGCATGCCCACAAGAATGACTAAGATGGAAAAAGACAACACCATGTGTCATTGAGGTTGTGGAGCATCTGGAACTCAGACGTTTCTGGTAAAAAAGTGTAAATCAGTACAACCACTTTGGAAAAGCATTTAGCAGCATCTACTAAAGCTGAACATACACATAGCTTATAAACTTACTTACTAGCTTATAAACTTATAAACTTACTAGAAATGTGGATATACGTTCTTTAAGAATGTACATGTACATATACAAGAATGTTTATAACAGTGCTATTTGTGTCTAATAGCCAAAAACTGGAAACAACCCAAATGTCCATCAACAGGAGAATGTATAAATTCTCGTATATTTATACAGTGTAGTAATGCTTAGTAATAAAAAGGAACAAACTACTGTTGCATTCAACAGCAGGGGTAAAATCTCAGAAACCTCCAGGTTTGACTTAACTGCTTACTATCAATCATGCTTATTTGATGTAAGGCCTGTGATGCAGGACAAAAAAAGCCAGACCAAAAGAGAAAATATCTTATGATGACATTTTATAAAGGTCAAATATAGGCAAAAGCTAATGATGCTAGAAGTCAGAATAATGGTGATTAGAAGGGGGCATAGGATGGGTGCTAACTACAAGGGTATGTTTTACTTTATGAAAATTCATTACGTAGTACATCTATGATTTGTGTCCTTTTATGACATTTTGATACCTTTACTAAAAAGCAAAAAAAGATAAATATGCTTTCTAGATGAACTGTAGCTCTTTTGTTTTTCTTTGTGAAGGCATGCTTCCCAAGAGCCAAGTGTCAGATACACTTGCCAAAGAAGGTCCTAGTTCTCCAAGGTATGCATTCTTGTTTTGCTTTTTTAAAGCTAAATCAGTTCTATACCAAAACATACACATTAAAAAAAAATAAACAGCTCTGACTTTGAGTTATTGCCTACTATATTAATCATGCATCTTTGACACAAGAACTGTAGTGTCCCATTTATCAGGCATTGTTGGAGAATGAGCTGTTTTCTGCAAATGTGAATTTTTAGTATAACTGAAGTTTAATCCAATTTAAAAACCATTGTGTTTAAATCTTCATGTTTAAAAAAAACTTTAAACTTAAAAAACTTCAAAAATATTTTTAACTTTAAAAAACTATTCAAAAATTTTATTTTGATTATAAAGTATACATTCTTGGTAGAAAACTTGAAAAATACAGATAAATACAAAAAAGCAGGTGATAAAATCAGTCATAATCTATCAACTCTAGATATATGCTGAATATTTGGTTTATTCTACCCAGTTTGATTTGTATAACACCTATTTCTGTGTTATTCTATTTTGATAATACTGGCATTGCAATGTATTCTGTGAGCAATTTCCTATGTCATTAAATATTCTGCAAAAGCATTTTTTGTCTGCCTTCCATCATATGACCATACCATAATTTATTCAAGTACTATATTCTGTTTTTAAAGTGTACTGCACAGCAACTGTCTTAGTATATTATTTGATCCATATGTATTTTTGTGAATGTTAACATTTCAGATGCCTTCAGGGTTATGATTATTCTGTGTGATTTTTTTCTCTTTCTGCCTTTCTCTCTACCACCAGCCCATAGCAGCAGCATCCTGCTATGTTTGTTAAATCTATTTAAGTATTTCATATACAGTTTTAACTGAAGGGCATGAGGAAACCTCTAGGATTTACCTGTGGGTGTCCTTATGTATGTAATAAGTGCAAAAACAGTATCAGTTTGATGAACACCTATTACAGAACAGAAGTTTTACCTTAAGTTTTCCTGTTGAACCATTAAAAGACCTTGATTAATTAATATCTTGAATAATTTGTGACAGGGAGGAGTGAAGGTAATATGTAGATTTTGTCAGGCTTCTTAAGAAAATATGTTGTGTTACTGCTCTGATAAAAGATTTTAGTAGAATGTAACCTTTCTAAAAAGTATCTTATCCCACTCCCCCTGCTTGTGTTCCCTCTTCGCTGTGTCTCTCTCTGTCAAATAAATAAAATCTTTGAAAAAAAAAAAAGATACTTTTTTTTCCCCCAAAGATTTTATTTATTTATTCATGAGAGATAGAGAGAGAGAGAGGCAGAGGCAGAGGGAGAAGCAGGCTCCCCGCGGAGCAGGGAGCCCGATGCGGGACTCGATCCCAGGACCCTGGGATCATGACCTGAGCTGAAGGCAGACGCTTAACCGACTGAGCCACCCAGGCGTCCCCCCCCCCCCCAAAAAAAGTATCTTATCAAGGAGATATTGTTTGTTTTAATCCAAGTTGGAATACATGCGAGTATAGGTATTTTAAATTCAGAAATAATTACCACCTATATAATGGTAGACACCCCCCCGTTATTTAGAAAAAAGTTTACCTAGAGAAATATATTTCTTACTGTAGATTTTAAGCCATATATTTAAAATCATATAATTATGTTGTATATTTTTAAACCATATATATTTTTAAATCATATATTTAATGATTTAATATGTTTAGTACAAGATTGTCAATGTAATTATTCCTTCTTTTAATATTTTACAGCTATGACTGGTTCCAGACAGACTCGTTAGTCACCATTGTCATATATACTAAACAGAAGGTAAACTTTAAAATCAGAAAAAAAGTAAATGCTCAACAAATGTTAGCTATTTTCTAAGCACCCTTATATTAACTTATTTACTCACAGAAACTCCATGCAGTAGCTTAAATAATTTACCCAATGCCACACAGTAAGTGGCAGGTTTAGCATTTTGAACCCAGGCAGGCTGGCTCCAGAGTATATACTCTTAATAACCGTGCTATAGCCTCGTTAAAAAAGCTAGACTAGGAAATATATTATATACTTTGTGTGTGTGTGTTTTAAGCATGGATAACAAAAGTGACAATCCCAGTTAACTTTATTGTAAGAACTAATTTCCTGCACATAAATTGGGATTTGAGAGACAGTAGAGACTGTATTACTGTGGCTTACTAAGCTTAAACCACTAATGGGATTCAGATGCCCTCTTGAAACTAAAATTAAGGAGACAGTTGATTTACTAAGTACTTATTGAACTCCTACTTTATTTGCAACACTATTTAAGAATTCAGGGATCTAATGATGAGCCACATACGAGATACTTGGCTTTCATGGGACTTACAGTCTGGGAAATCAGATAAATACACAGACAACGTATAACATCTCCAAATAGATCCTTCAGCAACTGGCAAGGTTCCCACACTTGAGGAACCATGTAAATTTAAAGACAAGTTCTGGCAGCTAGGAATTTCTGAGACCGCATGCTGTGATTTCCCCTGACTGTAGCAGCGTGGAATGACCAGGCTCTCTGCCTGATACAGCCCAGAGGGCCAGAGGCACTGCCTGAACCCCTTCCACTCCCTCTTGTTAGTGTCTCCTCCTCATCATGCAGTCCAAAACCAAGAGGGCACAGCCTAGGGAGGTTGGGGTCTACTCCTGTTGGTAATATCAGTGAAGCACGGGGGATGAATGACTGAGGGAAGGGGCAAGATTTCTATGTGGAATAATGTGCTCAGTGTATGGTATAAATGATAGGTGCCGAGGCTATGTAGAAATTAGAGATATCTAAAAATTTGTTAGTGAATTTTTCTTATAAGCTGAAGTCAGAGGTTGTGTAATTTGCCCAGCATCTTGTAATAGTAGAAACATTAAAATAAGCATACATATCTTGATTGCTGGTCTGATTCTAATTTTTTCCAAATTATTTATTCAACAAATATTTATTGAGCACCTACTAGGTACTAAGGAATATTCTAGATAGTCCCATACATTTAGAGCTTAGAGATGAGTAGGTGAGGTGGATATTAAGCAGAGACAAATGTATAATTAAAATTGTACTATGTGGGGGTGCCTGGGTGGCTCAGTCGTTAAGCGTCTGCCTGCGGCTCGGGTCATGATCCCAGGGTCCTGGGATCGAGTTCCGCATCGGGCTTCTGGCTCAGCGGGAAGCCTGCTTCTCCCTCTCCCACTCCCCCTGCTTGTGTTCCCTCTCTCGCTGTCTCTCTTTCTCTCTCTCTGTCAAATAAATAAATAAAATCTTTAAAAAAAAAAATTGCACTATGTGTTTTGAAGGAGAACTGGGTTGTATGAGAAAAAAAACAGGATTAACTACCTTTACTCATCTTGTGAATTCTATAAAGAAGTGCCATATGAACATCCATGGATCATCTTAAAAGTATAATTGTAGAAATTTGGGGAAAATTTTACTTTTTAATCTTTCTCTTTTTGCTTTCTGTTCAAGGATATTAACTTAGACTCAGTAATAGTTGATCATCAGGATGATTCCTTTAGAGCAGAAACAATTATCAAGGATTATTCATATATTATACATATGGGTAAGTACTTTATATTAATGGAAACAACTCCAGTTTCCTTTAAGGTTGGCAATAACTTGGTCTACAGTCTAGGTAGCTATAATATTTTATCTGATATTGTCAATTGGTTTGTCACTTTTGATCAATTTCTATTCTGTTTTTTCTTTATACTGATGATAGGGCTAGGAAATGGCAGCATGACCTCATTTTTCCCAAGTTTAAGTAATTGGATGCAGTCAAAATCAGTCATAATATGAAATATTTGTTTTCCTGGCTTTGTTAAGTGTCTTTTACTTGACACCTACAAACAAATCTCTGGAGGCCTGTCACATGCTCCTACCAAGCAGCCATCCCGAAGTGCTAGTTCCATGGACCTGGTTTTTGCCGGCTCTGTCATGGGAAGTCAGAGGCTGCAGCATGGACCGTAAGGTTGTGTTGTATTCCTCAGCCGCCTGTTCCTTCATGACGAGAGATCAACTATACAATCACTTCTGTCTGCTTTGAGAAATGAGAGATCAGAAGAAAGAAACCAGGAACTAAAATCTGGAATCAAAAATACCAGATTCTTAATCTGCTTTTCATCCAAATGACACTAGGATTTCACCCTTTTCTTCTCTAATGAAGGTGATGTTACTCTAGTTAGAAGGTAGAAATGAAGCAGTAAAAACAACAACAATAGCAAGAAAATTGTGTTTTAAGCAGGCGTTCTTATATGAAGAACATATCATTTACTTTTGCAAAACAGAGACTGATTCCCCAGACATCAGCTGACTCAGGATTCTGTTCACTGCTTTATTGTATTAATGAAGTATCTTTTGTCTTGAATTTGATCAGAGTTGATAAATGTTTTTTCTTTCCTATTTTCTCCATTTAGTAGATTAATCAAACTAGAACCTTAAACTTTTCTTCTAGAAATAATTTGTCCTATTTTTTCTTAGCATAAGATCTAACGCATAGGGAGGGGTGCCTGGGTGGCTCAATCAGTTAAGTGTCTCACTTTGGCTCAGGTCATGATCTCAAGGTCCTGGGATCAAGCCCTGCATCTGGCTCCCCACTCTTTAGGGGAGTCTGCTTCTCGCTGCCCGCTGCCCTTCCCCCTGCCTGTGCCCTTTCTCTCTCTCATAAATAAAAAAATCTTAAAAGAAAATAAAAGATCTAATGTATATTGCCTCTTAGGGGAGAGTTTTAACCAAACACTCAGATGTCTAGAAAAGTATACGTTACTCATTAGCACTGCATGATTTTTCTTTTAAGTAAAACCTCTGTACCACCATCTATTATATTTCAAATACTTTATGGCTAATTTTGTTCCCACTATACCTAACAATATGTAACACACAATACAAAAGAAACAAAAATTCCATAGTCAAAAAATATGACACTGTTGAATACTGATACTGGATCGGAAAGACTAAAATAATGCAGAATTGTTAAGTTTCAGATAACCATATTAACACAGTGAAGTTTAGAGCTGATGTCTGTAAAAACATTTCTTGCATCTCTCTCCCCCTTCTGGAATGCAGTATCCATAACGGCAGCAGTTTTTCTCTTTCATTAACTGTTGTATCGATAATGCCTAGAAAGTAACACATAGATACTCAGTAATTTTCTTTCAATAGCTGAATAAATATTCAACCTTAGAGAACAATAAGAAAGAGAAAATGGAGCCAGACCCAAGCCTGGCCTGTACACACATCTGTACCTGTGCACACAGTAGAACATGCGTGCTGCAGGTGCTGCATCCCTACCTACCCTGTTCCCTTCTTGGCTTGTAAGTTTGTCATTCTGGGACCATGCTTTGGACTAGTGTGGTTACCCACTTGTGGGCAATTGGGGATTTGCTCTTTAGTAGGGAGAGAAATTGAAAAGTTGAAAGCCTGTATGTATTTATATTTAAACAGTTGGACAGTTGGGTTGTGTACAGTTTTTTTCTCCTGGCTATCAGAATATGTTTTACTTAGCTTGAGAGATTTGAAATAGTGCATGTAAGAACTGTTTAGATGATCTTACATGGTGTTCATAGACTGTGTGAATTGAAGTTGGATTTTAACTAGACTTACTTTTCTTTCCTAGGGCTAAGTCATGAAATTCAAGAAGATTTTTCTGGTAAGCTACCAAAAAATAATTATGTGTATATATACACCTACATATATACATACATAGGAAGAGAGAGAGAGAGAAAGAGAAAATCAGCATTTGTCTCATTTTTCATATGTAGATTTTCATATTGCAAAACAAAGATGTGACATTTTCTGTATAAATAAATACATTAATTTTTTATAAATATGTTCTTCTCCCTCTGGTTTCAGGTTTTTTCTCTGTTTTTTTCTTTCTCCTTGTTCCTTTCATCTTTTTATCCTTTCCTTTTTCTCTCCTAATTTTCTTCTAAAATTCTTGTCTTCTTTCCGTTCTTCCTTCCTTCCTTGTCTCTGCCCTCCTCCTGACATGCAATTTGTAGAAATATACTAGAGCAGACAAATTTTTCTTAGGCATATATACATAAATGTGTAATGTTCACAGAGCATATTAAGTTATGAATATTGCTGCATATAAAAGTACAATGTGGATTTCACAAAGCTGTTTAACAACAGAAGATTCATAGAATAGTGGTTTCTTGTTTTTTTGTCTTTTGTTTTTAGCTCTATTGATGTGTAATTGACAAAATTATAATAGATTTAATTGCATGATGATTTGATATATGTATACATTGTAAAAAGATTCCCACAATCAAGTTAACACATCCATCACCTCACATATTTCCTTTTTGCGTGTGAGACCGCTGTCTTAGCAAATTGGAATTATACAATATTATCAACGGAGTTACCATGGTTGTACGTTAGGTCCTCAGACTTATTCATGTCTTAACTGAAAGTTTGTACCCTTTTGTCATCCTCTCCCCATCCCTTACCCCGCCCCCGCCCCCCACCAGCCCGGCAACCACCATTCTACTCTCTTTTTAATGAGTACGTGACTTTTTTTTTCTTTAAAGATACTACATATAAGTGATACCATGCAGTATTATCTTCTCTGTCTGGCTTATTTCATTTAGCATAAAGCCTCCGGGTTCATATGTTCTTGCAAATGGAAGGATTTCTTTCTTTTTTTTTTAGGCTGAATTATATTTCATTATATAGATATAGATATATAGAGATATATACACACATATATGTGTAAATGTGTATATTTAAAAATATATATATGTAATTTCTTGTTTTAAAGTACTGTCAGAATACCTTACACTGGTTCTGTGCTTTCTCTTTCCTATATATGGTAGCAAGCTCTGTAAATTGTATAAATTAAAATCAAGGACCATGTTTCTGTATTGGTTAAGCTTCAAATCAGTGCTCATTGAAATGAATGTATTTGACTATCTTAAGAAGTTATTGTTAAATTGCTGTTGAATTATGTGTTTACCTTGAGGAATGAATAGATTGTTTCTAAAGACAAACTGAAATATACTTTAGATCCTTAAAAGCATATTCAGTTCATAAACTTTAACCAGTATATAAAAGTCTGTATATTGTTATTATACCCATATATTCTGAACTCAGTCAAAAATTAAAAGATACCCTAAAAGGTCTTTAATTATTTAAGATTCATATGTACTTTATAATGATTCATGCGGCTTTTTCTTTGTTTACTCGGTTCAGTATTGATCTACTGAATTTATTCATAAGAACCCCTCAGATCCCAATTAAGAAATGGAAGAGTATAAATTAAATTTGCTTTTATAGGTCCACTCAATGACTAATTTGTATATGTTAGCTCCCTCCTTTTTTTTTTTTTTAAAGCTATGTGTTAAGTACTTGTCATGGCTGTATTTGAGCTTGTATGAAAACTAGCAATACATGTTAGTTTGGCCCTTGATAAATTAGTTTGAAAAACGTTAATTTGATTCATAAAATAAAATAAGCTGGATTTAATATCATTTAAGGCATAAACAATTTTGACGAATATGTATAGAGTCTTTTCTTACTAATAATGATCCTTGTTATTCGTATCAGATCAGGACATTTGTATTGTTTGAGAAAGACTGATTTTAAAGTAATGTGTTATGTTTAGTTTCAATGAATACAAATGGAATTTATCTTCTTTTTAGTGCAGGTTGTTGAGAATGTGGGAAAAATAGAGATTGTCCTAAAGAAAAAAGAGAATACTTCTTGGAAACGTCTTGGGCACCCCCTAGAGAATCATAATTTACTTATTCCAAAGAAAGATACAGGTATGCTGCGCTATTATTTTGTGTCCTGTGTTCATAAAATTGTTGTGTCAGTGGTGCAATTGTACGAGAGTTTGGAAGGCTATTTTGGGAGGGGCCAAAGGGCCCTTGTATCTCCCTGTAAGAAGTTGTAAAAGGACATTGTATCTGTTTTCCTCCTTTTATCAAATTGAGATATGATTGACATATAATATACTAGTTTCTGGTATATAACAATGATTTGATATTTATAGACTTTGTGAAATGATCATCACAGTAAATCTAGTTAACATCCATCACTGTACAGTCACAAAAACTTTTTTTTCTTGTGATGAGCTCTTTTAAAATCTGCTTTCTTAGCAACTTTCAAATATTCATTACTGTATTATTAACTGTAATCACCATGCAGTATGTTATGTCCCCATGATTTATTTATTTTATAGCTGGAAGTTTGTACCTTTTAACCCTCTTCACATATTTTGCCCACCCCACCACCTCCACCTCTGCCAACCACCAGTCTGTTTTCTGTATCTATGAGCTTGGGTTTGTTTATTTGTTTTGTTTCGTTTTTTTAGATTCCATATGTAAGTGAGATCGTACAGTATTCGTCTCTCTGTGTCTGACTTGTTTCACTTAGCGTAATATCCTCAAGAGCCATCCGTGTTGTTGCAAGTGGCAGGCCTTTATTCTTTTTTAAAATAGCTATATCTGTATATACATACATACCATATCTTCTTTATCCATTCATTTATCAGTGGACACTTAAGTTGCTTCCATATCTTGGCTACTGTACATAATGCTGTGATGAACATGGAGGTACACATATATTTCCAAATTAGTGTCTTCATTTTCTTCAGATAAATACCCAGAAGTGGCATACTGGATCATATGGTACTTCTATTTTTAATTTTCTGAGAAACCTCCATGCTGTTTCCCATAGTGGCTGCACCAATTTACATTCCCTCCAGCAGTGCATAACGATACCCTTTTCTCCGCATCTTTGCCAACACTTGTGATTTCTTGTCCTTTTGATAATAGCCATTCTCACAGGTGTGAGGTGATATAGCTCATTGTGGTTTTAATTTACATTTCCCTGGTGGTTAGCGATGGTGAGCACCTTTTCATGTACTTATTGGCCATCTGTATGTCCTCTTTGGAAAAATGTCTCTTTGGGTCCTTTGAATTTTGTTTTTAGATTTTTAATCTATTTTTTAATTGATTGTGTTTTTGCTATTGAGTTGTATGAGTTTTTTTTATATATTTTGGATATTAACCTTTTATCAGATATAAGATTTGCAAATATTTTCTCCCATTCAGGTTTCCTTTTCATTTTTTTTTTTTAAAGATTTTATTTATTTATTTGAGAGAGAGAATGAGATAGAGAGCATGAGAGGGAGGAGGGTCAGAGGGAGAAGCCGACTCCCCGCCGAGCAGGGAGCCCGATGCGGGACTCGATCGAGGGACTCCAGGATCATGACCTGAGCCGAAGGCAGTCGCCCAACCAACTGAGCCACCCAGGCGCCCTCCTTTTCATTTTGTTGATGGTTTTCTTTTTTCTTTTTTAATTTTTTATTTAAATTCAATTTAGTTAACATATACTGTATTATTAGTTTCAGGGGTAGCATTTAGTGATTCATCAGTTGCATATAACATCCAGTGCTCATTACATCAAGTGCCCTCCTTAATATCCATCACCCAATTATCCCATTTCCCCCACCCACCTCCCCTCCAGCAATCCTCAGTTTGTTTCCTATAGTTAAGAGTCTCTTATGGTTTGCCTCCCTCTCTATTTTCATCTTATTTTATTTTCCTTCTCTTCCCCTATGTTCATCTGTTTTGTTTCTTAAATTCCACATATGAGTGAAATCATATGGTATTTGTCTTTCTCAGACTGACTTATATTGCTTAGCATAATGTCCTGTTGTTCCATCCGTGTCATTGCAAATGACTAGCTTTCATTCTTTTTGATGGCTGAGTAATATTCCATTACACACACACACACACACATCTTCTTTATCCGTTCATCTATTGATGAATATCTGGGCTCTTTCCATTTTTGGCTATTGTAAATATTGCTGCTATAAACGATAGGGTGCGTGTGCCCCTTTGAAACTCTATGTTTGTATCCTTTGGATAAATACCCAGTAGTGCAATTGCTGGATCAAAGGGCAGCTCTATTTTTAACTTCTTGAGGATCCTCCGTACCGTTTTCCAGAGTGGCTGTATCAGTTTGCATTCCCACCAATGTAAGAGGGTTCCCCTTTCTCCACATCCTCGGCAACATCTGAGTTGTTAATTTTAACCATTCTGACCAGTGTGAGGTGGTATCTCATTGTGGTTTTGATTTGTATTTCCCTGATACCGAGTGATGCTGAGCATTTTTTCATGTGTCTGTTGGCCATTGTATTTCTTCTTTGGAGAAATGTCTGTTCATGTCTTCTGCCCATTTCTTGACTGGATTATTTGTTTTTTTGGTGTTGAGTTTGTTGCAAATATTGTTGATGGTTTTCTTTTCCGTGTAGAAGCTTTTTAGTTTGATGTAGTGTCCCACTTTATTTTTGCTTTTGTTGCCTTTGATTTTGATGTCAGGTCCAAAAAAATCATTGCTAGGATCAACGTCAAGGAGCTTACTTACCATCTGTTTTCTTCTAGGAGTGGGTGGTTTCAGGTCTTACATTCATGTCTTTAATCTACTTTAATTTTTGTGTATGGTATAAGATAATAAGCTATTTTCATTATTTTGCCTGTTGTGTCCTATTTTCCTAGCACCATTTATTTGAAGGGACTGTCCTTTCCCCATTGTATATATTCTTGCGTCTTTTGTCATAAATTATATAATCAGTTGACATGTATATATATATATATATCAGTATGGGTTTATTTCTGGGTTCTCTGTTCTGTTCTATTGATCTTTATGTCTGTTTTTATGGCTACTATACTGTTTTGCTTACTATAGCTTTGTGGTATAGTTTGAAAACTGGGAGTATGGTACCTCCAGCTTTGTTCATTATCAGGATTGCTTTGGCTATTTGAGGGTTTTCTGATTCCATACAAATTTTAGGATTAATTATTTTAGTTCTGTGAAACATGCTATTGGTATTTTGATAGTGATTACACTGAATCTGTAGATTCCTTTGGGTAGTATGGACATTTTTTTAAAACAATATTCATGGATTCCTACCATTCATTAGCACAGTATTTTTTTCCATTTATTTGTCATCTTCAGTTTCTTCCATCTATATCTTATAGTTTTCAGAGTACAGGTTTTTCATCTCCTTGGTTAAATTTATTCCTAGGTATTGGGGCGCCTGGGTGGCTCAGTCGTTAAGCGTCTGCCTTCGGCTCAGGTCATGATCCCAGGGTCCTGGGATCGAGTCCCACATCGGGCTCCCTGCTCGGCAGGAAGCCTGCTTCTCCCTCTCCCACTCCCCCTGCTTGTGTTCCTGCTCTTGCTATGTCTCTCTCTGTCAAATAAATAAATAAAAAATCTTAAAAAAAAAAAATTTATTCCTAGGTATTTTATTCTTTTTGATACAATTGTAAATGAGATTGTTTTCCTAATTTCTCTTTCTGATAGTTCATTATTAGTGTATAGAAATGCAACAGATTTTTTTGTGTATTGATTTCATATACTGCAACTTCATTTATCATTTCTAACAGCTTTTTGGTGGAGTCTTTAGGGTTTTTTTCTATATAATATTATATCATCTGCAAATAGTGACAGTTTTACTTCTTCCTTTCTAATTTGATGCTTTTTATTTCTTTTTCTTTCCTAATTACTGTGACTGGGACTTCCAGTATTATATTGAATAAAAGTGGTGAGAGGGGCATCCTTGTCTTGTTCCTGATCAGCTTTCTACCATTGAGGATGATGTTAGCTGTGGCCTTGCTATTCACAACCTTTATTGCATTGAGGTGTGTTCCTCACTACCCACTTTGTTAAAAGTTTCTGTCATAAATGGGTGTTGAATTTTGTCAAATGCTTTTTCTGCATCTATTGAGATGATCATATGATTTCTATCTTCCATTTATTAATGTAGTATATCACATTCATTGATGTGTGGGTGTTGAACCATTCCTGTGTCCTTAGGATAATCCTTCTTGATCATGGTGTATGATCCTTTTAATGTATTGTTGAGTCCAGTTTGTTGATATTTTGTTGAGGATTTTTACATTTATGTTCATCAAGGTATTGGCCAGTAACTTTACTTTGAATGTTTGGTAGAATTCACTAGTGAAGACATCTGGTCTTGGACTTTTGTTTGTTGGGAGGTTTTTACTCACTGATTCAATCCTTTCTAATAATTGGTCATTGAGATTTTCTATTTTTTCATGGTTGGTCTTGAAAAATTGTATGTTTCCAGGAATTTATCTGCTTCCTCTAGGTTGTTCAATTTGTTGATATATAATTGTTCATAGAATTCTTTTATGATCCTTTATATTTCTGTGGTACCAGTTGTAACATCTTCTCTTTTGTTTCTGATTTTATTTATTTGAGCCCTATTTTTTTTCTTGGTGGGTCTAGCTAAAGGTTAGTCAATTCTATTTATCTAATCAGGGTACCAACTCTTAGTTTCATTCATCTCTTTTATTGTCTTATTAGTCTCTGTTTCATTTATTTCCACTCTGATCCTTAATATTTTCTTCCCTCTATTAACTTAGTGCTTCATTTGTTCTTTTTCTCATTCTTTGAGATGTGAAGCTAGGTTGTTTATTTGAGATTTTTTTGTTTATTGAGGTAGGTATTTAGCACTATGAACTTCCTCTTAGGAACTGCTTTTGCTGTGTCCCATAAATTTTGATATGTTGTATTTCCTTTTCATTTGTCTCAAAGTTTTTTTGATTTCTCCTTTGATTTCTTTGTTGATCCATTGGTTGTTCAAGTGCACTATTTAATCTCCACACATTTGTGAATTTTTCAGTTTTCTTGTGATTGATTTCTAGTTTCATACCATTATAGTGGGAAAAGATGTTTGATATGATTTTAATCTTCTTAAATGTATTAAACTTGTTTTGTGATCTAACATATGATCTATCCTGGAGAATGTTCCTTGTGCACTTGAGAAGAATGTGTTACTGTTACTTACTTTTGGGTAGAATGTTCTGTGTTTATCTATTAAGTCAGTCTGGTCTATTGTGTCATTTAAGGCCAGTGTTTCCTTATTGATTTCCTTCCTGGTATAAGTGGGATATTAAAGTCCCTTACTATTACTATATTGTCAGTTTCTCCCATTAGGTCTATTATTATTTGGTTGATATATTTGGGTACTCTAGCCTTTGTTGGGTACATAAGTATTTACAAATGTTATATCCTCTTGTTGGATTGATCCCTTTATCATTATGTTATAAAGCCTTCTTTGTCTCTGATTACAGTCCTTGTTTAAAGTCTATTTTGTGTGATATAATATAGCTAACTCAGCTTTCTTTGGGTTTCCATTCTCACGGAATATCTTTTTTCATCCCTTTGCTTTCCATTTGTGTGTCTCCTCACAAAGTGAGGAGTCTCTTGTAAGCTGTATATAGATGGGTCCTGTTTTTTAATTCATTCAGCTACTCTCTGTCTTTTGACTGGAGGATTTAGTTCATTTACATTTAAAGTGATTATTGATAGAAATGTGCTTTTTGCCATCTTGTTAATTGTTTTCTGGCTGTTTTGTAGTTCTCTGTTCCTTTCTTCTTTTGCTCTCTCCCTTTGAGATTTGGTGACTTTCTTTAGTGTTACTCTTCGGATTCCTTTTTTGTTACCTTTCATGTACCTACTGTAGGTTTTTGCTTTATGATTACCATGAGGCTTACATATAAAAATCTATATTTGTAATGGTCTATTTTAAGTTGATAGCAACTTAAGTTTGAATGCATTCTACAGCTCTACATTTTTACTCTTTCCCTACACCCACGTTTTATGTTTTTGATGTCACATTTAATAAGAACCTTTCTCTTGTGTAAACTTGAAATAATTATTGTAGTTATAATTATTTTTATCACTTTTGTCATTAACCTTCATACTAGCTTTATAAATGATTAATCCACTACCTTTACCATATATTTACCTTTACCAATGAAATTTATACTTTCTGTTATTTTCTTGTTACTAATTAGTGCTCTTTCTTTTCAGTTTAATGAAGTACCTCTAACATTTCTTTAAGACTGGTTTAGGGTGATGAACTCCTTTAGCTTTTACTTGTTTGGAAAACTCTTTTGTTTTTAATAGAGATTAAATTTCAGCCTCCACTATCTAATATTTAGACATTACAAAGTTATTAGATAGTGATATCTGAATGGGGAAGCCCACTTGTGCTTAGTCTGTTATTCAACCATTTACTCTTTCAGGTTCCTTTTTATAAAAGGTGCACAACCAAGTTTATTTTTTTTAATTTTATTTTATTATGTTATGTTAGTCACCATATAATACATCATTAGTGTTCCATGATTCATTGTTTTTGTATAACACCCAGTGCTCCATGCAGTACGTGCCCTTCTTAATACCCATCACCAGTCTAACCCATCCCCTCACCCCTTCCCCTCTAAAACACCTCAGTTTGTTTCTCAGAGTCCATAGTCTTTCATGGTTTATCTCCCTCTCTGAATTCCCCCGACCAAGTTTAAATTTATACCTTGTATGCACATCTAATTTTTTATATTAAAGGAGACGTGTGTATTTTTTTCTGCTTATCTAAACCATTGTCTCAGTTTATTTCTAAAGGATGTAATCCATTTCCTTCTTCATTTCATTTCTTCATTCATTTCCCTTTTTCCTTTATTTTTTTAGGTTTTTAATGTTAGTGTAACATTTATAGAAAGGGATGAATATTATAAGTGTTCTACCCAATGAATTTTCACATAGTAAATGTACACTATCTTTTTGGAAATTGGCAGGACTTGCTCTTTGAAATTTCACATTTGATATGCCTTAATTTGGGTCTGTTTTCATTTTTCATGTTGGCTCTTTCTCCTTTGTGCTGTCTTTTCATTATGGAAACTTATGACCTTCAGTTCTGAGAAATACTGATTTTCCTTCTCTTCATAGTCTGTTTTTGCTGTCTAGAAGTATTCTTATTTTAAACCTTTTAAACTTCTAAATAGTTCATTTTTTCTCTCTTATTTTCAATTTTGCCCTTTTCTATTTTTGAGTGATTTCTTTAGCTGTGTCTTTCAGCTCTTCTACTGAGTTACTCATTTCTACTCTCATATTTTTAACTCCTAAGAACTCTTGATTTCTGTTCCTTTGTTTTATCATCCTATTCTTTTTTTTTTTTTTTTTTCTTAAAAGAGGGAGAGAGGGGCAGGCAGGGGCAGAGGGAGAGAAAGAATCTTAAGTAGGCCATGCCCAACATGAAGCCTCACACAGGTCTCCATCTCACAACCCTGAGATCATGACCTGAGGTGAAATCAAGAGTTGGATGCTTAACCAACTGAACCACCCAGGTGCCCCTAGCATCCTATTCTTAATAGCCTCTCTTATCTTTTAATTACTGATAGAGCTTTTGTGTTTCCCTCTCCCTGTGTAACCTGTGTCCCCAGAGTTTGTTTGTTTTAGTCTATCTTTCATGTTAGATGCTTTCTTTGAAGGTCTGCTCATCCTTGACTATCTGCTCATATTTCTGGGGGTAGAACTCTAAAAACTGCTCAGAAATGTGCATGTGGGTGTGACTTATTGACAGTAATGTTAACTATATGGGTGGATTGTTTCCTTGTTCCCGAGTTCAATGCCAGTATTTTGTCAGAGTCTCGAGGGTGGACAGTCTCCTACTTTGCACCCAGAATTTCAGAAGTCCAATACAGCATACTGTATTAGTTGCTAAGGCTGCCATAACAAAGTACCAGACTGGGTGGCCTGATAACAGAAATTTATTTTCTCAATCTAGAGGCCAGAAGTCCAAGATCAAGGTGTTGGCAAAGATAGTTCCTTCTGATGCTTCTGTCCTTGGCTCGTAGGTGGCCATCTTCACATTATCTTCCCTCTGTGTGTCTGTGCCCCTGATTGCCTCTTTTTACAAAGATATCAATCATATTGGATTAGGGATCACTCCCACTAATGACCTTATTTTCACCTTTTAAAAGAACCTGTCTCCAAGTAGTCAGATTGTGAGGTACTGGCGGTTACAGGGCTTCAACATAGGAAAATTGAGGGGAACACAGTTCAGCCTATAACATATACCCAATCCAGAGACCCTTTGTTTTACCCACTCTAGAGAGTACACTTCTAATGTTTTCCCGGAATAGGAGAGGGTCAGTTATGTGGCTATGCTAAGTAGGGGAAGACTTCAGAAGAGGTGAGGGGTGGGAGCATCTAGATTTCTTAAATGAACTTTCACCCAGAAAGTGGTTGTTCAGCTACACCTTCACTCTGATCCCAGATACAACTCGTCCTGCCAATTTCTGAGCCTTCAGGGATTTTTTGTTACAACTGAGTCAAATCTTGGTTTTCTTTACTTCTAATTTAAGATCAGCATTATTGAATATGCTGAGTCAGTTGCCAGTCATTTCTTTGCCTTGTCAGCTCCTAAAGTTTTTGTTGCTTTTTCTTATTTCTATTCTTTCGGTGCTTGCAGGCTTATGCCTTAAAAAACAACCAAACACACACACACACACACACCCCTTTGCTATTATTTTAGGGGAGTTAGAAGGAGTTAACTGCATGTATTCACTTTAGCATCTTTAAATATTTAAAATTATTATAAATATTTTAAAAATTACAAAGTTATATTTGTGGATAATATTTAATTTCAGAAAAGTTATCAGGTAGCATTATTTTGGGTAGACATTGTAAGTAGAAAGCTGTTTTAGGCACTGTGTTAATTACTTTCCCAAATGAAAGAACATACACTGACATGAGATTGAAGAATACTTTTTTATAAAGCAACAGACTAACAAGAGCAAGTTCTGTAGTACAGACTGAGCATATTCCAAGGTAACCCCAAGCAAACAGATGTGGATGAGTTTTATTGTGAGTGATTCCCTGAAAGAGGTGAATTTCAAGCAATGTTGTGAAAATAACTTTCAAACAAATAACAAGAAACTATGAAGGGTTTTCCAGGAAGAGCTTCAAATTGTTA
Source organism: Mirounga angustirostris (assembly GCF_029215605.1). Classification (NCBI taxonomy): domain Eukaryota; kingdom Metazoa; phylum Chordata; class Mammalia; order Carnivora; family Phocidae; genus Mirounga; species Mirounga angustirostris. The sequence continues at coordinate 72,136,503 of NW_026991716.1, forward strand.
CTAGGTACTTATTGTGCCAGCATTTTGCAGGTTGTAGAGAAAGAAAAATGTAAGCCACAAGTGGGGAAAGGCCCAAATAGAATTCTTTTATGGGAGCAGAGGTCTGAATTTTGCGGTATTAGGAAGGGAGAGAGAACATAGAGGAATAATAGTGTGATCCAGCAGATCAGAAGAAAACAGATAAAAGACAGTAAGAATGAAAAGAGATATTATTAAAGTGAAATCTCTTGCCCTGATATTGTCTATCTAGTGATTGAAAATCATAGCAAACCAGATAAAAGCCAAGTCCAAGAAATAAATGATACTAAGAATAAAGGGTGACTTCCATTTGGAAATTGTTAAAATGAGCATCACTCAGGTTTTCTCAGTAATTTCCCAAGGCTTTCCCTGAACTCTTTTGTCTCTGCCATAAATTTCTGCTTGAGTCATGAACCACCACAGTTAGTTTTAGCTTTCTTGTCTGAAATTGAAGCAATGCAGGTATTTTTCATTGAATTGGGTTTTCCACTTTGGAAAATGACTCAGAGTTTAGGGGATGTGTTTACTTATGTGACTGAATTAGCAAAGATAATTTCTTCTTTGTTCTTTCTACTCCTTAAATCATGACAGAAATTGTCAGTTAGTCACTAACAAAGCTGAATACTTATATCATCAAATTATTACAATTAAGTTGCTGTCAGTAATGTCAAATGTTTACAGTCCATCACATGGTCCTGGGTTTTCAGTATGTTAAAATTATTGACTCTTACAATACTAGCATGCTGATTTACTCTTATTAAAATTTCTTAGCTAAATGAAGTTTGTTTGAAAATAAGCATGTAAATCTAAAACTTTTAATGTGATACCTTCTCATGGCAAATCTAGAATTTACTTACAGAAAAGATTAAAATAAAGCAAAGAACATAATTAGAGAAGAGAAACTACTTCATTTTAACCTTTAATCCAAATGTAATAGTATCAGTGGAACTAGACTACCATTTTTAAGTTGGATGCTTCCCATTTTCTCCCTCAGAGGTGACGATTATGAGTGAATAGTGTGTATGTGTGTGTGTGTGTGTGTGTGATGGCTGAGGACCTTGTTTGTCTATTAAGGGTCAGCAACTGATAGGTAATTGGGTTACTCTTTCTGTAGCCAACCTAAAATTTTATTTTAATTGCAGTTGCCTTTACTGTGGGGCCTTTGATCATGAGACAGAGTTAGTTTTATAGATTTGCCAACAAACACCTTAGTAAATGAACATCAGGATACAAAATTGTAAAGAAGAGTTTAAAAAATTTTGTCACAATTTTGATGTCAGCAGCCACTTATAAACCTTTATCCTAAATATATGTATTGAATCTGTAACTTTACTCTTTTTAATCTAAGTTGAACTATGTGAAATTGTTGATATTTTACTATTTTTAACCTAGGAAGCTGACAGTTTTGCACGGTTTGACCTATACTTTCATAATGGCTTCTTAAATGCAGATACCACACACACACACACACACACACACACACTCACACACACACTCACACACGCCCCTGAGGTATACTGTCTGTACTCGTAAATGTGCTTGTGGACACACTCTAAGCAATCCTTTAATTGAGCCTTTCTGTAGGGCCCATGATTCTGCAGGCAAGCTGCTTGCTCACCATGGACTAGACCATCTTGCAGGTGTAAGAAGAGCCAGCCCACACCTCTCCCCAATCTTTGCCTATCCATCCATGTTTCTTTGCTGCCTAAAATAAGCATTCAAAATTACTAGAAATGAAGAAGTACTGCAAGTAGCAAAGAAAAACTTCCCTGTGCTTTGTTCTCTTCAGTTCTCTCCTCTGCCCAGCACACGTGAAGTTGTTGCATACTCAGTAACCATACAATGCTTTGGCATTCTTGCTGTCTTTTTTCGTCTCTGTTAGAATGGCCCAAATATGAAATCTGAAGAAACACAGAGTAGATGGGGCAGACTCTAACTGAGAAAGAAATTATTTACTGAATTAAAAGATAAAATGGAAGAAGTTTAAAACCTTAGAATTCAGGTGATTCAGGCACTTGAATATACAGTGTTGGCTGCATTATTAGTTACAGAACAAGAGAGGAAAGGTGATAGGTATAGAGGTGTTCAAATTTAGTGACAGTCTTGCTAAATGGTGTGTTGGTCTAAGACTCCATTGAATCTAGTCTTGGAGAAAGAGCTGCCTTTCTCCTATGTTTAACTCCACAAAATCCTCACCTTGGAAGATTCAGTTCCCATCAGTCTGAGGTAGTAAAACATCTTTATAACTTTAGGAATATTTTTAACAATAGCTAAAACAAAAAGGAATCTGTGCTTTACTGTTGATTTGATAATACTAATTTAACAATTATGTATGAGAATTCTCAGTCTTTGAGCATTCTCTTTCATTGTGTTTTATTCTAATATATGAATAGACATGTATCCACAGTTATTTATCATCCTTAGTGTTTGAAGACAAGTTGTGGATGTATTCTTTTTTTTTTTTTTTTAAGAAAGAGAATCTTGAGCAGACTTCACACCCAGCATAGAGCCCAATGTGGGGCTTGATCTCACGACCCTGAGATCATGATCTGAGCCAAAATCAAGAGTCAGATGCTTAACTGACTGAACCACCCAGGCAGCCTGTGTGTTCTTATTCATATATACAGAGTGGTTTGAGTGAGGATATTTAAACTACTAGAGATTAAGTGGAAGCTTTATCAAAATTAGTGAAAAGCCTCAATAATTTTTTAAAAACAACAAAATAAGTGGTTATGTAATTCTTTTAAGAGTAATATTCCAACTTTGTTGTATCATCAGTATAGGAAGATATTCTAATAACTTCATAAGTTTGAATTATTTTATCAGTAGTCAAAATGTTAAACATTTGTACAGTGCTTGAAAATAGTTTATACTCAAGTGTTCTGGATATCATCCCTGCAGTCAGGTTCATTGCTCATCAAGATCACTGTCTTGGTAGAAATAGCTAGCAAGGCCAAATCATCCTGGCCCCTGCTATATGAACTATGACAGATTCTGAGTGGAATGTCTATTGTATTGAATGGCTGTAGGTTGTGTTTTTTTCTGTGTGGATATATCTAGGTATGTACATAAATATGTTTTTAACTATTATAGATGTTAGTATGTTTGGGGTTGTTTCTTTTCCATGGACTGCATTTTTAAGTGTGTGGTCCCACTAATTGGTTGCCCTACATTGGTTCAGGAAGATCTTGGAGGAATAAATGAGTAAAGGTAGATTGCAAATTAGGAGGTAAGTAAATGACATTTAGGTGATCAAAAGTAGTAATGAGTGCTAAGAAAAAGTGTGGTTGATGAGAATAGTAGAGAATGAGAATATTCAAGAAGAGATACACCTGGGATGAATCTTGACTTGCTGAACTGATTCCTTAATCTGTACATTAAATAGTTAGTAGGAAGTTGTAAAGGATGGAGGGATAATCTATAAGTATTTGTGTTTGAACTGACATGGTTAGAACAGGGAGGAAGACACCAAACCATAAGCTAGTCTAGAACAGTGGCTTCTCACTTTTTGAACAAAGCCGATGAACTGGAACAAGAAACTCTAATCCCATCTTGCCTCTTCCCACATCTTCTTGAGCTGCTCTGTGACCTTGCACAAGCTATTTAACTTCTCTAAGCCTCTGTTTCCAGTAGGGAAAGTAAGAATGGATAGGTGCTTTAAAAGTGTACTAAGTTCAAGTAGGAGTTGAAGACCAGATGGAAGGCAGTGTGGACTCGTAACCAGGGTTCTCTTTGTGTTCTCTCTCCCACTGAAGGCTTAGTCTAGACTTGAGCCTTGTGAAATTCTGTTCTTTAGAAGGAAAAATACAGTTTCTTTTCAGCCAGAAGAAAAGAGTATGCCCAAATTAATCATATTATCCTTAGTATTTCAGTATTACCCTGAGTAATATCATATGTATGTTATTCAGAGAAGTTAGGTGTTTGGGACAGAAATTTTTCTGTCTTATGCTTCTCTTTCACCATCTTATATTTATTTCAGTTTCTCATTTTCTTGTATAATTATTTATGCTTACAAAGCCAAAAACCTGACACTTAAATAATGGCACCGTGCAGCCTGAAGTAGCCAGCTTGTCTCCTTCCGGTCTTTTCTCCTCATATATTTCACAGCCATCTGTCTGTGCCGTCTCTCTCCTCGGTGTAATTAAAAGATGAAAACTGTCTTTAGTGTTTCCTAAACTTTTAGAACCTGGATGTTCTTTGAAATTATGGCAGACTTATAGGCAAGATGTTGAAATTATCTTTTGGGTGTTAAATAGCAAGAATACTCTATGAACTTAAAAAGAAGTGTCCGTAAATTACTGTAACCCAGGCTTTCATTGTGTTTGAAATATAATTGAGGAGATGCATACCTCCTGCAGCAAATCCTTTCTGGCAAATGCTAGAGTTGAAATTGTCAAGTCAGAACATGAACCTTTTCAGCCAGCAGTAACGGTTTCAGAAGGGCATGCATTCAATGTCATTGTAAGAGAGCACTAAAGACCCTCAGACCCTGCCCTGGACTCCAGACTTAGAGAACTCCTCCTCTCTTCTGGTCATGCCCCTCCCACAGGATGAGAAGTATGCAAGGCCAAGAAATGTCCACCTCAGTTTACCCTCTTTCCTTCAACAACTGCACGCTAGGTATCTGGAACCCAGAATTCCTGCTCAAATGGCCCCAACTTCACTTGCATTCAAGGAGTGGCCAAGGCTGTTTATGAGGAAAGCAAGAGGATGAACTTAAACATATGGGCTGGTGTGTCCACACCTGCATAAAGCTCCTCTCAGTATCAGGCAGAGCCTGAGGTGAGAGAAGAAGTGGGTGGCGGGGGGGCTCTCATCCCTCTGCCATCTTCCTGCATAGAACTCTGACGAGTTCAAGAATCCTGAATTTGAACCTAACCTTCTAGGACATTTTGAAGGTATATTTCAAGGTACAGCAAAGAACATACTTTATTTAACTGTTATTCATCTGATTTATAACTTTTACATGTTTAGACATATAGTATGTGGGTCTCTGATTGTGTTCTCACTCTGGGTCCCAGAAAGGAAGGGACAAGGAAATCATTTGAACCTTCATTTCTCCTTCTAGATGAGCCTATGTCCATTGATCCTTTGTCAGTCTAATACTGGATTAGGTGTTCTAGGATAACTTTACAGTGATTCCTTTAGCTGTAATCTGGTCTGAGCTATGCCTTGGCACTAGAATGAGGTGACTTCAGTAATGCCCCTTGGTTTTGGTGTGTTATGCTGCACTCTAAATTTATGTGTGTACTGAGCTACCAGGGGGGCAGGTGGAAAGATTTAGTGACCAGGGTCTTTAGGGCCCGAAGGGACAAGGGAAGAAGAGAAGTTGGATGAAACCATGCCCAAAATGATTTCTTAGGATTATAAGTGAATTTTAATTTTCCATAAACCATTGATTATTAAGTGTTGGGCCTTCACTTTTCCTATAATCTGGAGTAAATCTGTACTTACTTAAATATTTTTAGGTTAAAAAAAAAAGTGAGAATAATTAGGTTAAGAAATAAATTATCAGAGTTGATTTCTTTCCATCTCTGTAAATGCTGTTTTGTAAGACAGGAAATAACAAAACAAACCAGTATCATTAGTCTAGTCTGGCATGCTGTTTATGTCCACAAGAGTTTTGTAAGTGAAAATATTAATGCTTTCAGAATTTCTGTAACAAGTTCTTCTAACTTAAATAGTATTCTCTTGCTCTGTATACAAATAATATATATTTCCTGAGCTTGGGATATTAATTTTAAATATTTTCAGTACTTATGGAAACAGTTTGTTCCTTTTTATTTATTTGTATATTAGTAGCACAAACTGGGAATTTTCATTTTTCATTTAAATTAATTTTCCAGGTAATGAAAACTTACACCCTTAAACATAAAATTTTATTTTTTTTGTTTTAATCATTTCTTGACAGTTAACATGTTCTATAATTTATACACAACATAGAGAAATAGGGTGTTTATTTTTCCTGTGTTTATCAAAATTATTTCATAGTACTAATATTGTTAAACCTTAAATACTTGAATTTTAAGACCACGCTGTAAGAAAAGACTTTAGAATGTAGATTTCTTGATTATCAAATATTTTCACATCTGTAATGTAGTTATATAGCTGTGAGTAATCAGCTTAAAAGATGAAATTATTTAAAAAGTGAATTTATGAAGAAATAAATTAGGTTTTAACTTCTTAAAATGTAATGCTTTTACTATGCTATAATTAGATATGAGGAAGTAAGACTCACTTAGTAGTTTGTTTTTCAACCTACAGAAGTACTGGCAGGTTTTAGAAAATAGGTATCTCAGGAAATAAAATGAAATTCCAACTGTAAGATTTTCAGACTACTGATGAATTTTTAAAGTGCGTAGGCATTTTAGTGAATTTCAAGCTTGCGAAAGCGTTGAAGCCGAATCTGTGCTTTCACTTAGTGGGTCTGGTGTTACTTCTTATTTAATTTACTCATCGATAAGAGAAAATGAATCGCTTTCTAGGTTTGTACTACAGAAAGTGCCAGTTAATTTCCAAGGAAGGCGTTACTCATGATACGAAGCTGTTCTGCCTGATGCTACCACCAAGCACTCATCTTCAGGTGCCAGTTGGCCAACATGTTTACCTCAAGCTAACTATTGCAGGTAAGGTAATAGAGGCTTTGGGGAAACATTTTCTTTATTTAAAAGCAGTTCCAAATCAGTACTAATCTTTTAGGAAGTACCCGTTGAGGTTCTTAATACATGTTTCTGGCAGCTGAGTGAGTGATAGCCCAGTTCTAGGTTTGTAGATGCAGCGTTCCAACATGTTGGAGCCATAGCCACACCGTAGCGTGTGGGGGCAAAGACCCTGCCACTAGTCGGGGAGAGAGAGTTCCACCAGCACTGAAATGTACTCCTCACAGAACCCTCAAGGGAAGAGGTGAGGGAGTGCCCAAGTGGTCCTGTAAGGGGAAACGACTAGAAACACATGCCGGTGTCTCTTAATAACCACGTCTGCTTGTGTCATTTATGGAGTTGAATTTATAAAATTCAAAAGGAGTGGATGATTATAAATGATTTCCTTCCATCTGCCACCAGGATAAGCAGCTCTATAAAGATACTCCTTACTGGGAATTTTTCCCCTCGTTTTCATCCTGAAGTTACCTTATGTACTTGTTTTAAATGCTCTTCTTAGCCACATCTAACATTTTCTTGGCCTTTCAAAGCTGCAGAAGGCCACATTCTCCCATAAGTTCTCAGTGTTTCCCACAGTCAGTCTAGCCAACTGCCAGCCAGGACTTGGTCGGTACAACATACCACCACAGCTCTAGGAAGTTCCTCCCTTCATCGTCACCAGTGCCAGGTGACCATCAATAGCTGGTATGCTCCCCAGCGCAGTTACTGTCAATGGATTAGAATTTACAGGTAGATTAATTCTGTATATGTCAAGGAGCCACGTAGAAGATGTTGGTCTTTTCTTTTTTTTTTTTTTTTTTTTTTTTTTTAAAGATTTTATTTATTTATTTGACAGAGAGAGACACAGCGAGAGAGGGAACACAAGCAGGGGGAGTGGGAGAGGGAGAAGCAGGCTTCCCGCCGAGCAGGGAGCCCGATGTGGGACTCGATCCCGGGACTCCGGGATCATGACCTGAGCCGAAGGCAGTTGCTCAACCAACTGAGCCACCCAGGCGCCCCGATGTTGGTCTTTTCAATTGTGGTGACTCCTCTTTCTATGGAATTTGCCTAGCTAAAAATATAACATGAATTCTTATTAAATTTATCCCGTTTTTTTAATATTATATTCTTAGAGCTAGTTGGATTAATATTTTTTCCTTCAGTTGCCAAAGTAACATATTTCAAAACATTAAAACAATTCAAAATATATAAAGTAAAGTAAAATTCTTCCCTTTCTCAACCCAAATGATCCCCGTGGCCATCAGTACCCATTGTTAAAAATTTGGTACATAATTAAAATTATTATGTAAGTACTTTCTTATATCTCTTTGTAAACTTTTGATGCCTTTTTTTTGTAGCCCATTACAAAGTTTATATCCTGATAGAGCAGATGTTTGTCTAAGTTTATTACCATAAATCCCTATCATCTTATGCCACACTTAATAAAAATACATTGTTTATATGATATGTAAAGTATTGATTTGTGTAAATTATTTCGGCATGCATAGGCTTGGGATACATTTACACACACACACATACTATATATAGAAAATATACTTAGAATTATATATACATTAGATGTACAGTTTTAAATATGTACTGATAGCATCATAAAATTAGTATGTTTGATCATTATTCAGAGCTTTGGAGATTTTTAGAATTGAATTTCTTTGTCATGACTTTTTCTAGGTACTGAAATTGTGAAGCCATATACACCTGTATCTGATTTCTTACTCTCAGAGTTCAAGGAACCAGTTCTTCTCAACAATAAATACATCTACTTTTTGATCAAAATCTATCCTGCTGGACTCTTCACACCAGAGCTTGATCATCTTCATATTGGTTAGTATTCTTTTTTTAACCTCATTTGTGTTCTAGATTGGATCACATGTTACATACACTGTCTTCTAGTTATCTACATGTGGGAGTCCATGAAATAATGAAATTCAACATGTCTACAACTGAAGTCATGTTCTCTTTGTCCCACCCAACCTGTCCTTACTCCCACATTCCTCATTTTTATTATTTACAGCATCACTGTTCGTCCTGGACCCAGTCTGCAGGCTTGAGTCATTCTTGACTCCATTTTTGCCCTCCCAGTCCTGTCTGCCACTAAGTTCTAGTCACTTTTTACTCATTCTTTTCTATCCCTTCTGCCACCCTCTCAGATCAAGACTTCATCATTTCTCTCATGACCTCTGTCTCTCTCAGTTGCCTCTAACTGTGTCTTTCTCTTTCTGTTTATCTGCATTTCCAAAGTACCCTGAGGATAGATTTAATCAGGTTGTTCTGCAGCTTTGAAACTTCTGATGGGTGTCCATTACTTAACTGATTAAGTCCTCTGTATGTCATTATATCTCAGCACAGACTTTCCTGATCTCTCCAGCTTCATCTCTCCATGTAACTACTTGTGTGAATACTACTCAGAGTTCCACAAGTGTATCATCCTCATTCATAGGTACATGCAGGTGCCTCATATAGGATGCTTATCACCCCTTTCTCTACCTGTCAGGTAGCCTTTTTTTTTAAAGACCGAAACAAAATATCATGTCCTTTATGAAGCCTCCTTTCTCCTGAACCCCTCAGTAACTAACACTTTGTTCATAGCTCTAGGATAGGAATAAGTAACAAGAACTTTGAGTTTGAGGGTAAAGATTGTGTTATCTTTGTAGTTCCCATACCTAGCATGGCAATTGGCACATAATAGGGTCTCAATAAATGTACTTTGAAAGAACTAATAAAAAGACTATAATGACATCTATTAAGATGTCAAGACCCCTGTTCCTGTTTCTGTTCCATTTTCTGCATCTGCAACTTTTCACTGCCTTTTGTTTAACAGTATAAGTGCTCTTCCCATTTCTAACACAGCTTTAGCAGTAACATCGAGTACCAGTGAAGTAGATCACTAAAATTTGGAAATAAAATTTGTTGCATTTTGAAAGTTAAGCCAGTCTTTACATGATGGATGTGATTAGTCCTCTTTGATTACATAAATCAAAGTACTGAATATAAATGTGAACCTAAAGAATCTTGGAATGCCTGCAAATCTAGCGAAGGTGACTATCATCTTGTGGTAGACTGACGCATGATTGTAATATAGCATGTGGAAACTGAACCCATGTTATTATACCCTATTTATAGAGATTGTGTGAACAGAGCAGGGTGGAGAATTAGCCTGGAGCATGGAAAAGGAAAGCCCAAAGAACAAGATCAGTGTTTTTTCAGCTTCATCCAGGGGAGCTAGACATAGCGCAAATACTTGAGTCACTTAGAGGGTGACATACTGGCTTGGTAGTGATAACTCGTGAAGCCTCATCATGGCCTACATGAGCTGCCCTATGAAATTATCCACTTCTTTGTTTCAATTCCATGTTCACCAAGCAACTCTTTTATGATTATTTTGGCCTTCCAAATGTTCTGATACTGGGAATGAGATGCCTCGGGTGGGGTATGTAAGGTTCAGGTCGCTAGGTGCAGATAGCCTTCTGTAAGTCAATTGCTGTTCTGGTAGGCCTACTTTAATATCTTGTGAACTCGATTAAAATCAGGTCCCTTGCCGAGTCTAATCAGTTTTCTGACATTGGAAAGACTGGACTGCTGACAAAATACTCAAGTTAGCCTCATTCTTTGAGGCATCGCCAATAAACAGCCAGCTTACTTTTTCATGAAGATATTCTGATCTTATGGTCCTTTTGAACTAGAACAGGGAGCTTCTGTTCCTTTCCAATACTTAATTCATCAGTTACTGCAAGATTCTTACTATCCTGCTATGGACAAGAAGGAAAATTTATGAGCATTGAAAAAAAATAAATCAAAGTATTTGAAATTGTTTTTAAAATGTTTAACTTAATTTTTTTTATTTTAAAAATTACATTGGAAATTTCTGAAATGTCCTAAAGGCAGTTCTCTTATATGAGTGGTACACAGTGATTATATCAAATGCACTGCAAATGATTTTTTGCAAATATTCTTATTCTAGATTGAGAAGTCACGTGCTCTAAGTACAGTTTCTGGTCTTTGTTTTTATAGGCATTAAATTCAGAACAGCTGTTGTTTTAATCATAGGTTTTTTCAAAGATTTGATGGAGGTGACATTAGCACATTTACTAACACGTGACTGTAGAATACATTGCTATTTCAGTTTTCTCTCCTAGTTTTATTGCTCTGGCTGTGAATCAATACGAAAGTAGTGAGTTATATATTCTCCACCTTGTACTGTGCAAGGCAGGTATACATGGACTTTACTTTTGAGGCACTTATAATTTAGTTTAGCAATCAGTTCTTTACTGATAACGGATACTTAAATACTTGTCACTACTTTGTAAATTAGAGACTCCAGATGGTTTGGGAAAATAATTATGGGAAATGAGTATAATAAAGCCTCATTATTAATTTGGTTAGAATGATGTAATCCGAGTATGCTTGGGGGCTTAATGAGTATTCCCAAAACTCCTTATACATTTTAAAGACTAAGCTGTAGTCCGAAAGTTATACATTCACCCTGTTACTCATCAGTGTTCTAAATTCAAGTAGCTTAACCTCCGTTTCCCTGATTTTTTTTTTTTCTGATTTAGTTTGTATTTCATTGTTTAGGAGATTTTGTTTCCGTAAGCAATCCTGAGGGCAATTTTAAAATATCCCAGTTCCGAGAATTAGAAGATCTCTTTTTATTGGCAGCTGGAACAGGCTTCACACCAATGGTTAAAATACTGAATTATGCTTTGACTAACATACCCGGTCTCAGGTATGTAATTTTATCTTTAATTACTGTCCTTTGTGAGGCTGTTAGATTAGTATGAGGTGTTCTAAATTAATTAAATACTCAGTGGACCTTAATAGACATATTCTCATTCCCTCATTTACCATTTTTTACCCGATGCCCTCCAGTCCTAGCTGTTTTACTAACCTGATTCTTTTATTTTTGATACTTTTGGTTACCTAATTGGCACTAAAAAAACATTTCATGCCACTTTACGTTTAGACTTTTCCTTTCATGCGTGTGTTTAATGTAATCGAAATAGTTCTTTTTGAGTTGTTGTTGTTTTTTCTTTTAAGGAAAGTGAAGCTGATGTTCTTCAATAAAACAGAGGATGATATAATTTGGAGAAGCCAGTTGGAGAAATTAGCATTTAAAGATAAAAGGTATTAAACTGGTGTTAGCTCTGCATTTCAATATTCAAAAATGTGTAGTCAGTCTAGGCCTTATCTTCTTTGATTGGAGTTTTTAATTGGCCAGGAAGCTCCTTCAAAGACAAAATAAGCTAATCAGTAATTCTTTCAATGTAAGCAATGTTAATTCCCTTCCCCCAAAGAAATACTGTTCAATAAGATTAATATGACATCATATATGTATCAATAAAATGTATACTGGGCTTTACGTTTGTATGACTTATACTGAGTTGGGTTTCATTTAAAATGACATAGTATAGCCAATTTGATAATTCAAGATTTTCTTGTTATAGTGGGTACAAATCAAATAAATGTGATGAGATGGACTAAGCAAAAATAAGTATTTTTCTTTAGTACAGTATTTCTTAGTGCCTTTAATATGCTAATGTCCATTGTGACTTCAAGATGGGGGCTTCCTTATACATTGTTAAGATTTTAAGATTTTCTTTATTTTTGTCTATTTACGTTAACACTGATTCATGGCTGTGGTCCTCAGTACGCACCTTGGAAACTGCTGGGATAGGCAGTAGAGAAAAGCTTGAGTCAGGCCAAACTGTGGTAAAATGAAAGAGCATGGGAATCTGTTTCATTAAAAAAAGCCCTAGCACAGCCAGCTGAAATAAGATAATTGAAATGGCCGTGTGCCCCATGTGCCCTAAGCAGATTTAAAAGTGGTAGGAAATTTTAAAGGAATTGTTTAGAAGAGTGAATTGGACTAGCTGTCATACTTTCTAAAGCATTTCTAGAGCTATTTTTAAGAAATTCGGGGCTCTGTAAGCCCCGAATTCACAAAATACATGAAGTAAATACGCTGAGGGTCGTACACTACAGATAAAATTCTAGGCCTTTTGAAAGTTAGAGTTAAAGACGTCAGAAACTCAGCTGTTCAGGGGCTCCGTTTCTTGTGCATACTTTCTGAGCATCCTAGCTAAGGGAATGCTTGGCCACCTCTGGCTTTTCCTCCATCCTCCTCTTCCTTCTCTCTTCATAAATAACATTCACAAGTTAAGGACGACCTGAACTTATTTATCCTTGAAGTATTTAGTCTTCTTACATACTTAAACCATAAACCTCTAAGAGCATTTACTATTATTTAGGTAGTTATATGGCAGTTTAGAGCATGGTTTAGAGAAATACAAATTCCTGGGTTTACAAGTGTCTTTTTTGCTGTTTTCAAATTAGAAAATTAGAAGCAGCATGTATCAAAAAGCCTAAAGCCCTAATTTTGAGTTTTCATTCTGCTCTTCACTAGCTTGGAACTTATTCAGAAATTACTTAGCTCTTTGGGCCTCTTTATCTTCAAAATAAAATAATGACATATTTCCTGTTTACTTCATAAGGCTGTAATGTGAGGATTAGAGAAGATTGTATAACTGCCTTGAAAACTGGGAAGCCCTACCTCAAGATATCTGAATTGTGGTTTAGAAGAACTCGACCTACCTGTGTTTTGTTTCTGTATTAACTGTGTGAGCTCCTGTTTTCCTAACCAAATATTTAAAATAATTTAAACAGCATAGCTAGGCTTTTTTACTTTAGGTTTTTAAAAAAAGTATTTCTGGCAGTGTTTTGACAAATTTATTTTTTAAGATCGTTTCCTTGTACAAGAAGATGCATTTACCATTATTTGAATGAACAGACATTGTCCATTTAGTCTTCCAATAGGAGTTAAACTTGATTTAAGAAGTATTTGGTATAAAGAAATGTGTTGACAGCCTCTGAATATACAGTGTGTTTCATTTCATTTCGTTTTGTTTTGGTCTACATAATTTGGGTTGGTGGATTACATAGGCTGGAGTGTTGAAGGTGAGGCAAGACCCCTTTTTCACATCTGGGTGACTGGTCTAACTGGTGCCTTGCAGAGAGAAGTGCTAGTGTTCTGACTTCTGGCCTGCCTTTATCCTCCCTCTTCTCCTCCTTTCTCTTCTTGCTGTCCGTTCTCACTCCTGTGTGTGCTCTCTCTCTCTCTCCCTTTCTCTCTCTCCCCTCACTGACCTCCTCCTTCCTCTTCTTGGAGACAGAGCTGTCCTTGCATGAGGCACTCTGTTGGCACTGACGTCTAACGTTGTATAACGTATGATCCCTGGAGACTCCTGTTGGGCCCTCACTGGAAAACAGAAAGCCTGTGCTTGTAGAGATGGCTTTGGAGTGTTTATCAGCAATGTTACCATATTCTGAGGCTTTATGAGAAAGCTAGCCATAAAAGTTTGTAGATGGGTTTTGTAGCACTATTGATTATTGAGTCCCATACAAAAAAGGAAAGTAAAAGTTGAGATTTAATATAAGGTTATTTTAGTTAGTCACATCTGTATTTCAGTTAGCATTTAAGGCTTCGGTTTTTCCATTTGTAGAATAGGGATATCAATACCTACACCATAGAATTGTTTGGTCAATGAGGGAGTGTATATGTAAGTGCCAAGCCCAGAATTAGCATATTTGTAACATTCATTCACTGAATACATGTGAGCTTCTACCATGTGCCTATATACAGGGGTACGACAGTGAACAAGATACTGTGTTGGTTTATTTTCTAATGCAGTCCATGGAATGTATCTCTTCATTTACCCCCATTGCTAAACAGTAGAATTGTGCAAAACACAGGTATATCATAAGAACTTTTTTTGGGATATTTCTATTTCAATCAAATTTCCATTAAGTATAAAATTTTTTTTTGTTTGGGCGCCTGGGTGGCTCAGTTGGTTAAGCAACTGCCTTCGGCTCAGGTCATGATCCTGGAGTCCCGGGATCGAGTCCCGCATCGGGCTCCCTGCTCGGCGGGGGGTCTGCTTCTCCCTCTGACCCTCCCCCCTCTCATGTACTCTCTCTCATTCTCACTCTCTCAAATAAATAAATAAAATCTTTAAAAAAAATTTTTTTTTTTTGTTTTTAAAGATTTTATTTACTTGACAGAGAGAGACACAGTGAGAGAGGGAACACAAGCAGGGGGAGTGGGAGAGGGAGAAGCAGGCCTCCCCTGGAGCAGGGAGCCCGATGCGGGGCTTGATCCCGGGACCCTGGGATCATGACCCGAGCCAAAGGCAGACGCTTAACGACTGAGCCACCCAGGAGCCCCTCCATTAAGTATAAAATTTGAGCAGAAAAGAGCTTACTTGAATTTTGTCCAAGTATGTTATTACACTTGACTCTTAACTCCAGTAGTTAAGACTCCATTCACAACATTTCAGATCTAGCAAAATCTCACACATTTATTTTTCTTAAGAAAATTGAGAGAAAACAGAAGGCAAATATGTATGG
The DNA here is from genome assembly GCF_029215605.1 of Mirounga angustirostris. Taxonomy (NCBI): domain Eukaryota; kingdom Metazoa; phylum Chordata; class Mammalia; order Carnivora; family Phocidae; genus Mirounga; species Mirounga angustirostris. The sequence continues at coordinate 72,151,580 of NW_026991716.1, forward strand.
TAGTAGATGTAGCTAATTACTATGTAAACTGGAATGCAAATTAAATTTCACTTATCTTTCTCTTGACTACTGAACGGTGTTATGCATGAGGTCCCATCCCAGCAGAATGCCCTAGCTGTGTGAGTTCTCAGCTTTTGCAGAATGATTTTTGAGGGGTGGGATAGCTTGACAACGAGATTGTCTTGTGGGCAACATTTTGTAATATATAAATGTAACAAATATTTTCCTTTTGTTTCAGAGCAGTCATTTTTGGAGAAAATAACCTTCTTTTAGTAAAGCTATCTGTCTCTGACACACAAACACGTGTGCACGTATACATACTCATCTTTTTGTTTTGCATTTTTTAAACAATGTAGTCATACTGACTATATGTTTTATAACTATATTTTCTACTTAGTGTATTATGCCTATTCTGTGTATAGAATACTTTAAACCAGTGGTTCTCCATCTGGAGTAATTTTTGCTGCCACCTCCACTCCCCCCATCCCGTCCCCACCCCCTGCCATGACTTCGGCGGAACTGAAGAACATTTGTCTGAGAACATTTTTTTATCCTCACCACGGAAGGCATCTAGTTAGTAGAGGCCAGGAAGTCTGCTAACTTCCTACAGCACACAGGACAGCCTCTCGCTAAAAAGAAATATCCATCCCCAAAGGCAGTAGTGCCAGTTGGGAAAACCTGCGCTGTACCATGACTTTTCATAGCTGCGTTATATTCAGTCATGTAAGCATACCATGATTTATTTAACCAATCCCCTGCTGTTTGGCATAGTGATCAGAAGTTGTTCTGTACCTCTCTATACAGGATAAAAATTCATCAGAAGAATCATCAGATCAGAGAATACCAAGGCTATTGATATATTTTGACAAATAGCCTCTAGCAAGGTCAAGTACCCAGCACAGAATATTGTACCCCGCACACTTAATATGTTAGTGTCCTTATTTTTCCTTTAGAAAGGATGAGGTTAATGTTTAGGGCATAAGGGAAAGAGAAAGGGAAAGGTGTTCCAAGCAGCAAAGGAGTGGGGCACAAAGGACAGGGGATTGTGTACCCCGTTATAGGCACCAGTGGATCACTTGCATCACTTCAGATGTCTCTGTGCTCACTATTTACAAAACGTGCTTAATGTTGGGAAAAGATGCAGAGTGAGTAAGAATACCCTAGTGGTGGAGAAGTTCTGAGGGTCAGCAGCAACTGTAAAGTCTGTACCTTGAGAGGAACAAATCCCGTGTTATAGAGGTCTAAGAAGAGGAAAGAGTGGATCTGCTTTTCTGAGGGTGGGGATGGCAAAGCTTCAGTGGAGGAAGGGGCTTTGGAGTTGGGCTTTGGGAAGCAATTAGCATTTCTGTGAACAGCAAAAGGAATTTGGGTAACAGGATTTTAGGAGCAAAAAACCACGAGGGCCAGTATGTTGTTGAGTGATTCAGCATTTAGCAAAAGAGCACAGTCCAGTTTCATTGGACTATATACAGTGCATGATGGAGAACAATGTGAAATAACTGCAAAAATAAAACCATTAATTAGATCTATTTAGAAGGAATCTTAGTGGTGATCACTTTGAATCTTCTTGTTTTGCAGCCGAAGAAACAGTAGATTAAAATCAGGGAATGGAAGACCTTAAGTATAATTCGTATATCAAATAAGTGTGTACAAAGTGGGCATGGAAAGCTCCAGCCACATGGAAAGGAAGCTCATCTCCCTTTATTACCGACAGGCTCTGTAGATAATGACTGGCTCTGTTTCTGTACTCTGATTTCCGCATCAGGACTAGCAGTGTTTCAGTCCACTTGAGATAGCAAAAGCTGATGGCTTCAGAGGCACAAGTAAATTGAAAAATGTGCCCGAGCCCCTTTTTCTCTAGCCTGTGGTGTGCTCAGATATGTGGGCCCCTAATCTGGACCCTTAAGCACTCTGTTCCTCCCAGATGTCCCTCAAATGGTGTGTTTCTTGGAATGTGTTTTTTGGAATATTCATGTGTTCCCCTCTAAAGGGCTCTGTGAATAAAAAGTTTGAGAAAGAATGTATACTATATTACCTTCTTGAAGATTTGCTGGAAATTAGCATATTCAAGGTTTTGAGAAATTTTGAAGAAATCTATTTAACTTTTCTTAACCCAGTAGTCCCAAACTCATTTGATAGGTTAGCCTTTTCTCATGGATTAGCATTAACATCAGGAAGAACACTAGTATTTCATCAGATTCGTTTTGAGAAGTGTTTCCATAATACATATATTTTATCAAATTTTAATCCCTAGCTGTTTATTTTGTGAGTTAGTTTGTGAGTTTTCCTGTGAGCAAATAGCAAGTCTTCTTGCTGTTTCTGGTATTTTTAATTAAGTTTTTAATTTTGATTCCAGTATAGTTAACATGTTCTGTTAGTTTCAGGTGTAGAGTATAGTGATTCAACAATTCTGTACATGACTCAGTGCTCATCATGATAAGTGCACTCCTTAATCCCCATCACCTAGTTCACCCATCCCCACCCACCTCCCCTCTGATAACCACCTGTTGTTCTCTATAGTTAAGTGTTAGCTTCTTGGTTCGTCTCACTCTCTCTTCTTTTTTCCGTTGCTCATTTGTTTTGTTTCTTAAATTCTGTGTATGAGTGAAATCATATGGTATTATTCAGCCACAAAAAAGAATGAAATCTTGCCATTTGCAACAACACAGATGCAGTTGTGTAATGGCAAACAAAATAGAGAAAATAGAGAAAGACAAATACCATATAATCTAATATTTTTCTTTATCTAGAGAAATCTAGGCCCTGGATACCCTGAAATACTATTCTCTGGGCAGTGACAAATCACAGAAGCTTTGTAAGCAGAAAGTTTTGAGATGGGATCTGGGTTTTTAGGAGAACTAATACAGCAGTGATGTGTCAGATAGATTCGGGCTGAGGGCATTAGGGCAGTATTTTAGACAAGAGATCTAGGGCTTGATGTGGAGTTGTGGCAGTAAAATGGGAAGGTAGGGGACGTGTGTAAGAAATGTGAAGGAGGTAGGTTTCAGAAGCTGATTGGCTGAAAGAGGAGGACCTCGGTTGTTGGATGACTGCGGGCTCTGCATAGGATTTAGACTGAATGAATACATTTGTATGTCAAGATTTGTCATCTCAGATCATTATCAGTCTACTCTAAAAGAACTTTTTTCACAAGCATATTTATTTCCACTGACATTTAGAACACACGGGCCTTTTCCAGAAGCAGGTCTATTTTCTCTCTCTTCACTCTCTTTTTTTGTTGCTTTGCACTTTATGGATTACCTAATTTATTTTCAGGTAATGTTTTCAAGAGTTCTAGTCCTTCCCTGCATTTTGAAATCATAGGGCAGGAAGGAATTTCAGAACATTTACCCTTATGCCTCAAGGCTATAATTGTTTCAGATGGTAAATTGGCCTTTCAGAATAATCCAGAAGAGAGGATTCCATAGTAACCATCTGTGTCTTGATTGGGTAAAAAGGAGTCCCTCTTTTAACTATTCTTGAGTCTTAACTTGGCATGGCTTCTACTCCAGTGTAAGCTCTTCTAGTCCTATAAAGGGGATAAGCAAGGTAGCAGCCTCTTCACAATATCCCTAAAAATTGCATTCATGTGGCTGTTCACTTTTTCCATTGAGTGCCCAAAAGTTATGGCCAAGGGACCATTGTGTGAATAAATGTGAAATGCATGAGAAGTTTACATCATTTATGTAAGGATCTCAGTTATTTACCACCCTTTAGTAGATGCCTGCAGAAAGTATGCCAATGATAGGCTTTATTTTTTAAACATCTCAGTAAAGGAAAATTATGAATTTTTTCAGATGAGAGGGACACCACTATTGATTTATGTATCTTCACAGTTTTGTTCCAGTGACAGACTTGTTGGAAATAGAGCCAGAGGAGACACTTTTTTATTTTTAATTTAGCAAGGCAGTTGCTATCTTTTATCCAGTTGTCTATGTGTAATTGGAAATGTCTTAAGATAGTAGTTCTGCACCTGCTTTTGGGTCTCCTTTGATAATCTGTTCAAAGGTTATATGGATCTTTCCAGAAAAATGTACTTACGAATTCACATACATTTTTTAATGTGATTTCATAGATGCCAACATATGACTTTTGTTCTTCTAAGTGCAGTTTTTATTTTTGATCAGTATGGCTTCTTTATAAATACATTTCTTTATTCATTCATCAGGTATTCTTGCACACTTACCTCAAGCCAAGCCTGGGTCCAGTATTAAATAAGGCAGGCAAGGATCCTGCCCTCATGGAGCAGTAAACAAATACGATATTCTAGAATTACCTAAAACTATCTTAATTTTACATGCTAGCAAGGAAAAATCAGTTAGTGAAAGAAAATCTTTGGGGAAGCTCTTTTGTACAGAGTAGATTAGAGTGCTGCTAAAACTACATGGGAGCCTCAGAGGTAAGAAATAAACATAATTCTACAGGGTTCTTAAATATAAAATCAGAGTATTAGAATAGGGATCACAGAGTTCTCCTACCTTGTCCTGCAAATGGACGAATAAGACCTAGAGGCTGGCATCTGGGTGAGAGCTAGAACTGGTTTTCTCACCCCCAGCAGGCACTCTGAGTTGGTCCACTGTGCTTCGTGCCAGTTTTTGGGAACCATAACTCGGCTGCAGCACAGCGATGTGAGGGGCGCAGCACCGACCCCATCTTGTTTCCATTCTGGTCCTTGGCCCCCCAGGTGCCCTCACAAGGGAAACTGTTCACGTCTGCTTTTTCTTAAGATTGACATTAATGGATGATGCATTTCTGCTAGTCTTGAGAAAATATCTCAGTTATTCACTGGAAATGGTAGAAAATCATTTGATCTGATGCCACTAAAAATGGTAAGAATTGTGTTTGCTACATCGGAGAGCAGGTACAACATGAAATTTTTTATTTACTGTGATTCTTTACCAGCAGTTCACTCAACAGATTACAGAACTATGGGGAAAAAATGGCCTGTAGTTACATTGTGAAACTTGGTTTGATGTTCTTCTTTCTCATTTTAATTCTGTATCTTTCCTTTTTCTTTCATATGTGTGGTTTCTTAGTACTTGAGTGACTCCTGGGTGTTGGCTGCTAGGGATGCATTGACAGCCAAAGCAAACATGGCCCTTGTTCTCGTGGAGCTCATGATCTAACGGGGAAGGTGGACATTCATAGAATAGTCATCTTGATGACCACATATTTACAAGCTGAAGAAAAGGGAAAGAAAGACATTTCTCCAACACATGTAACAAAGGGCTGATGGGCTGCAGTGCTTCCCCCTGTGGAAATGATGCTTGAGCTAAGAAGTGAAGAGTGGGGCATGGTAGAAGCATTGACAGAAAGAAAGAGGATGGGCAGCATGTGAAGACTGAGACAAGTAGGGTTTGGTGAGGGTGTGCCTATGGGGGGTGAGGCAGAAAAGGTCCCCAGGATAAATCCCAGGCTCCTGGCTTTGGCAACCAAGTTCTATGTCACCATTCACAAGGATAACATCAGGTGTGGGGTAGGGAGGTCATAAGTTGAGGTTGAAGCGGTTGAGACAGCAATAGTAAGAAGTCAAATAGGCTCTCTTGGGTCTGGAACTCATTGGAGAGGTTCGGGTCGGAGATTAAAATGTACATGTCATTGGGCGCCTGGGTGGCTCAGTTGGTTAAGCGACTGCCTTCGGCTCAGGTCATGATCCTGGAGTCCCAGGATCGAGTCCCGCATCGGGCTCCCTGTTCGGCGGGGAGTCTGCTTCTCCCTCTGACCCTCCTCCCTCTCATGCTCTCTGTCTCTCATTCTCTCTCTCTCAAATAAATAAATAAAATCTTTAAAAAAAAAAAATGTACATGTCATTGAATTGCTCTGTACTGTGATTTATACAAGCAGATTATTAATAGAAATGTGGAGTTCTCTGAGATCCCTTGGAACTCTCTATCTAGTGAATTCAGTAAATAATGCCAGATTATTCTTCTTATCCATAGCAAAAGCTAATCCTTAGTAAATATGGATTTACCTGTATGTTTTTGTTAAATCTTTGCTTCCAATCTTTTCTAGTGCTTTTCTAGCAAGTGTATCAATCTTAATGTATTAAATTGTTCTCTAGGGGGAAAAAAGAAAACATTTTCATGAACTTGAAACATGCTAATAATATGTTTAAAATAATAGACTTTTAAAAAATGTTTCTTTTCTCTAGATTTGATGTTGAATTTGTTCTCTCAGCACCTACTTCTGAATGGAATGGCAAACGGGGATACATTTCACCAGCTCTTCTTTCTCAATTTTTGAAAAGAAGTTTAGACAACTCCAGAGTCCTCATCTGCATTTGTGGACCAACACCATTCACAGAACAAGGAATAAGGTGAGTAGCAATGTGGTAGGGAAAAGAATACTCTATGCAAATCTTCCATAAAAAGCAATTGACTTAGCCCTCTGTTCTTCCCATTCACACCAACCGACACTGCAATAGTCTGTTACGGTCTAAGAAAACAGTAAAGTTTTTAACCTTCATGCAGGAAGGAGGTTGGAGGCCAGGTTTATGCATGGAGTTAGATGTGAGTGATGATTTCTGCTAATGACCCGCAGTATGGACACATATTCACAAGTTTGGTGCCACAGTCTTAGGTGGGACATTGGATTCAACCTCTTCTTCCACCAGAGCTTTATAACATATAGGAATTAATAAGCACTGTTCATCTCTTTGTAGCTTTTGACTTTTCTTCATTCTCTGCAACTAGGCAAAAGCTAGTAAATTATAGTGATTGAAAGCCAGACGGTAAGACAGAAGGAGAGGCTGGAACATAAATAAGCAAAGACTGAGAGTTGACTCTGGATAATGAAACATCAGTGGTGGTGTTCATCTTATTTGAAATTCACCTTGCTCTGATTTAAATCTAAAATGACACTTTAAAATAGCCCAGTGATGGGTGTTAAGGAGGGCACATACTGCATGGAGCGCTAGGTGTTATATGCAAACAATGAATCATGGAACACTACATCTAAAACTAATGATATACTGTTTGGTGACTAACATAACATAACATAACATAACATAACATAAATAAAAAAAATAAATAAATAATAAAAATAAATAAAAATAAAATATTTCGTTAAATGTAGCCACTATTGGGTGTCTAGGTGATTTTAAAATATGACTGCCTTAAATGCCCTGTTTTTCCTTGTTTTTGATATATGACTAAACCTAACATTTTCCTGGATAGTTTTCTCTCTTGCTTTTTTATTTTTAATTTTAATTAAGAAAAAGATTGACCTCGGGGCGCCTGGGTGGCTCAGTTGGTTAAACAACTGCCTTCGGCTCAGGTCATGATTCCAGAGTCCTGGGATCAAGCCCCGCATCAGGTTCCCTACTCATGCAGGAAGCCTGCTTCTCCCTCTGCCTGCCGCTCCCCCTGCTTGTGCTCTTACTCTCTTTCTCTCTCTCTTGCTATCTCTCTCTCTGTGTCAAATAAATAAAATATTAAAAAAAAAAAAAGATTGACCTCAATCAATAAAGACATTGAGAAATGTTTCTTTCCATGTTGCATTTTAAAAGTATTTTAATTAAATTTAAGTTTATTTCTGGATTTTAATACCTTCAGAAATGTTCTTTTGTTTAAGTACTCTCAAAATTTTTAAAAAATATTACAATTTAAACTCTTTTAATCTTTCAAAGTTAAAACAAAACTATTAAAATTATAGTGAAGACTAACAATATGGTTTGAAGTAAAATAATTTTTCAAAAAGAAAAAGGCTAAGAGCTACATTCTTCAACTTTATCGACACTGCTATTCTAGATGTATCTTAATGCTTGCTTTATAGATTGCAGCATAATAATCCTTTGAAATAATGGGAATCATAAACTCTTCAGCATTGAAAGAGACTGTCTTTAAGGCCACTTAGCACAATTAACTGACTGAGGAAGAATCCTTTGTCCAGCCTCCTAAAGAAGTGGGTTGTTTTCTCCCATGAATGATGGGCTATTTGTGGGTTCTTCCTTCTCGTTCTCATTCCGTGCAAGGCTTAGCCCACTTCCTTGCACACTGGAGCCTCGGTGTGTGTGGAACTGAATAGAAGGGAGCCAAGATCCTAGTATGTCTGCATTTTTAAAATTGACTATAATCTCTACAGCTTTAGTTTCTCAGCGTTACCTCAGGGCCAATCTTTCCGTGCTGCACTAGCTGGCTTGCCTAGGATTGCTCAGGAGTGTTCCTGATCATCATCTATGGATCCCTGCTTTTGCTCACCTTCGAACATGCTGCATGGAGTTGCCTTGTGAGCTGTAGCCTGATTCACATCAGTACAGGCACACCTCGTTTCAGTGCTGCTCTTCACTTGATTGTGCTTTGCAGATACTACATTTTTTTTTTTTTAACATATCGAAGGTTGGTGGCAACCCTGCATCGAGCAAGTCCATTGGTGCTATTTTCCCAACAGCGTTTTCTCACTTTGTGTCTCATTTTAGTAATTCTCACAATATTTCACCCTTCTTCATTATTATTACATTTGTTACGGTGATCTACAATCAATGATTACAACTTGCCGGGAGCTCAGATGATGGTTAGCATTTCTTAGCAGTAAAGTATTTTTTAATTAAATAAGGCAGGCAAAGATCTTTTACATTTTTTTTTAGACATAATGCCATTGCATTTTTTTTTTTAGACATAATGACATTGCACACTTACTAGACTATAGTGTAAAAATAACTTTTATATGCATTGGAAAACAAAAAATTCATTTGACTTGCCCTCTTGCAATATTTGCTTTATTGCAGTGGTCTGGAACTGAATCCACAATATCTCTGAAGAGTGCCTGTACTTGCAATTCATAACATCTGCCCTTGTGACATCTAATTTAAGACTCATTTCTTTGATTTCCTTGCCTTGACCATCTTAATGGATGTGGTGTATCTCTTACTTGGCAGTTACTTGGATCTCTTACTATATCATAGTTTTTGCTGTCCTGAAAAATGACTCTGTGATGCCCACTCCCTAAGGCCCTCCAAAGTTAATCTCATGTCTGCTATGTATGTATAACCATATCAAACATACTCTCCATATTTGGTGAAAATTTGTTGAATTTGTATGATATGATAACAGAAAGACTCAGAAATGGATTTTATTTTAATATAAAGAGCAAGATAATTACTTGCTCAGTAAAGGTGCTTTCGTTTACTAAATACCCACTTGTTTATTACCTAGATAAATAAAACAGTCTCTGTTCTCGAGGCCCACCCTATCTAGTGGTGGAAACAGTTGCACACACTGGTAACTAAAATATGACTCAGAATATCATAAACACTCTTACGAGAGGTAAAAACGAAGTGTTATGAAAATTCAGGAAGAGGCAGTTTACTTCTACCTAAGGATAGTGTATTGGAGAGAGAGGAGCTGCATGCTGAGAAAGACCTGTTCTCTGAGTGATGGCCAAAATGTTGCCAGTCAGAGGAGGTGGAGAAGGGTAGGGTAGGCAGAGGAACAAGCAGACACTTTGAGGATGCAGGTATTCAAAAGACGAGACTGGCGTGGCCAGTGTGAAGCCACTAGCCAATGAGGGACAGTGAGCGTGGCTGGACAGGTGGGATGAGTTCAGCCAGGGAGAGGCTTGACTGTTGCACCAAGTTGGCCCTGGGGCTCCTATGCCATACTGTTATTTTGCCTGAATATGTGTGTATGTCTAGAAGCTGCTAACTTATGAATCTGAATCCCAGCTCTACCACTCACAGTCATCTTGCAATCACTAATCGGGTGTCCTAGAGTCAATTACTTAACCTTTCCAAGCTTTAGTGCACTCATCTGTACAAGGGAATAAATAATAATGTTTAGGCATGTGAAATGCTTAGCACAGTGACTACATATAGTGAGTACTAAATAAATGTTTTTGTTTTCAGCAAAATTTTTTGTTTTTTATAACATACAGTGTTATGTTAGTTTCACACATACAATATAATGATTCAGCATTTCTGTACATTACTCAGTGTTCATCACAATAAGTGTACTCTTGATCCCCTTTATCTATGTCATCTCATCCCCACTGGCAACCCCCGATTTGTTCTTCGTATTCAAGAGTCTGGTTTTTTTTTTTCTTTTTTGTTTGTTCATTTTGTTTCTTAAACTCCACATGAGTGAAATCATATGGAATCAGATGCTTGTCTTGTTCAGTTTAGGAGAATGAAGATAGAATGCTAGGAGGATCAACTCCTTACTTTGAAAACTGGTGAATAAAGGGGGAGAAAATATCATGCATTTATTCTGCCTTTTCTGTATGAGCTATACTACTGAGTAACTACATAATAAATTAGCAGAAGTTTGTTTTTCTCTATAGAATTCCTTAGCTGATAAGTAAAGAAAGAATTATAGTAGGTGTCAGCAACTTTAGTCCCTAATGAACTAATGGATGTGTACATAGATCACCAATGGTTGTTAGCATTCAAAAAGAGAGGCAGTCAGGTATTATGTGCTATTAAAGTACACCATAAAGATGCAGCAAAATGAAGTCTCTGGGAGGCTCAACACATAGAAATCTGATTTTGTCAACAAAGAAATTGCAGGACAAAGAGAGAGAAGGGATATTGTAGCTCAAAAGATACCTAAAAGACATCAGCCAATCACAATGGGTAGACTTTAAATTGGCATTAAACAAACTTAAAAATTATGGCATCTAGGGCGCCTGGGTGGCTCAGATGGTTAAGCGTCTGCCTTCGGCTCAGGTCATGATCCCAGGGTCCCGGGATCGAGTCCTGCATTGGGCTCCCTGCTCCTTGGGAGCCTGCTTCTCCCTCTGCCTCTCTCTCTCTCTCTCTCTCTCTGTCATGAATAAATAAATAAAATCTTTAAAAAAAAAAATTACGGCATATATTAGACAATTGAAAATTTGAACACTAACTAGATATTTGATGATATCAAGAAATGATTATTAGTTTTTTAGAAATGATAATTGTGGGGTTTTTTTTTAGAAAGTACATGCTAAGCGGGGAAAATGAAAAAATACTATGTTTATGATGGTAAACTTTGATCTTACTTCTTTATTTTTAAACATTTTCCCAAAGAAACATGTCCTTTGTATTTGTTTTTCAGGTTGCTGCATGATCTGAACTTTTCCAAAGATGAGATCCATAGTTTTACAGCATAATGAAGAGCTGTCATTGTCCTTTATTCAACTGTTTTGTCTAAATTTGTGATTACTTAGGATTTTTTAAGAGCACATTTTTGTACATACTAACTAAAAGGTCAGCTAGAATCCAGGTTTCAGTTTCTTCAATGAAATCAACTGTTCCTTCAGTATAGATGACTTGTTGACTTTATTTTGTACCATAACTTATTTTACTACTGATCTCTGACCTGGAATCTATCATGGCAACAAGTCCATACAGGAATCTTTTGTGATGAGTCACAAACTTCCTTACCATTTAAAGTGTATCACTGTTCTACAGTAAGCTCTTGTGTTTTATGACATGATAAAGTAAATGATCATTTTGATCACATTTCTATGCCGTAAAATGTCTTATTAGCAATACAGATTAAATTTTACATTGCACTGTTAACTCAGGAAATGATGGTTTATGTCCTTGTATTACTATTAAAACATGGAATGTTATAACTTATTAAGTGATCCATTTTGTGTGTGTGTGTGTGTGTGTGTGTGTGGCACTGATACAGAGTAGAATAAAAGTATAAGTACTTTTTAATTCTTGTGGTGGCAATGTGTTTGAGTGCAACAATATCCCCCCTGTGTCTAAGGGGAATTTAAAAGGCAACAATATAAGATTCTGGAGACACTTCACATAGGCAGTTTTGGATTAGATGTGTCAGAGAGTGGAAGAGAATCTTAACAACTCTTTTGATTCCTAGCCAAAATTAGAGGTGTCAGGAAGGATCGTGAAAGTGTAGCATCTGGTCCCATGACCTAAAATAATCATTTGGTGCTTTGGAATGGGTTAAACTGTAGTTCTTTTTGAGCCCATCTAGAGGCACACTGTGTCCTAAATGCTACCTTTCCCGGCTGCTTCCCGCACACCTGGCAGTTCAGCAGGGCGCCCTCCTGCACTCTGCTGTGCTGGCGATTTATTCCCCCCCCCACCACCACCACCCCCCGGCCCGCCTCCGCTGCTGCCTGCAGCTTTCCAGTACCTTCCCTGACTGGGATTTAGCAAAGGACATCAAGAAAAGTTACTGTGTCAATCAAAGAAAGACGTGTCATCTGATCTCACTGATAAGAGGAATTCTTAATCGCAGGAAACAAACAGGGTTGCTGGAGTGGGGGGTGGGGTGGGAGGGATGGGGTGACTGGGTGATAGACACTGGGGAGGGTATGTGCTATGGTGAGCGCTGTGAATTGTGTAAAACTGATGAATCACAGACCCGTACCTCGGAAACAAATAATACATTATATGTTAAAAAAAAAAAAAAAAAGATAGCAGGAAGGGAAAAATGAAGGGGAGGAAATTGGAGGGGGAGACAAACCATGAGAGACGATGGACTCTGAAAAACAAACTGAGGGTTCTAGAGGGGAGGGGGTGGGAAGATGGGTTAGCCTGGTGATGGGTATTAAAGAGGGCACATTCTGCATGGAGCACTGGGTGTTATGCACAAACAATGAATCATGGAACACTACATCAAAAACTAATGATGTAATGTATGGTGATTAACGTAACATAATAAAATTTAAAAAAAAGAAAAGTCACTGTGAGCTTTCCATGAGGAAACTGTTGAATGCACAGGTGGCTGCTGCAGGAGCTGAGATTTTTCCATGTTACTCAATAAGCAGCCCTGTTTTCACAGAAAAGGGGGGGTAGGAGGAGTCTCCAATTTCCCTGAAAATGATGTTACAAATAGCTAAAGCTTCACTGAATGCGGTTCTCAAGAGGAACACAACATTCACCTTCCTGACATGACAAACCCCCAGCTGATGAGGCCGTGCGTGTCCGGATGGCTGGCGGACCCATCTCCTGTGCCTCCTTCTGCAGCCTGTTGCGCCCACCTCATCATTCGCTGGGCCTGGCAGGACCGAGCTGTCCTGGCTGCCAGTGCTCACTGGTGGCGAACGGGAACATTCTGTAGCTTCTGCCTCCCTCCGAGAGAGATCGCAAACTCTGGGCACACCTTTTTTGTAGTTTATTAGTAAATATATCCATCAGTTCCGCCTCAGCCAACAGTCTTCTCATCTTTTCTAACTTTTTTCTCTCCAGTCCTTTTCTAATCACCTCAAACACACAAAATCCTCTATCACTCTCTATATGTATCTCTTCCTCATTCCTCTTCTTACTGTACTTTAAAGCAAAAGGAAATCCATAAGCATTTTCTGGACCTATATGTTAATTATTCCCAAATTGGAGTCTCTGAGAATCACTGAGCTTCACTTTTCCATATCCAGGCACCTCCTGGATGCCACGTGGTTGTTCCATAAAGCTCCCCCATACTCAGCTCCCACCGTGGGCCTCTCACCCCAAGTCCCCTTCTCTTGCATTCTTAGATTCACCGGGACTACCTTCCACCTATCCGGCTCTTCCAGAACCATTTAGTCTAGGTAGCTCTTCAACCTGACTTCACCAGCTAGCCCTGCCCTATCATCCCTCAACTGAAGTAGGACAGTATCCTGGTTACAGTCTTGATCTCACTGAAATCCATTCTCCATTCGTCTTCTAGAAGGCCCTGGAGAGAAAATCCCCTACACAGAGCTTCAGACTCCCATTGTATGCAGCCATATACTGAGAGGCATCGGTGGGAGTATAGATTGTAACTTTTTTTTGATCAGAGTACTCCAAGATTCCTACATCACATGTTTGCAATGAGGAAAGAGAATTATATTCAAAGTCACTTTTGCTTGCTTGCTTCTTTAAAAAAAAAGTGTGTTTATGTATGAGTTTTCTATTGCTGCCAGAACAGTTTCATGGCTGAGCAGTCTGAGCATAAGGGGCCTCAGCTGGGTCCTCTGCTGAAGGCCTCACAAGGCTGAAATCAGGCTGTCTGCTGGGCTGCGCTCTTCCCTGGAGGCTCTGGGAAAGATTGTGTTTCCAGGCTCATTGAGGTCGTTGGCCGAATTCAATTCCTTGCAGTTGTAGGACAGAGTTCCCAGCTGTCAGCTGGGGGCCAGTCTTTGCTTGTAAAAGCTGCCCACGTTCCTTCTCATGCAGTCTGTGCGGCCCCTCCAGCCCGGGCCGGTCCAGTCCCTCTCAGGCTTCACATCTCACCCACTTTCCCTTCCACTACATCTTTTGCCCCAGGTGGAGAAAGTTTGGTGCTTTTAAAGGCTCACGTGATTCAAGTGGGCCTACCCACATAATCCAGAATAATCTCCCAATCGTAAAATCTGTTGCTTACGGCTGCAAAGTCTTTTGCCATTTAATGTAACATGTTCAGAATTTGCAGGTGTTAGGGCATTGACATTTAGGGGGAAACATTCTGCCTTCTACAGCCTACAGAGAACAGAGAGAAACTTGTTCAAGGTAAGATCATAGTGTTCTGTCTAGATATTGTTATGGGCTCTCACTTTTTACCTTAATGTGACAGAATGTGAGAGGAGTGCGAGGCGCTCCCATATTCCAGAATGCTCAGCTTCACCATGCTGACAAAGACTCCAACTTCCTCTGCGATCCACTACCTTTGCCCCATAAGCTTGCCGTTTGGGGCTCTACCTACTGATGAGCCAGATGAACCCGACTCCGGTCTACAATATTTAAAATTCTGACTAATAACTTAAAAAGGAAAAGTAAAACCTTAACCAGGCCCAGTCTCTTGGTTTCTTTTCTGCTTTGCTCTTCACGGTGAGTTCTTTTCACCCCGGGTTGCCAGTTTGGCAGACCTCAAATCAGTGCTAGGGTGATCTGTCTAAAATGCAAAAATATGTTTTCCTTCCTGGTTAAGGTTCTCTTCTGCCGCCCAGTCACCAGTCACAGAGTGGAGGCTCTACCTTGGGGGCAACACACCAAGCTTGGGGTCCTACTGGTGAGGCAATGGCTTCATACCAGGCAAGCCGAGGCCACCTTAGGCTGCTGCCTCCGTCCCTCCCCCAAGCACTCCGCTCTTAGGATGTGTCGCTCACAGAAGCTCGCTCG
Source organism: Mirounga angustirostris (assembly GCF_029215605.1). Classification (NCBI taxonomy): domain Eukaryota; kingdom Metazoa; phylum Chordata; class Mammalia; order Carnivora; family Phocidae; genus Mirounga; species Mirounga angustirostris. The sequence goes on from NW_026991716.1 coordinate 72,166,584, forward strand.
CTATTCCCCAGAACAGTCTCCGTCCCCAGAAATTCATGTCCAGATCTTTCTGTGGATTTTACTTTCACTTGGATGAGTAACTAGAAGTTCAACTGCTGGGTCACATGGTAACTATATATTTAACTTAAAAAAAACACCCTGTTTTAGGGGTGCCTGGGTGGCCCAGTCAGTTAAGCGTCTGACTCTTGATTTCGGCTCAGGTTTTGATCTCAGGGTCCTGGGATCGAGCCCCTCATCTGGCTCCCCGCTCAGCGGGGAAGGGGTTCTGCTTGTCTCCCTCTTCTGCCCCTCCCCCTGCTTGTACCCTCTCCCTCTCTCTCAAATATTTAAAAAAAAAGTTTTATTCTGTATATATTTCTATGTCTAATGTAGACAACCATTTACTAGATGATTGTGTTTTTGAATATATTGTTTCAACTTTTAAGAAAATGCCAGGATTTTCTCCCCCAAAGTATTTGTGCCATTTTACATACAGTGTTGTATGAAACTCTGGTTTATTCTACGTCCTCACCAACATTGAATTATTAGTCTTTTATTTTTTTATTAATATTATTTTTTACATACTTAAGAACTCCATTTATGCAAAGTTCAAAAACTGGCAAAAGGAATCCATGGCAATAGAAATCAGGACAGTGTTTGTAAACCTTTGGAGGGGAGATGATATTGACTGGAAGGAAACAGAAAGGGAGCATCTTGGGAGTGCTGTTAATATTTTGTTTTTTGATTTGTATATTTGTGATGCCCCCTTCCAGAATGGAGAAAAGGCCTCCCGGAGGCCAGGCCAGGGACCCCAGAGGACACAGAATAGGGGGTTTTCTTCCAGAGGGAAGAATCAGGGTCTTTAAAAAAAAAAAGTCTCCTAATCACTAAACTCTACCTCTGAAACTAATAATATACTATATGTTAATTAATTGATTTAAGTTAAAAAAAAAATACAGAAGCCTCCTCTGTGGTCAGGACAGAATTTCATAAGTGCTGTACTGGAATCTGCCTTTTCCTTTGAGAATCTAGTCTCCGCTCACCACTGTACATTGGGAGCGGGGGTGGGGCTCAGAAGTTGCCCTTCAGCTTCAAGGTCAGTGGATCCCAACTTTTCTCCTGTGACTGGACAGGAACTGAGCTACCCCTTTGGGAGGGGAGTGCAGCATGCGTGGGAAGGAAAATGTACAGATACCCAGGGGCCAGAGGGTGTCTGCCACCAGTGCTTCTTCTCCTCCAGAAGATGGAGGTCTTGCTGGGAAGCGGGGTTGGATCCGGGGAAAGGCGACACCCCAGTGACGGCCAGCAGCAGGCACCGGCCCCCACTGGAGCCGCCTACAGCGCTGTCCCGGGTCCTCCCGGCAGCCCCGCCGCCCCAGCCCGAGCGCTAATCGCGCGGCCTTACCACCAGCGGCAAGGTAGATGCCAGGTTCTCATCACCTCCCTCTCCGAGTTATTAGTCTTTTAAATTGTAGTGTGTAGTGGTATCTTGCTGTGGTTTCAGTTTGCACTTGTCTGATGTCTAATGATGTTGAACATATGATCATGTGCTCATTGGCCGTTGGTATATTGTCTTTTGTAGGGTGTCTGTTTAAATCTGCCCATTTTTAAATCGGATTGTTTTCTTGTTACTGAGTTGTAAGCATTCTTTCTGTACCCTATGCACAAGCTTTTAGCAGATATGTTTTGCAAGTATTTTCTTCCACTGTGTGACAGCAAATAACACGGGCCCCCACAGCTATTAGAGCTTAGGGCAAAATCAAGCTTAGAGACACTGAGATTTGATCAAAATAAAAACGTTAAATAAATAAGAGTACAGGAGGCAGCTGTGAAGTTGATCTGTGAATGCCTGAAATTTTAGGAGGAGAACTGTAGCAGCAGAGTTGGGGGAACATTCTAGAGGGGCCAAGCTGAGGGGCAGGCAGCTGAGGACAAGTAGGGCCATGATTCAGCACCTGCGATTCTGCTTCACTGGGAAACCCTTTAAATATTGAGCGTCGTAACTCTGCCGCCGTGAAGGCAAATAGAAACCATACACGATTCCTGTAAGCTTGGCCGTTAGGAAGAACAAACCATTTACACGGAGTACATTTTGTCCATTGCTTTGTAGCAGCTGGACTCTTGGAGGTAAATCTGAAAATGAGCTGGCAACATTTTTCCTCCAATTCAAAGAGCTTAGGTTCTGAGTTGGGAATTTCTAATCAGCCATGTCAGCCCGTGGTGATTAGAACAGGGAAGGGAGTGTTTTCATTTGTGGTGTTGGCTGAAGCAGCCTGCATAGACTTCATTACAATTCCATTTCCTCTCATTTGGAGCATGCTGAGGAAAGCATTTAATTCTGCTCTGCAATTGCTCTTTAAATATGTCTAAGGGAAGAGGCTGCTGAAAATTTTAGTAAAATATATTCAGGTGTTTGTTATGCTGAGGATTTTCCACTTTCTGAGCAAGTTAATATTTATACAAGAAATGTCACAAGGCAGTTCTCAGAGTAGCCACATTCTTGTGCCATTTAGAAAAAAAAAACACAAATCATTAGACATTTAGATTTTCATCATTACCTTTCCTATGTTAAGTGTGGCATTTTTAAATATATATACTCATAATTTAAAATCTTAAATGTATTATCCTAAGCCTTTGATGAAGTGGAAATTCTGTCCAATAAACCTTTAGAAGAAGGTATTCTCCCTCACACAGTTAGGGAGTGGCAAAGGACACCAAAGACAGGGTCCTCTGTGCTCACGGGGGTTTCAGGAAGAACACAGCACAAGATGGGGCCCCTGGGGGGCTCAGTCAGTTAGGCATCTGCCTTCAGCTCAGGTCACGGTCCCAGGGTCCTGGGATCAAGTCCCGCATCAGGCTCCCTGCTCAGTGGAGAGCCTGCTTCTCTCTCTCCCTCGGCTGCTCCCCCTGCTTGTGTGGTCTCTCTCTCTGTCAAATAAATGAATAAAATCTTAAAAAAGAAAACCTAACACAAGAGTCAAAAGTAACATTGCAGATACCATCAGCTCGCTCATCACCAAACCCTGGAGCTCTGCCCCACTGAGCTGGACTGACTCCCTGGAAAGACCACTCTGTCCCAGGAGCCCCATGATACCAGCTTGGGGTGCAGAGGAAGGCCTTAAATTTGTGTACTGCACAAGGCTTTCTGTGAGATGCAGAACAATATTCTTGTGGGAGGTGTATTCACCCTTAAAAGTTCTTTTTGTTCTGTTGGTCATGAAACCTTAAATAATAATAGCTAATATTTATATAGTGCTTTTCAATTGACAAAGCAACTTCCAACAACACAGGGGTGCTGGTAAATGTTTAACAACCAGTTTCAAAACAAACAAAAAACCCTGAAATGTAGAAATTACCGATTTCTGTGGTATAAATCCTTCCGCTAAGGTCAGTTTCAAATGCGAGGTGACTGGATGTAGGTTTGGGAAGAGATGGGCACCATTGGCTCTGCCCAGAGGGTAACAGTCTCAGGGAAGTTACAGACCTGGCACTGTGCATGTTTTCATTTAACTCAGACAAACTTAATGAGGTTTTGTGATGCTTAAAGAAGCTAAGTTATGAATTGGAAGTGGCAGAGCCAGGACTAGAATGCAGGTGGTCTCATTAGCTCGCCCGAGGTCACGCAACTGGTGGGAGCCACCTCAGGGCTTCAGAACGAGGTCTGATAGGGGGCCTCACTTCTCAGAAGCTCTGTCAATCTTGTTTTTCAGTCTATGAAATTACAAAGCTTTTCCTTATGGTCAGTTCTAGAAACTGTGAGGAGTACTTATTTTATCCGTACTTGTTTAAAAATTACTCATAAGTGAGACAGAAACATAATGGCTACTCTGGGAGGGGCAAAAGGAAAGTATAGAGAAGGCTCTGGACCCCACTCTGTCCCTGATTGTCTGGTTGGGTTTGGGAAACTGACTTAGCCTCTTGGTGCCGTGTTTGTCTCACATAACACAGGGGATGATTTGTATCTTGTACAGAGTAGGTGCTTAATAAATGTCAGCCACCAATACTATCTAAAATCGTTCTGGCTTTTTACATACTTGACAAAACAAAGAAGCTGAGCTATTCAGAGGAAAGCTCACAAGTTCAGAACCACAGGGAGTAATTACTTAATGGACAGTTTATGAACCATTGCTATCTCTTGCACGAGCTGTATGTGATGAGTTCTTATAAACATGTTACAGAGTTTTGACAAACCTTAGGATTTGATGCCAGTGCTTCCTTATCTTTTTAATAAAAATCAAATATATCAGACACACAAAAAGGTAGAAAGAAAATGTAATGAACAGGCAAGTATTGTTCACCTAGCTTGAGAAACAAAGCATTTAAATATTGTTGGAAGAGATTCCTGGGGACCACCCCATGATTCCATTTTCATCTATACCACCCCCAGAGTTACTATTACTCTGAATTTTGTATTCATCCTTCCCATGCATGTCTTTTTTTAAATTAAGATTTTAATTCCATATAGATAACATACAGTGTTATATTAGTTTCTGGCGTACAATATAGTGATTCTACAATTCTATACATTATTCAGTGCTCATCATTACTGTACTCTTAATCCCCTTCACCTCTTTAACCCCTCCACCTACCCACCTCCCCTCTAGTAACCATCAGTTTGTTTTCTATAGTAAAGAGTCTGTTTCTTGGCTTGCCTCTTTCTCTCTTTCTCTCTCTTTCTCTCCCTTTGCTCATTTGTTTCTTAAATTCCACATGAGTGAAATCATATGGTATTTGTCTTTCTCTGACTTATTTCACTTAGCATAATACTCTCTAGCTCCATCCATGTTGTTGCAAATGGCAAGATTTCATCATTTTTCATGGCTAACTAATATTCCATTGTGTATAGATATGTGTGTGTATACACACACACACACACACACACCACATCTTCTTTATCCTTTCATCTGTCAGTGGACACATGGGCTGCTTGCATAATTTGGCTATTGTAAATAATGCTGCAATACACATAGGGGTGCATGTATCCATTTGAATTAGTATTTTTGTATTTGGGGGGTAAATTGTACAGTAGTTCTATTTTCAACTTTTTGAGGGACCTCCATACTGTTTTTGCCCGATGGCTACACCAATCAGCATTCCCACTAATAATGCACAAGGGTTACTTTTTCTCCACATCCTCACCAACACTTGTTTCTTGTGTTGTTAATTTTAGCCATTCTGACAAGTGAGAGGTGATATCTCATTGTAGTTTTGGTTTGCATTTCTCTGATGATGAATGATGTTGAGCATCTTTTCATGGGTCTGTTGGCTGGCCATCTGTATGTCCATTCATGTCTTCTCATTTTTTAAGAGGAAGGATAAAAATCATATGATGATTTCAGTAGATACAGAAAAAGCATTTGACAAAATACAACATCCATTCATGATAAAAACCCTCAACAAAGTAGGTCTAAAGGGAGCATACATCGGGGCCTTATATGAAAAACCCACAGCCAACATCCTACTCCATGGTAAAAAACTGAGAGCCTTTCTTGTCAGAAACAAGACAAGACAAGGATGTCCACTCTCACCACTTTGATTCAACATAATACTGAAAGCCCTAGCCATGGTGATCAAACAACAAAAAGAAATAAAAGGCATCCAAATTGGTAACGAAGAAGTAAAACTTTCACTATTTGTAGATGACATGATGCTACATATAGAATATAGAAATATTAATATAGAAAATCCTAAAGACCATCAAAAAACCACTAGAACTGATAAATGAATTCAGTAAAGTTGCAGGATACAAATTCAATATGCAGAAATCTGTTGCATTTCTATACACTAATAATGAAGCAGCAGAAACAGACATTAAGAAAACAATCCCAGGAATGGTTTGTTTTAGGAATAAACCTAACCAAAGAGGTGAAAGATCTGTACTCTGAAAACTATAAAACACTGATGAAAGAAATTGAAGATGACTCAAGAAATGGAAAGACATTCCATGCTCATGGATTGGAAGAACCAGTATTGTTAAAATGTCTACGCTACCCAAAGCAATCTACACATTTAATGCAGTCTCTATCAAAATACCAGCAGCATTTTTCACAGAACTAGAACAAACAATCTTACAATTTGTAAGGAACCACAGAAGACCCAGAATAGCCAAGGCAATCTTAAAAAAGAAAAACAAAAGTGGAGGTATCACAATTCCAGATTTAAGTTATCTTACAAAACTGTAGTAATCAAAACAGTATGGCACAAAAAGAGACACACAGATCAATGGACCAGAATGGAAAACCCAAAAATAAACCCACAATTATATGGTCAATCATTCTCTGACAAAGGAGGAAAGAATATACAATGAGAAAAGGACAGTTTAATAGATGGTTGGGGAAACTGGACAGTAACATTCAAAAGAATGAAACTGGACCACTTTTTTACACCATACACAAAAATAAACCACAATGGATTAAAAACCTACATGTGAGATCTGAAACCATAAAAATCCTTGAAGAGAGCACAGGCAGTCATTTCTCTGACATCAGTCACAGTAACATTTTTCTATATAGGTCTCCTGAGGCAAGGGAAATAAAAGCACAAATAAATTATTGGTACTTCATCAAATAAAAAGCTTCTGCACAGTGCAGGAAACAGTCAACAAAACTAAAAGTCAACCGACTGAATGGGAGAAGGCCTTTGCAAATGATGTATCCAATAAAGGGTTAGTATCCAAAATACATTTTTAAAAAAAACCCATGTACGGGGACACTTGGGTGGCTCAGATGGTTAAGCGTCTGCCTTCAGCTCAGCTCATGATCTCAGGGTCCTGGAATTGAGCCTCCCATCGAGCTCTCTGCTCAGTGGGGAGTCTGCTTCTCCCTCTCCCACTCTCCCTCTGTGCTCTCTCTCTCTCTCAAATAAATAAATAAATAAAATCTTTTAAAAAATGATGTATGTCTTTATACTTTTGCTATTTATGTACATAATCCCAAACAATATCCCATGGAACGTAATTATCTCTTATGTTTTAAAACTTCATGTGAATAATATTGTGTGTGATCTTCTGCTACTTTTTTTTTTTTTAAAGATTTATTTATTTATTTGACAGAGAGAGACACAGTGAGAGGGGGAACACAAGCAGCGGGAGTGGGAGAGGGAGAGCAGGCTTCCCGCTGAGCAGGGAGCCCCATGCGGGGCTTGATCCCAGGACCCCAGGACCCTGGGATCATGACCTGAGCAGAAGGCAGACGCTTAACGGCTGAGCCATCCAGGTGCCCCTACTTGCTTTGTTTTAATAGCATGGTTTAGGGGATTAATGCATGTTGATGGATGTGGAAATAGTTCATTCATTTTAACCATGACATAGTATTCCATTATTGTATTAATCTATAACATTTAAAAAATCAGTTCTTTTATTGATAGACATTTAATTGGTTTCCAAGTTTTTACCATCCCCAAATGGTTAATATTCTTGTACATGTCACCTTATTCATAAATGTGAGCATTTTCTCTGGAATTCATACCTTGGAGTAGAATTTCTAGGTCACAGAAGGTGTGTGCACCTTCAGTTTTACCAAGGAAAACACTCCATTTTCAAACTTAGCTGTGTCTGTTTCCCTGCTCACTGCCAGAGTATGAGAGTTGTCTTCGATCCATATCCTTAAAATGCTTTTTAATGGTCTAACTTTAGAAGTATTCCAGGGGCGCCTGGGTGGCTCAGTTGGTTAAAGCATCTGCCTTCGGCTCAGGTCATGATCCCAGGGCCCTGGTATCAAGTCCCGCATTGGGCTCCCTGCTCAGCGGGAGGCCTGCTTCCCCCTCTGCCTGGTGCTCTCCCTGCTTTGTGCTCTCTCTCTTTCTGACAAATAGATAAATAAAATCTTAAAAAAAAAATTCCAGATCTGCTGGATATGAAATGGTCTCAGTCTAGCTTTAATATGCAACCCCCTGACCTGTTGGGCATTTATTTACCTGTTTGCTGTCAGATCCTTATTCAGCCTTTCCCTCTTCTATCCTGGAGGGAGCTCATCTCTGAAAAACATTTCCCAAGGTCCCTTGCCGACTGGCTGCCATTTTCATTTAGCAAATGGGAAGCACAGGTAGGAGATTGAAGGGGAGAAGCCAGCTCTTTCTCCCCATCTACTCTGCTTCTGCTGGGGTCTCCAGCAGTACTTTATGTCCGCCACTATGCCAGCTCCCTTTGTCCCATCCCCGTCATGGCTGCAACTCTGCCCAATGGCCCCTTTTCCCTTCAGTGACTGCTGGGCAGCCTGAGCCCCTGGATTCTGAGAACACAATCTCTTCTCTCCCACCTAGGATCTCCTGCAGTTAGTCTCCTGGTTGTCTTACCCTTTAGTTTTCAAAGCCTCTACTAAATTTGAGTAGTATTTTTCATATCCTTAAATAATCCTTTTCTACCCAGGAATTTGTATTTGTTTTTTACTTTTTTTTTTTATTATTCTTATGTTAATCCCCATACATTACATCATTAATTTTAGATGAAGTGTTCCATGATTCATTGTTTGTGCATAACACCCAGTGCTCCATGCAGAATGTGCCCTCCTCAATACCCACCACCAGGCTAACCCATCCTCCCACCCCCCTCCCCTCTAGAACCCTGTTTGTTTTTCAGAGTCCATTGTCTCTCATGGTTCGTCTACCCCTCCAATTTCCCCCGCTTCATTCTTCCCCTCCCGCTACCTTCTTCTTCTTTTTTTTTTCTTAACATATATTGCACTGTTTCAGAGGTACATCTGAGATTCAACAGTCTTGCACAATTCACAGTGCTTACCAGAGCACATACTCTCCCCAGTGTCTATCACCCAGTCACCCCATCCCTCCCACCCCACCCCCCACTCCAGCAACCCTCAGTTTGTTTCCTGCAATTAAGAATTCCTCATATCAGTGAGATCATATGATACATGTCTTTCTCTGTTTGACTTATTTCACTCAACATAATACCCTCCAGTTCCATCCACGTCGTTGCAAATGGCAAGATCTCATTCCTTTTGATGGCTGCATAATATTCCATTGTATATATATACCACTTCTTCTTTATCAATTCATCTGTCGATGGACATCTTGGCTCTTTCCACAGTTTGGCTATTGTGGACATTGCTGCTATAAACATCGGGGTGCACGTACCCCTTCGGATCCCTACTTTTGTATCTTTGGGGTAAATACCCAGTAGTGCAATTGCTGGATCATATGGTAGCTCTATTTTCAACTTTTTGAGGAACCTCCATACAGTTTTCCAGAGTGGCTGCACCAGCTTGCATTCCCACCAACAGTGTAGGAGGGTTCCTCTTTCTCCGCATCCCTGCCAACATCTGTCATTTCCTGACTTGTTAATTTTAGCCATTCTGACTGGTGTGAGGTGGTATCTCATTGAGGTTTTGATTTGGATTTCCGTGATGCTGAGTGATATTGAGCACTTTTTCATGTGTCTGTTGGCCATTTGGATGTCTTCTTTGTAAAAATGTCTGTTCATGTCTTCTGCCCATTTCTTGATTGGATTCTTTGTTCTTTGGGTGTTGAGTTTGATGAGTTCTTTATAGATTTTGGATACTAGCCCTTTATCTGATATGTCATTTGCAAATATCTTCTCCCATTCTGTTGGTTGTCTTTTGGTTTTGTTGACTGTTTGCTTTGCAAAAGCTTTTTATCTTGATGAAGTCCCAATAGTTCATTTTTGCCCTTGCTTCCTTTGCCTTTGGCGATGTTTCTAGGAAGAAGTTGCTTCGGCTGAGGTCGAAGAGGTTGCTGCCTGTGTTCTCCTTTAGGATTTTGATGGACTCCTGTCTCACATTGAGGTCTTTAACCATTTTGAGTCTATTTTTGTGTGTGGTGTAAGGAAATGGTCCAGTTTCATTCTTCTGCATGTGGCTATCCAATTTTCCCAACACCATTTGTTGAAGAGACTGTCTTTGTTCCATTGGACATTCTTTCCTGCTTTGTCAAAGATGAGTTGACCATAGAGTTGAGGGTCCATTTCTGGGCTCTCTATTCTGTTCCATTGATCTATGTGTCTGTTTTTGTGCCAGTACCATGCTGTCTTGATGATGACAGCTTTGTAATAGAGCTGGAAGTCTGGAATTGTGATGCCGCTGGCTTTGCTTTTCTTTTTCAACATTCCTCTGGCTATGCGGGGTCTTTTCTGGTTCCATACAAATTTTAGGATTATTTGTTCCATTTCTTTGAAAAAAGTGGATGGTATTTTGATGGGGATTGCATTGAATGTGTAGATTGCTCTAGGTAGCATTGACATCTTCACAATATTTGTTCTTCCAATCCATGAGCATGGGATGTTTTTCCATTTCTTTGTGTCTTCCTCAGTTTCTTTCATGAGTATTTTATAGTTTTCTGAGTAAAGATCCTTTGTCTCTTTGGTTAGATTTATTCCTAGGTATCTTATGGTTTTGGGTGCAATTGTAAATGGGATCGACTCCTTAATTTCTCTTTCTTCTGTCTTGTTGTTGGTGTATAGGAATGCCACTGACTTCTGTGCATTGATTTTGTATCCTGCCACTTTACTGAATTCCTGTATGTGTTCTAGCAGTTTTGGGGTGGAGTCTTTTGGGTTTTCCACATAAAGTATCATATCATCTGCAAAGAGTGAGAGTTTGACTTCTTCTTTGCCAATTTGGATGCCTTTGATTTCTTTTTGTTGTCTGATTGCTGTGGCTAGGACTTCCAATACTATGTTGAATAGCAGTGGTGATAGTGGACATCCCTGCCGCGTTCCTGACCTTAGGGGGAAAGCTCTGAGTTTTTCCCCATTGAGAATGATATTCGCTGTAGGTTTTTCATAGATGGCTTTTATGATATTGAGGTATATACCCTCGATCCCTATACTCTGGAGAGTTTTGATCAAGAAAGGATGCTGTACTTTGTCAAAAGCTTTTTCTGCATCTATTGAGAGGATCATATGATTCTTGTTCTTTCTTTTGTTAATGTATTGTATCACATTGATTGATTTGCGGATGTTGAACCAACCTTGCAGCCCAGGGATAAATCCTACTTGGTCATGGTGAATAATCCTTTTAATATACTGTTGGATCCTATTGGCTAGTATTTTGGTGAGAATTTTTGCATCCATGTTCATCAGGGATATTGGTCTGTAATTCTTCTTTTTGATGGGGTCTTTGTCTGGTTTTGGGATCAAGGTAATGGTGGCCTCATAAAATGAGTTTGGAAGTTTTCCTTCCATTTCTATTTTTTGGAACAGTTTCAGAAGAATAGGTATTAATTCTTCTTGAAATGTTTGGTAGAATTCCCCTGGGAAGCCATCTGGCCCTGGGCTTTTGTTTTTTGGGAGATTTTTGATGACTGCTTCAATTTCCTTAGTGGTTATAGGTCTGTTCAGGTGTTCTATTTCATCCTGGTTCAGTTTTGGTAGTTGATACATATCTAGGAATGCATCCATCTCTTCCAGGTTATCTAATTTGCTGGCATAGAGTTGCTCATAATATGTTCTTATAATTGTTTGTATTTCTTTGGTGTTGGTTGTGATCTCTCCTCTTTCATTCATGATTTTGTTGATTTGGGTCATTTCTCTTCTCTTTTTGATAAGTCTGGCCAGGGGTTTATCAATCTTGTTAATTCTTTCAAAGAACCAGCTCCTAGTTTCGTTGATCTGTTCTACTGTTCTTTTAGTTTCTATTTCATTGATTTCTGTTCTGATCTTTATTATTTCTCTTCTCCTGCTGGGTTTAGGCTTTATTTGCTATTCTTTCTCCAGCTCCTTTAGGTGTAGGGTTAGGTTGTGTACTTGAGACCTTTCTTGTTTCTTGAGAAAGGCTTGTATTGCTATATACTTTCCTCTCAGGACTGCCTTTGCTGCATCCCAAAGATTTTGAATAGTTGTGTTTTCATTTTCATTGGTTTCCATGTATTTTTTTAATTCTTCTTTAATTTCCTGGTTGACCCATTCATTCTTCAGTAGGATGCTCTTTAGCCTCCATGTATTTGAGTTCTTTCCGACTTTCCTCTTGTGATTGAGTTCTAGTTTCAAAGCACTGTGGTCTGAAAATAGGCAGGGAATGATCCCAATCTTTTGGTACCGGTTGAGACCTGATTTATGACCTAGGATGTGATCTATTCTGGAGAATGTTCCATGGGCACTAGAGAAGAATGTGTATTCCATTGCTTTGGGGTGGAATGTTCTGAATATGTCTGTGAAGTCCATTTGGTCCAGTGTGTCATTTAAAGTCTTTATTTCCTTGTTGATCTTTTGCTTAGACGATATGTCCATTTCAGTGAGGGGGGTGTTAAAGTCCCCCACTATTATTGTATTGTTGTTGATGTATTTATTTGCTTTTGTTATTAATTGCCTTATATAATTGGCTGCTCCCATGTTAGGGGCATAGATATTTACAATTGTTAGATCTTCTTGTTGGATAGACCCTTTAAGTAGGATATAATGTCCTTCCTCATCTCTTATTACAGTCTTTGGTTTAAAATCTAATTTGTCTGATATAAGGATTGCCACCCCACTTTCTTTTGGTGTCCATTAGCATGGTAAATGGTTTTCCACCCCCTCACTTTCAATCTGGGGGTGTCTTTGGTTCTAAGATGAGTCTCTTGCAGACAGCATATCTATGGGTCTTGTTTTTTAATCCAGTCTGATAGCCTGTGTCTTTTGATTGGGGCATTTAGCCCATTTACATTCAGGGTAACTATTGAAAGATAGGAATTTAGTGCCATTGTATTGCCTGTAAGGTGACTGTTACCGTATATTGTCTGTGTTCCTTTCTGGTCTATGTTGCTTTTAGGCTCTCTCTTTGCTTAGAGGACCCCTTTCAAGATTTCCTGTAGGGCTGGTTTTGTGTTTGCAAATTCCTTTAGTTTTTGTTTGTCCTGGAAGCTTTTTCTCTCTCCTTCAATTTTCAATGCAGCCTAGCTGGATAGAGTATTCTTGGCTACATATTTTTCTCATTTAGTGCTCTGAATATATCCTGCCAGTCCTTTCTGGCCTGCCAGGTCTCTGTGGATAGGTCTGTTGCCAATCTAATGTTTCTACCCTTGTAGGTTACATATCTCTTCTCCCGAGCTGCTTTCAGGATTTTCTCTTTGTCTATGAGACTCGTCAGTTTTACTATTAGATGTCGGGGTGTTGACCTATTTTTATTGATTTTGAGAGGGGTTCTCTGTGCTTCCTGGATTTTCATGCCTGTTTCCTTCCCCAAATTAGGGAAGTTCTCTGCTATAATTTGCTCCATTATACCTTCTGGCCCTCTCTCTCTTTCTTCTTCTTCTGGGATCCCAATTATTCTAATGTTGTTTCATCTTATGGTATCGCTTATCTCTCGAATTCTGCCCTCATGATCCAGTAGTTGTTTATCTCTCTTTTTCTCAGCTTCTTTGTTTTCCATCATTTCATCTTCTATATTACTGATTCTCTCTTCTGCCTCATTTATTCTAGCAGTTAGCACCCCCATTTTTGATTGCACCTCATTAATAGCCTTTTTGATTTCTACTTGGTTGGATTTTAGTTCTTTTACTTCTCCAGAAAGGGTTTCTCTAATAACTTCCATATTTTTTTCAAGCCCAGCTAGTATCTTTAAAGTGATGATTCTGAACTCTAGATCTGACATCGTACTAATGTCCGTATTGAGTAGGTCCCTGGCAGTCGGTACTACCGCTTGTTCTTTTTGTTGAGGTGATTTTTTCCATCTTGTCATTTTGTGCAGAGGAGAATAGATTAATGAGAGAACAAAATGCTAGCAGAGTAACAACGTCCCCAGAAAATATACTCTAAACAAATCAGAAAAGACCTGAAGCAGTGGGAAAAGAAAGGGAAAGAGAGAAAAAAGAGAAAGAAAAAAAAAAAAGAAAAAGATAAAAACAAAAACAAACAAAACAAAACAACAAACAAACAAAAAAAACCCAGAATGTGATCAAATATGATCAGGCTGGTATATAGATCAGTGCCACACACTAGATTTGGGGTGTATTTTGGTCTTTTAGAAGAAAGTGCCTCCCAAAATTTTAAAGAAAGAAAAACTTTTATATGTACAAAATAAGGGTTGATATGATGAAGGCATGGAATATGACTGTAAAGATGGAAATTATAAAAAATTTTATAAAAGGAATTGACAAGTTGTTTGAAAAAAGAAAGAAGAGAATTTAAAAAAAGAAAAAAGAAAAAAAAGGAAGAGGATGTGATCAGGCAGGGGAATAGAAAACACCATATACTAGAGATTTAGGGTATATTTTAATCTGTTAGAAGAAACTATCTCAAAAAAATTTTTTTTTTCAAAAAAAATTTTTTTTTTTTTAAGATTTTATTTATTAGCGAGAGAGAGAATGAGAGACAGCATGAGAGGGAGGAGGGTCAGAGGGAGAAGCAGACTCCCTGCTGAGCAGGGAGCCCGATGTGGGACTCGATCCCGGGACTCCGGGATCATGACCTGAGCCGAAGGCAGTCGCTTAACCAACTGAGCCACCCAGGCGCCCCGAAACTATCTCAAAATTTTAAAGAGAGAACAACTTATATATATAAGTCAAAAATACGGGTAACTACTATGAAGGGATAGAATATGACTCTAAAAATGAAAAATAAAAATGTTTTTTTTTTTAAAAAGGGATTGATAAGATGTTGGTTGAAAAAGGAAAAAAGAAAAATTCAAAAAGAAACAAAAAGAAAAAAAGACAGTTAAAAAAATAAAAAATTAACTTTGAAAGACTAAAGAATCATGGTAAAAAAGCCATGGATTCTATGTGCAGTATTCCCCTAGTGCTGGAGTTCTGCCGTTCTCATTGATCGGTAAACTTGGTCTTGGCTGGCTGTTCTCGCTGATCTTCTGGGGAGGGGCCTGTTGCCGTGGTTTCCGAATGTCTCTGCCGGAGGCGGAATTGCCCCGCCCTTGCCCCCTCCCGGCTAAGTAATCTGCTCGGGTTTGCTCTCCGGGGCTTTTGTTCCCTGCGAGCTTTCCGTACAGCTTTGGAGGCGGAGAGTGAAAATGGCGGCCTCCCAATCTCTGCCCAGGAGGAGCCGAGAACTAGGGGCCCCTCTCCTCAGTGAGCCCCCAGAGAAAAGCTGTCGGTCACTCCCTTCTCCCCGGTCTCCGCCGCACTCCGTGCTCACCCGGCCTGTGACCGCGCGTTTCTATCTCTGGCACCCGACCCCGTGTGGAGTCTCCAAACCCAGCAGATCCCTGCGGTGCACTCCCGCGCGGCTCCTCCCAGGGGAGGAAGGTGAGTCTCCCCGGATCTGCCGCTTGTTGGGTCCCTGCTGGGGGAGCAGGGGCCCGACTGTGCCGCGGATCATGGATTATGGCCACCCCGAGCTGAGAGCCCGCGCCTGGGCTCCACCTCTGCAGCCGGCTTCCCCGCTCCGTGACCTGGGAGCTCTGCCGCACTCAGGCACCCCCGGTCTTTCTGTGGCCCCGAGGGTCCTGAGACCACACTGTCCCGGAGGGTTCCACCCCCCGCTTAGCCACCAGAGTGACGTCCCTCGGCGGAGCAGACTTTTAAAAGTTCCGATTTTGTGCTCCGCGGCTCTATCACTTGCCAGAAGCGGCCGACGGAGGCCCCTCCCCCGCCGTCTATCCTCCCGAATATCGCCTCGGATTCACTTCTCCGCACGTCCTACCTTCCAGAAAGTGGTCGCTTTTCCGATGAGAGACTTGTTGCTATTCCTTTCTTCGATCTCCTGTTGGGTTTGTAGGTGTTCAGAATGGTTTGATCCCTATCCAGCTGAATTCCTGAGAGGAGACGAAATCCAGGTCTCCTACTCCTCTGCCATCTTGCTCCGCCTGTTTTTTACTTTTATAAGTTGTGCATTTCACATTTTCATGTTCACACATAACTTTGTTCTTCACATTTCAGGTATTCAGCTCATGTGAAGTGGATTTTCATATGTGGTGTGATATAGAGGTGCAATCATTATTTTTCTCCTACGTGTAGCCAGTTTTCCTAGAATCAGTGGTCTGCCGGGGTTGCCTCATACCAACTCATGCGAGTCCATTGCTAGATCCTCAGGAATTTTGTTAGCTGGTTGTTAAACACATTGCTAGCTGGTAGCGGTCATGGTGGGAATATTTACACCACAGCAATGGGCAAACACTGCAGCTGAACTCCCCCTCCAATCCTGGGGAAACTGTTCTTTAATGTCCTAGCACTCCACTGCACAGAACTCTTTATCGAGAACCTTATTGTACAGTGCACATTTTCAGGTTGAAGGTGATAACTCCATAGTGGTTATGGAATTGATTTTGTGGGTTGCAACAGGTATTATATTTTTAACAAAATGGGATGAATAGGAAATGCCAGAATGCATGGCACATAGAAATTTTAACTCTTTTTCTTGAATATTCTGTTTTAGTTGTTTGTATATATTCACATATGTACACATCACTGTTTGTTTTGTTTTGCGATATAAAATGCACTTGTTTAAATTTTTAATTTTTTTACTGAAATATAACATACAACGTTATATTACTTTCAGGTGTACAACATTGATTCAACAATTCTATATATTATTCAGTGCTCATCACACTGTAGTCACCGTCTGTCACCATGTTATTAACAAAATTATTGACTATATTTCTTATGCTGTACTTTTCATCTCCAAGACTTATTTTATAACTCAAAGTTTGTACCTCTTAATCCCCTTTATCTATTTTACCCATCCCCATGCCCACCTCCCCTCTGGCAACAACCAATTTGTTCTCTGTATTTGAAGAGTCTGTCTTTGGTTTGCTTCTTTGTTCATTTGGTTTGTTTTTTAGATTTCACAGATAAGTGAAATAATATATTTCTCTTTTTCTGTCTGACATTTCACTTAGCATAATATCCTCTAGGTCTATCCATGTTGCCACAAAACACAAGGTCTCATTCTTTTTTATGGCTGAGTAATATTCCATTGGATGGATGGTTGGATAGATAAATAGATAGATTTAGATATACATTACATATCCTCTTTATTCATCTATTAATGGACCCTTGATTTGCTTCCATATCTTGACTATTGTAAATAATGCTGAAATAAACATACGGGTGCAGCTTTCTTTTCGAATTAGTGTTTTTGTTTTTTTTGGATAAATACCCAGTAGTGGAATTACTGTATTGTATGGTATTTTTATTTTTAATTTTTTGAGGAAACTCCATACTGTTTCCCACAGTGGCTTCACCAATGTTCAGTCCCACCAATAGTGCATGAGTGTTTCTTTTTCTCCACATCCTACCAATACTTATTATTTCTTCTCTTTTTAATTCTAGCCATTCTGACAGGTGTAAGGTTATATCCACTGTGGTTTGGATTTGCATTTCCCTGATTGATTAGTGACATTGAGCATCTATCATGTATCTATTGGCCATCTCTATGTTTTGTTTTGTTTTGAAAAATGTCTATTCAGATCCTCTGCCCATTTTTTAACAGGATTATTTGCTTTTTTGGTGTTGAGTTATGTAAGTTCCTTATATATTTTGGATATTAATCTATATCATTTGCAAATATCTTCTCCCACTCAGTAGGTTGCCTTTTTGTTTTATTAATGATTTCCTTTGTTGTGCAAAAGCTTTTTATTTTACAGTATTCCCAGTAATTTAATTTTGCTTTTATTTTCCTTGTCTAGAGAGACCTATCTAGAAAAATGTTGCTAAGGCTGATGTCAAAAAGATCACTGCCTATGTTTTCTTCTAGCAGTTTTATGTTTTCAGGTCTCACATTTAGGTTTTTAATCCATTTTGAGATATTATCATGTAAGGTATAAAACAGTGGTCCAGGTTCATTCTTTTGCATCCAGTTTTCCCAGCACCGTTTGTTGAAGAGACTGTTTTTTTCCCCCATTGCATATTCCTACCTCTTTTGTCATAGATTAGTTGACCATATAAACACGGGTTTATTCCTGGGCTTTCTACTTGTTCTATTGATCTATGTGTCAATTTTTATTGTGCCAGTACCATATTGTTTTGATTACTATAGCTTTGTAATAAAACTTGAAATCTGGAATTTTCTCCAGCTTTGTTCTTTCTTCTCAAGTTTGCTTGAACTATTTGAGGTCTTTTGTGATTCCTTACAAATTTTAGGATTATTTATTTTAGTTCTGTGAAAAATGCTATTGGTATTTTGATAGAAATTGCATTAAATCTGTAGATTGCTTTGGGTAGTGTGGACATTTTAACAATATTTGTTCTTTCAATCCAAGAGCATGGAATGTGTTTCCATTCATTTGTGTCATCTTCAACTTCTTTCATCAATGTTTTATAGTTTTCAGAGTATAGGTTTTCTACCTCCTTGGTTAAGTTTATTTCTAGGTATCTTATTTTTTTTTGGTGCAATTGTAAATAGGTTTGTTTCTTAATTTCTCTTTCTGCTACTTTGTTATTAGTGTATAGAAATACAACAGGTTTCTGTGTATTAATTTTGTATCCTGCAAATTTACAGGATACATTTATCAGTTCTAATTCCTTTTTGGTAGAATCTGTAAAGTTTCCTATATATAGTTTTATGTCATTTTCAAATAGTGAGTTTTACTTCTTTCTTACCAGTTTGGATGCCTTTATTTCTTTTTGTTGTGATTGCTGAGGCTAGGACTTCCAGTATTATGTTGAATAACAGTGGTGAGAGTGGACATCCCTGTCTTGTTGCTAACCTTAGAGGAAAATCTCTCAGTTCACCATTGAGTATGATATTAGCTGTGGGCTTATCAGATATGGCCTTTATTCTGTTGAGGTATGTTCCCTCTACACCTACTTTGTTGAGGATTTTTATTATAAAAGGATATTTTATTTTATCAAATACTTTTCTGCAACTATTGAGATGATCATGTGATTTTTATCCTTTATCTTATAATGTATCATGTTGATTTGTGAATATTGAAGCATCCTTGAATCCCTGGAATAAATCCTACTTGATTGTAGTGAATGACTTTTTAAAATGTATTGTTGAATTCAATTTGCTAATATTTTCTGGTGGATTTTATTTTATTTTATTTTATATTTGAGATATTGGCCTGTAGTTTTCTTTTTTATTTATTTTTTATTTTTATTTTATTTTTTTAAAGATTTTTATTTATTTGACAGAGAGACAGTGAGAATTTTCTTTTTTATAGAGTCTTTATCTGGTTTTGGTATCAGGGTAATGCTGGCCTCATAGAATGAATTTGGAAGTTTTCCTTCTATTTTTTTGGAATAGTTTGAGAAGAATAGGTATTAACTCTTCTTTAAATATTTTGGTAGAATTCACCTGTGAAGCTGTCTCATCCTGGACTTTTGTTTGTTAGGAGTTTTTTGATTACTGTTTAAATTTCATTACTAGTAATGGGTCTGTTCAAATTTTCTATTTCCTCCTGATTCAGTTTGGAAGATTATGTTTCTAGAAATTTATCCATTTCTTCTAGGTTGTCTAATTTGTTGTGATATAATTTTTGATAATTTTCTCATTTAATCCTTTGTATTTTCATGGTATCCAGTTATTTTTCCTTCTTCATTTTTGATTTTGGTTTTTTTTGAGTCCTCTTTTTTTTTTTTATGAGTCTGACTAACAGTTTATCAATTTTGTTTATCTTTTCAAAGAACCAGATCTTAATTTCATTGATCTTTTCTGTTTTTTTTGTCTCTATTTCATTTATTTCTGCTCTAACCTTTATCATTTATGTCCTACTAGCTTTGTTTGTTCTTTTTCTAGCTCTTAGAGGTGTAGATTTAGGTTGTTCGTTTGAGATTTTTCTTGTTTCTTGAGGTAGTCCTGTATTACTATAAGCTTCCCTTTTAGAATTGCCTTTGCTATATCCCAAAGATTTTGGACCATTATGTTTCCATTTTTGTTTGTGTCCATGTATTTTTTTAATTTCCTCTTTGATTTCTTGGTTGACCCATTTATTGTTTAGCAGCATGTTGTTTAGCTTCCATGTCTTTGTGTTCTTTCCAGATTTTTTCTTGTAATTGATTTCATTGTGGTCAGAAAAGATGCTTGAGATGATTTCAGTCTTCTTAAGTTTGTTGAGACTCATTTTACGTGTGAGCGATCCTGGAGAACATTCCATGTACACTTGAAAAGAATGTAGGGGTGCCTGTGTGGCTCAATTAAGCATCTGCCTTTGTCTCAGGTCATGATCTCAAGGTCCTGGGATAGAGTCCCACGTCGGGCTCTCTGCTCAGCGGGGAGTCTGCTTCTCCCTCTCACTCTCCCTCTGTGCTCTCCTCACCCTCTCTCTCTCTCAAATAAATAAATAAATAAATAAATATATATATATATTTTTTTTTTGAAAGAAAAGAATGTGTATTGTGCTGGTTTTGGATGGAATGTTCTATATGTATCTGTTAGTTTCATCCAGTCTAATGTATCATTCAAAGCCACTGTTTTCTGGTTAATTTTTGTCTAGATGATTTATCTGTTGATATAAGTGGGGTGTTAAAGTCTCCTACTATCATGTATTCCTGTCAATCCCTTTATGTCTTTTAATATTTGCTTTATGTATTAAGGTGCTCTGACGTTTGGTGCAAAGATATTTACAATTGTTATAGCCATTTGACGAGGAGGCTCCATAGCTCAGGGGTTAGAGCACTGGTCTTATATAGCCATTTGTTGGATTGTTCTTTTATCATTATGTAACGCCCTTCTTTGTCTTTTGCTATAGTCTGTGTTTTAAAGTCCATCTCGTCCAATATAAGTATTGTTACCTTGGCTTTTTTTTCACTTCCATTTGTATGATCTATGTTTTTCCAGCCCTTCACATCAGAGCAGGGAGCCCGATGTGGGGCTCGATCCCAGGACCCCAGGACGCTGGGATCATGACTGAGCCAAAGGCAGACGCTTAACGACTGAGCCACCCAGGTGCCCCTAGTGATGCTGATTTTATCAAATGAGTTTTTAATTCTCCTTTCTACATTAGGTATGATTTTACTGTTAAAAGTTTTATCAGGTTGAGGAAATTTCCTTCTATTCTAAGTTTGTAAAGAAATGTGCCCCTTTTTAAAAAAATCATAAGATATTTTTAAACATTTTTTTTCTCCATCTACTGAGATAATCTGTTTTTCATTTTTTTAATCAACTAATGGGATAATTGATAAAATATAGACATAGATAAAAAATTTTTCTGAACTTATATTCTTGGGACCAGTAGGGTCGTAATTATTATTATATCTTTAATCATTGAGTTTGGTTTGCTAATATTTTATTTAGGAGTTTTATGTCAATGTTCATAAGTAAGATTAGCATGTTTTTATTTTATTTTTTTATCATTGTAGCCTGGTTTTAACATCAAAATAATACTGGTCATAAAACATGTGCGTTGGAGTAGGCAATACTTCATCATTTTTTTAATTTTAAGGTAAAATCCCTATATGGTAGGAATCTGTTCTTTCAACAGTTGGCAGATCTCATTTGTAAAATGGTTTCATCACCTTTCCTCTGATCTCATGGGCAGAGTTTTATATTCCTAATTGATTGTCTTGAAAATCTTTGAGTTTATTTGGGGTTTTCTCAGTCCGTTTGGCTGCTATAACAAAACACCACCGACTAGGACACTTATTCACAACAAATATTTATTGCTCACAGTTCTGGAGGCTGGAAGTCCAAGATCAAGACACCAGCATGGTAGCACTTTGGCAGAGGCCCTCTTCTGTTTCATAGCCTGCACCTTCTCACTGTGTCCTCACATGGTAATACCATCACCTTTTGAGGGTAGGATTTAAACATATGAATCTAGGGGGGAACACAAACATTCAGACCACAGCAGGAATTCTATGATTCTATTTCTCTTTGAGTTAATTTTGCTAACATATTTATCTACAAAATGGTTGGTTTCATCTATCTTTTCTAGTTTACTGGGAAAAAATATTCGAAGTATTTTCTTCTTTTTGATACTGCTTCTCTATCTGTAGTTAAGGCCATTTTGTCATTACTTTTGCTCTTTAGCTTTATTATCTATTAACTGTGGCTGCTTTGCCATGACTCTTTTTCTTCCTGGGATAAAAGAGCAGAGCTTGAGAGGAGGAAGAAGAATATGTACTATTTCTGAAGTGAAATTAAGCCAAGAAAAATTGATGCTGGCATTTCCTCTGAGAAGTACTAGACTCAAGTTGTTCTTTAAAGGGAAAGTTTGAAACCCTACTTCTGAGCTATTTGGAAAGCCCTAGAAGGTATTTTCTAGGGGGATGTATTCGGAGAATGTTAATGTTGTTTTTATTGCATAACAAATTTCTATGCAATCTTAGAGGCAAAAGGAAAAGGATCTTTTATTTTATTTATATGCTATGATTCATTGTAGAGCTCATAAACACTACATGACAGCATGGCAGGCAAGGGAGAAGAAAATAAGAAAGCACTGACTATCTCTACAATTTATTTGTAAGTCACAGTCTATGGACTGAACTCTTTTAGTATTTGGCATTTTGCCTATCTGATGAGCTCCTAAGCACATGCAGCCAAGACCTACACAAATGGCAGGAGTTTTCCTACCTCCCACATCTACAGGCACCCAAGTACTATGGAAGTAGTAGGAAGAATTTGTTCACAATCTTTATTGTCACCCACCAATTTTTATCCTTTCGTAATTCAGAATTTCTGATGTCGTTTGAGCCCACTCTGGGCTGATACTCCTATCTCTCAATATAATGTTTTTTTTTTTTTTTTTAATTAAGAAGCTCCTAGTTTAATGTGTACAAATAAGTAGACCAACAATTGAGGTGCATGACAATAAATGCTATATCATTAATACACAAAGCATGCAATGAGGCAGAGACAGAATCCCTCATGCAGGCTTACGGGGTCATAACAGGATTCCTGGAGGGAGAATGGAAGCTTAGGTTCTCAAGCAGATAGAATCTCTTTCAGAGAGGTCATGGATGGGTAAGAGGAGTTAAGGCCAGAGGGGTGCTGGGGTTGGTGGGGCTGTAGAAAGGCAATGACACTAGACCTATAGAGGAGGCAGTGTTCCCAGCTGCTAAAACACTCTAGGAATGAGGAAGGAGGCAGGAGACGAGAAGGGGGTGGGGAGGGGGTGAGTGGTGAAGCATAGCTTTCTTAATTGGTATGGCTGGTGGTGCCTTCCAGCACAGAAGAGGTGTACCAACTCTTGGGTCTCAGACAAAGACCTCACACTCAAGCAGAGACAGTCCAAGGATGAGCCATCTGCCCCCATCTCACCTGACTGGCTTGCCATCTGCATGTGCTCTCAGATGACTGATTTGGAGATAAGATTTCTCTCCCTATCTATACTATGCCATTTGTTGACTTTTTCTCCTACCTTGTCTTTTCTAGAAGGGATTATCAGCTAACCAGGGTGGTAGGAGATTGGGGCCTAGACTGATCCAGTCAGGAAAAAGCTAGACCTCAGGCCAGGAACACAGATGAGGGCCCTGCTGGCTTTCCAGCAGGCTGACCACACCATGGGCTTAGAGGGCAGCAAATAGGGGACTCAATAGTCTCAGAGAATGTTCTATTTCAAAAATAACTTCAAAGCTATTGTCATAAGAAATATAAGAACATTGTGTTAGAATTTCTTGCACTTACATCAGTTTATATAAAGATCTTAATCTGGCCCTGGATGAAAGATTGGTAAATCGGGACCAAGTTGGGAGGCCTGGGTGGCTCAGTCGGTTAAGTGTCTGCCTTCGGCTCAGGTCATGGTCCCAGGGTCCTGGGATGGAGCCCCACATTGGGCTCCCTGCTCTGCGGGAAACCTGCTTCTCCCTCTCCCAGTCCCCCTGCTTGTGTTCCCTCTCTCGCTGTGTCTCTCTCTGTCAAATAAATAAAGTCTTAAAAAAAAAACAAAAAACCTGGGACCAAATCCCTGATCCGAAGGGTTTCTTGGGTGGAAGGGCTGCAATGAGCAGTCCCTGGCTAACCCAGTCACAGGAATAACCAAGGTCTGAAGCAAATGTTGCAAAGCACTTTTATAAGCCACATCTCATTTATTCCTCACTAAACCCTATGAGCTGCATTGTATTAATAATTCTTACTTTGTGGATGGGGATGTTAGGGGACATTACATAACTAATCCAGGTCCTCAGCTAGCAAGGGTAACATTCAGAACTCAAACCCAGATCTTCTCTCCTGAGCCCATGTTCCTTTCCTTCCCCCAAACCATGGCCATAGGTAATTCTTATAAACCTCTCTTCACCTCAGTGTTGAGATGATGGAGGTGGGGCAGGAAGTCTAGTCTTTTAAGGCCTGGCATTACGAGTGGGGCCTCAGTTGGGGGAAGTACAATGCAAGTCCAAAGCAAGAGGAGAGTCAGAGTTAGAGGGCCTCAGGCCAAGACAATAAATTGATCTTCAGCCAAGACCAGAGTCAGGGCAGCTGGAATGTATAGGTGGGGTGGAAGTGGTCGCAGATGGCAGAGCGCAGGCGTATGGAGGGGACAGATCCTTACAGCGGGACTCGGCTTTTTTCACCTCAAAGTTTATTCACCTACTGCTCAAGAATCATGAGAAAATTGTTCTGCTTCCCGATTTCTCTAGCTCTGAAATTAACTGAACATATGAGTACCATTCTGTCAGGATGTAGAGATGATTCTAGTCCTCAAGGTATTTACACCTAGAAGGGAAATAATGCATTTAAAGGATTTCCGTATAAGGCGGAATATTAAAAGAAAGAAGTTTCAAGAAACCTATTTTTTTTTTTGGAAAACACACAGGAGGGAGCTATTT
The DNA here is from genome assembly GCF_029215605.1 of Mirounga angustirostris. Lineage (NCBI taxonomy): Eukaryota > Metazoa > Chordata > Mammalia > Carnivora > Phocidae > Mirounga > Mirounga angustirostris. The sequence continues at coordinate 72,191,106 of NW_026991716.1, forward strand.
TAAATTATGAACATCAAAGATTTTGAATGGATTTGGTATTTGAGCTGGCCTTTGTGAGGCAGTAGGTTTTGCTGGGCAGAGCTGGGGAGCAACTCCAGTGGCCTGGGCCAGGTGGACAGTTTGGCTGCTTGTGTGAGGGTCCTCGATGGCAGGTAAAAATCTGAGGCCATGTCACAGTGGGTCCTATGTGCCAAGGTAAGGAGTTTGTATATAACTCTAAGGGTGGTGGAGACACTTTGAATGATTTCTAGCAGGAAAATGGCATGAGGAGAGGATAAGGAGTGATCAGTGATACTCTTCCAAAGAAAAGCCAGTGATTTAGGACATATGGCAGGGAATCCAAGCATTTTTAAAAAATCAAGTTACTAGGCTCTGGTGCCCAGTTTGGTCAAACATTTAATTTAGCTGTTGCTATGATGCTATTTTTCAGATGTGATTAATCAGTAGACTTTATTGTTTTTAAAAGATTTTATTTATTTATTTGCTAGAGATAGCACAGGCAGAGCGGCAGGCAGACGGAGAGGGAGAAGCAGGCTCCCCGCTAAGCAGGGAGGACGAGGCAGGGCTCAATCCCAGGACCCCAGGATCATGACCTGAGCCAAAGGCAGACGCTTAACTGACTGAGCCACCCAGGCGCCCCAGTAGACTTTAAATAATATAGATTACCCTCCTTAATGTGGGTAAGCCTCGTGTAATAAGCTATGGGATTTAACACCTAACACTGAGGTTTCCTGAAGAAGAAAGAGTTCTGCTCAAGACTGTGACATAGAAACCCGGCCTGAGCGTTCAGCCTGCTGGCATGCCCTGAAGATTTTGGACTCAAGACTGCAACATCAACTGGTACCTGAATTTCTAGCCTGCCAGCCAGCCCCATGGATTTTAGACTCACCAGCCCCAAGTCACGTGAGCCAGTTCCTTAAAATAAATGTTGGCAAAGGCAATCTCATGTGCAGTCCTCTGGCCCCAATTTGGCTGAGAAGAATGGGCCTTGGGCCTTTGAGATGAAGAGCCTACACAGCCCAGCCAGGTTCATCACCTTGTGTGGGAACACCTTTCCTGTTTCATGCTCTGTGAGTGCTAAATGTGTTGGAAGTGGACCTCAGGCACGCCCCCAGCCTTCAGTATTTCAGACCCCACAGGGGATGGGTCAGGGTCCTTCTACTGTGGCAGGAGAGGGAAGTTCATTGGCCAATTGCCCTGTGTCAGCTGTGCTGGAGGTGGACCCGCTACCCATGAAGAACCAGTGCGCCCTATTGGAGCTAATCTTGCTCTGTCTCTTTTCTATGTGAGAAGACGTGTTCCATCTGAGTACGTGACTGCATTGTATTTTCCTTGGTTGCTCCAATCCAAGACGAAGTGGGCAGAAGTGTTCACAGATCTCCCCTGAGATTGGTAACTAATACATAGCACTCTGCTTGACAATAAACTTCTCACTCTCTCTCTCTATGTATATATAATGGATATATATATATCCATATATATATATGGATATGGAGATATATATATATAAATATAAATATATATATATATCTCCATTTACCCATCTATATATCTCCTGTTGGTTCCATTTCTCTGGAGAACCCTAACATACACTCCAACTATTTCCAAAAGTATTTTGAGATGGCTAAGCATCCACCTGTAACCTGGCTTTACATTTTATAGATTTAAACAATTTTTTAGGGCAATGAATGAACCTTCAATAGATTTGAGTGTCCCCTTTATTTCCTCCCAGTTATTGCTTACTGTCTGCAGGTCACTGCCCCACCCCCCAACCCCATCTGATGATCCTATAGCAAATGCATTAAAAGAATAGAAATGATGGGTTCAGTAGACTGAACTCTTGAATCTGGAAACCAGATTTTGTCCGCAATTGATACTAAGAAGTGTTAACATAGACTACACTGCTGCCCATTCTGCCTTAAGATTTAGATATCGTATGTTTGTAGGAATGAGGTAATATATCTGAAGGAAACAAGAAGTTTGTGGAGTGAAACATTCAAAAGCAGGATGTACAGAGGTCTTAGAAGCTATGACAAGAAGCTTACTGAAAGTCTGGTGATGTTGATAAGGGAAAAATGGAGAGTAAGAGATAAGACACTGTTTCTCCAGGGTTGACAAACCATGGCTGTAACGAGGACTAAGTCCCCGGCCTCCCAGATGACACTGGTCTTCTCCACACACACACTGCGATTTCTCTGTGACCCAGAAGACCCATTTCCTCCTCTCGGAGCCCCATTTCCTTGTCTGTAACACGATAGCATTGGGCCAGATGGTCTCGAAATTCCTTTCCAGTTCTGGCCTTTTATGACTCTGTAACTCATTTTCTCGGGGGAGCTCTGTGATTTTGGAAGAGAATGAGATGATATTTCAATGGACTTTGAGGTCTCTTAGTAAATGAAATTGAAATATTCATGTTTTGGTATTCAAGTCCACCTTTGTGGGCTTTGCTTAGCATGGACAAGTTCTCCCTCCTAAATGACATCTAGGCAGACTTACCAGATCATCTGACCAGTCCACCATATCCCTTCACAGCATCTAAGGGGTTTGCATAGTTACCACTGGGAATGGGGTTCCCTCCCTGCAGCAGACAAAGAAAATGGCTTTTAAATGCTGTAAATAATACATGGTAAAAAATTAGGCAATACACAAAGTATCAGGAAAACGAAAAAAGCTAGAATTTCATCATTCAAAGATGGTCACCGTTAACATGTAAGTGATCATTCTAACATGTATTTTCTGTTTAGATGCACACACATATATAATTTTATATAGATGAGATCATATTACATATGCAATTTTATAATATTTTTAAATTTTGCAATATTTAAAAAATTTTATTGAAAGCCTATAATTAAAATTTTTAGAGTTCAATAATTTTATTGTAAAATTTAAAAATTATACTGAAACCAATATTACCCTGTATGTGAACTAACTAGAATTTAAATAAAAACTTGAAAAAAATTAAATAATCTTTTTCATAAGAAATAAAAAGTAAAATAAATTTATAAAATATTTAAAGAGTATTTTTTTAAGATTTTATTTATTTGAGAGAGAGAGAGCAAAGAGGGAGAGTGAGAGGGAGAAGCAGACTCCCCACTGAGCAGAGAGCCGTAGTGGAACTTGATCCCAGGACCTGAGCCAAAGGCAGACGCTTAATGGGCTGAGCCACCCAGGCGCCCAAGAAGAGTATTGACATAAAAGGAAAGAGTAGAAGATTTGCTTTCTCAGCTCACAGTTATAACATCCATGTCTAAAGATGCTGAAAAATGTGAAAACTGACATAATAGAGTTCTCTGATTCTAAAGAGACTATGCAAAACTATAAATGAAACCAATGACAAAAGCTTTTTTGCCTCACTTTATAGAGTTAATAATTTGCCAGTTGGGTCTTTCTTATGCAACAGAAAATTTTCAGATAATGCAGAGTGTCAATTAAGTCGTCACTCTATATTACCAATTTAGAGTTGCCAGTTTTCAGACCAGTAACTTAGAATCTAAAGCAGAAATAATCAAATATTTTAAATATAGACTTGATGAGCTCTTAAATGCCCAAAATTATTTGTTCCAACTTTTTGAACTAGAAATGAAAACTCCATGAAGCATCTGCTAGGGTAATTATGAAACCAGAGGAGTACAAACAATAACTCAGAGGCAAAGCCTTCAACAATTTTACAATCAGACATTGCTCAAGGCCTGTGGGGTGAAAAGTAAGTCAAAGGAACAGCAGAAGTACCACTTCCCAATGTGACAACAACTCAGTGAAGACTTCGCTGCAAACATGAAGACTGCATTCACCTCTCCTCTGCAGAACTTCACCTTTGCCTTACAGAGTAATTTGCAGACATGAAACAAAGGGCACCTGCTGCATGTGTCTCTTACCAGCACCAAGCACAAAGAGGGCGGTCGTTCTTTTACATGAATGCTTGGCCACAAGCCAGAGCAGCCCTGAAATATTCAAAGTGTTGAATAACTTTTTTGAATCTTATGAGGTTTTTTAAAAAATATTTTATTTATTCCTTTGAGAGAGAGAGAGAGAGAGCACGAGCAGAGGGGAGAGGGAGAAGCAGACCCCCACTTAGCAGGGAGCCGGACGTGGGGCTCTGAGACCAGAACCTGAGCGGAAGGCGGATGCTCAACCATCTGAGCCACCCAGGTACCCCTTGAATCTTATGGTTTATCCCTGGGACACATGTGTGGCATTTTACTGAAGACACAAAAGCAGTGGTGTGTTGAACCATACCCCATGGTATGACCTTCACAGGGCGAATATGAGCATTTCATGAGTGAGTTTTTTATCTAATCACTTTGAAAGTGATGAGAATGGTGCCTGGCCATAGTGAGCTCTTTGTAGATGTTTATCAAATACATTTAAAGATGAACAAATACAGTATGGCTTGTTTTTCCTTTAGAGGCCTGTCTGGTTCACAGTGGGGTGGGATGGGGGGTCTCCGAGTACCAGTGCCTTCCCCTAACACCTGCTTGCGCCAGTGAGCAGCTCTCCGGACCCAAGCCCTGGCTTGTAGAGACTGCCTCAGTCTCCACCACTGGATCATGTCTGTCTGCATCTTGAGATGGACCATCCTACTAGAGAACAAAATTTCCACACTTAGGACAAGTGAAATGATTGGCTTTCAAATACAACAGGCATGTTTTATGAGGTTTCCTTCCACCTGTGTATAAATGTCAAGATGATCAAAAGAAGGCTGAAAAGAGCATTCTCTCAGAACAGAAATTACTCAGAGAAACAAAATAAGGGAAGAAAAATAGGTTCAGACTGAGATTAAACATTTCTGGATTATGTTACAAAGGTGTGTGGTTGGGAAAAATCACCCTGCTTAAAAGGATTAATAAATCTTTTTTTCTGTCCAGTGTTCTCTCTTTCAGATACCACAAAGGAGCCTTGAGGAGGCTTGTCTTCTAAAAGTAATCTTTGGCTATAGTTTGTTCCATAGAAGTGGGGAATTAGTATACATTTGAATTAGTCCCATCATGTTGGCTGAGCCTTCCAATTACTTCAAATTGGATCAGTTGCAAATCTTTCTTTTTCCTATTTAAGCCACAGTACCTGGAGTTTAGATGTGTTTAGTTTCCTATGAGCTGTTTATGAGATTAATGTTCTTCCTCAGAATTGGAATGAAAGAAAAATTATCTCAAGCCCCTGAAGGCCTAAGAAGTCTCATGGAACTATTATGCCCTACAGACAGGAACCAGTCATTGTAGAAGAAATATTTTAAAATAGACATCTTTCATATGCTTTATCCACCATATTTTTTGTACATGGGAAAATGCCGGTAACTAAATTCACCTTTGAAGAATGGGTGGTCTTCAATAAACATTTCTTGAGAAGATGCTAGAATTGCTGCATTTGCCAATGGATAACTTGAGTGCTAGTCCATTGACCTGCAAAAACTAACTGTAACTCACTTACTGGTGTGTGGTAACAACAGAGACACCATTGGCCACAGTGTGCAGCAGGGTATCCCACTCAGGGGTAGAGGGAGGAGGTTCTAATATGGCCTGCAGAGTGCCTGTGATGAGTGACTTAGGACCTGCGAGTTAGTAGGTCAGGTGCTTAATAAATGTTGGTGCCCTTCTTTGACTTCCCTACTCGACTCCAGTGACCATAGCTGACAGTCTGTGTCACCTGTGCCCACCTGCAGGGACATTAGGGTCCCCTCCACATTCGGTCCCTCAGGGCAGGCGCATGAACAACATCTAAAAATGTCATCTCACCAGTAGGCTCTCCTTCCTGGCCTTTGATCTGATGTTGAGTGAGGAGAGCACGGGAGTCATTTTCTCCGACGGTCTCCACAGAAGGCCGAAGACATTCTCCAATGTGCTCAATTCCCTCTATTCACTCCTTATGGCTCCACCTCACCACCAAGTTACCTAAATCTATCTTGAGTCTTGCAGACTTCCACACATTTCCTGCCCAGTGAGCAGGCCTGTGTTTCCTTTCATTTGTTCCGTGACTCCTGTGTGCAGACTTCGAGCGTGGCCTTCCAGCCTTCCTTGGGCGTTCTGGGGCTCCATGAGCAGATGCACTTGCACTACAGCTATGCCTAAGCAGTCAAACAACTTCAGCTGGGTTTTCCCTCAGCTCTGGTCTTGCCACATTCGTGAACCCTCATCACTGTTCATTCACTTGGGGCTCTGCTTACCTATGTTGTTTTTATTGTTTGGAACATCTTAGTTCTAAGCACATGAATGGCCTTCAAGGAACACTTGTTGACCTGGCACTGGGTTAGGTTAACTTGGCTGTCTTTTCCACTCACCCCGTCCCATGGTCACTCAAGGCTGTGGTGGAGGCAGGGTGGCATTGTGAAAAAGCAACAAACATGGGTTTTGTAGTCAGACACACATAGTTTGGTTTTAAGCCTTGCTCCTTGCAGGCTCCGTAACCTTAGGCAAGTTGCTACAGAGTCAGAATAACAATGGCTCTTAGCACTGAGGGTGAGAATGAGTAAGATACTGAGAGAGGGCCTCTAGGCCAGCGCCTGTGTCTGGTCCTCCTCTGCCTCCTCTCCACAGCCTGTCCCTGTCCCCCCGCCACGCCTTGAACCCAGTGCAGCACTGAGGCACTGCCCCACAGCAGGGACATCGTCTGGCCTCCTCTGACTCTCCTCACCTGGGGCTTGCCATCTGCAGTGCTGGGCATTCGACACCTAGGCTCCTGACAGATTTAATTCCTCCAACTAATAGGCTTCAGAAAGAACTGTGAGGATAAAAAGGAACTATTTGGGGAAAAGTATTTGCAAATCACATGATTGATGAAGAACTTGTGTCCTGAATGTAAATAGAACTCTCAATGCGCAAAGATAAGAGAACACACTATTTAAAAAAAAAAAAATAGGCAAACGATTTGGGCAGACATACCACCAAGGAAGATAGATGACAAATACGCACATGAAAACATGCTCAGCATCGTAAGTCATTATGCAGTTAAAATCCCAATGATACACATCCATTAGAATGGCTACAATTTAAAGAGCAGACCAGCCCAGGGTTTGGTGAGGTTGTGAAGGAACCAGGATATTCACACACTGCTGGTGAGAATGTAAGTGGTATAGCCACTTTGGAAAACAGTTCAGCACTTTCTTAAAAATAAAAGCGGGTGGCTCAGTCTTTAAGCGTCTGCCTTCGGCTCAGGTCATGATCCCAGGGTCCTGGGATCGAGGCCCATGTTGGGCTCCCTGCTCGGCAAGAAGCCTGCTTTTCCCTCTCCCATTCCCCCTGCTTGTGTTCCTGCTCTTGCTATCTCTCTCTCTGTCAAATAAATAAATAAAATCTTAAAAAAATAAATAAATAAAAGCATGCATCTACTGTATGACCCCACCATTCCTCTCCTTGGTATTTACCCAAGAGAAATGAAAGCATATTCACACAAAGATTTGTACATAATTATTCATAGCATCTTTATGCATAATGGCTCCCAACTGGAAACAACACAAATATCCACCGACAGGTGAATGAATAAACAGGTTGGTATATCCATACAATGGAATACTACCAATAAAATAAATAATATTAGCAATGAAAAGGAATGAACTATTAATACAGTAGTGGATTAAATCTCAAAATAATTTTGTTGAATGGAAGAAGCCAGATAGAAAGAGTACATACTGTCTGATTCCATTTGTAGAAGATGCTAGAAAATGCAAACGAATCAGTAGTGTCAGGTAGCAGGTTGATCAGTGGTTGCCAAGGGGCCTCCGGAGAAGGCAGCCTGGGATTCCGAAAGGCTACAAGGAAACTTTTGCCGGTGGTGCCGAGTTCACTATCCTGAGTGTGGTAATGGTTTCACAGATGTAAGCTTATGCCAACTTTCCCACACTTTGAATACATGCAGCGTACTCTATGCCAATTGTACCTCAATAAAGCTGTTAAAATATTTTTAAAGGAAAAAAAACAGACCAAAAGGACTCTGAAGCAGGCAGTTCTGAGTGGTGCCTTAAGCATTTCCAATAATTAAACGGGCCACTCACTGTTGCATCTGGCGACAAAAATGCAATCACTTTTTAAGAACCGTTCCTGATGTGTTTTCCCGCCATTGGGACCACTCCTGATGCATTGCTTGGTTGCTCAGAGCCTGCTCAGCACCACCTAACCCTGCACGAAGGCGACCACACTCCAGATCAGGCTCGGCGTGCTGTGCCCGTTCCTCATAGCCACCAGCAAGCTCCTCTTCCCACCTGTGCAGTGGAACGAGAAAAAATGGCATATAATGTCCATAACTTCAGACAAGACCAACTTCATCTCCTGCCCCTTCTGTCCCGCAGGGAGCTCCCCATGTCCTTCTCTAACCCCGACACAACCCTTCCTTTGATGTGCCACAGCTCCAGGCACTGTGTGCGCGCGGGAAGTAGTTTTCGGAAGATTGGTTTTTACGAACTTTCTTCTGTAAACTTAAAAATGAGTTCACGAGCTCAAGAAATCATCCTGACTTGGAATTTATGTGTGGACACCAGACATAGTTAATTAAAAAACCATCAAGAACGCCCAAGACCAAAGCACCTTTGCTGCAACTGCTCAGGGGGGAGACTTTGTGACTTCTGTTCCAGCCTCTTGGCAGTAATAATCCTGAGTTCTGGCAAGGTCAACAAGGTCACTAGAAGGGAAGCGAATGGTGCAGAAAGTGATGTTCTGTAAAGAAATGAATTTGACATAGCATGTGAATATTAGAAAAATGACTTCTAAAAATAAAAACCTAAAAATAAGGATTTGGTTAGAAGAAAATAAAGAAGACTAGACTTTATACTCCTGAGTATTAGTTCTGGTTCAAAAATTTATAAGAGCACATAGAGGAGAGTCTCTCAGGCGTAACAGAGCAGAGAACTCTGTTCTGGTGGCTGGTTGTCTGGTCTGTAAAGAAAGACAAGCCGGTCTGACGGGGAAGAGCAAGGATCTTCAACTCCTGTGACTTGAGTTTGAATTCTGTCTCCACCGTTCACTGGCTGTGTGACCTCAAGTTACTTTGGCTAAGTCTCATTTTCCTCCATAAAATAGGGATCATAATACCACCCGTCTCATAAAGTTGTTTTCAGGTGAGCTAACAGAGGAACACATTCAGCAGTGTCTCGTGGTAAGGACTCAGTGTCACCTGTGTTCTTACAGAGTCTAATTGACATGTACTTTAAGCCATGATCTCCTGTCACAGTTCCCCAGAACTTGCCCCAACACAACAATCATTTGGGACACTTGTGAAACATACAGATCCCAGGGCCCAGCCTCGGACCTACTGAACCTGCCACATCCAAGGGAGGTGCCTGGAAGTGTGCTGAACAAGAGGATCTCCAGCTCCAGGCACATTTCAGAAACATAGATGATGTTAGTAAAATTCCCTATTCCCTCTATCTTGAGTCTCAAATTTGGGGATCTGGTTGAAATAAACACTCCCAGAACTACCCGCCCCCCGCCCCCCAGGAAATTCTGATTTAGCTCTGGGATGGAGTCCATGAGCTTCCCATCCTCAGTGATTCTGAAGAAAAGGCTCTCAGCGAACACTTCGAGAAGCACTGCCCAGTCTTGTCATACACCCATTTAGAGTAAAAAGAGAACTCTTAGTCTGTAATCTTGGGGGAAGGGTCCTATAGCTTTGCTTCTGTTACCAATTCACAGAATATATGAATTAGAGGGGATCACTTTGTCTCTCTGACAACTGCTACTCTTTCTCATCCCAATTTAAATTGATCCCTTTGATGCCAACTTCTTTGACTTGGGGTTAAAATGTAATTCAAAGTCTATCATGCATTTGATGTGTCTGTTCGGGGTTGGCATGGTTGTGCCTGTGTAGGCCTTTTTATCCGCTCTGATCACCTAATCTGATTTAATGACTCATGAACACCCTGAAGGGAAGGACTATGCTTGCTTAACTTGTGTGCAATGCTAGGCATTTCTGAAGAGCAGAGGGCTCGAGAGAGGCATGAACAAAACAGGTGAGAGCGGTCCTGAGCATGGAAGCACCCAGTTCCTAGTGAGGCTTTGTAGCGCTGGACTCGCACGCTGCCCCAGTGCCCCTCGGAGTTCTGACTCACTCAATGTGCTGAGATGAAGCAGCAGACAGATCCTTATAGCAGAGTCGGGCTACGTGGACATTGTATGTGCGAACTTCATTGCATGACACTCGATGGGTCAAAGATAAACACACAATCCTGTAAGCGGCCAAAAGCTGGGTCTGCAAAGGTACGCCAGGATGCCTGAGCTGGAAAGTACTGAGACCTGGAAAGGAAGCGCAACTCCAGCAGAGAATAGCAGAGAGATTTCCTGTCAAGCCGGTGCATCTCAACCACGAACCAAGAAGTGATTTCACCGGGACAAATGTGCAGCCGTCCACGTAAAGTTAAGAGCCATAATAAAACAGGATTTAGGGTGTAAGTATAACCAGAAATGTGTTGCCAACTTGGGGGGAGCATCTTGCTAAATAATGGACATTTCCAAATGCGTATTGCGTGTGTGATCCGTAGACTTGGGGCTTGGAGCATGTCCTCCATCGCCTTTGGCAATGAATTTGCTCTATTCTTAAAAGCCACCCCAGGCACTCAGTCTTATTTTTCATAATGTTTCAATTCAAAACTACAGTTCTTGAAACTCATTTAAGATGATAATTCAGGGAGCTCTTATTTCTGTAGCTGTCTCTTTTTATATATAACAACACAAAAGCTTGAAATTCACCTCTCTTATGCAGCATCATTTAGAGAGGGTGAAGGATAAAAATTTGGGAAGCACAAAAGTTTATTCCTATCTCCAGTCCTCGTTTGCTGAGAGAATTCTGGCAGGGGATTTAAACTCCTAGTTCCTGAATGTCTTACCCCGTGGTCTACAGCCAGTCACTGGGACAGAATGGAGATTACCATATCTTCCCACAACTCTGCAGGAATCCTCCTCACTGAATAATAAAGAGGATAATAGCTTACACTTAGAATCATAGGTAATATTGGGAATTGTCAGGATGCAGGTCTTTTTGCAAAAGTTCTAGGAACCTCAATGTACTGAATGAAGGGGTTGTTTTTTAATGGCCACACAGAAAAATCTCATTAATATCCTTTCCCCACACACCTGTTCCATTTAGCTTAGAGGCAAAGGAAGGATTAATTTGTTTTGTGTCATGAACAGAGAGGTATTCAGAAAATTAAACCATGGATCAGTTGGAAACAGACATAATCAGAAGTGATCTCATCATTAAGTTATGTTAAGTTTCCAAGGTCCCACAGCTCTTCCAACTTACAGAACTCCAGCCAGTTTCTAAAACCTATGCATTTCTTTCCTCCCAATCTTCCAGCTAGCCCCACTTTCCTGAATCGGAGTTGAAATGGTTTTAGCTGCAAGTAACAAAACCCTACTAGGTGTAGCTTAAATCATGAGGATATTGATTGTTTACTTAATAAGAAACCCAGAAGTAGATGGTGTCAGGATTGATAATTCAATAATGCCAATAAAGACCCAGACTAGTTATTCTTTGGCTTCACCATCCTTAGAGTGTTGGCCTCTTGTTCTCTTGTTTGTCACTGAATGCTCCTAAGGTGACTGGCATGACTCCAGTATCCCATTGTTTATATAATTTTCAATGCCAGAAAGCAGAAAGATAAGGGACAGTTGCAGAAAGAGGTGGTTTGGCCCTGACTAGTGATACAAGGAATGAAAGGAAGAGGACTAGCTCCTTAGCAGGGTGTAAGTTAAGAAAAGTTAGAGACACAGAACAATAATAATATCAAGCACTTTATGTCAGGCATTGTGCTTTATGATTGTCATCTTTTTAAAATTCTCACAACAATGCTATGACTCAGTACTATTAAAATACCCATTTTATAGAAATAAAAATTAGATGCAGCAAAATTAAAAGTGACTTTTTTACAAAAAACGTATTTCTGAATGACGTTTATCCTACCGTTCCCTCTAAAATGTTTTCATTTTGGTCCTGAATAGGAACACGTGTGGCTCCTTCATGGAAGGAATTGTTGGTTCAGCTACTAGGAGTGTTGTCAGCAGACGAGCTTCAGGTGGAGGCTCCTGCAGGCGGACAGCTGCCTTTCCCAAGATCACCCCTCCCCGGAGTGTCCACACTTCCACCGACTGAGATGGGTGGGAGTATGCAGGACATGTCTTCTGGCCCACCAGGGTACAACTCGGATAGACCAATACAGCTAGACTTCTCCCTCCGCCCACCCTCCTCCTTGCTTTCTCTTTTCCAGAGGTACTGATCCTAAGGGATTCCTCAAAAACCTCTTGAACCCAACTCAGTCTCAGAGTCTGCTTCCCAGAAAAATCAAACTGACCATTTTGAATATCCTTTCTACCTCTCGTCTACATGTATTTTTATTTTATATTATTGCAGACATACCCAAGTACTTTTAATTTTTAAACGTAACACTCTATTATGAACATTTCCTTATATTACATAGCCTTTTTAATTGCCTATTTAAAATGTATAACTGAAGTCATATAAGCATATTATAGATATTTGAAAGAGAAAGTTACCCATAATCCTATCACCAAACATAGTTGTTTGATATTTTGATCTTTCCTTTTTTCTTCTGAATAGTTTGATAAGGTTATAATCACATGTACAGTGTCCTTTTTTCACATTCTTTAAATTTTGTCTATTTGTTTTTATGCTCTCCCTTGAGCCAGAAAAGATTAAAGGCAGCATATAAAATTACATAAATTTAGTAAAATGTAAGCTAGACATCTAGACATCAGCTAGGGCCTCCTACTCTTAAGGTATTTTTGTAAACATACATCCAACACTTGAACACATGACAAATGAGAATTCAGAGCCCTTCTAAGGTTTTGAGAATTTCCTACTACTCATTCATAATTTTTGTTCTAGCTTCCTGTCTGCCTAAAGGAGATAATTGGCTGCCTGAATCCTGCCATGTCAATCTGAATGATAAGCATAGTACCTGCACCAATTGTCTCACACAAAACACCCACAAAATAAAACTAAAACCAAAATCTACTTTCACAAAGCATTTTGTGACTTTGCTCACTTCTCCAAAGTTTGGGGGACCCCGGGACGCAAAGCCTCCTACGATCTTGCTGGCCCCTATGTCCTTCCTCTTCTGCTGGAGCAACCGACCAATTCTTCCCCTTCACTTCAAGCACAACAGTTCTGCCCACCTTTGGGCCTTTCAGGCTGAGCTTCTACCCTAAATCAGCTGATTCTGATTCAGATTATTTCCTCAACAAGGGCAGGTCTTGCCCTAAAGGAGTTCTCTGTTTTTCAAGGCTAAGAAAAGAAGTGTTTTTGGATTTCTACATTAAAATTAGAAGGTGAGGAAATAGGTCAGAGAGAAAACAAAAGAGAAAGAAGATGATGCTAGGAGAGAACGAGAACAGTACATAAAGTGTATGTATGAGGTTCCTGCATTTGAAAAGTTGCTAGGGAGGGCAGAGGAAGGGTCAAAGTCAAGCAACACGGCAAAGAAGTTTTTGACTAACTTAGCAGCTGGTGGGCCCCGAAGAACAGATGGTGAAATAAAAGATAACACCAGAATGAGGAGTAGTCTGGGACTATGGAAAGTGGCCCCACCTTGAGATGAAATGAGGAACTTGGTAAGGAAGGTCAGTCTGGAGGGTAAGGCAATGCATTTACTTTCACAGGTCAGGATCCAGCTTAGATTTGTTTGTAAATGGACTCAGAGTGTGTATGCACAGGGTTTTGGGGGTGTTATTTGCTCTCTTCTGGCTCCTGGCTGCCTGCAAACATTTGTGAAGAACTATGGAATGACACTGTACCATCACATCCGTCCAAAGAGAAGGCAGATTTATAGTAAGAGGTGGGAGGAATCAAAATGTTTTTGGTAGGGATCATAAGGTGGTGTGGAGAGATGGATTAATGGAGCAAATAAGATTGTATCTATGAATTCTAGAGTGTCCACAGTTAGTTTTTGTTATTTTGCCTGTCAGAATCGTGCTGGGAATGAAAAACGATTTTCAGCCATTTGCTGCTTTAACTCCGTTACTATGGCAACCAATTTCCTCAGCCAGGAGGGAGGGTTTTACCACAGAGACACCCTATACTGGCCTGTTGTGATTTCAAAGGAAAACAGTTACAGCTCTGTCAGTATAGCTGTTCCAGTTGAAATTGTGAAAGCATGGTCCAGCAAACTCAATTTCAATGATTTCTGAAGAGTTTTTCCATTATTAACTCCAAGCAACATCACTGTTTTTGACCAAGAGCAAAGCCCTGTAGGAGGCATAGCCCACGTTCGTTGGGGTTCACTTATCTTTTTCTTTCATCTCCATCAGTGATGAAATTAGTTGATCCCCTTTGACGTTTAAATCAAACCAAAAGACTAAAATAATTGTGTGAGGCAGATGTGGCTGGGGCCCTGGGGACAGCTTTCTTCCTCAGCCCATGACTGGCTTGGAGCAGAACTCAGGGGGCTCCTCATTTTTCCAAATAAAAAGCCTCTCCCTCAAGCATTGGTGAGAAATGGACATTTTGCTGCAGGCTTGGTGGGGAAGCTGGTTAACCTCAGAGAGCTCAGAGCCTTTCACCTCTTCCGCATTGTGGGCAATTTTCCTCTTTTGTTGTAGCCTGTTGTAGTCTCCCCTTTCCTCTCCCACCTGCCTCCCTCCAGCACTTCCCTCCTCTGGGTCCCCTCACCTCCCTCCACATCTCCATTCTTAGATGGACAGGGGGCGCTGCAAACTCCTCCAGCTGGGCCTCCCACTCATCTCCTCACACTGTCTTTTGAAGAAGCCAGAGGCTACCATACTGCTGGCTTTGTGCTCCACAAACAAAATCCTTCCCTTACCAGAATCCTTCCTCCTTAGATATTAGGGGTACTTAGAAATACAAATTGTTTTCTCTGTTTACTTGTTTGTGTTAAAAACTATATGAGTTATTTTAGATTTCTGCATGTGTTTGGCTTGAAAGCCAGGTCTTTCGACTTTGGAAGTAGAGCACCTCTCCAGCTTCCTACAATAACAAAATCTGGATGTACTGTTCTGCACTGAAAGTATAAAGAGTGAGACCAAGAATCTGAGCCTTTCAGACTCAGATTGTTTTCCTCCTTCTAGTGTCAGATTGCTTCCAACCTTAATTAGCAAGCTGTGGTTCTGGTTTGAACTGAGCGCTTGATTATAGCATTCAGATGATCATTTCACGTATTCCCCTTCCTGTCCCATCGTTTTTGGAAGATGAGTTTGTTAATTCAATTAATCTGAATTGATAAATCATTTGTGTGTGAAGGAGGTTGGGAAGGGGGAGATATTGAGAATCCTTGCATGTTTCCAGACCTATTCTGGAAACAGCAGTGCTCCACTCTCATAGTTCATCAAAGAGTTAAATGTATAGAATCAGCTGGCAAACACTCATCACTGAATGATTTTTAACTTTTCTTCCAAACTGTCCTTAACTTCACCTGGAAGAGAGTCTCTCATTCACTTTTTATTCATGTATAGACTTGTTGAGACACTGTTAAGAGCTTTGGACATATGGACATATATTATGGGCATTGCATTGTTCATGTTATGCTTGAATTTGCTTCTGGCAGAGCTAACTTTTTTTTCCCCATGGCAGTCCAAACCGCCCCCGCCAGACCCAGAATCTCAGGTCCTTTTTTTTAAAGTTTATTTATTTAGTAATCTCTGTACTCATCATGGAGCTCGAACTCACAAGAGTTGCATGTTCTTCCGACTGAGCCAGCCAGGCACCCCTGAGGGTCTCTAGATGAACAGAAAAGTACCACCCTTCTATTTTTTGAGAAAAGAAAAGACTAACTCAGGACTTTAAAAACTTTAAATATTTAGCATATTAGGAAACTTCCCTCTGCATTCTTAGTCAAAATACCATTAACACCTATGCTTTCTTTTAATTTTAGCTGTCTGAATTCAAGTATTTTAAGAGCCCTTATTTTTACTTCCCTTTTAAATGCAGACGTGGTGCTTGAAGATACTGATATAACACTGATGAAGACACAATCTCTTTTCTCAAGACGGGAGAAGTAAAGTAGGGGAGCTAATGCCTAATTAAGTATTATATTGCAGTAAAATAAAAACAATGACAGAGGTAGGCCTAGAATATTAAGGCAGAAGATTCAAGAGTGAAGTGGGAGGAAGTGAGGAAGTTTTCTCAGGGGTGTTGATACTGGTATTGAAGGACCAAGATGAGTTTACCTCATTAGGGCAGAGTATGAATGGGCAAGTGTGCTCCAGCTTGAGGAAACTGCAGTAAGGTGAATAAAATATTGATTGGCAAATGGAATCATGATTTTAAAAACCCACAACACAACTTACTGAAAATCTATTATGTGCCAGGTACTATGAGTTACCGATTCCTAGGTTATTTAATTCAAAGCTCTCTAGGGAATGTTGTTATTATTATTCCACCTTTATAGGTGAGGAAACAAAAGTTTAATGAGGATCAGTACATGCCTAAGGTTTAACGTATGATTATGCTGCAAGTTCAGCCCAACTGGCTCTGATTCCTGTGGAGTTTCATCCCATTTCTCTCGTGTAGATTCAATATGAAATTGAACTGAGAGAAGACACAGGTAATTTTGGTTGATTCATTTTCCCAATAAGTTATGTGATAATTTATGATAATTATGGGTAACTTAATTGTGATAAATGAAATGATTGCATGGGGACTTGGGTGTTTACACAAGCCTTTGGATGTAAAATGTGAACCTGAGGGGCGCCTGGCTGGCTCAGTCAGAAGACATGCGACTCTTGATCTCGGGGCCGTGAGTTCGAGCCCATGTGGGGTGTAAAGATTCCTTAAATAAATTTTTTTAAAAAGCAAAAAAAAACAAAAAACCCAAAAAACCCAACAAACCACCCACTTTAAAATATGAACCTGAGATTGCATTTGGTAATTGGAACCTTTGGATGAAGCATACATGAAAATGTATTTTTCTGACATGGAAGAGACCTACTTCCAAGACCAAGACTTCATAAAGAGATCCTATTTCTGTTTGTTTTATAATTAGCGATGTGGTGTTGGTGAGGTCAAGGTAGAAGCATTTGTGGACTTTTTCTCCTGTTTATCCTTGAGGAAATAAACCAAAATGCTAAAATAAATTAGTAGTACATTAAATTTGGAAATTTTAAATACACATGCTATAATAAAACAACACACACCCAAATTCTCATCTTCCTCGAGTATGACTACACAACTGACAGAGCTTCACTTTTTTTTTTTTTTTTAAGATTTTATTTATTTATTTGACAGAGAGCGAGAGCAGGAACACAAGGAGGGGGAGTGGGAGAGGGAGAAGCAGGCTTCCCGCTGAGCAGGGAGTCCTATGTGGGGCTCAGTCCCAGGACCCTGGGATCATGACCTGAGCCGAAGGCAGACACTTAATGACTGAGCCACCCAGACGCCCCGACAGAGCTTCACTTTCAAAGTATGCTTTTGCACATTTATACTCCCCATTGTACAATTGCTTTGACGGCAAGCCCACTGGACAGCTTTTGAAATGGAATATAGTCTGATATACTCTGTTCAGTACAGCCCAAGGATTGCCTTGGATTTTGTCCCTGACATTGTAAATATGGTAAAGCAGAGTAGTAATCACCTCATTTCTTCATAGTATTTGAAATATATAAGCACAGAATGCCTGGATTTTCTCATTCCCAATTATGTTTTTTATACTTCACTGTCCATGCAGGTAGCGTAATTTGAGGTCAGGTACTATGCTAGCTATTGACCACCAAGTTGGTTTCTGTGGATAAAAAGATAACATCTGACATCTGCCAATTTTAAAGGGGGATCGGACCTCTATTCCACTAATCATTATATAGCCTAATGAACAATAAAAAACAGAAGTATGAGCATTCAAGGTGGGAAGGCATAGGCGGGAACAACAAATTGTGCTATAATTAGGGAGGCTTCCAAAACTGTTTCACAAAGATCTTCCCTGCTCTCTAGGAGGATCAGTAGAAGGATATTCCAGGAAGTGAGACCAGCATCCGTAAAGGAAAATGCACAGGTTTTAAAAACAGGAAGTTATAACCAGGCTGGAAGTGAGAGTATCTTATGTCGAAGCAGGAAAGCAGCAAGGGCCTAGCAATAGCCCTAGGCTCAGAGGTAGGCTGGTGCTGCTTATGTGTATATTTGTGTTCCTTGTATTCTCAGGCAACTGGACCAAAAGCCAGGGCAGGATATTTAACCGAGTGAACTGAGAGTTTTGTATTTCGAGGAGTGCTGGGCTTCAGAGAACGCAAGTCTGTGTATTCTTTGGATAACCTAGCCCTGTATTTGCAGTCTTATTTAGGTATTGAAGTGAAACCACATTTTAACCCTACTATCTCCTGTTTTCGGGGAAGATGGCAAATGGCTAGCAGCCATCTTATATGTAGGAATTCTGTTCTATTACCTCTCGGTTTTCTCTTTTCTAAGCTGAATTACACAGACTCATTCTTCATTCCTCATGGGGCTTATTCTCAAGTCTTTTGATATTGTCTCTGCAGCATTCCATTAACCTTCTGGCAAGTTCTTTTCCTCCTCCAGTCTCCTTCATTTAAAAAATCATTTATTTTTGGCTAGGCAACATATTTATATAATCCAACCATAAAACCCAATAGCATCTTTCTCACCCTTTCCTTCATCTACTCATTTCTCATTGTCCCCTCCCAAAGATAACCACTATTGTTAGTTTCCTATTTGCTTTTCCAGGATTCTTAGCATATAAAAGCCAATGCAATACATGTGATTTCTCCTTCTTTAAAACAAATGTTAGATTTCTTTCATAAAGTTCTGCACCTGTTTTTTTTTTTCACTTAATATCTGGAAAATATGTCCAAAAGCAGTTCACAGTTTTTATTCATTCTTTTTTAAGATGGATAATAATCCATTGTATGACTACACCATAATTTAACCAAGCCCTTATTGATGGACACTTAGTTGTGTGAAGATATCTGTGTACATATAGCTGGAGGAAAATTCTTGGAAGTGGAGTTTCTATGTTAAATGAAATATATATTTGCAATTGTAATCTTGTTAGATAATGCACACTCCCACTATTATATGTTCCCTCACACGCTCACCACTACAGCATGCTGCCAAAGTTATGATGTTTCCAGGCAAAAAAATGAAAACCGTTATGTTGGAGCAGGTTACATTTGCATTTCTCTTACTCACTTACGAAAGTGAATGTGAACATCCTTTCATTTAAGAGTCCTTAAATAGGGGCACCTGGGTGGCTCAGTTGGTTGAGCAACTGCCTTCGGCTCAGGTCATGATCCTGGAGTCCCTGGATCGAGTCCCGCATCAGGCTCCCTGCTCGGTGAGGAGCCTGCTTCTCCCTCTAACCCTCCCCCCTCTCATGTACTTTCTCGCTCTCTCAAATAAATAAATAAATCTTTAAAAAAAAAAAAGAGTCATTAAATAGGCATCCTTTTCTTTGAACTGTTTATTCATACCTTTGCTTATTTTTCTGTGAACTGTTTATATCCTTTGGCCACTTTTTTTTATATCTCATTGACATCTTAGGAAATTT
Organism: Mirounga angustirostris; assembly: GCF_029215605.1. Taxonomy (NCBI): domain Eukaryota; kingdom Metazoa; phylum Chordata; class Mammalia; order Carnivora; family Phocidae; genus Mirounga; species Mirounga angustirostris. The sequence continues at coordinate 72,210,553 of NW_026991716.1, forward strand.
TTATTATTTTATATTCATGCTGGATCCCCCCCCTTTTTTTTTTTTTTGGCAAATTGCATTCATTCACATCCCCTGTCATGCCCTCTGCTAAATCATGGGGGTTGGAAGCAGGAAAGTACGTTTACTAGGCTTGCTTTCCCCTCTGGATGCAATTTAGATTGTATGAATAAAATGCATGCCTATATTGCTTTGGAAAGCAGAAGGAAGGCAGAAATCATGTTCTCTTCTGGCAGTGAAGGCAGATGAGTGGGCTTCAGCTGCCTTGAGTATTTGCAGGAACCTTCAGGGTCCCCTGCTGACCACCTTCCTCAGGACTATAGAGGTGCCGTGTGATCACAGTTTCCTGGCATGCAACAACCAAAATCAGCAGAAGAATCTTCTACAGTTCAGTAAAGGAGCATAGTTTATTTTTTTTAATTTTTTAAATTATGTTCAGTTAGCCACTGTATAATACATCATTAGCTTCTGATGTAGTGTTCAATGATTCATTAGAAGGAGCATAGTTTAAAACTAATATTCACAAATTATGTATATTATATGTATATAATGTATGTATAATGTACATATACAGAAGACAACAGAAATATATTCTCTGATAGTTCTGGAAGCTGGAAGTCAGAAATCAAGTGGCCCACAAATTTGTTTCCTTCTGGAGGCTCTGAGGGAGAGTCAACAGAATATAGAACATATAGAGTGTTCTATATGTACATATATATACTTATACATATAGTATATGTATGTATATGTACATATATTACATGTATATATATTATATATGTACATACATATGTATATATTAACCTATGAGATTATATGTATATATTACATATAATTTATATGTATATATTATATATATGTACATATGTAATTCCCTATATATACATATTTATAGTCAGTATAACAATATAATGGAATGAAAGAGCCTATTAATAAAGTGACAAATAAAATAAAATACCAAGAAATAAATGTAGCAATAATTAGGCACAAACCTATATGATGTAAATGATAAAATGCTCCTAAAGGAAAACTAAGACTTGGACAAATAGAAAGGCATTCATTTTCTTGGATGACAAAACTCAGTGTCATAAAGAATTTATTTTATTGGGATTTTTCTTTGTTGCCTAGTCTGGTCAATTTTGATGACTATACCATGGATGCTTAAAAAGATGTAGTCTCTGTATTTTTTGGATATTGGGTATTTGTTAATTTTTCTATCCTTTTAATTTTGTTATCTAGGTTTTCTATATTCTTATTTTTTACCAATTAGTCTCTCATAGGCTGAAAGATGAATTAAAAGCCTCTTGCTAGAAATGGTTTTGTCAACATTTCTGGTATTTCCTATCCTTTCTGAATTATAAAAATTCATCTGTGTTATTTTGTGCTTATAAATATTTACGCCTGTCACATACTCATCATTAATTGCAAGTGTTAGGATTATAAAATGCCTTTGTATTGTCTCCTTTAATTTTCTTGATTTGGTAATCCATTTATTCCGATATTACAGTTGAGACACCTGCTTTCCTTTGGTTTATATTTACCTGATCCATATAACTTTTCCCACACATTTATTTTCAGTTTTTCTGAATCATTTTGTTTTAGGTGAGTTTTACACGCAGCTTGAAATTGTGTTTTATCTTTTGATCTAGTCTACAATTCTTTTTCTTTTAATAGATGAATTAAATCCTCATATATTGATCAATTCAAAAAATACATGTGGTCTTAATTCTGTTATATTATTTATATTTGCTGTTTTTATGGTTTTAAAGAATTTCACTGTGATCTTTTCTTTATTTTTTTAAAATTTTCTTTATTTTGATGTGGGTGATTCATCTAATATTTAGGAAGCTCAGTGTTTTGTTTTGTGGTTACCTGTGTAATTATAGATCTATAATCCCCTTAGCCCTTTATTTTTTTAGAGACAGTATTCATTTTTCCTTACTATGTACAAATGATAAGACAAGCTAATTTGCACATCTTCTCTAAACTTCCTCCCCTCTGCCCCCCCCAATTTTGATCAATAATATATTTTTAAAATTTATCTTTGTACAATTCACATATACTAATATTTCTATTACTTCACTTCCAGCTTTAAATGATATCTTTTCACTCAGATATATTACAGATCCTTGTACTTACCCTTCCTCCCACCTTTTTCCCATCTTCCCATTTCAATCTGTGATAATTAAGTCACTTTTATATTGCTGGAAATACAACATTTACATTTCTCTATTGCGGGGTGGGGGGTACAATGTTTACCATTTTGTTTCTGTTCCTCTAATCCCTATGTTATTTGTCTTTTTTTCTTTCTTTTTTGATCATTCTAACTATGCACTGGATGTCCTTCACCCATTTCTCTGTCATTTTCTCCCTAATTCTTTTCAAATTTTAAAGAAATAAATTTCCTTTTTGTTTTGATTACTTTACAGTGTCTATTTTATTTGATTTGTGCTCCTTCCAATTTTGCCCACTTCAAATACGATATTTCTAGAGCTTGCCCAAATGTAGCAACTCAAATGGATTATTTTAATGAGGCCAAGGGGCACCGGCCTAACAGATTTCTTTTAAAAGCCAGTTGCTCACATAACTTGCTAACATCCAAATCTCATATGTTAATCCAAATATGTACATTTTAGGGATGCATAGGACCACAAAATGGTTTACACAAAATGGCTTCTTGGCCTTTTGTCATTTTCGTTAAAATCAGAAAAAAAAAAATTCTGACTGTTGTGAGTTGAACTGTGTCCTACACAAAGATATGTTGAGGTCATTTTCCCTGCTGTCTGTGACTGTGACCTTATTTGAAAAAAGGGTTTTTTGCAGATGTAATTAAGATATAAGTTAAGATGAAGGAGGCAGGGCCCCTTATTCAATATGAGTAGCACTCATATGAGTGGAGAAAACAGAGAGATACGTAGGTAGGTAGGAACACTGTGTGAGGATGCGGGTAGATATTACAGCAATGCATCCACAAGTGTGTTAAGATACTGGCAGCCAGAGGCTAGGAGAGAGGCCCAAGACCGACTCTCCTCAGAGCCTCCAGAAGGAAACAAATTTGTGGGTCCCTTGATTTCTGACTTCCAGCTTCCAGAACTATCAGAGAATATATTTCTGTTGTCTTAAGCCACCAAGTTTGTGGGACTTTGTTACAGCAGCCCTGGGAAACTAATATGTTGACCAAAATTAGGGAGTCCAGTGGACATAACCTCAAAGGCCAAAACGATCATAAATAATCTCTTTGTTTTCTACAATCTCACCACTCATTTCTTCATTTATTAGAGCCACACCATGCTATCAATGATGCTTTCAACTTAGAAAAGACTGTAAAATAAAAATACCAGTGAAGATTCACCAGCATAAGCACCAACTAATGTGTGGGTCACATTTAGGTGGTTATTCCGACAAGACTTTCTGGGTTGGATTATGATTTTGCACAGAGAAGGAGGCTTATGACTCTCTTGATAAAACTCATACTTACCCTGCTAACAGGCTTTCTTTCTCTAAAAGAAAGAGAAAATGCGGAAAATTTTCTAAAAAGCCAAACAAATTTTAAGGCAGCTTCTGGCTTATTTTTTTTTAAGTATTTATTTTAATTCCAGTCAGTTAAAATACAGTGTAAAATTAGTTTCAGGTGTACAATATAGTTATTCAACACTTCCGTACAACACCCGGTGCTCATCACAAGTGACCTCCTTAACCCCCATCACCTATTTCACCCATTTTGTATTTTGGGGGCAAATACCTAGTAGTACAATTGCTGGGTCATAGGGTAGCTCTATTTTTAACTTTTTGAGGAAACTCCATACTGTTTTCCAGAGTGGCTGCACCAGCTTGCATTCCTACCAACAGTGCAAGAGGGTTCCCCTTTCTCTGCATCCTTACCAATACCTATTTTGTTTCTTGTGTTGTTGAATTTAGCATTCTGACAGGTGTGAGGTGCCATCTTATTGTGGTTTTGACTTGCATTTCCCTGATGATAAGTGATGATGAACATCTGTTCATGTGTCTATTGCCCTTCTGTATGTCTTTTTTGGAGAAATGTCTGTTCATGTCTTCTGCCCATTTTTAAATTGGACTATTCATTTTTTAGGTGTTGAGTTTTATAAGTTCTTTATATTTTTTTGATACTAACCCTTTATCAATGTGTCATTTGCAAATATCTTCTCCCATTCCATAGGTTGCCTTTTAGTTTTGTTGATTGTTTCCTTTGCTGTGCAGAGGCTTTTATTTTGATGTAATCTCCGTTGTTTATTTTTTATTTTGTTTCCCTTTCCTCAAGAGACATCTAGGAAGAAGTTGCTATGGCCCATGTCAAAGAAGTTACTGCTTGTGTTCTCTTCTAGGATTTTTATGGTTTCAGGTCTCACATTTAGGTCTTTCATCCATTTTGAACTTATTTTTGTGTATGGTATAAGGAAGTGGTCCAGTTTCATTCTTCTGCATGTGGCTGTTCATTTCTCCCAATACCATTTGTTGAAAAGACCTTTTCCCATTGGATATTCTTTCCTGCTATGTCAAAGATTAGTTGACCATATAATTGTCAGTTCATTTCTGGGTTTTTCTATTCTGTTTCGTTGATCTATGTGTCTATTTTTGTGTCAGTCCCATACTATTTGATATATAACTTGGTATTATAACTTGGTAATACAGCTTGGTAATATAACTTGAAGTCTGGAATTGTGAAGCCTCCTGCTTTGCATTTCTTTTTCAAGATTGCTTTGGCTATTCTGGGTCTTTTGTGGTTCCATACAAATTTTAGCATTGTTTGTTCTAGCTCTGTGAAAAATGCTGTTGGTATTTTGATAGGGATTACATTAAATGTGTAGATTGCTTTGGATGATATAGACATCTTAACAATATTTGTTCTTCCAATCCATGATCATAGAAGGTTTTTCCACTTCTTTGTGTCATCTTCAATTTCTTTCATCAGTGTTTTATAGTTTTCAGAGTACAGGTTTTTCACCTCTTTGGTTAGGTTTGTTCCTAGGTATCTTACTGGTTTTGGTGGCTTCTGGCTTATTTTAAAAAGGTTGTTTAATTCTAATTTTGTCCTGAGTTTCCTCACTAAAGTCATACTTCTCAGGTCTTAGACTTAGAAAGGGATCACAAGAGGTGCCTGGGTGGCTCAGTTGGTTAAGTGCCTGACTTTAGCTCCGATCATGATCTCAGAGTCCTGGGGTCAAGCCCCACGTCAACTCCCATGTTGAACCCCACATCAAGCCCACGTCTAAGCGGGGAGTCTGCTCCCCTCCCTCCCCTGCTTGTACTGCTCTCTCTCTTTCTCAAAAAAAAATAAATAAAATCTTTTTTAAAAATTTAAAGAAAGGGAACACAAATGCACATAAAGCTTTGATGTCATTTTTGTCTTAAGAAACAAAAAATGATGGTTTTTTTTTTATCCATTTAGAACCATGGCAGATTTTCCTTCATTTGTTGTGATTTTCATGGTAAAGTCCTTAAAACTTGGCAAAAGGATGCAAGTAGAAGAGTAAAACTTTTATGACAATTTTCCGTTCCCTTTGTTCATTCAAAGAGGCACAGTGCTGGGAACCTGTATTCCTGAGCATCAGGAAATGAGGCAGTGGACTTTGAACTTTCCCAGACTTAAGGGTCACTTGCTATTAATTGGATTAAACACAGCTACTAAATGACTAGAAGGAAATGATTTTTTTTTTTTAAAGATTTTATTTATTTATTAGTGAGACAGAGAGAAAGCACCCGCAGGGGGAGTGGCAGGCAGAGGGAGAAGCAGGCTCCTCGCTGAGCAGGGAGCCCGATGTGGGACTTGATCCCAGGACCCTGAGATCATGACCTGAGCCGAAGGCAGACACTTAACCGACTGAGCCACCCAGGCGTCCCTAGAAGGAAATGATTTGTGTTACCTGTGCATTGCAAGGTATGTGGCCTAGGATAAGCAAGATCATCTTGAGAAATGATAGGAGCTGGATATTATCTGATGAAGAGCTTTAAAATGTTTTTTCAAGGTTTTATAATTGCTATAAAATGGCTTTTCTCTGTTGCTACCCAGACATGCCCTTGTGAATATGTTCTTATAGCTCTCTCAAAGGATATACTAGCACTTTGAATCACAGCATTAAAAATCATGATTGATGGCGCCTGGGTGGCTCAGTCAGTTAAGTGTCTGCCTTCAGCTCAGGTCATGATCCCAGGGTCCTAGGATCGAGCCCCACATTGGGCCCTTGTTCCGTGGGGAATCTGCTTCTCCCTCTCCCTCTGTCTGCTACTTCACCTGCTTGTGCTCCCTCTGTCAAATAAATAAATAAAATCTTTAAAAAAAAATCATGATTGTATTTTTTCCCTTTCTCTTTGTTCTAAGGGCCTCAGATTCACTTCTGAAGAGACACATAGAGCCCTACAGTGATGGACCGGCTTGCTTAGGAATAGTCAGGCTAGTAAAAACAAGTGTGAGCTTATAAATGTACTTTTTTGCTGGGATATAAAAGTGCCAGTATTGTAGCTAAAGGGGAATTTGATGGAACCCTTATATTGGGTGATGTCAGGAGAGCCATGGACACTCTGTAGTTTGGGGTCTACACATTATATGGTCTTCTGAATCCCAAACCCTAAACTAGTCGAAGGCTATGTAATTAATTGCATGATTTTAGGTTTTGCCTCCCCAACCCTTATCTGTAAATCCTCTGGGGTTAAAAAGGAAATGTTGAACATATTTTCCTTGCCCATATTTCTTTCATACACATTATAAATTAAAGCCTTCATGTGCCCATTAAAATAGAGGGTTTTTTTCCCTTAATATTTCTTCTTCAGCTCTCTCTTCTCAATGAAAATGACATAGAAATAATTTCTGAGCACATATTGCCTTTCCTTTAAAGGTCCTGTACCCTCCTACTTATCCCATTTGCCAACCATTGCCTATATGTAATGCTGAACTCCCAGAATTCCCAGGTCATACAACAACAATAATTTATCCAGATATCCTTAGGGACATTAAGGAAGGTGGGGCGAAAGTGGCCTATTAAGAAAGTAAATCTGCCCACTCCATCAGCATGGAGACTGGGTTTGTTGTTGTTGTTATTGTTATTATTTTTGATTGTGTACCTCATTGCCTTTTAGTGCTGGGTTGACCAACTTTACTCTACTTGCCTGAGAAGGCATCTCAGAACTTTATTTTTGGAACACAGCTCTGGAAATTGTTCTGTGGTCATTATCATTTACTTTACATACTTATACATATTTCAGTAAATATCTATTAAATGAATGAAGTCTTCAAAAAGTATTGGGGCTTTGCCTAGTATAAGCAATACTTAGGCTATAGCACTGACCATTCTGCTTAGAGCCAAGGTGCTTTTCTAAGAGGAAATGATGGAGTTTAGAGTAAAGAGAAAGATGTTTGATCCTTTTTTAAAACACTTGGTACTTGAAGCTGGATGAAACTACGAACAGAGAAGACAGCTCTGGTAAAGAAGGTGTAAATATCTCTCAGGGGCTCTGCTTGTCTAGTTTGTTTTATTCTGGTTAGGAAGGGTCCTCCTTCTCCAAGAATGCTTATAGAAATTTATGAAGATTGCAGAAAGAAATGACAGTCCATTCTAAGAAGAATACATAGGTTTATTACACTTAAATAACACAGTCTGCAAAGACTGTAAAGTGGATCCTAGTATTGATTGCCCCTTGTCATTCTTAAGAGAATCATGACAACCATGAAAGTTGTCTTAGTTGCAGAACAGTCTGGATTCATGTGGGTGTCCCTGTGGCTCTTGTCCTCACCATTTGTATTGAATAATTTCTGCCTTTTGTTCAGGGCACTTATAACTGTCTTTTTATTACTTTTTAATTGAACTATAGTTGACACATAATGTTACGTTAGTTTCAGGTGTACAACATAGTGATTTGAGGGGTCTATACATTATGCTGTGCTCACCACAAGTGTGGCTACCATCTGTCACCATACAGCACTATTACAGTACCATTGACTATACTCTCTATCCTGGACCTTTTATCCCTGTGACTTTCTCATTCCATAACTCGAAACCTGTATCTCCCACTCCCCTTCACCCATTTTGCTCATCCCCCCACCCCCTTCCCTCTGGCAACCACCAGTTTGTTCTCTGTATTTCTGGGTCTGTTTTAGCTTTTTGTTTGTTTGTATATTCATTTGTTTTTTAGATTCCACATATAAGTGAAATCATATGGTATTCATCTTTCTCTGTCTACTTAATTTACTTAGCATGATACACTCTAGGTCCATCCATGTAATCATAAATGGCAAGATCTCATCCTTTTTTATGGCTGAGTAATATTCCCGTGTGTGTGTGTGTGCGTGCGCGTGCACACGCGAGCCACATCTTCTTTATCCATTCATGGACATTTGGGTTGCTTTCATAATTTGGCTACTGTAAATAACGCTGCAGCAAACATAGGGGTGCATATATCTTTTCAAATTAGTGTTTTTGTTTTCTTTGGGTAAATACCCAGTAGTGGAATTATTGGATCATATGGTAGTTCTATTTTTAATTTTTTTTTCTTTTTAAATTTATTTATTTGACAGAGAAAGACATAGCGAGAGAGGGAACACAAGTGAGGGAGAGGGAGAAGCAGGCCTCCTGCCGACCAGGGAGCCCGATGTGGGGCTTGATCCCAGGACCCTGGGACCATGACCTGAGCTAAAGGCAGACACTTAATGACTGAGCCACCCAGGTGCCTCTATTTTTAATTTTTTGAGGACCCCCATACTGTTTTCCACAGTGGCTGCACAAACTTACGTTCCCACTAACAGTGCAGGAGGGTTCCTTTTCTTCCACATTCTCACCAACACTTGTCATTTCTTATCTTTTTGATTCTAGCCATTCTGACATGTATAAGGTGATGTCTCATTGTGGTTTTGATTCCAGCCATTCTAACATGTATAAGGTGATGTCTCATTTTTCATTTCATTTCATTTGATGATTAGTGATGTTGAGCATCTTTTTATGTGTCTGTTGACCATCTGTATATTTTCTTTGGAAAAATGTCTATTTAGGTCCTCTACTCATTTTTAACTGGATTGTTTGGTGGGTTTTTTTGGTTTTAGTTGTATAAGTTTTTTATATATTTCGGATATCAACCTCTTATCAGATATATCATTTGCAAATATCTTCTCCCATTCAGCAGATGGTGTTTTTGTTTTGTTGATGGTTTCCTTTGGTGTAGTTTTAATAGTTTAATTTTACTTTTGTTTCCCTTGCCTGAAGAGACATATCTAGAAAAATGTTGCCATGGCCAATGTCGAAGAAATTACTGCCTATGTTTTCTTCTAGCAGTTTTATGGTTTCAGGTCTCACATTTAAGTTTTTAATCCATTTTGAATTTATTTTTGTCTATGGTATAAGAAAGTAGTCCAGTTTCATTCTTTTGCATGTAGCTGCCCAGTTTTCCCAGTACCATTTATTGAAGAGACTGTCTTTTCCCCATTGTATATTTTTGCCTCCTTTGTTACAGATTAATTGTCCGTATAAGGGGGGTTTATTTCTGGGCTCTCTGTTCTATTGATATGTGTCTATTTTTATGCCAGTACCATACTGTTTTGATTACTATAGCTTCGTAGTATATCTTAAAATTTGGGATTGTGATTCCTCTAGCTCTGTTCTTCTGTCTCAAGATTGCACTAGCTATTCGGGGTCCTTTGTAGTTCCATAAAAATTTTAGTATTATTTGTTCTAGTTCTGTGAAAAATATTGTGGTATTTTGACAGGGATTGCACTGAATCTGTAGATTGCTTTTGGATAGTATAGACATTTTAACAATATTAATTCTTCCAAACCATGAACATGGAGTATTTTTCCATTTATTTGTGTCATCTTCATTTTTTTTCAACAGTGTTTTATTATAGTTTTCAAACTATAGGCCTTTTACCTCCTTGGTTAAGTTTATTCTTAGGTATTTTATTCTTTTTGGCACAATTGTAAATTGAATTGTTTCCTTAATTTCTCTTTCTGCTACTTTGTTATTAGTGTGTAAAAATGTAACCAATTTATGTGTATTAATTTTGTATTCTGCAACTTTACTGAATTCATTTATCAGCTCTAATAGTTTTTTGGTGGAGTCTTTATGGTTTTCTACATATAGTACCATGTTATCTACAAATAGTGACAGTTTTATATCTTCCTTACCAGTTCAAATGCTTTTTATTTCTTTTCTTGTCTAACTGCTGTGGCTAGGACTTCCAGTACTATGTTGAATAAAGGTGGGCATCCTTTTCTTAGATGAAAGCTCCCAGTTTTTCACCATTGAGAATGATGTTAATTGTGAGTTAACATATGCTGAAGTATGTTCCCTCTAAACCCACTTTGTTGAGAGTTTTTATCATGAATGGACGTTGGACTTTGTCAAATACTTTTTCTGTATCGAGATAATCATATGATTTTTATCTTTTGTTAATGTGATGTATCATATTGATTTGTGAATATTAAACCATCCTTGAATCCCCAGAATAAATCCCATTTGATTGTGGTAAATGATCCTTTTAATATATTGTTGAATGTGGTTTGCTAACATTTTGTTGAGTATCTTTGCCTTTGTGTTCATCGGGGATATTGGTCTGTAGTTTTCTTTTTTTGTGGTGTCTTTGTCTGGTTTTGATATCTGGGTAATGCTGGCCTCATAGAATGTATTTGGAAGTTTCCATCCTCTTCTTTTTCTTCTTTTTTTGGAATAGTTTGCAGAATTAGGTGTTAACTCTTCTTTAACTGTTTGGTAGAATTTACCTGTGATGCTATCTGGTCCTGTACTTTCATTTGTTGGGAGTTTTTAATTTACTGATTCAACTTTGTTACGAGTAATTGGTCTGTTCAGATTTTTTATTTCTTCCTGATTCAGTTTTGGAACATTGTGTATTTCTAGGAATTTATCCATTTCTTCTAGGTTGTCCAATTTGTTGGCATATAATTTTTCATAGAATCCCATTATAATCCTTTGTATTTTTGTGATGTCAGTTATTACTTCTCCTCTTTAATTTCTGATTTTATTTATTTGGGTCCTCTCTCTTTTTCTTGATGAATCCAGCTAAAGTTTCATCAATTTTGTTTATCTTTTCAAATAACCAGCTCTTGGTTTCATTGATCTTTTCTTTTACTTTTTTAGTCTCTTTTATTTATTTATGCTCTGATATTTATTATTTCCTTCCTTATACAAACCTTGAACTTTGTTTGTTGTCCTTTTTCTAGTTTCCTTTAGGTGTAAATTTAAAAGTCTTTGTCTTTTTATTTATGATTTAAAATCTGCTCCAATTACAGTTTATATACTGAATCTTGGTCAGTTGACTTTTCTTTTTATTAACATATAATGTACTATTTGTTTCAGGGGTATGGCTCTGTGATTCATCAGTCTTACACAATTCACAGCACTCACCATAGCACATACCCTCCTCAGTGTCCATCACCCAGCCACCCCATCCCTACCACACCCCTCTACTCCAGCAACCCTCAGTTTGTTTTCTGAGATTAAGAGTCTCTTATGGTTTGTCTCCCTCTCTGGTTTCATCTTGTTTCATTTTTCCCTCCTTTCCCCTATGATCCTCTGTCTTGTTTCTCAAATTCCTCGTATCAGTGAGATCATATGATAATTATCTTTCTCTGATTGACTTATTTCGCTTAGCATAACACCCTCTAGTTCCATCCGCATCGTTGCAAATGGCAAGATTTCATTTTTTGATGGCTGTATAATATTCCATCGTATATATACCAGAGGTTTTGCTCCCATCCAGTGTGCTCAGGCTCTTGCTAACTTTCCATTTCTCAGGACCTTAAGCAGAAAGAATCCCTTCCCACTGAGAACCCCCAGTGCATTCCACCATAACATTGCCTTTGTAACTATTCAATCTCTCCCTCTACCCAGGAATATCAACTCTAGAAATTACAATTTAATTACTTAGTGCTCAATATCATGTATTTTCCAAAAGCTCTAACATGAGGAATTGTCAGTCTGAATAAGGAGCTCCTGAGAATGTAACTGCCAGATCAGGGCATCTTGGCATTTAACAAAGTCAATGCTAGAAATGTAAATTTAGCATTTTTTTTTTTATAATTTTATACTTGTACTTATAATTTCCTTCTTATTGTCAGCCTTCTCCAGAGACTGTATGCTTTGTAAAGCAGGGACTGAGTTTATATGGTTCACTAATATGTCCTCAGAACCTAGTATAGAGTCAGAAACATTAAAGACAGTTAATGTTTGTTTTGCTTCATATTATCATAGTGTCTCACACTGGTGCTCAGTAAAAGGTGGGATGAATCGTTGATCTTTGGTCTGTCTATGCTGGATTAACTTGCATTAACTCGTGTGTTTTCCTATCCCATTTTTTATTATATTTCCAGTCACATTTTTATATTTCCACTCACCTAGAAGATGCTCTGTTATTTTTATGCCAAGAACAGGCTAGGCATATGGAAAAAATTTATGGAATGAATGAATAAATGATCTTGGAAGGGTTATCTGGCATCAAATGGGCAATAATAATTTGGGAGCCTGGACATAGAACAGGGAAGAGGAAAACAGATAAGACCCTCTACTCAGACCGAAATGATGAAGGCAGAACTTGGACAAGAGGGAACTTTCCCGGCTTTGGCAAGATGGTTGAATCAAAGCAGTAATTGCTCACTTTGTCCACTATCTTGTGAGTGATCTGTGCCCACTTTCTGCTGGAGGCTCCCTAGCCTACATGCTAAGGTTTCCATGGATGTATCTTCTTAGATAAAGAAGGAATGTTTTAATATAGAGAGTAATTAAATGCTTTAAAATTTTGTGTTTAAAATATTCAGCCAGGCAGCATAACAGAGATTCTGGAGCAGACTCTACACTGGCATTAGGCAAGCTGTGCGGCCTTAGACAGGTTATTTGATCCCTCTCTTCCTCAGTTTCCTCACCTGGAATGAAGATAACAATAATACCTATCCTACTTCATATGGTTGTCATGGGGATGAAATGAGTCAATCTTTATAAATCTTATTATATAGTATTCATAATAGTAAATGTTAAATATAAACAAACAATTGTCTTTGGGGGAAGGAAGGTAAGGATGTTGCCATGTATATTAGCCTCTGAAATCTCTTATTCTGTTACAAATATTCTATATTTCCTGTCTTCTTTGAGTATGCAGAAATCCATGATATCTACTTGAGATGTGTCCTTGAGTCATCGATTTATACCTTATATCTGGTATAGAGTTAAACAGCTCTTTCCCAGTGAGACATCTGAAATGGAGCCCACAGTCAATTGCTCTTTGATAACTCAGTTTTCATTCTGCTTCCACAATCTTGGGAAACATCCATTAGAGTCTGGCAGAAACTCTGTTCTCTAATCAGCACTGCAAGCCCTGAGTTTTCCTCAGAAGCTGGAGGAAAGAGCTGGTTTTCAAACAACGCAATTGCCCCCTAAATACATACCTTGCTTAGTTTGTCTTGAGTCAAATGATCTCACCTGTTCCTGGCAGGGAACTGACAGCTCAGGTTCTCATCCACACTCCAGAGACAACCATTTCTAGTGACTAAAACAACCACATGCACATTCATATTCTGAATTTAATCAGGAGACATGCTGCTTAATGATTCTTTTGAGTTATACAGCAGAATGCTTTCAGAAGGACTAAAGGAAAGTAATTCTCCATCATGAGGAAGAAGTGCTTGTGAACTTTGTTGTTGTTGTTGTTTAATAAGGCAGATATCTTACCAAGGCTGAGCCCAGAAGGATGAAAATGAAAATAAGAGAACATGGGCAGAAAATTAAAGTGAGTGGGAAGTCCAGGGACAAATGTGGACTACATGAACTTATGTGGTGGGGTTGCTGAGAGGCAGAGCTGGAGGCAGGGTGGAGGGATGTGTGCCCATGAATTCATTCATCCATATCCTACCTGGAAAATATTGGTGTTCTTACTTGGCTACTTTGACTCAAACATTCCATCCACTTGACAAGATTTGACAGTGTTTGGTATCACCATCCATGCTCTGATGTTATGAGCTTAGATAAATTCATCAAAGAATAGTTTATAATGAAAGCCCTTTATTTTGAATTTGAGAGAAATCTGTTGGATGGGAATGATATCTGTACTTGGGTTTCTAAATTCCATCCCTTTATCCTCTTAATACTCATCTAAACTATCTCTTTGAGGACCAAGTCCCGTCCCACACATGGCAGATATCAAAGGTGATTCAAAATGGACACTTGTGTTCGGTTTGTGGAGCCTCCCGAGAAGGTATGAAGTTCACCCCACAGACTGATGCCTGCTACTTTAAATTTGAGTGCACCCCTCCCTCTTCCTTTACTAGACTCTTGGCTAATCACAAAAATGGGACTGTGACATCAGACTCCCATGAATCAGAGATCTTGTCTAGCAAGATCACTTATATACAAAGGCAAGCTTTACTAATAATTTCAAGGAGACAAGTAATCAAGAGGCATAGGGTAAGCATGAGCCAGTCTAGGATGGTCAGTGCAGGTTCTCGGCCCTTTCTCAAAGTGCTGGATTGATTCTGGCCTAGGTGAATATATGAGGTCTCTGTGGGATATGTGCTGGTCAAATCATTTACACAGAAGTGGGCCATTTGAGCCTTGAAAACTCTCCATTTTATACTCAGCTGGTTACATAGCTTCTATGACTTCTCAGGGAGATCTGCCCCAGAAATTCACAGATGCCATGTTTGTTTACCAGAAGCAATCTTAGGCAATCTGGTACCTATCCTAAAACTGTTTTTAGAAAAGGACTCTCCCACTAGCGATTCAATTATTTTGCCTGGCAGGAGAACTGTTATTAGCATCTTTATAAGATTAGACAGTGTCACCTTCTTTAGTTCCTTTATTTCCTGGGGAAAACCCTGTGGAGAATGGATTACAGACCTGCTGCTAATCCTGTCCCAGACAGAAAGTGGCTGCTCACTTAGAAAGCCTGGGGGAGCTCTGCTCTGGGAAATCCAGGTTGAAAGCAAACATCACAGAGTCCACTCTTCTCATCAAAGGAATGAGCCATGTTATGAGATCCCCCAAAACAGCAGGTAGTGAAAAAGTCCTTTTCTTTTGTTCCCCAAGTTTTTATTTAAATTCCAGCCAGTTAGGGTGCGGTGATGGGTTAGCCTGTGATGGGTATTAAGGAGGGCACATATTTAATGGAGCACTGGGTGTTATATGCAAACAATGAATCATAGAACACTACATCAAAAACTAATGATGTAATGTATGGTGACTAACATAATAAAATAAAATTTTAAAAAAATTCCAGCCAGTTACCATACAGTGCAATATTAGTTTCACATGTAGAATTTAGTGATTCATCACTTATATACAACACCTGGTGCTTATCACAGCAAGTGCTCTCTTTAATACCCATCACCCATTTAACCCATTCCCCCACCTACATCCCTCCAGTAACCCTCAGTTTGTTCTCAGTTAAGAGTCTGTTTCTTGGTTTGCCTCTCTTACCCTGCCCATGTTCATTTGTTTTTGTTTCTTAAATTCTGTGTATGAGTGAAATCATATGGTATCTGTCTTTCTCTGACTTATTTCACTTAAGATTATACTCTCTAGCTCCATCCATGTCATTACAAATGGCAAGATTTCTGGGGTGCCCGGGTGGCTCAGTTGTTAATTGTCTGCCTTCTGCTCAGGTCATGATCCCAGGGTCCTGGGATCGAGCCCCACATTGGGTTCCCTGCTCAGCGGGAAGCCTGCTTCTCCCTCTCCAACTCCCCCTGCTTATGTTCCTGCTCTCACTCTCTCTCTGTCAAATAAATAAATAAAATCTTTAAAAAAAATGCAAGATTTCATTCTTTTTTTTTTATGGCTGAGTAAAATTCCATTCCATATGTATATCTCACAGCTTCTTTTCATCAGTTGATGGACATCTGGGCTCTTTCCATAATTTGGTTATTGTTGATAATGCTGTTACAAACATTGGGGTGCATGTATCCCTTCAAATCAGTATGTTTTTATTCTTTGGATAAATACCTAGTAGTGCATTTGCTGAATTGTAGGGTAGTTCTAGTTTTAACTTTTTGAGGAAACTCCATACTGGAAAAATTTCTATTCTGTATGAACAGGGTATACTTCTGCCCAGAGATTTCTTTCCCTCATTGTTTTGCTTATGTACCAGAGTTTGAGTTCCCCAAGCCCACATCATTTCTTATGAGAAGGAAGCAACACAGCTCTAGAAAATACTCAGGAACAGAGAAATAGCACAATAGGAACCTCAGGGAGCAGCTGCATTGTCTCCCTGGGAATTATTCTATTTTCATGGAAATCCTATTTGAGGCCAAAGGCCTTCAGAACTTATGGTAACACTGGTTGGAAATAGGCTCTCCTTGATTCCACTTTTTATGTGGCCCTGGAATTGAAGCAGAATTAGTTATTACTTGTGAGGTTTGGATGAGTGATGCTTTCTCATAAAAAGGAGCATACATAGATTCATTGACTTGCTCAAAGTACAAACTTTACTTTTGGACTCAACCTGAAACACAAACATCCAGACTCAGAATCTCATCTTTTCTCTACAAAGTGGAGACCATGGCCATGTGATTGCTGTATCATGCATAACCAAGAACAATGGCTACTGCCCTCTGATGAACAGTTACTCTGCATCAGACCCCGTTATAAGCTCTTCACATAAGTGAGCTCATTCTAGTTGCAACACTCCTGTAAACAGTGTTTACCCCTACTTTGCAGATGAGAAAACCAAGACAGAGAACAAGTTGGTGGCAGATCAGAAATTTTAACCTAGGTCTCTAACTCTGATCCCTGTTCTCATGGCCTGTTACATTGACTCTCCTTGATAGCTTGGATCCCACCAAAGAACCTCATTTCAATCACTGATTTAAATTTTTTTTTCATAAATGAACAAGGGTGAATTTTTTCATTATTTTGCCAGGGCATAGACATCCATGAGTTCAGAGTTATCTTCAGGATTGAGCTTCTGTGGGTTTTCCCATCTACCTAGATAGATGTGTATTTTAAGATGTTGTATTTTGCACATATTGAAGGTTTGTGGAAACCCTTTGTGGAGCAAGTCTATGGGCACAATTTTTCTAATGGCATTTCCTCGCTTTGTGTCTCTACACCACATTTTTAAAATTCTTACAAAAATATTTACAATATTTTTTCATCATTATTATTACATTTCTTATGGTGATCTGTTATCAGTGATTTTTGATGTTGTTCTTGTAATTGCTTTGGGGCGCCACCAACCATACCCATGTCAGATGGTGAGCTTATTCAATAACTGTTATATGTGTTTGGATTGCTCCACCAACCATCTCTCTCCCTCTCCTTGGGCCTCCCTATTTCTGGAAACACAACAATATTGAAATTGGGCCAATTAATAATTCTACAGTGGCCTCAAAGTGTTCAAATAAAAGAAGAGTTGCACATCTTTCATTTTTAATCAAAAGCTAGAAGTAATTAAGCTTAGTGAGGAAGGCAGGTTGGAAGTCAAATTAGACCAGAAGCTAGGCCTCTAGTATCAGTTAGCCAAGTTTCGAAGGCAAAGGAAAAAGTTCTTGAAGGAAATGACAAGTGCCACTTCAGTGAACACACCAATGGTAAGAAAGTAAAACAGCCATATTGCCAATATGGAGAAAGTTTTAATGATCTGGATAGAAGATCAAACCAGCCACAACATTCCCTTCAACCAAAGCCTAATCCAGAGAAAGGCCCTAACTCTCTTCAATTCTGTGAAGGCTGAGAAAGGTGAGGAGGCTGCAGAAGGAAAGTCTGAAGTTAGCAGAGATTAGCTCATGAGGTTTAAGGAAAGAAGTCATCTCTGTAACATCAAAGTGCAAGGTGAAGCCTCAGGTGCTGATGTAGAAGCTGCAGCAAGTTATCCCAAAGATCTAGCTAAGATCATCAGTGCAGGCGGCTACACTAAACAAGATTTTCAGCGTAGATGAAACAGACTTCTCTTGGAAGAAGATGCCATCTAGGACTTTAATAACTAGAGAAGAGAAGTCAATGCCTGGCTTCAAAACTTCAAATGACAGTCTGATTCTCTCGTTAGGGGGCTAATGCAGTTGGTGACTAAGCTGAAGCCAATGCTCATGTACCATTCTGAAAATTCTAGGGTTCTTAAGAATTACACTAAATCTTCTCTGCCTGTGCTCCATAAGTGGAACAACAAAGCCTAGATGACAGCACATCTGTTTACAACATGGTTACTGAATATTTTAAGCCCACTGTTGAGACCTACTGCTCAAAATAAAGATTCCTTTCCAAATATTACTGCTCATTGACAATGTACTTGGTCACCCAAGAGCTCTGATGGAGATGTATGAAAACAAGATTCATGTCGTTTTCATGCCTGCCAACACGACATCCATTCTGCAGCCCATGAATCAGGAGTAAGTTTTATTTTCAAGTCGTCTTATTTAAGAAATACATCTCAAAATGCTATAGCTGTCATAGATAGTGATTCCTCTGGTGGATCTAGGCAAAGACAAATCAAAATCTTCTGGAAAAAATTCACCATTCTAGATTAAGAACATTCATGATTCATTGGAAGAGGTCAAATTATCAATAGGATTAAAAAGATTTTTAAAAAGTTGATTCCAGCCCTCATGGATGACTTGGAGGCGTTCAAGACTTCCGTGGAGGAAGTAAGTACAGATGTGGTGGAAACAGCAAGACAACTGGAATTAGAAGTGGAGCCTGAAGATGGACTGAATTGCTACCATCTCATGATCAAACTTGATGGGCTGAGGAGTTGCTTTTCATGGATGAGCAAAGAGAGTGGTGTCTTGAGATGGAATCTCCTCCTGGTGAAGATGCTGGGAAGACTGTTGAGATGACAACAAAGGATTTAGAATATCACATAAACTTAGTTGATAAAGCAGCAGCAGGGTTTGAGAGGATCAACTCCAATTTTGAAAGAAGTTCTACTGTGGGCAAAATGCTATCAAACAGCATTGCATGCTACAGAGAAATCGTTCATAAAAGGAAGAGTCACTCAATGCAGCAAACTTCATTGTTGTCTTACTTTAGGAAATTGTCACAGCCACCCCAGTCTTCAGCAACCACCACCCTGATCAGTCAGTAGCCATCAACATTGAGGCAAGACCCTCTACCAGCAAAAAGATTACAATTTGCTGAAAGCTCAGATGATAGTTAGTCATTTTCAGGGATAAGGTATTTTTTAATGAATGTATGTGCATTATTATTTAGATATAATGCTACAGCACACTTAATAGACTTTAGTATAGTGTAAACATAAGTTTAATGTGCTTTGGGAAACCAAAAAATTTCATTTGACTCACTTTATTGCAATATTTGCTTTATTGCAATGGTCTGGAACTGCACCTGCCATATCTCTGAGGTGTGCCTGTATGTATATTTACAAATCTATATGTTATATTTTTGTTATTTATGTGCATACGTGTGTGTGTATCCTTTTCTACTTTAGGTCTAATATGGCTTTGTCCTCAATTAAGGAGAACTTGAGGAGGGAGCATGGTGCTATCTTTTCATTAACTTGTCCCTCTAAACAGAGACCTTCCAGAAACCCGCCATAGAAAGATGTGTTCACTTTTCTTAACTTTCATGGGTAGAGAATGCCTGTGATGGCAAAAGATGACCCTACTTCTGGGTAAACATAATCCGGTGATTATAACGAGGAATGTAGTTAAAGTACTGGAAAACTAAAGGCCAGAATGTAATTAAACAGAACATACTGAAATGCACTATAAATCATGCAACTCTCAAAACAATCAATGCTTTAAAATGAAGATTAAGTCAGACTCTTGTTTCTCTGAGGCATCCATCCTACGCATGTCTTACCAAGCATTTCTATAATCAATACACAGATCCTTGTCTTACCCTTCTAGTTTCTTGGGAGTCATGTGAAATGTCTTAACTTTCCATTTCGGAGGTACTATAATTTCACAAGAAGAGTAAGCTTTAAAAACACAACATAAAAACAGCATTTGAGGGGCACCTGGCTGGCTCAGTTGGAGAGCATGTGACTCTTGATCTTGGGGTTGTGAGTTCAAGCCCCATGTTGGGTGTAGAGATTACTCAAATAAACCTAAAATAAAAGAGAATAGCATTCGATACTTAACGACTTCTGGTTATCTATTAACAAACACCGATAAAGCACATGCTCTGTGTTACTCACAGAGTTTGAAAAAATGAACCAAATACAATGTTAGCCTTTGACAACCTCACAGCTTAGAAATTAAAGTATATTAGGCTTATAATGAACATTGCATCTGAGGTTTAATCTCCTTGCTACATTGAAAGTGCAGTAATTTTTAGGGAATTGGGGATGTGTTGGCCACTCTCAAAGTCTGGGATGGGAATATGGGAACACAAGCCCCTCTCTGCATGCAGTGACAGGGCAGTGCTGGGAGCACTGGGACAGGAGGTCCCAGGGCCGGTTTCCATTCTTCTCAGTGTGTGTTCCTGGCGAAGTCACTGCCCCTCTCTAAGCCTTAGCTTCCCTGTGCATAGTGGGGAGAATCCTTGCTTTACTCACTTCACCCAATCATTATGAGGTTAAATAAGAAAAAAATGCAGAAACTTTTTTAAAAGATTTTATTTATTTATTTGGGACGCCCGGGTGGCTCAGTTGGTTAAGCGTCTGCCTTTGGCTTAGGTTATGGTCCTGGGGTCCTGGATCAAGCCCCGCATCAGGCTCCCTGCTCAGCGGGGAGCCTGCTTCTCTCTGCTTCTCCCTTTGCTTCTCCCCCCACTCATGGTCTCTTGATTTCTCTCTTTCAGATAAATAAATAAAAGAGGGGCAGAGGGAGAAGCAGTTTCTCCACTGAGCAGGGAGCTGGATGCAGGCTCGATTTCAGGACCCCAGGATCATGACCTGCGCCAAAGGCAGACACTGAACCAACTGAACCCCTAGATACAGAAACATTTTGAAGGTATTTGTAAGGCACGAACTTTTGTCTGTTTTGCTCACCCTTGTATCTCCAGCATTTAAAACAATGCCTGAATCATAATATGTGCACAGTGCATATGTATTGAATAAATGCAAACCATTATGAAAAGCACTCACATTTTCACTCTAAACAATTCAGAATTATGGTAATGGATTCTTTTCTATTTCACAAAAGGAACAAACTCATTTTGTGTGACTTCTTCTTCTTCTTTTTTTTTTCTTCATTTTGTGTAACTTCTAACAGTCACCTCCCCCAGGGCTGGAAAGGATCTCACAGAGCATCCAGTCCAGCCTTGCGTTCCCTGACTCAGCCCTGGCCAGGGGCTTGTCCAGCCTGCTCCAGATCGCAGCCACTGAGGGGACTGTCTCAGGGCCACTTGGCAGAAATTCCCCGCACTCAGCTGAAACCTGCCTCCACCTGAGGCTTTAGACCAATTCTCCCCCAATACCTTCACCTTCAAATACTTAGTTATCATCTCTCCCTGCCCTCAGATTTCTCACGTCCAGGCTAAATTGAGTGGTTTCTTATTTATAAACTTAGAGTGCTTCATAACTATATTTCTTGTTAATAGAATAAGTAGAGATTTAGAGTTTATAAATAAAAACAAAACAACTTTTACTAGTATACATCTGCTGTTACCTACAGCAGCCTCTTGCCAAGATGACCATCATTGGCACCCCCTGGGGGTGTGCATCTGCAAAATGTCTGCAAATGTAAAATGAATATTAAAGTACAGAGAGTGTAACTGCTGTGACTTTTGTCCTATCTGCCATTATATATGATAAATACAAATGTCACAGCAAAATTTATAGTAGGAAAAACCTGGAATCTATCTAAGTGTCTATCAATGATGAGATAGTTGAAGGAATTAGGGAACCTACTCAATGAACTATTACAGCTAGTAAAGTTGATGCTTATAAAAATTATACAATAAAATAGAAAATGCTTACAATGTAATGGGATTAAGTGAAAAATATATATGTATTATATATGTATACATACACACACATTTATAGGTATCATATGATTATTATGTGAACAGCCATGCTGTACAGCAGTCTAAAAGTAAATGCAAAAATGCTGTAATTGGTAGCTTTATGGTAGCATAGTTATAGATGATTTTCTTCTTTTTCGCTTTCCATAAAGTTCTGGTGCTACTTTAAAAATAAGAAAAAAATTAAATGTTTTTACATTTATGTTAATATTTCTTTGAGATTGTATACACAAACACACACACCTAGATACATGCATGCACGTGTGTGAGCCTGCACACTGCACGTGTGTGTGAGCGTGCATGTGCACATACACACACATCTTCCCTTCCTTCTGTTCCTCCTCCTCATTATTATTCATCTTCTATTATTCATCACTGAGTCAGTTTCTCCAAATAGAGACATGCCCTTTGGTGGAATCAGAAACATTAAGAATAGTATCAGCAGTGATTTGAGGAGAGGCAGAAGTACGCTGAATGCTTTCAGCACCTGGGGGCATACTCCTACCCTTGTTAAGCCTTAGTTTCCTCGACTGTAAAATGGGGATAGTGATAATGGCAGCAGCTATTTCACAGGGTTGTTGTGAGGCTTGAATGTGTTGTCTGCCAAGCACTTGGAAAGGCACGGTGTAGGGCTGAGTGTTATTGGCGTCTGCTCTAAGATAATTGTAAAATTGCAATGGAATGGAATTGTGTGTGTGTGCACGTGTAACATGTGAGTCATCCAGAAAGGCCAGGGAGGAAGGTGGCCAAGGGTGACAAGACTGTGGCTGAGAGGTAGACGCAGCCTCCCCTGGGCAAGTGCCCCAGGGCCCTGACTGCCCGATGCTCCTAGGAGGTGAGGGAGGAACATGGAGGGTGTGGGTAGGCTCTGGGCCAGCAGGGCTAAGGAGCCTGCTGGAATTCAGCGAAGGCAGGTGCTGGTGGGCTGCCATTGAAGCAGGTGGCACTTTAGGGACTGCGTCTGGGTTGGTTTGTGTTCTGTGATGGCAGAGATTTAATAGCTGGGTCATAAGCTAAAATCCGAGAAGGAAACCTCTCACGTAAAGATGATGAGTGCGATAGTCCCCTGAGGCAAGGGGATCAGGAAAAGCATGAGAAAGGTAGACTCCGTGGGAAGGTGAAGCCATGTGGGGTTGCAAGATCTCATCTTGTCCTCACCTACCTACCTGCGTGTAGAGAGGTGAGGCAGGAATCATCTACAGAGAGGCATGACTCTGTGCGACACGCACGTGGCTATAATCTCCAATATCAGAGCTGGAGTCAATATGCTTTTCCATTTTGGGATAATTCCTGCGTGCCTTATACTGGCTGTGATATACTTTTTTTTTAAAGATTTTATTTATTCATTTGACACAGAGGGAGAGAACATGAGCAGGGGGAGGGGCAGAGGGAGAAGCAGACTCCCCACTGAGCAGGGAGGCCAATGCGGGGCTCGATCCCAGGACCCCAAGATCAGGACCTGAGCCGAAGGCAGACGCTTAACCAATTGAGCCACCCAGGTTCCCCGTGCCTGTGATATACTTTAAGGAATAATAGGAAGCAAGGAGCCAGAGCAAACAAGTCTCTTTTTTCCATTTGCTGTCAGTGAGTCAATGAGCCCAGAGCCAATAAACTGCAGTTTTGTCATTATTGTGTGATAGTAAACAAAGAAGAAGACACCAGAAATTCACTCCCAAATGCACAATTTGATTTTGAGAAAAAGAAATATGGGAGTGTTAGAGCCAAGGGCTACAAGTTAGTACCACAAGGCTGTAGTTTCTCCCTGGTGCACCGTGTGTCTCTCTCTGGTGGTGTAAAATGTATTCAGGTTGACATTTCCGAGTGGCTCAAACCTCTGTCTTCCGGATTGAATGCCAAATGAACTAAAATACATTAGATGTTTTGTCTGCCTGGTCCCACGCTCTGTGGGTGGAAGTCTGTACAGTTCTGCTAGAGGAACAATAGGATTAGCTGTAAGAGAGACGCTCCAAGCAAATGTGGGAGCACTGGACGGGAAGGAATGGGATGGCTACTGGGAGGAGGGGCCCCGTCCAAGCACACGCATGTGTATGACCTTCCCCGGTGTGCACTTGCTCCATGGAATAGAAGGACATGGTTGGCAAGGGAGAGCAGTTTACATACACTCAGGAATAATTGTGCTACTTTAAAAAGAACAATAGTATAAGGCAATAAAATACAATTTATGCAGAGTAAGAAAAAGGTGACATTTCTCAAATCATCTAGGAAATTAGGTGGAGAGCTACCACTGTTAATGACTTGGGAGAGATTCACGATTAGAACATGACCAACTGAAGCCTGCACCCCTCACATCTTAGAAGTCTCCGCATTTCTAAACACTCACCGTTCTATTTATTTCCTGAAACTTAACTGAGCAACTATATCATAGAAGTGAGTTGTGCTTGCTGCTCCCTTGGGTAACTTTGCATGGTGGAGTACCTGTGCGTGTGTGTGTGTGTGTGTGTGATTTTCGCCTTCGATGGGGGTTGATGATGGGTTATCCTATTCTTTGAAGAAAACAATCAAGTTAGAGAGGTAACTGTGTTATATATTTTAACATCTGAGAACGATGTCTATTTTTCTTTCTCATTTTCTTCAGTTGGTTCTTGCTGTATTATTGGACTCTGTGAAACACTGCCAAATTCTCCTCACCCAGACACATTAGCTATTAGGGATGTGTCCTTCTCTGAGACAAGTCTGGATTTTTACCACTTCTGCTGGGCACATTGGCACAGGTCTTATTTAACTGGGAATAAATGGAGCTGTCCCAGGTCCTGGGGCAGCACTGAGCCCCTGCCTTCCAAATGCTGAAAGCTGCCAGCCAGCCCATTGCCAGCAGGCCAGGCCAGGGCCATCTTCCCTTAGTTCTTCTCTGCTTCCTTTTCCCTATCTCCTCTCCTTTTCTGCAGTACATTTTCCTAATGCCTCCAGGTTTCCTCTCTGTTCATTCTGTTTCTGAATCATGATTACTCAGACACTTGGGATCATCCTTGCTGTGTTTCATCATTGTTTATCCTTTTCCACGAGAGATTTCTTAACTAGATGGTCATCCTGAATAGCTGGAAGGGAATAGCTCTTTTGTTTTCTTTTGTATCCACCCTCCCCTTCCCTGAAGTTCACCATCCCCGGTAGGATCCAAGATAAAGCAAGGTAGTCACCATTGAATGAATAAATGAATTTCCCAAAAGATGACTCAGATACGATTTTTTTTTGTCTCTAGTATTTATGTTGATTTATTTTCTTACCCCATTCCCTAGTATCTTATTTCATCAATTCTTTCCTTTCCCAAATCTGTCTTCAACTTCTCTCTTCCTTCTTGGTCCTTGTTCTCAATCTATAAATACGCTTCAGACTTAGTCATCTGAAACAAATAAATAAATGAAGACAAAACAAGACAAACACAACTTGTCACTTGACTCTGCATCCCCGTTAATTGATTCAGCATATGTTACTATGCCTACAGTGTGCCGGGAGCTGCAGCGAGTGCCTGATAGGGACGGAACAGTTGCTGCTCTCAGGGAGCAAGACAGGGGACCCCAATAATAAAGAGACAAGAAAAGTTCTAGCTACAGCTTTGTTATTCAAGGCCAGGCAGTTTGGTGCCTCTGCCAGACGACCTTCCACTGACCTGCAGGCTGATGCAGGTGACACAATATGGAGCTGGATTTTAGTCTCCTGGACACCTGGCCCTTCCTATGCCTGCATAGGGGTCCTCAGCAGTCCCACCTCCAGTCCCTCCCCAGTTTCCTTAGAGGAGTAGCCTATAATTGCCGTCCTTACTCCTTAACCAACAGAAATCTGACCTCAGTTTCCACCACGTGACCTCTGTGTAAAGACAAATAGACTCTAATTCTTAATCACAGAACCTTGAGCCTTTGACACTATTGCCCATTTCTCCATCAAGTTCCACCTTCTCTTGTTCTGCTATTTCTCTAATTGCTCTTTCTCTGTCTTCCTTCCAGGTTTGTGTTCCAAGCTTCTGATGCCGAGCCTTTCTCTTCTCTTCTCTTTCCACTTTGTGTTCCTGGGAAGCAGTCACATCCATTCCCACAGCTTTAGTCACACCTCTCCCCTCCCAGATCCCAGGTTGTCTGAAGATTGTCACTCCCCTATTCCTAAGACCTGGCTTCGGGGGGATGTGACCAGGATCGCAGCACAAGATTCCATGCTTAGGAAGGCCCTCATTAATGTTCTGTGGCCACCATATTGAATTTCTTAAAACTTTCATCTTTGAATTTGAATTTATGTTTTATAAATCTATTAGTTTTCTAGGGCTGCCATAACAAAATATCACAGACTGGATGGCTTAAACAACAGAAATTTATTGTTTCATTGTTTTGGAGACTGGAAGTCCAAGATCAAGGTGCCAGCAAGGTTACTTTCCTCTAAGGCCCCTCTCCTTGGCTTGCACATGACCTTCCTTGGTGCCTTTTCCCATGGTCATCCCTCTGTGTACACAAGTCTCACCTCTTCTTATAAGGACATGAGTCAGATAGGATTAGGGCCCATTCATATGAACTCATTTAACTTTAATCACTTCTTCAAAGGCCCTGTCTCCAAATACTGTCATATTTTGAGGTATTGGGGGTTAGGACTTTAACATAGGAAGTTGGGGTGGAGGCACAAGTCTGGTGGGGCAATGGAGCATGCACCGATGGCTTAGAATCTGGGTTCACTGTGGTTCTGCTTTCTGCTGCCTCCCTGGTAAATGTTCTCAGCTGTCAGCTCCCTGCCTTCTGGTGTGTTGACTGCCCAGCTACCCCCTTCTTCTGTCCTGGGGGGATCTGGATACAGGTGCTGGGAGGGTCAGGGTTCAGCCATCTTTGCCCAGGGCTAGCAACGCAATGCATGTTTGGAGGTGATTTGGCAGGGCTGAGCCTTGCTCCTACCCCCAGTCCTGATGTTGAAATCCTCTGGGGGTTACCTGTGTTCTGTGGATTGAGCAGCAGACGGTGGCAAGGGAAACTGACTTCCCCATCTCCTGGCCCTGGGTCAGTCAACCCTTGGAGAATTTGACTGAAGCTATCAAACCTCTCCCCTGGAAAGTTCATATACATAGACATCCATGAATCTGTACATTTCAGAGGGTACCGGACTCCATGAAGCCGATCCATGGATCCCTGTGTCTTGGCTATGCTTACCTTTCTAGCTTCCTGTCAGCACTGCTCTTACCCTACGGTAGCCCCCAGAATCATTGCAGTCATTCCCGGAATGTGCCTTATTCCTCCACGCTTCCACATTTTTGCATATGTTCTATACATTTTCTGCCATATGCTTTTCTTCATTATCATTATAATAAACTACTCTATATCCTTCAAAATTAAAATTATATCTACCTTCTCAGTGAATCCTTATTGTCATTATCTAATCTAAAACCAAGTGTCCCTTTAGGGCTTCTCCACATCTCTGTTAGATTTATAATGTTAAAGTCTGAGTATTTCCTACCTCATCTGTCCCTTCTAGATTGCAAGCAGTTTTGAGGGCAACGACTCTGTTTTTACTTCCAGTTTTATTGAGATGTAATAAGTTAAAGGTGTATACCATAATGGTTTGATTTACATGTACTGTGAAGTGATCACTGCAGTAAGTTTAGTTAGCATCCACCCTCTCATATGGATACCATAAAAAGAAGAAGCAAAAACAGACCAGAAGTTTCCTTGTGACTAGAACTCTTAGGATTTATCTCTCAGCAACTTTTCCACGTATCCTACAGCAGCGTTAGCCACGGGCATCATGTCATACATTCTACCCTGGTGCCTGCCTCTTTATCTTCCAACTGGAAGTTTGTTCCCTTGGACCACCTCCCTTCGGTTCCCCAAGAACTGTGTTTGAATCATTGCTATTTTGATAATGCCTGCTGCAGAGTAGAGACAGTAAATATAAATGTTGATCGAAAGCCCAATGAATGTATGCATGAATGAATGACTGAATAAGGAGCAGCACGAGCTTGTGGTGATGAGCACGCACTTTGGAGTCAAACAGTTCCGTGTTTAAATCTTGGCTCTAGCAATGATTAGTATTGTGACCTTGGAGAAATTACTCTTAAACCTCAGTTACCAAACTTCAGAATGGGGCAAATAGAATTTAGCTCAAAGTAAACTGTTGTCAATGTATACTGACAAGCAACAGCTAGGGCTACATATAACTCAGTCTTGTCACTCAGTTACTGTCTGCTTAAAAGCTATTTTGGAATGAAAAGACAAAATTAAGAGACAATGAAATGGTGTTTTCATAGATGAATTTATTAACAACAAAATCCTCATTAAAGGTCCCCTGGGTGCAAGGCACTATACTAAGACTTGTGGAGAAAGTAAACATAAAGCAGGCCTACGGAGGGACAGAAGGAGGCTATTTTAGAGCAAAACTCTCAAATGACAGATGCTCTAAGAGAGGGATCAGAGTTTAGAAGACGAGTTCATTTGTCGCTGGGGGCAATGAGGAAGGCTTCCTGAAACAGGTGGCATTTGGGGTGGACCTTGAAGGATGGGTGGGAAGATGTTCCTGGCACTGGGGGAGGGAAGAAGGGGATGGATGCAGCCATGGGAAGGCAGAGATACCTGGGAGGGAAATGGGAGGTCGGCTATCCTATTGATGGTGTTGCCTGCCCTGGAAGCTGCAGCCCCAGCCCCTGAAAGTGATGGTTGGTGGCCTCTACCACACAGGACAATATGCCCTTGTTTTCGGCCTCATGAGCCACTGGCTCTCTGCCCCAAAGAGGCCATCAGACTCTGACTGCTAAGGCAGAGACTGGCTGGCTGGCGCTGTCGCCTCAGTGCCCCCAGCTCAGCCGCCCTGCTCTCTCGGATGGCTTCACCTGGCCCTGCGGACACGCCGTGCGGGCTCCCAGGCGGGGCTGATGGATTGTGTCCGCAGAAACAGGCGCGTGCCGCTGGAAGCAGTGCGCAGAGTTAGGGAAGGACTAATGAATCTCATCACAGATGGCCAGATGGTGTCATTGAGAATTAAACCGCCTGCGGATGAGGGTGAGGATCATACACGGGGCTGTCAAGGCGGTTTGCAAAATATTTCATATTACACGCAGTAATGAAACTAGTTGCTTAACAAAATCAGTGAACTCGGGAATCTTTTTCTGACACCGAGAGATGGAGTTAATGCCATGGCCGCCGGCCGGCATGCGCGCTGCTCTTGGTGCATTTTCCCCACTGGGCTGTGGTCCTGCGTAAACCATGGTTCTGGGGCACCAGGCTTCCTGAGCTCCTCCATTTACTAATCTGTGACCTCAGGCCATTCATTCAACCTCCCTAAGCTACAGTGTCCTCATTTGTAAACTGGCAGTAATAGGCCTGCTATGGTGCAGGCGAGTAGTAAAAGAAATGCTGTACACAATAAAGAACATCTCCGTGTGAGCAGCGCAGCCCGCACTTTCTCCCCAGATACCAGCAGGGCTTCCTCTCCCATCTTCAGTTCTTTACTCAAGAGCCACCTTCATTTGGGTCCACCTCTGACCACCGAATTAAAACCGCCCCCCCCCAACATTCTTTATGCCCTTCCTGAGTTATTTTTTCGCTATAGCTCTTACTGCTACTGCACATGCTACCTATTTCTCTATTTATGTTTCCTGAGTGTCTCTTTACTGGAATCATAAGGTCCAGGAGGTAGTCTCCCCAACGCCCAGATCAGTGTCTGGCCTGGAATACCGACTCAGTAAATATTTACTGGAAGGGGGGAGTGAGCCACGTCTGCTAACTTGGAACTACTCTCGGCCCAGTCCTATCCTTTGGGGGCCCTGTTTGGGGGACATTTAGACCGTCCGTTGGCACCCGCACCTGCAAGCAGAAGGCAGAACTGAAATTGAGGTAATTTCAGTAGCTCATGATGGAGGACCCCGGCCTTAATGAACTTAAACCCAACGCTGAGGATTTCTCATAAATCACATTCGTGTTACCCCACTCCTTTCTCAGCTCATCAGTCAAAACTGGCCTGAGGGACCCACTGTAGAGCTGGGGAGGGTGAAGAATTCTCTGATTCCTTTTCCTTTCCCCGCGGAAAGCTCTTATCCAGACAGCGAGGGGCAGCGTGAGCAGGGCGGGGCTGGGCAAAGCTCGCCTGCTCTTGGCCTCGGCGGCCCCGGGCTCCGGAGGCGGCCCCCGCGCCCCTTGCCGCCTGGGCTGCAGGTCGGGAGCGCGCGTCCCCGCCGCACGGCAGCGCCAGGAGCGACTCGCCGAGGCCCCGGCAGCCGGAGGAGGTGGAGGCGGTGGCGACGCTCACGCACCTCGGAGGAGCGGTGCCCGCGGGCCGGGGAGCGCCAGCTGGTAACCGCGGGCGGGACGAGCGCCCTGGGCCACGCCGAGCCGCGGGACGGGGGTCGGGAGGCTGGGGAGAAGGCAGTCGGGCTCGATTGGGTTTGGCGGTGGTTTTTAGTTGGCGGGGGTGGGGGGTGGGGTTGGGAGGATGGGAGCGGGAAGGGGAGAACCGGGGCTTGAGGGTGCCCAGGGGAAGAGTGAGACCCCGTGGAGATCACCCAAGTTTAAGACCTTGCTCGCAGCCCGCGGACGCAGCCGGTCCGGAAAGGCTGGAGGCGGTGGAGCTCGCGGCTAAGGGCTTGGCCGGGTTTCCTCCTCTCCGCTGGGAGGGCCGTGGGACACCTTCTCCAGCCTGTGAGAAAACTTTCCGCGTCCTGGCCTGCTTGCCACCGCTGTGCCCTACAACGGAGAGCCCTTCTGGGCGCGGGGACCCTGCGCGTCCAGGGGAAATGCGCGGTCGGTCGCTGGCCCGGGGTGCACGTCCCCAGCAGCGGGCAGGGTTCCCAGAATCAACCGTGGCTTGACAGTTAATTCATTTCGTTAGCACTAGGGAGCCTGCCCGCAGGTCATTTTACTGATGAGAGGGAAAGAGCGGTTTCATTTTTCTTTCTTTTCCATCCTTTCTGCATAATTAATTGAGGAAGACAAAAAGGTTGCCTCGTTAGAAACTTGTTTTGAGGCTTTGTGGCTTCCGCAGCAGTTTAGAAAACTTGAGGAATCCCAGCTATTACCCAGGATTTAATCTCATGACAAAAGGAAACATTTCATGGTGTCCTGAAAGCAAAGGGAGCTTGGGGGAAATTGTCCATGCTACCCCAGGGGAAAGAAGGGAACTTCCATATATAAATCCTCTTAAAAACCCCAAAGGTAAGTGGTAGTATTGCCAGTTTGCACATGAAAAAAAAATTAGGTTGAGATATGAGAGTTTTCCAACCGAATCCTCCAGTCAATAGTGGGAAGTAGGGGTCTGGAAACTAGTGAGGCTAGTGTCCCTTAGGTACACATGGGGTGCATTACCAAGAATGCAGGCAGGAAAGTGGCCTGGGCCTGCCAAGGGTAAGGTCCAGAATGGAGAGGCTACTGTGAGCTGGGGTGCCCACATCAAGGAGTCAGGCTCTGATCAGGATGATCATGCAGTGTTTATGGAAGATGAGATGATATCAGCAGGTTTAGGAGAAGGCAGAGTTGCTCCCAGTTTATTTCCTGTGCTCCTGGGAGCACAGAAATAAGACCCCCTTAAGAGGTCTTGAAACCCAAGACTGGGCTGGGTTGCTCAAGGCCCAAATAACAGACACCCTAGAGCAGTGTAAGTGTTCACAATCATCTTTCAGCAGGCTCGATAGAGGAGCACTGAACCAGACTTTTCAGAAGAGGGAAATATTGAATCCTGGCAACATTCCAGAGCAAATTTTTAAGGGAGAAAGCTCAAGACCACCTAGGAAAGGATTTGCAAAGACAATTTATACCAAACTAACTTCTTTCTCTCATCTAGCAACTTACCCGGTTGCTTTGGGGCATGCCATATCCATCACTTTTCACATGTGGATTATGACTCGTTAGGGTGATATGAATGTAGTGAGTTGCACCAGCATTTTTTAAAACACCAAATTAAATAGAAGGGAAGGGAAAACATCAGAGTGCATTGTATATGTAAGGGAGAGTACTGTTTTGTGAAATACGAGTGTGTATTGTTCTGTGTTGTTTATCCTGCTGCCTCTGTGGGGGTGTACTCACCTCTCCCTGGCTGCCCCCATTGATCCGTCTAGGCTCACCCCTCTCTGCTCATGGTGGGGGTCACCTTTTACCGTGCAAATTATATCATCTGTGCATTCTAGAAAATGTAGCCTTCCTCCGCCCTATTTCTCTAGGCCTGATACTTTGCCAATGAGAATTCCTCTGAATCCCTTATTTTTGACCTTTTATTTATTTTTCTAAAGTTTTTAATTCCAGTTAGTTAGCATACAGTGTAATATTAGTTTCAAGTGTGTAATATAGTGATTCTGCAATTCCATACATCACCTGGTGCTCATCACAAGTGCCCTCCTTAATCCCCATCATCTATTTCATCCATCCCCCCACCCCCTCCCCTCTGGTAACCATCTGTTCTCTATAGCTAAGAGTCTGTTTCTCGGTTTGCCTCTCCCCCTGCCCTTTGCTCATTTGTTTTGTTTCTTAAATTCCACATATGAGTGAAAGCATATGGTATTTGTCTTTCTCTGCCTGACTTATTTCGCTTAGCATAATACTCTGTCTAGTTCCATCCATGTCATTGCAAATGGCAAGATTTCATTCATTTTTTTTTTTTTTAAGATTTTTATTTATTTGGAAGAGAGAGAGAAAGGACAAGCAGGGAGAGGGGCAGAGGGAGAAGTAGGCTCCAGCTGAGCAGGGAATCTGACTCAGGACCAGAACCCAGGACCCTGGGATCATGACCTGAGCTGAAGGCAGACACTTAACCAACTGAGACACCCAGGCGCCCCAAGATTTCATCCTTTTTTATGGATGAGTAATATTCCATTGTATATATACACCGCTTCTTCTCTATCCATTCATCAGTTCATGGACATTTGAGCTCTTTCCATTGTTGATAATGCTGCTATAAATATCGGGATGCATGTATCCCTTTGAATTATTGTTTTTGTATTCTTTGGGTAAATACCTAGTAGCGTGATTACTAGATTGTAGTAGATTCTATTTTTAACTTTTTGAGGAACCTCCATACTGTTTTCCAGAGTGGCTGTACCAGTTTGCATTCCCACAAATAGTCCAAGAGGGTTCCCTTTTCTCCACATCCTCACCAACACCTGTTTTGTTTCTTGTGTAGTTGATTTTAGCCATTCTGACGGGTGTGAGGTGATATCTCATTGTTATTTTGATTTGCATTTCCCTGATGCTCAGTGATGTTGAGCATCTCCTCATGTGTCTGTTAGCCATCTGTATGTCTTCTTTGGGAAAATGTCTGTTCATGTCTAATGCCCATTTTTTAATTGGATTATTTGTTTTTTGGGCGTTGAGTTTTATAAGTTCTTCATATATTTTGGATACTAACCCTTTATCAGATATGTCATTTGCAAATATATTCTCCCATTCCATAGGCTGCCTTTTAGCTTTGTTGATTGTTTTCTTCACTGTGCAGAAGCTTTTTATTTTGATATAGTCCCAATAGTTTGTTTTTGCTTTTGTTTCTCTTGCCTCAGGAGACCTATCTAGAAAAGGTTGATTCAGCCGATGTCAGAGAAATGACTGCCTGTGCTACCTTCAAGGATTTTTATGGTTTCAGGTCTCACATTTAGGTCTCGAATCCATTTTGAGTTTATTTTTGTGTGTGGTAAAAGTGAATGGTCCAGTTTCATTCTTCTGCATGTAGTTGTCCAGTTTTCCCAGCACCATTTGTTGAAGAGATTGTCTTTTTCCCATTGGATATTCTTTCCTGCTTTGTCAAAGATTAGTTGACCATAGAGCTGAGGGTTCATTTCTGGGTTCTCTATTCTGTTCTATTGATCTATTTGTCTGTTTTTGTGCCAGGACCATACTGTTTTGAATACTACAGCTTTGTAATATAGCTTGAAGTCCAGAATTGTGATACCTCCAGCTTTGCATTTCTTTTTCAAGATTGCTTTGCTATTCAGGGTCTTTTGTGGTTCCATACAAATTTTAGGATTGTTTGTTCTAGCTCTGAAAAATGCTGTTGGTATTTTGATAGGAATGTGTAGATTGCTTTGAGCAGTAGGTTGCATAAAAACAATAATTGTTCTCTTTTCATTTCTTGGAGTCATTTTCAATCTCTTTCATCAGTGTTTCGTAGTTTTCAGAGTACAGATCTTTTACCTCTTTGGTTAGATTTATTCCCAGACCAAACCATTCCTGGCTATCTCTTCATTTTTGGTGCAGTTGTAAATGGGATTGTTTTCTTAATTTCTCCTTCTGCTGCTTCATTATTAGTGTATAGAAATGCAACAGATTTCTGTACGTTGATTTTGTATCGTGTGACTTCACTGAATTCATATATCAGTTCTAGTAGTTTTTTGGTAGACTCTTTCAGGTTTTCTACATAGACTATCATGTCATCTGTGAAGAGTGAAAGTTTAACTTCTTCCTTGCCAATTAGGATGCCTTTTTATTTCTTTCTGTTGTCTGATTGCTATGGCCAGGACTTCCAGAACTATACTGAATAAAAGTGGTGAGAATGGACATCCCTGTTGTGTTCCTGATCATAGAAGAAAATCTCTCACTTTCCCCATTTCGGATGATATTAGCTGTGGGCTTTTCCATATATGGCCTTTATTATGTTTATTATGTTGACGTATGTTCTCTCTAAATCTACTTTGTTGATGGTTTTTATCAGGAATGAATGTTGTACTTTATCAAATGCTTTTTCTGCATCTGTTGAAATGATCACATGATTCTTATCCTTTCTTTTATTAATGTGATGTATCATGTTGATTTGTGTAAATTGAGCCACCCTTGCCAGCCCAGGAATAAATCCTACTTGATTGTGTTGAATGATTTTTTTATTGTATCATCAGATTTGGTCTGCTGAGTATTTTGTTGAGGATTTTTGCAACGATGTTCATCAGAGAAATTGGCCTGTAGTTCTCTTTTTTTGTGGTGTCTTTATCTGGTTTTGTTATCAGGGGAATGCTGGCCTCATAGAATGAATTGGAAGTTTTCCTTCCATTTCTATTTTCTGGAATAGTTTGAGAAGAATAGGTATTAACTCTTCTTTAAGTGTTTGATAGAATTCACCTGTGAAGCCATCTGGCTCTGGACTTTTGTGTGTTGGGAGTTTTTTGATTACTGATTCAATTTCTTTGCTGGTTATCAGTCTGTTCAAGTTTTCTATTTCTTCCTGTTTCAGCTTTGGTAGGTATATGTTTCTAGGAATTTGTCCATTTCTTCTAGGTGTCCAATTTGTTAGCATGTAGTTTTTCATAGTATTCCCTTATAATTGTTTGTATTTTTGTGGTGTTGGTTATTTCTCCTCTCATTTGTAATTTTATTTATTTGAGTCTTTTTCTTTTTTTCTTGAATAGTCTGGCTAGAGGTTTATCAATTTTGTTGATGTTTTTCAAAGAACCAGCTCCTGGTTTCATTGATCTGTTCTATTTGTCTTTTTAGTTTCTATATCATTTATTTCTGCTATAACCTTTATTATTTCCTTCTTTTTGCTGGCTTTAGGCTTTGTTTTTTGTTCTTTTTCTAGCTCCTGTAGGTGTAAGATTCGATTTTTATTTGAGATTTTTCTTGCTTCATAAGGTAGGCCTGTTTTGCTATAAACTTCCCTCTTTGGACCGCTCTTGCTGCATCCCAAAGGTTTTGGACCATTGTGCTTTCATTTTCATTTGTTTCCATATAGTTTTTTTTATTTCTTCTTTTATTTCCTGGTTTGACCAACTCATTATTTAGTAACATGTTATTTAACCTCCATGTATTTGTGGTCTTTCCAGATTTTTTCCTTGTGGTTGACTTCAAGTTTCATAATGTTGTGGTCAGCCTAATATGTGATCTCTTCTGGAGAATGTTTATTTTTGATCTTCTAATGTCTTCAGTGTGACAGTGACTTGGCTAGGTGCTTCCTAGTGTAGTCTCCTTTACTTCTCACAGCTAGGTGGCTGTTGCTATTTTACATTTTACAAACAGGGCTTCCCAAAGCTAGGGACATACAAATAATTCAGTCACTGGTCCCTGACTCCCATTATGGATGCTCCAAAGTGTGTCCTGCCTTTGCCAGAAGCATTTTACAAAGTCTCATTCTGTCCCTAAGGATAAAGTAGGGGAAGAGAGGATGTACAACAAGGCTCTGTCCCTGTCCCTGCACCTCTGGGTATTACTCATCAGGAGAAAGATAGAGGGGACATTTATCAGAGATGTGGCAACTATAAATCTAGGAGGATACTCCATGAGACACATTTTGTATCTGGACAAGAGACAATAATACAGAAGGTTGAGATCTCAGAAGGTTGAAGTTCTAGCCCTGCATTTAGGTTCACAGTCAATTTAAAAAGTAAAAGATGGAGTGGCCCCACTGGGCAGCAACTCACGTGAAAGAAAAGAATCCCAGGGATTTCAGTGCTGCACCCCCTCCGCCCCTGCCAAGCTCTGAATGGACCATAATGTGAAGTAGCTTCTCAGTAGCAAACTTGGGTTACACTGACAAGGACAGACCTTTTTTTTATAGACATTTGTATGGAGCTTATTATGTGCCAAGCACATTTATGAGTGTTTTGTAATTTTATCTCAATCCCTGTATCAACCCCATGAAGTAGGGAAAACAATTAATCACCATTCTCATTTAACAGATAAAGAGGCTGAAGCACAGAAGGTTTAAGTAATTTGCCTAAGATTACATAGCCAGTAAGTAGTAGAGCGGGGAACCTGGGCCCTTAACACTACCATCTACCCCCAACCTACAGCGACTGGATCAAGGGAGCCCAGAGTCCCTCCACATAGCGTCCCCTTCTGGTGGCCCCTTAATAGAGGACAGAAACTAACTTTGCAGCATCCAGAGGCGGGGAAGATGACTTGGATGATGAGGGTCTGAAGACGAGGCCATATGAGGAACCGTGAGTGTTTAACCTGCCAGAGAGGAGCCTTGGCCAGTTATAAGGCCAGTCCTCAGATATCTGAGGAAGACGAGTAGTTATGTTCCCAGTATCAGATCAAGCCAATGTTGGGTGATCTTGTGTCAGAACTGGGACAGGATTCCCCACCAGTGAGGGAGTACTGACTTGTATGTCCCTAAATGCCCCTTTCAGTGTTCAAATTCCTCAACTTTATTAGGTAGATAAGAGTAAAATGAACTTTAAAAATAACTGGAAATTAATAGTCTATCCTAAACATTTGTACATGTGTGTATGTAAATAGGATACTGAATTAAAGTTTTGACTGAGCCACACATTCAAGTTATCTGAAATTCCAAAGGAAAGTGCTAGACCACCAAGTAGAAATTTTAATGTAGCTATTTGAGAACTCTTCCATAAGTCACAAACCCCATTGGCTACTTCAAGAATATGAGGATTAAGAGAGGTGGTTGTGTTAAAGAAATTTATTTGGAAAGATCATTTCCTTCATCCCAAACCTAGTGAGGGGGCCTTTTGAGGAACCACTGGTTCACCTGTAAATGCGTTTCCTGCATTTGGCGCTCATGTGGTGGCCTGGGCAGTAGGATCACCTGCCTTCTCAGAGTTCGTTAGGGCAAAAGATGCTGGAGGATTTCCTGCGGGCCAGATAGGACCATGTGGGAGAGAGGACTGGCCTGGAGCCACTGTAAATTCAGCCCAAGAGTGAGGGCACCCAGCAGCTAGAGTTTCCAGAAATCCAGAGGCTAAGGTAAAAGTGAGCAGTCAGCTGAAAGAAAATGAATATCACGAACGCACCCATAAACAGAGTGTGTGAAGACAGTTAATACAGTCCTGTCCTCCTACTTTGATCTTGTTGGGGTGAGAAACTGGCCGGCAGTTGCACATAAGGTAGAGAAAAAGAAAAGAGGTCAACCTTCCCCCAATCCCTGCAGGAGAGCAGCGTACAACAGGATGTCGCTGGCATAGGCCAGGACATTTAATGTTATAACCAGGATGGAGTTTCTTTTATTTCCAGACTGCAGACTGCACATTTGAATTCTTTTGGAACTTTGAAGTGGTTGCTTGAGCAGAAAAGTCATGGGATCTACCCAAGTGTTCGTCTGAGGACAGAGAGGATGAATCCACTGAATCCATATTTAAAGGGCAATGGAAGAGAAGAATAAAATTGGCATTTGATCAGGTCCCACAGTTGTGCCAGCTCAGAGTATGGATTATATATGCTTGGGTTGAAATAGTAAAGAGTAATGGTCTGTTCGCTTGCTGTTGCATGCACTTCAGACTTGGAGGTGGGAGCATTTAGAAAAGGAAAGAAAGTGTTTACTTGCCCAGAGTGCAAGGGAGTCAGGCTTCAGAAGACTGGCTCGTCAAATAAAAACACAATAAATACTTGAAAGAAAATACCCCATAATATCAGAGTTCTCAAGGGTCCATTAGTCTCTTGTTAATGGTTGAAGGCAACTTTTGCACGTGATCACCACATTACCCCAAAGTCATGACTTATCTTCAGACATTCCATAGCAAACAGTCAGGAAAGAAATTGTTTTTCCTTAGGGACTTCAGGCCTATGGGACATGTTCAAGGTTTTATTATTTTGGGGACCAACTTTCAAACAGGATGGTCATGTTATTTTTGGCTTATCTCAGGGTGCAAAGTGACTTTTCTTCTTGACTGGAGAATAAGAAATGCTTAGTCCTATTAGAAAGAGAGTAAAGTATGCATTTTTGGCTTCTCCTTCCTTGCAAACGTGATTCTTCTATCCATTATGGTGTTGCTGAGATGTGAAGTAAAGAAAAGCAGAAGTTGAGCATCTTTTTATGAAACGCTAAAATTATGGGTGCTAAAGTCTGGGTTGAATTGTTGCTTGTGTCTCTGTTACCAAGATCTACGGGATGTTCACCTGACTAGAGAACACTAGTAAATTTTATAACCCTTCAAGTGAAAATAATTTATAAGCTTCAAATTATTCTCTTCAAAGATGCCTTTGTTTTCCTCACGTCCTCGGTAACAGCAAAAACAACAATTAAAGGCAAAGGTGGGGCAAGCTGAAGGAGCTGCTTCCTACAGGTCAACTCTACAGTTGCCTGGTTGATCAAGAAGGAAAACTTTGAGATAAGTAAGGATATGTGGGTGTATATAGCACCTGTCTTTCTATAAACCTTTGTGCAGATTTTCCCCCAAAATATAATTCTCTTGTGTGAATCAAAAAACAAAAAACAACAACAAAAAAGGAAAGACACAGATGAGGATCTGGAGATCTGGAAACTGTATCATGTAAACCGACATATATTCCTACCAGTGCTCCTCTAAAATCTCCATTAATTTACCTCAACAGGAGAGGATGGTTAACCCGTATTTCTGGGCACCTGAAGCAGAGGCCAAGGCTACCAGCAGCAAGTCTGTGTTTATCTTGAACATTCATCTGATATTTGCAGTTTACTCTATAACGTATCTGTACTTGTTTAATATAAAAAAATCATCTTTCAAGTCTTCTTAAAACTGATGCTCCAGGAGGATGAGCCAGGTATGTCCCGAGACTTGGGGGGCTGACATCCCCAGTACCTAGGCAGGCAGAGCGGGGAACAGG
This sequence comes from Mirounga angustirostris, assembly GCF_029215605.1. Classification (NCBI taxonomy): domain Eukaryota; kingdom Metazoa; phylum Chordata; class Mammalia; order Carnivora; family Phocidae; genus Mirounga; species Mirounga angustirostris. Next base: position 72,249,843 of record NW_026991716.1, read on the forward strand.
CTTTCTGACCCTCCCCGTGGTAGGTTCCCTCTGGCTCTCTTCCGACAGGCCCCTCCCTGCAGATTGAGGAGGCCCCGGGGAGCCTGGAGCCTGGCTGGCCTTGCTCTACCAGACTACCTTTGCTTATCATCAGGGATTGTAGGAGGTTGGCAGTGGGTAGGGCAGGAGGAGAGACTAGAAAAGACACACCCCTTAATTTCAGAATCCCAGCCTGAGGAGGATAAGACAATCACTAGAAAATTTAGCCTTCTGGTGGCTCTGTCTGGAGCCCTTACATAAACCTCTGCTTTAGTTTACATTTCCTTTTCCGTGGAACAGAGATATTGAAATACCTGGTCCTTCTCCTTTTGGCTTGTGTTGTCAAAAAGAATGATTCAGCTTAGGGCTGTAAAGAACAGTGTGTGCTGTTTGGAGACAGCATGAGCAATAAATACAAAGTTGGCTTCTTTGCCAGATCATCCTCAAAGTGATTTAAGATATGGCCAGTCTCACTCTCCTTGGCCCTATTATGCCAAGTGTTTCCCAAACTCTGCTAATTAAGATGGAAACGGTGCTTCTTTCCCTAGTACTGTTAGAATGGTAATTCATCTGGCTGTGGCGTTTTACGGTAGCAGCTCTATAAATCAGCAGAAGAGTTCGGTGAGAGGCCAAGTCTGATCCTGAGGGAGTCTGATTTTATACTCTCCTTACTAAAGTGAGAGATTCAGGTACCCCATGTGACGGGATTTGAAGGAAGGGACACAGTCGTCTTGGGCTTGGGCGGGACTCTGTGGGGGAAGTGGTGACTGAGCTCTATTCTCAAAGGTTGGCAGGCATCCTGGGTGGGGGGTAGATGGCAGTCCAGGTTGGCAGGTGGAATAGAGTGGTCAAAGGCTCAGAGGACTGACTGTCTTTGAGCCCTCCCCAACCTGGCTCCTTTGCTATAAGGAGCCTTCCTTTTGTGATGAGCCTGTTCACCTGTTGTCTGCCTGTGTCATCAGGTTTTTGTGTTGCACCTTAATCTCCGTGCGTGTGTATTTGAAGGGGTGACATTCAGCAGAGGAGAGTTTAATTTCAAAGACAAGCCCAGATTCTTTGAGGGCACAGGCCTTGACTTTTCAACGTCTACTACATCTTTCGTAGTTGAGCTCATGGTGTTTAAAATACCCTCATTAGGCTGAATTGACCCATACTAATTTTCGCATGTACAAAACTAGCGCTCTTTCTTCTTGAAAGACATGTTAATGGGAGTGTCATAAATGTATTTGGTAAAGATGACATATAGTGGGATAGATTAATAACATTTTAAAAATGGTTTTATTTGTTGTTTAGTTATAGTAGAAGTGGTTGGTATAATGTAAGTCATTTTTAATGGACTTTCTAGGACAGTGTATTTAATTCATCTAAGCTGTATTAGTTCTCTAGGGCTATCATACGGAGATACCAAAGACTGAGTGGTTTAAACGACAGAAATTTATTTTCTTACAGTTCTGGAGATTGGAAGTCCAAGATCAAGGGGTCAAGGTTGGTTTCCTCTGCGAACTAAGGGAAGGATCTGTTCCAGGCCTTTTTCCTTGGTTTGTAGGTGACCTTCCTCTTGCTGCCTCCTTCACATGGTTGTCCCTCTGTGCCCAGGTGGCCTTGGTGTCTCTCTGTGTCCTTCTCACTTCCTGTAAGAACACCAGTCAGACTGGATTAGGGCCCACCCTAATGGCTTTATTCGAACTTACTTTTTTAAAGACCCCGTCTTCAAATATAGCCACATTCTGAGGTATGCGGGGGTTAGGGCTACAACATACAAATTTTAGGGGGACACAGTTCAGCCTGTGAGAGCACCATACCTGTATTGCATCGTATATATACACACTCACGTGCACACACACACAGTTTTTACAAATAGACACACATCATTGACTTTGTGATGCAGATGGAAAGCATCTTGGTAGTAAGTTACAGAATCTTAGGTTCTGTAGAAAAAAATCTCACCACGTTCCTTTCAGTCCTTTCCTTTGCTTTCAGAGAGAATGAAGATGTAAGCTGCTTCAGGCAGCTAGCATGTGAGTGCAGTGGACAGAGGCAGTGTGATGAGCACCCACATAAAACTATCTGCTTCCTATGAAAATGTTGGTCAGGCTGCCACCTTCCCTTTCTTGCAGAGGGCCACCTTTCCTATGAGATTATCTCCTCCTCACTTGGAAGGTGCTTCAGATGACTTTTCTTATAAGGATGCTAATTATTAATAATAGTTATTTTCAAAAAATGTCCTTATTTGGCAAAATAAAAATGTCAGCAGTCCCGTTTCCCAGGTCCACGAATTCTGGCTGGTCTCCAGTTAACATTCCCCAGAGACTAGAGCTGGCGTTAGGAGATTACATGCTTCCTCTTTGTGACTTTATTATTATTTTTTTAAGTTGTATTTATTTATTTGAGAGAGGGAGAGAGAGCATGCGTGTGAGCTGGGGGGAAAAGGCAGAGGCAGAGGGAGAGAATCCTCAAGCAGAGGCCTCGCTGAGTGCAGAGCCCGTCAGGGGGCTTGAACTCACATTCCTGAGGCTAGGACCTGAGCAGAAATCAAGAGCCAGCCGCTTAACCGGCTGGGCCACCCAGGTGCCCTGTCCTCTTAGTGACTCTAAATGTAATCCACAAGAATGCTCTGGAAGCTTTGGAACCGTAACTGATACTGGACTTCTGCTGAAATGAGGTTGGCTAATGACAGGGACTATAGAAGGTGAAGCTGGTCACAAGGAGAGCTTGGGAAGCGGTCAGTGCATTTCCGGGACTGGTGGAGGTAAGAGGACCGCAGTTAGGGCAGCACCCGTATTCTCGCAGCTGCTGCCCATGGCTCTCTGCGGCACGGAGAAGGAGGATTCCCCACGGCCTAGACAGAATGTTCCTTTAACATGGAAAGGAATCGCCACAAAGTCTCTCAAAAGAGCAGAGCTGAATACAACTTGAAGGTTGGCCATAGAGGAAGGACCCCCCGGCCCGGGTGAGGGGGGCCTGGATGTCCCCAGGGGGGGTCTTTTGTTTTGGGGAGCTCTCAATTACACTTCCCTCAAGGACATTGGGTGGGAAGTGCTGATTTTTATTATTTTCTTATTAAGAAAGTTCTTAGAACTTTAAAAAATTTTGGTAAAATGTATATAACATAACCTTCACATTGTTGTGCAACCATCACTGCTACCTGTCTCCAGAACGTATTCATCATCCCAAGCTGAACCTCTGTATCCACCCAATAATAACTTCCCATTCCCTGCCTCTCCCAGCCCTCAGCAGCCACAATTCTACTTTCCGTCTCCATGAATGTGAGTACTCTAGGTACCTCATATAACGGCAGTCATGCAATATTTGCCTTGTGTCTCTGGCTTATTTCACGTAGCATCATGTTTTGAAGGTTCATCCATGCTGTAGCGTGTGTCGGAATTTCTTTTTAAGGCCGAATAATACTCCACTGCATGTCCATACTATATTTTGTTTATCCACTCATCTGCCAATCTATATTTGGATGGCTTCCATCTTATGGCTATTGTGAATCATGTTGCTATGGACCTTGGTGTACGAATATCTGTTGGAGTCTCGGCTTTCAGTTCTTTGGGGAATATTCCCAGAGGCGCAATTGCTGGGTTATAAGGTGTCCCATGGTGACATTTTCAGGGAGCTGCTGTATCGCCTTTGGTAGCAGCTGCACCACCTTACATTGCCACCAGCAACACACGAGGGTTCCAGTTTCTCTACATCCTTGCTAACACTTACGTTCTGGTTGTTTTTTTTTTTTTGTTTTTTTTTTTTGATATAACAGCTATCCTAATGGGTGTGAAGTGATATCTCATGGTAAAGCACTGCTTTTTGATAGTTGGTTTTTTGACTTGACTCTAGTACTTTTAAACATACTTTTTGTGAAGGCTCCAGAATAGGGCAAAAATAAATGGAAGTATCAGGGACCCAGCAAACCTTACTGTAACAGAGTGGTCAGCTTGGGATTCCACTGATATGCTCAATATGCCTGGAATTCCTTGAAGTCCAGACCAAGGAAAGCAAGATGTAGAAAGAGGTGGGAGTTAAACTTAACGCATTTCTGGGGTGGGACCTCAACCCGCCACAGGAGTGGCCTCACTTTGGCTACAGTAGGACATCCGTGTTGGGGTATAGGACAAGCAATGTAGCATCCTGTGGTGGGGTAGAGGAGTAGAGCCCTGTTTTATTATATTACATAACTCCCTTGCCCTAATTCCACAGTCATCAGTAAATCTTTGGATCTTCCCAAATCATGTGAAGCATGTGCTCTGGTCTCCTTGGCCATTTTATTCCTTATTGTAATTCACCAAAATTGATGCTATGGTTATAAATCATTCTCCTACGTTTGGTCAGTGTGACTCAATTCATTACCTTTCTCGCCCTCGGAGGACTGTAAAAACCCAGCTTGCTAAATTTTCAGAGCTGGGGCTGAGGTGCAGTTGCTGGGCACAGCGTGCCTGCCTTCCCCACGCCTACCTCCCATCCATGCCTCATCTCTCTTTTTGGAAAATCCTTTCCAGATGGAGGCTTCGCAGCTTCTTTCTGGGGTGTTTTTTCCCCTCCGTGTGGGTATGATGTTCTTCTCCCTGTCCGACTGAAGTTTCTGTTAGAATGGGAGAACTCTGCTCTCAAGTTCAGGGTGGAGTAAGAGAACGAAAGAAGATAATTCGGGCACCTGGGTGGCTCGGTGTTAAGCGACTGCCTTCGGCTCAGGTCATAATCCTGGAGTCCCAGGATCAGGTCCTGCATTGGGCTCCCTGCTCAGCAGGGAGTCTGCTTCTCCCTCTGACCCTCCCGCCCCATGCTCTCTCTCTCTCTCATTCTCTCTCTCTCTCAAATAAATAAATAAAATCTTAAAAAAAAAAAAAAGAAAAAAGATAATTCTATGGCTTCTCCACAGAATGAGAAACTGAATCAACAAGTATTTATTGCCTTTCTGCTATGAGCCAGGCCTTGTGTGAGTTGCTGGAAATACAGCAGTGAGCAAAGCAGAGGAGGCTCTGCCCTGTTGGTGCTTACGGACAAGACACCGGAGGGAGGAGAACACCACTGGAGGACTGGTCCATGTGGTCCTAGCATCGCCTGTACTACGGTGTGATGCAAAGATCTGTTGCCATCTCCAGAGACGTCTCCGAAGGGCTCACAGATAGTCATTGTGTCCCAGCACCTAGTAGTTTGTGCAGTAACCGTTTGCTGGACTGAACAGAGTCAGGAAATGCTAACTTTAAAAATTACTTTCTAGTCTGTTGACTACTCTGTGGCTGCCCAGGGCATAAGTGAAGGAGCTGGATTTAGGAGTCCAGACCACTGTCCTCTTTGAGGTGCCAGCAGGTAGAGGAAGGATGCCCACTTGTTAATTAAGCATCTCTCCATTTCAGATGTTGACTGAATATTTATCTGCACAAAATATGAAGTCCTGTTTCTGGCTTTGGAAGTTGTTCTTTTATTGGCCTTGATTCTGATTTTAAGACCGGGGTAGTCTTCAGGCTTGGGAACACATGCTGTTCCCTGTTTTGCTCCTGGAAACAAGTTGCCACTGTGCAGCAAAGATGTGGGGATAGACAGGCAGACGATGCATTCAGAATTTCTCTGTTAGCTGTCATTCGCCATATTTTTGAGGTCTGCTGGGTAACTGAGTACTTTCTTGGAAATACCCAGGAACAGCATAAAACTTGATAGTGTGAAGAAATGTGGGAATATATCCATTTGAGAAGGGAAGAGCTGTGTGCGTGTGGTGTGTGTGTGTGTGTGTGTGTGTGTAATATCTCTAGGCTGAACTGAATGGCCAGAGATGCAGACTTCAAAAGTAAGATGCACGCTCAAGTCAAAAGATAGTAGTTAGGAGGAGAAGACTTCAAAATCCCAGAAGCAACACGTCTTCAACTGGAAGAAATAAAAATCCACACTCCATGAAAGAAATTGCTGACTTAAAATGGATTCACAGAAAAGGAATCTGCAAACTTGAAAATTAAAGAAATGAGTAGAAGTGGAAAGTAGTGGCTCACACAGAATCTATAAAAAGGAAAAGTACACTGGGGGAAAATGTCTGCCTTTTTTAAGCACTGCCCTGAGAGGAGACCACAGAGGCTCTGATTTTAGAAGGGAAAGCATACTTCCTTGCTAGGATGTGTTGCCTTATGGAAATGCTTTAGGAAGACCCAGGGGCTCTGGTCTATCATGAGCCTGACTCATAGCTTGCAGACTCTCATCTGATCTCTGTGTGGTCCTACCCCACTGAGATGCGGGTAAGCTGAATGCACCATTAGTCTTCACTTGGGGGCCTAGTCACATCTCTGTGCAATGAGGGGACTAAGCTTCTAAAGCTGCAATTCAGAACTTCTGACCTCGGGTCCTCAGCTGCCAGAATGCAGCCTAGTCAGGCTTTACGTTTGGTTTCTCAAATGCCTTTGCTTGGAGAGAGAAAGGGTGATGGCTTACGAGAGTGACTTCTCTGTGTTTTGCTGGGGACAGTTGTTCCTAGGAATAGAAGGAAGAAAGAGATGAGTACATGAGACCTAATGAGACCTTTATGGCCCAGGCCGGAACAGAGGTTGGCGTCCTGGCTGGCATGCCCACAATTGGAGTTTGGGCATTGAAGGTAAAGAAGATAGTGTGCAACTGGGACTTTTGATCTGAAATCTGAATGAGTCATTCAGTCTTCCTCCGTGCATACTGGTTACTGTGGGGCTTTAACAAGGTCTCCGGGACCTTGGCCAGCAGCTTCTCCGAGTGCCCTTCTTGCTGTGCTCTCAGCCGTGTATGTGTGTGTGTGTGTGTGTGCGCACGCACTCATTTTTTAGGGTGTATAGGCATCTTTTGGATCTCTCCTTAATGTTCTAGTCCTATGACTGAACTGGTGGTCACTGGGAAAACACATCTGCTGATGTTTATACCTTAGTATGGAAATCAAGGTCCAACTTCAAGGTAATAGCCCCCTTGGCACGTGTACCCATCATGGCCCTGCAAGGGTGGCCGTGAAGAGCCTTTACTCACTTATATTAACCTCATGAAAAGCAACTTCTTCCAGAGGAAATGCATCCTAAGCAAGCTTCCTGGAGGAGCAGCTGAAAGCATGCCTGCCAACAGCAACAATAACGAAAAATCACAACTGTACCTCAAAACCACACCTGAAAGGGAGGTTAACCTTCTCCATGTGCGCATGTGGTAGTTTAGGCCAAGGCCTAGGATTGGAGGAAACCCAAACTGAGAAAGCACGGTTAGCAGGCCGCAGACACCTCTCAAGGCTGATATAATGAAGAAATTGGGCAGAGAGATGTGGGGAGGGGTGCTGAGGAGTCCCAAAGGCACAGAAGGCAGCCGCTTGGCTGAGCCCCGCACTTCCAGTTTGCTGGCTTCAGGGGCTAGCAGCTGCCTGCTCTCCGCAAGCACCCCCGTGAGCGGGCTGCGCTGCCCACTGCCTCTCCCACCCCGGGAGGTGGGGGGTATGGCCCAGACATCGCTTCCTCCCTGTAATGCAAATATCAGACTCTGGGGCCGGCTGCCCGGATGTGCTGGTATTTTCCAAACGGTGAGTCAGTGCCAGCTTCTGTTTCTGCAAAACTCAGACAGGCAACTCGGGGCTTCAAAAAATGGGCAGCGTACAAAATCCGGCCAGACGCCAGCCTTCTGTTTATCTCTTGTCCTTGTGTATTTGGGGGCCCAAGCTAATCAACTTGAGACTTGGATGAAAACGGTTGCCTCATGGGCTTTTTCAAGGGCGCTAGGTGACTGCTTGAGAGGGAAGGCCAGAGACGCTGGCCCCCCAGTCTAACTGGGATTCAAGAACCTAGATGAAATAGTGAAAACAAAAGCCTCCCCCCACCCCCCGCCCCACCCCCTGTTATCTAAAAGCTACCAAAATGATGGCAGAAGTTGTCTAGCATTTCATTCTGCTTCCCTGGAGAACCGCTGATAGTCTGGCTCTGCTCTTCACTCCCTCTTGTCTCCAGGTCAGCACTTTGCTCCTCTCTTAAAGGACGGACTTTCCACTTTCAGGATCTCTGCACATGTGACTTGTATGACTCCTTGCTCCCTAGCCATCCCTAAATAGTTCATGTAGATGAACAGGAATGGTATAAGGGAGAGTAAAAGAAGCAATGAAAAAACACTTTCTCAGTGGTGGGTAAGGGGTTGAGATTTCTTTCTTTCTTTTTTTTTTTTTTTTAAGATTTTATTTATTTATTTGTCAGAGAGAGAGAGAGCGAGCACAAGCAGGGGGAGTGGCAGGCGGAGGGAGAAGCAGGGTCCCCGCAGACCAGGGAGCCCAATGTAGGACTCGATCCCAGGACCCTGGGATCATGACCTGAGCCGGAGGCAGACGCTTAGCCGACTGAGCCACCCAGGTGTCCCAGGGGTTGAGATCTCTTGATGTCTGATGTTTTGTACAGACATAGTTTGTTTGCTAGTTCCTGGCCAGCCCTGTGAGGGTGGCCCTAATGCTTCTTTCTGACCCGAGAGAGTCGCGGGGAGACCTGCTGGGCGCGTGGGCCTGGGCAGCCACAGGTGGGGCTCACCGTTAGGTACCGATGTGGAGAACAACTTACACAGAGATTGGAAAACACTCCCATCTTTATTTCCTTCAGTGTTTTATGTCCTTTTTGCTATTTTTCTGTTGTCTATTTCGATACTAGATGAAGTCTAGGGCCTCCCTCTGCAGTGCTTATTACACTGGCTGTAATACCTGATTTCCAATAAAAATGAGATGATCAAACCAGACTTCATATTATTTTCCTTAAAAAACAGGAGAGATTCTTACCATATTTTTGACTTGATGGAACAGCATGAATCCCATGATGCATATATTTCTCATTAAAACTTTTAAAGCATCTAAATGAATGCCCTCTATGTTATTTTTTATTACAGTTTTATTCATTTGTCTAGGGCACACAGATAAATGAACCCACATGGTGAGTTTGATAGGAATTGGCTGGCAGGAGAGTTGGTGATGCTTGAAGAAGAGGCCTAGGCTTTTCTATCCCAGACTAGCATTTCTCAGCTTATAATGATAGTGCTGGTTACTATGTATTGATCTTAACTGGGTCCTGGCTACCCAATACTTCGTGTAACATCACATTTAATCTTTACAGCAACTCCATAGAATAGGTACTGTTATCATCTTCATTTTCCTGATGGGAAAACTGAAGCTTAGATCTTCCCCGCTGCACCCCCCCGACCCCCCATTGCTCTAAAGGAGGGCTAGCCAACTTTTTCTATAAAATACCAGAAAGTAAATGTCTTAGGCTTTTGGGCCATACTCTCTCTGTTGCCACTACCCAGCTCTGCTGTTGTAATGCTAGAGAAGCCATAAAAAAATACAAAAACAAACAGGGGTGGCTGTGTTCCAATAAAACCTTATTTATGGACTCCAATATTTGAATTTCGTATAATTTTATTATATCACAAAATATTATTTAAAAAATTATTTTCCAGGAGCACCTGGGTGGCTCAGACAGTTAAGCATCCAACTCTTGATTTCAGCTCAGGTCATGATCTCAGGTTGTGAGATTGAGCCCCGCATCAGGCTCCATGCTGGGTGTGGTGCCTGCTGAAGATTCTCCCTCTTCATCTGCCCCTCCCCCCTGCTCGTGTGCACGCAGGCACGCTCTCTCTCTCTCTCTCTCAAAAAAATTGTTTTCCAACCATGAAAAATATAAAAACATTTTTCACTTGGAGGTTGTATAAAAACAGGTGGTAGTCCAGATTTGCCCACCCTAGTGTAGATAAGCATAAGCAGGAAAGGAGGAATGGGTTACAATGGGCTGGTGGGAGGCATACTCTTGCCAGAGGGAAGAGCATGTGTGCAGGGAACACAGAGCAGGAAGTCTCCAAGGAACTGCAGGAAATGCAAGCATGGTTTGATAGGGTATGAGGCAAGATAAGAGGGGACACTAAGACCTAAGTCATGACCTTGTAGGACCTTTCAAAGATTTTGGACTTTGTCCTTAGAGCAATGGGAAGCCATTAAAAATATTAAGCAAAGGAATGAAAAGGACAATTTTTTTTTTTTTTAAATCACTGGCTGATAGGTGAAGAGTGGATTACAATTGGTCAGTAAGAGTAGAAGCAGAAAAACTAGTGAGGGAGCTTGAGAAGGGGGCCAGGTGGGTGATGATGGTGTCTACTAGTGACTGTAGCCAGAACCATTTCCTGGCAACATATCAAATGGAAGTAGAGCAAATGTGAAGACCCTGGTCTTCCAGCTTCAAATCTAGTATCTTCCCTGCATGGTGTGAAATTCTTAAAATTCTCAAATGCACATTATGTTTGTCTGAATCTGCCATTTATCTCTGAACCCTACACCTGAAGAGCTACTCTTCTCTCACAGACACAATTCTTTCCTTCTGGAGGAAGTGCTCATAAACAAGCATAGTGTTTCTTAGGTTTGCGTTATTAGTTTTCATTTCCTGAGGAAATTTATTTCATCAAGGGAAATAATCTCTTATTCAAATAATAAAAAGACCAAAGATAATACTGTGGTAATGGTTTTATGTTATTTTTGTGCTGGTGTTAGAAAGGCTACTGAATACTTCCTTGAAGGTCAGCTTTTCTTAAAATTTGTATAGCTTTCTTTTCCAAATCAGAAACGGTACATTCTCGTCTCCCTTTGAAGGAATGATTTGTCTGGCTGGGCACTCACAGTAACGCTCCAGTTCTGATACTAGCCTCTATCTCTGGATCAGAGCACACTATCCTTTGAACAATATGATACTGAGGGGTTAGAATCTGTTTCTGTGGGGTCCAGGACTGGGGATTAGGGAAGAAAGGAAAAGGGAAAGATGAGATTTATGCCTTGGAGCAGATGGTGCTGGAGATTTATGCCTTGGAGGTGATGGTGATGGTGATTTTGCCTCAACTTCTCTGGGGGGTGGGCCCTAGAGGCAGCAGTGGGTGATACTGACCCAAGGTGGGTAGAAGAAGGGGAATTTCAGAAAGTTCTTAGGGGTGGGACCCAGTGGTTGTGACTTCTCAGTGAATCTTGGTTTTGGCTGATCTTTCATTCAAATTTTTCCTTATATTCTATTTGTTACTTTGTATTCTTTCCCCAATATAAAGCAAGGTCCGTAGGGTCTGTACCTGTATCTCAAGCATCTTCTCCATCTCATAATGTACAGTGTCTTGCACACAGTAGATGCTCAATATTGAATACTGGCTCTCTTGATTTGTCACCTTTGGCATCCATGCTGCGCAGCGCAACCTCTTGTTTCAAAGGAGTCAGAGTTTTTAAATCTAAAATCATCACAAAGAAGACACTCGAGACATCCTGAGAATAGGACAAATTTTAGAAGTAAGCAGTAGGCAAGATTCAGGCTTCCACTGAGGATCTTCTCCCATTATGGGGCTTTTGTTGACCTCTTTTCTCTTTGCCACCCCACTTCATTAGCCTTTGGATGCTTGTCCTTATTTTTGCACAGCAGGTGCTCCATATATGTATACTGTGCAAGTTCACTTCTGGTACCGATTTTATTTATTCTCTGTAGACTCTGCATATTCACATGGTATAGGTGGTGGGGCTGAAGTTGTAAGCTCAGAGACTTTGATATACTCTCTCCCTTCTTCTCTTCCTTCATTTATCAGTTATTGAAAGTTGGTTATGTGCCAGGCACTGGGTTAAGTCCTGGGGGACAGCAACAAAAGAAGACATGGTGTCTGATTTTAAAAAACATTCCAGTCTAGCAGAGAGATAAAAGGAAACAATGGCCACTTGGTGTGAAGTATAGGCAGCCATTGAGGACCTCACCCTGACCTAGTGGATGGGACCTCACTGATGCCTTTGCCTTCTGAACTTCTGAATGTGGTCAAGAGCAGGTAGAGTAGCTGTGCAGTTGAGGATGAATTAACAGGCTCTACACTTGTCTTTCTCCGTTTGTGCAGGGTGAAGATGTCTGCCCAGAGATTAATCTCTAACAGAACCTCCCAGCAATCTGCACCTAATTCTGATTACACCTGGGAATATGAATATTATGAGATTGGACCAGTTTCCTTTGAAGGACTGAAGGCTCATAAATGTAAGTCTATAGTTCCCCATTGTAAATATAATGTATTTGTCTTAACCTGTGAAATCCCCAGTGATTAATTTTCCTGAACATTCTTTTTACACAACTCTGTTCTGTATCCCCCAAGTCCCAGAAAACACCCCCTTCCAAACACAGGCTGACTGCTCAGGGATGGTATTACATGAGTGACAAAGAACTTGAAAGGTTCCCTTAGTGGGGGACCCTGAGTCAATGTCATTCTCAAACTGAGATTCTTTTTAAAGTATTAATCATTCCAGCTCTCCCGAACTGTGTGAACATTTGGACCATCAAAAATATGTACAAAAGGAAAGTCTGGAGCTATTATTTGAAGAACCTTCTTTTGTAGCTCATGGTCAACGGCATCCTTTCAGCCCTGCTGGGTTTCTGGGGCTGTAGAGAGCAGTCTATCTGTGTGCATTCATAATGATGGACTGGAATAGCCTGCAACCATTCCTAATTCTGCATGATAGGCATAAATTGTGCTTCATGTTATTGGAGTGATTAATAATCCAGCACAAAGCAAGGAAAGACAATTCTGTGCAAGGTTACTGTCCAACTCGAGTCATATAACTGCATGCTCCTGGTCAGCACGAAGCATCTGTCTTCCAGGAACTACTGCCCATTCCCAGATCCTGTTGTGGTTACCCAATAAATATCCCAGAGATGTTTGGTTGTTTCAGAATGAATATCCATAGCACGATAAAAATGTTAGGTTCTTAACTGGTTCAGCTTTATGGGACACCTTAGGAACTAAAAGAAAGATTAGAAATGGAGATGCAAATATGGCAAAGGAAATACTTTTGCTCTTTTAGTATTTCCTGGGTGCTGCCACTCTGATGTGTGTTGGCGTTCATGATGCCCCACATTCACCTGCTGCTCCCTTGTAAGGAAGGCTTTCTAAATTTTGTTCAGCTTTCTTGAGGTATAATTGACAAAATTGTAATATATTTAAAGGGTACAAAGTGATGATTTGATACACATATACATTGTGAACGGATTCCCTCCATCGAGTTAATCGACATACTCATCACCTCAGATATTTCCCTTCATTTATTTATTTTTTGGTGAGAAGATTTAAGTTCTACTCCCACAGATTTCAGTTATATAATACATATTGTCAACTATACCGACCATGTTATATGTTAGATCCTCGGGCCTTATTCCTCTTATAACTGAAAGTTTGTACCTTTTACCAACCTCTCCATTTTCCCCACCCCCAGTCCCTGGCAACCAATTTTCTACTCTCTGTTTCTATCAGTTTGACTTTTTTTTGGTTCTTATTTCACATAGCATAATGCCCTCCAGGTTCACCCATGTTGTCACAAATGACAAAATTTCCTTCTTTTTAAAGGCCAACTAATATTTTAGTGTGTCTGTGTGTGTGTCTGTGTGTGTGTGCATCTATGTAAGTGATGGACACTTAGGTGGTTTCCATACCTTAGCTATTGTGAATAATGCTTCAGTGAATGTGGGAGTATGGATATCTCTTCAAGATAATGGTTTTGTTTCCTTTGGATATATATCCAGAAGTGAGAATGCTGGGTCCTAGGTAGTTCTATTTTTACTTTTTTGAGGAAACTCCATACTATTTATCATGGTGGCTGTACCAATTTACATTTCTACCAGCAGTGCACCATGATTCCCTTTTTTCCACATCCTCACCAGCATTTTTTATCTCTTGTCTTTTTTGAGAATAGATGTCCAAACAGGGATGAGGTGGTATCTCGCTAAGGTTTTGATTTGCATTTCCCTGATGATTAGTGATGGTGAGCACCTTTTCATGTGCCTCTTGGCCATTTGGATGTCTTTGGGAAATATCTATTCAGGTCTTTTGCCCACTTTTTAATTGGGTTGCTTTTTGATATTAAATTGTATGGATTCCTTATATATTTTAGATATTAACCTCTTCTCAGATATGTGCTTTGCAAATATTTTCTCCTTTTCCTTTTGTTGGTGCCTTCCTTTGCTCTGCAGAAGCTTTTTAGTTTGATGTAGTCCCACTTATTTATTTTGTTTCCGTTGCCTTTGCTTTTGGTATCAAATCCAAAAAATCATTGTGAAGACCGATGTCAAGAAGCTTGCCCCCTATGTTTATGATTATTATTTTGAACTCTCTGTCAGGTAAATTGCTTATATCTATTTCATTAAGATCTGGTTTTGGAGATTATCTTGTTCTTTAGCTTGAAATATATTCCTCTATTTCTTAATTTCCCTTGACTCTTTGTGCTGGTTTCTGTGCATTAGAGAAAACAGCTACCTCTCCCAGTTTTGAGTGGTCTTGTGTAGGAGATTGACCTTGTCATTCAGCCTACCCTGGGCTCCTAGTTGCCTCTTGAACTTTTATGATTGTCAAAGCAAATTTCTTTGTTCTCAGTGGTTCCCAGTATTTGAGGGTGTGTCAAGACCTGCCTGTGTCCCCAAGGGGAAGATTGTGGTCGACACCTACCTAGATGCAGCCTGATTAGAAGCCAGACCGTTAGGCAGCAGCTGGGGAAGTATGCAATTAAATCCCTGCCAGGGAGAAACTAGGAGATGGAAGTTTGGTAGGAGGGGCGCAGGGCTCCAAGAGCACCAGGCTCTGGGGGTCCTAAACAGACCAGGTTTGGCCACTTGCAGCTGACAAAATCCAAAGGCAGGGAGATGCGTGCTGGTGGAACAAGAAAGGAATTTATTTCAGTGAGGCCGACATTGGGGTAGTTGGCCCTAGTCTGACCCTAGAGGAGAAGAGATAATCATGGAGAAACAGGATCATACCAGTAAAAGCCATGCCGTCAGCTTTCTGCTCTGTTTCATCCCATTTATTAACGGTCAGGTTGAAGGGAAGTTAGTTTATTATGACACATTCCATTTAGAATTCCCCTTGGCAATTTACTCTACTCCTTTACTATAATGATCTCTAAATTGTACAGTTCCTAGACAGGACAGAAGTGGCTGCTGGGCTCTGTTAGAAACACCTTTGGAAGGCTTCTCTTGGTTTCCTTAACCAACTGGCATCATTGGAGTTTCACTCTCTATAAACCTTTATTTTGAATCCTTCTCAGGGAAGGGTGCTTTGGAGAGGGCCAGGGGCTCTGCTTTCCCTGTTTGACCGCCATGGCCATGTCCGTGAAACTTGATGTATAAATAAAACTGCAAGAGTGTTTGGATATTCCTGGGAGGAGATGGGAATCTCTGATATTCCCCGAAAGGGGCTCTGCGTAAGAAAGTGCCCTAGGGTCAGGCCATGTGGCAGAGGATGAGGTAGAGGAAAACTAATGGAAATAATTAGAGGAAGCAAAATTCCGTTTGAAGAGGAATGTGAATAAACAGAGCCACTTAAAGCATATTGTGATAGGAAATGTAGATGCCGTGTCTTTAAGGAAGCATTTGGAAATGCTGTTGGATCACTGACATTCTCAAGTTCTAACCATAGCCCTGATCCTCCCTAGTCTGCTCCCCTGTGACTTCAAGGGAGGGCCATGACCTTCTCATGCCCCACATTATTGCTGCCTTTTGATCAGCTCCCTGGGGCACTAGAAAGGCAGAGAGAAGGAACTAGGCTGGGTTAAAGGCACCCTTCCTCCCTCCCTGCCCACCCTGAGCTAGAGAAGTGAAAGACTGATGGGGATCCAGCCATGTTTGCAGTGTGAAAGCTGTCCTAATGCGAACACCTTCCAATGTGAATCAACATGACCAGATTAAATTCTCAACTGAGAACTTCAATATAATTCTTGCATATACTTTTAGAATTTGCTTTTGCTATGCAGGCAGTTGATGAAGTACAGCATGCTGAACTGTCATCATCTGTACGGTGGGGCTTCACAGGCTGCGCTCCCCCAACTGAGATGTTATTATTGCATGTTGGTTGCATTTGTGTCCATGTGTTTCTTTGGTATTTGTCCTTTTGTCACTTTTAGGGTTCAGGGCAAAGTCTACAGTTTCTATTTCTTTGGCATTTTTAATCCAGTGTCCAGAGCACTGAATAAACATTGTTGAATAAAAATTAACTTCAGGGCAATCATATATGTAGAATGAAATATGAATTATTCAGAGTAAATTGCTAATCTGATTTCTTAACTTCAGAAAAAGGGCAATACATAATTTAATTAGAATAATGCTTTGCATTTAAACACATTTAATGTGTTTTTTTAAAACTTAATGTGTTTTTGTTTTTGTTTTTTTTTAAATTTCTAAGCATTCTCACTGTAATGTCATGTAGGTAAACTTAGAATAGATCAGAAAATGTAAAATATTTTTAGCCATTCTGACTGGTGTGAGGTGGTATCTCACTGGCGAGGATGCGGAGAAGGGGGAGCTCTCCTACACTGTTGGTGGGAATGCAAGCTGGTGCAGCTACTCTGGAAAACAGTATGAAGATTCCTCAAGAAGTTGAAAATAGAGCTACCTTATGACCCAGCAATTGCACTACTGGGTATTTACCCAAAGGATACAAATATAGTGATCTGAAGGGGCAGCTGTACCCCCAATGTTTATAGCAGCAATGTCCATAATCGCCAAAATATGGAAAGAGCCCAGATGTCCATTGACAGACGAATGAATAAAGAAGATGTGGGGACTGCTGAGCCCCCGTCCGTCCGCCGCCACCCACTCCAAACACAGAGCATCCAGTCATGGATAAAAATGAGCTGGTGCAGAAGGCCAAACTGGCCGAGCAGGCTGAGCAATATGAAGACATGGCAGCCTGCATGAAGTCTGTAACTGAGCAAGGAGCTGAATTATCCGGTGAGGAGAGGAATCTTCTCTCAGTTGCTTATAAAAATGTTGTAGGAGGGCGCCTGGGTGGCTCAGTTGGTTAAGCGACTGCCTTCGGCTCAGGTCATGATCCTGGAGTCCCGGGATCTAGTCCCGCATCTGGCTACCTGCTCAGCAGGGAGTCTGCTTCTCCCTCTCCCGCCCCCCCCTCCTGTGCTCTTTGTCTCTCTCACTCTCTCTCAAATAAATAAATAAAATCTTTAAAAAAAAAATGTTGTAGGAGCCTGTAGGTCATCTTGGAGGGTCGTCTCAAGTATTGAGCAAAAGATGGAAGGTGCTGAGAAAAAACAGCAGATGGCTCGAGAATACAGAGAGAAAATGGAGACCGAGCTAAGAGATATCTGCAATGATGTACTGTCTCTTTTGGAAAAGTTTTTGATCCCCAATGCTTCACAAGCAGAGAGCAAAGTCTTCTATTTGAAAATGAAAGGAGACTACTACCGTTACTTGGCCGAGGTTGCTGCTGGTGATGACAAGAAAGGGATTGTGGATCAGTCACAACAAGCATACCAAGAAGCTTTTGAAATCAGCAAAAAGGAAATGCAACCAACACATCCTATTAGATTGGGTCTGGCCCTTAACTTCTCTGTGTTCTATTACAAAATTCTGAACTCCCCGGAGAAAGCTTGCTCTCTTGCAAAGACAGCTTTTGATGAAGCCATTGCTGAACTTGATACATTAAGTGAAGAGTCCTACAAAGACAGCACGCTAATAATGCAATTACTGAGAGACAACTTGACATTGTGGATATCGGACACCCAAGGAGATGAAGCTGAAGCAGGAGAAGGAGGGGAAAATTAACCGGCCTTCCAACTTTTGTCTGCCTCATTCTAAAATTTACACAGTAGACCATTTGTCATCCATGCTGTCTCACAAATAGTTTTTTGTTTATGATTTATGACAGGTTTATGTTACTTCTATTTGAATTTCTATATTTCCCATGTGGTTTTTATGTTGAATATTAGGGGAGTAGAGCCAGTTAACATTTAGGGAGTTATCTGTTTTCATCTTGAGGTGGCCAATATGGGGATGTGGAATTTTTATACTAGTTATAAATGTTTGGCATAGTACTTTTGGTACATTGTGGCTTCACAAGGGCCAGTGTTAAAACTGCTTCCATGTCTAAGCAAAGAAAACTGCCTACATATTGGTTTGTCCTGGTGGAGAATAAAAGGGATAATTGGTTCCAGATACAGGTGTAGTTTCTGTGGGTACTATAAGGTTTGGAGCACTTACAAGGCTGTCATAGAAATGGGTATTCTGTAGATATTACCTATTGAACCATGAGTATCTGTGGAATACTCTCAATGTGCACACCTTTGACTACAGTTGCAGAAGTGTTCCTTTAATTGTGACCCAATTTACTCTGGATAAGGGCAGAAACGGTTCACATTCCATTATTTGTAAAGTTACCTGCTGTTTGCTCTCATTATTTTTGCTACACTCCTCTTATTTGTATTTAAATGTTTTAGGCAACCTAAGAACAAATGTACAAGTAAAGACGCAGTAAAAATGAATTGCTCGATATCCATTACTTTATGTATATCAAGTACAGCAGCAAAATAAAAATCCCATGTATTTAACTTTTTTTAGGGTTTTTTTGTTTTGTTTTGTTTTTTGTTTTGTTTTGGGTTTTTTTTGCTTTTGTGATTTTTTTTTTTTTTGATACTTGCCTAACATGCATGTGCTGTAAAAATAGTTAACAGGGAAATAACTTGAGATGATGGCTAGCTTTGTTTAATGTCTTATGAAGTTTTCATGAACAATCCAAGCATAATTGTTAAGAACACATGTATTAAGTTCATGTAAGTGGAATAAAAGTTTTATGAATGAAAAAAAAAAGATGTGATATAGAGATACAATGGGATATTACTCAGCCATCAAAAAAAAAAAATGAAATCTTGCCATTTGCAATGACATGGATGGAACTAGAGGGTATTATGATAAGTGAAATAAGTCAATCAGAGAAAGACAGTTATCATATGATTTCACTCATATGTGGAATTTAAGAAACAAAACAGGGGATCATAGGAAAAGGGAGGGAAAAATAAAGTAAGACTAAATCAGAGAGGGAGACAAACCATAAGAGACTCTTAACCATAGGGAAAAAATAGGGTTGTTGGAGGGGAGGTGGATGGGGTGATGGGCATTAAGGAGGGCACTTGATGTAATGAGCACTGGGTGTTATATACAACTGATGGATCACTAAACTCTACCTCTGAAACTAATAATATACTATATGTTAATTAACTGAATTTAAATTTTAAAAACTTAAAAAAAGAAAATGTAAAATAATTCAACTTTGGTGCCTCCCCCAGATTTAAGACCCTATAATATATGTGCCAGCCTGTGTAGACAATCCAGTGTCATCCCTGTCCCAAGGACATACACTTGTGATTATTACCCAAGATAGGATCAAGGAAGGGCCCATGTAGAGAAGCATAAATATGTCATGGGGTTCAAAGGAGGGAGAAAACACAACAGTTAGGGAAATTAGTCCAGGCTTTGTGAGGGAGATGGTGTAAGGAATGGGCATTGAAGGATGGATACACTTTCTTTTTTTTTTAAAGATTTTATTTATTTATTTGAGAGAGAGAATGAGATAGCATGAGAGGGGGGAGGGTCAGAGAGAGAGGCAGACTCCGTGCTGAGCAGGGAGCCCGTCGTGGGACTCGATCCCAGGACTCCAGGATCATGACCTGAGCCGAAGGCAGTCGCTTAACCAACTGAGCCCAAGATGGATACACTTTCATTAGCTCTATGTTGGGGAAAGTTGTTCCAACCAGGTGAGGGTAAGAGCCCCAGAAAAGGTGTGGATCTTAGGAAGTTATGGCTAAGAGTTAAGATAAATACAGGCACAGTGTTCCCTTGTCTACTTGGAAACATGGGTTTTAAAGTATAGGTAGACTGGGAGAAACTGATGCTAATTTTAACTAAAATAGCTGGCAAACATGAGGCACATTTTTCTCACATGCCAGACATTCTAGAAAGTGCTTTACTTATGGAATCTCTTTTAATTTGGAAAAGGTCAAGCCTAGTTTTGCCAAAGAGTTTTTTTGTTTGTTTGTTTTTGCTTTGCCGAAGAGTTTTTTTATAAAGCAGCAATATTAACAGAGTTGTCATAAAGTAGTTTCATCCAGGGATGAGACAGAGGAAAGGTAGAAGACGGGGAGAGCACACAGGAGGTTATTTGTATGTTCTCAAGAAGTAATGAGGACTTGAATTATTCCTGCATGAATGTAAGTGAAAATACAAAATTGGGTTCCTTTGAATTAAAATTCATTTTGATTAAGTAGGCTCCACCCCCAACATGGGGCTTGAACTCATGACCTTGACATCAAGAGTTGCATGTTCTACCAACTGAGCCAGCTAAGCACCCCCAGAATTTATTTTAAATTTCACATTGCAGTCTCTGCTAAAAATATTTTCTTTTTTTTTTTTTAAGATTTTACTTATTTATCTGACAGAGAGAGAGAGAGAACAAGTAGGCAGAGAGACAGGCAGAGGGAAAGGGAGAAGCAGGCTTCCCGTGGAGCAGGGAGCCCAATGCGGGGCTCGATCCCAGGACCCTGGGATCATGACCTGAGCCGAAGGCAGCCGCTTAACTGGCTGAGCCACCCAGGTGCCCCTAAAAAGGATATTTTCTTTCTTTTTTTTTTTTTTTAAAGATTTTATTTATTTTTTTGACAGAGAGAGACACAGCGAGAGAGGGAACACAAGCACGGGGAATGGGAGAGGGAGAAGCAGGCTCCCCGCAGAGCAGGGAGCCCGATGCGGGACTCGATCCCAGGACCCTGGGATCATGACCTGAGCCGAAGGCAGTCGCTTAACCAACTGAGCCACCCAGGCGCCCTAAAAAGGATATTTTCTAACTCAAGAAACTTCAGTGGAATCTTAAGGACCTAGATGGTCCACCCTCTGTCCTGGGTTCCTTCATTAAGATATGGAAACCACGAATCAAAAAGGCCAAAGTTTCTCAAAGCTATCTGAGACAGAAACCTGGAGGCATGCAGGCTCTTCCCTCGCCCTCATTCCCTACATCTTACCTGCCCCCAGTTGACTAATGGGTCAAGATTGTCTTATCAGATTGTCGACTTTCTTCTCTCATTTCGGGTAACAAAACACTCAGATTCTTGAATGTTCAAGTTTTAAACTGCTGTGAAGTACTAATCCCAGTATTAACTGTTTACAGATTCCATTGTGATTGGATTTTGGGTTGGTCTCGCTGTCTTCGTGATTTTCATGTTTTTTGTGCTGACTTTGCTGACAAAGACAGGAGCACCACACCAAGAGTAAGTTTGGGTCTTTCCTAAATATCTATTAAGCCCCTTGGGGAACTAAATAAACAGACATACTATCCAGGGCTGGGGTTGCTTCCAATGGTGGAAAAAAGGGGCTGGTTATGGATTTACTGCCTGGACCCAGTTGCCTTTGGGTGGGATCCACCTTCTTCCTGGCACTCTGCCTCTTGCCTCTGGGGCTTGTTTTCAAGAGGACCCTTGTGAACCTAGGTTTCACACTGATCTAGGCCTGATTTTTATTTTGAAATGTTTATTAATTAGGATGTATTTTCTCCTTTTCTCCCAAAAGAATTTAGATGACTCACAAGACCAAAACCAGTGGGGGGAAAAAAAAGACAGTAGCAAAATGGGATGAAAACTAGTTTAAAAAAAAACATTTCAAGGAGCAGAGAAATAGTTATAACTGGGTACTCAGTTGAATTAATTATTGACAATAAACAGTGAGTTCAACACTGAGCTTCCTTGAAACTAGGATAAAAAGAGAAACACCAAGGATTATGTAATTCTCGGGGCAGGATAAAGAACATTTGTGTTGGGCCTTGGATTTATGAGGAAATTATTACGCGGTGCTTAAAGAACATTGAGTAACATCAGAAGGTATCTGTTCAGTCGTGAATTGCAAAAAACTCAGAAGTGTTTTCGAGGATTTTTATTATCCCAACTCTTCAGACAAAGCAAGAAATAACACGTGGAATACCTTTTTAGTCAGTCCCAGCCAGCAGAGAGAACACACTCATATTAGGTAATTGGAAGAGCTTTTGCACGAGTTGTGGCCTGATGAGAGGATAGCCTGACTGAAAGTGCAGGACCCCCCCACCCGCCCCGCCCCGGGCTAGCAACACTGAGGAGCAGGTAACCACCCTAGATCTGAAGGGGACCCAGGAGTCCTGTGGAAGGGGTGGCTGAAAGGAGCTGTGACTCTGGGTTGAGGGACACAGCTAGCCCGATGGGCCCTCTCAGGGAGGGAGCCTCAAAATAAATACCAAGTCCTTGTTTTCCTTCTTCCTTCCACCTCTCACCATTGCTCTCCACTGGCTGAGCACAGTGGCACAGTAACCTGTAGCCAGTCTCCATCAGAGGTCAGTTCTCTAGGGCACAGAGCACACAGCAGCAGGTAGAATGACGGAGGGCGACATGGGAGAGTAAATGGAAGACGTGAAGCGCAAATCCTACCGTTTTACATCGGGTTGGTCTCTTACTCCTCATAGCCGGGCAACAGGATTCTCGTTGTTACATCTCATCACGCTCTCTCCAGCGGCTGTTGTTCAGTCTTCAGCCTGCACTTGCACACTCTTAACAAGTTCCTGGATGAAGGGAGCCGTTCTGCTCTTCACTGAGCTATTTTCAAGACATTGAGGTGTAGAAAAAAAATTAAACACATTTTAAATGAAAGGAAAATAACATCTTATTGAAGCCTATGGAGATACCTGCTTGAGAATCTCTTTACTAGCCACTAAAAAGCCACTAAAAAGACAGGGACCTTCCCTTTCTTCTGTGTCCTCATAAAATCTGTACATGCCTTTGCTTCTATTATACTGGCCCAGGGAACTTGAAGATACGGTGTGGGTTGCAACAGTGGTAAGAAAAGCAGAGGACAGACTCAGATTAGGCAACATCTTATAGAGTGGTCAGG
Source organism: Mirounga angustirostris (assembly GCF_029215605.1). Lineage (NCBI taxonomy): Eukaryota > Metazoa > Chordata > Mammalia > Carnivora > Phocidae > Mirounga > Mirounga angustirostris. The sequence goes on from NW_026991716.1 coordinate 72,272,537, forward strand.
GAATAACAGCACTATTATCTTCCTTTTCTTCAAAGGGACAGATGGATTTTCGCAGGACTATTGGGATGTATTTGCTTGATACAGGATGCAGGTGATCTTTATGCTTGAGAACACCCTACCCCCAAATAAAACATGACTTTGGGTCATGATTAATTTTATGCATCAACTTGTTGAGGCCATGATACCCAGATATTTGATCAAATATTATTCTAAGTGCTTCTGCGCTTATTTTTTTTTTAATGAGATAACATTTAAATCAGTAGACTCTGAGTAAAGCAGATCATCCTCCATAATGCGAGCAGGTTTCATCCAGTCATTGGAAGGCCTTCCTTGAAAGAGAATGATGTCTCTCAGGTGAAAAGGAATTCTGGCAGAAGATTGCCCACAGTCTCACTCTGCAACTCTTCCCTGGGGCTCCAGCTTGCCTGCTTACCTGGCAGATCTTGGACTTGCTGCTAGCCTCTGCAATCACATGAACCAATTCCTTAAAATAAATCTCTCTTTCTCAGTAGTTAGACGCACACACACACACACTACTGTTGTTTTTGTTTCTCTGGAGCCCTAACCGATACATTTCCTTAATATGACATGGCGACCCTGGGTAGCTGAGGCTTGTATTCCCAGTCTTTCAATCGGCAGTTCAGTCCTACCGCTAGATGGTTTTTCTTTTGGTGGTGGTTCTGAATCATCTCAATGAAGGAACAGTGGTTATTGTAACTCTATACTTTTAATGAGGTTAAGGAGCAAGTCTAACCTTTTTTGACTTTAATAAAATAATGAATCAGCCCTGAGGGCCATGTTGGAAATGCTTTTTTGAGTCTGAGGCAGTATAAGATATGGCATTTGGTTGCATTATATCATAATACAAAACTGAAAGAAACAGACATGAGGCAAAATCAGCTAAAAAGGTTTTTAGATCTTAGTAAAGTTGACATTTATTTGGCATAAATTTTCTCTAAAAGAGACATTATTTTTTCCACTCAGTCAACTTTAATATAAAACAACCAATTTAAGCTTCCCCATGTGATAATTAGGCATGGAGGAAAGAATGATAAATCATTGAGAATAATAAGCGCTTTTTTTTTTTAATATTTACCATCTACTAGAGTCTACTAATCACTTCATATGTATAATCTCACTAAGTCCTCACAGGAAGATGAAGTAAGTCCTGTAAGCATTCTAACTTTACAGATGAGAAAAATGTATCACTTGTCTGCGGTCTCACAGGTAAAAACAACTGTTGGTCCAGGTCTCAAACTAAAGCCTCTTTGAAGCTCCTTGTTATTAACCACTACACGAAATGATCTCATATTGGTAATTTTTAATCTCTTCCTTCTCCTGAACTAAAGATTCTAGCAACCAATCACATTCATTTCCTTCTATCACATCCTGGACCATGCATGGGCTCTGGAGTCAAACATTTCCAGATTGACTTACTGAGACTTTGGGCTGGATCCTTAACTTCTCTTTGCTTGAGATTCTGCCTTTATAAAAATAAAATAGTATCTGCCTCCTAGGATTATTGTAAAGGTTCAATGAGCTGATGCCTGTGGAACAGCTCACAGGCTGGATTCACAGTGGTACTCAGCAAAGGTTTGTCCATCCCTGGCGTGCTGGTGGCAGTCCTGCTGAGAGCTGGGGGTCTAGGTAAACAGGAGGAGGGAGAAGAACAAGAAACCCATGCTCCCATGAGACAGCCATGCCCTAAGCATTCACATTTTATCTGCACTTGGGAGTCTTCTACCCCAGCCTCACCTTGGGTGTGTCTCTCAGGCAAATGGTGGGATGATTTTAGAAAGGAGGCTAAGTAGAGAGTCTTAGTGATGGTTTGGAAGGACTGACGTGTCTGAATGCTGACTGCTTTATGTATCAGGCTCTCTGGTGGTTTGTCACAAAGAACAGTCACTTTCTCAAGTAAGATATCGGATAGCATCCTTTTGGAATATGACTTTGACACTCTGGTTAAGATCCCTGATCCAGTCTGCAAGTTCAGAATGGACTAGTGCTGAGTCTCCTGTGTAATTCTATCTTTTTCTCCATGGAGGTATTTCAGGACAGGATGTGAATCTCCTTGAAAGTAGTAAGATACAAGGATGGTGGATACGATAACCCATGCCTCTCCTCCTTGTGCCCGTGCTCACAACAGACATTACTAATCAACTGTGCTGTCTACCTACAGAGCCCAGACTTGGCCTTAGAATTGTTTTCAGAACGTCACTTTGGGGGCACTTGGGTGTCTCAGTCAGTTAAGCATCTGACTCTTGATTTCGGCTCAGCTAATGATCTCAGGGTCCTGAGATCGAGCCCTGAGTGGGGCTTTGCGCTCAACGGGGAGTCTGCTTGAGATTCTTTCTCTCCCTCTACCCCTCCCCTACTGCGCTCACACGTGGGCTCACATAAGCTCTCTCTCAAAGTAAAGAAATAAATCTTAAAAAAACACACACACACAAAAACACCACGTTGGGCAGCCATCAGGAATCAATCCCAGTTTACCCAAGAGAGACTATCTATTTGCCATCCCTGGCTAGACTTTCATTTAACAGTGTTGGATGGTAGGAGTTGAGATCCACGGAGCCAATGACATCACAATAAAATGGGTAAGTTGTTTTCCTGAAGATTTCAAATTGGGATCATATTAGCATAAGAACTTCAATTCTGGAGTCACTGACTTCTCAATGGCTTTTGTGAAGAGTGAGAATATATAATAATCAGATTAGGTTATGAGACGGTAATAAACAGCTCCTCAAATCTCAGTATGACACAACACACGTTTATTTCTTACTCAAGCTACATGTTTGCCGAGGGTCAGCAATGGATGGATAGAAGCTTCTCGACTTGTATCTGCACCGTCTCCAACACTCAGCCTCCTGGGTTACTATAACAGGGAAGAGCATCTGTGGATCTCACACCTGCTCTTCTGTTCTTCAGCCAGGAGGAACACATCCCTTCCTCTCACAACTCATTGGCCATAACTAGCCACATCCGCGGACTGCCCCCGCTGAGAAGGGTAATCTGGGGTCCAGAAGAAGAGAACCAGATACTCATGAACACCAGTAAAGTATACTGCAGAGGGAAAAAAGACTATTACAAAGCTGACATCACCTTTCTTAAAAGCTTTTAGGCCCAAGAAACAGCTTTAATGGGGATTATTTTTCTTATGGAATATTTGCTGTCGTGTGTTGGAGGGCGTGGAGAAAACCCCCTCTTACCAGGATCCTTTATGGACAATAAAGATAAAAGAACCATTTGCTCCTGCTTTCTCAGCTAAGGAGCCATTTACTCTATGTGCTGTCTTGTTAAAGCATTATAGCCCCATTATCATAAATCTGTCAGAGAGAGAGAGTAACAGAAAAGGCTTGGATCACATTTTTATGTTGAATGTTTTGGACTTCCTAAAAAAACTATCAAACCCCTGATATCATATGCTTCAAATACCCTCCTTTTTGTAGCCTTTCCTAAGTGCACCTTGTCCAAGTGGGGATGTTCTTCATTTGGGAGTGAGTGCAGAATTGCTTGTGACCTTATAAAAACGGAAATTACATTTTACCTTGAATTGCAATTTACCCGAATATGGCACTCGCGAAAGGATGGGTACAGTGCACCTAAAAGCTAATAGCAAGAAAATGTCAGTGCTCAATGTTTTTGATAATGACCAAGGCCACAGGAACTAGTGGGCAAAGTGCAGACATAGTGTGTATTCCCGAGGAAGCCCTAACATTTTGAGAGGTCTCCCACCTCTTTTCATGAGCAGGGAAAACTTGAAGACAGTCGTGGGTATGCTAAGACTCAGCACGGCAGCAAACACTTCATTTATAAAAAATTGTAATAAATCTGAAAAAAAATCCCTAGAGGAATAACGGGGCATTACAGGTGTTTTCCTTCTCTACATGGAGGTGAGAGATTCTGTCCGCCTGACCTGATTTATCTTTTGGGTCACAGAGGAGGGAGCACTGTGCTTACCACTGGGGGTGGCTCTGTCTTTGATGGGAATGGGGCTTGGGAGCACCCACAGAGACAGCTGCCCAGTACACTCACTGAGGGTGTAATGACTGCAAGGCCCTTTGGGAGATGCAAAGATGAACCAAATACAGCATAGCAGTGTAGAGGAGAAGAAGGGCTGTACATAGATAGCTCTGCCAAGAGGCAGGAAGAGATGCATCTTGTCAGTGAAGTACAGCAGGAGAGAAGGGACAGATTCCTTCCCATTGGGAGATAAGAGAGTCTCCCTAGAGACAGTGAGGTTTGCGTTGGACAGTGAAGAAGGTATTTGACTTTGATGGATAGAGCGGGGGGAAGGGCCCATTGGGCAGGAGGAACAGCACAAGCAAAGCACAGAGAGGGACAGCCCAGAGTGCATCTGGGGATGGTCAGGTGCCATGTGGCTGGACCGTAGGGTTAGCGAGGGGACTGGTGGGAGAGCACACCAGAAAGACCGGCTGATGCAAGGGTGGGGAGCTTGAGCTGTCAGGCAGAGAGTCTGGGGAGTCGGTGAAAGTCTGTGAGCAGGGGAGTATCATAGAAATAATGCCAATCAGTGCCAGTACCAGAGGACTGGGTGATAGAGGCTCTCTATTCAGGTATAGAAAATTCTCCAGGGATAGAGAATACATGACACAACCCATGGGGAGAAGAAGGAAAAAACCAAGAGTCAGAACAGTCTGAACAGTCTTTTTATTCTGGCTGGTGGAGTTCAGTAAGGTTGCAAGAAATAGGCTAAGTCCCAATTGTATTTCTTAAAACAAGATGAAAATGAGAAATAACAAACTCTTAAAACAAAGAAATGAAACATGATTTCACGGTTCAGTTTCCTATCAGAATAAACTATTGTAATTTTTAAAAAGTTAAGATGACATGGGAGAACTTCTCTTGAACACCCTAGCTGGATCATCAATTTCATGATGACAAGATCTAGAATAGGTAGGGATGGAACAAAAACATCTAAAAATGCTAAAATTGTGGGCGATTCTAAATTTTCTGACCAGTTGTCTTCGTTTTTTCAGACTGCTGTAGGAGAGTACCATAGACTAGAAGGCTTATAAATCACAGAAACCTGTTCCTTACAGTTTTTGGAGGCTGGGAAGTTCAAGATCAAGGTGCCGGCATATTCGGTATCTGGCTCATAGATGGTAGACTTTTCACTGTGTCCTCACATGAAGGAAGGAGTGCGGGATCTTCCTGGGGCCTCTTTATAAGGGCACTAATCCCATTCATTAAGGTTAAGTCTCCTTTTCCAAAGGCCCCACCTCCTAATACCATCACATGAGGGAGTAGATTTCAACATATCAATTTTGGAGGGACACAGACATTCAGCCTATAGTACAAATATTCTTCAGTATTCTCTCTTTTCCTTGTGATAACTTATGACATGGTATTAATTACTAGTCCAGTAAACATCTCAAAGTTTCTCATTCTCAGTGTTTCAGTTTTTGAAGCTTCTGGCTTTAACTGTAATTTCAATCAAGGTAGAATTTAAGATGTTTGACCCTTGTAGTTTTTCATTTTCCCAGGTGTAACCAAAGCTGTAGGAGAACAAGTTGACTTTAAACTCTCTTAACTGATTAATAGGTGCCATAGAGCATTGTTTTTCCCTATGCCAGCAGAATTTGAGAGGATGAGAAAGTCAGAACTAGATCTCTTCTCTTTGGGAGCATAACAACGCCCAGAGCAGTCCCCAGTCCATCTACAGGCTGGAGAGACATCCTTAACAATATGGCATGTGGTCCTTTGCTAAAAACGAAATTAAGACAACATCCAGCTGCAAACTTCCTCCTTCCTAATTAGTGAGAATCCTTTGATATTCACTGCGTTACATACATAGGAGTATTTTTGGATGTGACTCATGAGGGCCAGACTGCTTTAAAAAATGGGTAACCACTGAGGGGCAATATTTTCACTGGCTTTCCTCGAAACCATTCTTACCAATAAGTGGCAGGAAGTCTTCCCCACGGACCTTGAGCCCCTTCAGCCTCCAAGCCTGGCCAGTTGTAGAAAGTGCAAGATGTCCCTTTTTAGTAGCTCTTTGGTATATGAGTTCCAGGAGGTGGCACCATATATAATGCATGAAGGGCCAAGAGGTGATAGGTAGGTGGGTTCCAGTTCCAATAACGGCAGAGTAGCTTGCTTTAAATTACCTTGCAGATAACCATTATAAAATTTAGACAAAATGTAAAGAATGACTAATGGAAGGCATTGGAGACTAAATACTGGCAGACAAAAACAGAAGGGCCTTTGGCCCTTGAAAGGAGGAAACTTCATTAATTTCTGTCTACGGTTTTATGGCTTTCCAATTACAAGCATGGTATATTTTTCTATATACTAAGGTCTTCCTTTATTCCATTTGCAGTGTTTTTAAAATTTTCAATGTATAGTCTTGCACATCCTGTGTTAATTTTTTTCCCAAGTACAGTCATACCTTGTAGACATTGCAGGTTTGGTTCCAGACCACCACAATAAAGCAAATATTGTAATAAAGTGAGTCAAATGAGTTTTTTTTTGGTTTCACAGAGCGTATAAAAGCTATGTTTACATTGTACTGTAGTCTATTAAGTCTGCAATAGCATTATGTCTAAAAATTAAATGTACATACTTTAATTTAAAAGTACTTTAATTGGGGCGCCTGGGTGGCTCAGTTGGTTAAGCGACTGCCTTCGGCTCAGGTCATGATCCTGGAGTCCCGGGATCGAGTCCCGCATCGGGCTCCCTGCTCGGCAGGGAGTCTGCTTCTCCCTCTGGCCCTCCCCCCTCTCATGTGCTCTCTCTCATTCTCTCTCTCTCAAATAAATAAATAAAATCTTTAAAAAAAAAGTACTTTAATTGCCAAAAAAATACTGTCATCTGAGCGTTTAGCAAGTAATCTTTTTGCTGGCGGAGGGTCTAGCTTCAATGTTGATGGCTGCTGACTGATCAGAGTGGTGGTTGCTGAAGGTGGGGGTGGCTGGGCAACTTCTTAAACATGAAGTTTGCTGCATTGATTGACTCTTCCTTTCACAAACGATTTCTCTGTAGCATTCATGCTGTTTGTTAGCATTTTAGGTACAGTGGAACTTTTTTCAAAATTGGAGTTGATTCTCTCAAACCCTGCTGCTGCTTTATCAACTAAGCTTATGTAATATTCTAAATCCTTTGTTGTCATTTCAACAATCTTTATAGCATCTTTACCAGGAGTTGATGCCATCTTAAGAATCCACTTTCTTTGCTCATCCATAAGAAGCAGTTCTCATCCTTTCAGGTTTGGATCACGAGATTGTAATAATTCAGTCCCATCTTCAGGCTCCACTCCTATTCGGTTCTCTTGCTGTTTCCACCCCATCTGCAGTTACTTCCTCCACTGAAGTCTTGAACCCCTGAGGGTTGGAATCGACTTCTTCCAAACTCCTGTTCATGTTGATTTTTTTTTTACCTCTTTTCATAAATCATGAATGTTTTTAATGAATGGCAAATCCTTTCCAGGAGGTTTTCACTTGTCTTTGCCTAGACCCACCAGAGGAATCATTCACTATCTGTCACGGTAATAGTTTTATGAAATATATTTCTTAAAAAGTAAGACTTTTTTTTTTGGCAGTTTCTCAACTTTATTAGCCTGGAGTTGGTCCCTGCCAGCTCCAGGGGCTAAAAAGTAAGACTTGAAAGTCAAATTTACTCCTGATTCATGGGCTGCAGAATGGATGTCGTATTAGCAGGCATAAAACGACATGAATTTTGTTTTCGTGCATCTCCATCAGAGCTCTTGGGTAAGCAAGTACATTGTCAATGAGCAGTAATATTTGGAAAGGAATCTTTATTTTGAGCAGTTGGTCTCAACAGTGAGCTTAAGATATTCAGTAAACCATGTTGTAAACAGATGTGCTGTCATCTAAGCTTTGTTGTTCCATTTATAGAGTGCAGGCAGAGTAGATTTAGCATAATTCCTTAGCGCCACAGTATTTTCAGAATGGTGCATGACCAGTGACTTCAGTTTAAAGTCACCAGCTGTGTTAGCCCCTAACAAGAGAATCAGACTGTCCTTTGAAACTCTGAAGCCAGGCATTGACTTCTCTAGCTATTAAAGTCCTAGATGGCATCCTCTTCTGATAGAAGACTGTTTCGTCTGTACTGAAAATCTGTTGTTTAGTGTAGCCACCTTCATTAATAATCTTAACCAGAAGCTTTGGGATCACTCTCTGCAGCTTCTACATTAGCACCAGCTGCTTCACCTTGCACTTTGATGTTACGGAGATGACTTTTTTTCCTTATACGTCATGAACCAACCTCTGCTAACATCAGACTTTCCGTCTGCAGCTTCCTTGCCTCTTTCAGCCTTCACAGAACTGACAAAAGTTGGGGCCTTGCTCTGGATTAGGCTTTGGTTGAAGGGAATGTTGCAGCTGGTTTGATCTTCTACCCAGACCACTAAAACTTTCTCCATATCAGCATTAAGACTTTCACTTTCTTATCATTGGTGTGTGCACCAAAGAGGGACTTTTAATTTCCTTCAAGAATGTTTCCTTTGCATTCACAACTTGGTTAACTGTTTGACACAAAAGGAGTAGCTTTTGGTCTATCTTGGTTTTTGACATACCTTCCTCAGTATGCTTAACCAGTTTTAGCTTTCGATTGTGAGAGACATGTAACTTGTCCTTTCACTTACACTTAGGGCCATCGTAGGGCTATTAATTGGCATAATTTCAATATCGTTGTGTCTCAGGAAATAGCGAGGCCCAAGGAAAGGGAGAGATATAGGGAAGGCAGGTCAGTGAAGCAGTCAGGACACAATATTTATCGATTGAGTTTGCGATCCTGTGTGGGTGTGGTTCATGGCGCCCCAAAACCAATTAGGAGAGTTAACATTAAAGATCACTGATCACAGATCACCATAACAAATATAATAATAATGAAAACATTCGAACCTTTGCAAGAATTACTGAAATGTGACACAGAGACATGAAGTGAGCACATACTGTTGGAAAAATGGGGCTGATAGACTTCCTAGACACAGGTTACCACAGACCTTTAATTTGTAAAAAACACAGTATCTGTGAAGTGCAATAAAGTGAAGGGCCATAAAATGAGGTATGCCTGTATTCCATTTTTTTGATGCTATTGTGAATGGAATTTTTTTCTTATTGTCTACTACTGTGTCTAAGGTCAATTGAAAGGGAATTCTTTTAAACAACAATGCTGGATCAACTGGATAAACATAAAAATGAACATTGACCCCATCTCAACATGAATCATATACCCACAGTAAAAGCTCCTAGAAGAGCGCTATCCAAGAGAACTTTTGTGATGTTGTAACTGTTCTCTGTGCTGTCCAGTTAGGTAACCCCTGCCCACAATGAGCTACTGAGCACTTGAAATGTGGGTGATATAATGGAGATACTGAATTTTAAATTTTACTTAACTTAATTTAAATTTAAATAGCCACCTGTGGCTAGTGGCTATTGTATTGGAGAGCCTACTTCTAGAAGAAAGAATAGGAGAATATTTTCATGAATTTAAGGTAGGCAATTATTTCATAGAGGTGATATAAAAGCAATAAATATAAAATAAAATAATTGATAACTTGAACTTAACTGAAATTTAAAGCTTCTACTTATCAAAAGACATCTTAAGAAAATGAAAATGCAAGTCACACATCAAGAGAAAATGTTTGCAATACATTTGACAAAGGACTTGTATTCAAAATGTGTTACAAAACTATCACAAATCAGTAACAAAAATAAACAATTTTTAAAATGTGCAAAGACTCATACAGAAGCTTCACAAAAGGAGATAAACCAATGGCCAACAAGCACATGCAAAGATGCTCAACATTGCTAGATATCAGAGAAATGCACATTCAACTACTGACAAGATGCCATTTCTCTCCCACTAGCATGACTAACATTGAAATGACTGACAACACCAAATGGTGACAAGGATGTGGAGTATATACTGGAACTCTTGTACTTTGTGGTGAGGGTGTAAAACGGCATGACCATTTTGGAAAATTCCAGTTTCATATAAAGTCAAGCACAGATCTACTATGTGACCCAGTAATTCTACTCTTATGTATTTAGTGAAGAGCAATAAAAACGTATATCTACAAAGAAACAACCCAGAATGTTCTTAGCGGCTCTAATCACAACAGTGCCAAACTGTCAACAACCCAAATGCTCTTTAAGAGGAGAACGAATAAACAATTGTAGTGTACTTATATGATGAAAGCAAGAAGGGCAAACTATTGTTATATGCAACAACATGGATGGGTCTCAAAAAAACATTATACTGAGCAAAAGAATCCAGGCACAATAGGCTATATATTGTATGAATTTGTATGAATTTCAAAAACAGGCTAAACTAGCCTGTGGTGATAAAAATCAAAACATTACCTATAGGAGGTGGAAATTGACTAGAAGTTCAAGAATAGGCAAAGCTTATCAATAGAAATCAAAATCAAGGTAGTGTTACCTAAAGGGGGTAGAAATTGAATGGAAGGAAACTTTCTAGATTATTTATTCATTTGAGAGAGAGAAAGAGAGAGCATGTGTGCAGGGGGGAGAGGGTGAGAGCGAGAGAGAGAATCTCAAGCAGACTCCACACTGAGTGTGGAGCCCAATGCAGAGCTCAACCTCAGGACCCTGGGATCATGACCAGAGCTGAAACCAAGAGTCTGACACTTAACCGACTGAGCCACCCAGGTGCCCCCCAAAACCATGATTTCTGCAGGTGAATGAGCTGGTGTGTCAGCAGTGTTTTCTTTTCCTTCTCTTTACAGCAATGCAGAATCTTCAGAGAAGAGATTCAGAATGAATAGCTTTGCGTCAGACTTTGGAAGACCACTGGAGCCAGATAAGGTGTTTTCTCGACAGGGCAATGAGGAATCCAGGTCTCTCTTCCATTGCTACATCAATGAAGTGGAACGCTTGGATAGGGCTAAAGCTTGTCACCAGACCACAGCCCTTGACAGCAGTGTTCAACTCCAGGAAGCCATTAGAAGCGATGGGCGGCCAGAGGAGGAGCTGAACAGGCTCATGAAGTTTGACATCCCCAACTTTGTGAACACAGACCAGAACTCCTCCTTTGGGGAGGATGATCTTCTGATTTCAGAACCACCTATTGTTCTAGAAAACAAGCCAGTTTCCCAGACCTCACACAAAGACCTGGATTGAGAAACTACTCTGTAAAGTGTCTTCCTGAAGATGTTGGGTCTGTCTATGTAAAGCAAGAAATCTCCATTCACCAAAATTGTTTGTGTGGGTGGATGGGAAGGTTTTGAGAGACAGACAGAGACAGAGAGAGAAAGAAAGAGAGAAGAGAGCCCCCTCAGAAAAGAGCTGAATAATCTGAGTTTCTGTGTCATTCAACACAAGAAGTTCAGGTTTCTTGGGGAATAAAGTATTTACACAGTCTCCTCCTCCTTGTTGTTGAAGAATTTGGCCACATACTCAGTGTCAATGTTCTTGAGTGGGGATTAGCATATTGCGTTCCAGTCCGGGCCTGCCACTACCATGCTCTACCTTTAGCAAGTTGCTTTGCCTCTCTGGGCTGCCACATGGTTAACTGTAACGTGAGGAGTCTGGAGTACACGATTCATCTCAGCTCTAATATTTTATGAATTTGAGACTTTGCATCCAGAAGAGGCTGGGATGTACATAAAGCAGTATAAACTAGGGCACTGCCTCCCATCTCTTGTGGGATCCCCCATGTCTGTACCTTCCACTCAACCCTTAACTGAGCCCAGCTTTTGTCAGGGGGCCAAACATCTATGGGGATGTCAGAAGACTCATCTCACAGTCACTGTGGCCAACATTTCTGTTGGTTGTACTGAAATAGCTCTTCTGAGAACCTCAAGCCACCCACGCTAAAACCTAGAGACAGCCTTGCCCCCCACTCCCCTCCTAGGATGAGAACCAATCTGTGGTATGTTGCATGACATTCTGTCCCCAGAAATATAGGGAAAGTTGTCAGCTGAGTGAGGGCAGGTGCATTTTGTGTCTCTGTGTTGGTGTATGGATGTCTGGTCACAGTTCTGTGTTGTTGGCTACTGGACAAGAAAAGTGCTATTTGCCATGCTATTTACTTGGCAGATGTGTAGGTGATGGTCATGTGGCTTTTGTGTGGGCTTTGAGCTGAGGTGGTGAATGGGTCGTGAATTCCCTACCAACAGATTTGCAGGGTGGGCTGGTGCAACACAGAGCTAATTTCATGAAGGAATCCAGTCTGCACACTGGTATTAGGAAAAATTTGGTTTTGCATACACGGTTGCATGCGCAGCCAGCTGCTAATCTCTGGGGGGCATTTTCATTATGAATTTGTTCACCACCTGTCTTGCTTAAGCTAAAAAATAAATGCGTTTGATTGCACAGGAATTGTCTCTGGTTCTTTGTTTTCACACATCCAAATTTTTTATTTCCTTTAAAAATTATTCCATGTTTATACTGCTTCCTAATTTCTATCATTTCTAGGAGCCCAGTGGTCTGAGTCATGTACCAGATTTCATTTAGGAGTTATTCTGCCAAAAGAAATCCCTTTCCCATAATATTTTTTGAGGAAAATATTATTTTTTAAGACTCTAAATAGTAGAACAAAGCATGGAATATTTCTTGTAATTAACACATTCTCACAAATAGATACTTTCTATTAGCATTAAAGAATGCTGATTCTCTTCACTTTTACTAATATGAATATTATTATTCATAATTTAAACAACCAAATATAAACCATGGGCTATTTCTTATTTCTTAAGCTTCAAAGCTATTTAAGTGCTATCTTATTTAGAAGTAAATTTATTAGGCAGATGGCTGAAGAATATTCCTAGAAGTTGGAAAAATACCCATGACCATACCATCATTTTTATTAACTGAATGTCAAGAACTATGAAGGGTCAAAAATTGTACCCCTCCTGCAAGCTATTGAGTTAGCCTGGCCTGGTTTTGTAGATGCTGACAAAAGACATGAGATTCCCAGCTCAGAGACAAAGAACTTCACGACAGCACAGCAGGCAGCATGGGCTTCATGTTCATGTTGGTTCCTGAATTTATTTTCTATTGCTACTGTAGTACCACAACTTAGTGCGCTTCTTAGTACCACAAACTTAGTGGCTTAAAGCAACCCCAACTTATATTTCCTTATAGTTCTAGAGCACAGAAGTCCAAAATCAGTGTCAGTGGGCTAAAATCAGGGTGTCATCAAGGCTGTGTTCCACCTGAAGGCTTTAGGGAAAAACTCACTTCCTTGCCTTTTCTAGCTTTCAGAGGCTGCTCACACTTTGGCTTATGGCCTTGCAGCACTGTATCCTCTGCTTCTACTTTATATCCCTGTCTCTGACCATCCTGCCTCTCTCCTATAATGATCCTTATGATTGCATTGGATTACCCATGATTACCTCTCATCCTGAGATTCTTAATCATATCTGCAAAATCCCTTTTGTCACATAAGGTCGTATATTTACAAGTTCAAGGACTAGGGCATGGACATATTTGGGGACCATTAGCCTACTATAGTCTTCCATTTGGCCCCAAAGATTCATGTGCATCTCACATGCAAAATACATTCACTTCATCCCAATGCCTCCCAAGTTTCAATTATTACAGCATCAACTCAAAGTCCAATATATAGTCTAAATTTTATTAACTCAAAAGTCCCAATCTTGTCATCTTTTTTTTAAAGATGTATTTTTATTTATTTAAGAGAGAGAGAGAGCACAAATGGAAGGAACAGAGGGAGAGGGAGAGAGAATCTCAAGGAGATTCTGTGCTGAGTGCCCACGGAGCCCAGTGCAGGGTTCAATCTCATGACCCTGAGATCATGACCCGAGCTGAAACCAAGAGGTGGACACTTAACTGACTATACCACCCAGGTGTCCCCCAATCTCATCATCTTAATTATCTAAGTCAGGTATGGGTGAGACCCTGGGTACGATCCATCTTGGGGAAAAATTCTCTCTCTGTGGACCTGTAAAACTAGAGAACAAGTAATTTGTTCCCCAAATGCAATGGTGGTAAGCACAGCATACCAGTTATAGACATTACTGTTCAAAAGGGAGAAACTGGAAGGAAAACGAGGAGTCATCAATCCTAAGCAATTTTGAAATTCAATTGGGCTAACTCCTTTCGGTTGCAAGTCCTGGAAATAATCCTCTGTGGCTCATGGCTTCGCCCTCTGGGCCTGCAGCTCTGCCCTTGCAATTATCCTTCTTTTTCTTGAATGTATTTATAACTGAGTAGTTTATCCACCTGTTTCCCGCATGTAGACTTTCGGGGGTCTGACAGCCTTCTTTCATCTTGTCTTCTCTCTGTGCCTTAAAGCCCAAGAGTTGGCAATGTTTCAGCAGGTGTAATATTCTCAAGAACATTGTGAGCCTCTCAGCATGTCACATGTATTCATTCCATCAGACAGAAGGCACAAATTGCACCATAGAATCATTCCCTCTTGAGGCAGGGACATGACCTTTTGTAACTCCAAGCTGGTCAGGGGCAGGTGGCTTTTGCTTTGACCAAGGGCAATTCTCTAGAGAAGGGAGCATGAGTGGGCCAACACCCCCAGCAGCTGGGAATGATGCACGGGCTAGTAAAGAAATCTGGGTGGGACCCTACCAGCACCCCTATAAACAGTAATGGATGACATCTTTGGGCTCTAAGCAGCCTCTATGGTAACTTAATTTTTGTAACCCTCCTATGAAAACTCTCAACACAGAGACTTAAATGATCCTTTTAAATATAAGTTAAGTCAGGTTACTTCTCTGCTCAAAATCCTGCAATGGCTTCCAATTTCACTCAGCAAAGAAGCTAGAGTCCTTACAGTGACCTCAAAGCTTTCCTCCCCTGTCCCCCAGCCAATCTCATCTCATCCACTGTTCTTCCCTTGCTCATCCTGCTCCAGCCACACTGGCCTCCCTGCTATCCCTTGAAAATGTCAGACATTCATCTGTAACAAGGGGGGCTGTCTCTCTATCTGGAACATTTTCCTTCTAGATATCCACTTGGCCCACTCCCTCATCTCTTGAAAGTTTTTCCTCCAATGCCCCCTGTTATGGGTCAAATTGTACCCCCCCCAACCCGCCAAATTCACATGTTGAAGTCCTAACTCCCCAAACCTGAGAATGTGACCTTATTTGGAAACAGGGTTGTTGCAGATGTAATTCATTAAGATGAGGTCATGAGGGTGGGCCCCCAGCCAATATGACTTGTGTCCTTATAAAAAGAGAACAGTTGGACACAGACATGCATAAGAGGAAGACGACGTGAAGAGAAATCAGGAGACTACAAGCCAAGGAGAGAGGCCTGGAACAGACACCCCCTCCCAGCCTTCAGAAGGAAGCAAGCCCGCTGACACCTGATCTCAGACTTCCAGCCTCAGGACTGAGAGACTACAAATCTCTGGTGTTGAGGTCACCCGGTTGTAGTACTTTGTTGGAGCCCTAGCAAAGTAATAACCCCCTCCTCCACGTTCTGAATGAGGCTGATGCTGGTCATCCTTCCAGACTGGGCACTGCATTCCCCTTATTCCTGTCCAGCACCCCCATCTCCCTG
This sequence comes from Mirounga angustirostris, assembly GCF_029215605.1. Classification (NCBI taxonomy): domain Eukaryota; kingdom Metazoa; phylum Chordata; class Mammalia; order Carnivora; family Phocidae; genus Mirounga; species Mirounga angustirostris. The sequence continues at coordinate 72,288,028 of NW_026991716.1, forward strand.
ATCATACTCTTTTTCTTTCTCTACAGTACTTATCACCTACATACTATACAATTTACATGATTATTATGTCCGTGGTTTCCTTTGTGCTCTTCCTGCTACAACGTAAGCTCTGCAAGGGCTAAACCAGTGCCTGAAACACAACAGGCAGTCCATAAAAATTGGCTGGGGGAACAGAGGGACTGCTCCTTAGATCTGTTTTACAGGCGGAAGAACTTCGGCTCTGGGAGATCTGGTATACTGTTCAGATGCAGAGCTGCCAAGCAGAGGACCAAACTGGGTTCCAAGAAATTGAGAACCTGTGGAAGGCTTGAATGGTCCCCTTTCTGTTGGTTACTATTTATCTGATTTTTTTTTTTTTTTTGTCTCTAACTTTTGACCTCTATGCATTCTTTTTAACTTTCAATCTGGTTTTAGGCAAGCGAATGAAATCTGTAAATTTATCTTTTAACTTGCATGGTTTTTCCATCTAAACGTATTGTGATTACTGATGATGTTTTATTTCTAGCATCTCATTTCTCATTTTGTGATTTCTGTTTGCTTTGCTCTGCTTTTCTCCTTTCTTGCTTTATCTCATGCAGCTGTGGTCAAAAGCATGGGGTCTAGAAATAGTCTATATTTGGACTGGTTCCATACTTGCTAACTGTAGAGTCGTAACCAGGATACCTAACCCCTTTGAGACTGTTTCCTCATATACAAAAAGGGATAACATCCACCTAAAACTTTGTAAGCGTTAAGTGATAAAACATGTAAAGCACTTAAAATAGTGATTGGCCTATTCTGCATACTCCACTGTGGCTCATTTGCTTTTATTCTTTCTCTCTCATTTAAATTTTAATTCCAGTGTAGTTGTTTTTACTCTCTTTTTAAACAAGTCTTTTATTTATGTATTCATTCATTCATTCATTTGCATATTTATTTAAAGTATTTGAGAGATTACTCCTGAATTTTAATGAACATACTTGATACTGAAAGTTAAAGTCTGTTGTTTAACCACTCACTGAATTGAATTTATGTATCAATTGTTATATATATTTTGTTTCCATAAATTCTGTTTGGCTCCTTTTTAAAAAGATTTTATTTATTTATTTGACAGAGAGAAACATAGCGAGAGAGGGAACACAAGCAGTGGGAGTGGGAGAGGGAGAAGCAGGCTTCCCGCTGAGCAGGGAGCCTGATGCAGGGCTCGATCCCAGGACCCTGGGATCATGACCTGAGCTGAAGGCAGCCGCTTAACTGACTGAGTCACCCAGGCGCCCCTGTGTGGCTCTTTCAGAAAAATTGATCTGTTCTTTTCTCATGAGGTCCTGATTTTTTTCATTACATTTGCTATGATTTACATCTATCTCTCTCTGTTTTTTATTTATATTTTTTTAAAAATTATTTAGCCGTACTCATTTTATGCTCTCTTTTAGATTGTTTCATAATTTTAGGCTCTGGACTACTAATCATCCTGGGGGTTTTTTGGGTTTGCTTCTTCTTACAGCCAATTGTTTCCAGCTCTTCTTAGTTTAGTGTGTGTGTGTGTGTGTGTGTGTGTGTGTGTGTAGTTGAACAAGGTCCTTTCAGTGACTCTTGTTTTTTTCCTATGATTGTCCCACGCACACCCTGGTTGTATAAAAATTTCCCCAGAGAACAAGTCTGTGTTTGTGTTGCTTATCCTTAAGCCCCAAGTGATTTGATCAATCTGGAATTATGTTATTTTTGAATTTTTGCTTGGGGATTTTTTGCCTCTTAAATCGAGTATGAATTTGGATCCCACCTCCACATGAAGCATGAGCTTGGGGTTTAGATGTTTTCAGGGAGCCTTTGTTTTTCTTAGAGACCCTGGTAGACCCAGTTTCCTCATCCCTTTCCTCTGTCAGTGTCTGGAGTTCCTTGTCTCCCTTTCGCTAAGGGTCTCAGTAAAGCAGGAGGGGTCTCTACATCTGGTATGAACCCTTTTTTTCTGAATGGATATTGTAACCCCACTTCATGATGTAGATTAAAACCCTGTCCCCCGGGGTGCTATGGCATTAGCTCACAAGCTTACCATTCTGGCTTTAAGTTTCCTGTTTATTTGTGTCATCTGAAAACTTCCATCTTTGGTAAAGTGTCTTTCCATGTCTTCGGCTCATTGTCTTATTCGGGGTGTTTGTTTTATTATTGACTTTTGAGAGTTCTTTATTACGGGTATAAATCCTTTATCAGATATATGAGCTACAAATAGTTTCTCTCAGCCTATAGCTTGTCTTTTTCGTTTGCTTAATAGTGTCTTAGAGGAGCAGAAGTTCCTTATGATACAGTCCAATTTATCAATTCTTTTTAATATAGGTCATAGTTTTGGTGTTGTGTCAAAGAAGTCTTCACCAAACTTAAGGTCATAAATATTTAATCTTATTTTATTTCCTATAAGTTTTATAGTGTTAGGTTTTATATTAAGGTCTATGATCCATTTTGAGTTAATCTTTGTGTATGTTGTGAGGTATGGATCAAAGTTTACTTTTATTTTTATTTTTTATATTAAGATATCTAATTGTTTCAGCATTATTTGTTGAAAAGAACCTTTCTTACTGAGTTGCCTTTGTGCCTTTTTTGAAAACCAGTTGTCCATGTACATGTGTTGGCTTATTTCTGGATGTTCTATTCTGTCGCATTGTTCTATTTGCCTATTTTATGCCAAATCATACTTCTTGATTACTGTAGCTTTATAATTAGTGTTGAAATCAGATATTGTAAGTCCTCCAACTTTGTTCTTCTTGCTTGAAGTTGTTGTAGCTATTTGGGGTCCTTTGCATTTCTATGTGAATTTTGGAATCAGTTTTTGGAATTTCCTTTCTTATGTCCTGTTCTGCCAAAATTTTACCCATTCCTTAAGATCCATCCCCATAGCCACATTTTCCAAAAAGGCTTTCCAGATCCCAGGTGAAAGGAATTTCTTTTTCTTCCATGCCACTCACACTTCATAACACTTTTATCGCATTTATTCCTATTTGGCTACATATACTTGTCTGATCTCTCCTGCCATATGGTAAACTTCACCAGGGCAGGAATCTTGATTTGTACCCTCTCCCTGCTGAAAAAGCTAGCTTTAGACTTTGCAGGCATGAGCCCTGCATTAAGAGAGATCTGCAGAAGACATCTAGCTCATCTCCTGCATATTGTTAAGGAGTCCAACAGATTTAGAATGGTTTATTTTATCATATCTCCAAGTTCTCTCAGGCTTCATTATTCCTATTGCTAGTACCAATGGGCTATTGTCCAAATATCAAAACATATTCTAGTTGACTTGTGATAGTTATGCAGCTGTGTCTTAATCTATTGTTCACATGCTCCCTCATCAGTGAACTTCTGGGAGAATGTCATATCTTTAAGGACATCAATGATCTTTGGCTCCTAGGGCCTATTGTATTTCCACTGGTTCCCTCCGTCTCTACTCTAGCCCTCCACTGCGGGAAACTTACTCTCGAAAAGCCTATTATTCACAGGAAGAATTTTTCTGGGAGTATAATCATATCCTTCTTATGGGGGAAATTTAGCCCAGTGATCTGGCAGTATGGGGATATATTTAGTCTGATTTTGTAAAGTCTAAACTGTTCCATACTTATTAGGAACAAATATGAGGAAACTGCTTTAGCACCTAAGAAATTAGCAGCATAATTCTATGAGTAGGGAAATCAGCTTTCTCATCACACTCAGGCATTATGTCGATGTGATACCCACCTTGGATAATGGTTTCTCCTGTGAACAATCTGAGGTTCAAATTCACACTTATGAACGACTTTTTGGTTTTTCCCTTCGTCTTCCCATATTCACTACACCTGGTAAATCCTGTTTATTCATGGCACAGCACTAACGTTGCTTAAAGCATCATGTGTTTAAAGGCTAGTAGACAATTTGTTAGAAGATAGAAATCCCCTTTGGTTTTTCTCCTCAAGTAGAGTCTTTGTGGTTAAAGAAAATTCACATTAAAATCTGAAATACAGTGATATAAATTTTTTTTTAAGATTTTATTTATTTGAGAGAGAGAGAATGAGAGAGAGAGAAAGCACATGAGAGGGGGGAGGGTCAGAGGGGGAAGCAGACTCCCCGCTGAGCAGGGAGCCTGATGCGGGACTCGATCCCAGGACTCCAGGATCATGACCTGAGCTGAAGGCAGTTGCTTAACCAACTGAGCCACCCAGGCACCCCGTGATATAAAATTTTTAAAAAATTAACTATTAGATTCCATAAACACTAGAGAAGTTGTTTACTTCTAAGCCTATTTGTGTAGCAGCTCTGCGATGGTTCCTTCTCTATCAAAGTCCCTGAGAAGGCTGTGTCGTTGCTGCCATTATCATCATCGTGGAACTGATTCCTCCAAGAGATCCTAAGAAAATAGATGAACAGGGGAGGCGGGGATGTGAGTGTATGTGTGTATACAATGAGAAATATAATCAGGCATTGGATGCAGACTGTATGTTTGGTTTAGAGAAGAATGTGATCATGAAAACCTGGTGTGGTGAACAAAGGACATGGTGGGGGGCGAGATGGTCAAATGGAAAGGAGAACATAAGCCAAGGTGTTAGCATAGATGGCATGGTTAGATTAGGAGATGGGTTTGAATGAGAGGAGTGTGGTAGGCAGAATCATGTTCTCTGCTAACCTCACCCCAGGGTAGCCACCTGTGAAAATGTCCTGTACATGCCAAAAGGGACTTTTGTTGTTAAGGATCTGGAAATGGAGAGATGGGAAGAGCATCTTGGATTGTCCAGGTGGGACCAATCTAATCATATGGGCCCTTAAAAGGCGGAGAACGTCTCCCAGCTGTTTTGAGTCAGAGGCACGGAAGAATGCTCAGAGAGATGGAAGGTCGCTATGAGGATGAAGGGAGGGGGGCAAAGCTAAGGAATAGAGGTGGAGAAGGAGAAGGAAAGGCTGGAAAAAGCAAGGAAACATTTTCTCCCAGTCTCCAGAAGGAATGCTGCCCTGCTGATACCTTGATTTTAGCCCAATGAGAACTGTGTTGGAGCTCTGATCTACAGAATGGTTAAGATGATCAATCTGTGCTGTTTTAAGCCATTGAATTTGTGGTAATTTGTTCCAGCAGAAATAGGAAACTGGCATAGGGAGTATTTGTGTAAGAGAGTAGAGGTCTGGAATGGAGTGTGAAGAGGAAGGCCAGGTCAGACTGAATAGTGCCTTGACGACTTAGGGTAAGGATTCTAACATTTACACCTAAAAAACAGCTGGGAGAAGTGGGAAGCTGGTATGCATCAAGCAGAGTTTTAGGAAGAACTACCTAGCAATGTTGTTTTGCAGGCTATTTGGAGTGAGGAGAGCACTGGGGGAGAGGCATCAATTAAACTTAACTCTATGAGAAAAGTAAGGAGTAAAATGGTGACCGGGCTTCAGTGGTGGTGGATATGGGAATGGAAAAAGGACAGGTAGATACAAATATTATTTTTGAAGAGATTGGCTACAGGATTGATGACCACATGTTGAGGAGAGTTCGTCGATATGGATTAAATGTTTGTCCCCTCAAAATGCGTATGTTGAAACCCAACCCCTCAGTGTGATGGTACTAGGAGGTGGGGCCTTTCAGAGGTAATTGGGATTAGATCAGGTGGTAAGGGCGGCGCCATTATGAATGAGATTAGAGCCCTCATAAAAGTCCCAGGAGAGCTTGCTTCTCTGTTTTCTACCGTGTGAGGATACAAGCGGACCTCTTCAGGCCAGGAAGGAAACCGTCATGCACCCACCTTGATCTTGGACTTCCCAGCCTCCAGAACTGTGAGAAATGAATGTTTGTTGTTTAAACCACCCAATCCATGGTAATTTGTTAACGCATCCCAAATTGACGACAGTTGAGAATGCGTCAAAGTTTAGAACTTTCTGGATGAATGTGGAATCGCAGGGGAATGGGCAGCGGGTTTCAGGAAGTAAAATGAGCTGGTTTCAGACATGTTGACTTCTTTGAGAACAGTGGGTAATTCCGGCAGGAACTGGGAATAGGGGCCGGCACTCAAGAGAGAGAAAAGGTAGAGACGCAGGCTCTGCGTTATCCTGTCGGGAGTGGTAGAGTGTAGATCTAGTCTCTGGGTCTTGGAGGGAAGAGAGGGTTGTATTTGAAGGTGAAGGTCAAGGGACAAAAGAAGGCAATTAATGTATTGATACTATGTATAAGGGACTCTGCTGCTGTGAAGGCTCTGATCCCAAGCTGGGGAATGAGCACCTGCTGGCTCTTACTGGGGCTCCTTGCATGTGGCCCTGATAGTGAGCCTAACAGGTAAGACATGGACATGCAAATGTGTGATTATTTACACTTACTGCCAGGAGCTGGGGTAACTTAAAACCACCCCCCCAAAATATGCTTCTTTCTACTCAGTCTTTTCCAATAAGCAGGCTCAATTTAACCCTTTTACAAATATTCTTTCCCTCATGACTTCACTTTTGCCTACCTCACAAAGTCTTCTCCAAAATCCTTTCCAGACCTTTCTCCACGGACTTAAACACAGACCATGTGCAGTCTACTATCCTCTGTCCCCTGCATCAAGATTTTCTAATCGTCATATCAGTACCCTGAGGTGGGGACCACTGGCAGGCCACCATGAAGGGTTCAAGTGCAGGGAAGGTTTAATGGGAGTTGCTCCACTGGGTCAGACTCCTGCTGTGTTCTTGCCTCTTCACTTTTGTGCTCCAGGGCCTGTTCCTTTTTTTTTTTTGTCTGCTTCTCCCCAAAGTCTAGTCCATTTCTCTTGTTCCTCAATTACGAATGATTCATTTTGTTCTGATGAAGCTCAGTGCTTCCCTTCCCCTCCTAGAGAACTGACACTGCCCTTCAAACATTCCTCATAACAATCCTACAAAGCAAGTGTGGGTGGAAAAAATGTTTCCTCCTATGTGTATTATTTATGTGGTTGTGATTGAAGCTTTCAGCAAACCTGCAGACAAATGGACCTACTATGGTTTAGACTTTAGGGGCATAAATAGACTAGTTAGGGCTGGACAGGTGCTGAGAAAGAATCCATGTGCTTTTCATTTTAGACTTTTCTACAGACACTGGAAAGGAAGGCTCTAATTCATGGGTTCGAATACCAAAATAGAATTAGAGTCACTTGGGAGGTTTGGAAAATTTTCAAACTTCACTCTTATCACCATTCATTGCTAAGGAGTTACTCAAAGCAGGATAGCGTGAATAGCTATGTAACTATAAAGTATCTATCTTATTCTGAGATTAACTCTGCTACATCATGTACCTGTGGATCTGACCTAATTAGAGTCCTTAGTAGTATGGGTAGGAAAGTGTTTTCAACTTCTTGGCCTTTAGTCACAAATTTAGGGTATTTGTAATATGGAATGGGACCCTAATACTTAAAGTCTGGATTTCCCAAGGTTGGTGGGTTGACCCTAGTTATAACATGCTATGGGCTCAAAGTAACAGATCGAATCAGAACGTGCACAAAAGCAGTGGTGTCAGCAGCAAGCCCTATATCCCGATGAGGTTTCTGCCCTATGGATGCAGGTACCTTATGACATTGTGAGGGGAATGGAATTGGTAGAAAGGGACTGATAATTTTTGGAGTTTAATTCTTCAAAAAAGCCTTCCTATTCAAGGGCGCCTGGATGGCTCAGTTGGTTAAGCATCTGCCTTTGGCTCAGGTCATGATCTCAGGGTTCTGTGCTCAGCAGGATGTCTGCTTCTCTCTCGCCCTCTGCCCCTCCCCCCAGCTCGTGTGCACTCTAATAAATAAAATCTTAAAAAAAAAAAGTGCCTTCCTATTCAAGATAGCCTAAGTGCTGTCTATCTTCTATGTTCTCATCCTAGACCCTTTGGACAATGACTAAGGAATGGAGTATGGTTCTTGAGGTTTATAGTTGTAACTAATAATTCTGATAGTACTTAGGGATCTTTAATCTGTAAACAGAATTGAACACCTGCCATGCGCACAGCTTATTCCAAAAGAGAAACAGAATCCTCATCAAAATAGGATGTACTTTTTTCTGATAGTAATATTTGATGTTTGCACTTCTTATGTTTCAGAATCAACCATGTTTGTGCTTGGAATGAATGGCTAATGGACAGAGTCAAGAGGGAGGGGTGTAGCTATAAATTAATAGGTTTGCAGATAAAAACTACACAAAAGTACACTCAATTAATAACCAAAATAGTTTATGTTATAACTTAAAATAAAATTCTTTCACATAAAAAATAGCTACCTTTAATGCTTGTTCTACCCTCTTAAAGGACATAAAAAATGTTGAACATTAAGACATTAATTGAATTACTTAATTTCCACATTTTACATTTGCTACCCATAATTTCACCAAAATCTATTTCACCTGTCTTTTACAAAGTATTTCACTCTTTATTATTATTTCAGAATTGCACTTAGTGGCATATGGTCATTGAGCACTTGGAATGTGGCTAGTCCAAACTGAGTTGTGCTGTAAATGTAAAACACACCAGACTTTGGAGACTAAGTATGGAAAAAAATGTAAAAACTCGTTTTATACTGCTATTTTAGATATATTACATAATATAAATTAACAAATTAATTTCATTTCCTTCTTTTTAAATGAGGCTATAATAGGAAACTGAAAATAACATGTGCCTCATACTCTACTCCTATAGGACAGCACAGGGCCGGAACACTTGAAAACAAGGTGGCTACAGCTTGAATTTACCAGTATTTTATATACGATCTGCTTTTGGAAATGGGCATTGTAAAAAAGAACAATCTGGCTACTTTTATGCATGCTTTTAATTTTTTCTAATGAACATACATTACTTTTTAAATAAAGATGTTATATTCTGTTTATAATCTAAGACTTTCAAAAAAGGACTAGTATTTAAGACCTGGAGCATAAAAGATTAAAACAATGAAGAAATCGAATTCCCCTGTTACATGTGAACTTCTGTCAGGTGCAAACATGAGGCAGCCAGAGGTAGAAGTGGAAATCTGGGAGAACGCAGAGCGTTCACTGTCTGCTGTACAAAGTTATCATTCTTGTCAATTATTGTGGAAGCTCTACTACTCTGGTGACTCGCTGCATCTGTCCAAACCACTGTGCTCACGTTCTTCTCCATGTTTCCATGAGAAAGAGGAGCTGTTTTTCTGGCACCAAGGATTCAGAATACACACTTAGTCAAAAATGGCAGAGTATGAGCAATTTTTTTCTTTCCGCATCTAGACTAGAAGTTAAGACCTGTTCCAACTAATCTCACTCGTTCTAATCACCAGACACAAAGGGACTTGTCCATAAATTACTTAACATGTGACTGCTTAATGATTTTCAGTAAAATACAGCATAATATTTTTCCTTACTGGGTTAGGGCAATTTATTTTGAAATGTTGCTTTCGTATTATTTGCTTCCCGGCCACACACTGGAACACTTGTTTTCAAAAGCCTTCTTCTGACAGTGGCATAGTCCCATACACCCTCCATCTTCAGGGCTTTCCGTGAGGTCCTGGGAAATCCCAGTTTCTAGTAATACTCTGGCGCATTCACGTCATCTGCAAAAGCAACCGGCACAACCACCCCCTGCCGGTGCAGCTCTCGAAGAACATCTAATATGGAGTCTAATTCTGTGCGGAACTTGTCCAACTCACGATTCTTCAACTGAGCGAGTCTTTTCCATTTCTCAATTTCTTTGTTTTGCTCAGTTTCTACTACTTGGTGTGTTTGCTGTATTATCTGAGGAAAAAAAAATTCACATTACCGTTACAATTCACAGTGGGATGAAGACTTAACAATCTCAAAGAACTCAAGTGGGACAATGCTGACTGTAGAGGGGAGGGAGCAGGAGGGGGAGCCTTACCTAATGGGATCCACTGTGTCAATCAATAGGCTGGTGGGTGAAACGGGTAAGAAGTGGGAACTCTAAATCTGATAGGGAGTTAGGAAGCTTTAGTCTTTTTTTTTTTTTACTCAAAACTTAAAAAAAAAAAAAAAAGGCATTTAAAGCATCAGAAATTTCTAATACCTTAGTATGAATCCAACCCCCCCCCGCAAAAATGTTGTTCCTCTTAAGAATAGCACTTGAGGTTCAATCAAAACAGTTCTAATATACAACACATGTCATTAATGCACATTTTAACAGTAGAAACGATAAAAGAACAGGCATTTTACATATGTTAACTCATTTAATCCTGCCAACATGAGGAGATGAATTCTATATATTTATCCCCATTTACCAGGTAGTTTCTGGAAATGGGGGCACAGATAAGCAAAAAATAGTTTGCCCAAGATTCACACACAACTGGTTAGAGGCAGAGTCAGGGTTTATACCCCAGCAGTCTGGCCTCAGAGTCCCTGCTCTTAACTACCACCGTAGACCGTCTTGCTCATGTGGATGAATTTTTTCAACCTGAAATGGGTACCCTGTCCAGTAACTTATAATACAGTTCTTATAATTTCAAAATGTCTTACCATAAGGGAATCATTAGTCAAGTATTACAAACCACAAAAAGCTGGACATATTAAAACAACTAGCTAGGGGCGCCTGGGCGGCTCAGTTGGTTAAGCAACTGCCTTTGGCTCAGGTCATGATCCTGGAGTCCCTGGATCAAGTCCCGCATCAGGCTCCTTGCTTGGCAGGGAGTCTGCTTCTCCCTCTGACCCGCCCCCCTCTCATGTGCTCTTTCTCTCATTCTCTCTCTCTCAAATAAATAAATAAAATCTTAAAAAAAATAAAATAAAAATAAAAACAACTAGCTAGGGCAACAAAAGCAATAATGTTTCTAATTATTAAATATGTTGGACCTCTGTAATATAACTTTTATCTATAATTCTGTCTGGCTATAGAATAACTTCATAACTCTAAAAGCATTGGAAAAATACTGTGTAAATAGATACTTGAGTTAAGGGAAACACAAAATGCAGTATGAACTTTCAATTCTAAGCTTTAAAATACTTGGAAAATTTTGGATGTCTATTGAAATTTGGCATTTAACCAATTTTTTCCAGATATATTGATATAATTGACATATAACACTGTGTAAGTGTAAGGTACACAATGCATACACTGTGAAATGATTAACACAATAAAGTTAACATCCATCATTTCACAGTTTTAAAATTTTTTCCTTATGATGAGAACTTAAGATTTACTTTCTTAGTAACTTTCAAATATACAATAGACAGACCAATGGAACAATTTAGAGCCCAGAAATAAACCCATGTCTTTATTATGTTAAGGTATTCCTCCCTTCCTCCCCTCTTTCCTTCTTTCTCTCTTTCTCTCTCCCTCTTTCTAAGATTTTATTTATTTGACAGAGACACAGCGAGGGAGGGAACACAAGCAGGGGGAGTGGGAGGGAAAAGCAGGCTCCCCGCAGAGCAGGGAGCCCAATGCGGGGCTTGATCCCAGCACCCTGGGATCATGACCTGAGCCAAAGGCAAACACTTAACAATTGAGCCACCCAGGTGCCCCAAGGTATTCCTTCTTTCCCTAATTTGTTGAGGTAGGTTTGTTTTTTTAAATCATGAATAGATACTGAATTTTGTCAAAGGCTCTTTCTGCATCTAATTAGATGATCAGAGGATTTGTATTTTTCATTCAATTAATGTGATGCATCACATTTATTGACTTGCATATGTTGAACCATCCTTACATGCCAGGGATGACTCCCACTAGATCATAGTGTTTGGTCCTTTTAATGTGCTGTGGAATTTGGTTTAATATTTTTTTTGAAAATTTTTGCATCTTTATCAGGAATGTTGGTCTATAGTTTTTCTTTTCTTGTAGTGTCCTTACCTGGCTTTCTTATCAGGTTAATGCTGGCTTTGTGAAAATGAGCTTGGGAGTGTTTCTTCCTTTTCTACTTTTTGGAAGAGTTTTTTTTTTTTTTTCCCAAGACTTTATTTATTTGAGAGGGAGGGAGAGAGAGAGCCTGCACAAGCAGAGGGGAGAGGGAGAAACAGGCTCCCTGCTGAGCTGGGAGCCTGACATAGGGTTCGATCTCAGGACCCTGGGACCATGACCTGAGCGGAAGGCAGGTGCTTAAACCAACTGAGCCACCCAGTCGCCCCACTACTTTTTATGAGTTTGAGAAGGATTGGCATTAATTTTTTAAAAGTGTGGTAGAGGGATGCCTGGGTGGCTCAGTCGGTTGGGCGTCTGCCTTCGGCTCAGGTCGTGATCTCATGATCCTGGGATCAAGTCCTGCATAGGGCTCCTTGCTCTGCGGTGAGCCTGTTTCTCCCTCTGTCCCTCCCCCTGCTTGTGCCCTCTCTGACAAATAAATAAAACCTAAAAAAAAGTGTGGTATAATTTACCAGTAAAATCACCTGGCCCTGGGCTTCTCTTTGTTGGGAGATTTTTGATTATGGATTCCGTCATCTTATTAGTAACTGTTCTATTTCTATTTTCTATTTCTTAATGATTCAGTCTTGGTAGGCTATATGTTTTTAGCAATTTACTGATTTCTCCTAGGTTGTCCAGTTTGCTGGCATATAGTTGTACATAGTAGTCTCCTATGATCCTTTGCATTTCTCTGGTATCAGTTGTAATGTCTCCTCTTCCATTTATAATCTTAAGTCCTTATTTCTTGGTTAGGCTAAAGGTTTGTCAATTTCTTCTTTTCAAAGAATCAACTCCTAGAGTTTTGTTAATCTTTTCTATTATCTTCCTATACTCCATTTCATTTATTTTTGTTCTAATCTTTCTTTCCTGCTAACTTTAGGCTTATTTTGTTTTTTCCAGTTCCTTGTGCTGGTAAGTTAGGTTGTTTATTTGAGATCTTTCTCTTGATTTAGGTACTTCTCACTATAATCTTCCTTCTTAGAACTGCTTTTGCTGCTACCCATAAGTCTTGGTATGTTGTGTTTCCAATTGGCTCAAGATACTTTTTTTTTTTAAGATACTTTTTAATTTCACTTTTAATTTTTAATTTGATCCATTTGTTATTTAAGGGTATGTTGTTGAATTTCTATGTATTTGTGAATTCTCCAGTATTTTCCCTAGCGATTTCTAGTTTCCTATCATTGTGGTCAGAAAACATACTTGCTATGATTTCAATCTTAAATTTGCTAAGACTTATCTTGTGTCCTACTATATTACATATCCTAGAAAATTTTCTTTGTGTGCCTGAGAAGAATGTATATTTTGCTGTTGTTGGAGGGACTGTACTGTGTATGTCTGTTCTGTTAGGTCCATTGTGTCTATAGCATTATTTAAATCCCATGGTTTCCTTATTGATTGTTTGGATGTTCTATCCATTGATAAGAGTGACATATTAAAGTCCCCTACTATCATTGTATTGCTGTTTATTTCTCCTTTTAGTTATTGTTAGTGTTTGTTTTATATATTTAGGTGCTCTGATGTTGGGTGCATAAATATTTATAACTGATATATCTTGATGGATTAACCCTTTTATCATTATATAATTACCTCTGTCTCTTTTGGAGATTTTTAGCTTATAATCTATTTTGTCTGATGTAACTATAGCTACTCCTGATTTCTATTATCATTTGATTGAAATAACCTTTTTCTGTCCCATCACTCAGTCTGTGCTGTTTTTAAGGCTAAAGTCTTCTTTTAGGTGGCATATTATTTGGACTATATTTCATCCATTTGGCAGTTTCTGTGGTTTGAATGGAGAATTTAATCCATTTACATTTAAAGAAACTACTGATAGATAATGAATTAATATTGCCATTTTGGGGGCGCCTGGGTGGCTCAGTCGTTAAACGTCTGCCTTCAGCTCAGGTCATGATCCCAGGGTCCTGGGATCGAGCCCCGCATCGGGCTCCCTGCTCCACGGGAAGCCTGCTTCTCCCTCTCCCACTCCCCCTGCTTGTGTTCCCTCTCTCGCTGTGTCTCTCTCTGTCAAATAAATAAATAAAATCTTTAAAAAAAAAATATTGCCATTTTGTTCCCTTCTGACTGTTTTGTAGATCCTATGTTCCTTGCTTCTTATATCTTGCAGTCATCTTTTGTGATGTGATGACTTTTTGTAGTGGTATGCTTTGAGTCTTATCATAATCTTTTCTGTAATTAGTACAGGTTTTTCCTTTGTGGTTACCATGAAGCTTACATAAAATGTGATATATTTATAACAACCTAATTTAATTTTAATAGCATACCTAAACTTTACATTTTCATTCCATGCCCCCCAAACTTTAGGTTACTGAAGTTAAAATTAATTTTTAATATTTTGTATCCAATAACAAATTAGTGTAGTTGCAGTTATTTTTAATGTTTTTTTACCTAGAGTAAAAACTGTTTTAAACTAGAGTTGTAAATGAATTAGGAATCACCATTACAATATTAGTGAATCTGACTTTGACGACTTATTTACCACTGAGTTTTTACACCGAACATTCGTATGTTTTTACACCGAACATTCGTATGTTTTTACGACGTTAACTGGTTTCATTTTATTTTCACCTGACAAATTCCATTTAGCATTTATTTTAGTGGTAATGAATGTAATTAGCTTTTAATGTTTATTGTATGTGTATTGTGTATGACATAATGATTGATGTTTGCATAGTCTGCGAAAAGATCACATAATAGTAGTTAATATCCATTGTCATAAATAGTTACAAAACGTGTTTTTCTAGTAAGGAGAACTTTCGAGACCTACTCTTTAACAGCTTTCAGATATACAATTTATTTTATTAACTATAGTCACCACACTGTACATTACATCCTTATAACTTATTTACTTTACAACTTTAGAAGTTTTTTACCTTTGTCTCCCTACATGCATTTTGCCTGCCTCTCATGCCTTGCCTCTGAAAACCACCTATCCTCTGAGTATAGCATTTAAGAATTTTTAAAGTAACTTTTTAAAAATTTCTGATGGTTTTTTATTAGTGAATAGGAATGCAACAGATTTCTGTATATTGGTTTTGTATTCTGCAACTTTACTGAATTCATTTTTTTTTTAAATTATGTCACCATACAGTACCTCATTAGTTTTTGATGTAGTGTTCCATGATTCATTGTTTGTGTATAACACCCAGTGCTCCATGCAATACGTGCCCTCCTTAATACCCATCACCGGGCTAACCCATCCCCCCACCGCCCTCCCCTCTAAAACCCTCAGTTTGTTTCCCGGAGTCCATAGTCTCTCATGTTTTTTGATAAAGTCTTAGGATTTCTTATATAAATCATGTCATTTGCAAAGAGTGACAGTTTTACTTTTCCAATTTGGGGACATTTCATTTCTTGAATAATTGCTCTGATTAAGATTTCCAATACTTTTTTGAGTAAAAGTGGTGAGAGTGGGCCTCCTTGTTTGTGATCTTTTTTTTTTTTTTTTTTAAAGCTTTTCTTTCTTTCTTTTTTTTTTTTTTTAAGATTTTATTTATTTATTTGAGAGAGAGAGTGAGAGAGAGAAAGAGCACAAGAGGGGGGAGCAGGAGAGGGAGAAGCAGACTCCCCGCCAAGCAGGGAGCCCGATGCGGGACTCGATCCCGGGACTCCAGGATCACGACCTGAGCCGAAGGCAGTCGCTTAACCAACTGAGCCACCCAGGCGCCCCCTTGTTTGTGATCTTAAAGGAAAAGCTTTCAGCTTTTCACCATTGAGTATGATGATAGCTGTGGGCTTCTAATATGTGGATTTTATTATGTCAAGGTACATTCCCTCTATACCCCATTTGTTGAGTTTCTATCAGGAAAAGATGTTGGATTTTGCCAAATGCTTTTTCTGCATCTATTGAGATCATTTTATGATTTTTACTCTTCATTTTGTTAATGAGGTGTATCACACTGATTTGTGGATGGGGAACCATCTTTGCATCTCTGGAATAAATGCAACTCGATGGTGTATGATCCTCTTATAACATATTGCTGAATCTGACTTGATAATATTTTGTTCATGATTTTTGCATCTATGTTCATGAGGGACACTGACCAGTGTTTTCGCACATAGTTTTGGTACCAGGGTAATGCCGGCCCTGCAAAGTAAGTTTGAAGAGTTCCCTCCTCTTTTATTGTTTGCAAATGTTCAAAATGGATTGGTACTGATTCTTCTTACATGTTTTTAGAATTCACCAGGAAAGCCCTCTGGTCTTGGACTTTGTTTGTCGGGATGTTTTTGATTACTAATTCAATCTCCTTACTAGTAATCAGTCTTTTTAGATTTCTATTTCTTCATGATGCCTTTTTGGTAAATTTTATGTTCCTAGGAATTTATCCATTTCTTTAAGTTGTCCAATTTGTTGGTGTACAATTATTCATACCAGTCTCTTATGATCCTTTATATTTCTGTGTTATCAGTTGTAATGTCTCCTCTTTCATTCTGATTTCATTTATTTTAGTTTTCTCTTTTCTTGGTTAGTCTAGCTAAAGGCTTGTTAATTTTATCTTTACAAAGAACCAACTCTTAGTCTCTTTGATCTTTTTAGTCTTTATTTCATTTATTTCTGCTCTGATCTTTTTTTTAAAAAAGATTTTATTTATTTATTTGACAGAGAGAGACATGGCAAGAGAGGGAACACAAGCGGGGATGGGGAGTGGGAGAGGGAGAAGCAGGCTTCCCACCGAGCAGGGAGCCCGATGTGGGGCTCGATCCCAGGATCCTGGGATCATGACCTAAGCCAAAGGCAGATGCCCAACAACTGAGCCACCCAGGCGCCCCTCTGCTCTGATCTTTGTTATTTCCTTCCTTTTGCCAACTTTGGGCTTCACTTATTCTCTTTCTAGTTCCTTGAGGTGTAAAGTTGTCTATTTGAAATCTTGTTTCTTGACATAGGCACTTAATGCTATGAACTTCTCTCTTGGGGGATGCAGCAAAAAATAGTTCTAAGTTTTGATATATCGTATATCCATCTTCAACTGTCTCAAAATATTTTTAAATTTCTCTGTTGATTTGTTCTTTGACCTACTGGTTGCTTAAGAGCATTTGGTTTCATTACACACACTTGTGAATTTTCCTTTTTTTTTTTCTTGTAATTGATTTCTAGTTTCGTATCATTGTATTTGGGGGAAATTGGCCTGTTATTTCAATCTTCAATTTCTTAAGACTTGTTTCGTGGCCAATATATGATCAATCCTGGAAGATGTTCCATGTGTGCTTAAAAATGTGTATTGTTAACTTTCGGATGGAATGTTCTGTATATGTTAATTCCATCGTACCTAATGTGTTATTTCAGCCAATGTTTCCTTAAGGTTTTGTGTCTGGATGATCTATTGATGAAAGTGGGGTATTAAAGTTCCTGACTTCTGATGAGCACTGGGTGCTGTATGTAAGTGTTGAATCCCTAAACTGCACACGTGACACTAATATTACACTGTATGTTAACTGGAATTTAAAAACTAAAAAAACAGATCCCTACTATTGTATTGCTATTTTTTCCTTTAGGTTTGTCAAAATTTGCTTTATGTATTTAAGTACTTGTATGTCACATTATATGTTCTTTTTGGATCACTCCTTTATCACTATGTAGTGACCTTTGTTTCTTATTATTGTTTTATAGTCAGTTTTGTCTGATATAGTTAGCCAAGCTTTCTAGTAGTTCCCATTTGTATGAAATACCTTTTACCATTCCTTCACTTTCAGTCTGTTTCCTTATATCTGAAGTGAGTCTTCAGCAGGCAGCCTATAGATGGGCCCCCCTTTTTTTTTTCTTTCTTAAATCCATTCAGCTACTCTGTCTTTTCATAGGAGAATTTGGTCCATTTACATTTAAAGTAATTAATGATGGGTATGTATTTCCATTCTGTTAATTATTTTCTGGGTGTTTTGTGGTTCTTCTATTCATTTCTTTTCTTGTGCTCTTCCTTTGTGATGTGATGTTTTCTTAGTGGTAGGCTTAGGCTGATTTATTTATTTTTTATTATTTTTTTAACTTCATAGTTGACATACAATATTCAGGCATACAACTAGTGATTTAATATTTATTTACATTACAAAATGCTCACCATCTGTCACCATACAAAGATATTACAGTATTATTGACTATATTCCCTTTGCTGTACTTTAAAATCTGTGACTTAGTTATTTTATAACTGGAAGTTTGTATCTCTTAATCCCCTTCACCTATTTCACCTGTTACCCCATCCCTCTCCCATCTGACAATCAGCAGTATGCTCTCTGAGTCTGTTTTGTTTTTGGATTCCCCATGTGAGTGAAATCATACAATATGTCTTTCTCTGACGTACTTCACTCAGAATAATATGTTGTAGCAAATGGCAAGATTCCATTCTTCTTTATTGCTGAGTACTATTGCACTGTGTGTGTGTAAACACACAAATACATGTGCATATGTAGCACATCTTTACTTACTCATGTACTGATGGATCCCTAGGTTGTTTCCATATCTTGGCTATTGTAAATAATGCAAGAAACATAGGGGTGTATATATATTTTTGAATATGTTTTTGTTTTATTCAGGTAAATACCAGAGGTGACATTGTTGGACCATACCATATTTTTCTTAAAATTTTATTAATTTGAAAGAATGAAAGAGCAAGAGAGTGCACCGGGGGGAGGAGGGGCAGATGGAGAGGCAGACTCCCCACTGAGTAGGAAGCCTGACCCTGGGGTCACAACCTGAGTTGAGGCAGATGCTTAACTGGCTGAGCCACCCAGATGCCCCAGTATTTCTATTTTTAAGTTTTTGAGGAACCTCCATATGGTTTTCCATAGTGGAAGGAACAACTTACATTCCCACCAACAGCACATGAGGATTGCCTTTTCTCTACATCTTCACCAACACCTGCTGTTTCTTGTATTTTTTATACTATCCATTCTAACAGGTGTGAGGTGATATCTCATTGTGGTTTTGATTTGCATTTCCCTGATGATTAGTGACGTTGAGCATCTTTTCATGTGTCTGTTGGTCATCTGTATGTCTTTGTAAAACTATTCAGGTCCACTGCCCATTTTTAAATTAGATTTTTGTTGGCATTGAGTTATGAGTTTTTTATATGTTGTAGATATTAACCCTTATTGGATATATCATTTGCAAATACCTTCTCACATTCAGAAGGTTTCCTTTTCCTTTTGTTGGTTTCCGTTGCTGTGCAAAAGCTTTTTAGTTTGATGTAGTCCAGTTGTTTATTTTTGCTTTTGTTCTCCTTGTCTGAGGAGACATATGCAAAAAAAAAATGCCAAGACTGATTTGAAGAGTTTACTATTTTTGTAGTTTTATGGTTTCAGGTCTTACATTTAGGTCTTTAATCCATTTTGAGTTTTGTTTTGTTTTGTTTTGTTTTTGTACTGTTGATATTTTCATAGGGATTGCACTGAATCTGCAGACTACTTTGGGTACTATGAATATTTGAACAATATTCTTCCAATTCATGAGTATGGTATATCTTTCCATTTATTGTCATCTTCAATTTCTTTCATCTGGGTCTTAGAATTATCAGAGTACAGGTCTTTTAACTCTTACATTAAATTTACTCCTACATATTTTATTCTTTTTGATGCAGTTATAAAGTGATTGTTTTCTTAATTTCTTTTTGCTAGTTTTTAATATATAGAAATGCAACAGATGTCTGTATCCTGCAACTTTACTGAATTCATTTATTCTGATTTTTGGTGGAGTCTTTAGGGTTTTCAATATACAGTATCATGCTATCTATAAAGAGCAACAGTTGTACTTCATCCTTATCAATTTGTATGCTTTTTATTTCTTCCTGATTACTGTGGCTGTGAATTCCAGTACTATCTTGAGTAAAAGCACCGAGAGTGGACATCCTTGTGCCTGATCATGAAAAAGCTTTCAGTTTTACGTTAGCTGTGGGTTAGTCATATATAGCCTTTATTATGTTCCCTCTATAGCCTGTATGTTGAGAATTTTTATCATGAATGTATGTGGAATTTTGTCAAATGCTTTTTTGCATCTGCTGAGATCATCATATGATTTTTATCTTTTGTTAATGTGGTATATCATGTTGATTTGAAGATACTCAACCATCCTTGCATCCCTGGAATAAATCCCCCCATATTGTGGTGAATGATCTGTTTAATGTATTTTTGAATTCAGTTTGCTAATATTTTGTTAAGGATTTTTGCATCTATGTTCATTAGGGATAGAGTCTGTAATTTCTTCTTTTTTGTAGTGTCTTTGTCTGTTGTTGGTATCAGGGTAATATTGGCTTTGTAGAATGACTTTAAAAGCATTCCCTCCTCTTCAGTTTTTTTTTTTTTTGGATAGTTTGAAGAGGATGGTATTAATTCTTTACGGGTATAAAGAATTCTTCCAACATTTAAAGCTATCTGGTCCTAGACTTTTCTTTGTTGGGAGTTTTTTGATTACCAATTCAATTTTGTTACTAGTAATTAGTCTGTTCAAATTTTCTAGTTCTTCCTGATTCAGTCTTGGGAGACTGTGTATTTATAGACACCCATTTCTTCTAAGTTGTTCAATTTGTTGGCATATAACTTTTCATAGTAGTAGTCTTTTATAAACCTTTGTATTTCTGTGGTATTTGTTAATTCCCCCTCTTTCATTTTTGATTGTATTTACTGCAGTCCTCTCATTTTCTTGATGAGTCTGGCTAAAGGCTTATCAATTTTGTTTATCATTCAAAGAACCAGCTCTTAGTTTCATTGATCTTTTCTATTTTTTGGTCTCTATTTCATTTATTTTTGTCTTGATCTTTATTATTTCCTTCTCCTTTATTTGAGCTTTGTTCTTTTTAGTTCCTTTAGGTGTGATGTTAGATTGAGGTTTTTTTTTTTTTTTTAAGATTTTATTTATTTGAGAGAGAGTGAGCACAAGTGGGTAGGGAGAGGGAGAAGCAGACTCCCCACTGAGCAGGGAACCCAATTCGGGGCTTGATCCCAGGACCCGGAAATCATGACCTGAGCCAAAGGCAGACACTAACTGACTGAGCCACCCAGGTGCCCAGAGATATTTCTTGTTTCTTGAGGTAAGCCTGTATACCTATAAAAATTTTCCCTCATAGAACTGCTTTTGTTGTGTCCAAAAGATTCTGGAATGTTGGGGCGCCTGGGTGGCTCATTTGTTGGGTGTCTGCCTTCGGCTCAGGTCATGATCCCGGGGTGCTGGGATGGAGCCCCACATCGGGCTCCCTACTCAGTGGGGAGGCCTGCTTCTCCCTCTCCCACTCCCCCTGCTTGTGTTCCCTCTCTTGCTGTGTCTCTCTCTGTCAAATAAATAAAAAATAAAGTCTTTTAAAAAAAAAAAATTCTGGAATGTGTTTCCATTTTTATTTGTCTCAAGGCATTTTAAAATTTCCTCTATGATTTCTTCATTGACCTATTGATTATTTAGTAGCACCTTGGTTAGCCTCCATGTATTTGTGTTGTATTTTTTTTTGTAATTGATTTGTAGTTTCATACCATTGTGGTTGGAAAAGATGCTTGTTTTGATTTTAATCTTACTAATATTCTGAAACTTATTTTGTGGCCTAATGTGATCTATCCTAAAGCTCATTCCATGTGCATTTGAAAATGTATATGCTGCTGTTATATACAGCATATTACATCCAATATCCATTAATTATATCTGGTCTAATGTGTTGTTCAAAGCCACTGGTTTTTTAATTGATTTTCTGTCCAGATGATCTATCCGTTAATGTAAGAGAGGGTGTTAAAATCCCCTACTAATATGATATTACTGTCACTTTCTCCTTTTATGTATGTTTATATTTGATTTATATGTTTAGGTGCTCCTATGTTGGTTGCATAAATATTTACCATCGTTATATCCTCTTGTTAGATTGATCCCTTAATCATTATGTAATGCCCTTGTCTCACGACTGATGTGTGTTGCTACCTTTTTAAAAGATTTCCATTTGCATGGGATATCTCTTTCCATCTCTATGTTCAATCTATATGTCTTTAGGTCTGAAGTGAATCTCTTGTAGGTAGCATACAGAGGTTTTTTTTTTCTTTCTTTTTATCCATTCAGTCACCCTATGTAAGAATGAGAAATCAATCACACTAATCTTTGTCATCCATTTTACATTTTGTAGTTCCTATAACGATAAAGAGCTAAAATTCTGATATGATTAAACAGCTAGGGTTTCTCTGTGGGACTCAGGTCAACCATAAACCTTTGCATTTCTGTGGTATTTTTTGTTTTCAAAGTATATATACATTTACACTGTTACAGACTGAATTTTTTCTGTGTCCCCAACAACCCCCCTTTCATACATAGAAGCCCTAACTCACAGTATGGCTGTATTTGGGGTAAGGAACTAATTAAGGTTAAATGAGGTCATAAGGATGGGGTCCTGATCAGACTGGATTAGTGTCCTTATAAGAAAAGACATCAGCGAGCTCTTTCTCTCTTCGCCCTCCCTCACCCCAAGGCACACGTGCTGAGGAAAGGCCTCTGCAAGCCAGGAACAGCATGCTCACCAGAATGAATCAGCTGGTAAAAAAAAATTTTATGTTTTCCAAGCAACTCAGTTTGGCAGCTCAAGCAGACCAATATACTGTTCAAGCAAAGCTAAATATCAGCAGAAAGGTTAATGCCTAAAAACATCATGCCCTTACTTCTGCCATTTTTAATTTCTATTAATTTATCTGTTTGTAGTTAAGAAGAGTAATTGTGATATTACTAGTGCTGGCCATATGTTTTAAATGATTACTTTTTAATATAATTCTACTTCTTACAAACATTTATGAAATGAATATGGAATATGGCTTCCAAAGACTCATTCCCAGGATAAAACGCCTAACATTTTAGGCAACCATCAATGATTAAGAACATGAGGGGCACCTGGGTGGCTCAGTTGGTTAAGCATCCAACTCTTGGTTTGGACTCAGGTCGTGATCTCAGGGTCATGATCAAGCCATGCATCAGGCTCCATGCTCAGCTTGGAACCTGCTTGAGATTCTTTCCCCTCCTCCCACTCCCTCTCCCTCTGCTCCTTCCCCTGCTGTGTTCTCTCTAAAATAAAATCTTAAAAAAAAAAAAAAAAAAGATACAAGTTGTTTCTCTGTTATTCCAGAGATAAGACCAATCTTTAAATTTCAAATACATAAAGTCTTATATGCTCTTAAAAGCTGTATTTTTATTCTTAATATCAATACACAATGAAATACTTTAGGAAGTGTTGGCTAGGGATGGCCAACCTATAGCAAACTGGAGGTACTTAAAAGTGAAGAGCTATACAAATATGTAAATATAATTTACTACTTTACCTGTTGAAGTTCCTGCTCTCTTTGCTGATGTCTCATTTCCATCTGTTTAATTTTCTTTTCTAAGCCCATGAAATGTTTCATCTCTGGTGTATGGTTTTCTCTGGCTTCTCTTAGTTCTTCTAGGAGTTTTGTAATCTAAAATTGAGATACGAAATAAATGAAAAACTGGTAAGAAAAATAAATTTTTTACCAGGTAGTTTTAAGAATATTTACTATATTTTCTTTGTATAAAATTTCTCTACAGAAGAGGCTTCTGGTTAATAAGAAAAATATCTTGAGTTGTTAGAATTAATAGTTTGCATTCCCTATGTTCAGGAAGAAAAGGCTCATCCTAGCTCTGAAATGACCTCATAATCCAAAAGGTTCTAGATGACTGGATCACCTCCTCCCATGTACGCCAGGCTGATTACAGCATTCAAAATGAAGGTAGGCACTGTCTTTGGTATATTTAGCTTTGCTAACAAAGTATCAATGTATTTAACAAGGTTGATTACTTTTAGGGTTATAGAATACATTTAAAGCACCCTACACAGTATAGCACCCAACACACAGAAGAGTTCAACCTCTTTCTGAGAAAATATACTGAATTCTTTCTGTCCTGGCTGTTGTCTTAGGTCCTGAGGATACAGACATGAAAGACATAGTCCATACTCATGGAGGTTACAGTCTAGTGTGGTACCTTCCTTTTCATTACTATGGTCAACAGAGAAAATGGTAATATTTTCATGGCACCCATTAGTAAAACAGAGGGGATCTGAGAGATCTTTCTATTGGGCTTGGTGAAACAAATGTATTTTCTTTATACCACATAATTATAATAATTTTCTAATTGTTAGTAGCAAAAGGCAAAATAATAAGCAAGTGAAAATGGTTAAAATGAACAAATTCAATCATGTTTCCCATGGAACACTCAGTATTTAATAAAAACACTGATAACACTAAAAGAAAACCCAAAACACAACCCCTACCCCCCACCGCTAAACCCCATACAATTCCTAATTAGTTTCTAAAATGTGAAAATACAAGCAAATTAAATCAGGAGCAAATCTAAATAAATCTAAATATTTAAATGTGGGACATCCCTGATGATATCATCAGTGACCAAAGAAATTTGCAGACTTTAATTGGGATGATTGGCACTGTCATACACATAATGGTTAAATATCACTTCAACACATAAACTTTTTAATGACTGAAAATTTTGAGTTTTTAATGAGACAACATTTCCAGTCATCACTATCTTACGATCCACAGGGAACCCATTCCTGTACACCAGCTGGAAGTTCTGGTCTAGTGAACGAAGTAGTCAAGTGAATGAGAATTCTAATAAGTAAAAAATCTCCCAATAGGACCAGATGACTTCATAAGTGAATTTTTCCCAAACATTTGAAGAATTAATGCCAATCCTTCTCAAACTCTTCCAAAATACAGAAGAGGCGGGAACACTTCCAAATTCATTTAATAAGGCCAGCATTACCCTAACAACAAAGCCAGATAAAGGGACTGTCAGGGTTGCCTGGCTGGCCCAGTCAGTAGAACATGCGATTCTTGACCTCAGGGTCATGAGTTTGAGCCCCACATTGGGTGCAGAGATTACTTAAAAATCTTTAGAAAAAATTTTTTTTCTTTTTTTAAGACCCTATCAGACAACTATAGGCCACTATCTCTGATGAATGAGTGGAAATTCTCTCAATAAAATACTAGCAGTTTGAATTCAGCAGTACATTAACAGTATCCTTCACCATGATCTAGTGGAATTTATCTCTGGAATGCAAGATGGTTCAACATATGAAAATCAGTGTAATAGATCACAAAGAATGAAGAAAAAAATCATATTACCATCTCAATAGATGCAGAAAAAGCATTTGATAAAATTTAACATCTGTTCATGATAAAAACTCTTAAATTAGGTGTGGAAGGAATGTACTTCAAATGATGATAATATATCATAAGCCCACATTGAATTCCTGATTCAATGGTGAAAGCTTGAAAGGTTTACTAAGACCATGAACAAGACAAGGGTGCTCACCCTCACCACTCCTATTCATTATAGTACTGGAAGCCCTAGCCAGAGCAATCAGGCAAGAAAAAGAAAGAAAGGGCATCAGAATAGGAAAGAATTAAAACTGTCTCTATTTGCAAGTGACATGATTTTATATAGAGAAAATTATAAAAATTCCACCAAAAAAACTGTTAGATCTAATCAATGAATTCAGTAAAGTTGCAGGATACAAAATTAAAGATCAGTAGTGTTTTTGTACACTAGTAATGAATTCTCTGAAAAAAATACCATTTAAAAAGCATCATAAATAAAATTCTTAAAAATGAACATAAACAAGGCGGTGAAAGATTTCTATACCCAAATCTACAAGACACTGATAATGGAAATTGAAGTAGATACAAAATAAAGTATTAATTCTTATAATCCATATTCCTGGATATGGATTATAAGAATTAATACTGTTAATATATGTGCTGCCGAAGCGAGCATGAATCAATACTGTTAAAATGTCCATACTACCCAAGGCCATCAATAGATTTAATGCAATCGCTATCAAGATTCCCACAGCATTTTTTACAGTAATAGAGAAAATAATCCTAAAATTTATATGGACCACAAAAGACCCCGAATAGTCAGTGCAATATTGAGAAAGAGAGTGGGATGTATCCTACTTCTTAATTTCAAGTTGTATTATAAAGCTGTAGTAATCAAAAGAGTATGGTACTGGCACAAAAACAGACACATAGTCATATTTGACAAGAGAGCCAAAAATACTCAGTGGAAAAAAAGACAGTCTCTTCAATTAATGGTGTTGGGAAAATTGAATATTCACATGTAAAAGAATGAAACTAGATCCCTATCTTATACCACTCACAAAAATTAACCTTAAATGGATTAAAGACTTAAATGTAAGACCTGAACCCAGAAAATTTCTAGAAAAACCAGAAAAGCTCCTTGACATGGGTCTTGGCAACAATTTTTTGGATATGACACCAAAAGCACAAGCAACAAAATAAAAAACAAGTTGGGACTATATTAAATTGTAAAGCTTCTGTACAGAAAAATCAACAAAATGAAAAGAATCTATGGAATGGAAAAAAATATCTGCACACTATGTATTTGATAAGGGGTTAATATACAAAATATATAAAGAATTTATAGGGGCACCTGGGTGACTCAGTCGGTTAAGCGTCTGCCCTCAGCTCAGGTTATGATCCTGGAGTCCCGGGTTGAGCCCTGCGTTGGGCTCCCTGCTCAGTGGGGAGTCTACTTCTCAAATAAATAAAAAAGTTACATAACTCAATAGCAAAAAAACCCCAAATAATCCAATTAAAAAATGGGCAAAGGACCTAAATAGACATTTTTCCAGAGATACATAAATAACCAATAGGTACATGAAAAAATGTTCAGCATCACTAATCTTTAAGGAAATGCAAATCAAAACTGCAGTATCACCTCACACCTGTTAGAATGGTTAGCATCAAAAAGACAGCAAATGCTGGTCAGGATGTGGAGAAAAGGGAACCCATGTATGTTGTTGCTGGGGTTGTAAACTGGTACAGCCACTATGAGAATGAGTATGGGGGGCTCCTAAAAAATTAAAAACTGAATGGCCATATGATCCAGTGATTCCTCATCTGGGTATTTACCTGAAGACAGCTATGTTGAAAAGATATTTGCACCCCCATGCTCATAGCAGCATTGTTTATAATAGCCAAGACATGGAAGGAACCCGAGTGTCCACTGATGGGTGAATGGATAAAGATGTGATATATATTCAGCCACAAAAAAGGAGGAAATCATGCCATTGTGATAACATGGTTGAACCCTGACAGTATTATACTAGGTGAAATAAGTCAGAGAAAGACAGATATCATATGATCTCACTTATATGTGGAATCTTAAAAACAAACAAACAAACAAACAAAAAAACCCCAAACTCCTATAGATGAGATTTGTGGTTAGCAGAGGTGGAGAGGAAAGGGTGGGAAAAAGGGGAATTGTATGAAGTGATCAAAAAGGAACAAACTTCCAGTTATAACTATACTAGGGATTCAATGTACAGCATGAGGACCATAGTTAACACTGCTGCATGGTATATATGAGTTTTTAAGAGTAAATCCTAAGAGTTCTCATCATAAGGTAAGAAAAATCTTTTTCTTTATGGATAACTAAGCTTACTGTAGTAACCATTTCATGATATATGTAAGTTAAATCTTTATGCTGTATACCTTAAACTTATATAGTAGTGTATGTCAATTATATCTCAATAAAATTGGAAAAAAATGAGAAAAAGTATATACTGACATGAGAATATATATATACTGTTAGGTAAAAAACATCCTTTAAAAATCATATATGCATACACACATACACAAACATGTATTTTATATGTGTGCATGCATGAACACACACCCTCAGTATTTGTATCTGTATATGAATAAATGAAATCTGGAAGAATATATAGCAAAATATGCTCTGGGTAATGGGATCATGGGCGTTTTTATACCTTCTAATATATATTAATCAATATAAAAATATATTCTTAAATATATAATATTTATATTAAAATAAATGTTAAATAAATATTATTTATAAAAATCCATACTCAACCAGGATAGAAGTGAATAACATCAATAAAAAAAAAGCATATATTCCTTAATGAATAAAATTCTAATTGTCTTACTAGTTTATTGTTTTACTAAAGTGAAAGAGTGATTCTCCCAGATCATGTTACTAAAGGTAAAGGAGACAGACATCACTGACCAATAGCAGCAGGAGGCTCAGGTAAGGGAATTCAGATGATCCATGCATATCCCACAGACCTCTTTCCAGAGAAGACCTATATACTCTGTCCTCTTATACTCTGGTGAGTACAGAATCTTACAACTACAAATTTCAATTCAAACTGGACCATAAAATTACGCTATTTTTACTCCTTTAAATGAGCATGACCGGCTTGAGTCCGTGTGCTTTCAACCATCTCGTGTGCCTTCATACTCTGCAACTTACTGGCACGATGCATTTTCCTGGCCACACTGCTGGGATGAATGCTAGCGGTTGTCAACACTTAATCCAGGGAGTCTAGATTCTAATATGGTCTAGCACGGAAAGAGATACTGACCGATTTAAGCCCGTTACTGCTGTCCACTGTCCGCTGGCAATGCCTGGTTTGGAGGTGGGCATGTGGCTCAGTTCTGATGCAAAGAAAGTTAGCTGGGGGACCTTACAGTCTATATGGATCGGTTTATTTTTCTGTCCCACTCACTAGAATGCAAACTCTTTGAGGGTGACACCTTTAGGTGTTCTACTCATTTCTTTATCCCAAAAAGCCTATTGACAGTGCCTGACACCTAAACACTTTTTAAATGCTAGGAAGTAGATTTTATTCCATTTAATAGCTAAAAAAGGGGCACCTGGGTGGCTCACCAGGGTCCTGGGATCGAGCCCCGCATCGGGCTCCCTGCTCGGCGGGAAGCCTGCTTCTCCTTCTCCCTCTCCCACTCCCCTTGCTTGTGTTCCCTCTCTCGCTGTGTCTCTCTCTGTCAAATAAATCAATAAAATCTTTAAAAAAAAAAAAATAGCTAAAAAACCCCCCCCTGAGACTGAGAGAGTTACAAACACTAGCAAATGGCTGTGGGTAAAGGGTAAATGTAATTCTTCATTCTACATAGAGACTGACCTTGGGTTCAATTCACATTCTAGCTTTGTTCCCTTGATAAAGGTAGATGTCAAATATGTACACTGCTTGTGGTAACGCCCCGACTGGTGGAAAATCACCTGGGCTTGGAGGACTTGGTATGAACTGAAATACCTGGTGGGACAGGTAGGGGCAAGTTTGGGCTCTCCTGAGTGCAGTGACTCTTGCACTGGGCATGTCCTTGTGGGGTCCACTGTGCATGAGTTATTATAAGAGACGCTGGTTCTTGTGGAGTGGGGGGAGTCTAAGCCTGGGTGGTTCCTCCAACTGCCAGATGTGAGTCTTATTCCCTTGCACGTGGGCTGTCCCTGGGACAGCTGTGTGGACTGCTGTGGGACCTACTCATGCCTGCTGTTGCCTTGTGTTTCCTGGTCTGCAGCCAGAGTACCAAGTGTGGCCTACGGTCACTGTATCACTCTAAATGTTTACATGACTTGCCACCATAAGGCTCACTGACATATTTAACAACTTAAGCCCAGATCTTATCATAACATTCGTAACATAAAAGCAGCTAGCTGTAGCATATTTGACACAAATTACAAGAATTTTGATAATTTTTAGGAGTCACTGTAATAGTCCTTGGGTTTCCATGTTAGAGGTCACTCTTGAATGGTTTCTAAAATTTGTATAGACTATACAGATAAAACCTATTGATGAAAAAGAAACTATGACCAATAAAATGCATATATTACCTGCAGAACATGGAAACAATAATAGCAGCAATCCCCTCAGTTGTCTAAATTTAAGGAGTTAAGATTCAAGTCTTCAACTTCAGGGGGCAAGGAAATAAATAGATGGTTGGAGTCAACAGTGAGGGGAAAAATAAGACCAGAAATCTATGATGAATGCTAAAACATGAAAGATTACCTTTCTCATTTTAATATTCAAAAAAATTTGAGGAATACATGGCTGAGATGGCATCAACTGAATGAATATACACCAGACGCTTGGTAATGTTTTTAGCCTATTGGCAGCAGATATGATTTTAAAAGAGATGTGGTTTAACAACACTTTAGGTAACATAGGCATGGAACAAAATGCAGAAATTAGAAAAATCTTTTCAGGTTTTCACGATTAACACAGTAGTGGGAGATAGTTCACTTCTCAATGTCTTGAACTATGCTGGAAAATTTTAAATCACTTTTTTCTATAGAGCTAGAATAACAACAAGCAGTCAAAAAACAAAACAATTTGCTACTGTTAAATGGATAAAGAAGATGTGGTATACATATATACAATGGAATATTATGCAGCCATCAAAAGGAATGAAACCTTGCCATTTGCAACAACGTGGATGGAACTGGAGGGTATTATGCTGAGCGAAATAAGTCAATCGGAGAAAGACGTATCATATGACCTCACTGATATGAGGAATTCTTAATCCTCATATCCTTAATCCTAATGAGGAAACAAACGGAGGGTTGCCGGAGTGGTGGGGGGTGGGAGGGATGGGGTGGCTGGGTGATAGACATTGGGGAGGGTGTGTGCTATGGTGAGCACTGTGAAGTGTGCAAGACTGTTGAATCACAGATCTGTACCTCTGAAGCAAATAATAGATTATATGTTAAAATAAAAAAAGGAGGGTAAGAATGAAGGGGGGAAAATCGGAGGGGGAGACGAACCATGAGATACTATGGACTCTGAAAAACAAACTGAGGGTTCTAGAGAGGGATGGGGGGATGGGTTAGCCTGGTGATGGGTATTAAAGAGGGCATGTATCGAATGGAGCACTGGGTGTTACATGCAAACAATGAATCATGGAACACTACATCAAAAACTAATGATGTAATGTATGGTGATTAACATAATAAACAAATGTATTGTGCTTTTTCTTGTGGTCAGAAAGAGACTGGGATTTACCCTCCTTTCTTAACCGAAAAACCAAACGACATGTGAAACAACCGTTTTCAAACCCTAGCTAACAGCACTGCAGGACAGTGATTCATGAGGGATGGAAAACATACAAGGTGAACTCTAAGACTGCCTAGCTGGCTGCCCTGAGGCAGTTCCGAAGCCAGTGGAACTGGTAGCCTGAATAATTCTGGGAACTCCTGCAGGGCTGGGAAATGAACTATTCCCACCAGCCTGAGAGAAAAATCCCCTCGAGGGCCCTCAAAAGGTTATCAGTAATGGGAATAAATAAGCCCTGTTCAAACAACTATTATAAATGTACTGCAAATTAAAAAGGCAGATTGTCGTTATTTTATTCAAGAGATGGAGTGTTTTACTTAGTTTTCCAGTAAATAGGTTTGAAAATCATGTGTTGCAGCTTTTCTGTTTTCAAAATAAATAGTTTAGCTATTCTTAAACTAAGAACACTGTAAACTTGACTAAAACTGACCTTTATCTTGCAAACACTAGAACATACTTCCTTTTATTGCTTTTCCCCAAAAGTTTACTTTAGGTCTGTGAAGTTCTGTTAAATTACTGCTTATACAATGTTTATGTACATCTTAAACACTGAAAAGAATGCACACATGCTGAACTACAGCCTTTCAATTATTCAAACAAAACTTTTTGATAGTTACCTAATTGTGGAGTGTTTTCAGATTAATCTTTTTATATTGCAATTATATGT
Organism: Mirounga angustirostris; assembly: GCF_029215605.1. Lineage (NCBI taxonomy): Eukaryota > Metazoa > Chordata > Mammalia > Carnivora > Phocidae > Mirounga > Mirounga angustirostris. The sequence goes on from NW_026991716.1 coordinate 72,319,349, forward strand.
TCTGCTTATAGGGTTTAATAAATCCTTGAATAATAAATGGTGTATATGCTTCAAAGAACAGAATGCACAGTTTATCTGTTTTTTTTTTTATACTTTCTAGAATCAAAAGGATCTAGAGTGATAAAAATGAGTTTCCAGAAAGATCTATTTCCTATGATATTGTTACTGGGAATCCAGCATGATTATAATGACAGCTGTCTCTATTTCTTAACCAAATTAAATAGTATTAGTACTTAATGCAGAAGTGGCCTTAACCATCCAATTTTATGTCCTAAAAAAAAAAAAAACTAAATACCCCTCCCCTCTATTTCCTCATTGCCCAGAAAAATCTCAAGCATCAAATACATAAGAAACTTGAGAGAGTTTCATCTGGGGAAAGCAGACTTACCATAAACAAGTTATTAATGTTTTGACATGTGATAAATATTTTCAGGTTGTTTCTACTTGTACATTTGTTAAAAAAATTTATACAAAAATAATATGATTGAAATGGTGAAGAAAAGCTTATGTTAGTCCAATATTTTTCTTATTTCTTACCTCCTTCTGTAGGATTTCTTCTCGAACCTGAGAAACTACAAGAGACTCCTGTTTACCCTGCAGCTCGTTAACTTGATTTTGGAAATGTTTTAGAAGTACCTAGGAAATCATGTTAGAAGTGCTGAGTTAAAAAAGCTCTTCCTCAAACATTATTTGAAAAATATAAGAAAACCAACTAATGACTTCTGTTTGTAATAAAAAAAAATTCCCAATATTTTAAAATTACCAAATTCTAATGTGGAAATAATTTGCCACAGGAATTAAGTTCATTGGATTAATTAAGCTCATTGAATACACATTTTTTTGTTTCAATATTTAATATAAAGCATCATACATATTACAAATTAATGGCTACATAACTACTTGGCTTCTTTATCTCTAGTACTTTTCTTCTGGAGGCCTGAAAAACACCTTTTAAAATAAACCTCTATTATAAAGTCCAAGCATTTTGAAGAAAGTAGCCAATACTGTCTGTATTACTTTGTGACTAAGTAGGATAATAGTTTTTATTAAAGAGCTACTGACAAAATAAAGACAGCACAAGCCTAGTGTTAGCATGAAATAAATGTCACACATTTTTGGCCAACTGAAATACATAAATACTTTCATCAAGAAACTGAAAACTTGGGAAAAATGTGCATCGCTTACCTCCAGTGCTTTACTTTTACTGTTTCTATCATCAGACCATGCTGACGTCCACTTAACTCATAATTTACAATTTAACATTGAGAACTCTGGGAAAGTAACATTAAGGACACCATGTGTGGTGCCCTGACACTACTTTATCCACCTCTCCCAACTCCATACTGACTTGCTATCCTGTTTACACTGCCCACTGACACCCTGCTCCCATGGCGGGGGGGCGGGGGGGGGGAGCCAGGGAAGTTATCTGCATCTGCTCTATGATGATTACCTTTGAAAAGCACTCTAAATTTTTCTCATTGAAATATTAAAATAGAATTCTCGGTTTCTGAGCTACATGAATTATAGACCTCATTACCCTTCAGCCTTCAATTCTCTGAATACTTGGAACGCACATCTCCTTATAAGGACACCTTCTCACAAACCCATAATAGCATTTTTATAGCTGAAATAATGTACAGTAAGTTCACAATATCCACTATCTGGCCCTAAAAACAAACAAAATCGCTCAACTGGGGAAGTTTAAGTGGGCTCCATGCTGGCCAAGGCCCGAAATCACGACCCCGAGATCAAGACCTGAGCTGAGATCAGGAGTTGGATGCTTAACCAACTGAGCCACCTGGGCACCCCTGAGTGATTTGTTTTTAATCAAGATGCTATTAAATAATTACTGATGGGAGAGGTGGGGGTAAGATCATCATTTCCTGGTTTTCCCCCTCAGCTTGTTTTTTAGAATTAAAACCTAGAAAAAAGAGCACAATGGACATTTATCTATTCTTCAATTTGATTTTTCAATTGCTAACATTTTTGCCATATTTGCTTGCTTTTTTTTTTTTGGAGGGGGGATACAGATACAAATTCTATCTCAATGCTGTTTTTTCAGTTTTCTAACACCACAGAAGATGGGCCACATAGTAGATATTCATGATATTCCATGTTGATGTACATACTAACCAAGAAGGAAGATACACTTTTTTGAAGAAATGCAGATGAACTTTCACCATACTCTGTCGTAATTCTAAGAAAACTATGCTTCGTAATGGCTACAGCTGTGTGTATCTCTCTGTTGATTATTTTATCCCCAGTGCCTGATTGTCTATAGACCTCGAATCATTGTTTAATGAATGAAAGGTAATTGGGCAAGAAGAACGACTAGGATAATTACTTGTCAGCTGGCACTTGGGTGGAGGGAGATGGTTCAACATTCAAGTTCAAGTACTCAGGTCTCAATCACATAATGTGATTGTACCATCCCTTACAACTGCCTTAGAAGAACTATCTGAGAAATATTGGGACAAAACTGTGAAACCCCTTATTTAGAATAATCTTAAAGTAGAACAGTTAAATGCATGATAATGGCATCCTCTCCTATAAAAAAAAAATCAAGTCAATAATTTCTCATTTCTATCAAAAAGTGAAGTTGAAGCATTTCTAAATAATGTTAACAGTCCTGAAAAAAATAATTTTAAAGCCAAAGAAAGTGTGTTAAAGTCATCTACCTCTTGTGTTGCTATTTTACGATTTAGTTCAGCTACTTTGGAAGAAGAATTTTCTACTGCATTTTGACAAAGGAGTTTCTCTACTTCCCTCTGATGAGATGCTTTGAGAGATGCAATGTGTGCTGCCGTATCTTCCTTGACCCTGCAGAGCAAATCAAAGAAAATCACACATAAAAACTGCTCTTCAATTCAGAATTAGCACAAAAATAATGTAAGAAGTCTGGAAATTAAAGAAACAAAGGGAGAGAGAGCACCAATACTTACTGCACTCTGTCAGGTGCTTTATACATGATCGCCTGTGAGATCTTACAACCATGCCATGAGCTATTATTTACTCAATTTTTTAAGGGCAAACTTGAGTTTAGGAAAGAGTGAATGTCTCTAGAGTTCATTAGTAAATTGCAGACCTGGGGGTTCAAGCCCAGCAGAGTCCGAGCTCAAAGTCTGGGCCTTTCACTCAACCCCCAGCCTGGGGCTGTACTTTCTGTTAGAATCAAAGGTTCTAAATGTTCTGTCTGGACTTAAAGCAAGGGCCTCACATTTTATCTTTTAAGATAAACTCACGTTTTTGCCCAGATTCTTATTTTGATAATCACAGCTCCTTTTAGAATCTCCAAAGCTTTGTCTCTAGGCAACATTCACTGGTTTTTGGTCCATGGATATGACTCCAGACCTAGCTGCCATATCATAAAAATAAAATAATCTTTACAGTAATTCTTTAGGACCCAGTGTAACCCTGCACCTAATTTGTTTGGATTGTTAAGCGTGAGATACTACTGATTTGTCTCTGTGACAAAATTTATGCATTCAGAGGCAGTTTAATAAGTGACAAAGTTCTGATAAACACTTGAGACATTTCTTACAGATAAGCCATTTTCTCTTATTGGAAAAGTTATTAAAAATTGACAGGATTTTACTCAAAGCAGATACTGAATAAATCACTGTTGATACATATTAATATGGCAATTCCCAAACTATAAACGAATTTATTAGTGGCTTATTTGACTATATGAATATTTCCTCATGGAAATGGTGTGATTAGGGTCCTTGGAAAAGCATAAAAATCTAAAGCACTTATGATATAACTGAACTAAAGTAAAAAACAAATGAACAAAAAAACCCGAAACAGCCTAAATCTGGGATTGGGAAAGGTTACACCTCACTTCTCAGGCCCAGAGGCTATTTGAAAAACAGATTAACAATACGAAATTATGGATAGAAAAATTTATAGGAAAAATTTCAATTTTAAATTATTTCCAGAAAAGAATGTGATTGTTTCCAAACACCTTCATTACTAGCATCACATTCAGGACTCAAGAAACAAGGTTTCAGTTTGGAAGCACTTATGGTTACCAGGATGACTCAATCAGACATAGCTGCCAATCAATCGATACATATTTGTCTAGGTGCATATTGCTATGCTCACTCTGCTCCTATGCCAGGTTGCAAAAGAAGTATAATCTTACATCAGTTCTTAAGGAGTTACAAGGCAGTGTATGACTAGTGCTTTCTTGGTACTTAATATTGGTACTTGGTACATAAATTATAGAGGAGCCAGGAGCAGGAAATTTCCTGGGAGGCTCTAGGAAATATTTTGTGGAAGAGGCAGTACTTGAAACATGGATGAGCAAAAGGCAGCAAAGACATTCAGTAAGTCAGGCCACAGAGAGGTCCTATAATGGTGATGGCACTTGGAAAGCCACGTAGAGTAATTTAGTCTTGATACTTCAGGAAGCAAGGAGTCAGTGGAGGGCAGTGTAACTCAGATACAGGAATATTTAAAGAATATTAATCGTTTTTAAGCAAAATGATTGGGGGAGACAGAAACTAAAATCAGGGAGATTAGGGTGGGGAAGCTGTCTAGTAAACCAGGTAAGGCTGCTTTCTACAGGAAGGTAGAAAGCAAAAGGAGACATATTTGTAAGGAAGCACCCCATAAACTGTGAGCCCAAGAAATAAAGGAGGGTAGCTGGACTTGGCAACTGTAAAATATGGTCATAGACAGAGATAGAAAAGTTGTGAGGAGGAGCTAGTTTACAGGTAAAAATGGAGTAAAATTTGAGATACTACTGATTCCAAGAGAAACAATCCAGAAAATGGTAGATTTAACATCTGTGCTTAGGGAAGAAAACAAGCCTTGAAAAGTAAACTGGAGTCATGATTCATAGAAGCCACAAGAATGGATGAATTTAGCAACAGAGAAAGAACAGACAATAAACAGCTGAAAATGAACCATGGCAGAAGCCTGATTTTTGAGGAAGGAGAATGAAGAGGAGTCAGAGTTAGTTAAAAGACCCAGAAGAGGAGTGTTAGTCAGAGGTGTCAGTCATGGAGGTTATGGGAGGAAACCCATATTTCAGGAAAGTCAATAATGTCAAGGAAATGAGAATAGAGACAACATCACTGGACCAGGAAAGGTCACTACTGAGAGATGACATTTCAAAGAGTGGTGAGGACGAGAGTCCTGGTTAAGAGGAAGTGAGGTGCCAACTCTATGGTCAACTAATCTTCGACAAAGCAGGAAGGAATGTCCAATGGAAAAAAGACAGTCTCTTCAACAAATGGTGTTGGGAAAACTGGACAGCCAAATGCAGAAGAATGAAACTGGACCATTTCCTTACACCACACACAAAAATAGACTTAAAATGGACGAAAGACCTAAATGTGAGGCAGGAATCCATCAAAATCCTTGAGGAGAACACAGGCAGCAACCTCTTCGACCTCAGCCGCAGCAACTTCTTCCTAGAAACATCGCCAAAGGCAAGGGAAGCAAGGGCAAAAATGAACATTGGGACTTCATCAAGATAAAAAGCTTCTGCACAACAAAGGACACAGTCAACAAAACCAAAAGACAACCGACAGAATGGGAGAAGATATTTGCAAATGACACATCAGATAAAGGGCTAGTCACCAAAATCTATAAAGAACTTCTCAAACTCAACACCCAAAGAACAACTAATCCAATCAAGAATTGGGCAGAAGACATGAACAGACATTTCTGCAAAGAAGACATCCAAATGGGCAACAGACACATGAAAAAGTGCTCCACATCACTCGGCATCAGGGAAATCCAAATCAAAACCTCAATGAGATACCACCTCACACCAGTCAGAATGGCTAAAATTAACAAGTCAGGAAACGACAGATGTTGGCGGGGATGCGGAGAGCTCCCCTTCGCAGCCAGCTCCTACACTGTTGGTGGGAATATAAGCTGGTGCAGCCACTCTGGAAAACAGTATGGCGGTTCCTCCAAAAGTTGAAAATAGAGCTACCCTACGACCCAGCAATTGCACTACTGGGTATTTACTGCAAAGATACAAATGTAGTGATCCGAAGGGGCACGTGCACCCCAATGTTTATCGCAGCAATGTCCACAATAGCCAAACTATGGAAAGAGCCTAGATGTCCATCAACAGATGAATGGATAAAGACGACACACACACACACACACACACACACAATGGAATATTATGCAGCCATCAAAAAAAGAAATCTTGCCATTTGCAACGATGTGGATGGAACTAGAGGGTATTATGCTTAGCGAAATAAATCAATCAGAGAAAGATAAGTATCATATGATCTCACTAATATGAGGATTTTGAGAAACAAGAGAGAGGATCATAGGGGAAGGGAGGGAAAAATGAAACAAGATGAAACCAGAGAGGGTGACAAACCATAAGAGACTCTTAATCTCAGGAAACAACTGAGGGTTGCTGGCGTGGAGGGGGGTTGGAGGGATGGAGTGGCTGGGTGATGGACACTGGGGAGGGTATGTATTATGGTGAGCACTGTGAATTGTGTAAGATTGATGAATCACAGACCTGTACCCCAGAAACAAATAATACATTATATGTTAATTAAAAAAAAAAAGTGAGGTACAAATAAGAGGTAACTTGTGGAAAACTGGTACTGACAGAAAGAGGACTAGGACTTGGTTTGATGACAGTGAAAAAGATCTGAGCATGTTAGAAGGGCTCAGAGAAAGAGACAGTAGACAGTACCTAGTGATTTTGAGAAGGAAAGGGATAAGCATGAAAGTTCTTCAAGGCGTGAATGGATGTGAGCACTAGATTAATTTGAAGAGTTACTTTGGAAAAGAAGACCTTTTCCTCTTAGAATGCCAACTAGTTTTGTTTTTTTTTTAACGACTTATTTATTTTAGAGAGGGGGGAGAGAGAGAGCGAGTATATGAGCGGAGGCAGGGGGGCAGGTGCAGAGGAAGAGAAATTCAAGCAGACTTTCTGCTGAGTGCGGAACCTGACACAGGGCTTGGACCCATGAGATTATGACCGAAGCCGAAACCAAGAGTTACACGTCCAATTGACTTGAGCTACCCAGGCGCACATGTTCAACTAGTTTTAGTAATAGCTGTTTTCTGCAGTCTGTCATCAATGATGACATTCATTTGCAAAAAGGCCCAATGGGTCAGCTTATTAACACTACCTAGATAAATGCGGAAAGACAGGATTTGTCAGCCCGAGGACATGGTTCAGGTTGACATGGAGATTCAGGTTTATCAGAATCTGGGCTTCCAACAGGTAGAGGATCCTACTCTGAAAGAGATCTATGCTTAGCAATGTAATGCAATTTCTTAAAATTTGGTAATGAATTCAGTTCAGGCTAAAACCACCAGAGGAAATACTTCTTATAATTTTGATGTTTTTATCTTTATATGTCCCCATATAATTACAGATTCACATTTTACCTTTTCATGGAATTTTCAAATTGGTTCATTGCTGCTTCAGATTTCATCTTTAGCTCATTCCTCTCCACAATTAATCTCTCCAGTTCATTTTTCAATCTGCAGTTTTCTTGTAAAACCTCTGAAACATGGGAATCAGTAAAAGTATGTGGTTGGTAAAGCTTGCCATCCAGGGTCCCAGGGAATGAGTTAGCACTTCCTTTACCTGAATGCAAGCCATCTTTCTTCACCCTTTTTGCAGTCACTTCCTCTCTACCCTTAGAGTTCTGATTAGACAGCATCATCCTTCTCTCCTTCTGAAGCCTCTCCACAGTTTTTGAAAGGTCTTGTATTTCTCTCCCCTTCGCAGCCAGCTCCTCATTAAGTCTCACCAGCTTAGCTTTAGCATGAGCTTGTTCTATCTGGAATTCTATAGACTGGAAATCTTTATCATCTTTATCATTTTTCTTGAGTTCCAATTCGGCATTTTGATGTTTAAGAATGTCTATTTCAGCTTCAAGTTTTCTGACAGTGATCTGATGGGCTTCCTTGATGTCGTCGAGCTCTTTCTCTAGTGCTTCAACCCTGCGGGCACTGTCAGGCTGGTTCTGGGGTGCCTCCTTTAATCTGCAGGCAAGTAGCTGCTCCTGTTCCTCTAGTCTCTGTTCATACCGAATCTGAAGAAAAGAATCCGTGTCATGTCAAAACCACTGCTAAGTAGGTCATTTGTTAGTGAAGCCCTGCGTTCTTTTGGGTCCTACCTATTCCTTCATTCAGGCACTCATTACATATTCTAATGCTTCCAACTCTGAATTCCCTCAGTCAAATGTACTGAAGTCCTAATCTTAAAAGGGCATAATGTTATATATTCTCCATATGTTGTATAATTTCACAATTAATGTGTTTCTTTATAAACAAAAATTACACATTTCTCTACACCCCAAAACTTATTTTAAGTATCACAATCGAACCTATTATTATGTACCTTCTCTATGCAAATTGACAAACGGTATGCTTTCAGGAGAAATAGGGAAAGCAATTGGGGGCACTGAAATCTTTAAGAAATAGTGCATTTTCAACTTCCTAGTATCAATTTAGGAATCTCATAGGGAGTAAATCAGCTTGGATTTGTTATACTGGAGCTTTAGTATTACAAACAAAATAACCTAAATAGGTTACTCTGCGGAGGGAGGCACTACAGTGTTTGTTCATTCAATGAATATTTATTGAGCTACTGCTGTATGCCACGCATTGTGCCAGATTCTAAAGATAAAGAAGTGCAGCCTTCAAACAGTTCACAGCCTGGTCAGGAGAGTGACATGGCACGTTTCAATGTCCTATGATAACTGTGATAATGGGCCTATGAATATGTGCAATGGGGATGATGCACCCCAGTGTGTCTGGAGGCCTGAGAGAAGGTGGGAAGACTGCAACAGAGGGAGCACATTTAAGTTTGGGCTTGAGAGATGAGTGTAAATTTGAGGATAAGCGGAAGCAGGGACATTTTGGAAATAGGAAGAATACATGTAAAGGCAATCTAATGTTTGGTGTGTACTGGGAACCAGAAATGAAAAGAAGAAGTGATAGAGTGAGCAGGGACAGGAGGGGCATGGGGTAGGGAAATGCAAAAAGAAAAGTCAGGGTGGGTAGATTTAGATATATAAAAATAGGGTAGGGGGTTGGAATTCATGCCTCTATTTGGTGAGTGGAATGCTAATACCAGTTGAATTATTATAATCATTTATTGAATGTTTGCTACACTCCAGACAAGGCAGTAGGGCTTTACATATACTTTGCCACTCGATCCTCCAATATCCTATGAATTAGGGATTAATAATTAAGTAAAATATTTTAGCATCTGCTCTGTGTCAGGCACCTTGCTGAATGATGGTACACAATGGTGAGTAAAAGCAGAACAGTTCCAGCCATCATGAAGTCCAGAAGCTAGATGGGGAGAGCGATCACTCATGATCCAATCAAAATGGCCAGAAATGTGGTGGATGCAATGGAGAAGTGCATGGGACTAGAGTGCCTGTAAGATAATTTTTCTACTAGGGAGTCCATGAAGGTCTCACTGGGATAGCAACACCTGGATTGAGAGCTGAAGGACAGGAATACCTTTACTGTGAATGAGGTGGGCAGAGCATACCAGAGGCAAGAGTCTGCCAACATGTGTGGCTGCAGGAAACATGGCAAGTAGGAGAAACATGTTAGTATAACAGGACAGAGAAAGCATCGTGGGAGAACACATTGGACAGCGAGTGGGGTCTGGCCATACATGGAATTATAGGCCATCTATTTATCCTAAGAGGAACAGGAAGTTATTGAGGGATATAAATAAAGGTAGGGTGTGTGTGTGTGTGTGTGTGTGTGTGTGTGTGTGTGTGTAAGACTGAGGGATACGGAAATATAATTTTGGCTTTACTGTCAAGAGCTGATTAGAGGATGGATGGGGTGAAGTGGGTATGTGTAGACTAGTCAGGAGATTACAACAGTTATCCAGCCATTTTTTATTAATGATGGCCGTAGAGTGACATGGTGATAAAAAGGGACAAAGGAAACTGTAAGAAATTTAGGAGTAAAAGTGGTATAACTGGCACTAAGTCAGTTATTATCACCTTTACATATGAGGACAGGGAGACTCAGCAAGCTGAAGTAACTAGTGCAAAGTCATGAAGCCATAACGGTGAAACTGGGCCTGGACAGAAGGCTGGTCTGACTCTAAAAGCCTGTGTTTTCCACTGCACTGCAGTCTCCTTTGGATAAGAGGCAGTCTATTAAAAGTAGTGTGGGGTCAGATGAACTTGATGGAAGGAGGTCTGGAGTGAACGTTTAGGGGAATAGAAGAAGAAATTGATTAGCCACAGCAATAGGCTTGCCAAGTAGCACTGAGGGAATTCGCAAGATCAGACACCTACACACCTGTGACAGCCCGACTCTCACAACTGGGCCATCTCCTCAGAAACACAGATTTGTGTGAGAGGAGGAGTGGAGAAAGAGATGGGTGAACTGGAGCAGAAAGCGAGGAAGGTAAGCATGGTTGAAAACTGGGTGGTTAAAAGAGAAGTCCATCTTGGAAGTTAGCAGAGTGAGAGAAGAAAGAGAACCAGGTAGAGAACTGAGAGATTTAAAAAACAGGATGGAATAAACCCAACTTCCTTGATAGGACCTTAAATTAACTAGCAGGCCAATGTACTTCCAGGTTTTCAACCTTTTACTGTTTCTGGAATCTAATATCCTATCATCTGTTGCTTCTCTCAGGATGGAAATCTGTGGAGAATGAGATCTGCTTCCTAGAAGCAGCTTGGCCTAGGATTTGATGCCTTGCTCTATCCCTCACCAGCAGTAGCACCTCAGGCAAGATGCTCAATTGTGAACATCTCTGTTGCCCTGTCTGTAAAGCAGGATAGCAATATCTATTTCTCACCAGTGACTGAAGGATGATGCAGGATGAACTAAAATGTCTGTGAAAGCATCTAGCGTGAATTACCGCAGAAACTGTGTGCTCAACAAATTTTTAAAAGTAAATGAAATACCACATCTTCTTTTATACTTGGTCATCCTAGCATTTGTATTTTCAAATTCTTTCCTCATGAAGGATCAGAAAACTCAGAAAAAAATTTTCAACAGCCTACTCTACCCCCAAGACATATTCTGTCTTACTCCCTTCTCCCTTATCTAGGGAAATTTCAAAAAAGTATTTTCAACCATGGTAACTAAAAAACAATTTTTTATTGAATATACATCAGAGGTGTTTTACTCTGCCTTTTCATGACTTAATTTCCACTAATTCTACTATCACTGAGAGGGGGCCATGTGCTTGATTTTCCATGCTTGAAACAAAAAAGATAGGATGGGTCTAGGTTTCTTTTGCATCTGCTGACACTCATGGCAAAGGTTTTATAGGGAAGGATGTTTAGTAATTTGTAAAAATGAGACCTGAGAAGTGCCCAGCCCCCATCGTACTGAGACCTTGAGGGTCTAGCTGGCTCTTACCTTCATTTTCTGGAACTGTTGTTCCATGGTCCGAAGGCTTTTCTTTGCTTCTTCATCTCTGCCCTCCAAATCAGCCTCTAGTTTTTTTATCCTTTTTTCCATAAAGTCCACTGTATTTCTATCCACTGTATCACCAGCTGCTGATGCAGCCAATATTAAAGCAGGTAAAGAATTGGGGTATCTTCTCTTTAGAATTCCTTCCATTTCCTTAACCTTTTAAAATATTTTTACATATATGTAAGGTCACAAATATATTAAAATTAAGCACTTTGATGTATAAATTTAGATTATGCTCTATCAGTCATGGCTAGATTTCAAAGAGATGTTTATATCACATCTTAAGACTGAATCAAATGCACAAAAATGGATTAATTTCAAATTTTATATCACTAGATTATGTGATTTTAAAACGCTATAGTATAATACTAGTTCAGTACTGGTTAATTTATAGAAATCCTCTTATATTTATTTGAAATAGATCTTGGCACTTTCTATTATATTAGTAATAGCCAATCTTTCTGAGGACAATGCTCTTTCCTTTTTTTCCACAGACTCCCTTGGATGATCATGTTTATACTATCTATTAATTGAAAAATGACTTATATGCACATGAATGTACAGAATTTTTGCAATAAACACATAGCTTCCTAAGCACCTGCCCCTACTTGCAACAATTTCCACCCAACCTCATCCCTCCTACAGATGTCCTCCTCCAAATGAAGTTTGATCTATTTTAAAGTTACTTCTTTCAATTAGAAAGCAAGGAGGATTAGATAATATTTAATGAAGTCTTCACAAAAGACTACTTTTCATTTGATCTATTAAACAGTAACATATTTTATGGTCTTTCTATAAGAAAGAACAGTGCCAAGGCCCACAGAAATTGGAGCTTGATATTATATAGGTGCATGTGTGTATACTTGTTTTTATTAAAGGTATTATGGTTAAGGTATCTTAGAAAAACATATATAAAACATGAAATTCTTTGTTGAGCAGTTTTCTACCCTCTGAGCATACAATACAATAAAATAGGACAAGAGAGGTAAAGTGGGAATGACAACAATACCAATTTCATGGCACTGTTAAATTTAAGTGAGGATTAAATGACATTTATCTTGGTAAAGTGCTTAGCAGAATGCCCAGCATACCATAAGCGCTTGTTAATATTGGCTTTTATTATGATCTGGTCTCAAAAACTACCTTTCCCTAAGGCATGATGGGTTGCTGGTGCTCAAAATCCTGTTTATAGATTGAATATTGTTCATGGTAAGTATTCAAGGATCTCATCATTTGCAAAGTTAAAAGCAAATATTTCCATTCATGAAGACAGCTTGCACATTCACATATGTACCATAAATTGTAATATATCCAGATACAAATATTGATAATTTCATCTGCAACATTTTCAAAGCTTTGCTTTCTCTGGTATTAAAAATCTAGTTATTTGGAGTAGATCTAAGCATATAAAAGTATATACATACACATAACACATCATATATATTGAAAAAAGATCTTGATTTTTAAAAATGGTTTATAACTTTGTAATTAATGCTTTCACTTAAAATTTTAAGAAATGTTTTAATCTAATTTTGATTTCTTAAATGTTTATTACATTTTTTGGGGAAAATTCAATTTTATTTATATTTTCTTTAATTTTGCTTTTTAATATTATTCTTTGGTCACTAATACCAGTGTGGCTCTCATACAAAGTAAATGCTTTTTTAAATATTCTCAATGGAAATTAAACTATGGAATATTCCACTAAATAAAAGCATGAGTAAAAAACAGCACATAATCTGAAATTTTCATTATAACATGCATCTAATTAATTAGTCCCATTTTTACTTATGTATTATTTAGAAAAGGAGATCATTATTATTAATTATTCTATAATTAATCTATTTCAGAACATGGTTCCAAAATGATTCTGAATATACTGTGATATACCTCGATTTTAAAATATACGTTAAGGTTTAAAATCATCAGGATATAAATGTTCATGGGAACAGAATAAGATCTGAAGTGTACATGCAGCAAACTATACAAAATACTATTAATGAGCAATATTTTAGAAAGATATAGTTTAAAATGGTAAACCAATAAACTTTTAATGAAACCTTTAATAAAAGAGAAAGGTAACTGCATAAAGTGCTATATTTCTAGTCAATATGGATCATCATTTCAAGTCTTAATTTTGCTTTTAAGCATGCTTCTGTTTTTTACTCTGATACATTCAGTTCTACATTATTTCTCTTAAAGTCATCAGGTGGAGAAGAAGTTTCTTTGGTCTTTTTTCTCTCACAGTTCCAGATGGCTTCATCTACATTAGCTAATTTAAATCTTAAGCACTGAAAAATAGCCAAGCAATCCCGGACTATAGTTATTTCAGAATATTTGTAGCTCTTCAAGACACTTCTGTCCTATTCCTTTCCTGGCTACTGAGCCCAACTAAAAATCATACCTTTTAATAAGAACAGGTCCTGTAAAAGTAACAAAGTTAATTTTTTGCTTAGTTTTCCTTCTCTCATAAAACTGGGATAATAGTCAGCCCAGTGATGACCTCACAGTTTTGGGTTTGTGATGGAATAATGGCCATACACTGAAGTGTCATGACTTGACTACAGATTCATGCTCCCTTATGAACAGGGCTGGAAATTCTTATTTTGTTTTAATACTGAGTTATGAATACAAATGTTAATTACAGAATTTTAAAAACAAGGAGAAAGTTAATATTCCACCCTACAAAATAACTACTTCAATGAAAAAACATCTTCATCCTAATCAGCAAGCATCACTATATGATTTTTGAAAAGGTCTCCCAGCTACCCAGACCATGAAATGAATATTTCGAAGCTTGACAGTGAGCGAGAACTCAAAATTAAGGCCAGCTTTTTGGAAGGCTAAATGTTCTATTTCCAGGGCATTCTGCAACACTTCCCAAGCACTTCTAACATGTTCTCAACTCAAGGATCTCCTTTCCTATACTCCTTTCTCACCAAACTCTCATCAGGAGAAGGAATCCTAACTCCATACCCAGAGTTTTAAAATGCTGCTTGTGTCTAGATGTCTAATAGAGCTGGAATGCAAAATAACCTTTCGTCCACAGGTCTACTATCCAGTGAGGCACAACAGCCTACACATTCCTTATGCAGAAAGCCACAGACTATATAAAATGATTGTGTTTACTACTTTTATTACTGTCACTTTAAGTATTGTGTATCAAGTATTTAAAGGACAGTTCTATATTAGAATAAATTAATAAAAACAGAATTTTCAGGTCAATTATATTTTGTAGGAACTACTGAAATGAGAGAAAACAAAAATGCACAGTATATAAAATACCTTAATGAAAATTTACCCTGAACACATACTTGTCGCTCTAGATCCTGAATTTTTTTGGCATCAGCTGTTTTCTCTTTTAAACGTATCTTCTGCGGAATAGATGGATTTCCAGATTCAGCTTTCAGTTTCTCAACCTATCAAAAGGTAAAGAAAATGTTAAGAAGCATATTTAAAAAACACCTGAGAAACCCCAGGAGAGACGCATAATGTATTCATTCATTCATTTATGAATTCCCAGATAGGGCGCTGTGCTGGAGATATGGAGGGCAAACAAGATAAGCCTGCTTTCATAGTGCTTGCACTCCAGTAGAGGAGACACATGATAAGCTAATAAAGTAAATCAATGAGTAAATAAAATAACTTCAGAGAGTGACAAGTGCTATGAAGAAAATAAAATAGAGTGACAGATTGGGAAGAAAAGTCAGAAGGGGGCAGGATTGGTAGCTCCGTTAGATGAGGAGATCAGGAAAGGTCTTTCTGGGGAGTAGAAACTGGAGCTGAGACTTGAATGAGGAGTGAGACATGGAAGAAACTAGGCCAGAGTAATCTAGACCAAGGCAACCCGTGGAGCAAGCATGTTCAAGAATCGGGGAGGTCTGGTGTGGCTGCAGGAGAGTGATGTGTGGAGTGTGATACATACAGATGAGGCTGGAGAGGCAGACAGGGTTCAGACAATACGGGGACCTGAGGGGTTATGAAAAGGAGCTTAGATTTATTCTCAGTCTAATCGAAAACAGACTACACATCTAAGAGCAAACCCCAACCCAAACCAGCTATTTTCATTATTAAAGTTTACGGTACTGACTCAATTACACTTATAAGGCTAAGAAGAACTAAATGTTGAATAGGGTTCATCACAGAAATACTTTCTAAAATGATCTTACTACCTCAAGTTTGAGCTTCTCAATTTCTTCATTTGCTTCTTTAAGCCGAACTGCATCTTTATCCAGAAGTTCCTGATTTTCAGCATACCACTGTAATCTTTTTTGCAGACGACTGATTTCTTGCTTATGTGTTTCTTCTAAAATCTTTATTTCATATAATTTTTCACCTATAAGAAAAAGGAACTCCTGAACTTGATTGTAATTTTCCAAAATATGGAAATAAACTAAATTATATGAAAACCAATGCCTATATAATGAAAGCATTATGAAAAAATAAGAAGCAAAAAAAAAAAAATGATCTTTGCAATGTAGTGTCCAGTTTAATCAATTCATAAAGAGAGATGAAGACTGTCTTCAAAGTCCAAATCCTCAAATTCATAGCAAAATTGGCTGTATATAAATTTTTTGATAAATCAGTTATTTTCCCATTTTCATTATAAAAGCAAAGTTGTTTCCATGGGACAATAAATGTTGGGTCCAAGAAATAATAAACATGAATTCCTACAATTATATTAAAAATTGCAACGGGAAGCAATATAGAGTGTTTACCATGCATGATTTCATTTCACAAAACAAACATGATGGGCACTATTATTATTATTCTATTTTACAGATGAGGAAAGCAAATGTAATTTTCTTACAAACGGGTAAGTGGATTTTATTGTACATATCTTACACTGAAGATCATAGTATCACAGCAGAAAGACCCTACAAAGTCTCCTCTGATCCACTTTTTTAGCCCTGGGTTCTGTCATCCTAAGCTCCAATCCATAGGTGCACTCAATAACATGCTCAAGAAACACACTCCAGCAACCTCCCTCCATCCCTTCACTTCTGTGTCTTCCAATCTGTCAGGACCCAGCTCAAAATGCTACTCTTCCCTAAAACCCCTACGTAGTATCATAGTACCATGTCTCATGTTTATTTGTAATTTTTAAAATACTAAACTTTTCTGCATTCTTATCTTACTCTCCTTTGTTTTCCCTTGCAGAGAATGTCACATTTATCCTGTGTTTTCTATAAACACAGTACAGTGTTATTTGTTCATCTGGCAAATACTTGAGAGCCTAGGTTTCGGACCCAGGGATAAAAAGGCAGACCATGCCCTCAGGAAGGTCACCATCTAGCTCGGGTGACAGACATGAACATGAATAAATACAAGATGCCACAAATTCAAAATAATCCTTGATTTTTTATGATCCTGCAATTATTCCTGCTAAAACCAATCAAATGTGCATACCTATTAATAATCGGTTTTTTAAAAATTTTCTAAAATTACAACATACTTAAAGGAATAGCATTTTGATTCCTTAAGTAGTAATAGCAACTATTACTTAAATTCAAGATTAAAACACTTATGAGTATAAAGGCAAACTGTTTCAGCTCAGCGTTTTACCTGTGGCATAAGCAATCTCATCTTTGGCTTGGTCTCTCTCTTTCTTCATTTTTTCCAAGTCTACTTCAAGAGCTTGTTTGTCTTGCTTCAGTCTTTTGATGTCTTCCAATAAACTGTTTTTTTCTTTCTTGATAGTCATAGAATTATAAAAGCATATTATTTATAGCCACAAAAAATTGTGGTATAGGCTCTCTTTTATCCCATCCATCATAAATTCTACATACGTATTTTTTATAAATACATAATTAGGGCGCCTGGGTGGCTCAGTCGTTAAGCAGCTGCCTTCCGCTCAGGTCATGATCCCAGAGTCCTGGGATCGAGTCCCACATCGGGCTCCCTGCTCAGTGGGAAGCCTGCTTCTCCCTCTCCCACTCCCCCTGCTTGTGTTCCTGCTCTTGCTGTCTCTGTCAAATAAATAAATAACATCTTTAAAAAAAAACCAAAAACATAATTATTTTTCCTAAATTTAGTTCTGGTGTCATCATGTTCTTCCACCCTGCCAAATTATTAATAATTCCCCATAGCCTACTAGATTAATTCTAATCATCTAACTCAACATAGCCTAAAGACCTCCCAATGAACTGTTCTCACTTCTCCTGGATTACTGCAATAATGTCCTAACTAGTGTGCCTTTTCCACTTTTAGCAGCTAGTCTATTCTCCTCACAGTAGCCAAAGAGATTTTAATTAAAAAAGTACTGAAGTATAACTGGCATACAATAAATATCCTGTAGTTTCAGGTGTACATCATAGTGACTTGATATTTTTATACATTATGAAATGATCCCCATGGTAAGTCTTGTTATGGTCTGTCATCACACAAAGTTAGTACATTATTGACTAGATACCCTATGCTGTCCATTACACCCCTGTGTCTTATTTTATAACTGGTAATTTATATTTCACCTGCCCTCCAACACCCCCCACCAC
The DNA here is from genome assembly GCF_029215605.1 of Mirounga angustirostris. Lineage (NCBI taxonomy): Eukaryota > Metazoa > Chordata > Mammalia > Carnivora > Phocidae > Mirounga > Mirounga angustirostris. The sequence continues at coordinate 72,337,255 of NW_026991716.1, forward strand.
TTTCTGGTAACCAACAGTTTGTTTCCTGCACCTCCAAGTCTGTTTTGTTTGCTCATTTACTTCACATGTAAGTGAAATCATACGGTATTTGTTTTCTTCTGACTTATCACTTAGCACGATACCCTCTAGATCCAACCATGTTGTCACTTTCTCCCTATCCTATCTAGCAATCAAGTTAAAACAGAAAAGTTTCTTGACGTCTTAGTCCCTCGCAAAGGTGGGTGGATGTTTTCCTAGTCTGCTGCCGTACTGAAGGATAAGGCCAGTTGAACTCCAGATGTCCTGTCTCCACTTTGCTGTTAAAGCTCCAGCCCATGGCTACTAAACTAAAGGCCTAGGAGCAGATGTTTACTGTTAGGTTTTTATCCCTCCTCATTTCTGGTCCCTAGAGAGTTCTCTCACTTTCCTGAGAGCTTTTACATTTTGCATTTACAAGATGTTTATTCTATTTTGTCCAGCATTTTCTGATGTTTTTAGTGGAAGTTTTAGTTTCCTGTCAGAAAATATTTTCAAAACAGCACTTTTAAAAGGTTGCTAATAACAATTTGAATAAAGCTGATGTTTGGCTTGAAACCTTACTATGGTTTCCCAAGCCTTCATAAACTACAATGATATTAATTTCTCTCTTAACTTGCTAATTTTTGAGGCCTACTGGCAAGGGAGTTAGGGAGAGTCCAACCATTCACTCTTTCTTCTAACCTATCTGCCTAACTACGTATCTCTTTAATCATGCTATACATGCATACCTGCACCTGAAGAAAGTTGCCAAATAGATTCATATTTGAAGCTACATCTTAAATACCACAAAAGGCTGCTAAACATGTTATTAAACTAGGGTGTGTTTAGATTTCTACGTAACAAAACTTTATATGATTTCTCATTAAAAAGTGTATGTATTTGGCATTTTTCTAATTCATATAGTCATTCAATAGATTAGAAGGGCTTTTTTAGTTTCACACCATGGTTCTTAATGGGAGGGAGTGGGGAGAATTAACTACCATCCCACAGGGGACAAGTTTGGAAATGTGGCAGTGAGCACATATTTCCTGGGGACAGGGATGACAAAAATTGTGCAGTATATGGAACTGTTCTGCTTAAAATAGAATTAACCTGCCCAAAATTCCAAAACTTCTCTCACTGGTAAATACCACTTTAGAAAATTCTAAGCCATATCCTTTATAATACGATTCAATAAAAATAAAAAAAAAAGTTATGGAGCAGCTATTGTATTTCACATCTGTGTTAAGTACATGGGAGGCAAATATTTGTAGACACAGTCTCTGCCTTCTAGAAGTGCACAGTTCATTGAAGACCGGTAAAAAGCCACTTAACATTTTAAGGTGAACAATCATCTTCAAAGTATTTTCCTATTTTAGCTTACATTTCTAAGAAGGAATTTTTGAAATAAGGTATATATGCCCTAAGTAAGGTTATGCCTCCAGTATGGCTCCACCTGACGATCACTAGATGAGAGGCTGGATTATAAAGAGGATGCATGGAGCACTGGGTGTTATATGCAAACAATGAATCATGGAACACTACATCAAAAACTAACGATGTAATGTAGGTGATTAACATAACATAATAAAATAAAAAAAAAACACAACCCCCCCAAAAAAACTAATGATGTACTGTATGGTGACTAACATAATAAAATAAAATAAAATAAAATAAAAATAAAATAAAGAGGATGCCATCGAAAACCAGTATTATGTCATTTTCTCTAAGGTCACATGTATATTAAATGCTAATTTAAGATATACCTAAATTTTTTAATGGTATGAAATTTATAACAGATTTTATCTATTCATAAATTACAAAAACAGATTTTTTATACACATATGGAAATTTTAAGAATAAATTCTTTACTATACTTACGCAACTTACCTGTGCCACCCGTAGTTCTGCTAACAGATCTGTAAAATTCTGGGTTTTGGTGGGCTCTGAATCTTCAACTACTTGAGACAGGAAACGACTTTTGTGCATCTGTTCTCTGATTTATTTTGAAAATGAAAATATTTTTTTTAAACAAAGTACTCCTTTCAATGCAAAATATACAATTCTTAAAATTAAAAAATCTAATGGACATTGCAACTATTTGAGCCACTGAAGAAAAAAAGGTTATTTACTCTAAAGATTAAAATATTAAAATAGTAAAAGAAGTATAAGGGAGATGTTTGTTCAATTTAAAAGAATTGAAACCCTAACATCATGCTTTCTTTATAATATAAAAATACTTTCTACTAATTCTCAGAGAAACAAAACTCAATGTGTGAGAAAGATGTGCTGCATTTATCCTGTGGTGCTACATCTTCCCTGCTACATCATTCTAGACTCCTTTCTAAGAAACACAAATCACCAATCATACACATGATAAATGACAAACAAAACCAAACACAGTCTATTATTTGAAGTTAGAATCAATTTTTCTGGTTTTCCAGAAACATTATACAAGGAGTTTAGGACTGCATTTAAAATCATCTAATCCTACTGTAAAGAAACCCTCTATTTCATCGTGAAAGCGCATTTAAAGCTTCAGTTTGGGATCCGGGAATAGATCTCTTTTAAACCCATGTAATATAAGATGTGATATTTTAGAATGCTTTATTGAAGCATACTTGACTGAAATCAGATATAAATGCTTTCACGCATCAGAACTGTGCAGATTATCACAACTGGCTTGGGGTCATACATTCAAGGCCAAAGAAGCTGGTGCTGCTGCTGCTTTTTTTTTTTTAAGATTTTATTTATTCATTCATAAGAGACAGAGAGAGAGAGAGGCAGAGGGAGAAGCAGGCTCCCCGCTGAGCAGGGAGCCCAATGTGAGACTTGATCCCAGGATCCTGGGATCATGACCTGAGCCGAAGGCAGACGTTTAACCATCTGAGCCACCCAGGTGCCCTTCTTTTTTTTTTTTTTTTTAAGATTTTATTTATTTATCTGTCAGAGAGAGAGTGAGCACAAGCAGGGGGGACAGCAGGCAGAGGGAGAAGGAGAAGCAAGCTCCCCGCTGAGCAGAGAGCCTGACGCAGGACTCGATCCCAGGACCCAGGGATCACAACCAAGCTGAAGGCAGACACTTAACTGACTGAGCCACCCAGGCACCCCCAAAGAAGCTTCTTCTAATAGCAGTTCCATCTAAGTGATCAGGTGTCTATGTGAAGTGACACAAAACTGGTGAGCCATTTCCTAAAAGAAGACAGTACCCTAACTTGCTCATGTTTATGAGTTCAGCTTTTTCACTCAATATGTTAAAGTTGGATGTAGTATTATCTAAAAGATCTTACAGATCTTACAGTCTGAAATATGATTCCTAAGTAGGTGCTGGTGCTCCCTGAGCCTGCCGTGCTGAGTGCTGGTTAATAACAACTCACAAGTTCTTCTCTGGAGAAATGCCCTCAGCCAAATAGCAGCCTCTGCCCCCTGGCCTAGAGGATATCCCCCATTCCCTTCCTAGGGCATACCACACCCAGTGACTGACTAGTTTGAGGGTATAAAAGATTGCTCCCCTTGCCTCAAGTGGGACCAACTCTGTGATGTAATCTGTTTTCCTGAGCAGAATAAATAAAGCCAGTCACTGGCTAAGACCACGTTCTTACTTACCTTCCCTCCCCCTTATCCCACCTTGCTTCTCTTGTTCCCCTTCTCCTTAGGGTTATCCTCCCAGAAATCACCTCCATAAGGATCCCTACACCTCAGGCTCTACTTCTACAGAACCTGACCTAAAACATTAAGTGATAGTTATATGATACATATATTTTTAGTATGATTAATCACATGGTTCCTTAGGAAATGGCTAAGCATCTCAGGCTTAATGACTGATCAAGAGGAATACTGTATATTCAGTTTCCTAAAACTGATGTGAAACTCAAATATGAGTATGCTAAAAATACTAAAATATGTACTACTAGCCATCTAGTACTAAAAGAAAAATATACTGAATATTAAACCTATAAAAGTTACAAACCATAAATAAGTGTAAAATTTTTTTCAGTTCTAAGTAAAAATAAATGTATTTTTAGTATTAAAATAAAATGCTTAGAAATAGTCTACATATATTTGATTTTACGAATTCAAAAAGAACTTACTTTAAGGAAGCTAACTCACTGAATAAACTCTGGTTTTCCTTGAACATTCGCTCCTCATTTTTCTTGTTTTGTTCTTGGAGATCTTTCACTTGATTATACAATCTTTCATTTTCCTTTTTATAAACAGAAAATTACATTTTAGTTAATAGTCATTAGTACTTACATAAGTATATATGCTCACAACAGATACATCCTTTAAACATTTTCAAAGTCTTTTACATTTATTTAGTTTTGAGTAAGCAAAATCTTTTTAAAACTCTTTATATCATCTCAGAAGAAAATCTGTTACCTGAAAACAATTCTTTCCAAAATGCTTACTTGAAAAAAAGAGTTGCAAAAATTCCCAAGATCCTAATGTCAGTGTAAGGCGCTGTATTTCACAGGAGTAAGCAGGCCGAGTGGCTGCAGAAATAACTACAACCTAACTGTGTGGACTAGGGGCAAAAGGCCCACTGGGACTGTCTGCATCCTCTTTTTTCTGATTCTAGCCTGGCTTCCTGCAATGAGGTAACTGGATATAGATAGCCACGATGGGCTTCCATGCTTGTTTCTGGAACTTTCTGTGAGCAGGGAGTTAGAGAGCAGGTATTTCTAAAAGTGTAAGGACAAGGCAAAGCAGATACTAGGCCCAGTTCTCCCCTAGCCTTAGACTAAAGAGTGACTCAAACCAATCTGTGCTTAGGTGCTGTGGCTTATTAACTTTTTTAAAATTAAGAATCTGATGAAAACCAAGGACCTTTGAGGATCTAATAAAAACCATGGACTATCTCACCATGTCTGGCCTAGTGCTTGGTAAGATGGTCTGTGCTTAAATACCCACAATGTAATGTATACAGATATGCAAGTTTTGTGTTATATTTGTGGGAGAAGGTGGTTGGCATCCTTATGGGTCTGTGACATACTCCTTAAAAATGTGTGCTCTCAGGGCACCTGGATGGCGCAGCTGGTTAAGTGAACAACTCTTGGTTTTGGCTTAGGTCATGATCTCAGGGTCAGGGGACTGAGCCCCATGCTGGGCTCCATACTCAGCACAGAGTCTGCTTGGGATTGATTCTATCCCCCTCTCTTTCTGCTGTGCCCCCTCCCTGCCCCATTTGCTTGCTCTAACAAATAAATAAATCTTTTTTTTTTTAATTTTTATTTATTTATTTGAGAGAGAGAGAATGAGAGAGAGCACATGAGAGGGGGGAGGGTCAGAGGGAGAAGCAGACTCCCTGCCGAGCAGGGAGCCCGATGCGGGACTCGATCCTGGGACTCCAGGATCATGACCTGAGCCGAAGGCAGTTGCTTAACCAACTGAGCCACCCAGGCGCCCACAAATAAATAAATCTTAAAACAAAAACAAAAACAAAAAACACAAACAGGTGTTCTCTACAGCAAGATCACAATGGCAGGCAAAGGATTTGGAAGGTTCTCACTAACTATAGGGCAGTGTGCCCTACAAAATCAGTACTATTTCATCTATAGGAAAATTATGAATCACTGATATGACAATGCTTTCTCTGGTTATCCTCGGATGACAATGCTAATTATTGATAGGCTTGATGCTTAAAAGTCAAAAGAGAAAAAGGTAATGAGTGAGAAAGAGAAGGGAAAGGGAGTAAGGGGAAAAAGGGGAGGAAACTAAGATGAAGTTCTATGCTGGAGATCACTAAACCTGTCCTGGCTGACTGGCTAGTCAGCATTACCAAGAATCCATCACACATGGCAAATATCTGCCTTCTTGTAGGACACACAGATTTTTTCTCATTTAATTCAAATTTTTTCACTCTCCGCACATTGGCAATTAATTTCAGATTTGTATTTCTGAATATAATACCAAAACTAATCAATATAATCTACTGAAAAGCATTACAGAAAACTAAAGAAGAATAGGGCAGTGTCTAAGGAATATGGCTATTAAAAATAGTAACAGGCAACATTCACTAATTGGTTACTGGGTGCCAGGTACTAAGAGGTTGGTTTGCACTTTCATATTTTAATTTTATAACCATCATATGAGGCAGCTACTGTTATTACCATCCCCACTCACAGATGAGGAAAGTGGCTTAGAGAGGTGAAATGATTTGCCCAAGGCTGCACAGCAGGAGGTGGAGGGAGGACTAACACTGGATTCTTTTTTTAAATTATTATTATTAACATATAATGTATTATTTGTTTCAGGGGTACAGGTCTGTGATTCATCAGTCTTACACAATTCACAGCGCTCACCACAATACGTACCCTCCCCAGTGTCCCCACGCTCTTAACCAGCTTAATTATATGCCTATGAAAAATGTTCAGACTAGTCAAATTATTACTTACTCATTTTTGCCAGAATTCCTGTTACCCGCTACATGAGCATAGAAATATTTTAATATGCCTTACTTTCTATAATCAAAGGATCTCAAGAACAAATTCACAGTGCTGAAAATTCACACCTGTTGATATCCTTGAAGAAGTGTCTCTTGTTCCTGTATTTCTTTTTGAATTTGCTTCAATTTTTCTTCAGTGACAGTATCAGCTGTTTCTCCAAAATGTAACCATCTTTGCTTTTTGTTTGTTTCTTCAAAGCTACTTAACTTTGAGAAAATACAGACATTATTTTATTTAGGAAAGGAGATGATGAAGTGAGAGATAAGGAAGAATAATAGAAAACTCAACATGCATAGATCTAAAACTGTCCTATAACTACAGTGGAATTAACACCAACTAGCTAAATCATTACAATGTGATGTTTTGTGCTGATGGTTCTGGTGATGAGAGTAACTCAGAAATGCTACACAGTGTCATTCTCTGAATCTAGGCCTTCTATAGCAGTTCTTTCTGAAACTGTCTTCTTGAAGGTCATAGTGAACTAAGGGATTTGTTTTCAAAAAGGACTGCTAACAGAAGAAAATTATCAAAATGAGCCAACTTAAATTTTTATTTTTTCCCAGTGGGTGTGAGTTAGGCTCTGTTGTGAGGAGGCAGTCTTGGGAACCATGTTCATATTTTATACAGCAAATACATCAAGTCAAACAGCCCCAGGAACAAAGGATGACAATGCATTTTTGCAGGGAGTACAAGTTCTTTTTATTCAATAAAAGGAGAAACAGGACAATGTGTCTAGTACCTTGGCTTGAAGAATGTAATTGTCTTGGTTCAGTCTGAAGAGTTCCTTTTCCTGTTGTCTCTTTAGTTCTTCCATCTTATTTTCCAGCTCTCTCTCTTTTTCTGAGAATGTAACTTTAATTTGCTCAATTAGGGCTTGTGCACCCCTCCATTTTTCCTCTGCTTCCTGAACTCTTTTAAACATAATTAACTCGGTCTCCTTGTTCTCACCATGGTATCCTGAAGAATCCTTTTAAGGAGAAGCATTACTTCATTATAGTATATTTACATACTAAGTTTGAAAACAGGTGGTTAGAAAAAAAAACCACAATGAATAAAAATGACATGGTTAACAATGTTCTGCTATAGAAAAATCAATAAATGTTCAGTAAGATTAGAACATCATGCTTAATGCAAAACAAATTTCATTATTTATTACTTAGTTTTAATATTATAAAACAGAAAAAAATTATGAATGTGATTTTGAAATTCAATACCTACATTCTGAAACTGAACACAATAATCAGTTTCTGTAGAATCTTCAGCCTTCTTAGGAGTAGCCAGGCAACTTTCAGTTTTGGGAGCTGCTTTACCCAAAGCTGCAGGCTTGATGACTTTTGTTCCTGATAAGATTTCTAAATATTGTAAACAATGGACAGAAGCACCACAAATGCAAACAAAGGTGAATGTGTATTCAGCAATCATGTAATAGTAAGTACTAATACAATGGGAACGGTAGGATAGAAGAGGATCTGGAAAGAGGCTGGGGTCTAACTCTGTAACACAGCTGTTTCACTGCAGTCAGAACTCCCCATAATCAACATTTCACCCAATTTGACAAAGAAGGCTAACTGACCCAAGATTCATGTCAAATGATAAACGGAGCTAAAAAAATGTGAAGAGAATGTGGACAGGGATAATTTCAGGTCTTACTAATTTTAAATACTATTCTTTAAAATAGTCACAGCAATAACAAATAAGAATATCCAAGTGATGAATCAAAGAGAAGCTGATTAACTTTATGAAGCACTTTAGTTCAAATTAAGGGTGCTTTCAAAGCACACTTTTCATAAATAATGTGTATCAAGATATAGTATTAAAGGAATAATATAAATTGCATGGAAACTTTACAACAGCTAGTCTAAATTTGACTTAAAAGTAAAATTATAATACTGCTATAAAACCCTGATAATATATATTGAATTAAAAAAATGTGATTAATGTATGTTCTGGTCCAATTTTCACCTTTTAAGGTACCTCATAAATCCCCAAACAGTAGGAATAATTCTAAGGCCAATAAATTACTCAGTTAATAATAAAAAGAATGTTTATGAGAAATACCTTGAAGAGACCTTGAGGCCCATATTCAAATACTATAAGTTTGAGCTGAACAGTCAGTAAACATTCATTTATCTGCCTTAGAGGTAAATTAAGAATTTGAAATTTTTATTTTTAAATATAATTTCTTCAAGATGCTAACTTTTAAGTGTAAAGTTTACTTTTTCATTAAAAGTGAAAAGATACATGGTTATTAAAGATTTGGAAATTACAGAAAAGTCAAAAAAAGAAACAAGTCACCAGTAGCACCTCACCCAAAGATTTCTTTCTAATCTCTTTTGCAGGCATGCAGGGGTTTTCCTTACAGAGTAGTAGTCATTTGTAATTGGACTATTCCGTGTAGAAGGTTTTCTGGAGAACTTAAAGTGTTCAAAAAGAAACGGAGTCATTGTAAAAGCTGGCATTCATCCTTCCAAGTCACTGGAGATCCATTAATGTGGCCAGTGAATGAGGTGTGATCTGCTAGCACTGTCATTCTCCCTAGGAAATGGCAGCTAAGGGTGGCAGGTGGTTCTTATTCAAGTTGTAGTCAGCCAATGCTTTCATACCAGAATTCTCTCTTCTTGAATTCTTAATTTTCATTTCTCTAAGTAATTATTTTTAGTAATGGTACATAGACAGTATCTTTTTCCTTTATATATGAAGAAAATTTGCCTGGATAGAAAACTTTAATATGAAAACATTGCAGAATTTGGACCTCATGAATCCTTCTTGAAAAAACAACGGATTAAGAAAATTTAGTCAAAAAATAAACCAATCAAAATAATTCCAGAATAGAGAAGCTATGGCTAAGGGACTCGTGAAAAGCATTCCATCTCTTTAATAATCAGAATGAAGACCTAAATTCAAAAGCTGAGGGGAATTAAGGTTGCAGGATAAAATATAATAAACTTGAACAAGGAAAAATGAAATCAACAAAAATGAGTAAAAGGCATATGAGTGGGGGATGTAAGAGTTTTACTACCTTATATTTCACAGAAGGGAAAACTGATCATGTATAAAATTGAAAATGCAGTTAAAAGCAGCATGATTCTGGCAATCTTTGAGTGGTTTTCAAAATCTGTTTTCTTTTAAAGGGTTCTTTTGGGATATAATATTTCTTAGGATGAAGTTTTTCTTACAGATTTAAGAAATACTAAATCTAATATTTTATTTAAAAGAACCTGTAGGGGCGTCTGGGAGGCTCAGTTGGTTGAGCATCACGTCCGACTCTTGATCATGGGTGCGAGACCCGAGTTGGGCTCCCCGCTTGGGAGTCTCTCCCTCTGCCCCTCTCCGCACTCATGCACTCTCTTAAAAACAAATAATAATAATAAAAAAAAAGAACTTGCAAAGAGTGATTCTGTTCTTATAAAATGTTTTGTCCATTTAGCCATATGTCTGCTTTTCTCCTTCCATCCACCATCTATGCTTCCTTCTATCTGTATAAGGACATACACATGAGAAGCATGAAATGATGCTCACTCAGTGTGACACCCATTGCTTCTTGCTTTCTTTTTACTTTTCTGTATTTTTAAATTTAAATAATGAGCAACTATTCCTTTTTTGACAAGAAGCTTATTAGTCTAGGGGTGCCTGGGTGGCTCAGCTGGTTAAGCGTCTGCCTTCGGCTCAGGTCATGATCTCAGGGTCCTGGGATCGAGCCCAGCATCGGGCTCCCTGCTCAGTGGGGACTCTACTTTTCCCTCTGCCCCTCTCCCTAACTTGTGCTCTTGTGTTCTCTCTCTCTCAAATAAATCTTAAAAAAAAGAAGAAACTTATTAGTCTAAAAATAAAAACATAAGTTAATAGCCAAAGAAAATTAATTTAAAATAAAAAGGAAAACAACCACACAGCAGGTACTGCTAATTGCCAATCTCCTCTTCCCTACTAATAGAAACCTCCCTATTAATTTTGCCCTGGGCAGCAATGTACCCAGTTGAAAATACTCATCTCCCTGGACTCCAGGCAACTGAGGGTGGCCATAAGATCAAAATTCAAGCTAGTAGATGAAAGCAAAAGTTTCTTACATGGTGCTTCCAGAAAAGTCACTACTTTACTGATGAAGAAGTCGATGATTTAACTGGCATGGACCTTTTACTTTTTACTTTCCTCCTGACTCAGACTGGAGGCTGAAATAGCCACCTTGTTATAATGAAGACAAAAGTTACAGATAAAGGATTTTGCAGCAGGAAAGAAGAACGGATCTGGTTCCTTGCACAGTGGTGCCAGGTCTGAACTGCCTATTCCTGCCTTCTTGTTACATGAAAAAGAGAAACTCTGAGTAAGCCCCAGCACCTGGCTTCTTTTTCATCTTAATCAAGGTTGATTCCAAGTGCATTCTCTAGACTTTCTGAACACTAATCTGTATCTCAGAGTCTGCTTGTTGGAGAACCCAACCTGTGACAAGTAACAACCATCCCAAAGGAATTAAAATTCTTCTGAATAAAACTAAAATTGCTCTGGGGGAATTTTACAATAAAAAGAGATTTAAAAAATCTTAAGTCTAATGAAAAAAAAGTAACTCAGTATAAAAATGGACAGTCAAGGTTTATCATTGTACTTTAATATAAATTGTACTGTTTTATTTTTATTTTGGTAGTCACAAATACTGTAAAATTTTGAAACAGGAAAAATACTCATAAAGGTATTGTTGGTTTCCTCTATCAACCTCTCAATCATGCCCCTCGTTTCTTTTCCACCCACTGTGACATTACTTCTGTCTTCATTCTTAGTAATTTCAATATACTCATAGTGATCCTTTCAACCCTTGGCTCTTGGGTCCTTATACTTAACCTCTCCACCTCAGCTACTTACTTACATTGGTATACTCTAAGCCTTTTCTCTACTAGTAACACAATCACTTCTAATCTCAGTCTTAGGCATTTCTTCTCTATCAATCCTATCTCCCACTTCATGCCCTCTGGTATTTGGATTCCATCAATCCTTTAACCCCAACAGTACTCATAGACGGTCAATCCTACCTGTTTCATACCGTATTACACCCCTTGACGTCCTTTCTTCCTTCCTTACTCAATTTGAAGTCCACATACACCATTAGCTCTCTTCTTGCTCCTCAGTTCATTGCACTCGTTTGGCAAAAACCACTCTTCTTGGTAAATCCAACTATACAACTACCCAACACCTGCAATCATGTAGCAAAACGTGGACATGCACAAACACACACACACACAAACACAACACACACACACACACACACAAATATGTTGCCTGGTATCAATTTAAATCCATAATCACTAACTTCAAGAAGACTCTGCTGCGGGCAATCTAGTCCTCCAGGATGGCTATTTCATCTTTTCTCTCCTCTCCTCTAACACTCCTACCCTATCCTCAATGCCAGCAAATGATACTATGTTTTATTTCTCAGAGAAAATGGAAGCAATCAGAAGAAATCATCCACATTCTTTCACCATGTCTACCCACCCACCAGTATCTGTGTCTACATCTTCCCCTTTCCCATCTGCTTGCACAGATGAATTGTCCATGCCTCTATCTGGAGCCAATCCTTTCAATGAACTCTAGATTCCGTTACAGTTCCTCTACTCAAGGACACTGCTCTAGCAATTCTTCCCCTCTCACCACCATGAATCTACTGAAATCTTTCCAAAATGCATAAACATACTTTTAGGCATACTATTATTACTACCATTAAAAAAAAAGCAAAACAAAAAGCTTTCCTTGACTCTACTTCCCATGCCAGCTACTACCCCATTTTTTTCTGCCTTTTACACTCTTTCCTCCTAGTCTATAAAGCATCCAATTTTATTTCTCACATTCCCTCCTATTCTCATTCAGCCTGCCTTTTACAGCCACATAACCATGGAAACTGTCCAGTTTACTGATGACTTCCTCCACGCTAAACCCAAAGGTCAGTTCCCAGTTTTCACTTTCCTTTCTCTCTCAGCAGCAACTGACAGATAAATCAATTCTCCTTTCTTCACTTGGCTTTCAGGATCCCACATATTCAGGTTTCTTCCAATCTTACTCTCTTCTCTTTGCAGGTTACTCCTCTTCTTCCTGACTTCCTAAGGTTAGCATGCCCAGAGCTCAGGCCTTGGTCTGCTTTTCTCCTATAGCAATGCTCACTCTCTTTGTCAGCCTCATGGTTTAAAAACCATCTATATTAGTTTTTTTTTTTTTTTTTTAAGATTTTATTTATTTATTTCCAGAGAGAGGGAGAGAGAGAGCATAAGCAGCGGGGGAATGGCAGGCAGAGGGAGAAGCAGGCTCCCCGCTGAGCAAGGAGCCCATCATGGGACTTGATCCCAGGACCCTGGGATCATGACCTGAGCAGAAGGCAGACACTTAACCAACTGAGCCACCCAGGCGTCGCCCATCTATATTAGTTTTCACAATAACTCACAAATCATCTGCAGTCTACACCTCCCTCTTGAACTCTAGACTTTTCTATCTAATTGGTTCCTTGTTGTCTCCACTTGCATGTAGAACAGTCATTTCAAAAATAAGAGAAAATAAGGCAATACAAAAGACTTTGTAGGGGAAGGAATTAGAGGTTCACAGGTTAAGAACAAGATGAAAGGATGCTTGCATTAATCCTACAGAATCATATTCCTGTCTCTACAGAATAACTACCTCCTGCTGGTGTTCTCCTCTATTCTGACATAAATCAGCCTTGGCCTTCCTTTCCATCTTAGATGCACAGGTTGCTGCAGCAAATACAACACAAAGGCAGGAGAGAGTCTTTAATGCCTAAAGAATTTAAAATAGAGTCAAAGTGGTCCTGGACTTAATAGTCTTAGGGAAAAGCAAGGAAAGACATTTCAAGCTAGAAATGAATTTTCCAATGAGGACAGTTCTCTTCATGACAAATATCACCATATAACAATGATGAAATTGGTCACCTATTAAATTTAATCACAAAGGGAAGGACAAAATGCTTCTGGCTCCATAGCTCTCCCTTCCTCACTGGAATTTAAAGGCAGCAGAAATGTTGGTTTGATCTGAACATTTCTGTTCTTTTAATTGCTGCATGGGCTCTTAAGTTGAAAATTATCCTTTCCTACTGTCACTATAAATGACTGCATTAGGAAATAACAAACAGAGGCACTGCGATATATAAAAATACGCATTATGTGCTATATAAAACATCCAGCCTGGCTCAGTCTATACTGAACTAATATCCAAATAATCTCTATAATCAACCTTCATTTGTAGGTTGCCATTTGCATTCTGAATTTGTAGTTCTTCTCTGGTAAACACTGGATATTCCAAAGTCAACCAGGTGAGGATGAGTTTGACTCCTATTCACTTCCCATACTTTAGGAGTGTCATTCAGGAAAGCCTAGAGCCAATGACCAAAATCCTCCTGTAAACTGAATCTTTCAGAATGGAATATCCTATCTTAAGATGAATTCTTTCCTATGAAAATAAAAGTTCACAGAAGGAGAGAAAGAAATAAGGAAAGCAGAGAGCAAGGAAAGTAAAATAATACACTATATGCACAGAACTCTATTACAAAAAGAGCATATAATTACCTTTTTTCCTAGCTTGATTTGAAGTGGGACTGGATCTCATTTTCATAACGTCCTTTGAAGTTTTCTTTTCAAGAGCAGAAAAAGTCTTGAATGGTGAACTGGATTTGCCATAGCCTGAGCTCCTAACTGATGCATATAATCCACTCTGGGGTTTTCTTTTAAGCAGCGGAGGTGCACTTTTGGCCTTCTTGTATGGGACCTGTTTACCAGTTATAGCCCCTTCTTCTCCAGAACTAAGTTGTTGAAAAGTCTGCACACAAGTAGCAACTTTTTAGGACTTAAATAAACTTCAACTACAGTTGTAAATGAAGATTTAACAGATCACAAAACCACAGTGATTACTGAATAATAGTTTGCATTATTATATTATCTATATTATACATATACACACATATAATATACACATTATTATATTATAAGGCAAACCACTACACACTGAAGTTCTCAAAGTCTAACTCATCAGAATTTTAGTATTTTGAAGCACATCTTCACAGTCAGGAGTAAAACAAAGCAAAATAAGAGAACAAAGTAAGCTTGCCAGAAAACGAGATGTGTAATTACTAGAATTAATATAGAAGAGAACAGGAAAGAATATGTTTTCAAATGACACAAAATTGTATCTTTTTTTTTCTCCAGAAGTCTCAAGATAAAAATTTATTAATATCCTGTCTTATTCCACAAAAAACTGGAGACAGTTTATGGTAAACACGTAACTTAAAACTGTAAAATAAAACTAGAATATGGAGATCAAAGGAACTATAAATCAGAATAGATCAAGAACCGAAGAAAAAGGAATAGTGAAATATAACTTTCTCAACAGCTGCTAATAGCATTTATATAAAATGCCAACTTACCTACTTTTGTAGAACACACACTACTGGGAAGATTTAAAAAGCACTAGAATGATGAATAAACTTTATTTTCTTGTGCTACTCAAATTCTGGACTACACTTACTAAAAACAAATGAAGAAATGTAAAGAATGGCTTCCAAAAGAAAGCTAATGCCATGGTAGTATTTTAAAATTTGGGGACTATGGGATGTTGTTAATAAATACTGCTCACAAATATCCAGGATCTATGTGGAGGTTAGTATGTAATCAATCCCACTAGCTTAAGAAGTACCTACTTATCAATAGTATTTATATAACACTTCATTTATCAATATTTCAAATCAACTTAGATTATAAACACTTACTTTATTTATTTTGTCATCCTGAGGCAATAATGAAGGACCAACAGATAGTTTTTTCCTCAAAATATCAAGGTACATTTTATCTATATGTTCTTCCGTAGTATTTACTCCTGGACAGCCATTTTCTATACCTTTATTTGTTGTCTTTTGTAAAACCACATTCTCTTCATTTTTGTCAAAAAGTTGGTTCACATTTCGTGGCTCTTGAGATATAATATTTGGGTTCATCTTAAGGGATAAAGGGCTAACAAATTCAGTTTCTTTTCTATCAGCCAGTTTCTTATAGCTATAAAACAAAACAGAGAATGAACCTTAGGTGACTCCTCAAATATCCATTATATATACATATACCATACATATCACATATTTACACACACAAAATATAAGAAATATTTATATTTTATTATGTATATTATTATTTATATATAATATTTGTAACTATTTAAATTAGGTCATTAATGTCAAATATATTATCTGTAATTCTGGTTAGCAGAGTATACTCATATAGTGTCCTATAACTCTTTTAAATTTCAGATAATTTAATGCAGTATAAAATAAGGGATCACATGGATGACTCTGAGACCTACTTCAAAGGAAAGACAAACCAAGACTGAGACTGTTTTTGTGTAAGAAAAAATAAAAATTGAATTTCTAATGAACTTTGTGTAATTAATCTTTCATCCATAATACCATGTCAACATGCATTTGAGACAGGAAAAACATTTTACACATTTTTAGAAGAAACTAAAGAAGTAATAATTTATGTCAATGAGAAATAAAGTATAAATATTAAAAAGCATAAATTGCATCACACTATAGGAAAAATTTTAAAGTAACACAGGAAAATCACTAGTATCTTGAAATAAAATTATGTCTGTGGTTTAAAACACTTAAATACAATGTAATATTTCAGACCATTCAATTTTTTTTTTTTAAGATTTTATTTATTTATTTGACAGAGAGAGACACAGCGAGAGAGGGAACACAAGCAGGGGGAGTGGGAGAGGGAGAAGCAGGCCTCCCGCTGAGCAGGGAGCCCGATGCGGGGCTCGATCCAGGACCCTGGGATCATGACCTGAGCCGAAGGCAGACACTTAACGACCGAGCCACCCAGGCGCCCCTCAATTTTTAAAATAGAGAAAATATCTCTTAAGGAAATGTTCTAAATGGGGTTAAGTATCAGTATAGCATAGGGGCTCCAAAAATATGGACACCGTATTTTCAAACTGAGTAATCATGGTCTATTAGGTCATTTAATTTTGTAATTTATAAAATAAGATGTCATTTATAAAATAAAGTTTAAGAGGCTACTATTTTCTTGTAAGATAGACTGGCTTCTTAGTAATTGTTAGGCTTTTCTAAAGTAGTTGGAATCATCAGAAAATATAATAGGTCTTTCCTTCTTCAGGTTGCAGAATCTGGCTAGAAGCTCTTCAAAACTGTCTCCTGTTCTTTCTGCATACTAACTAAACTACATTTCCTTGCCTCCCTGAATCTAGTTGGGGCCAATTACTAGTTCTTGCCTTTAGAATGTGAGTGCTATGGTGACAAGAACCTAAGATATCTGTCATTGGCTCAGTGGCTGGGTTTTGGGTGGCAAGGAAAATGATACTAGAAGCTGGAGAAGTGGCAACCTATGTTGCCAAAATATTTGCCAAACAATATAAGGCAGATCACATGGCTACTGAGTCTGGGTACTAAGAAAAATGGCAGGAAAGTTTCTAAGTGCTAGCTACTATTGACTACTTTTGACAAGATACTAAAAGATATGAGCTCAAGATAAAAAAGGGCCAGTTTATAAGAAGAAATCAAAGAAAACAGAGAGAGTCTAGAAACTCAGTGCCTCTAAGGTTCATTCTCTGTGACCCTAACAGTAGGATTCAGCATTGAAAAATGCTATGAAAAAGCAGGATTTCATGAGACTTCTAAGTTGAAAAGAGTGACTCAGTCCTTTGACAAAGATCATACTAAAGGAGTCCTCTTCACACTTAAGGTTATTGTTCTCAATAATATACAGATAGCTGCAACTGAATTGAGAGGAAAAAAAGAAAGAAAGAGGGACAAAAAAAAGCAAATACTTAAAGCAGATTTAAAACCTCTGACTAGCAAACTGACTTCAAGTGTAGTTACTGGCACATGGGACTCACTGGAAACTAATAGATAAGAAGTCTACTAAACTTTTTGAAGGAACTGTAATGACAAGGAAACCACAACCATATTTATAAAACAAACAATAAAAGCCAGAGACTTATCTGGGAGCCTTAAAACCACCTGCAGGCAGGAAGTGGACTAAAAGGAATGCATCCTCCAAGACGGGCACAGCCTCCCCACAAAACCCACTTCAGTTGTGGCCCACAGTGTAAATATTGTTATAAGGCCTTTCCCGTGGATTTCAAGGTTGCATTATTTGCTGTCCTTTCCTCATATTTTTCCCTTCTTAATGGGAGTATTTGTTGTAGTTTCGCTATCATATATTGGATGGGGGTGAGGAAGTAGGGAACTTGTGTAGATACAAGATTAGTAGACAGTGAGGAGCTACATTCAAACCCGTTGGAGAAGACACTGCTTCACCTGGAAATCCTGGTCTTTTAGATGGACACAGTTCTGAATGGGACTTTGGGCTGTTTGCTTTGGGGAGGGGATAGTGGGTCTGTGTATAAAGAAGAGTAAAATGGATATTTGGTTACTAGAAGGGTAGATTCTGGTAGAGACTAACTAGATGCCTATCAAACTCATCTAACTTTTCTTTCTGAGCATATAAGCAAATCCTATTTCCCAGCCTCTTGGACCTTGTTAGCTCGATGTGATGGTTCTTACCAACAGAATGTGAACTGAAGTGATGTAATACTTCTGTGTTGAGGCAGTTAAAAGGAATTGTGCTAAATTACCTTTTTTCTTTCTTTATCAACTGGTTGGATGAGGCCATGACAACCTTAAAACCATGTGTTGATGACAAAGTAGCCCGGGTCCCTAAATGACCATGTGGAATAGAGTCCCATCCCAACCCCACTGACACACACGGGATTATGACGTGAGCAAAAAATAAATTTTTGATGATGCTTAGCTACTAAAATTTTAATAATCCCAGTAGCCAGGATTATTTACTCTACAGTTTACTGAAGAGTTTTCAGACATGAATACTAAAGTTTATACTATTGACATTTCTGTAATGATTGTTATGCCTTTAATGTAAGTATACTTGTTTTTAGACCTTAAATGAAAAAAATCTCTATTTAGAGATTACACATTAGTAAAATGATTTCCACCTATGCCAACAAAGACACAAAGATATGTAAGCACATCTCTTCATTAATACTAACATAGCCCCCAAACAGCAGTAAGTGAGAATGATCTGCCCTCGAAAACATACTAACTAGTGCTACAGATCAGTGGAAGAATACTAGACTTAGCCTTCAAGTAGACTGGCTTCATTGCCTTGTTTTCTCTCAAATGGAAGAAATGTAGAAACAGGATGAGAAATCACTACAAGTGGATTTACATGATGAGGAGGTAGTATAAGGAGGGACTCAAACTGTGTGCTGAAAACACAAATGAACGAATGAATACATGGAGGGAATGACAGGCTTCTCACAGAAATATTTCATGGAGATCAAAGATCTGACAGTGTAAGTGGTTAAGCACATGGACTTCTTGTGTTTCCTGGTTATATCCATATGATCTTGAGCAATTTCTTACACTTCTTTTTTTGGGGGGGAGGAGTGGGAAGGAGCATAGGGAGAGGGAGAGAGATAGAGAATCTCAAGCAGACTCCATGCCCAGCGTGGAGCCCAATGCGGGGCTCAATCTCACAACCCTGAGATCATGACCTGAGCCAAAATTAAGAGTTGGACGCTAAACTGACTGAGCCACCCAGACCCCCCTATTTAACTTCTTTAAGCCTCAGTTTTCTTATCTATGAAATGGAGATGATAATAAAATATACCACACAGAGTGGCTATAAGATTAAGTGAAATCTAATATGTAAAGAACTCTGCACAGTACCTGGCCCACAGTAAGCATGTGATAAAAATGTTAGCTGTCATCACCACCACCACCACCATCTCCATCATCATCATCTGGTTCTTGTGAGAGCTCCACCATTAAACTGGTTTACCTCAGTTTCATCACTTGAATGATGCAGATAAAGATGACTGCCCTATTTGTTATGAGGATCACATGAAATGACGGATGTGACACAAATGCAAGGTTACTGTCTTGTGCTACTCTGTGTGCTGGAGAATGACAGCGTGGTCCCACGAGTTTCCATTAAAATATACTGAAGCCCGCTGCTCTTGTGACCAAAACACTTACCTTGTAAAAGGATGGCTGGTCTGTGACTAAGTGCAAAACTAAGTGGTTTATAAAGAAGCAAATCTATGATGCATACAGAATAAAATTCATGGTCCCTCTCACTGTTCAAATCAACTGCCCTGAGCTATTTAAAGCTGAAAGGATTTTAGTTTTCAGGAAAAGGCCAACAGACTACTTAAAAAAATGGCAGCACTTTTTTTTTTAGTGGCATCTATTTAAAAAATATGTATTTTTTTATTTTAGCACTAGAAGAATTTTGATAAACTGAGTAAGAACTACTAATAAGAAGAGAGCAGTGACTCACAGGTAGACTCATATAAGCTACCCATTAATCATTCACTAGGAATGAGTATGTAAAAGAAATGACTAAAAGTTTCCAGTAACAAAACAATAAACAAACAAACAACCTGCACAATCCATTCCAAAAAACCTCATACCTGACAGGTTGTAAATCAAAACCACTGACACCAAAGGAATCTATTCTGATAGGTTTCATCAGCTCCTCTACCGTGGGCAGATCTAAGAGGAAAAAAAGTTAAAATAGCAACCCAAAAAATCATGTGAATTACTTAGTCTAATCCCACTAAGATTACATTTTTTCTGACTGAGTTAACAAAATGGCATATACAATAAACCCAGTTTCCCACTATAAACTTACTTGTACTAAGAAAATCTCCTTTGATTTATATATATATAATATATAGATAATAATATATATTATCTATATATTATATATAATGTATCTATAAAATATCAAAAATATGTGCATGGCTGTGTCCATACATGCACACACATTTGTTAAATATATTTTAGTTGATTCTAAAATACTGTTCTCTATTTAAAAAATTAATAGTATAGAAAAGCATAAAATAAAGTGAAAACAGTTAGGTGATTTCCTAATTTGGCCAAGGCATACCGAAGGAGGAATTGAAATTTTATCCCATGTTCAGCTCTAACTTTATAACCACTGATTCCCAAATTCCATTTTAACAAACCCTTTAAGTTAAGTTCAGAGACTGAGAAACAATCACTACAGCAAACTGCATTGAAATTATACCACACTAGAGACTGTTTGGAGAGGGTCTCGAATTAACTTTTACCAGATTCTGTAGTAGAGATGTTTTTAGAGGACTCTTCATTTTCTTGAGGATAATCTTTCACTGAGCTCTTGATATTTTCCATTGCATTACTCTCAGTTCTTTGCTCGTCTGCATCTCCCAAAGAATGGGCTATATGACAATAAGCCTGATGGAGAGCTTCAATGTCACTATTGCTTTGTCCATAAGAAACACCTATTGGAATAAATGTCATCTCCAGTATAATCACACAAATACATGAAAGACATAAAACACCAATATCATCCCTTCATGTGTTTGGAATGGTGAATGAGGCTGGTGGGACAACTGCAACATTATAGAGTAAAGTACAAACCTTGCTAATATGTAGCTATAGCCTAACAGTACAAAATCAGAGCAGGCTCAATAACTCTTGAGCAAGTTGAGATGTGTCCTGACACAGGAACTGTAAATAAACTCTGACTCCACTAGTTATTGCCTTCTCTTCTCATTACCCTTAATCAACCCCATTACACTGGATAAAACTATTCCCAAATTTCCTAAGCTGACAAAATCTTTCAAGGATTCTGTCTCCCTTACCACTACCACTCTCTCTCACTCTTGCATTCTCTCTCTGCTTCCCAGTGCCACCAAGTATCTTGTAGTCTGCATTTCTTCAACTGAAATTCACTCCCCTAACTTTACGATCCAGTATGTGTTCCAATATCCTGCGTACACTGCTATAATCAAAAGCAATTTTCTAATAGTCAAATCTAGCCATCTTTAATTCTCTCCAACCCGGTGAGACATCTGACACTGTCCTCTTCCTGGGAACTGTTTCTTCTGTATAGCCTCTTCTTGTTCTTCCCACCACTCTGATGGCTACCTATCCGTCCTTTATGGTAAATGGCTCATCTCAGAGTTCCATCTTCAGTCCTCTTTTTTAAACCTCTCATTTATTTATTTATTTATTTTTGAGCTGGCAAATTTCTTCAAGACCCTTAACTCAACTGTTACCCATATGATTGTGACTCCCAAATCTACGTCTTTGTCCTTACCTCTTTTCTGAATATTAAACTTTCTAACAGACATTTACACTATAAGTAAATCAAATCTAATCTATCCCCACCTGAATTAATTATATTCCCCAACAAAACTTGTTCTACTACAAGTATTTTAGCTAATGGCATCACTATTCACCCAGTCATCCAAAATAGAAAACCTGATGTCATCATTCACTCTTCCTTCCCTATTAATCTCCTCCTTCTCCCACCAATTAATAAATAAATTCTGGAAAAAAGAATTTGAAGAAGACTCTAATGATAATAATGATTTAAAATTTTTTAAGTATTTTTCTTCCTTATTTTGTACCTTTCATTACTAACACCGGAATTTTTAAAATTAGAGAAAAGAATAAAAGAGTCACAGAAGAGTGGGGGGAAAAGGAGAGAAATAAGGTAAGTAGTCTCCTTTTCTATTAATACCCATGATTAATTAATTAATGCTTAAGAATAAAATTGGAGATACAGCCTCATCAGTAAAGGGCTGACTTCTCTGCCTTTTACATGAAAAAGAGAGGATCCTAGGTAGTTATTTAATGTTTTGTTACAAGTCAAAAGCTCCCTAATTTTCTACTTTAGGGAGGTGAGAAATGTCAAATCCCACATTGCAGAGGCAAGGACCTGGTTGTGACGCAATACTGTCATACTGTGAATGCTCCACTCGTGCAGCACAGCACAAAACGGTACCTGCCCAGGAGGCAAATGAAAATAAGCAGAAGGCTGAATCTGACCCTCATTTGTACAGTGATCAACCTTTCCAATACAATAAAGCACAAAGAATTTCAAAAGTGATCCCTTTTTAAAAAGACGATCTTTGACAATGTATCACCTAAACTGAGGTTGCTTAATACTTAAGGAAACATTTTCTAAAGACAAAACAAAACAAAAACACACTAAACAACCATCTGATTTTTCAGTTCTTAAACCAAGTTCATATGCTGATTTGAAGATTATCAGGTGTATTTTTGAAATAGTAGGTGAAACTCAATACCCCACAGCCAATAAGTATTTATACTGTATGCCTTCAAGTTTTTTATTATAATTTCTACCATTAAACAGAAGGTTGCTATAAATAATAGTGGTAAGAACCATTAAGTGCTACTGCTTATTGAATCTTAACAATATACTAGGCATTATACATTATCTGAGTTGACCAACACAAGGCCTCATTTTAAAGATGAGGAAACAGGCTTAGAGGCATTAGTTGTCCAGTGTCACACAGCTGATAACTGGCAAAGCTGGGACTATGAGTCCAAGGCTATATATGACAATAAGATCATACTTACTATTTTCCAGTAATAACAATCAAATTATTTCAGAGTCAAGAGCATTTAAGAAATAAGACCAGAAAACTATAGCTTTATATAACTGCTTGAATCATCTTAATAAGAGTTTTTTCATTCAGTAATACATTTTTTTTCTTATAACCTACAGCAGTGGTTTTCATACTGTGTTTTACAAAATCATAGTTTCTCAGAGAAAATCATGGGTTGTACAGATGATTGAGTGAAATTTCATCTTAAATTGTGCTTTAAAACATAAAAATAGAAATTAATCTGCACACTCAACTGTGCCATTTAGGCAACTGTAATATTTTGAAAACCATCAGAGTGATAACTTTTGTTTCCTGCTTTGCTTTCATGCACATCTTAGAATGCAGCTCCTCTGACTATCCTGTATATATATGCATTTCCTATAATGTATCACTGATTAGAAAAGCTGTAACTCTATACTGGTCTTTTACAAGAATTTGTGTCGGCAGACAACTGTGCATGTAGGGTGACTACCATAGCACACACATGACATGTACTTGGAACAGCAGTAAGACTGAGGAACATGTGCTCAGCACACGCTTTCATTACGGCGAATATTCAACTGGGTAATAACAAGTAAATGAGTAACATGACTTGATGGGAAAATTGTTGTAATGTTTTTACTTTCAGAATTATGTTTTTAAATGGAAGTGGATGAAACAAGACAGTGGTGACTTCTGGAACAGCAGTGACTAGAAATAAGATCTTGAGTGGACTTCGTGGTTTTGGTCATGCTTTGTTTTTTGATCTGGTTGCTGGTTACATGGGTGTGTTCAGTATATGAAAATTCATCAGGTTGCACTATTATATACATGAACTTTCCCTGGGTATACTGTACTTCAATAAAAATGTAAGAAGAAATAAAAAATAAAATAAAAATAAAATACAAGCAGATGTTTAGAGTTGGTTAGTGATTTATCATTTCTATTGCTCTTTTGTTCCAAATGTCTGAATTGGTTTAATTGACCATACCAGTCAACTGAGACTTGCAAAGCAAGCTGATTAAAAATTTCTCAGCTGCAACTATTTATGTAGTAAGCCAAGAATATTTTAATATTATACAACAAAAATAAAATATACAAACATATCAGAAATCTGATGATAAGAATATAACAAATGTCTAAAACTTCTGATTTTAAAAATTTCAAAAGACCATTATTGTTCTCACCAACTTTATAAGTAAATGTAATAAATGTAAATGTTTATATTTATACTGATAAAATACAAAGGGAGTACTACATGAGATTTCATTTGGAGGTAAGGATTCCACTGCCTTAATAGTTTGAAAAGGCATTGTCTTAAAGATCTTTATAATCTTTTGAAAAGTCTACATGGTCCAAGGCATTTTGAAATTTTGGAATGTGATTTAGCTTTCTCCTACACAGAGGGAACAGTAGAAAAGCAAAGTGAGACTGAAATCTCATTTCTCCTACATGTTCCAAATTTAACAATACTCTGGAGGGGCAGAGAAAATTAATTAATATTCACTATAGTGCTATACTTTGTATCAACAGCATTCATTCATTAACAAGTCTTTATTAAACATACACTTTACTTGGCCTACTAGCATTAAGTGTCACCACTGGCAAGTACAGATTATTTAAGTTGTCAATAATGGTAAAAATGTGGGATTAAAATTTTATTGTTGGGGTGCCTGGGTGGCTCAGGCGGTTAAGCATCTGACTCTTGATTTCAGCTTATGTCACAATCTCAGGGTCATGAGATCAAGCCCCACACTGAGCTCCGCGCTGGGCAGAGGCTGCTTAAGATTCTCTCCCTCTCCCTCAGCAACCCCCCACCAAAATGTTTTAATTGTTGATATAATTGTATATAATATTATATATTATATTTATTTCTCTAGAAATAAAGTCAACTAGTCTTAAACTATTACATATTTAGAGAAGAGCCAGTTTTCTAGCTTTACCTGTTCCTGTCATTTCATTATCAGCCATTTCTGGCA
Organism: Mirounga angustirostris; assembly: GCF_029215605.1. Lineage (NCBI taxonomy): Eukaryota > Metazoa > Chordata > Mammalia > Carnivora > Phocidae > Mirounga > Mirounga angustirostris. Next base: position 72,362,141 of record NW_026991716.1, read on the forward strand.
GGGCCTCCAGCTTAGTTGCTCTATCCTGTTCATCAAGGTTGACCTCTGCAACAGAGTCTAAGGAATCAAGCAGCACCACTAGAACAATATAAAAAAAAATTAGAGGAATATAGAGAAATTTGTATGGTTCCTTCAATTTAATATTTTAACCATATATAAGCTGTATAAAAACAAAGATAAATATTTCCATATAAAGAGCATATAACCATATACATGTAATAAGCATGATTACATTAACATCCATAACTATGCTTATATACAGGTCTAAAGTACATTTACATGTAGAATGCAAAGGGCCTGTGAAAAAGAACAAAAAAGAAATATTCTTCCCCCTCAACTTTACTGAGGTATAGTTGACAATTAAAAATTGTATATATTTAAGGTATACAATTTGATGTTTTCATATGTGTACACACTGTGAAATACTGACCACAATCAAGCTAATTAACATATCCATTACCCTATCTTTTGGTTTTGTGTATGGGTGTGGTGAGAACACACATTTCCCCCTCTTATCAAATTTCAAGTATACAATATTGTTAACTATAACCATATTGTTATACATTAGATCTCCAGAACTTAATTATCTTGTATAACTGAAACTTTGTACTCCTTAACATCTTCCCAAATCCCCCTCCTCTAGTCCCTGGTAACCATCATTCTACTCTGTTTCTACAAGGTTAACATTTTTAGATTCCACATGTAAGTGAGGTCATGCCTGGTTAAACAAGACTAATACTATCTTGGACATACCTGCCGTAACTGTTCTATGACCGGAAACCTTCTTGAGCACAGCTGCCATCCAACATTCTTTCCTTCTCCTTTACCACATCCTTAAGTACACCCTCAGGGCATAGAGTCCTTGATCTGCCCTGGAGATAGGACTATGACCCACACCTATTCTTAAACATTGTCCCCTTGGGTGGTCCCTCAGCATGTACTCCCAGCCTCTAGGGCTATACAGGCAGGTCCTAAGGGAGGTGGGGTTATAGAGATCTATTCATCTTGTGGTGCACAAAACATGCTTCTGCCTGTAAATTCCCTTAATAAACCATTTCTTTTTTTTTTTTATTCTTATGTTAATCCTCATACATTACATCATTAGTTTTAGATGAAGTGTTCCATGATTCATTGTTTGTGCATAACACACAGTGCTCCATGCAGAACGTGCCCTCCTCAATACCCACCACCAGGCTAACCCATCCTCCCACCCCCCTCCCCTCTAGAACCCTGTTTGTTTTTCAGAGTCCATCGTCTCTCATGGTTCGTCTACCCCTCCGATTTCCCCCGCTTCATTCTTCCCCTCCCGCTACCTTCTTCTTTTTTTTTTCTTAACATATATTGCATTATTTGTTTCAGAGGTACAGATCTGAGATTCAACAGTCTTGCACAATTCACAGCACTTACCAGAGCACATACCCTCCCCAGTGTCTATCACCCAGTCACCCCATCCCTCCCACCCACCCCCCCTCCAACAACACTCAGTTTGTTTCCTGCGATTAAGAATTCCTCATATCAGTGAGATCATATGATACATGTCTTTCTCTGTTTGACTTATTTCACTCAACATAATACCCTCCAGTTCCATCCACGTCGTTGCAAATGGCAAGATCTCATTCCTTTTGATGGCTGCATAATATTCCATTGTATATATATACCACCTCTTCTTTATCCATTCATCTGTCGATGGACATCTTAGCTCTTTCCACAGTTTGGCTATTGTGGACATTGCTGCAATAAACATCGGGGTGCACATACCCCTTCGGATCCCTACTTTTGTATCTTTGGGGTAAATACCCAGTAGTGCAATTGCTGGATCATATGGTAGCTCTATTTTCAACTTTTTGAGGAACCTCCATACAGTTCTCCAGAGTGGCTGCACCAGCTTGCATTCCCACCAACAGTGTAGGAGGGTTCCCCTTTCTCCGCATCCCCGCCAACATCTGTCGTTTCCTGACTTGTTAATTTTAGCCATTCTGACTGGTGTGAGGTGGTATCTCATTGAGGTTTTGATTTGGATTTCCCTGATGCTGAGCGATATTGAGCACTTTTTCATGTGTCTGTTGGCCATTTGGATGTCTTCTTTGGAAAAATGTCCGTTCATGTCTTCTGCTCATTTCTTGATTGGATTCTTTGTTCTTTGGGTGTTGAGTTTGATGAGTTCTTTATAGATTTTGGATACTAGCCCTTTATCTGATATGTCATTTGCAAATATCTTCTCCCATTCTGTCGGTTGTCTTTTGGTTTTGTTGACTGTTTCCTTTGCTTTGCAAAAGCTTTTTATATTGATGAAGTCCCAATAGTTCATTTTTGCCCTTGCTTCCTTTGCCTTTGGCGATGTTTCTAGGAAGAAGTTGCTTCGGCTGAGGTCAAAGAGGTTGCTGCCTGTGTTCTCCTTTAGGATTTTGATGGACTCCTGTCTCACATTGAGGTCTTTCAACCATTTAGAGTCTGTTTTTGTGAGTGGTGTAAGGAAATGGTCCAGTTTCATTCTTCTGCATGTGGCTATCCAATTTTCCCAACACCATTTGTTGAAGAGACTGTCTTTGTTCCATTGGACATTCTTTCCTGCTTTGTCAAAGATGAGTTGACCATAGAGTTGAGGGTCCATTTCTGGGCTCTCTATTCTGTTCCATTGATCTATGTGTCTGTTTTTGTGCCAGTACCATACTGTCTTGATGATGACAGCTTTGTAATAGAGCTGGAAGTCCGGAATAGTGATGCCGCCGGCTTTGCTTTTCTTTTTCAACATTCCTCTGGCTATGCGGGGTCTTTTCTGGTTCCATACAAATTTTAGGATTATTTGTTCCATTTCTTTGAAAAAAGTGGATGGTATTTTGATGGGGATTGCATTGAATGTGTAGATTGCTCTAGGTAGCATTGACATCTTCACGATATTTGTTCTTCCAATCCATGAGCATGGGATGTTTTTCCATTTCTTTGTGTCTTCCTCAATTTCTTTCATGAGTATTTTATAGTTTTCTGAGTACAGATCCTTTGTCTCTTTGGTTAGATTTATTCCTAGGTATCTTATGGTTTTGGGTGCAATTGTAAATGGGATCGACTCCTTAATTTCTCTTTCTTCTGTCTTGTTGTTGGCGTATAGGAATGCCACTGACTTCTGCGCATTGATTTTATATCCTGACACTTTACTGAATTCCTGTATGAGTTCTAGCAGTTTTGGGGTGGAGTCTTTTGGGTTTTCCACATAAAGTATCATATCATCTGCAAAGAGTGAGAGTTTGACTTCTTCTTTGCCAATTTGGATGCCTTTGATTTCTTTTTGTTGTCTGACTGCTGTGGCTAGGACTTCCAATACTATGTTGAATAGCAGTGGTGATAGTGGACATCCCTGTCGCGTTCCTGACCTTAGGGGGAAAGCTCTCAGTTTTTCCCCATTGAGAATAATATTCGCTGTAGGTTTTTCATAGATGGCTTTTATGATATTGAGGTATGTACCCTCTATCCCTATACTCTGAAGAGTTTTGATCAAGAAAGGATGCTGTACTTTGTCAAAAGCTTTTTCTGCATCTATTGAGAGGATCATATGATTCTTGTTCTTCCTTTTGTTAATGTATTGTATCACATTGATTGATTTGCGGATGTTGAACCAACCTTGCAGCCCAGGGATAAATCCCACTTGGTCATGGTGAATAATCCTTTTAATGTACTGTTGGATCCTATTGGCTAGTATTTTGGTGAGAATGTTTGCATCCATGTTCATCAGGGATATTGGTCTGTAATTCTCCTTTTTGATGGGGTCTTTGTCTGGTTTTGGGATCAAGGTAATGCTGGCCTCATAAAATGAGTTTGGAAGTTTTCCTTCCATTTCCATTTTTTGGAACAGTTTCAGAAGAATAGGTATTAATTCTTCTTGAAATGTTTGGTAGAATTCCCCTGGGAAGCCATCTGGCCCTGGGCTTTTGTTTTTTGGGAGATTTTTGATGACTGCTTCAATTTCATTAGTGGTTATAGGTCTGTTCAGGTTTTCTATTTCATCCTGGTTCAGTTTTGGTAGTTGATACATCTCTAGGAATGCATCCATTTCTTCCAGGTTATCTAATTTGCTGGCATAGAGTTGCTCATAATATGTTTTTATAATTGTTTGTATTTCTTTGGTGTTGGTTGTGATCTCTCCTCTTTCATTCATGATTTTGTTGATTTGGGTCATTTCTCTTTTTGGTAAGTCTGGCCAGGGGTTTATCAATCTTGTTAATTCTTTCAAAGAACCAGCTCCTAGTTTCGTTGATCTGTCCTACTCTTCTTTTAGTTTCTATTTCATTGATTTCTGCTCTGATCTTTATGATTTCTCTTCTCCTGCTGGGTTTAGGCTTTATTTGCTGTTCTTTCTCCAGCTCCTTTAGGTGGAGGGTTAGGTTGTGTACTTGAGACCTTTCTTGTTTCTTGAGAAAGGCTTGTATTGCTATATACTTTCCTCTTAGGACTGCCTTTGCTGCATCCCAAAGATTTTGAACAGTTGTGTTTTCATTTTCATTGGTTTCCATGTATTTTTTTAATTCTTCTTTAATTTCCTGGTTGACCCATTCATTCTTCAGTAGGATGCTCTTTAGCCTCCATGTATTTGAGTTCTTTCCGACTTTCCTCTTGTGATTGAGTTCTAGTTTCAAAGCATTGTGGTCTGAAAATAGGCAGGGAATGATCCCAATCTTTTGGTACCGGTTGAGACCTGATTTATGACCTAGGATGTGATCTATTCTGGAGAATGTTCCATGGGTACTAGAGAAGAATGTGTATTCCGTTGCTTTGGGGTGGAATGTTCTGAATATGTCTGTGAAGTCCATTTGGTCCAGTGTGTCACTTAAAGTCTTTATTTCCTTGTTGATCTTTTGCTTAGACGATCGGTCCATTTCAGTGAGGGGGATGTTAAAGTCCCCCACTATTATTGTTTTGTTGTCGATGTGTTTCTTTGCTTTTGTTATTAATTGCCTTATATAATTGGCTGCTCCCATGTTAGGGGCATAGATATTTACAATTTTTAGATCTTCTTGTTGGATAGATCCTTTAAGTAGGATATAGTGTCCTTCCTCATCTCTTATTACAGTCTTTGGTTTAAAATCTAATTTGTCTGATATAAGGATTGCCACCCCAGCTTTCTTTTGGTGTCCATTAGCATGGTAAATGGTTTTCCACCCCCTCACTTTCAGTCTGGGGGTGTCTTTGGTTCTAAAATGAGTCTCTTGCAGACAGCATATCAATGTGTCTTGTTTTTTAATCCAGTCTGTTAGCCTGTGTCTTTTGATTGGAGCATTTAGCCCATTTACATTCAGGGTAACTATTGAAAGATAGGAATTTAGTGCCATTGTATTGCCTGTAAGGTGACTGTTACCGTATATTGTCTGTGTTCCTTTCTGGTCTATGTTGCTTTTAGGCTCTCTCTTTGCTTAGAGAACCCCTTTCAAGATTTCCTGTAGGGCTGGTTTTGTGTTTGCAAATTCCTTTAGTTTTTGTTTGTCCTGGAAGCTTTTTATCTCTCCTTCAATTTTCAATGACAGCCTAGCTGGATAGAGTATTCTTGGCTGCATATTTTTCTCATTTAGTGCTCTGAATATATCCTGCCAGTCCTTTCTGGCCTGCCAGGTCTCTGTGGATAGGTCTGTTGCCAATCTAATGTTTCTACTCTTGTAGGTTACATATCTCTTCTCCTGAGCTGCCTTCAGGATTTTCTCTTTGTCTGTGAGACTCCTAAGTTTTACTATTAGATGTCGGGGTGTTGACCTATTTTTATTGATTTTGAGAGGGGTTCTCTGTGCTTCCTGGATTTTCATGCCTGTTTCTTTCCCCAAATTAGGGAAGTTCTCTGCTATAATTTGCTCCATTATACCTTCTGGCCCTCTCTCTCTTTCTTCTTCTTCTGGGATCCCAATTATTCTAATGTTGTTTCATCTTATGGTATCGCTTATCTCTCGAATTCTGCCCTTGTGATCCAGTAGTTGTTTATCTTTTTCTCAGCTTCTTTATTTTCCATCATTTCATTTTCTATATTACTGATTCTCTCGTCTGCCTCATTTATTCTAGCACTTAGCGCCCCCATTTTTGATTGCACCTCATTAATAGCCTTTTTGATTTCTACTTGGTTGGATTTTAGCTCTTTTACTTCTCCAGAAAGGGTTTCTCTAATAACTTCCATATTTTTTTCAAGCCCAGCTAGTATCTTTAAAGTGATGATTCTGAACTCTAGATCTGACATCGTACTAATGTCCGTATTGAGTAGGTCCCTGGCAGTCGGTACTACCGCTTGTTCTTTTTGTTGAGGTGATTTTTTCCATCTTGTCATTTTGTGTAGAGGAGAATAGATTAATGAGAGAACAAAATGCTAGCAGAATAACCATGTCCCCAGAAAATATACTCTAAACAAATCAGAAAAGACCTGAAGCAGTGGGATAAGAAAGGGAAAGAGAGAAAAAAGAAAAAGAAAAAAAGAAAAAGATAAAGATAAAGATAAAAACAAAAACAAACAAAACAACAACAACAACAAAAAAACCAGAATGTGATCAAATATGATCAGGCTGGTATATAGATCAGTGCCACACACTAGATTTGGGGTGTATTTTGGTCTTTTAGAAGAAAGTGCCTCCCAAAATTTTAAAGAAAGAAAAACTTATATATGTGCAAAAATAAGGGTTGATATGATGAAGGGATGGAATATGACTGTAAAGATGGAAATTATAAAAAATTTTATAAAACGAATTGATAAGAAGTTGTTTGAAAAAAGAAAGAAGAGGATTTAAAAAAAGAAAAAAGAAAAAGAAAAAAAAAAGGGAGAGGATGTGATCAGGCAGGGGAATAGAAAACACCATATACTAGAGATTTAGGGTATATTTTAATCTGTTAGAAGAAACTATCTCAAAATTTTAAAGAGAGAACAACTTATATATATAAGCCAAAAATATGGGTAATTACTATGAAGGGATAGAATATGACTTTAAAAATGAAAAAGAAAAATTTTTTTTTTAAAAAAAGGGATTGATAAGATGTTGGTTGAAAAAGGGAAAAAGAAAAATTCAAAAAGAAATAAAAAGACAAAAAGACAGTTAAAAAAAAAATTAAGGGTGCCTGGGTGGCTCAGTTGGTTAAGTGACTGCCTTCGGCTCAGGTCACAATCCTGGAGTCCCTGGATCGAGTCCCGCATCGGGCTCCCTGTTCGGCAGGGAGCCTGCTTCTCCCTCTGACCCTCCCCCATCTCATGTGCTCTCTGTCTCTCTCATTCTGTCTCAAATAAATAAAATAAAATCTTTAAAAAAAAAATTAACTTTAAAAGACTAAAGAGTCATGGTAAAAAAGCCGTGAATTCTATGTGCAGTAGACCCCTAGCGCTGGAGTTCTGCCGTTCTCATTGATCAGTAAACTTGGTCTTGGCTGGCTGTTCTCGCTGATCTTCTGGGGAGGGGCCTGTTGCCGTGGTTTCCAAATGTCTCTGCCGGAGGCGGAATTGCCCCGCCCTTTCCCCCCCGCCCGGCTAAGTAATCTGCTCGGGTTTGCTCTCCGGGGCTTTTGTTCCCTGCGAGCTTTCCGTACAGCTTTGGAGGCGGAGAGTGAAAATGGCGGCCTCCCAATCTCCGCCCCAGAGGAGCCGAGAACTCGGGGCACCACTCCTCAGTGAGCCCCCAGAGAAAAGCCGTCAGTCACTCCCGTCTCCCCGGTCTCCGGCCACAGTCCGTGTTCACCTGGCCTGTGACCACGCGTTTCTATCTCTGGCACCCGACCCCGGGTGGAGTCTCCAAACCCAGCAGATCCCTGCGGTGCACTCCCGCGCGGCTCCTCCCAGGGGAGGAAGGTGAGTCTCCCCGGATCTGCCGCTTGTTGGGTCCCTGCTGGGGGAGCAGGGGCCCGACTGTGCCGCGGATCACGGATTATGGCAACCCCGAGCTGAGAGCCCGCGCCTGGGCTCCGCCTCTGCAGCCGGCTTCCCTGCTCTGTTACCTGGGAGCTCTGCCACACTCAGGCACCCCCGGTCTTTCTGTGACCCCGAGGGTCCTGAGACCACACTGTCCCAGAGGGTTCCACCCCCCACTTAGCCACCAGAGTGACGTCCCTCGGCGGAGCAGACTTTTAAAAGTTCCGATTTTGTGCTCCGCGGCTCTATCACTTGCCAGAAGCGGCCGACGGAGGCCCCTCCCGCCGTCTATCCTCCCGAATATCACCTCGGATTCACTTCTCCGCACGTCCTACCTTCCAGAAAGTGGTCGCTTTTCTGATGAGAGAGTTGTTGCTCTTCTTTTCTTCAATCTCCTGTTGAGTTTGTAGGTGTTCAGAATGGTTTGATCCCTATCCAGCTGAATTCCTGAGAGGAGACGAAATCCAGGTCTCCTACTCTTCTGCCATCTTGCTCCGCCCCCCCAATAAACCATTTCTTGTCAAGCTGGACTTGTTGGCCTTTTCCTTCAGCCTTAGGACTGAAGGCCTTTGAAGTTTGATTTGCATATACCTCCCTTTCACAGAAAAAGCCATATCTGTCTTTCTGCATCTGGCTTATTTCATTTAGCATGATGTCCTCCACAGTGTAATATTACATGTACTACATTTTCTTTATCATTCATGTGTCGATGGCATTTAGGTTGTTTATGTATCTTGGCTATTGTCAATAATGCTTCAGTGAACACGGGAGTACAGATAACTCTTCAAAATATATATCCAGAAGTGGCATTACTAAATCATAAGGTAGTTCCATTTTAAATTCTTTTCAGGAACCTCCGTATGGTTTTCCATAGTGGCTGCACCCATTTACATTCCATCAACAGTGTACAAGTTTCCTTCTCTCCATGTCCTCACCAACATGTTATTTTTTTGTCTTTTTGATAAATAGCCAGTCTGACAGGTAGGAGGGATATAGCTCATTTTATTTGCATTTTCCTGATTTGGGAAGCTAAGCATCTTTACATGTGTTTGTTGGCCATTAGTATGTCTTCTTTTGAAAAATGTCTATTTAGGTCTTATGCTCAGTTTTAATTGGGTTATCAGGTCTTTTGCTATTGAGTTGCACATATATATTTTGGGTATCAACTCCTTATCAGAAATATGGTTTACAAATATTTTCTACCATCTATAGGTTGTCTTTCCACCCTGTTGATTGTTTCCTTTGCTAGATAGCATTTTTTTTGATGCACTCCCATTTGTCAATTTTTGCTTTTGTTGCCTGTGTTTTGGGGTCATATTTAAAAAATTATTCCCCAGAGCAATGCCAAGAGGCTTTTTTCCTATGTTTTCTCCTAGTTATTTTACAGTTTCAGGTTTTATATTTAAGCCTTTGGTCCATCTTGAGTTGACTTTTGTATGTGGGGTGAGATAAGGATCTAATTTCATTCTTCTACATATGAGTGTCTAGTTTTTTAATACCATATACAGGCATAACTGAGATACTGCAGGTTCGATTCCAGATCACTGAAATAAAGCAAATATTGCAATATTGCAAAGCCAGTCAGATTAATTTTTTTGGTTTCTCAGTGCATATAAAAGTTATATTTACACCAAAATGTAGTCTATTAGGTGTGCAATAGCATTACATCTGTAATAGTGTCCATACCTCAGTTTAAAAATACTTTACTGCTAAAAAATACCAACCACCACCTGAGTTTTCAGCAGGTTGTAATCTTTTTGCTGGTGGAGTCTTGCCTCAATGTTGATGGCTGCTGACCACCACAGTGGTGGTTGCTGAATGTGGGGGTGGCTATTACACTTTCTTAAAGTAGGACAATTAAGTTTGCTACATCAATTGGCTCCTCTTTTCACAAATGACTTCTCTGTAACATACAATGCTGCTTGATAGCATTGTACCCACAGAACTTTTTTCAAAATTGGAGTTGATCCTCTCAAACCCTGCTGCTCGCTTTATCAACTAAGCTTATGTAATGTTCTAGATTCTCTATTGTCATTTCAATAGCCTTCACAGCCTCTTCACCAGGAGGAGACTCCATCTCAAGAAACCACCTTCTTTGCTCATCCATAAGAGGCTCCTCATCCTTTCAAATTTGACCATAAGGCTGCAGCAATTCAATCCCATCTTCAGACTCCATTTCTAATTTTAGTTCTCTTGCTACTTCTACCACATCTGCAGTTACTTCCTCCACTAAAATCTTGAACCCCTCCAAGTCATTCATGAGGGTTGGAATCAACTTCTTCCAAACTCCTGTTCATGTTGATATTTTAACCTCTTCCTGTAAATCATGAATGTTCTTAATGACATCCAGAATGGTGAATCCTTTCCAGAAGGTTTCAATTTACTTTACCCAGATCCATCCGAGGAATTATTATCTTGCACAATGATAGCCATATAAAATGTATTTCTTAAACAGTAAGACTTGAAAGTCAAAATTACTTTGATCCATGGGCTGCAGAATGGATGCTGTGTTATGAAACACAGGCATGAAAACAACATGAATCTCATCATACATCTCTATCAGAACTCTTGGATGATCAAGTGTATTATGGCCTATCTCAGTTTTCAACATGCCTTCCTCACTAAGCTTCATCATTTCTAACTTCTGATTTAAAGTAAGAGACATGCGGCGCCTGGGTGGCTCAGTTGGTTAAGCGACTGTCTTTGGCTCAGGTCATGATCCTGGAGTCCCGGGATCAAGTTCCACATCGGGCTCCCTGCTCAGCGGGGAGTCTGCTTCTCCCTCTGACCCCCCCCCCCTCAGGCTCTCTCTCTCATTCTCGCTCTCAAATAAATAAAATCTTTAAAAAAAAAAAAAGTGAGAGACATGTGACTCTTCCTTTTACTCAGAGTCACTACTGGGTTCTTAACTGGCCGAATTTCAATATTGTTGTGTCTTGGATAATAGGGAGGCCTGAGGAGAGAGAGATGACATAACAGTCAGTGAGCAGTCAGAACACAACATTTATCAATTAAGTTTGCTGTCTTACACGGGCATGGTTCATGGTGCCCCCAAACAATTACAAGAGTAACATCAAAGATCACTAATCACAGATCACTATAACAAATAATGAAAAAGTTTGAAAAATCACAAGAATTACCAAAATATAACACAGAGACATAAAGTGAGCAAATGCTGTTGGAAAAATGGCACCGACAGGCTTGCTCTATGTGGGATTGCCACAAACTTTCTACTTGTAAAAAACTATCTGTGAAGCACAATAAAGCAATGTACAATAAAACAAGGTATGCCTTATTAAGGAGACTATCCTTTCTTCATTGTATATTCTTGGCCCCCTTGTTGAAGATCAGTTGACCACAGATGTGTATATTTATTTCTAGGCTCTCTATTCTATAGTCTCAATGGTTTTATATGTCTGTTTTTATGCCAATACCATACTGTTCTGATTACTATAGCTTTGTAATATATTTCCAAATCAGGGAGGGTGATGCCTCCAAGCATTGCTCTTTCTCAAGCTTGCTTTGGCTATTTGGAGTCTTTTGTGGTTCCCTATAAATTTTAAAATGGAATGCCACTAGGATTTTGATAGGGATTACCTTTGTAGACTTGCAGATCACTTTAGCTAGTATGGACATTTTAACAGTATTAATTCTTCCAATTCACAAGCACAGGATGTCTTTCCATTTATCTGTGTCCACTTTAGGTAGTATGGACATTTTAACAGTATTAAATATTCTTCCAATTCACAAGCACAGGATGTCTTTCCATTTATCTGTGTCTTCTTCATCAATGTTTTCTAATTTTCACTGTAAAAGTCTTTCACTCTGTAAATTACATTTTTACTGTCAATTAACCATCTTTGTTTGTTTTTGTTAGCTTTATTGAGGTAGAAATGACAAATAAAACTTTAATATATTTCATGTGGACAACATGATGATTTATGTATACATTGTGAAGGGATTCCTACAACTGAGTTAATTAATGCATGTATCACCTTTTTTTTTTTTTTTTTTTTGGTGAAAACACTTAAGTTCTACTCTCTTATCAAGTTTCAATTATATAATAGTTACAACTGTACTCACCATTTTATATAGATTCTCAGACTTTATCTTATAACTGAAAGTTTGGACTTTTTATTAACCTCTCCTGATTTTCCCCACCCCTCAGCCCCTGGCAACCATCATTCTACTCTGATTCTGAGTTCAACTTTTGTTTGCATGGTATCACTTATAGGTGGAATCTGTAAGAATCTTTCTTTGTCTTGCTATTTCACTTAGCCAAGTTCATGTATGTTGTTGCAAACGGCAAGATTTCCTTTAAGGCTGAATAATATTCCATTGGTATATATATGTCACATTTTCATTCATCCATTGACAGACATTTAGGCTGTTTGCATACCTTGGCTATTATGAATAATGCTGTAATGAAAATGGGAATACAGACATCTCTCTGAGATAATGACTTTGTTTTCTTTGGATATATATATCCAAAAGTGGCACTGCTGGATCATGTAATAGTCCTATTTTTAATTTCTTGAGGAGTCTTCATACTGTTTCCCATAGTGGCTATGCCAGTTTATATTTTGACCAACAACAAGAGTTCCCTTTACTCCACATCTTCACCAGCATCTTACCATTTTGATAATAGCCATCCTGGCAGGTGTGAGGTGATATCTCACTGCGGTTTTTATGGCATTTCCCTGATGATTACTGAAATTAAGCATCTTTTTATGTGCCTATTGGTCATTTTTGGTTATTAAGTTGTATGAGTTCCTTGTATGTTTTGGATATTAATCCTGTAATGGTTATGTAATTTGCAAATACGTTCACCCATTCCACAGAATGCTTTTTCATTTTGCTCATGGTGTCCCATGTTGTGCAGAAGTTTTTTAGTTTGATGCAATCCCACTTGTTTATTTTGGCTTTTGTTGTCTTTGCTTTTGGTGTGAAATCTAAAAAACTGTCACCAAGACCAGTGTAAAAGAGCTTACCCCATATGCTTTCTTCAATGGGCTTCATAGTTTTAGGTCTTATGTACAAGTGTTTAATCCATTTTGAGTTCAATTTTGTGTATGGGGTTAGATAGGAGTCTAGTGCACCTTTTGCATGTGGCTATCCAGTTTTCCAAACACAATTTATTGAAGAAACTATTCCTTTCCTCACTTTGTGTTCTTTGTGCCATTATCCATAACTAATTGGCCATATATGCATAGGTTTATTTCTGGACTCTCCACTGATCTTTTTTTAAAATGCCAATACCATACTATTTTGATTACTGTAGCTTTGTAATATATTTGAAATCAGGAAGTGTGATGCCTCCAGCTTTGTTCTTTTTTCTCAAGATTGTTTTGGCTATTTGGGGTCTTCTGTGGTTCCATGTGAATTTTAGGATTGTTTTCTCTACTTCTGTGAAAAATACCTTTTGAATTTGATATGGATTGCAATGAATCTGTAGATTGCTTTAGGTAGTACAGACATTTTAACATTAATTCTTCCAATCAATCAGCACAGAATATCTTCTCACTTATTTGTGTGTTCTTCAATTTCTTTCATTGATATTTTATAGTTTTAAGTGTACATCTCTTTCACTTCCTTAATTTATTCTTAAATATTTTATTCTTTTTCATGTTATTGTAAATGGAGTTGCTTGCTTTCTTGTGGTTTTCTTTTCTTGAGGTGTCTTTGTCTGGTTTTGGTGTCAGGGTTAACGCTGGCCTCATAGAATGAGTTTGAAGAATTCCTCTTCCATTTTTGGAAGATTTTAAGAAGGAAGAATTCATCTTTGAACGTTTGGTAGACTTTACCATACTGCCATCTGGTCCTAGTCTTTTAAAAAGGAAATATTCTTACATATGACAGGAATTATTCAAGACAGGCATAAGGTACACATTGCTGAGAAAAATCTGTGGATTTTAATTCATTAGAGATACTTAAAAACAAAGGAAGATGGTAACTTATTCAGAATTATTTAGATACAATTTGAACAGACCAATCTTTTGCCACCTAATACTTACCATTAGCCAGCATACCAATTTTCTCTTCTTCCTAAATTAAAAGAAAATATGATTTGAAATCAAAATTATGTAAAATGCCCACAATGCAAATAATAGCAAAATCTGAAAACCTGTGTTTTACTCCACTATGAAAAAGTCAAGAAATGTACTTTCTAGGTTTCTTTCATCACCCTCATTCACTAATAATTCTGTAAGACTGAGAACGTAGCTGTGAAAGAACTTCTAGAAGTTTCTTCAGAACTGTAGCAATTACCAATCCCTTTAGGCCTTTAAAAGCTTTGTTTAAAGTATCTAGATGCCATTTGCTCATCCACCTTGCTCAGAAATTCTATTTTTTGAACTCCAAGATAACATGAATACTTTACATAAGATTCTTGCTATTGTAACATCAATCATTTTTCTTTTATTGTTCAAAATTAATGATCAAATATAACTTGTATTCTGTTTCACCTACATTTTGAGAAACAAAATTTTCAAAGAGGCAGGCCACCAAATGGCAAGATAGTTGAAATTTGTCAAAATTATAAGTTCCTAAAAAAAATTGTAAGTTCCCTTAGAGTAAGTTTTATAATTAGTGTCACCTATGTTCTCCACTTGGATAGGCAATGTGTACATTTATACTGACACATTTTTATGCAGGCTATATTTTCTTGATATATCAAACCACTGTGCCTTCTACTGACCTATCTTTCATAAAACATTGAAACTGCCACATTCCAAGTATAAATCCCATTAAGCTTCTAAGGATAACCAGCAGATCACATTAATCTTCATGTACTTCTAAAGGTTTTCTTATTTTCCCCTCCAAACTGAGTGATGTAGAGAGACCCAGTGACAAAGCACCAGGTATATTTAAAAATAAGTATTTATTAATACCTGGATAGTATTTCTTACTTCTATTTAGACACCTATGGTTTCACACATGTTTAAAACATCTAGTCCTAACATGCAGTCCCAAAAGAGACCTCACTTGTACAGATCAAGACCAACATAACAAATAGTAATTATCCTACTAGTTAGTTACTATTAGGTAGCTTCAAGGATAAGTTCTATATGTCAGGCAATATGTAGTAATACACTTAGCCAATATTTGTAAGAACTGAGAAAAAAGAGAATTGGAGTACAGCAACAACTGACTATGAATGGAATAATTTAATTCATGATCTTAGCCAAGTAAGTTTCAGACAGTAATGTCAGTTAGCATAAATACTGATTGTACTTCCCAAGGACAAGATCTACCAAAGAAGATGTAGCTTAATATACCTGTTTAAAAATTAGATTTGAGATTTCAATTAAAATTTTAATTTCTAAAACTTAAAGAAGTTACTTGCCAAAAAGATCCTTTAAAAAATCAATTGCCATATTTCATTCATTAAGATTTACATTAAATTGACATCCTGAATTAAGAAAATGTCTGAGTGTTAAGAGACTTACAACTTTACAACAATGAGCAAGACAATGACAAACTCCATATTTTGAACTCTTCATATAGTGACAGTCAGCTAAGGTGATGACAGAAGTTTCAAAATTGTCAAATATATAATTGATGTATACCTGTTTGGGTACGTATAGTTTTTCAGATTTGGGATTTTCTTTGGTATTAATCTCTTCTTGAGTAGTCAAAGGTGCATCAATATCCTCCTCACCTTCAAAATCATCACTGTAATTTTCTGAAGAAAATAATTTTTAAAAATACAAGGATCACACTATCAAAAAAGTCATATTCCAGGAAAAGACTATTGATTTCCAAAGGAAGGAGTCTGCATAAGAATAATTTATTGAAATATTAACATAAAGCTATCTTTAGAGGACATACTTTTTGGGGGGGAAGATTTTTTGTGTGTGTGAAGATTTAATGAGAATTCAATTCATAAGACTTAGGTTTACTTCACTTATACTTTCAAATACTTATAAGAGTTTTAAATTTTTAATGTTTTATATTATTAACTAATTAAACATTTCTAGAGCTGTCCAAAATTTTTTTTATCTTTAAACCAAAGTTTAATGCTTATTTTTTAAAGACAAAGTCTCAAATAGCTTACTTACAAAAGGCAGCACTTCTGTGAAATCTTGACATTCTTAAACAAAAGGTTGGATTTGCTTATTTTTTTAAAGTTGATTTTTTTGGTCTCTGTAGGTATCTCTAATGTAAGCCTGAAACAGTACTTATGAAAGCTTTATCTCTAATCCTTCCATCAGGTAAATACTGGTTCTATATGATCTCTATTATTTCCCAATCCTGGGCACTTCTCAGCTTAAATCCCAAATTATATCTCAGTGAATTTACACCAGAAGGGAAAGGTGTGTCCATGTTAACATGATGCCATAACACTACTTATGGGGAAGGTGGGGTAGGGGCTATCTGGCCAGGATCTCTAAGCCAATTTTTAACGTGTTGTTTATAGCCCTTAAATCAAAGGACAGACAGAGATCTGTGACCTTTTCAGAGTGGAAACCATCATTTCATAAATAAACATAATCTTAATTGTATTTTAAAAATTAGATCACATTCAGAAACAGGATGGCCTGATGAAAGAAAGATGTACGAGGTACTAGAGGGTCTGCTCTGGAGTGGCTGTCTTTTCTTAGAATGGAGTGCAGAACCTGAGTGCAATTAATAATGAAAGTCTGGGAATGAATTTGAGAGGGCTTAGAAGTTAAACAGAGATGGTCCCAGTGACATCGACCTACAGAAACATCTCCATTTTAGTTCATAAGGAAGACAAGGTGGGTATTGTACCTTAGGTAAATAAACTAGCTTAGTTAGTTAACTACATCAATATCTATATTCTGAGGCTGAGAAGCTCACCTTTGTTTCTCTTCCGTATGAGAAAGAACAGTTTCAGATTTTCTAAATATCAGCAGACATAATTAAATTCACAGAACAGTTATCAAGATATTATTTTGTATTAGACATACTTCTAGGTGCTAGAACCAATACAACATGATTAAAATTCTAATGTTCTAGGTGGGAATCACTGAATTTTAAGTAACCTCAAAGATCAGACTTATTTAAGTATAGATGATGAACAAGGAGAGAGGAAATATGGGAGGCTATGACAATGAACTTAGACAAGTACATGGGATTTGAGAACTATTTGAAATCAATGGAAAGGGAAGTAGTATTTGTGTGACTACAAAGAGGCAGTGTAAGAAACAGTTTAGATAGTACAGCACAGTGCTAAGAGCATGACTAGGAGCCAGAAGGCTTGGATTTAATTCCTGGTTCTACTACTTTTAGCATAGAAACACTGCCAAGTCACATACCCTCTTTACCTCATTTTTTCCCATCTGTAAAGTGGGGATGATAATAGTACTTATCTCAAAGGACTGCTGAGAAGATTAAGAGTTAAAGTGTTTAGAACAGTGGCTTGTGGGGCGCCTGGGTGGCTCAGTCGTTAAGTGTCTGCCTTCGGCTGAGGTCATGACCCCAGGGTCCTGGGATCGAGCCCCACATGGGGCTCCCTGCTCTGCAGGAAGCTTGCTTCTCCCTCTCCTACTCCCCCTGCTTGTGTTCCCTCTCTCGCTGTGTCTCTCTGTCAAATAAATCAATAAAATCTTTAAAAAAAAAAAAAAAGAACAGTGGCTTGTATATAATATGCCCTATTCATAAGCGTTAGCCATTACATTTAGTAGTAATAATTACTTTTGTTAGTATTATTATAACTAGTGTTGCATTTAATCTGAATCATAAGTTAATAAGGCCAAATATTATTTCTGAATGGGGAAAGTGCTAATGTGTATTTTTCAATATTGCATTTTGTTAACTGTATTTTGTAACTGAAGGTCTAGAGGCAAATACTGTAACATACAAATGACCAATCCCTTCTCCAGGAATTTGTCACGAATAAACTAGATTCGAAGTAAGAAGGAAAAGTCACTGGAAGATACAGACAGAAAGGACACAGAAGAGAAATGAATGGAAATAAAACAGCATATCAGAGATTTCAGAAACATCAAGGCAAATTAAGTTTATATAAAAATCAAAGAATAAAACCACATTGAGAAGGTGGTTCTCATATGACAAATCTCAGAGATAATAATATGCAGGCTCTTCCATATTGTTTTGGAAAACAATGAGAGTATTAATTTGCTGTGTTCCAACCTTTTTGGGAGGAGATGTTGTACATTCAAGGTACTATTTCTATTATTATATTCCCTAACTTTATAACTTGAAAATGTTATTTGCATAAATAGAAGTTTTTAAAATTGAGGTGAAGTAAATAAAAGTCAATATAAAAGATCTGAATGAAAGATTTTGGAGATATTTTTCATTCTTTGTTGGAAAATTTAGCTGCAAATTTAAGTATGATGCAACCTATAGGACTTTCTCCGCTACTATGGCAGATTTCAAGAACTTTGTAAACAATGAGTAAACTGGACAAAATATATGAAACAACTATTTACAGACATTGGATAATTAGCAGCACAAAACTGTGATTCCTAAGAAAAGATAAACAAGTGGGGTGAGCCCTACAGTTACTTGAAGGTACATAAATTCAGGAATGTTAAGCAGGGAGGGGGAAATCAGGACAGTCTCATTGTGTTAAGGTGACAGAGATAAGAGTTCAGAAAGGCTGAGCCAATTAGAAGTTACAGGGCAGTAACAGAGGAAACACATAGAAATAGAGCTCTAAAGATCTACATGGAGTCTCCCTGAGTCTTTGCTGAATACTAAACCATATTTGTATAGTTTGAGCAACTGGAAAGCTACAGGCTAGAAAATTCACAGGCTTCACACAAGAAAGAGAGACTCTGGAGTTCTAACCAGCTTGAGTGGAAAAAATCCTCATTGTGTAGTAGGGTCATTCAGTAGAAACCTCAGAAAGGCCATGCCTTCGTACTAGTGTCAAACTCTACTAGGAAACGCTACTCAAGACTTCCCCTAATGAAGCGTAAGAAAAGCCTTGAAAAGATCAAGCTAGCAAGGTCAATTATCTGCCAGAACAAAGCTCAACACTCTTTATAAGAAAAAAACCAAAATCCAAACACTCAACAATATAAAAATCTACAATATCCAACATCCAATAAAAAATCATTATAAGGAGAAGCAGTATTCAATAGAAAGAGACCCAGAAATGCACAAGCATTGGGATCAGGAGAATATACTAATGTTAAGGACTTGAGGGAAAAATAAAAAAAGAACATGAGAAAAGATACAAAGAGATTTTAAAAAAACCGCAAAATGAACTTCTAGATTGAAAGAAAAAAAATGCTTCAATGAATTAACAGAAGATCAAAGAAGAAAAACAATCAGTAAACTTGAAGACAAAGCAGTAAAAACTGAAATGCACAGAGAAGAAAAAAGCTTTAAAAGATGAAAGAGTCTTAGTGACCTATGAGACAAAAAGCCATCTAACACAATTGTGATTAGGGTCAGAAGGCAGGGGATGAGAGAAATAATATTTGAAGAATTAGTGAGTGGACAAAACATTTTTTTCATTTTGATGGAAACTATAAATCCACAGATCAATGCTCAACCACCTCCAAGTAGGATAAATACAAGAAAAGCCACACCAAGATACACCATCATCAAACTGCCACAAAACCAGGCTAAAAATCTTAGACACAGATTTCTGTGTAGGGGGTTCAGCATCCCCAACTACCATGTTGTGCAGGGGTCAACTGTATTTGAAAGTCGCTAAGACAGTAGATCTTAAAAGTTCTTATCTCAAGGAAAAAATGGTTTTTTTGGTACTGGTTATAGATGTTAACTAGACTTGTGGTGATTTCACAGTGTATTAAATAAGTATTTGTACACCTGCAAATAATATAATATTATATATCAGTTATATTCAATATAAAAAAATTTTTAAATTCATTTTAAATAAGAAGTTAAAAAAACCCTCAAATCTATGCAAAGAATACAAAAAACTGGGAATGACAAATATGTGGATAAATGTTTTTACATGAATATAAATTTTTTATATTCTTTAAAAATTTTTTAAATAGACTATTAAAAGCAATATTAATTATAATAATAATAGCAATAATAATACATCACAGGGTTTTAAGATATATAGAAGGAAAATGTATGACAAAATAGCAAAAAGGTTGGGGGAGTTCACTGTTTTTAAGACTCATATAAAGTGGTATAATTTTATTTGAAAATAGACTGTATTTAATAAGATAAAGATGCATGTTATGAATCATAGAGAAACTTAGGAAAAAAATACAACAAAGAGGTACAACTAACAAGCCCAAAGAAGAGATAAAATGGAATGTTATAAATACTCAATCCAATAGACTGGAGGACAAAATCAACACAACCAACAAATGGCCAAAGAGTAATAAACCATACCAATGAATATATTTTTATAAAGGGTAGAAACACTTCAATTAAAAGTCAGAGATTGTTAGATTGGACAAAAAAGGAAAATCCAGCTATATGCTAACTATCATTTTAAATATAAAAACAAGGACACGTTAAAAGTCAAAGGTAGAAAAAGAAATACCTACTGAGCTATGCTTTAGAGACACTGGTCCTGGCTCCATAGATTCCTCTAGTCCTTTTCCTGTCTTCCTAATTGGTCCACTGCCCACTCCCAACAAATGAGGCAGCAGTGCACTTTCCATCATTTCTTAGCAGCTCAGATTGTAACATAGGCACTTCACTCTACCTGATCAAAGCTCTTTCAAAGATATGGTTTTACTTTTATTTTTCTCCTATCAATGTCTTTATTAATAGTTATATTATCTTTTCAAGTATTGTACATTTTTAAACCAATGAAATTACCTGCCAATTCTTCATGTTTCGATTCATACTCATGTTTATCTTCACTTAGTTCTACATTAGCTTGATAACTGAAAAAAAAAATTATTTATTTATTTAAAAGATTTTATTTATTTATTTGACAGAGAGAGACACAGCGAGAGAGGGAACACAAGCAGGGCGAATGAGAGAGGGAGAAGCAGGCTTCCTGCGGAGCAGGGAGCCCGATGCGGGGCTCAATCCCAGGACCCTGGGATCATGACCTGAGCCAAAGGCAGACGCTTAACAACTGAGCCACCCAGGTACCCCCAAATTTACTTAATTTAGTATTAAATGTTAATAATACATTTCCATGGATTCTTTTACATATATATTTTAAAAATCTCTAGCATTATACTTTTCTTCTCAAGTACTCTTATTTTAACAAAAACTAAAAATTTGGGAGTTACAAAGAAAATGTTTTGAAAATAAAGGATCCTCAAAGCCTAATTGAAGCTATCAAATTAACACAAAGAAAAAAATGCCATAACTTAACTTTATACACAAATACACGCAATTTTATACATAAGTGTGTGCATTTACATGTCTCAGGGCCCAGATATCCTTTCTACACTAAAGATTAGAAATTGACCACATGAGAACCAGTGAAGTCTACATGGAGGCCAGAAAAAATGTCAGGTTCAGCATTTACCTGTTAATAAGCAATTTAATCATGACATAGAGGGTGAATAGGAACCTTAAACCAATAAAAACTCAGAAAAGTAACAAAGGAGCTTGAGCAAATTTTAATTATATTGGATTAGTTCATATACTGCTTTCTTTCTTTTTTTTTTTTTTTTTTTTTTTTTTTTTTTTTTTTTTTTAAAGATTTTATTTATTTATTTGAGACAGAGAGAATGAGAGACAGAGAGCACGAGAGGGAGGAGGGTCAGAGGGAGAAGCAGACTCCCTGCTGAGCAGGAAGCCCGATGCGGGACTCGATCCCCGGACTCCGGGATCATGACCTGAGCCGAAGGCAGTCGCTTAACCAACTGAGCCACCCAGGCGCCCTATACTGCTTTCTTTCAAACCAAGGAATCCACCCTACTTTTTTCAGTCTATCAACCTTGTCTTTAGTGAGATTATCAGCAAATCAAGAAGCTGTGACTATAATAATAGCAGCAACAATATTCTATACACAATGTTATTTAGCACTCTGACTCGCCTGTCCTAAAGCAGAAATATCAGTAGTTAAGAATACTGTTAAGAAATAAAAAGGGGCACCTGGGTGGCCCTGTTATTAAGCGTCTGCCTTCAGCTCGGGTCATGATCCCAGGGTCCTGGGATCAAGCCCCGCATCAGGCTCCCTGCTCGGTGGGAAGCCTGCTTCTCCCTCTCCCACTCCCCCTGCTTGTGTTCCCTCTCTCGCTGTGTCTGTCAAATAAATAAATAAAATCTTTAAAAAAAAAAAAGAAATTTAAAAAGTTAAATATTACAAAGGGGCCAAAACTTGTAGCCAACTTGTGTATACTTAATCTGTGTTGTTACTATTGGGAGAGGCAATCGCCAAGGGCCCTGAGTGTCCCTGCATGTTCTTGTGGGGTATGCCAGGAATGCAAGGCACAAACCTCTCTCTCCTAGGTTATTTCCCAAGATTGTGTTTGCAGAGAGCAACCTTGAGAGATGAGACCGTATCTCCTTCCAGAAAAGAAGCAGGCTTATTTCCTCTTACTATAAAAGCAATGGATTCCCCAAGCTCAGTGCTCCTCTCCTATAAAGCAACCCACTGCCCATGCAGACAGCCATCATGGACCCTCCATGTTGCCTCCACAAGCTTTGTGGAGCATGGGGGAACTGAGGCAAATAAACATGAGACTCAGATATGGCTTTTATTGTGAGAAATAAAGTCCTTTGTTTCTGACCCAGGAATCTTGTGTCTACTATCTGCATCCATAAAACTGGCAGGGTAACTTGTTAGCTTACAAGCAGGGTAAAAATCTCAAACTCTATAAAATTCATGAAAGTGACTGCACTGCTTTATCCATGGTCTGTAAGAAACTAAGCATCCTAAGGAGACCAGGTACTCTAATAAGAGGTAATGATTCTCCTCACCCTTAATTTAATTATAGTTTGGTGTTCTTAAAATCTTGAAGTTGTAATCTGGCTTCCATTTATAATTTTATTTTTTTTATTTTTATTTTTTTAAGATTTTATTTATTTGACACAGAGAGAGAGAGAGAGATCACGAGTAGGCAGACAGGTGGGCAAAGGGAGAGGGAGAAGCAGACTCCCCACTGATCAGGGAGCCTGATGCGGGGCTCAATCCCAGGACGCTGGGATCATGACCTGAGCTGAAGGCAGCCGCTTAACGACTGAGCCACCCAGGTGTCCCTCCATTTATAATATATAATTTTAAAAGGTCAAAGGTCTACTGTACTTACAGAAGGCCAGCTCAGTCAACTAGTAGGATTTTCAGGATAAGTGAGGTTTCCTGATAATCATCAGGGTCAACCATATACAAAGGGAGGACGGAGACAAAACCTGTCTTGACTCCCTGGTTCACCCTTTCTTTTATTTTTTTCTCTGAGTTTATGACAGCTACCTGAACTCTCTTATTTACTTCATCTGTGGAAAATCACTTAAGAAGCTACTTTCCTAGTAAGGTCTTTTTGCAGTGCGCCATTAGTCTCAGTAGCATCGCACGCATGACATTTCAGATACCTGGATGCAGAGTGAGCTCTTAAACACAAATCAACATATTCCATTCATATATTAGGGAAACCAGGATCGAAAAAATGAACACAGAAAAGAGATAAAAATAAGGGAAGCCTGGGTAGCTCAGTCATTAAGCGTCTGCCTTCGGCTCAGGTCATGGTCCCAGGGTCCTGGGATCGGGCCCCGCATCGGGCTCCCTGCTCCTCAGGAAGCATGCTTCTCCCTCTCCACTCCCGCTTCCTGTGTTCCTGCTCTATCTCTCTCTCTCTAATAAATAAATTAAAAAAATATATATAGAAAAATACAGAAACCATTTAATGATTAGTTGATATTGTACATACATTACCTATGTAAACCTTTAAATTGTGTGGAGTCATTAGAATCCAGTTCCTTATTTAATCTTGAATAATCAATGGAAGATGTTAAGCCTTCCTCAAGCCTGGCAAAAAATTGCTCTTTTTCTTCTTGTTCTTCTAATGTGTCCAATCCCAATCCAAGAACACTATGATTGAGTTCAGAAACTACTATCTCTAAATGAAAAGGACAAATATACTTTATTAATATGCAGAATTTTGAATTTTGATAAAATTAATTTGAATGATGCATTTATTGATATTAGTAAAATTAAAAAAATTTAAAACATGCATCTCTCACCCACTACATATAGACTTGTATTCATAATCAGTATGTACGGTTATAAGGCTTCCCTCAAGATCTAATTCTAAACCTTCTAAGGAAGGTATTAAGAATGTCTACATGCTGGGGCGCCTAGGCGGCTCAGTTGATTGAGCGACTGCCTTCGGCTCAGGTCATGATCCTGGAGTCCCGGGATCGAGTCCCGCATCGGGCTCCCTGCTCGGCGAGGAGTCTGCTTCTCCCTCTAACCCTCCCCCCTCTCATGTACTCTCTCTCTCTCTCTCTCATTCTCGCTCTCTCAAATAAATAAATAAATCTTAAAAAAAAAAAAAAAGAATGTCTACATGCTTCAGTAAAGGAGGCTCCAAGATACAGGTTAGTTTTTGTAAAAATTTTAATTGAGTATAGTATAATTATAGTATTTAATTTAATTAAGCATAGTAATTAATCTGTCAACTTGTATCCCTCACGTTTCTTACCATTTGTTTCTAAGCTGTCAATACTTAAGATAGAGGTTCCACTGCTCTGAAGAAACTGAATCCTTTCAGCAGACTCCTCTTGTATTTCCATAATAGGCTGAGAAGGCCTCTTTGCTTTCAGATAGCTTACATTTGTTCCAAGCAGTCCTAGGGATGGGATTTAAGATATAGCTGGATATTTATGCTCAGAAAACTGTTCTGACCACTATGTATTAGCCAGTAATACTGTTATACTAACTTTTTTTCCATTATGCTAATTTTGTAGACAGTAGCTACAAAATAAATCTGGTCTATTAAATAAGAATCCATCAGACCTAAAATTCACAAAAGAAAAATTATAACACTATTTATTTGCATTGTATTTTATTAAATAATCTCAAAAGTTTACATGAGACAAAATTTTAAAAATTACTTTGAAGCACAATTATTTAATACAGTATACCATGCCACTTTGAAGAGTATCTTCTGCCTTATATGAAGGAAGAATAGGTGAACTAGAAAAGGGAAACAACTCCAGGTAGGGTGGAGACAAGGTACAAAGGGTCAGCAATGGGAGGGCAGGCAACACTGGAGGACGCAAAAAGACCAGTGAGGTTGAATCTAGAGAGTGAGGGTGAGTCCAGGTAGAAATGAGCCCAGAGCAGGAGTCAATGGTCAGACCAGGCCAGTACTCATAGCCATGGATAGCATTTTTCTCTTTATGCCAAAAACACTAGAAAACACTGAAAATGCTATGCAATATTCAAAATTTGTCATAATAGCATATATTTGTTATAAAAAAGTAAAAAACGGAGAAGTTATATAATTACATTGTGTATATATTAAGATTAGAAGAATATCATTTTGCTTAGAAGGAAGTCTTATTAAGAGGTCAAAAATTCTGGAAACAAGACAAAACCAGAGAGGGAGACAAACCATAAGAGACTTCTAATCTCAGGAAACAAAGTGAGGTTGCTGGAGTGGAGGGGGGTGGGAGGGATGGGGTGGCTGGGTGATGGACACTGGGGAGGGTGTGTGCTATGGTGAGCGCTGTGAATTGTGTAAGACTGATGAATCACAGACCTGTACCCCTGAAACAAATAATACATTATATGTTAATAAAAAAAAAGTCACAAATTCTGAACTGGAGGGTTCAGAGAAATAAGTCAATCAGAGAATGATAATCATCATATAGTTTCACTCATATGTGGAATATAAGAAATAATAGTACAGAGGATCATAGGGGAAAGGAGGGAAAACTGAATGGGAAGAAATCAGAGAGGGAGCCAAACCATGAGAGACTCTTGACTCTGGGAAACAAACTGAGGGTTGTGGAAAGGGAGGTGGGTGGGGGGATGGGGTAACTGGGTGATGGGCGTTAAAGAGGGCACATGATGTGATGAGCACTGCACGTTATACACAACTAATGAATCATTGAACACTACACCAAAAACTAATGATGTAATATATGTTGGCTAATTTAACTTAAATTAAAAAAAAAGTCAAGTTCTGACTTCAGTTTCCTAATTAGTATACTCCTGGAAAGGATTCCAATCTATTTTTTATGGCTTTGTGTGAATAATGGTTTTATAGATCAAATAATAACTTCCATGGTTGCAGAAAATCAAGAGACGTTATCTATAGACACTTCAAAAGAAAAAGGGTATGCCATGGTTGGGGTACTGTTGTGGTGCCTATGTGGGTCTCACCTTGGCTCTGAAGCTGGACTCAGGGATGTGACCCATACTAACTGAGCTTACAAGAGACTAATGACCAAAACCAATATCCAATTTAGTTATTCATAATGAAGAGTATGACCAGTAGAAGGATTAGATTGTTTCATCCTCTAGGCAGAACATTTCATCCTTATGGCAATTGAAAGAGAAAATTATAAGGTTGAAGTAGCTCAATGTCGATGTTTAATGATGTCTAAGATTGGGGCGCCTGGGTGGCTCAGTCGTTAAGCATCTGACTTTGGCTCAGGTCATGATCCCAGGGTTCTGGGATCCAGCCCCGCATCGGGCTCCCTGCTCAGCGGGAAGCCTGCTTCTTCCTCTCCCACTCCCCCTGCTTGTGTTCCCTCTCTCACTGTCTCTCTCTCTGTCAAAAAACAAAAAAATCTTAAAAAAAAAAAAAAGGTGTCTAAAATTGGTAATGCATTCCTCTCCTCAAGAGGGTGTTTACTTCCCCCTCAGAAGCTTCTACACTCTTGATGGCAGGAATCCTATTGTCTGTATACTAGTGCCTAGTATGCCCAACATAACATGAACTCAGAAATGTTTGTGATTGAACCAGGGACCAGGTTATGTTCTTGCGTGGAGAAACCCTCTCCTTAGTATTTAAATGGATATCGTCAAAGTTTACTTCTTAAATATCCTTCTTTGAATCTTTTACTAATCAAATCCATTCTGATTGACAAATTCTTTCTTAAAAATTAATACCTTTAGTCAGGTTACATTCAAGTGTTGGTCCAGGACCTAGGCTTTCCCTTTGGGATGAGTATGCACATTCCATCTCTGATTCATTACTTTCTAGAAAGAGACTTTAATGCTAATTCAGTCTCAAATCTTTGTGAACAATTCCAATGGTACTTCATCATGTAATATTCTTTTCAAGCACCAACAGGGAAAAGATTCTAAAAAAGAATTCTTTGCATGCAAACTTCAGCATTGTTATGTGGTTGGGGGATTTATGAAAAAATGCACTGAATTTTTCAGTAAGGCACTTCCTTATTTTAGTTTTAAGAACAGAGAAATGACTATCAAATTTACTCTAACATTCATTTATTAAATACATTTATTATTTATTTACTGTTGGGGTCAGGGGATACAAACAAAAAGAAGTGTTTCCTGCTCTCACAAAGCTCCCAACCTCAGGCATAGCCCTACAGGTAATGACTATCAGCACAATGTGTAAGTGCTACTGTGGTGTTCTGAAATCAAAACAAAGAAGAAAATAATTATGCTGGAAAGGGAGCTGGAAGAGTTAGGAAAGAAAGATGAGAAAAGGCATTCTAGTGGTGAGAAAGCATGAGCTAATGCACAGAGGCACAGAGTCAATGATGTTTCCAGGAGACAGGGAATAACTGAGTATGGCTGGGGCACAGGAAACTAGAAAGGAGGGTCCTCTTCAGATGATGCAGAGCCTTAGTGGGCACATTAAGGAATCTGGGCTTAATTTCATGGGGAAAAACAAAAGCTATGGGGCAAATTTCTCCCCTAGGATAGAAAAATCCTCTAAGTTTATAAAATGCTGCTTAATGATCCATAAATAGTACAAACATAGGTTAAGAGAAGTAGTCTGGGGTTCCTTATGGATACGGCAGTATCATATACAGCAGGTATACCAAAGCAAATACTCCAGAGAGTACTTTTCCATTTGTGAAGAGGTGACTAAGAACAGTTTGGGGAAAGGTATACACATATGTCAGGCAGGATCATTAATGAGTTCTTTACCATTAAGGCAATAAATTACTTTTTTTACTACTGTTATTAACAGACTGTGATACCAAAAATCTAAAGATTTGTTAAAATGTTCCCAATGTAATGGCATTAATACATTGTCCAAATATTTATTAAATCACCTTAAATCAATTTACCATTATACATGACAATGTAGAAATATACATGTATTATTCATCATCTTAACTTGAGTAAATATAAAATTATCCCAATGTAATATAACCTGATAATGCAGAAACATCATAGATTCTCAATTACATAATAAATATATAATAAAGTGAATATGAAAAGTCAAGCTTCAAAAAGTCACACTACTAGTATTATTTTCTTTATATAGGTATAGTCCAACAACAAAACCCCAAAATTAAAAGTCTTGACTGACACCTTGTGGTCAAATAATTTGGAATAAAAAAATCAGCAGTATTTACCACCATCTTCAAAATCATCTTCAGTTATCCACCATGGCACTGCATCTTTCTTTTTCACTTCTCTTTTAGGTTGTCTAGGTGTTTTATTTGAATTCTCAAAAGAATCATCTGAAAGCTAAATCAGATACAAGCTACTGAATTAAAACTCGAGAATCCCACATTCATCACTAAAAATGTTTCTTTTATTTTTTTCACAGTTCAGCTATCATGTACATAAAAAATATTCTCAGCAATATGTAAATTTGTACTTTTAAACATACATGGCTAAAATAACTTAAAAATCAAGCATACATCTCTGAACATCAATTTCATATCTAGAGTTAAATAAGTAAACTAACCAGGGAGAAAACATCAACGATAACAACAAAGAAATAAAGAAAACTTATCAAGAAACTTGATCAAGAAGGGGAAAAAAAGAATTATGCTATCCTCTTCTAGACAATCTCTAGGATCTAAGAATAAATAATGATTGAGCAAAAGTTACCCAGCATCACTCTCAAAGAGCACAAAATTCTAAGATGAACTGAATTTCAGGTGTTTACCAGAAAAATTAGTATTTTGTCACAATGATCAATAAACTTTTATTTGTCCTTTTCTACTCTTCAGGTCCAAATTTCAGTACAATCCTAAATCCCCTAGTCTAATCCTAATTGACCCATCGCCACCACTCTCAGTCAGTAACTTGGTCTCTCTCTTCACTGAGAAAATAAAGACCTTCAGTCAAAAACCACCCTCCTTTCCCTTACTCCACCATTACACTCACCCGTAAAGACACTGCTTTCCTCTCTCAGAAAAGAAATTCTTTCCTCCACACCAAGGAGAACTTGAAGAGGGGTCAATCACTTCCCACCTTTCTAGGTTCTTACTTCCTTGGTCATCCCATGTCATCTCCATATCTGCACTTCCTCCTCTCTCTCCCCTCCCTCCTTCCCTCAGGTTTAAACCAGCCCATCTCTGTAACCTCAGGCCAAAGCACAACTGTGAAATGGAAGAATGAACATTCAGTTCTATACCACCTTTTTTAAAAAAAAGCAAAGCAGGGAGCGCCTGGGTGGCTCAGTTGTTGAGTGTCTGCCTTTGGCTCAGGTCATGATCCCAGGGTCCTGGGATGGAGCCCGACAACGGCTCCCTGCTCAGCGGGAAGTCTGCTTCTCCCTCTCCCACTCCCCCTGCTTGTGTTCCCTCTCCCGCTGTGCCTCTGTCAAATAAATAAATAAAATCTTTAAAAAAAAATCAAAGCAAAACAAAACAAACAAGATCCTTATTCCTACCTCCCCTTTATTCTACCTATTACTTTTCTTTTACACACCATTTTCTTGAGTTTATTGCTCAACCCTTTAAAATCTGGTTCCCATCCCAAACAGCTCTCCTCCAGGTTGCAAAAGTCTCC
Source organism: Mirounga angustirostris (assembly GCF_029215605.1). Taxonomy (NCBI): domain Eukaryota; kingdom Metazoa; phylum Chordata; class Mammalia; order Carnivora; family Phocidae; genus Mirounga; species Mirounga angustirostris. Next base: position 72,391,789 of record NW_026991716.1, read on the forward strand.
TAAAAGCCACAAATAAAGGACCACTGCCTGATCACATCATGGAATTTGATACCAGTGACTGACTCTTCCTGAAACTCTGTATGTTTGATTTCACAGCATCACTTCCTCCAAATTATACTTCAGTTCTGTGACCTTTCCCACCCGTCTATTTTAATAAGTCTTGGTTCTTTTGCCCATTTCTTTACACTAGACTTCCCCAGGACTCTGTGCTTGTCCTTTTTATCTTCACTCTACACACTTCTCCTGGAGAAGAAACCAACATTTATTCCATGCCTGCTATATGTCAGGATATATAACCAGGTTATCTCAATCTTTAAGCAATTCAATCAAGATTTATTGATGGGGAAACAAGCTCAGGGAGGTTAAGCAACTTGCCCCACTTGCTACTGTTAGTAAGTGTTACAGACCTGGGATTCAAACCGAGGTCTGAGAACACCTGTCCACTTTCCACTATACTATGTAGTCCCCGAACTGGGACAATGTCACCAGGATGCCCTTTTAAACTTCCAAGATGACAATGCACAAATTTCCACCTGCCAACCAAACAACTCTATCTCAATGACTTAAAATAATGTCAATTTTAAAATGTTCAAAAAGAAATCATTGTCTTTCCTGACAATTAGGCAGGAAGAGGGGAAGAGGGAAGGAAAAGTATTCTTTGTCTGAACTGTAGTTCCATCACTTTCCACTCAGTCTCTAAACTTGATCATCACCTTGAAATGTTCCATTTCTCTCCTCCCTATATCTCACTGTTCACCAAATTCTGACAATCTGCCTTAGACTCAGTCTGTTCCTCGTAAGCCCCATGGCCAGATAAGAGTGTGGAAGGAATATAGGTTTCGGGGGCCAGACAGATCTGAGTTCAAATTTTAACTTCAAAATATACTAGTTGTTGCTTAGGGAAAATTATCCTCTCTTTTCAGCTTGTTCATCTGTTAAAAAATAGTCATAGTACCACTGACCTTGCAAGCTTATGACAAAGATCAGAAAATGAAATGCAGAGTGCTCACCCTATCATCTAATACATAGTAGGTAGTCTCACTTTTGATAATCTTCCACACTGCTTTCCAGATTCCTATCATTAAAAACAAAACACAAAAGCTGGTCCCCAGAGAATAACCGTACTCTGGTGAGCATATGGAGAAACTGGAATCCTTATATACTAATACACAGCTGGTGGGAATGTAAAATGGCACAGCTACTTTAGAAACAGTCTGGCCATTCCTCAAAAGGTTAAACATCGAGTTACCATATGACCCACGACTTCCACTACTAGGTATACACACAACAGAAATAAAACATACATCCACACAAAAACCTGTACATGACTTTCCATTGCAGCTTATTTATAAACGCCAAAAAGTGGAAAGAACTCAAATGTTCATCAACTGATGTGTGGATAAACAAACAAAATGTGGTAAACCCATACAATGGAATGTTATTCAGCTATAAAAAGCAATGAAGTACTGATAGATGCTACCAAATGGATGAACCTTGTTTCAACCTATGTTGAATGGAAGAAACCAGTCACAAAAGACCACATATTGTATGATTCCATGTCTATGAAATGTCTATAACAAGCATATATTCAGAGACAGAAAGTCTGGATTAGTGGTGCCAAAGGCTGGGAAGGGGGTAATTGCTAATGGGTACAGGGTTTCTTTTAAGGATGATAAAAGTGTTCTAAAAGTGATTGTGGTATTGGTTGCATTGCTGTGAACAAACTAAAAAACACTGAATTGTACACTTCACTTTTTTTTTTTAAGTAGGCTCCACGCTGAGCCTTCCCCCTCACCGCCAACATGAGCTCAAGACCTGAACTGAGATCAAAAGTCAGACGCTTAACCGACTGAGCCACCCAGGCACCCCTGAATTATAAACTTTAAATGGGTGAATTGTATGGTATATGATAACTCAATAAAGCTTTAGAAGAAAAAAAAAAAAAAAAAGCTGGTTTGCACCAATCTCCTTACAAACAGAGATAGGTAAGCCATATCACTGAACAAACTATTTGAACAGTAACTTAGCAAAATGATTAAAGAAGTTAGCATGACTCTAAAATCATGGTTTTCATTATTTAAAAAAACGAGATGCTGCCTTATCCAAATCTCTAGCATGAGAAAAAAGCTTTTACCAGTTGAGCCTGAATATGAGAGAAAGAGTGGGAGGGAGGGAGGGTGTTGAAAGGGAGCTAAATGAGGGGCAAAAGGAAAAAAAATTGGCCTGTACCGCTTTTCATCTTTTACAGTGAAAACAATTCCTATAAAGTTTAATTTTCAAAATGTACCCATATTTGAAATTTAAAAAATCAGTTTTCAAATGGGAAGTGAGATTCTTATCCTGAGTGTCTATTACATTCAGATAATCATTAGATGCTTTTTTATTTTTATTTATTTATTTTTTAAGATTTTATTTATTTGACAGACAGAGACACAGCAAGAGAGGGAACACAAGCAGGGGGAGTGGGAGAGGGAGAAGCAGGCTTCCTGCAGAGCAGGGAGCCCGATGCGGGGCTCAATCCCAGGACCCTCGGACCATGACCCGAGCCAAAGGCAGACGCTTAACGACTGAGCCACCCAGGTGCCCCTAGATGCTTTTTTAAATCCTTACAAACCTACAAAGTAAGCATTACTTTTTCCTGTTAATGAAACTGAGGTTTTCTACTACACCCTACATCTAAACTCCCTTTATGAACAAGAATGTTAGTATAATTGCTTAAAATGTGACTCCTGAATGCTCTACATGGCCTATTTATATTAAATACATCGGATATAGTGCGACCCTCTAATTTATTCATTCAGCCAGTATTTACTAAGCATCTATTAGGTACAACAGGTATAGCAGTGAACATATAGCTGTCACATCACGAATCACACATTCTTACAACGGGAGGCAGGAAACAGACCGACACAAGGAAAATAATGAATAGTGCCAAGTGCTACACAGAGAATTAAATATATGGTACACAAAGAAGTCACTTGCTGTTACTTTTTTACTACATTAACAGAAAAAATGTTAATTTCTGTGGTAGTGATAAATTTAAGATGAGATCGTTAACAATCAGGTGAAGAAAAGGGGAACAGAATTATTGGCAGAAGGAACAGCTCGTGCACAGCTCCTTATGTGAAATGAGCTTGGCATGTCTGAGGGAGAAAAAAGGCCACTAGAGCATAAGTAGATAAGGAGGAAAAGAGGTATAAAGTGAGTGAGGAAGACATGAGCAAAATCATCTAGGGCTTTGTAAACCATGGGAAGAAGTTTGGAGTTTATTCCGTTGGGGATGGGAAGCTAACAGAGTGTTTTACAAAGAAGAGGAACAATCTGATTCATGTTACAGATCACACTGGCTGCAGTTTGGTAAAGGAATGGGGGGACCGTATATGGGAACTGTTATAGTAGCCCAGGAGAGAAGATGGTGCCCTGGACTAGGATGGCAGCAGTGAACAGGAAGAGACCTAGGAAGAGGACAGATATATTCTGGAGGAAGAGTTGACAGAGCTTGGTGATGGACTTGTGAAAATGAATACAGGGGAAACCCCATTACTTAAAATACAATTGGGAGGTCGGAAGGGGGAGCTCTCACACCCTATCAATTTGTCATCAACTGCAGACTCCAACAAAGAAGTGTATCTTGCATTTTCCAACAGGAAGATGTTAATGTTACTACCCCAGCAGGAGGAAGAAAGGCTTCTCTTCATGCCCAGCAATAGCTCTGCCAATGAGAAACCATCACCATCCTGAACTCTTGCTTTCCTCTAATAGACTTTCATTCAAAGAAGCCCCTCCCAACTTCCTCCTTTTCTCTATAAAATAATGTTCCTCTCCTTTGATCTCAGGTCTTGCCTAGGGTTTTGCCATAGTTTGCATGTCCTGAACTGCAACTCTTTTGCCATTCCCAAATAAATGGTAAAATAACTGGCTGTTTCATCCTTGAGGTCGACATTACTTGGTGATGAGAAGTGGGATCCAGAGAAGACTCCAACAACTCTGAGGCTGGTGAGCAAACAGGTGCCTGCACCCACTGAGCCCAATGAGTTCACTGCTTTCTCCCTGAGCCTGGAGTTTGAAGGTAAGTCTCTCCTGGATCCAAGCTCTGCTCTCTTTGCGTTCTGAGCTCTCTTTCTGGCTTTATTCAGGATCTGTTTCCAAGCTTTATTCTTTCTATTTTTGTGAAGGCTTTGTCCCTTCTGGTGAGTACTCACGTGTTTTTCTGAACTTCTAGTATTGACTAACGGGATCCTAATCCTCAAACTCCTGGGACCCTGACGGCTGTTTAAAAACTCCGATCCCTCCTCACTCACATTGCTAATGAAACAGACCAACCTAGCTAAATTTAGAATTTCAATGACCACCATGGGGGAACTTTTGATCTCCTCAAACTTACTTTTCTCAAAACCAAATTAGAAGACCATACCTCTAAAATTAAACAAACTGAATGGAATCCCCGTTTTAATTGGTACCTGGAGGCTTCCCAACAAATTCAGGACTCCAAAACTGCCTCTCTGCAAAATACCATTTCTAAATTAACTGAGGCTACTTACTAAACCACTGCGAGAAGGCAGAAGGGCTTCCGAGTCCTCGCTCCCTTCTGGTATCCTTGGTCTCGGGACACGCAGCAGCCCGCACAATCGGGCCGTTCCTCCGCTGCCATCTCCCTACTTCCCTGCAGCGCCGTCCCCAGCCCCTCTCTACCCTTTCGCTTCCTCAGTCTAATCTCTCTGACTGTCCCTTCTTCTCCGAACCCCTCCCCGCGCTCTCTTCCTCTGAACCTATCAGAACCCGTCCCTTTATTAAGCCCTCTAAGGACCCAACTGCTAAACTCCTACCTTCTTATGTTCCCTGGACTAAAGCTGAACTACAGGCTACAGTCAAAAACGTTCCCAAAGTTACTGAGGATCCTCACAGATTTGTTGAGGAATTTAACACAGTTACTCAAACTTATCGACTAGGTTTCTCAGATTTATATTAATTAGTTCACACGCTTGTTGGTGAGGGTTAGGCCTAACACTGGATGAAACTGGTCTGACAGAAAAGTCCTGAAAGAGATTCAGAAAAATAGATCTCTGACTTTTGGCACAATGACAAAAGCTGTTCCTAAACCTGATGATTGGAACATCATTCAGGCTTACACAAACATCATTCAGGCTTGCACACACAAAAACCTGATGCACCTGCTTATGATTATTACAACTGACGTCAGATTATTTTTAAGGAAAACTCTGGTCTTCCTTTAGATGTCAAATCCACTCAGGTAGCCTTTAATTCTGTGTTCATTAACCAGCTAAACCGGATCTTTCCCTTCAAGTTAAAAGGACCAGGATGAAATGGGAGAAACTATGTCTGCCCCAGATTTAGTTAATTTAGCAAACCAGCTGGCCCACACCCTAGATGAGTGGACTAACAGTAACACCACTAAAATCCTTAAGTTTCATCTCCAACAAATGCAGGCCCCTAAACAAACCCCAAACCCTCCTGATCTCTGCCATTACTGCAAAAAACCAGGACACTGGAAAAAGGACTGTTACAAACTTAAGTGCTCCAGATGCCGTTCGGTCCTCTAAGCAATCTTTCCTATGTTTTCCTAATCCCCAGTGACTGGGCTCTGAGGAACTACAGGGGTTTGTCCCAATTCTTTCTCTCCATTGGTTTACACAAACAACCCTCCAGACTGGGAATGAATCTCTGTCTGTCCTCATCACCACCGGAGCTACGCCCTCGGTGTGCAACGGCACTGCTACAAAGCAGCCCCTGCTTCAGAGGAGCAAAGCCGTGCAAATAGTGAGGTTCCGATCTCTAAATCTAGTCCCTTTTGTTTAGGCCCTTCAAGAGATAGTCACCCTGGGCGCCTGGGTGGCTCAGTTGGTTAGGCAACTGCCTTTGGCTCAGGTCATGATCCTGGAGTCTCTGGATCGAGTCCCGCATCTGGCTCCCTGCTTGGCAGGGGGTCTGCTTTTCCCTCTGCCCTCTTCCCTCTCGTGCTCTGTGTCTCTCATTCTCTCTCTCTCAAATAAATAAATAAAATCTTTAAAAAAAAAAAAAAGAGATAGTCACCCTTTTTCCTTAATTCTCTCACCCAACTCACTTATTGGGCTGAGATTTCTTAGAAAAAATATCATGCTGGAATTTCTTTTTTCAAAAAGGGGGAAGTAATTCCTAGAATTTGATAGAAGCAACCAAAATAGCAACCAAGTGATACTTCAGCATCTTTTACTTGCTCGTCTCCGACAGCACTGGAGCGAATTCTAAGGACACTAACCATTTGTCCCTATTGGATCAGTTACCATCTTCCTTATGGATAAAATCCTCAACTGACTTTGGCAGAATACACAAAGCACCTCCTACTAAGATTCAAACAGATCCCTCAAAATATCTCCCCAGAATGAATCAATACCCTATAAAGAAAGAAGCCCTTCAAGGCATCCAGCCCATAATAGAAGATGATAAGGCTCAGTCAGGGGCGCATTATCACCTGCACTAGTCCTTGTAACACCCTTATCTCACCTGTAAGAAAACCCAGTGGCTGAGGATGGAAGTTCGTCCAGGACTTCCCAGCAATAAATAACGTTTTCCTTTGGCACACTGCTCTTCCTAACCCCAACATGCTACTAGCATCTATTCCTACTGAATCCAAAGATCCTACTGATCTTTGTGGTGCATTCCTTAGTATTCCAGTTGATAAGGCTAGCCAATATCTTTCTGCCTTAACTTGGGAAAGAAAACAATATATTTGAAAGTAATGCCTCAGGGTTTTACTAAGAGTCTTACTTCTTCCAAACCTTTAAAGCTGACTCAGATGATATAAAGTTTTCTGGAGGCCCTACCTTGCTTGTTACAATATGTAGATGACTTGCTTCTCTCCTCCCTTTCCCAAGCCTCTTCACAGGAGGACAGCATGTAGCTGTTAAAACTTTTAGCCTTAAAGGGACATAAAGTTTCCAAGGACAAAACTGCAGTTTGCTCAAACTCAGGTTCTATATTTAAGGCACCTGATCTTGGAATGGGGGTTGGTTTGTTCATTCATTCACTCATTCATACATTTACTTATTAAGTATGCTCCACGCCTAGCATGTAGCCCAATGCGGGGCTTGTACCCACAACCCCAAGATCCAGACCTGAGCCAAGATCAAGAGTTGCTCAACCAACTAAGCCACCCAGGTGCCCCAGAACAGGGGTTCATTTAGACATAGTTAGGCTTTGTGGTATCCTGAACTTCCCCAAACCTAAAACTAAGTGCCAATCACAAGGTTTTCTTAGGGTAGGGGACTACTGTCAAAACTTGGACTCCAAACTTCTCTCTTATCGCCCAACCCTTGTATGTTTTACCTAAACACAACAAACTGGACCCTATTATTTCGGAAGATCGGAATGACATAGCCTTCGGGGCCTTAAAGAACATCTTAATAAGGCTTCCTTCCTTTGGACATACTAATTATCCGCTCCTCAATACCCTTTTTGTATATGAGAGGAAGGCTACGCCCTTGGAGAACTCACCCCAAAATCAGGAAACTGTTATCGACCCACAGGATATTATAGCCAACAACTGTACCCTGTGGCCCGAGGATAGCCCCCTTGCCTCAGAGCCATTCCTGCCACTGCCCTTTTGGATAAGGCCACTGAAGAAATAATCATGGGATCCCCTTGAACCATCCTTGTGCCCCATGCAGTAGAAGCTCCTCTGAATTCCCGTCACACTCAACACCTGTTGGCCAGTCATCTTACCTCCTCTGAAATCCTCCTGTTAGTTGCTCCTCATATAACTCTTCCTCACTGTAATAACCTTGACCCTGCTATTCTCTCTTTCACCACTCTGATAAACCCCTCACCACTGCTTGATGCTGACAGATCACCTTCTGACTGCCCATGACAATTTACAGATAACTCTAACCAATGCAGATTTGTCATAGCTTACTGATGGGTCTTACTTAAAGGACAAAAACGGTACTGTCTTGGCTATGCTACTGCAAATTCCTTTTGAAATCATCCAGGCAGAACTTCTACCTTTGGCTACTTTGACCCATCAGGCTGAATTATATGCTCGTGCTCGGGCTGGTACCTTTGCCAAGGGTAAAACTGCAAACATCTATACTGACAGTCGGTATGCCCTTTGGTCAGCTCATGACTTTGGGATGTTATAGAAACAGCAAGGTTTCCTTACTTCTAATGGGAATAAAATTACAAATGGTTCTTATGTCCAAAATTCATTAGATGTCAAACTTTTGCCAACTGCCCTGGCTATTATTAAGACCCCTATGCATTCCAGACTTGACTCCCTGGAGGCCAAAGGAAACTACCTTGTTGATGTTTCCATTAAAAACACTGCTCTTAAAGGAACCAATAGCCAAACCTCTGTCATGGTCCAAAAGAATGTTGCCTCAAATGATAACCTAGAAAAACTGACAAGAGATGTCCAACAATTGGCCCCAGAGAGAGAAAAACAATATTGGAAATCAAATAATTGTTGGTTTGATTAAAAAGAACTCTAGCTTGAGAGAAATAACAATCCAGTCCTGCCAGAGTCTCGAAAATCTCATTACTAACCACTGCACATGCATTAATTATGGCTCTACCGATAAGATGATAGCTTTAATGAATCAATTCCGGTAGAGAAATATTAAGAAGCCCACAAAAGTGCCTACTTTGCTTGCCCCACCTGTCCAAAATACAATTTGGGAAACCCATCCACACCACACCCTGGCATCTTAAATTGCCCAAGGGATCATTCAAAGTTTGGCAAATGGATTTTATTCCACTCCCCCTGTCTTGTGGATATATGTTTTGGTCATGGTTTCTTTTCTCACTGATCTGAAGCTTTTCCTTGCAGATGGGGTATGGCCTTTTCTGTAGCTAAAATCCTATTAGAAAAGATTACTCCTACCTGAGGAAGCCCTCTCGAGCGTCCCAGTGATCAGGGAATGGTCAAGTTCATCAATAAGGTCTATGCTGTTTGGCCGGTTCTACAGCACCATCACTGTGCTTACCACCTTCAATCCTCAGGGCGAGTCACACTAACAGCACCATTAAGACTCAATTGGCAAAACTTGTGGAGACTCTTCGAGTAACCTGGCCAAAAGCACTGCAATTGGGTCCTGCTAGTATATGTGCTGCTGAAGCGAGCACACGATTGGGTCTTTCTAAATCTGAGATCCACCACCCGCTTTGTAACTCATTAACTCTCACATGCTTTGAGGCAGTCACAGGGCGCCTGATGCACAGGGCTCCTGCCTCGTCTAATCCACTGCTGATAAAAGGAGATCTACTCGGATATTGTAAAGGCCTCATTGCTTCTGTTGAAATTAACCATGCTTTAGTAGAACTATCTTCACAGCACACTCCCGGGAGACAAAGGCCGTAAACATCACATCTTGCAACCCAGAGATTTTGTCTACTACAAAAGACACCTCAAAAAGTTCTCTCTTCACTCTTGTTGGAGGGGCCCTACCAGGTACTGTTTACCAACGCTTGTGCCACCAAATTTCAAGAAACACACTCCTGGATTCACGTGTCACATCTAAAGACCTGCACACCAACTGGTGACCTGAAAGTAGTTTCCAGGAATTAAAGCAGGCATCTGATAAAGATCACTTTCCCAAAATGACTGGATCAGGCTTATTCTTTGTCTCTCTTCCATGACAGATAATGCTCTTACCCGCATTTCCCAACTGCTGCAAAAGGGGGAACCTCTCTGATTGTGGGATTTGTCACCAGAAACCTCAATCTGTCCAGAGCAACAGGGATCCCTTAGTTCACCCTACAAGTAATTTTGCTGGAAGTCCAATTGCCGCTGCATGCCCAAACTGTTGCCCAGGCCTGTTTATAAAGTTAGAATATTAAATCCACACATACTTGTTCCCTGCCTCAATTCAACCCAACTCTAGGTGGGAGAAATGAGACCTCTTGAATGCATATGTAAAACACACTGTGGAACAGCCAATGTAAGTTGGACCATTTGTAAGCTGGCTGTCATACTCATATATTTAGAAGACTTTCAATAAGTGGTAACATGGTATTTGAGTCTTGGCTGAATAATGCCAATGCCTCTATACTGACAAATGTGTCCATAAATGCTAATGCTTATGAGGGAGCCCTATGTGTAGCTCCTGGCTACTCTTCTGTATGTGGAGGTTTTGGTAATGGCCCCTATGCTTGAGCAGTTCATTGCCTTGATGGCTGAAGGATAAAAGGACAATGTGCTCTTGCTGTGTTCACTGTCCTATTTATGCTTCATAATGAACTAGCAGCTTCCTACCGGTCTATATCACTAAACCTTCATGACCATCTTAAATGAGAACTTCCAGGAGACATACACAACTCCAGGTTTGCCTCCATAGAGAGAGCCTTTCTCCCTTCAGAGTAAGTACTAATAGACACAGAAGTTTTTCCCTAAACTTAGGAGGGCTGGTCAGTTCTACAGCTAAAGCAACACCAGCCCAACAATGATTATTCGGCTCACTGGCTGAAGTAGTTTTGGACACTCACATAGCTCTGCGTTACTTACCTGCTGAGCAAGGAGGCATCTGCGCGGTAGCAGACACCACCTACTGCACATAGATGAACTCTTCTGGAAAAGTAGAAACTCAATTGCACAGAACTAGGGGACAAGCACATAGACTGTAACAAATTTCACATGACTCTCAATGATCTGTTGTTCAGTTGGCTTTCTTCAGGCCTAGGGTCATGGTTTAGAACCATCATACAATTTAGAATTGTCATGCTGCTTTTAGTTACATTTTGTATAATAATTTTTAAGTTTTGCACCTGTTGCTTGTCAAACTTTTATAGAAACCATGGAACCAATAAGGTGATGCTAGCTCAACATTTCAAGATGATCTCCAACACGTACGACCTCAACAAGATACAGACTTTGGAAGGGAAATGCCTGAGAGTTTTCCTTCCTCAGTTTCTGTTACTCAAATATGGTCCAAAATGGGTTCTAACCGCTATACACTTTCTCTCTGACGTGGGATCTGACATCCAGGAAAGCTCCTTCCTGGCAGTGAGACACAGACGACCCAACTCTTGGTCAGCAATGCTTCTGAGGAAAGACTTGGATCAAAAGGGAGAAATGTCAAACTAAATAAAGGAAACTAAATTTAAGATACAAAGAGGAGGCCAGAAGGGGGAGCTCTCATGCCCTATCTATCAACTCATCATCCACTGCAGAACCCAACAGTAAGAAGTGGGACCTTGCATTTTCCAGCAGGGGGAAGAATGAATTTCTCCAAGCCAAGCAACTAGCTCAGCCAGTAAGAAAATACCACAACTCTGCCAATGAGAAACTGTGACCACCCTGAGCTCTCTTTCCTACCATGGACTTTCATTCAAAGAAGCCCCTCCCAACTTTTCTCCTCATTTTCTCTATAAGGTAATGGTTCCTTCCTTTGGTCTCCGGACTTGCCTATGCTTTTGCCACAGCCTGCATGTTCTGAATCGCAGTTCCTCTGTCATTCCCAAATAAACACATTTTGCTGGTAAGATAACTGGCTGCTTTATTTTCAAGGTGGCCAAGCTGATGGCATATTAGAAGGGAAAGAGAGAATTGAAAGATGAATTTCTTGTGACACAAATTTACAATGTAGCTTTTAAAAGATAAACATACCTCTTTCATGAACTGTTCAAACTCTTCATCCAGCTCTTCTTTGGAATAGTGAGCCATAATCAAGAATTTTCACTTCCCAAAGTAAACATCCCAAAGTATTTATAACATTGGAAACACTAAATGACAAGAAATAAATATGCTTTGAGTAAATTCATATCACGTCATAAGAGCATCCAGACTTAAACCTCAGGCATTTCTCTTATGATTTAGTATATATGCACAATGACTGACCAATAACCGTGACAAAAGATTCCGAATTCATGAATAAAACTGCTTTGGAAAACCAGCTTTCACAGTCTGCACTGTACTTAGGGTCCAGAATTACATTTTCATTATTAACATCCAATTGTTGAAGGGTGGCCTCCACGATATTTCCTAAACCTACGGGGTGTATGTTATTTAATATCCCTGAAACAAATCAGGTCCTTTCAAGGAATCTTTCAAAAATTATAGTCCAAAAGGCCATTTCTTTTTTTGCAAAGCACGGGACAGAGTTTGTGCAGCCCTATCATTCGGTTGGTTATCAGTCCATATTAATAGTTTGCAAAATATACTGTTTCCGGATACAGACAAACTGCAATTCACTAAGATTAAAAATATACCTGAAATACAGTTAATGGAGTATACAAATCAGAACGAATTATGTTTCTTTTGGAGCCAGGGAAAGCCAACAAAACTATTCGTAAGTGACTTGTAACGCAAAGCTCTCCCCATCCCTCTAATGAACCCAAACAACTTCAGATCTGTTCCAGCTTCTGGACTATACCTACTTGAGGCTGCTCAAACCGCAGCTTCACTTTCCGGAGGCGGTGGAGGGGGGCTGTGTGTGTGGAGACTCCGCCCGGACAACATTTTTCCCAACCTGCAGAGTAACACCTCCCCGCCTCTTCAGCATTTCTGATCAGTTCAGGGTGTGTGCAGTTAAGGTCTTAGCCCCCAAGATCTTGGTCGGAGACGGATCCCATCAAAAGGGCTCGGCTTGGCGGGGTCCGGGCTCCAGGAAGCGCGGGTTCCAGAGTGGCGGAAGGACAAAGACGCACTTAAACGGAGTGTGGCAGGCGCAGGGAGTGACCCGGGAAACTAAAGCCCTGAGAGCGGGTCTGAGGACAGTTTCGGCCAGGGTCAACCGAGTGGGAAGCCTCACCTACCTCCGCCTCTGAATTCCGCGCTATCCCGAAGGTCTGCGGGAGCCCAACAGTTACCAGGGTAACATACTCCAGCCGCCTGGCTCCCAAGTCACCTGACCCGGACTGGTCACGTGGCTTGTGGAGGCCCCCCCCTTCCCCCCCCGCCCCGCAACGGGACCGTGGTTAGTGTCTTTTTTCCTGTACAAGAAGGTGACGATTGCTGCGGCTCAGAATAATTTGGAGGGTAAGAGCCGTCGCTGCTGCACCAGGAGAGACTCCACAGCTTCCTCTGCGCTCCTTGGAAAAGTGGATTGAGCGAGCGGGACTCGAGAGCCGGAACACAGGCATGCTGGGTGTTGTAGGCCCAGCCCGTGGCTTCCTGGGAAATGTAGTTTAGCTTCCTTAGTCCTTGTATTTCCTCACGTCTTGTCTTTTCTCTTCCTAACTTTCCCCGCCCTTGTGGTTTTGGCTCCGCTTTCCAAGCGGAAATTTTGGAAAAAATTATTTTATTGGCTTCCTCCACGTGCAAACCCCTGAGTAGGCGTTGTGAGAGAAACTCAGATCGGTGAGAAAGAATTCTGTTATGAAGATAGAGGCTCTGTTCCACCATCTAGTGGGCAAAAAATTGAAAATACACATTCACACCCCCAACCTGTTACTCCTCTCAGAGCGTATCTGTGGTTTCCCTCTACACCTCCCTTACTCCCACTCTCTAGTGGCATCTTACAATTATTTTCTTGGATTTTTAATTTTATTTTTGTTCTTTCTTCTTCAAAAACACACACGTTTCAGTTTCAGAGGACAGCATTTACGATAGTGAAAGTAAAATGAACAACAGTTGAAAGGATTGCCACTGGCAGACACAGGTTAAGGACTTAATTATCACTAGCCTAAACTTTTCATTCAGCAAGTGTTTATTGTGATACAAGTGTATACATGCCAGGAGCTGTGCCCTCAGATAAAGATTTGAATAATAATGGAGGGTTTTTTAAAAAATTTTTATTTTATTATGTTACGTTAGTCACCATACGATACATCATTAGTTTTTGATGTGGTGATCCACGATTCATTGTTTTCGTATAACACCTAGTGCTCCATGCAGTACATGCCCTCAATAATGGAGGGTTTTTTTTTTTTAAAAGCTACTATTTATTGAACACATAGGTTAATAGGGCTTCACAAGCATTCTTTCTCTTAATCCTTACACTCTTCAAGTCAATTCAATTTAGCTTATATTTTAGTTTCTAATATGTGCCAAATGAACAAAATGATCATAATCCCTGCCCTAATAAAGTCTTTGGTCTAATGGAACTGATAGACAAATGATCAGACAATTGCAATTCTGTATGACAACAGCTATGATAGAAATTGGGTGTGCTTAGAAGATGTTAGAGGTCTTCTCACCCTCCTAGGAGGTTAGAGAAGGCTTCCTAGAGGAAATGAAGTCTAAATTGAAACCTAAACCACCTAAAGGATAAGTAGAAGGTAGCAAGGGTTGATGAAGAGAAGAAAGGCAGTATTCAATACGAAGGAATCCATGTAAAAAAATGCACAAGGTCTCTATGAAGTTGTTGTCCTCATTTTATAGATGAGAAAATTGAAGCAGAGAGGTTAAGTGACTTGCTCGAAATCATAGAGGGTGAACCAGAATTCAAGACTTGTTTTCACCTCCTTTCTTACCCAGCTTCCATTCTATCATCCTTCCAAAAGCCTTTTGCAAATACTTTCAATAGCTTTTCCCCAGTGCCCTTGGACCGTGCCTACCCAATAAAACACCTGCTCTGGAGCCATTGAAGATAGTTCGAGAAAATCACCCAACAGGTTGGACTATAACCAGTTTTCTGATACATCTCAACTTGTTGGAGTATAAACATGAAGTTATTTTATTTTTAATTATCACTTTTTTAGACCGTGCTGTGTTAAATACCACTATCCCTTATCACCTTAGACAAATTTTAGACTGCATAACTTTTTAGTAATTTTTTAGATATTAAAACTAGTCAGTATGGTTTAAAACTGAGATCTCTTAACTAATTCGTAGTTGTCTCTGTATTTGGAGAGGGTTGGAATGGACAGGGGGCACGATCCACTTTTTACACAAACTTTGAAAGAAGGATTCTCAGCTTTTCAAGGATTGCTGGATAAGGGGTATGAACTGACACAGGTGTCAGGGAAACTTAAACCCCATAATGGTCTTCCAGTTAGAGTGGGGACATATGGAGGCCAGATAAAAATTAGGGTTCTAGCCCAAGTATGTTTCAGAAGGGTACAATGGATCTGTGGCCTTTTCTGTGATTGTATCCCCACTCCCCAAATGAATAACTGAGATATGTAAAATACCCAAGTATACTTTATAACTGGAAAAACTCAAACTCTTGTGTTGGTTCCCTGATCTGTGTAGCCATTATGGTACAAAGAATCAAGTGGAAGCCCCTGAAAATATCCCACCCCCATCCAAGTGAGCAAATAAAAAACCATACCTCTTCCTGGGAGGAATGGCAGGGATTAGCACCACCACTTAAAGACGTAAAGGATGCAGGAGTAGTAAACCCTGCATTTCCCTCTTCAATCTTTTTGGCTCCTATAAAAAATAGATCTTGGATGACAGTGGACTACGGTAAACTTAAGCAAGTACCAACCCCAATTTCAGCTGTCATGCCCGATATATTTGCTTAACTGGAAGAGATCAACACAGTTCACAGCACTTGGTATGCCATTATTTATCTGGCAAATATGGTCTTTTACATTCTCTTCAGAAAAAGCATGAAAGCAGTTGGCATGCACCTGGGTAGGACAATAGTTCACATGCACTTTTTCCCCCCTGCCTGAACTAACTCTCCTGTACTCTATCAGAATGTAATCTGGAGGAAATTTGTCTTGACATTTCACAGAATATCATGATGGTTTATTATATTGATGGCATCATACTAATTGTATTTGTGAGCAGGAAGTGAAAATTATTCTAGGTTATCTTACCTAGGCACATCCAAACCAGAGAGTAGAAGATAATCCTCACAAAACTTTATGGTACTGCCATATTGGTCCCAAACCTACTGTTTGGGACATGCTGGGACCAAAAAGATGAAGATAAAGAACAAATTGATACATATCAGAACCTATCATTAAGAAAGAGGCATTGTGGGGTGCCTGGGTGGGTCAGTCGGCTAAGGGTCTGCCTTCAGCTCAGGTCATGATCCCAGGGCCCTGGGATTGAGCCCTGCATCAGGCTCCCTACTCAGAAGGGAGCCTGCTTCTCCCTCTCCCTCTGCCCCTCTCCCCTGCTCATGCTCTCTCTATCTCTGTCTCTCTCTCAAATAAATAAATAAAATCTTAAAAAAAAAACAAAACAAAACAAACAGAGACAAGGAAATCTGGATAGAGAGGCATGTAGATAGATCTATGGGAAGAGTGGGTACATAGCATGCAGATCATTGTGTCTCATGCTAATGCCCACCAAAGAGCATTCTCTGAGTGGAAAGCAGCAACCAAATAGGTTAGTTTGCCCTGTGGATATGAGCTACACTCTCTCTTAATCTTTAGACACCTCCCTGTTTGAACAATTTGTCCATGAACAGACATTACCCCATGGTTGGGAAGAAGGCTATTTATGGACACAACAGAATGGGCTCCCTCTCCTAATACTGATCTAGCTACTGCCACTTTCTAAATGCCCAACTTGTCAGCAATAGAGACTAATACTGAGTCTTTGATATGATATCATCCTTCAAGGACACCAGCCAGTCATTTAATATCAGAGTAACTTTATTGGATCCCTTCCACCTGGGGAAATGGCAACAATTCATCCTTGCTGGAATTTAAACCTAGCAGGGTAATGAATTTGCATTCTCTGCCAGTAAAGCCTCCACGAACTCAGGGCTTACAGAATGCCTTATTCATTGGCATGGCATTCCCCATACATTACTTTTTTTTTAAAAAAAAAGATTTTATTTATTTGACAGAGAGAGACACAGCGAGAAGGGAACACAAGCAGGAGGAGTGGGAGAGGGAGAGAAAGAGGCTTCCAGCTGAGCAGGGAGCGCAATGCGGGGCTCGATCCCAGGACCCTGGGATCCTGACCTGAGCCGAAGGCAGATGCTTAATGACTGAGCCACCCAGGCGCCTCACCCCCCATACATTACTTTTGTTCAAGGGATTAATTTTTGACAAAAGTAGTGAAACAATGGTGCCTTACTGCATATCTCATCACCCAAAGGCGGATGACTTAATGCAATGGTGGAATAGCATGTTGAAGGCTCAGCTAAAGTTCTAGACTGGAGAAAGGATAAGATATAGGTGCTGTATCAATGGCTGACCTATGGTGCTGTGTTCTTTCAGGAACCGAGGGATGGAAGTACAATTGATCTCTTTCAACATTAGTCCTAGTGACCCATTTTCAAAGTTTATTCCTTGTGGATAAGAGGTCCTGGTTTCCAAAAAGGAGAACACTTTTACAGAAGAAAAAGTAAAGGATTTCCACAGAACTTGACTATTACCTGGTCATTTGGGGGTCTTAATTCCAGTGACTAGGCTCCTCATTTCTGTATCATCAAGCAAAAGTGAATTAGTGTCAACATATCTACAGGATTAATCTACCCTTATTAGTATAGAGAGCCTGGGTCGCTCTTATTTAATGGAGGCAGGGAGAAATATGCAAAGGCTTGACTGATGCATCTCCCAGTGTTTTTGTGCCAGGTAATAATGGTGAATGGACAGTTACAGCAACTATGCCTGATTAGGGCAAAGTAAACCAAACCTAGAATGAGAAGGTCTGGGTCACTCTACCAGGCAAGGAACTTTAGATCAGCTGAGATGCTGGCCAAAGATAAGAGAAATTTAAAATCAAGTAGTGGAGGAGAGAGATGATGATTATCAACAAGACTTTGGAACCACCTTTGGTAGCAGGGACTGTCACTAGTTCTACAGAACCTCTTGCAGAAATGGTAGCTGGCAAACACCTTGAAAGAGATTTGGTGATGGGCTGGAATTAACAGAGAGAAAGGGTGGATCTGAGTAGTGCAAAGGTTCTACTGCATCAGTTACCACTTTTTCCATCACTTAAAATCCTCTCAGCCCTACATTTTACTGAAGTCACTGTTTCTATGACCAGTTCTTATAGATTTTGACCAGTTTCCTGCAGGTGCAACTGGAGAGTGTCTCATCTCTGGCCAAGGGTGTGAGCCTCTTGCTTCCTTTGCTGGAACTCTTCTGACATAGAAGTGTGGAATATCCACTGAAATGCCATACATGTGCAAACTACAAGTGGTTATGCGGTAGTCAGTGTCCACGGGGCCACCTCCACCTATGGGGAATGGAAGCTCATAGAAAAATCTTTCTCATTTTATTTCATAGATTTCATTAAAGTTTCTTAGAAGGTCGATGGAATTCAGCACAGGTTGGCCATAGCCATAGTCCCTCCCCCCATTTTTTTTAGAAAGGGAAAGGTAGGGGGAGACTCTTAAGCAGGCTCCATGCCCAGCATGGAACCCAATGCAGGGCTTAATCTCACAATCCTGAGATCATGGGCCTAAGCTGAAATCAAGAGTAAGACACTTAACCAACTGAGCCACCTAGCCATAGTCATTTTCATAATGCATCCTTATTTCATCTGTTCCTTCTTCCTGTTTTTACTCCCTTGTTCATTATTCCTGCTTTTGGGGTCTATTCCCGGATAAATTACCTCTGGGAAAGCCTTTTCAGGAGGAACTCAGGCCAAGACATTAATCTTATTAGCTAATTTAAGATAAACACATCCAAATAATTCAGGTCTTAATATGCAATCATGCTTCATTATTCATATGCACAGAGATTTAAGAAGAGTGATAATTTTATAAGTTACCATAATTGCTTCAACTTATCCAAACTTTATTCACTTATATTTGAGAGCTAGTAGTCACAGTAGTAAGTTGCTGTATCATTGAAATGTTCATTCTGCTATATAAAGTGCACGTATATTAGAGATTTACAGACTGTAAGAGGGCTTTTTTATGCTTTAAAATAGCATGAAATTGTCCAACACTTTTTCTACATTGTTGAATGTACATTCTCAAGGTAAATAAATATGAAAAGGAAAAGGATCTTCAATAATAAGGTAAATGGATTTTGTGACATTATTTCGGTTGGTATTTGTAATGTCAGTTTACGCTTTCACCATCAGAGGTCATGAAAGGACAGTGTTGAACAGAAAATCGGAACTGTTGAAAATAAACTAAAGTTTGAAATTTGAACTGTAACATCATCAGAATGTT
Source organism: Mirounga angustirostris (assembly GCF_029215605.1). NCBI lineage: Eukaryota > Metazoa > Chordata > Mammalia > Carnivora > Phocidae > Mirounga > Mirounga angustirostris. The sequence continues at coordinate 72,410,757 of NW_026991716.1, forward strand.
TTTTAAAAAGAAATATTACAATCTAAACATCATTTTCTATTTCATTATGATTTCATATTATTGTTTCATTAAGTTTTTTGTTTTAATTCCAGTATAGTTTGTAAGGGAAGAAAAATAGTTTTTAAGAATAAAATGATCTGATGGGTTACAAGAACATCAGGCTATTCTTTGACTTTGATACTTCCAGTTTTTAAAAATGTTTAAGAATAAAATTTTAAATGCAAAGTATTGATGATTATTTGTCTTAGAAATATAGAATATTTAATTTCAGATGGGTTTGTGGGGCCTATCATTGACAAAAGTATTCCACTTATTAAAAAGAGAAAATAAATAAAATTAAAATTTAGAATGATCTGGGAATACATTTCTTAGTGAACATAGCATATACTTCATAAATCAATAGTAAAGTGTCAGAAAGCTTGGATCTGAGAAGCTGGCAATGCAAAATGTCTCAGATAGCTTATTGACAATAAATTTTAAATATCTACTATTGATCTGTTTTTTGTTTATCATTGGTAGCATGTGCTGATTTTAAATTTTTCTTGGTCTAGGTAAATTATGTAGAAATGCAAAAAATCAGTAAGTGAAAATAACCTTTGTTCAGGTTATAAAAACACACAAGTCATCAGTTGCCATTGCCCTTTTTTGATAAAAATAATAATAAAACCTCCTTATAAAATGATTGTTAATATGTTTGCATTAGCAAAATGTTACATGTTTTCAAAAATTTTGTGGCACATGAAATGGGTGAGTCATAAAAAGACAAATATTGTGTGATTTCCCCTTTATGAAGTATCCAGAGTTGTCATTTTCATAGAGAAAGAAAGTAAAATGTTGGGTCTGTGGGTTATTTAATGGGGGGCATAAGTGAGTTACAGCATATAAAAATTCTGAATGGGGACTTGTATATCACAATGCTCAATACATGTTAGCTATTGTGTTATTTGTGAAGCATGTCCTAGTGTATATACAGTAAACAATGATTTGATACTTATCATCATCACCATTACTATTTGTTCGAGTGTCTATAAAGACATTTTTCGTTTGTCTCCTGGAGTGCTAGGCACATCACAGCTATCAAAGAGCCTTTCAAAACAGTAAAGTGACTAAGACAGGTATCTATTTTCATGGACTCTTTGTGTCAACACTAAGCCTTAGTCTTCACTAATGTCCATACGAGTGTCCCTCCCCTCACTTCTGTCCTCTTTTTTTTGAGTCAGTTGTGTCTTCCTGGGTTTACTCTCTAATCTTCCAGTGGCTGTCAGGCTCTGGAAGCCTTGATGCTGCTAATATGTGCAGCCTACTCCTATGTGAAATCCCTCTCTACAAACAATGACCATGATGTGTGGTGGTTGGGGGAGGCTGATTAGAATCTGGAGTTTCAGCAATCTTCACAGATTTTATTTTTTTAATCCGTGCTCCTTTTTGATAATAATAACTATTCTAAAGTCGTTCTTTGGGTTTTCCAAAAATTACTTTTAGACTTTTTATTGTTCACACTTGCTGGATTCATTAGTAAATTTAGGATCCCTCAGTTTTAACAGGAAAATAGATTCTGCTACTTGTGTAAATACTGGTGTGTTCTGTTAGTTGAGAAATATCTTACCTTATTTTTGTTTGTTTTTGGATATGTAATCAATCTTAAAAGGAAAAATATAAACTAATAATTGATATGAAATGGGAGAAAATTTTGATTTCTTTGCTTAAAGTTCTTTTGTGAAGAACTCCTTTAGTCTGAAAGTCAAAACCCACATACCATTTTCTAGTCACCATATAAATCTCATGGATGGAAAACAAGGTTTCTTTGAAAGAAAAAGAAAATATGAAGAGACTGTTTCTACAATTCCACCAAATCTTTCACCAATGCTTCTAACAAGTTCCAAAATGAATTTCATCTCCATCTCCTGCCTTGTTTGGCCTCTGCAGCAGGTTTTAATGAGCAATGAATTGGTTCTATGGTGAAAGCCAAATGAAGAAAAATTCTGAATAATCCATCACCTGCATTATTCCATATTCAATAATCAAGGATAACGAGAGTAGAGTTAGTTCTGTATCACTACTGCCTTATTAAATGATCTACCTGACTTTGGAAAAATCACATAAGGAGCAAAAAGACATCCACTTCAGATTTATTTCATGCTCCCAGCCAAGCCTTCAGTGATATTCTGACACTTCAAGTTGGAATAAAGTTCTTTTTTGCTTATATCTCAAATAGAAAAGGTTTATTTTAATGTTTTTAAAAACTTGATTGATTGATTGAATGTCTACTCTTTCTTCTTTCTCCTACCAGATCATAGACTCTTTGAGGTTGGGTGTTGCATTATTAATTTTTGTATTATACCAATGTTTTGCACAAGTAAGTGTTCCATAGTTGTTGAAACTATTGGCTTTATTTCTGGTCCCATTTTATTATCTGATGGTTTAAGTTGTAACCTAAAACTTTTCTAAGTTTTAATATGTCCTGAATGGTTATCACATTCATGGGGCTATTGCTCTCGCTGCCTGCCCCCCTCCCCCCCACCTTCCAGGCCATCCCTGTGTATTAGGTAGAGAGATTGTCCTTTGGCCTGTGCATAGGCAGATACAGTATTTTTAGGCAGAAGTAATTACAGTCACAATATAAACATGGTGATCTGTTATTACTTTATATAATCTCCACGATAGCAACAATAACCAAATGTCTAGGGCTATACAGTGAGATGTGGGAACTGTAGAATGTCCTCTATCAGCTCAGTGGTTGCTCAGTGTCAATCTACAGGTGCTCTACCCTCCTAGGGTCTAGTAAATGGATGAGTAAGTTGCTTCATTTAATCTGGACGAATATTGCATCAACTGGAAAATTCTTTCATTTTGTGTCTTAATTCTGAAGGACTCAGAACAAATAAAAAATCTCAACTAATTGCCTACTGCTCAAGAATAGATCCTTAAAGTTAGAATGAGGATGAGCACTGGTGGTTACCTTCTGGATAAGTTACCTGCCCTAATGTCTTTGGGAAGCCTGAAGAAGCTTTGCTATTTGTACCACCTTTTTGTCCTAAGTTAATGTAGCTTAAAGTAACTCTCTTCTGCAGTTTCATTTCCCTCTTACAACAATAAACACATTTAGGCTGTTCACCTACTCTGAGAGCTATTTGGAATACATAGGTAAAGATGCAGGATTTATGCTCCCTCTTCCATTTCCCCCTCTAGGAAGAGAGGTGTTAATGCTTTGTTTTTCTTAAAAAAGAGAATAAAATCCATGAGATTATGACCTCCATATGTCAAGGTTGTTTCTGAGTTCTTGATACTCTTTGAAAGGAGATAAATTTGATTTAGTTTTAATAGAAATTGAGTTTTTTTTTTAATTTAAAAATGGGTTACATAGACACTGCAAGAAATAAAGCAGTAGCTACATATTAACATTATTATCGTTAACCCTGGGTTTTTAAAACATAGTTTTTTGTGTGTACATCTAAGAAGAGGCCATAGGCTGATTCGGGGGAAGGCCTCTCATGAGAGTCTCAGCTATGGTTTTAATTGTGGAGGTGGACCCTTTACAGAGCTTGGAAATGTCACCCTCACGAATATACTTGGTTTGAAGCAAAACATCTCGTGGGTTTGTTTTGACACCAGGAACATAGCAGACAAATGACCAGAGATGTCTACCATCAAAGAGATTAAGTTGGAAGGCCTGAGAAGTCCCAGCCCTCTGAGGCAGAGCCACAGCCCCGTGAATCATGCTGGCGGAAGGCAGGCTGGCCGGGCTGGCAGGAAAAGCAATGAAAACCAATTAGGGACAGGCTACCGAGAAGGTAACATTTGAACTTCAGAAGAGAACCGTATACTTTTGGCTCAGATCAACAGTCTTGTAAGATCTGGAGAGCACAACAAGAATATACTGCTAGTCTGAGTTTGTTTTACATTTTTAGCTCTGGCAACTCTTCAAGAACAAAAAGCTATTTTCTTTTTTATTTCTTTCTAAATTTTGAAAAGTTCTTTGGCCTTTAAAGATTGAAATCTTAGTATATGATAGACTTTCAAATATCAAATTTAGAATTTGTAATTTGAATTTTGTTAAATGCATATACATATAATCTCATAGAAAAAAATCACATAGGCCACACATGAAAATTATCTGGGCTGGGCTGTATATTTGATGAATTTTCTTTATATTTTATTATATTTTTCTAATTATCTGCATGGGGAGTGTAGTCTTTTTTGAAGATTGAAAAAAGGGAAAGTTCAAAGTAATGTAGGAAACATGCAAGTATTCACTACCTTTATTTGCATTTTTAAAATTTTTGATTGGGATTTTTTTGGAGAAGAAATAAATTATCAGAGTTAAAATTAAAGGTTTTTTTAAAGATTTTATTTATTTATTTATTTGAGAAAGAGAGAACACGAGCAGGGGGTGGGGCGCAAAGGGAGAGGGAGAAGCAGGCTCCCCATTGAGCAGGGAGGCTGACACGACCGGGCTCCATCCCAGGACCCTGGGATCGTGACCTGAGCCAAAGGCAGATGTTTAACTGACTGAACCACCCAGGCACCCAGAGATAAAATTAAAGTTCTCTGTTAAAGTCTACTTAAAAATACATTTATAATCATAAAAGGGAAAAAAGGCTTTAATTTTCGGAAAAGCGATTATTAACATGGTTGCATTTCACATGTTTATCCTTATTCCATGGGCAGTTCCTAATGTGAGAGTTTTCTATTTTAAAAAATCCACAGAATCCTGAACAATCAAGTGTTTAAGGTCATGTATAGCTTAAATGAAGAATAAGGAAGCTGTACATTTGTAATAAAGATTTCATGTTGTAAAGGGGTCCAAAGTAGTAATGCTATAATAATAAAATAAATATAAAATAGGAATGGTAGGTATGCTGGTTTAGACTTGTAACAAAACTTCTTCCTTCCATTGTTGTTTCCTTATCTAGGTTATGGTGAATCTAGATATTTCTTTGTAAGCCTGGAAACTCACGTATTATTTGATTTCTTCATGTACTAGACCAAATGCAGGGGCCCAAGGTAAAGAGGAGAAGGCAATTTAGAGACAGAAGTAAGGAAAGGACAAAAATACACTTTAATAGCTTAATCATAATACTGCTCCTGCCTTCACTGGTGGAACATATGACAGAATGCAAGCAAGACTAAATGGAATAGAGAGGTTCTCAAAAAGCTTTGTTAAAAAATTCTATCAAAATAAAGGACTGCCGGACTGCCAAAATTTCCCAGGCACGCTGATGAAAGTTGTAAGCTGCACAATGAAAAAATAAGTTTACGTATGTGTAAAAACAGTCTATCAGTGACTTTTACAAGACAATAATTACATTTCCCCCTGAATGTATGTATATTTATTCCTCACACAATTTTTCCATTTTAACTATTCGATCATTTCTCTTTCCAGTTAGCTATTTCAATTTGATTTCCTTTGAGCAAGTTTGGTGCACGTTGGTGGAATAATGGCCATGTTTTTTGACCACAGTCTCTTATATGGCTAGGGAACAGTAGTTCTCTGCACCTCAAAGAGGCATACAGCTGATAACGGATAGTGGTGCTTGTTGAAGAATCTTAATGCTTTTATGCCAGCATCTAAGTGGATACCAAGTAAAAAATCTCATCCCTAAAACAAATGAACATTATTCACAAAGTACTTTGTTACTTCTCAGTTAAGACTAATAGTATAAAGAATGTTATCTTCTATTATGTTGTTGATCAAAAAATGGAATGCTTAGCATGAGATCTATTGTCTTTAATAATTTAATAACTATATTACATGGGGAAAATTATCAAATTTTATTTTGTTATGATGATGTGTTGTGTGATATTAAAGAGTTTGAAGAATTTTATCTCATTTCCAATCTGAAATCTAGGGAGAGACGATGGACTCTTTACTATCTTCATAGCACAGGGAAGACAAGATAAATTTTAGTGTGAATGAGTATTACCCAACAGGATTTGAATACTTTTGAAATTGCTCTAACTCTCATCTATGAAATAATGGAAAACTTTTCACACAATTGCTATCTTACCCAGCTTATAACTAAAATGGCAATAAAACAACTGCACATAAGCTTTGGCACAGAGGCAGCCTTAGCAGTTTAGCGAAGTCCGCACCATAATAAATCTTAGAACTGAGAGTGGAATTGAGAGGTGTGGATAAGGAGACTGATGGCCAGTGTTCATGCCAGGAGTGTCTCCCAGCTTGCGACTGTATGATAAAGTTCTAGAAACTGTCAGTTCCTGTCACTGGGCAAGAGGGAGATGGTGCCTCTGCTATTGACTGTGGAGGCCAGGGTCTTCTAGGGGTCACCCATGAACCCCAAACATTCTGCTTAGGGGAGCACAAAAATTATTCAGCAAACTTTGCTGAGGACCGATTTTGTCCTGTGCACGATGCCTGGATCTGAAAGGAACTGAGATAGGAGACATAGTCCCTGCCAAGAGGAACGCCCTGTTGGCCTGGGAAATTGACTCGTGAAGTGCGTAATAATTACAACACCCTGTGTGAAGTGCTGCAATCAAGTGTGGTAGACCATAAACAGAAGAAGTATCAGCTTTGCTAGAGGCACCAGCCAATGCTTCACTGAGGAGGTGACATTAGACCAGGGGTAGATGAGTGCTCTCTTATTAGGAAACAGGGAACCATCTTTCAAATACTGAGAACAGCATTTTAAAAGAGGCAAGACATTATTTTGGAGAATGTTGCATAGCTCAAGTAACTGAAGCAGAGATTCTACCTCTGTCCATTTTTGTTGTCCAGCATCTAATTTCACTTTTTTTTTTAGAGAGAGAGAGAGAAAGAGAACGAGTCCATGTACTGGAGCAGCAGGGTGGGGGGTAGGGGCAGAGGGAGAGAGAGAGAGAGAATCTTAAGCTGCATGCCCAGCATGGAGCCCAACGTGGGGCTGGATCTCACCATCTTGAGATCATGACCTGAGCCGACATCAAGAGTCGGACACTTAACCAACTGAGCCACCCAGGCGCCCCACAGCTAATTTCACTTTTGATGGCCAACCTCTCCCTATGCAACTGAAAAGTCTGACTCTTGTTTCTGCACTCCTCACCACCTCCCCCTTTCTTGGCAAGAAATGGCAATCTGACAGGCTCTAGCCCCTCAGATGGAGCAAGGAAGGGGGGCAGAAAAACACAGCAAGTGGAGAATCCTTCTGGTGTTAACGGCATCATTGGGGCTGAAATTTCCAGGGACAGTGGCTGTGGGGCCATGGCACACCCAGTGTCCAGAAGCAGTGTCCCCAGAGAGTGGCAGTGGTGGGAGAAAGCCCAGGACCATTGTTTTGTAGTGGCCGTACTTAACAGTCTCAACTCTCTTGCTTCTGTAGTCTGTTTTTGGCTGTCGTTTTTCTCCTTAGTCTCCTTTTCTTCCTGCCTTTTCTGAGTCTGGTTCTTCAATCTTCCCAAGATTTCTATGAGCTTCTCAATATATCCTGTCATAAATTCTTTTTGCAAAAAAATCAGCCATGATTCTTGCAACTAATGACCCTATTTATTAGGTCAATAGTGTTCGTGTATGAGTTGAGAAAATTAGGGCAGACTGTGAAGGATCTCATGCTATGCTAACTATATTTTTTTCATATCTAAGACCTAAAATAAGGGAATGATATGATCATATGTGTATTTTAAAAAATAATTCTGTTGTTGATGTTGAGATTGGTAAAGAAAAGAACGAAGAGAGGAGTCCAGGTAGAAGATTATTGTGATGGTCAGGCAAGAGATAATGAAGGCTTTAAAAGGAAAAGGCAGTGATTAAGAGAGAAGAGGATTTGAGAGATTTTCCAGAAGCTAAATGTATTGGTTTGGGTGACTTATGCTGTGGGGTAGAGGCCGAAGTTGTTGATGGCTTTAAGTCTTCTAGCTTGGGTGAATGGATAGATAAAAGGCTGATGGAGCCGTTGATTAGGTAAGCCAAAGAGGCTTTGGATACATTGAATCTTTAAATTTAAAGTACAATTATCCCGTAGGCAGGTGCATATACAGAACTGAACTGGAGCAGAAAAGTGAGGGATGGAAAAGTATGAATGGCGTGATCAGAGTATTTAGGTGATCAGAGTAGATGAAGCACCTTTGAGAGCTATAGATAGGTAGCTGGCTGAAGAAAATATCCTCAAGAATATCAGCAGAGACCACTCTCAAAGCTACTTCACAGCTCCTTTCATCCAATGACCAGCTATTTGTTGCATAACTTGTGAAAGGTATTCAACCTCAATTTTAGTTAGCAAAAGAGGTACATTATGATTTCGTTTTGTAATTTACATTTTAAAAGCAGCAGAATATTTTTTCAAAGGCCCTATGACACGGAACCCCAATTTATAAAACATCTGAAACTAGAGAGGCTCTGGTTGAAACAGGCACAGAGGCTAGGCATCCCAAGACAGCCTTGAGCCACCTCCTCAGAACACTAAGGCTCCAGATAGAATATACATCTGTCTATATGCATATGCAGACCTGTAACAGGGGACTCACAGCCTCCCTCCGAAGTGTCCCCCAGTCCTTACCTGCGCTTACTGATGGGTTTGCCTTGCTTCTCTTCTGCGGCCATGGCTCCGGTTTGTCTCTGGTAGCTGCTTGTGACGCCACATGGAGGAGCTACACATGGCCACCACGAAGACCCGATGTCGACACCAAGGTAACGTCTCAGGGCACACACACAATTCCCTAACCTGGGTGTCAGGACAGTGCTCCATGCCCAGCACAGGTGAGCATGAGGGCCTTTTCTCTCACACTCCGACATGCTTTTCTCGGCAGCCTAAAGCACATTTGAACATTTCCATCTGCCTCTAGTCCTTGCCTTTTGAATAAACCCTATCTACTAGTCCAGATGGGAACAGATACTATACCATCCCTTCTATCTATACCTTCTTTCACTGAACCTCACCCCGAAAAAAAAAAAAAGACAAAGACAAATAAATGATGTCAAACAGGTATGTTTGTAACGGTGTGGTTGTGTGTGTATGCATATGTATGAGTATGTGTGTGGAAGAGACCTACACCATCAAAATCCTGCTACACATGGAACACAGCTTAAAAATCAATGGACTGTTTTGGAAAGAACAATGGCTTTGTCACCATACTTATCTCTCTGTATCTCCCCCCCACCCCCATTGTTAAGTTACAAGGGAGTGTTGGTAAGTACTTGACATTGGTAGGTGCTTAGCAAATAATTGAGAAAATGGGTCTGCTTTACTTACCTAGATAATTAAAATGGATGTACTTAGTATATGTCCTTTGAAGTGGGCTTCCACTTTGTGCTCTTTGTCTTTTTCATTCAAAACTGACCTCTCCTGGGGCGCCTGGGTGGCTCAGTCTGCCTTGGGCTCAGGTCATGATCCCAGGGTCCTGGTATCGAGCCCCGCATCGGGCTCCCTGCTCCACGGGAAGCCTGCTTCTCCCTCTCCCACTCCCCCTGCTTGTGTTCCCTCTCTCGCTGTGTCTCTCTCTGTCAGATAAATAAATGAAATTAAAAAAAAAAAAAAAACACAACTGACTTCTCTTGTATGGGTGTACATACGTATTACAGAAGAGATATGTACTTAGACACAGACAAGATGTCGAATATGTGAAATCATTTAATGAGTATGGGGAGCTGTATCTTCTCTTTATTATGGAGAACTTTGTGTGTACAAGATCCCATTGCCAGATGACTTGAACTGCATAAATATTTTCAAGATACTCCCAACTAACAATCTGTGAACAAGGGTGAACCTATAGAAATATTGTGCAAAAGCATTTGTGCCTTCTGCCTCCGAACACATTTTTGGAACAAGCATGGTTGTTGGAGCAACAAACAACAACAAGCATTTTTCAGCAAAACAAGTTTTTGGAATGAAAATAAGCATCAGGGCTATCAGCCAGGCAAAATCATGCAGATGTTGACCATTTTCATTTTTGTAAAATAGTATTTTGTCTGTTGTTGGTGGCCTTTTTGTACCATATGCTCTTCTCTTCGTCCCACTTTATATCAGACACAGAAAATTCCTCAAAGAGATTTCCTGCCCCTTGCTAATCCATTCATCCTTTCTTCCTCTTAAACAAAGCCTTGCATGGAATAACTATTTAGTAACAGAAGGCTTCAGGTTTTCAGATAACAGCTTAAATTTTCTATTTCATTGTTTGCAAAGCTTTATACTGGAACAATGTTTTAGAGAGGGATAGTACAATGTTATCATCTATGATAAAAGTTTTGTATGTTTTGTATATTTCTCATTAAAATCTATCACTGGATATGAGACCATTTTATCCAGGTTGTTCATACATTCATTCCTTCATTCATTTATTCAACAAATATTTCATGAGCACCAGTGACTGATAGCTCTGGAGAAGATCTGTGACTAAGGAAAAGATGATCCTTGCCCTGACAGGGCTTCAGAGTGGTCAGAATCTTAAAAGGATTTGCAAAAACCACACAGAAAACCTAGAATCTCTGCCAACCATTTTTGGATTCAGTATGAAAAAGTCAAAAGACACTGGGAATGATACCCTTCCTGTTCCCATATGCTGATGGTCTTACACTTAAATCAATTTTATTATTCTGACTTATTAACTGGAACTTGGCTCAGATACATGAGACAATTTGTCTGATAAACCTGATGATTGAGCTCAGCTATTTATGTTATATATATTCATACATTATATTTAAGATGAATTACTCTTTAAAATTTCCATGTTGCATGTAAATGCTTTCCAATAATAATGTCATTTTTGAGTGTTATCTTAGAAGGTCTATCCTTTTTTATGGCTCAGCTTTATAAGGAGGGGTTATCACTGCGAACATGACAAAGAAAGCAGTTTGAACAAAGTTCTTAATTTACCACTGTTTGTTTGCTTTTAATTCAGTATGAAACTGTTAACCTTTACAAAAAGACAACTAGGAAAACGGCTAAATATTTATTTTCACAATCTCCAGTTTCGCATATTTGTAAGTTCAGAACTGAAATCCTATATCTCCTCTGACGTCCTAGCAGAGTTAATGGTACAAACTCCTTTTTTGAACTTTTTCCCTGACTTAGTGTCTTAATTTTTTATGGCTCTAAAAAATAAAACATGAAAAGGCAAAGCCAGATATATTTTATCTTTCATGTATGACAGATGTTCCCTCACCCATGTTTCATGGGCATAATCCGGCTTTTGAAAACCTGGAGATGGATGTTGCTGCCGGCAAAGCCTCAAGAAGAAAGGACTAGCTATCTTGATGCGCAAATCCTTCGTAATGAGCCTTAGGGCCCTGTACGCTCCAGTCTTCTGGAGGAGATCCGACATTGAGTAGTAAAAAAATTAGCATGAGACTGAAATGTAAAAAATGGCTCTAAGTCTACTAATGGTGGTAGCGGCCATTTGGATAGAACATTTTCTATTGGTGCCATTTTAAATTTACTCGACCAGTTGCTTTTTGGTTTTGTTTTGTTTTTAAATATTGGATGCACAAAGGTGAAGGCCAAGCAGTTTGATTTGTAAGATGGTCATGAAAACATAGGTGTTCATATCGATGTTTTAATGGACAAATAAGGAAAAATAAGTTGATTAGCTATAGACATAAAACAAGCCAGAGGCTCTAGCTACCAAACTGGTACAAGATGTAAGTCTGCTGTAATCATCACAGGACGGAGATGCTCTCTCTTGGTTCAGGCTGATCCTATCTCCTTATAATGCTGGCAGACAGAGCAGCTTTGCCTTTTAGATTTTCACCCAGTTATTTTTAGTTCTTCTGAAGCCTGGGAAATAAGAAATATAACCTCCTTGAAAAATCCAAGCGAGCCAACCATAGCAGGGCCTCTGAATCTGATTAGATAAAACAACAAAGAGGTTCTGTCAGGCCAGAGACAGGAAGAGCCAAGGTGGGTGGCAATCTCTGCTCAACTCAGGGGAAATGTAGCCTCAAAGAATTCAAAAGTGGGTGAAAAAAATAACATAAGCACTAGACAACTTTCCCACATCTCAGGTCACTCTCTAAATACAGCTAGAAAAATTTTCCCTGCACTAAACTTTTTTTTTAATTTTTGAAGTATAATAAACAGTATGTGAATGTATGTTTATCCTAAGCACCACACTGAGAGAGAGGTTTGCTCTCTGCTAGTGTTTGTGCTCGATGTGAACCATTTTTCAACCCTCTTATTAGCTTGGAAGGTAAATCAGGCAAATTTAAGTTATAAAAGTAGCTATTTGTTTCTAATTTTCTAATTTGGTATCGGAGGGATTTAATGCAGTCCTTTCCCTCCATTATTAAAATGGACGTGGATCACGGGAGTATATGTGCTGGATTGAAATTCTCCCCTTAGGTGGAGTTGAGAAAGAAAGTCTGTTCAAGTTCTACTCCTGGATTCCTGGGTCTGCCATATTTTAGCCTGGTGTACAGGAGGCAGAGTCTAAGCAGGGAGGTGGGGGTGGTCGATGTGCTGACAGTTGTCATCAGTAGCTTTGACAGGGCTACTGAATAAGCAATGTTATGCATGCCCGTCCCCAGCATCACCACTTTGTAAAAGAAAACAAATAAAAGGGGGCTGGGTACTGAAATACAAGAGAGTGGACATCTGGCATCTTTCAGTCTTGGGAAGTCACTGAAGTGCTCTGTTCTTCAATCTCACTGTTCAAGATGGAGGAATTGCCTTCCATGCCATATTCATTTGATAACTGGAAAATCAGTTAACCTGGCTCCAGGTTCTTGCCCATTTCCCCCTATATTGCTGATGTCCATGTTAAAAATGGAGAAGCTAAAAAAAAGGTTGAATTAATAATAAGGCATTTAATTTGTTTCTTAGCTATGAGTAAAGTCAACCCTGCTACACTTCCTTCCTATTTCGCTCTGAATTTCTCAGCTCTCTCTTCAGCAATACCCTGATTCTTCTTTAACATGGTGTGAGCAGCTGAGAGGAACCGTGGCAGGCGTGGGAGAGGGTTTTAATGAAGGAAGTGGAGCACATTTGGGCCAGGGATTCCTACAGCCAGTGCAGAGAGCTGGGAGACATTCAGGTTTAGAAGAGGATGAGGAAACAGGGATGGTGGGCTCAGCTGAGATCACAGCAGGGACCATGACTCCACCAGATTCCACCTCTTAAGCCAGGGCTCGGTGAAGTTGTTCCCTGTGGATGCACAGGTCTTTAGTGTCTGGTCCCAGATTCCATGATGGTTGTGGGTACTATGGGTCATCCAGAAGTAAACAAATTATTATTTCACCCCTATTCCTTCAAATCAGAGAGCACCACTGATAGTCCCTAAGCATCGAGGTGAAGATGCTCTTGGCTTCCCTGCCCTGTGGCATTGAGCGTCTGGCCTAGGACAAACTGTTTGGTCTGAGCTAGTTCTGTCTCTTTCTTGTGTCCCCGCTGTGCGATGCCATGTGGGAGTGGGAACTGGAATTTGCTTCTCAGTCACTGTGGCTCTGTTAGTTTAGGGATCCTTGGAGTCAGACTTGGAAATCTGATGACCCCTCTTGAGACAGCCACCTACACCTTTCTGCTTTTTCCTTTGCAGACACTCCTACACTAAGGTTTTGGGAGACTTCGGCTATTAAAATATTATACACTTTTTTATATCATACATTCATTTTTGCCTGAAGAAAACACCTCAACCAAGTGTGTCTATCTATCCTGTGAAATATATAATACTGGTTCTTGGTTTGCACTTTCATGAGGCCAGATTGTGGGCTCACCTGTACGGAAGAGTTCCGGATGCCGTTGACAACTTCTCTGTTTGAAGTTTCACATGTGGCTCGTGAGACAGACAATTTACGCTAAAAAATCCCGAAATCCTCATTTAGAATATGCATTCAAAAAAGAAGTCATAGGACCCATGATCTCATTTTAAACTTTAGATGAACTTTGTAATTAAAAGTTTGCATGACAGTGTTAAAATCGATTACACAGTTCTCTCTCAGCCTAAGGAATAGTAGATAAGACATTACTTCTAGCCATTGTTCTTTTTTTTAAAGATTTTATTTATTTATTTGACAGAGAGAGACACAGCGAGAGAAGGAACACAAGCAGGGGGAGTGGGAGAGGGAGAAGCAGGCCTCCCGTGGAACAGGGAGCCCGATGCAGGGCTCGATCCCAGGACCCTGGGATCATGACCTGAGCCGTAGGCAGACGCTTAACTATTGAGCCACCCAGGCGCCCCTGGCCATTGGTTTTCCCATCTGCAAAATAAAATACATTTAGGGAGAATTTTTCAGTTTGCAAAGTGTTTTCCCACATGCTCTTTTTTTTTTTTTTTTTAATGCTCCAGAAGTTTAGGCTAGATGGTCTATAAGCTCCCCCCAGCCTTAAAATGCTATGAGTCTGTGGCTACACTTCTATTATAGGATACAGACTGGAAGGTGGTTTCTAAGAACAGAAACTGTAGAATGAACCGACTCCATGCAGTACAGTGATGTAGGAATGCTCTTCATAAAGTTCTTGTATCTTTAGATAGTGCTTTTAAAAAATCACCATATGGTGCTCAGGCTTTTTGTTTAAAGGGTCAGAGACTCATCATCTGGGGGTTCTGAAGTGGAGGAGACAGTCTGTCAGTGCCCTGAGAGCCAGAGCAGCTGAGCATTTGAAGTCAGGCAGCCACCCACATAGTGCCAAATTTGTCACCGTGGAATTGTCTGTGCAAGCTCTGAGAGAGAGCACAAAGAATATGACACCTGTCCTCTCGTTTATTCCCTTTCTTTCAGCATCTTTTCCACTAATCACCTCTGAACTGCTTCAGTACAAGAAATAAACACTGGCAGAGACAAGCCTCCGGCAGCGCTCTCAAAGAGCCTCTCCAAAATGTGTCTTGAAAATAATACCCAGATTAAGCCTAAAGACCAGGCTGTTCTCTTTGTCGTTGCAAGCTTTTTGCAAATGCCCATTTCCTTAATGTGATAAGAAGCTGAAACTTTTTCAAAGAAATAAGAATTTGGTCAGGATCCATGGCGTCTCGGTCTCAGCCAGCACTTTCAGGGAATAATTTCACCGCAAGAAATTCTCTCAAGCTTCTTGTTCTGATTCAGAAAATCATTTAACCAGTATTGTGGAATGTTCCCGTTTTTGAGGAGGTATAAGGCATGCATACTGGGGTTTGCTCTCTAAGGAAAGACTTTAGCAATCTAAAACCTTCAGACTGCAATTCTAGTAGAAGGCACACAGAACTTAAAAAAAAAATTTTCCCTTGAAAATTCATAGAGGTCTTTTAAAGCTCAGGATTATTCCTTAACTATTGTGTGTGTTACTAATTCTATATTCTGTCCAACTCTGTGAGGAGTTCTCTCGAGTACTGGAGCAAAGGCTCAATGGCTGACTCATCTTTGGGTTTGGGTTACATGTGTGGGGTTGTGTTTTGGATGGAGCTTTCTGGAATAGCAACACTCCATCAAAAACACAGTGGCACACCTGTACTCCAAATGGTTGAGTAAGACAAAACATATGACATCAAAACGCTGGGAATCATATTAAAAAGAAAAAGAAGAATGCAGCCTGTAGTGAAGATGAAGACAGCACCAAAGCGCTAATATACAGGAAGAGTCGAGAGTTTTACGTTTGTTATTCATGAAGTGATTTATCTATCATTTAACCTCTGCTCATAAGCCGTGTTTGCTCTGCCTAATGTTGACATGAACACCATATACACAGCGTGTGAAAAGTTGCTCATTTGGGTGTTCCATCCTAAAAAATAAATTATCACCACAAGTCACACAATGAGAAATGACTGCTGCTTGCATTTCCAAAGACTCTAAAATACCACGGAGAAGGTAACAATGGCTTCTTCTGGAATTTTCAATGGTAACCGATGGTGTAGAATAGATTTTGCTATTTTAAGGGAGGATGCTATAAGTTAATGCTTAATATTAAAAGAAGGAATTTATGTCTTTGTTTTTCATATAAAACTTTCACAAATTACTTTTCCAACTTAATAAATTCTTACTCAGACCCCTTAAAGGAAAGTGTCACTCTGGTTGAACTTTCAAGTTTACATAATTTATTTTTATGGATATATTTTAAAACAAACATACTAGAAATTTTTCTATCTGTTCGCATACTCATCTCTACTTAATTGGCTGCAAGAAATTGTTCTTGCATGTAAAGAAGTGCAAGCAGGCAAGTGTAAAAATAGAACTTCTGATACTTAAAAGCTCATTTCTGTAAGCAGTTGATTTTTAATAACTGAGTTTGAACTTTTGCTCACTGAAACTTGTTATATTATAAAACTTTCGTGGTTATCTACACAGATTTATATTGTTTTTACTTCTTACAATTCTTACTTACACTGCTTTCCTTCCTTCCTTGAACCATGTGGCCTTATTAGACAATAAGAGCACATTGTTTATTGGATACTATGTCTAGATTGCAATTTTTTTCAAAGAGGGCTTCTATATTGAGACTGCAATGGATATCGATTTTAATTAACTACTTGCTCCCCATGCTCTATGCATCACACCCATGAGATAGCTGTCTATCAATTCTAGTGCTGCCCCATACTGTGGTCTAAAACATGCGGACTGAAATTAACATAGGAGTTTGAAAATCCGGCTTTCTAAACTACACTCACGTTGACCGGTCCCATGCAGAAGACCAAGGTTTGGCATTAAACACAGAATTTTTCTGAAAATATCACAGGAGAAATGATTATTAAAATCACTAACTACTTTTTATATTGGGCAGTCAGGAAACACAATCATAGCATCTAACTTAGAAGTTTAGTGCCACCATGGTCTTTATTGAGAAACATGTGGCTGACAATTGAGAAGCTGGGAAATATTGTGTGGATTAAAGGAAATAAATTAAGAGCTGAGTTGTATAAATCTTGAGCACCTGGAATCATTTTCATGGCAGTGCAATACAATTGGTCTTTCTCCTCTTTAAAGTATCCTGGCTGCAGAATGAAAATTGCTGTTTTGAGTAAGTACTATACAAATCTTTCATGTGACCACTCGAAAAAGGTTTTTTTTTCTTTTTGCTGAGATTTACAGGAAGTACCAGAGTATTTTTTGGTAGAGATTACCAAATTCTTCTGTCACACATCTTTAATCCTAGAATAACATTCTCTCCTTGTGCATTTTTCTTTGGCTTTCACTGAAACCATTCAACTTAGCCTATGCTTAATACTCTCAGAAACTTTGGGGAGTTGACACAGACCAAGTTTGGTAGAGACCATCAGGATGTGGTATATGAAGCTTTAGGGTATTTTAAAAGAGATGGTTTTAAAAGAGAGGGCACTAAACATACTGAATTTGTCTGTAGGACAAGAGAAATAAACATTAGTTTCCCTTCATACTGTGTTTAGGGGGAAAGATAAAAGGATGACAATATTGCCATTTTTGAGCTCCTACTTAACCACAGCATTCTTCTAAGTATTAAACACACATTCTCCAGTAATATGAGCATTTATGGAGTGCATAATATGTGTCAAACTCTGGCTAAAGCCCTTTAAGTACATGAACTCACTGAATCCTTACCAGGAACCCTACTAGGTACATATCTTGTTATTTCACTTTGCAGTTGAGGAGAGTGAAGCTGCAATGATGTAGAGCTCTTAAGCAGGGTCTAGCTTGCTTCTCTAGACTACTCTATTCTCTTACTCAATATCTGTGATATCCTGCAAGATAGGCATGATTATTCTTTTTGCATACACGTGAGGGTACAAGAAGCTCAGCAATTCAGTCACCTCCCCCAGATCACACAGCTCTAGAGAGGTAAAGCCAGGATTCAACGCAGGACTGAGTGATGTCAAAGCTTGTGTTTCTCCATGACAAGAGGTATGCTTTTTCTGGAAGGCTAAGTCAACGCCTTTAGCAAGCTCGTCTACGAGTGTGTAGCTGGGAAGGCTCTGGGGCCACAACCATAAGGCAGTGTGGCAAGGGCTGCAGTCTGCCCAGAGCTATAGCCCATACACATGGTTCCAATTGGCCCCCATACCCTGCTGCAGGGTCAGTGCTCAGAATGAATTGAGAATTTCAGAGTAGTTTGCTTCCCAGAGTGGACATGCGCCTTTAGATGGGCTCTTTCTGGAAATCCCGCTGGGACTTCCACATGACACACATATTTGTAATGCCTTCCCCCGCCTCAGGCTACAAGGGTGCTTTGTAGTTGGAACGTAGTTCATTTTAGTATCCCATCTGGTCTTTGGTGGAACACATTGGAGAAAGTGAGCTATAGATTAACCTCCAAGCCAGAAAATACTTTTATGGTTCCCATTTCATAGGGTCACAAGGGTGTATGAGAATAGAATGCTTGGCAGGAAGTAAAAACCTATACTCTCAGAAATATCCTTCTTTCTAGTTCTGTCTATATCTCTTTAGACTCAGCTGCTTGTAAGAGACGAGACTACAAGTAGGGCCCAGGGTAGAAAGCATCACACTGTTCCTACAGCAGTGCATTGAAGAGAAAAAGCAGCATGGCCCAGGCTCTTCATATTCAAGTCACATAGAAATATAATTTCAATAATTGCCTGTGTAGTGTTTTTATATTATGGGGCTTCCTATCAATTTGGGGGATTAAAGTGACTGAATACAATAAACTACACGTTAGAGCTACCCTTCATATTCTGTTGTGAATACAAATGTGCACATTGTCACTATGGCTCCTGCTAATTTGCATAATTTTCTGAGTTTGTGGGCACCACAAGGTTTGTGCTCCCAACTGTCTTTCTTAGGAGGAATCAGCTCATGGACTGAGTGCCTAGACTTCCCTCTTTTACAAGGTAGAGATTAGTGTGATGTCATCTATAAATTAAATCTGGCAAATGCAAATAAGCTAAGCCATGTGATTCTGGCTCCCTCGCGCTCGAGATCATGAGCCTACCATGGCCAGATTCTGAAATATTTTAAAGCAGAAGTTCTTTTTTTTTTTTTTTTAAAGATTTTATTTATTTATTTGAGAGAGAGAATGAGAGAGCATGAGAGGGGGGAGGGTCAGAGGGAGAAGCAGACTCCCTGCTGAGCAGGGAGCCCGATGTGGGACTCGATCCGGGGACTCCAGGATCATGACCTGAGCCAAAGGCAGCCGCTTAACCGACTGAGCCACCCAGGCGCCCCAAAGCAGAAGTTCTTAACCCTGGGTCTGTAGGACATACATAAACTTCAGTAGGTCCATTAACTGATGAAACTGAAAACAAAATTTTGTATCTGTTAATTGTGGAAGAAAGGGCCATGGCATTCACCAGAGACTATGACCCACACACAAGGGAAGACAGATCCATGAAAATCCCACTAGCGTTACTTCTTTCTCTCAATCAGAATCAAAGGTGACAAAAATCAACAACACAACAATAATACATATAAGAGTGCCTGGGTGGTACAGTCAGTTAAGTGACCAATCCTTGGTTTCTACTCAGGTCAGGATCTCAGGGTTGTGAGTTCGAGGCCCGCGTCAGGCTCCTTGCTCAGCACAGAGCCTGCTTGAGATTCTCCCTCTCCCTCTGCCCCTCCCTCTGCTCATGCTCTCTTTCTCTTTAAATAAATAAATCTTTAAAAGAAGTACGCATATATACAATTTCCTTTTTGAAAATGTTTCCTTATGGATACTGTTATCATTCTTTTTGCATGTCTAGGGTTTTGTGTCTCAATATGGAGATGTCTACTTTTTGATGTGCAAAGTTTAACATAAAATTCTGCAAATAATACATAAAATGAGTATATCGCATGCATAGAACCCTTCAGCTGTTTCTTAGTTGGAAATGACACATATTCATTGACATTTCTAGAAAATATATTTTGAATTATTCATAAATCATTAATAAATAGCTACTGAAGGTCACAAAATGAAATCAAAGTCTATGAGTGATTTTCTGTATTGGAATAAGAAAATTTTGTTTGTACTCTTCAGGATAGAGATTAAAAATATATACCTAGACAGAACTAAGGATTCATTTGTAAGAAATTCCCCTCTCCTCAAAAAAACTGTAGAAAGAAATCTCTCAAAAATCATCATTCAGGCAGTCTGTAACTTACTTGCTTTAAAGATGAACATCCACTTGGGAGCAGCTATCCCGCAGCCCATTAGCCAAAAATTCTCTTTTCTCTCTGTGACGATGAGTTGGCATTTCCTTTCTCTTGTGCCCTTTTCCCCTCCTTCCCTGCTACTTGAGACCACTTGCAAAACTGGTGACATTTCAATTTTTCTCTCGCTGAGATGAGTGTCCAGTGGTCTCTGGGACAGGAGTGACATTGATGTGAGGAAAGGGAAAGAGAGATTGAAGTAAAATCTTGTTGCTTCGCCCTGTGTGCATCTTTTCTCCAACTATGGCTGCTTCCCCATATTCAGTGCATGGTACCATCAATCATGTCCCCAGTTCCTGCATCTCCTTACTACCATGCCAGTACTTTTCCTGCTCTCTTCTACAGGGCCCCACTGCCGTAAAATGCTCAGGATGATATACTTTTCCTCTTGAATATAGATGATTCTTGCTTCAGTCTTGTCCTAGAAAGATCCTTCCTTAATAAACATGCTTCCCCACCTGCAGCCTCCACCTGCCCCAGGGCCCTTGCATTGTCTTTCCCTTTTTGCTCCTTTATCTATCTACTTTATCTGCTTGGCTCCCTCTGTCACTCCTTCCAGATCTCTGATCAAATGATCTCGTTGGTCAGCCTTCCCCCTCCTTCACTCCATACTTCTCTTAACTTGCTTCACTTTTCTTCATAGGACTTTCACCATCATACTACAATGATCTACTTATTTGTTTATTATCTGTCTCTTCCCATCAGAGTGAGGGCAAAGGCTCTGTTTCAGTTACCACTCAATGCCTAGAACAACTGCTGGCATATAATAGGCACTTAATAAATATTTTAAATGCATTTAATAAATAAATAACACCTATCTCTACTTGCAATTTGCAAAGTAGTTTCATACTTATTGCCTTATCTAATCCACCCCCAAACTTTTATTTGTTATTCTCATGTTATTAGTGAGACATCTGAGGATCTAACTGAAAAAAACAAAAGAATAAAAGAAAAATAATTTTTTTTTTCCTTTCATCCCCTGCATTGTAGTTCAGAGAAGTAAACAAGTAAAAAGAGAGGGGTCATTACCCGGGACAGGCCAAATGGTATTGTAGGAGGTCCCTGGTAGGGTTTCTATATCCCAGGAGTTGGTTCTCAGTAGTAGTCTAAAGCTAAAACATGTGATGTTAAAATAAGTATAGGTAATTTTATACTGAGAATTCAGCAATCACATTCCCCAAAGACTGATGTATAAAAACAAGAATTCCCACTTCTTAATTTATGGTGAAAAATAGTATACTAACCACTTCTGTTCACTAATCAACACATTCTTTCCCATTAGATAGTCTTTAGGGGAAGCAAAATCATAATTAGAAAGTGGCTTGGTAAGCATAAAAACAAAGGAAGGAGTGTTAATTGAATGATTTCAGTAACTGTGTCATCAACCTCCAATAGCTAATACAGATTGTGCCCAATTTACAGGGGTTTGGCTTACAACGTTTTGACTTCACGATGGTGTGGAAGTGATACGTATGCAGTAGGAGCCATACTTCGAATTTTGCACTTGGATCTCTTCCTGACCTGGCAATATGTGGCACGCTCCTCTCCTGTGATTCTGAGCAGTGGTAGTGAGCTGCTTTTCCCACTGAGCCACAGGATCACAAGGGCAAACAATCCACACACTTACCGACATTCTGTCCCCCTCCAAACACTGTTTTTCGCTTTCAGTACCAACGTTCAGTAAATTACGTGAGATAGTCAACACTTTATTATAAAACAACTTATTATTATAAAACATACTTATGATTTGTGTTAGACGATTTTGCCCAACTGTAGGCTGCTGTAAGATTCTGTGCACGCGGGGCACCTGGGTGGCTCAGTCGTTAAGCCTCTGCCTTCGGCTCAGGTCATGATCCCAGGGTCCTGGGGTCAAGCCCCGCATCGGGCTCCCTGCTCCACGGGAAGCCTGCTTCTCCCTCTCCCACTCCCCCAGCTTGTGTTCCCTCTCTCGCTGTGCCTCTCCCTGTCAAATAAATGAATAAAATCTTAGAAAAAAAAAAAAAGGATTCTGTGCACGCTTAAGGGGGAGGCGAGTCTAAACTGTGATGTTCGGTAGGTTAGGTGTACTAAATGCATTTTTGGCTGCCTTAAAACATTTTCAATTTACAATTGGTTTATTGTGATGTAACTCTGTCCTTAGTCAAGGAAGATCTGTAATAATAATAATAATAATAATAGCCACTAACATTGAGCTCTCATTATGTGCCAGGCATTGTGCTAATTTACATAGGTTTACATTTGTATAGGCTAAAACTATCTTACGTAGGTAAATACAAAAATCAAAGCAGATAAGTGACTTCCTAAACTCACGCAGCTGGTGAGTGATTGAGTCAAGATTTAGCCTGAGGTGATTTTGGATCTAAGACTTCTGTGCTTCTCACTGCCTTCCCCAAGGGTGATGCTGCCTCTACTGAAGGGTAACTTCGGAAGGTAGCATTCCTCTCCCTCCAGTGGCCCCACAGTCATTCCGTCGGTATGGATCTTTCTGGTTCTTTTTTCCATGTATCCATTGGTGATAACCTCTCCTTCTGACTAAAATATCCTTTCTTTGGCCATGTCAACACCCATCATCAGCTACAGCGACGTCTGCCTCCCAGAGCTGTTCCTTTCTCTCTACGTTAGGCATCTGTGCTCTGCAACTTTGGATTCCTCTTGGAGTCTCACTCCTAGAAAATGTTTGTTCTTCATTCCCAGGTTTTTGGGTTATACTCCCTCCTGTGCTTCCACAGAAAAGTAAGAGTAGAGGCAGTGTGGGGAGGCAGAAAAAATGAATATTCTGTGTAGACAGTATAATGTGAGGCAAAGACAAGAGCTTTAGGCTGTAATGAAAAGATGGAAAATGAGGAATGAATTAATAAAAATTGGGGGCCTTATATAAGTATTCACTTAGCAAGTAAATCACTCAACAGACACGCACCAAGGTTGCCCTTGGCACCAGAGCTGTAAAGATGAATGGAGGGAGTTTGCGAGCTTGCAGGAGAGACAGGCACATAGATAGGATCCTACTACAGTGCGCTCAGTGCTGGGAGAGAAGGATGTGCCGAGTGCAAATGGCATACAGGGGGCCAAATCTGATAGTCTTAAAAATTAAGAATGGGGACCGGAAATCGACAGAGATGACACCATATATTTGTATAATACTTTATAGTTTCAAAGCGCTTTGGCACGAATTATTTGTTTGATCTTCCTCAAGCACTTGGAGATTGAACAGATTATCTCTAATGAATGAGGAGAATTAAGAGACTTGTCCCATCTCAAGTTCCTAGGTCCATGCCGTGGCTTTCTGCTTCCCATGACATCATCTTAATTTATGCCATTTCAGTATGATGCCACGGATGCTAATTAGAAAATGGGAGACTCTTGGTTGTTGTTTTATTTTCCTTTTTAAAAAAAGATTAGATATTGGGCGCCTGGGTGGCGCTCAGTTGGTTAAGCGACTGCCTTCGGCTCAGGTCATGATCCTGGAGTCCCGGGATCGGGTCCCGCATCGGGCTCCCTGCTCAGCAGGGAGCCTGCTTCTCCCTCTGACCCTCCTCCCTCTCATGCTCTCTATCATTCTCTCTCATGCTCAATAAATAAATAAAAATCTTTTTAAAAATTTAAAAAATAAAAATAAAAAAGATTAGATATTAAGTTCCTTTGGACATGAACACCATCTCTCACTTCTTAACATTTTCCATAATACCTATACAATGCTTATGACAAAATCGCAGCTTGACTAATGGAGTGATCTTGCTCATATTGCATGCTGATGAAACACCGTCTGCCGGTCAAAGCCTAGTCTGTCTAAGGAATAGGATTGGTCTTTCCTTTGAAATTGTCAGGAATCTTTTTCATGGTTAAAGGTTAAAGCTTGTCTCATTGGTTTCCTTTAAAAATATGTTTTCTAACTTGGGCTATGTGTGTTATTATAACAAATAAAAACATTGGAGAAAGCTCTGAATGTGCTTTTTCCTTTAGATAAGTGCTAAGCTACTAGACCATATGACATCATACTTGGCTCCAGTGTTTGGAAATGAGAGAGTATAAAAGATGGCAAGTTCTAGTAGCCATGTCACAACAGGGGGTGAAATTTAAAACAAGACTGACAAAAAGTTTGAGGAAACTGACTATTTTTTAAATTGTGCATTTATCATGACAGTTTTGGGGTTAATCTCTGGAACCAGCACAAGGATGAATGAGGTAATAGTTGCACATGTTATGGATAAGATAACCAAAGGGGGGAAAAGC
The DNA here is from genome assembly GCF_029215605.1 of Mirounga angustirostris. Classification (NCBI taxonomy): domain Eukaryota; kingdom Metazoa; phylum Chordata; class Mammalia; order Carnivora; family Phocidae; genus Mirounga; species Mirounga angustirostris. Next base: position 72,434,935 of record NW_026991716.1, read on the forward strand.
CCATTTCCAGGCTAATGTGCAACTAAGATTATGTGCCTGATGGCTGGAAACTGTGTTGTGGTTAGAATAATATAGGGTTCAAAAAAATGATGCTGATGGAGTGGTGAGCAATCACATTGGATCTGAAGCTTTCTGAATGGGGGCAGGAAACAGAGTAGGCTGGAGCCCGCCAAGAGAAAGATTTGGGAAGAAAGAAAATGGGATGTAAACTACAAGACTCCCTCCCAGAAATGACATTATAAGGGTTGATAATTAAAACTTCACCGAAAAGTGAAATCTGATGATAAAACTAGCTAATGCCGTTCATGTGTACGTTAGGGTATGAGAGGAGATTGCAACATTGATTGCCATCCTGGACTCCCCAGATGTTATTCCCATCAGAGAAATGTTCAGAGGACATTGGACTCACTTTGTTTTATTCTGTGGCTTTGAGGAAGGGGAAAGAAAGCACTGTGAAGGATGTGTTGACTGAAATGCACCATTAATTTCATGTCTCTTTTGTGAAAAAAGCACTTTTAAAGTGTGCCAAGATATTTTAAGTGTTTCAACAACATGCTTTTGTGACAATAGAGAAACGAGGGTACATTTTCATGGTATCAATAAAAATATCGTAGTAATTTACAGGGTTGGACTGAACTCTAAGTTGGGTCACAATGAAGCTCTTTCAGTGTGAACGGAGATAGCAGCGACCTCTATTTTGTTCCCGAGCCACTGAGATCAGCATAACCATGGTCTCTGATTGCCTCCACAATCTGAGGTCTTGGTTGCTAGGGGGCTTGAGTTTTCTAGAGGGCCCCCATTTTGGAACTCTCTTTTTTTCCTTCCCCAACACATCCAAGATTTACAAGCTTGGAGGTCTTAGAAGGAAAGCAAAAAAGGCATATTTGTTTCTTTCTCAACTGGTGTAGGTTTCCAGATGGTATTAGAAGCTATTATTGGCTGAGAAGAAACACTTGTTTGTGTCTCAGTCTTGTCCTTGGGTCCACAGACTTGGCAAATGGCTCCCTTTAAATATCTAAGCGAATAAACAAAGCATTTTCAGTATTTGCTGACACTCACCATCCTATCCTCAAGCTTTGCCAGATGCAAATGCCAAGGGCCAACATCTCTATAGTTTTTGTTCTGTTCAGAATCTCTTTAGAGAATTACACCGGTGAGAACCCCATATCTGATTCTTTGTATTAATGTGTCTACGGACATATGATCTTATGGTTGCCTACTGAAGAGTTGAGTTGCATACGGCTTGTGGAGCGAATCCCCTCCATGTCATGCCAGTGTAGCCCTGAGCTCATATCAATGTCACATTATTTAAGTGTCTACTATTCCACTATTCCAGGCATGGCGGTAGGCACTCTGGTGCCAAAGATGTTTCAGACCAAGTTTCTGAACTAAAAGTATCCACAATATTACAGAGATATTGATGAATGCACATACCACTTTTCAAATCTGTTGCTCTAAGAAAAATGACAGCGGAGACAATGAGGCTTGAGGGAAAGAGACACACATGAGCTTCAAAGTCCTCACGTATACGGGTTCAAATTCTGGCTCTGCCACTTCCTTACCTAGAGCACGCTTTACCGCTCAGAGCCTTGGTTTCCTTATCTGAAAGTGGAGAAACCAACAGGCTTCACGGAGATGTTATGAACACTAAATAGGATGTACATGAAAATTGCCCAGCCCTGGGCCTGATACAGGAAAGATGCTCAGCAAACACTTGTTCCTTTCTCCAAGCAAGCAATGATCCATAGCTGAGGGGTGTGAGGAAAGCTCTGCAAATGGCCTTTGAGTGGAGTATTGAAGGATGTGTAGAATTTCAGTCTAGTGGTTTGAGGAGCACTGCAGATGAAGGAAGACAGAATGAGGAAGGAAGCAATTTGGGGAATAACATGCAGTTCGATTTGACTAATAAAGCAACTCTGTGTAGGGATGAGGCCATGGAAGTCCTCCAAATGCAATTCGAGGAATTACCATAAAATTTTGAGGGCAAGAAGTATCAGCGAGGTAATTAGGGGGCACTATATAATTGGAGTTGTCCCAAAGGAACATAAATCTGGTAGCAATATATTCCTTGGATTGCAGTGGGGAGAGACAGAGGCCAGGAGACTGGTTAGGACAATCCTAGAATAGTTCAGAAGAGAAGCAATGAAGGTTTACACTGGTGTGGATGGAGAAAGGAAGGCAGAGGGTATGCAGCTGTGAGATGAACAAAAAAAAGAACTGCAATTGCTCCTCTAACTTCTGCCTAGACAGCACCTTCTCTACTCCCTCTGTGTCCCTGTATTTCTCAGGGCAGAATTTGATTCCTTTATAGGCTCCCCTCCCTGCCTGGTGGGGGAGCATGCTGAAAACTGTATTTTGCTCATCTTGGTATTTCTAGACTTTACCACAGAGTCTGAAAATACAGTTAGCCCTTGAAAAAAGTTTGTTTAGGGGCACCTGGGTGGCTCAGTAGATTAAGCGTCTGCCTTTGGCTCAGGTCATGTTCCCAGGGTCCTGGGATTGAGCCCCATGTCAGGCTCCCTGCTCAGAGGGGAGTCTGCTTTCCCCCTCCCTCTGCCCCTCTGCCCCTCCCCCCTGCTCATACTCTCTCTCTCTCTCTCTCTCTCATGCACACGCACTCTCTCTCTCAAATAAATAAATAACAAAATAACTAAATAAATAAAGTCTGAAAAAAAAGAGTCAGTTTAGCGCAAGAATAAATGTTGAATAGATGTAGAAGATAGACAAAAAATGGAATGGCCAGAGAAAAATAAAAATAAAGGAGAGTAAAAGATAAGTGCCAACCTAAGGGGATGGAAGTAAAAAAAAAAAGATGAGAGGGATGTTTTGGAACAGCTTGAGTTCATTCACAACCGGAACGTGGAATTGCAGCCATTAAAAAAAAATTAGATTAACACTTCCCTTCTTTTTTTCCTTTACGCTGAAGCCTTCTCCCCATGCACTGCTCTTAATAAATAATACTTGATGAAGATGGTGATGATGTGTCCTCTTCATGTTAATCCAGACAGTTCTCCGTTTATGAATGGGTTGGGTTCCAAATGTCTGTTGTAAGTCAGTTGTTTGGCCATTGGAATGTATTTTTCCTCTGAGACAATCAGTATAACAGTTAGTGGTTAAATTCTACTTCACAAAAGGCTATTTAATCCACAAAGTGTCGGAATTATAGTGCAAATGTGCTGCAGAATAGTAACTCCTTTTAGGCCTATTACATACTTCTTGATAGCTCACAAAGTGCTTTTGCATACATTACAAAAATGGATTCTCTCTGAGTAGTATTTTTTTCCATGGAAAAATATGTTCCAAGTTTTAAATGAGGAGGCCAGGAACACATCCTCCACCCACTCTGGTCTCCATGAAATGACTTGGCTTCCACAGACGGGTTCCCACACTGCCTTACCCAGAGGCACCCCCTCCAAGGGAGACCCTAAGACAGGGTTGTAGGATGGATGTCTGCCAGCACAAGAGGGCCCCGGGGTGAGCATGGCCATCACTGGCTTTCTAGTCAGAAGAGCCTGTCTGTAGCTAGAACTTGCCACTTACCAGCTGGTAACCTCATGTGAGTGTATAGTTTCCCGTAATGGAGAGTGGGGATAGTGATGCCTACCCGATGGGGTTTTATGATGATTAAAATGGGACAATGTAGGAAGGAGCACATAGCACAGTACCCAATACATAGCGGATGCTCAAAAATGCTGATTGTCCCAGGCACCAGCGCCAGCTGCAATATCCATTTCTGCATCAGTATTGTGCGGAGCTCTGTTAGAAGCTGTGTCATTGATATGCCCCCGAATGGCAGTCGTTTAACGCTGCAGAAGTTTAGTGCTGGTGGAAGAGGGAAACAAACATGTCACCAGAGGACGTGCATTGGAGATTTTTATGGGTCAGGCCTGGAAGGGACTCCCATCACTTCTACTCATACAGCCTTGGCTAGCTAGCGTCACGTGACCTTATCCAACTGCAAAGGATTGGAAAGTGTAAGCTTGCTGCTTGCGGGGGTGGGGAATAGCTTTAGTGGTCAGCTAGCAGTCTCTGCCACGAATGGGGGTCAGGGTGCTAAGTAGCTACTTGTTGGTACCAATTGTTTGCAAGTGACTAATTATAAGTAAGGCAAACAAACAAAAACCACAGGACTGCAATTCAAGATAAACAAATGAGTCAAGCTGAATGAATACTAGAGGACTGGCAGTAAGACAATGGCCTGAGCACTGTGGGGGTAAACGTTGACATGTATGCTAGTTTTCCTTCTTTGGCAGAAATAAAAGAGATGAAACAGAGCAATATTAAATAGTTTTCAAAGTAAACTAAAACATAAAGATAATGATCGCTTAAAATTCGTCTACCAAGAAAGTGTTTAAAATAATGCCAAACTTAATAATATAAATTAAGGTCAGCTATTTTAATATATCAGCTCCATGTGAAGACACAAATAGTCACTTTTCATGTTCTTCCTTTCTCTGAATTATTTAACATACTGACTCAAGATCTGGACATTCAAGTCACACCCATAATAGCTGTGGTCGATTAAGACAGTTATCTACCTCCAAACCTTCTCTGACTGGTCTTGGAAAAGGCCCTAGGAAGAGCAAAGATTTGGAGTCTAATTATTTTAACAGGCCAAAGGATCTCCAGGCTGCTCCTGTGTTCCAGGTGTTAGAGATAAAGATACCTCAGACACAGGGTCACCCCACGAGATGCTTATGACTGTCTCATGATGGAGAAAATATAGGTAAGTCATGGGGGATCATTATAGATAAGTCACAGTGGGATTAACACAGCCCTGGCTGCCTGTTCGTGGGATGATGGCATCATGGAGTAAGAAGCGCTGAGAGCAGAGAGTGGGCAGAAAAGGGGAGAGAGAGGGGTTGGTAGAGAATGAAGATGTAGGCACAAAGGACCTTGTAAGTCATGCCAAAGGGCACAGCTGTTATCCGATAGCTGACTCGGAGCTAATTCTACTCTGGTGCACAAGTCCAGTGAGCCCAGAGAAATACCCACTGATTCAGGAATCATCACAATTTACTTGTAAAAATAGCATCCCAAATTCTCTGTGGTACTATTCTATTAAATAAAGTTAGCACAATCTGTGTGTGTGTGTGTGTGTATGCATGTGCGTGTGTATGTATATGCACGTGTGCATATGTGTGAGTGTGTGTGTGTTTTGCAGAGTGTTCAAACATTTTTCAAGATTATTGGCATGGAAGGCCTCTATATATCAGAGGCAGTAAGTGAGAGTTGCAAATTCTGTTCCTTTTGGCCCTTTTGTCTGGGCTCATAAATTGGTATTTTTCTGGTAGAAAAGTTGCTCAAAAACCAACTTAAAATTTAATCTAAATGCATCTCATTAAAAGTTTGGGAGCACTCCTTGTTGGATCTGATTTAAATACTGGCTTGGAAGCCAATAACTGAAGAGCAGTCACTTTGCTTAGTCCCAAAGAGCAGGGAATAATAGCTATCTGTATGGTGTAACCTAAGACATTACAGTTACCCTGTAAACATGGGATCACTTGGAGCATTTCTCAGTTGGTGAGGCATCTGGCTACTAGAGTGATTCTCACTCTTGGCTTCTCATTAGAACCACCTGGGAAACTTTAAAACATCCTGATGCTCAGGTCACACCCCAGACCAATTAATCTCAGGAAGTGGGAACCAGGCACCAGCATTTTCTAAAGCTCCCCAAGTGATTCCAGTTCACAGCACAGTTTGGGAAGGAAGCATTGGTCTATTAGAAATGATTGCTTCTTATATGAAAACAGCAAGTTCCAGTTAATCAACTCAATTCATTGAAAGCACATGCCAGACACTGTGCTTGGTCCTGGGGGCTAGGACATGGGTCCCACCTTCAAGTGTGTCAAGGCTCTGGGAGAGAGGCCAGGCCTGGCAGGGCTGGAGGATGGGGGGTGGTGAAGATCCATAGACTGGGTGTGGAGCATTGGTTCAAATGTGTAGCAAGGAAGGAAGAGGGGAAGGTCATAGTAAGTATTTGATAATATTCATGTTTTGTAGCTGGAGAAACTGGAACATAAATTTAGAAGGACTAACTAGAGGACAATTTTATCATAGAAGGGATCAGAACCTAGGAAACTGGCTTCCATTCTTGTGGATAGCATGCCATTACTTTTGCCTATATACTCCAGCCTCTCCTAAGGATTTAAAAACAAAACAAAACAAAACATAAGAAATTTATGTAATATAATTTGTTTAAATTATACTATAAAAAAGAACCCTAACTTGATGGGTGACTGGGTGGCTCAGTCAGTTAAGCATCTGCCTTTGGCTTAGGTCATGATCCCAGGGTCCTGGGATCGAGCCCCACTCAGCAGGGAGTCTGCCTCTCCCTCACCCCACCCCTCACTTATGCTCTCTCTCGCTATCTCTCTCTCTCTCTCTCTCGCTCAAATAAACAAATAAAAAGAAAAAAAGAACACTAATTTGGAAAAAAAACCACATATTTTTCTCTTAAATGTTTAGAACTAAAGAGCTCTTGCCAGGCAGCCAGACAAGATTTTATTTTATAGGCCAGTGGCAGCATTCTCATAGGGTTGTATTCTGTAATACTGCAAAGATACTAAGACAGCTTTAACCGATAGCCGGTAAATGATAAACCAAACTGATTCTTATTTTTTTCATTTTACATTTATGTAGTGGGGTGGACTACTCAGCACCTTTCCCAAGGTAGGATCTGTAATTTCACTTTCTTTTCTTGTTAGGAAATGAGTAAATGTCTGGATAGGGCTTTGCTATTGAGCCCCAGCCCTGCTCAGGATCCTCGGGACCACGTTTCCTTGTTTGTAAAAGGGTGATAGTAAATGTTTGGTTGAAAGCTAGAGTATTATGAACTCTAACAAATGGGAAAGGACCATACTCAGGTATTTATACTCATTAAATAAATGCTAATAAATGCATGAGTAGTGGGGACATGTGTCCCTCTTTTTTCCTCTGAGGAACATTTAGAAAATCTACTTGATATTATGTGATGGTTCCCCTTCATGAACTTTGCTCAGTTCTTTCTCCATGACCTGGAAGGAGGCGTGGTAATGTCCAGTAAAACCGAAATGACAGAGTTCTACAGCTTTCCTACGATACTGATGGGGAGGGGGTTTCTAGGTATTAGGGAACAAAAGCTAAATCAGGAAAGAACGCAACAGTACCTTAGCAACAATTTTACATGTCTCACAACAATTTAAAACATAAGACAATTTATGTTATAGTTTCTAGAACATAACCGGATTCTCAAATATTGTCATGACTCCCATAAAATCAAAAGTTCACCTTGTAAGTCAATGTTTTCACAAAATCCACTTACCTTGATGATTGTAGATTCGTTAACAATAACTTTCAAAGGAAATTACTTCTAGGTTCTGGGAATAACAGGTAAAGCATGATTTGTGTATGAATTCTCTGTGACTTGACGCATCTAATAACAGACATTTCAGTTGGGTGCTGGTGTTTTAAATTTAAACATCAAGTCAGTTTATACATCTGGCCTTACTTGGTGGTTTTCTAACTTGCCGATGTTACATCTTAAATGTACTTACATTAACCATAGTTCAAAATAGCCACATCATTAAATAATAATTTTTTTGAAAATATATGTTCTTAGAAATGGCACATCCACCCGCTGCAGTTTTTGTTGTCAAATCATGGGCTGAGAAGGGGGTGGGGAGGAAAAGAATGCCAGATCTGCATTTCGGGCCATCCGCTAACTCCCAGAGTTGTTTCATGGGAGTCTTGGTTCGGTTGCCAAAGGAAAGATGGAGATTCATGTGGCCACACTGTCATACTCTCTTGCCAGCAGCAAACCTCATCACAGTCCCTGTGAAGAACATTTCCACAGATCAGGTTTCTGCCAGGGAAGACTTTAACAATCTCCTCCTCCACTTTCAACCAACAACAATTAGTATTAGCAAATGGCTCGGGCCATTGCCTGGGATTACATATGATTTCTATTCAAAAAAGACAAACTTTGACTCAAACCAGACCCACATGCCGAACACTTGAGCTCCCTTCTTAGATATAATAAAATCGAGACAGTTTCTATCTTTCATTTAAATAAAAAATCACTCTCACATTTGAAATCAAGTTGGCTGTCTTCCCTTGCTAGGTTAGCCATCTGGTAAGGGGGACTTTTGGAGGACTTATGTTCAGGCCAGGAGTTTAGAGGGGAAAAAATCATTATCCTTTTGTCCTTTTGTGCCTTACTCTTTTAATGTGGTCAAACTTTTTTTTTTTTAATGTTTTCACAGCAGGTTTTTTTTTTTTTTTCTTCTCTTTCAGATAACACATATGGCAAATAAGTTAAATTCGTAATACATTTTACAGTCAAAATTTGCTTTTTTAGAGTTGTGGATCAGAAAAGCACAATCCTGATTGAGGTCACTAAGGCTCCCTCTGAAACAGGAGAGATTCAAAGGGTTCACTCTCTTGATCTGCTACATGTTGTGGTTCCTGTCACACAGCCATACTATTTTTCAGTGTAAGGTATTTCTCAGGTAAGGTCAGTTTTCTTTCTACTTGTTTCAAAGGCTTAGAATTGCCCTAAACAGATGACAGCCTTATCATGTCCAGGCATTTTACTGTTCTTCTCAGTTAATTTCCTTTTTTTTTTTTTTAAGATTTTATTTATTTATTTGAGATAGAAACAGGGATAGCAACAGTGAGAGTGAGAGTGAGCACAAGTGAGGGGAGCCCAATACAGGGCTCCATCCCAGGACCCTGGGATCATGACCTGAGCCGAAGGCAGATGCTTAACCCACTGAGCCACCCAGGCGTCCCTCAGTTAAGTTCTTAAAAAAACAGGTCTTGGTGGCTCCTGTCCATCCAGTCCCACTCCGAGTGTTCATAGATAGAGTCTGATTATGGGAAGCAGTTAAGAAATCTGTTCAGAACAACCACCTCGTGGTAACCATTCTTCCCATTGCATTTCTTTGGACTTCAGAAAATCAAAGATAATTCACAGTTATAAGTTTCCTGGAATTGAAGGTAGCTAAAGAGATTATTCCTGTTTTTAACAGATGAGTTAATGAAATTTCAGAGAAATAAGATGATTTTTTTATAAGTCCACTCAACTCAGAGTGGAGGGGGGCTAGAACATAAATATACCTTCTGCCTTGTTAAGGCTTTACTCATTTTCCCACATCACAATACGGTTGCATTGCATCTTTGAATACAATTTTTTTACGGTAGTGACAATTTGCATGCATTTTCATAAAATGCTCATTGTAACACTGCATGGATCTCAATTAGGAACCTAATTTAGGCAAAGCTCACCTCTTGTAAGTCATGAAACACGTAAGTGTGTATGTAAAACACCATATTTATGCAAAATACTCATGAGGAATATTTTAGTTTGCTCCTTTGCTATTTCTAAAGAAAACATTCTGAGTACACGTAAACATTTTCAGATTAAAATCTCAAAATTGGTCAGTTCGATATTAATTTTCTCAAGGGGAAGGAAGGAGAAAATCAGAGGTGAAGTCGATGGCGTGGAAAACGTACAAAATGTCTTTTAATTCAAATGTCAGCTTGACTAGGCTGAGCTAAATGGCTCTAGATCGTCTTCCTTGCATGACATAGGCCCCAGGGAAGATGCTTGAGAGATGTGGCCATGGAAGGAAGGGAGAGCTGCTCTGGGGTGCACACACGGGATTGCTGATCTGCTGACTCACCTGGACACCAGGCAGCAGCTGGGGCTGCACATGATCTTCCACCCCCTGCGTCTTCTTCCTTCAGCTTCTCCGACTCCCGGGCCCGGCCTGCGTGTTTAGCTCTGGGACCGAGGCGTTCAGCAGGATCCTTGTATTCGTTTGTTACTGACTGTAACAAACCACCACAAGCATAGTGGCTTAAAATAATTTCTTATCTTGTATTTCTGTAGGTTAGCTGTCTGACCGTGCATCTCACTGGAATAAAGGTCTTTTTAAAAACCCTGTGTTGATGGGGCACCTGGGTGGCTCAGGCTTTAAGCATCTGCCTTCAGCTCAGGTCATGATCCCGGGGTCCTGGGTGATCCCTGCTGGGATGGAGCCCTGCATCCGGCTCCCTGCTCGGTGGGAAAACTGCTTCTCCCTCTCCCACTCCCCCTGCTTGTGTTCCTGCTCTCGCTCTCTCTCTCTGTCAAATAAATAAATAAAATCTTAAAAAAAGAGAAAAAGCCTGTATTAGTTTTGAGAGAGAAAAGAACTTTGCATAAGTGAATCACGTGATAGTAGCATGATTTCTGTCAAAGCTGGGAAAAGGTAAATTGTGGGGAAATGTTCATGTAAATGTCTTTTTGCCATTATTTTCTCCTTTAGAACCCAGGACGCAACATGAAAAATATAACAGATATTATGAGATTAAACACCTTGAATATAAAAGCATTTATATTAATCATAGGCAAATAATATATCCCTTTCTAGTGTTAGTTAAGTAAATAGATAATCATGAGAAATGAATTCGAACAACTTGGGGTCTGGGAGAAATTACTCTTTTTCATTAGCAATGAAAATTCTTCACGAAGGAGGTGGGATTTAAGATTCTTTTGTCATGAATTAAGACAAAAAACTGTTTTTGGCAGGAAGCTCTTTTTCTCTAGTGTCCTGAAAATCCACTAGAAATATCTGGACTTTTTCCTGCTTCCATTTTCTATCCGCTCATCTGAACGTAAGTGGAATGTAGTCATAGTTATGCAAGTGCAACCAAATCATGTAGCTAGTTTCGAAAATATAGTCATGTAGGTACAGTCACAGAATTCCCACATGTAATTGGCATAGACAAGTCCTCTGTATATGAATCTTGTGGAGAAACATTGATACTGACTCAGAATTAACCTGGAAATTTGACAGCCCATAAAAAAATGTTGAAATTTGGTGGATGTCCTCCCTTTACCCATTGGAAAGAGAATGTCCAATTTTTCTCTTTGTCTAACTTCATTAAAAACTTTTGCATTTGTTGATCAGCTGGTGTGCTGATGCAGATCCCAAAAGAACATTGCTCTCTCCAAGAACCCTTATTTAACCACCCACATCCTGGCCCACAGCCCACTGGCACACTCGCCCCCTTTGTGAATCAGGAATAGAGTGTAAACTCAATCTTCTACACACACAATGGCACATTCCTGGTGCTGGGCTGTCTAGACCATTTCCTTCACACAGTGGCTCAAGGGTCTTTTTACCGAGCGATTACTGGAATGTTAAATTGTGGGTAGTGGCTTCTTCAGCGGATTCCTTACCCAGTTCAGACAGTGGCGTTTTAAGTGGCCCTTCTTCCACAGATTAGTATGGTCATTAATGTGTCTTTTCACATTAGCTTTAAAAGTGAGTTTTCTGGCAGCTGGAGCTCTTGACCTCTCACTTGTTCTTTCTCTAGAAATGAAGAGGTTGTAGTCTCTACTCCTTGTTTTTTGGGGGGTTGTTTTTCTGGACTGAGATAGAAGTTTTTTGGGGGAAAATAGAGTATTCAAAACAAGGGCCGGATACCTAGATACTCCAGCTACCACCTGTGAGTTTTGAACTAGTTTGAGGAAGTCCAAGTGTTTGAAAGGATAAGTAATGCCTCTGAATTCCTGAAACTATGTCCATGGCTCCACACTTCTTAGCCAGCCAAATTCATTTCCATGTGCCTTACTTTTCTTATCTCAAAAAAACAAAACAAAACTAAACTAAAAACAAAATACTCCCACCCAATAACAATAACAAAATATGTGTTAAGAGAAAGATAGAGAGATCAGAACTGAGCCGGGGGAAAATAAACTATGTATACATTAAATATTGTGTAAGGTGCAAAATAATGCATGTTTCTTGGAGCTAGAAACTATGGATCACTTATGTTTGATTTAGGAAAGCCTATGTTCCCTTAGTATTATAAAAATGTCATCCTACATTTTCTTCTATTGCTTGTATTTCTTTTGCTTTGTTTGTTAACCCAGCTGTAATGTATTCTTATGCAGGTCTAATTATAGGCATTATATCCAATTGTCTCAACATCACTCGTTGAATCCTTTTCCAGTTCATTTGCAAGATCCTTTTATCAAATTCTAATTCCCCCAAATGCCTAGATCTGTTTCTGGAGCATTGACTTTGCCAGTATCATAATGTTTTAGTTACTGTAACTTTCTATTGTGTTCTGATGTTTTGTCTATTGAATAAAAAAACCCTCTTGTCTGTTCTTTTAGAGATGAACTTAAAAACAACTTACCATATCTAGTAAGGAAGCCTATTTAGGTTCTGGTTAAGACTGTGTTGAATTTATAGATGTATCTGGACCATTTGGCAATTTCATACTCTTGAATCTCCCCGCATAAGAACATGGTCTACTTAGGTGTTCCTTTGTGTTTTCCTATTCTTGCTCAGTTGGTAACTAGTCTGATTTGACTACATTTAGGAGAGAAACAAAAGAATGAAACGCCTCCACAATGCCTGAAATCAACCAAATCACATGTTCCTTTTGTGATTGTTGTTCTAGAAGAGGTCAAATGATTAAATGTATTCGTTTTTAAAATTTTTAAAAAATAAGGTTCTTGCTTTGGCCACCTCCGTGTATAATCCTGGTCCTTTTGCATCACAGAATACTACTCAATAAATCGTTGTGATTCGATGGGAAGGGTTGAATATTATTTCCAGGCCTGTCGGTTTCCATGTCCAGCTTTACAACATTTCTCCTTGTGGTCGGTAGGGGGTGCTCCTGCAGCAACATGCCCTCCTTCAATGCCCCTGAAATCCTAACGAATTTCAAACCTTAGGAAGTATTGGTTTATAAATTATCAACTGCAGTTCTCACACATTCTAACAGACTCACATCTGTGGGCATTTTACGTAGAAGACAAGTAATGGGAGAAGGTGAGATCTTCAAAGTGTCTTGTAATCGAAGAAGGCCTGTATTATATAAGCACAGAAGGCAGAAAGGGATTATAACAACCCGTGTTTGGGCTAACGAATGGAGCCTCTGCTCTTAGGGGCTGTTCTTTTGAGCCCTGCTGCCAGCAGACTGCTTTGTGAGCTGTCAGTTTCCTGATCTTAGTCCTTTAAGGGCAACATTTTTTAAGTGGTGCTTTAAATCGGGGAGACCAGCTCAGGAGAGCAATGAGTTGGAGCTATGGAAGGAAATGGGTCTGGCTGCAGACAATCCTAGGGGAGAGATAGTGATTCTATCCACCGGCTTTGGAACAGTTCCCCTCATTGTTGATGGTGGGGATGCTCAAAGAAGTGTGTCACTCTCCACCTCCCTCCCCTGCCAAAGAGCTCAAGGCTTCTTTTTTTTTTTTTTTTAAAGATTTTATTTATTTATTTGACAGAGACAGAGATAGCGAGAGCAGGAACACAAGCAGCGGGAGTGGGAGAGGGAGAAGCAGGCTCCCAATGCGGGACTCGATCCCAGGACCCTGGGATCATGACCTGAGCCGAAGGCAGACGCCCAACGACTGAGCCACCCAGGCGCCCTCAAGGCTTCTTCTTTATGCCCCCAAACCATCCAGAGTTTATCTCTATTTTGCAAATATCACATTCGGTGATATTTATCTATTTGTTTATATCCCCTTGTAGGTTAAGCAACATGAAGGCAAGATCACATCGTATTTGTCTAGCATAGGGTTTGGTCTACTGTAGACAGGCAATAATTATTTGTCCGATGAATGACAGAAGGAAAGGAGAGCAAGTAGAAAAAAAGGAAGAGCAAAGAAGAAGGTGTCACAGAGCGGTAAATTAGTATTATCAGGTAAGTGAATGTTTAAACTGATCCAGAATCTGGAAATAACAGTAAAAAATACACACAGAACATTGCTGGGTATAACCCAATAACAATGATAGCCACAGAAAGCAATTTGTTTCTAATGAGGTTAGTAATAACATTTGCAATAGCAAACATATAACATAACCAGAACCACCTCATTGTGAAGTGAAGACCATTTGATACTTATGTAGGTTCCAAAGCTTAATTGTGTAATGTAAAAGTGTTCTTAAAATAGTGAGGTTCTGGGGCACCTGGGTGGCTCAGTTGGTTAAGCGACTGCCTTTGGCTCAGGTCATGATCCTGGAGTCCCAGGATAGAGTCCCGCATCGGGCTCCCTGCTCAGCAGGGAGTCTGCTTCTCCCTCTGACCCTCCCCCCCTCATGCTCTCTCTCTATCTCATTCTCTCTCTCAAATAAATAAATAAAATCTAAAAAAAAAAAAAATAGTGAGGTTCTGGAATGTAGAGTTTCATGTACACTTTTATTAAAATCATATATCCTACTGAAATTCAGAGATTGCAACGTCAGCTCATAATTCCAATTGTGACTCTTACTTGAATGGATTTTTTTTTTACCACTGCCTTCTGCCTCTCCCTCTCCTTTTCAGTAATGCACCAGCTATTTATTTGTTGAGGAGGTTAGTTCAGGTCTTCACATTCATGGTTCCTCTGGTTACCTTTTCCAGGAATACTATTAATTTTTCTTATCTTCAAACAACTGCAAACAAGGATATTTTAAGAGTCATCATTCTTCTGGATATTTCATTATCCAATTATCTAGCCTATATGTCTTGTTTCTAGAACACCTAAGGTTAAACTGGGGGATATAAATGCTGTTTTGAGTAGAACAACTTTTTAAGGTGCTCCCACTCAAAACTTTTGTGTTTAGTAATTTGATAAAAATAATCGCATTGTTTTTTCTATATTATATTGACTCCCTATATTTGTCTAATTAGACAATTCAAACTATGAAAATCACTTGTATCAAAGACTCATGATACTAAAGCAATATATACAATGGAGACAAAACAGAACAATATTTTATTTTTCACATTTTAAGCACTTTAAAAAGTGGAAAATATGACCAACATGATCACTGATTCTTCTAAGGACCCTTTGGGTCCATTTCACTTTGTTTATTTAGTATTGATTAAGAAAGTCATTGGGAAATTGAAGGGAGCTAATGAGGACGCAGGCTTTGGGAGATTAAGTGATTTTCCTAAGGACTGTAAATCTGAGGATTGGTTTCCTTTCTCCTTTTGTTTTTAAACTACCAGGCCCAAGTGCTCACTTTACATGGGATTATATACTTGTGAAAATTATCAAATGTTCTTGATATTGGTTTTCATTAATTTGATATAATGTATTATTTACATTAATTGTTATTTACATGATATATTATTTGGTGTAATATATTCAACTCAAACATAAATACAATTGACTTTTAAAAATAGCCATAATGATGCAATGAACAGAAAGTAGGAAGGCAA
This sequence comes from Mirounga angustirostris, assembly GCF_029215605.1. NCBI lineage: Eukaryota > Metazoa > Chordata > Mammalia > Carnivora > Phocidae > Mirounga > Mirounga angustirostris. Next base: position 72,450,127 of record NW_026991716.1, read on the forward strand.
AGTGTATTTCATTTTTTTATTCTTATTTTTTAGTGCATTTCATTTTCTAAAAAATTTTTCAATTAATCAGTTTTTTTTTCTTTTTGACATTGAGTTGTGTAATTTCTTTAATATTTTGGATATTAACCCTTTACCTGATATGTCACTTGCAATTATCTTATCCCATTCAGTAGATCGCCCTTTTGTTTTACTGATGGTTTCCTTTGCTGTGCAAAAGCTTTTTATTTTGGTGTAGTCCCAAGAGTTTAATTTTGTTTTTGTTTTTCTTGCCTGAGGAGACATAGCTAGAAAAATGTTTCTACAGCTGATGTCAAAGAAATTACTGCCTATGTTTTCTTCTAGGAGTTTTATAGTTTCAGGTCTCACACTTAGGTCTTTAATCCATTTTGAGTTTATTTTTGTGTATGGTGTCAGAAAGTAGTCCAGTTTCAGATAACAAAGATGTGGTATGCATATATAAATGGAATATTACTCAGCCATTAAAAAAATGAAATCTTGCCATTTGCAAATAACATGGCTGGACATTGAGGGCATAATGTTAAGTGAAATAAGTCAATCAGAGAATGACAAATATCATATGATTTCACTCATACGTGGAACTCAAAAAATGGAACAAGTGAACAAATTGTTATTTGCCAGAGGGGAGGATGTGGGGGGGAAGGTGAAAGAGATAAGTTGGATGAAGCATATGCTTATCATGGGGCACCTGGGTGGCTCAGTCAGCTAAGTGTCCAACTCTTGATTTCAGCTCAAGTCATGATCTCAGGGTTGTGAGATCAAGCCCTGCATGGGGCTCAGTGCTCAGCGTGGAGTCTGCTTGAGATTCTCTCCCACTGCCCCTCCCACTCATGTGCGTGCACACGTGAGCTTCTCTAAAATAAATAAATTAATTAATAAACTAATTAATTAATTAATTAATTAATTTTAAAAATCCTAAAAAAAGAGTATGCTCATTGTGATGAGCACTGAGTAATTTGTAGAATTGTTGAATCAGTATATTGTAAAACTGAAACTAATATAACAGCATATGTTAATTATACTTCAATAAAAAATTTTTCAGTGACATAAGTATTTGTTGAACATCTGCTTTAGAGATAGAACTTGCTCTGTAGTCAGACTACGAGGGTTCAAATTCCAACTGTTTCATGTAGAGTTGGGGTACCTCATGTATGGGACTTAACCTCTGTAAGCTTCAATCTCCTTATCTAGAATATTCTTTTTTTTTTTTTTTAAGATTTTTTTCTTGACAGAGAGAGAGACAGCTAGAGAGGGAACACAAGCAGGGGGAGTAGGAGAGGGAGAAGCAGGCTCCTGGCTGAGCAGGGAGCCCGATGCGGGGCTCGATTCCAGGACTCTGGGATCATGACCTGAGCCGAAGGCAGACACTTAACGACTGAGCACCCAGGCGCTCCTCTAGAATATTCTTTAAGATAATTACAATCACTACATTTAAGGTAGCAGGAGGATTAAATGAGATAATTCATGTAAAGCAATTAGTATAGTGCCTACCATATGATGAACTCTCAGTAAAGCGTAGCTATTCTGACCGTTGTGCTGGTTCATGGGATAACATAAAAGAAGTTTTAGACACTGCCTATGTTTTTAAAGAGGTTATAATATTTATAATATTTTCTCTCTTATATTAAGATCCCTGGGCTCTAGGTTGGAACATTAAGCATGATTAATTTAAAAAATATTCCTGCCTTAAAAATGTACCTTTCATGTAGATATATAAATTATAATTGATATACAATATGCTTGTATTTTATTTATTACCTTTTATTGTAAAATAAAACACAGGTACAGAAAAGCACACACACAGAAATGTATAGCTTAGGAAATTATTATAAGGAAAACAGCTTGAAATCTCCACTCATTTTAAGAAATAGAATATTACCAGCTGTGATGGTTAACTCTATGCGTTAACTTGACCAGCCACAGGGTGCCCAGATTAAACATTGCTTCCAGGTGTGTCTCTGAGGATGTTTCCAGATGAGTTACATTTGAATCTATGGTCTCAGTAAAGTTGCCCTCTCTAATGTGGATGAGCATCATCCAATCCACTGGAGGTCTGAATAAAACAAAAAGGGAGGAAGGAGGTATTTGCCCTTTTCTCCTACCTCACTGATTGAGCTGAGACATCTCATCTTTACCAACCCATAGAAGGATTTACACCATTTGCTCCTCTGGACTGAATCATACCACCAGCTTTCCTGGGTGTTCCAGCTTGCAAGTGGCAGAGTGTGAGACTTCTCAGCCTCCATAGTCATATGAGCCTGTGTATATATAGGTACATGTGTATCTATACCACTTATATCTATACCCATAATCCTTAGATCCTACTGGTTCTGTTTCTCCAGCCAACCCTGACTAATACAGCAGCCTCTCCACAATGACTTTCATGGACCCATCCCACTCATAACTCTTCCCTGTCTCCAAAGTAACAACGATCCTGATGCGTATGGTAAAGACGTCCTTGCATTTTCTTTTGGCTTTATCACCCAAGTGAGCATCTTTAGACACTATAGTACAGTCTTGCCCATTTAAAAAACTTGATACATCTTCTATGCCTCTTTTAATCTGTAGGTTTCTCAGCCACTCCCTTCCATTTCTTATGATGTATCTGTGAAGAACCCAGAGCATTTGACCCGTCCAGAGTCAACAATCTGAATTTTACTGAATGCATACTTATGGTGTAGTTCAACATGTTCCTCTGTCCTTTTGTATTCTTAAAGACTGGCAACTGGATCTAAATGCTCAATGAGACTGAGGTTCAATTCCTTTGGCAATGTTATTCCTATGGCAATATTTCATCAGGAAGCACATAATGTCTGATATTTGCTCTTTTTAAATCTTTGTAGAAGATGATGTTCAAAGCTTAAATATATTAATTTTGCGGGGTTGCAAAAAGGTAATATTTAATTCTACTACTGCTTTTTCATTTATTGGTTGGCATACTTTTATAAGGAAATGCTTCCTTCATCTACTATTTGATTACCCAATAGTATAGTTCATAAAGGAGTGGCGATATAAATGTTTGATTGTTTTATTTACCCAATTTTTAAGATAATGAAGCAGTTATCTGTTATTCTCAGGAGATGACCAATTAGTTTATTTTAAATACTGTTACAAAATATAAATATATTTGATGGTTTTTTTTTTTTTTAAGATTTTATTTGTTTATTTGAGAGAGAGAGAATGAGAGCACATGAGAGGGGGGAGGATCAGAGGGAGAAGCAGACTCCCTGCTGAGCAGGGAGCCCGATGCGGGACTCGATCCAAGGACTCTAGGATCATGACCTGAGCCGAAGGCAGTCACTTAACCAACTGAGCCACCCAGGCGCCCTATTTGATGGGTTTTAACTGATTATTATTTTTATCCTTCTTGATATTCATTGTCCTGTATTTAGTCAATGGGAATGTCTTTCACGTTGGCTCTGAAATCTTCTGATATTCTAAACTCTTTTTTTTTTTTTTTAAGATTTTCTTATTTATTTGACAGAGAGAGCGCACACAAGCAGGGGGAGCAGCAGAAGGAGAGGGAGAAGCAGGCTCCCCACAGAGCAGGGAGCCTGGCGTGGGACTCAATCCCAGGACCCTGGGATCATGATCTGAGCCAAAGGCAGATGTTTAACCAACTGAGCCACCCAGGCACCCCAGTCTTCTGATATTCTAGAATGATCTTTTCTTGCTCTCTGGTATGTCAAGATATTTCAGGTCATCTTACATATTTCTTGTTTCTGACCTGGAATCTGCCATTTCTCCAAGAAGCCTCAGTGTCTTTTAATAGGAAATGATATATAAAGACCAAAGTCTTGGCTCTAGAATCACTCATTGGTTTGTCATCGTTTCTAGGCTTTTTCAGAGAATTCATTCTAATATTTCCAATTCAAATACAGGGCTACAGGGTTTGTACTTTACCTTTTCTGTATTACATCTGTATTTTCTTCTGTCTACACTGAAAATGTTGTTTCTCAAAGATTTAGAGGATGATAGAATTAGAAGTTCCCAGAATTACTTTCTTTATGCCATGTTACACATGGGACAGTCTCAGAATAACAAGATTTATATTAAGATCACCATTATGATTATGGAAAGCAGTTAGATTTATTTCTATATGCACTTTCTATTCTTCCCCCCCCTTTTTTTTTTTTAGGTAAATGTATCTGTATAATCAGATTATATGCTCTTTACAATCTAGGATATCTTTCTCATTAGATAACAGTGCACTTAATGCTCATACACAACCCCCCTACCTGGTCCTTATGTCAAGGTCCTAGTCATTTTAGATGTCTACAGTTCATTCTGTCATACATTCCAAAGGAAAGATCTATGGGAATATTATATTCTCTTACCTTGAGTGTCTTCAATGGGTTACTTCATTTTTTTTTTTAAAGATTTTATTTATTTATTTGAGAGAGAGAATGAAAGAGAGAGCGCACAGCAGGGGGGAGGGGTAGAAAGAGAGGGAGATACAGACTGCCCGCTGAGCAGGAAACCTGATGCGAGACTAGATCCCAGGACACTGGGATCATGACCTGAACTGAAGGCAGACGCTTAACTGACTGAGCCACCCAGGCGCCCTCATTTTTTTTTCTGTTATAATGTGCTGTTGTCAAAATTCTAATGATAGCCTATTTTTTCCCATATAAGCCATGTGCTATTTTGCATAGATGCAAAAGATATTTTTTCCTATTTTCAAAAGTCCTTTAGTTTTACTAAATATTGTGTACATATTGGTTATTCTGTGTCAACATTCTCAAGTACATGTGTTCTAACATGTTGTTTCATTTTGTTTTAATTTCAGGAAAGTTTTCTTGAATTATACTATTTATATTTATTTCTTATTTTGTTATTTTCTTTTGCAGAAACTTTGTGACTATCAACAGTATTTGTCAATTTCTCTTTTTCCCTTTCACCTCTTAATCTCTTTCTTCATTTACTTTTTAAAATTGAGGTAAAATATAGATAACATAAAATACACCATCGAACCATTTTTAGGTGTACAATTCAATGGCTTTAAATGCATTCACAGTGTTGGGCAACCGTCACCACTGTCCACCTCTAGGATGTTTGCATCTTCCTAAATTGAAACTCTCTACCTATTCTTCCCCACTCCCTCTTCATTTACTTCCAATTTTCAAAAGTTTCATGCTTTTCACTTATATCTCTTAAGGCATTTCTTTGTTCTGTTTTTTTACTTTTGTGATCCTACTGCTTTAGGCTTCATTTCTAAAATGGTATTTTTCTTTTATTTTCAATTTTTTCCTTAAATCTGACACCTCATTTCTGAATTTTTCTTCATCTGATTTATGTTGGTTTTTCATGTCTTGGATCATCATTTTCTTAATATCTTTTTGCTCATTTGGAAATGCTACATTATAATATTGATCTGTTTTTTGAGCACGTTTATGGAATGCTATAATTATTTATGGGACTGTGATTCTACTTCTTATTCTCTTTTTTTCTGATAGTAACTTACTATGGGATTTGACCTTCATGGCTTTCTGTTACTTTTTTTTTTTTTTTTAATGTGAATTCAGTTTTCCAAAACTTCAGAAGGAGGCTTGGTTCAGATCGATTTTCTAACTTTAAAGGGTACCCTCTGGGGCGCCTGGGTGGCTCAGTCGTTAAGCGTCTGCCTTTGGCTCAGGTCATGATCCCAGGGTCCTGGGATCGAGCCCCACATCGGGCTCCCTGCTTGGCGGGAAGCCTGCTTCTCCCTCTCCCACTCCCCCTGCTTGTGTTCCCTCTCTCGCTGTGTCTCTATCAAATAAATAAATAAAATCTTTAAAAAAAAAAAAGAAAAAAAATAAAGGGTACCCTCTTTCATTGTTTTCATGTAGTATGAAAAAATACAGTGGCTTGCTTTCTGAGGTTTTGTGGCTCTTTCGCTCTCTTGCCACAGTATCTAAATCTTTTCTTTCCTTTGTCTCCATTGTCCCTCTCCTGCTCAATTTTTGTTCCACTCTTAGCACTTTCTGCTCACTGTGAAGCCCAGTCCAAAAAAGGATCCGCGTGCTAGGTCTTAAAAGTTCGCGAGTTTGGAGTAGATTGCACTCAATACTAATGGAGTGGGCAAAATCCTGCCCACCTGCAACTTCTCTCCTCAAGTCCACCCGCTTTGCTTCCCAGTAAATAGCCCTTGCTTATTTTCTCAGGTTTGCCAGCCTCTCTGTTTTATCCCTCTGGGCTCTCCCACAAAGGTGGGGATGACACTCGTGTTTTGTGCCTCCTGGTGGTTTGCCTCCACCTGCATGTATTTTGGGGTTTGTGGAGATACCTTGTCTGGGTTTCTTTGGAATTATTGTTCGTGAGATTTTGGTTTTGCTCTCTAATCACTCTCTGTGTTTTGATCTGGTTGTTTGAGAAGATCCAAAACCTCTGTTGCCAACACTGGCACCAATTTCCCAGCATCCTCCTATATCCCAGCACGATTTGATTATTATTACAGCGGAAAATGAGATGAAACTAAAAAAATGTAAAAGAAATAGAAATATGTTCCAGTTAATAAAAATGGTGTTCTGAAGGAGAAAACTTCAGCAGTGTCTGGCTATGCAGGTAGTTTATTTGAAAGTGATCCCCGGGAGTAAGGGTGCAGGACCGGGGGAAGTAAAGTGCAAGAGGGAAAGCCAATAAAAGAGTATATGTAGAGATAGCTGCATCACAGGATTACAGGCAACTGATTGAGGCTGAGCCCTTTCACAGAGCCTAACGAAATGCATCTCAAGACTGTCTACCTGGATGATATAAGAACAAAGTATTTATACATCTGCCCCATCCCCTATTGAGCAGGGTGGTCCCCCAGTGCAAGTCCCCCCACTTCTGAGTTGTGCATGTGTCAATGCAGAGTGGATTCTCCCGGGCATCCTAAGCCAGGCTCAGAGAAACCGCGGGCAGGAAGAGAGTTGTTGACTCCTGTTGACAATGCAACACGTTGTCCGATTACAGTGTCTTGTGAAGCTGGTCAAAACCTGTGTGGAACCAGTTGGTGTAGCAGTGGATGGAGTAAAAGATAGGATCATGAGGATATTGAAAGTGTCTCAAGAGGGGTTTACAAAGGTTGGGCAGAGGTTTAGTAAAATATCTGAAAACAAAGTCTTCCAAAGTAATGAATGTATAGCACATTTTAGAGGAAATATTTAAAGTACTTAGGAGTAGATCTCAGGTAATAAAATTAATTTTATCTAATCCTTTATGTAGTCGATCTTACTACCCTAATTGTATTTTGAAGCATTCTCATATGTTCATTGACTGAAGTCTTTAGCTCCTGGGATCATGACCTGGGCCGAAGGCAGATGCTTAACTGAATGAGCCACCCAGGCGTCCCCGCATTCTTCCATGAATTCATTTATTCTTCAACACACTCCAACCAGGCTTTTACTCCATTCCATGAAACTACTCTTGCCTAGATCACTATTTTTTTTTTAAAGATTTTATTTATTTATTCATGAGAGACAGAGAGAGAGAGAGAGGCAGAGGGAGAAGCAGGCTCCCAAGGAGCAGGAAGCCCGATGTGGGACCCGATCCCAGGACCCTGAGATCATGACCTGAGCCGAAGGCAGACGCTTAACCATCTGAGCCACCCAGGCGCCCATCCTAGATCACTATTAATCTTTATGTTCCAGGATATGGTTAGTAAAATTTAAAATTAAGTGTCTCTCTTTTTTTTTTTTTAAAGATTTTATTTATTTGAGAGAGAGACAGAGAGAGAGTATGAGGTGGGGGGGGGGGAGAGGCAAAGGGAGAGAAGAAGCAGACTCCCCACTGAGCAGGGAGCTGGACCTGGGGCTAGATTCCAGGATCCTGGGATCATGACCTGAGCCGAAGGCAGGTGCTTAACTGACTGAGCCACCCAGATGCCCCTAAAATTAAATGTCTTGAAAGCTGACCAGTATTTATATGTGTATGTATATTAGAAAGAATATTATATGAATATAGCTATAGAACTGACAAAACAATAACCTTAGGTAAGCTAGATATACCTTAATTTCATTTTCTCTGAGAGTACCTCAGGACAGTTAGTTTTTTAAGATGGTCATTAAAATTCTAAAAGTGTTTAATATTACTATGGATGGTTGTTATTATTTGCCAGTGTCCCTATTTAATTTATTCTTTATCACTAACCAAGTCTTTTTATAATAGGTATATAATGCATCCAATTTTATTTAATCTATATAACCACACCTGATTTAAAAAGAAGATATTTTGTACCCAAATAACTTTTTGTTCTAGGAAAAAAATGCCCAGTATTATAAATTTCAAAGAATGATCACGATAATATACTTGGCATGTCTTACTTTACTAACTTGGCTTATAAAATAAGATCAAACTTATTTTTAGGTGGAATTTTAACGACTCTTAAGCCCCCACCTACCCAGACTAGCAGGAAATCCAGTCTTCTTTGTGGGCTTCTCCAGCTCAGATAATCCTTAGAAACCCAAGATTGCTTACACTGGTCCATCAAGCATTCCTCTTCCCCACTGGCTTCTTACAGGGAGAGTAAGCATAGCCTTTCAAGCCAGTGTTCCACAGCTCCTATCTCAAGGCAGCCCTGCTACAGGCCTAGCTTGTCTTTGGTATTGTTGTTTAGTTTTCAGTAGTGGGTAGGTGATATGGATGGTGAAACCAGTATAACTAAGAAGCCATTTGCAAGGCTGTGTTTGCCATAGCTATTCATTCTGCAGGGGTTCTTTGGGGTTTATGTAAGAGGCATGCATGCTCCTTTTGCTTCAATATGGGTAGAGCTGTCCCATGCCAAATGGGCTCAGGCTCCCCATGTGACAGCTTGCAATTAGCATACACATAGCCCTGACCCCCCAAAACACACCCTCATTGTGCCTTGAAATAGTCCTCCCCAGAACTCTTGGTACTGGGCTTATATTCTTGCCTATAATGTAGCAATAGGCCATTGGTCCTAGCCCTGTCATTTTAATGATGAAGAAACCAAAGCCCAGGGTGAAAAAATACCCAGAATAAAATATTAACAGTGCTTGGCTGTCTAGATTTAAGACTAGATACCTTCATTCTTTCTTCTGTGCTGTGCCTTTTCTCTGGCCCTTGAATAAGAAACAGGTTTTAGAGAAATATCTTCACACAATAAAATTTCTCACTCATGCAAAACCCAATGCAGATATTTCTGGATAACTCTCTTTAAAATGGAGTTACATGATCTGCCATCTTCATACATGACATCCAAGTTTGGAGCAGAATAAGGAGGGGAGAGTGATGAAGGCATGTGGCATATGTTGATTATGTTGGCCTTCTGATCCCATTCCATTGGCTAGAACTGACCATATGATCGTATGTATGAAAAGGGGATTAAGAAATTAAATACCTGAATGGGCAGCTGTTTCCCAGAAACACACAGTGGAAGGGGAAAATTACCTTTGGGGGTCAGCTAACCATCTAGCTGCAGAAACCTTTCCTCGGCATGGTCTACTGACTTCCTTTTACATAGCCACAGACACGCTGATCATGGCCAGGGGAATGGGAAAGCCATGACTGGTCTAAAGTAACACAGAGTTGTCTTTCAGTTGCTTATAGGATCATCCTCCCTGAGTAATGACTACCTGAGTAAAATTGACTTTCTGTAGAAGAAGGGGAAGGTCAGCTAACAGGGTCTTTTAGTCACTAAAACTACTGTCTTTTTTTTTTTTTTTTAAAGATTTTATTTATTTATTTGACAGAGAGAGACACAGCGAGAGAGGGAACACAAACAGGGGGAGTGGGAGAGGGAGAAGCAGGCTTCCCGCTGAGCAGGGAGCCCGATGCGGGGCTCGATCCTAGGACCCTGGGATCATGACCTGAGCCGAAGGCAGATACTTAACGACTGAGCCACCCAGGCGCCCCTACTGTCTTTTTCAAAATGGTTACACTCAGCTGAACATGAGCAGACAACGGATGTCACTTCAGCTGCTGCTGCAAGGCCAGGTGATATGGAGATAATCAGAACGAGAGAAAAAAATGGAATGATTCTTGAATGGCCAGTGAGTGATTTCGCCTAGCTACCAGCAAGGCTCGCTCTGCCTACAGATTCATTTTCAATATGATATTTAGGCTGAGCAGTTTTTCTAGCAAAGCTAATGGATTTTGTTTGATTTAGCTGCAGTAGCTTGCCTAAATTACCTCAAATGTATTTATGAGATGCTTGGTCAGACTTACAACCATGGCACATAACCAAATTAACTGGTTCAAACAAGAATTAGCACATAGCCTTGATTTAATTAGCACAATTCCAAACGGGATTGTTTAGAGATTTTGCCTAAAGGGAAGAGCAAACAAACCTATTTTGAGCCAAAGAATGGCATAGACAATTATGAAGCAATAAAATTATAAATGTTGGCTACATAAACTAATGCACTAGACTTTACATATGTATCAAAAGAACATAAATCATGTATCATTCTGTTCTAACTTTTAAACATACTAAATGGCACTGAACTTGGGCAAATCTTCTGACTGCTGTGGAACTTAAAACAAGAGGATTGGGTTACAATGATCTCTCAGGTCTCCAACTCTGTAATTTTTCAGTCTTTAAGTCTGAATTTTAAAATATGTACATAAATAAATAATATGTCTATGGTTAAACTGTGACATCTTATTTCTCTTAGACTACTTCCTCAGTGGCTAGCACCTACGGGATCTTCAGTATATGTTTGATGAATAAGGGAGCCTAGAGTCCTTTTCATCAGCTTCTACGAGAAAAAGGAGGTTAATTAGAATCTTTGTCAACAAACATGGTAAACCTATAGATTTTATTTTGATGAGGGCTATTATGCTTTTTGAATATCTAAACGTGATCAAACAGCTATTATACTTACCAACCTGAGTGACAATAAGTAGTCAGAGACTACAGATATTCTTACAGCTGTTGATTTTAAAAGTCGACTCGGTTCCAGAAATATGAAATAGGTCAAGTCATGAGCACCTGTGGTCATTTCCTTTGTATAATGTATGTTAATTGTATTAAAGTTTCATCCATTTGATTTTCATTTATTTGATGCTTTTTTTTTAAGATTTTATTTACTTATTTGACAGAGAGAGAGACACAGCAAGAGAGGGAACACAAGCAGGGGGAGAGGGAGAGGGAGAAGCAGGCCTCCTGCTGAGCAGGGAGCCTGATGCTGGGCTTGATCCCAGGACCCTGAGATCATGACCGGAGCCGAAGGCAGACGCTCAACTGCTGAGCCACCCGGGTGCCCCTTATTTGATGCTTTTGATGGTTTACATAGTGGCTGGGCTGAATTTTTTCCTTAATTAACTCTTTTTTAAGCGATTACTGTCATAATCAAGATTTCTGGGAAATGTTGATACTATTGAAGAACAGTTGCATTATTAATTATTATGTATTATTTGTTATTCATTATTCCAGACATTCTCATTTACAGATGAATAATAAACACAGACAACCCAATTGCTGAAGTATAGGCAACTTTATAAGTTTATTTTGAATCACTTTAAAAAATATAAATTCATTCAAATGCATTTTCTTGAAAATAATCTATAATGTAGTGTTTTCACTAATTTTGACTAGTATTCCTATCTGAAGACTGAAATGTTTGAAAATTTTGACAAATTTTACTACAGCAAATACCAGAGATAGGTTTTCCCTTTGATCATAAGAAATCAAAATGTAAATAAAGTGCAATGGGTCATTATAAAATTTTACTTTCAGAGTGCTTATTTTTATTTTGTAACTGAAACACTTTCCATTACTGATCAAGGGCCTCCCAGTCTCTTGTGAGCCAAGATAACCCTCTGCAGAAAATCTGACCATGAATCAAAAAGAAGGTTCTTAAGCAAATCGGAGCAGTGAGTAGGGGATTGGTGGGGATTATAACAGGTCTTGTACTGAGTTCTTCCGTGACATTATTGCAAAACTAATGAAATGAAAGCTACTGTCTATATTCATCAAATTTTTAGTCTGTTCTAGGGGTGCCTGGGTGGCTCAGTCGTTAAGCGTCTGCCTTCAGCTCAGGCCATGGTCCCAGGGTCCTGGGATCGAGCCCCGCATAGGGCTCCTTACTCTGCGGGAAGCCTGCTCTCCCTCTCCTGCTCCCCCTGCTTGTGTTCCTCCTCTTGCTGTATCTCTCTCTGTCAAACAAATAAAATCTTAAAAAAAAAAAATTTTTAGTCTGTTCTAAAAATGAGATAATATATGTGCATATCAGATTAACATTTTGTTCTTATTATTGTTCTTTTAGTGGCAAACTTCCTACTCAAAGAGAATCTGACAGTCCCGAAAAGAAGGGGCCACCCACATTGCTCTTAAACAGGGAAAAATACTTCTAAGGCTGGTATCTTTTTAGTTAAGTCATTAAGAAAAACACAGAAAGAGTTTAAAACTAATACATTTCCAAAAAGAGAAAAGCATTCTAAGTTAGTTTTGCTACCCTCCAATCTCAATTTAAGGTATATTCAGAAACATTAAATTCTTTTGTATTTTATCCTAATATTCTATTTATAGAGAAACTTACTAACTGATGCATTAAGTCCTATGATATTGGATCCAGGTTACTATAGGAAATACTCAAATGTAGCAGGACTTAGCAGGAAAAAAATAATATGTCATTTTATCTGCCTGTGTTATTAAAAAAACTGCTTCTTTAGATGTGGCCAGGTCACTAATATTAACATTGGTTTTTGATTCCTGTCTGCTTTGCTGGGGTATCATTTAGTTTTGCAGCTGCTTTTCTTTGCTCCTCTAGGAAAGCCTGTAAAGGGTTTAGTGTTGAAAATTATTTATTTCATATGAAATCTAAAACCTGAAACTTTTTTTGTTTTCTTAAGTTACAGCTATAGATATTTCATAGGCTTAATACATGGGGGAAGGATTTTCCATGTCAGGCAATTACATATTTTCCAGCCTTGATAACATGCAGACAGAAGAGCGTCAATACTGAACATCATCAGGGTGCCTGGGTGGCTCAGTCGGTTAAGCAGCTGCTTTCGGCTCAGGTCATGATCCCAGGGTGCTGGGATCAAGCCCCATGTCGGGCTCCCTGCTCGGTGGGAAGACTGCTTCTCCCTCTCCCACTCCCCCTGCTTGTGTTCCCTCTCTAGCTGTCTCTCTCTGTCAAATAAATAAAATCCTTAAAAAAAAAAAAAAAAGACTGAACATCATCTTAGAAAAACATATTTTTATACAGAAAACAATTTTTAGAATTTATTCAGTACTGAATAATACTTTCAAATGTCCAAGTTGCCTCTTACTCATGGCTATGTTGCAAACAGAAAAATACACGACCAACTTATTATGTTTGTTTACATCTTAGTTTTAAAATATGCAACACATAGCATTCACATGCATAATTGTGGATCTTCAATAAAATGTTAAAATGAAAATCATATGCAGATGATAATCTATTTGTGCCTTCTAATTTATAAACTGCTTATGTACTGCTTCGAGGTGCGATATACTTCCTCATAAATCCAGGGAAGATTATCCTTTGAGGAGAGGGATCAAAAGATGACAAGCTGTGGACCAGTTTGAAGCTCAGGATCCAGATGAGTGGTTCTGTTGTGGGTCTGCAGAACGTCTTGAAGTGTTTTTCAATGTTTTGGGTTTGGCAAACCCAAAGTGTGTTTTGCTAAGCACTTTTCTCTTCATTGTAAGCCCATGTGTATTATAAAGGAAATTTAATCCGTATGTTTTTGATTCCTTTACACTTAACTCATCAAAATGTTGTTTTGTAAGAGCTATTTGATGTCCAAGAAGGCTTTGAGTCTTTTTATAACTTTTAAAAGCCTTTTTCCCTCCTTAGAAACAGGAAGTTGTGTTTTTCTAAAAGTAAATTAACTAAAAAAACCTAAAAGCTAGAGTTAGTTAGAAGGCTTCAAGTGTAGGATAAATGTTAAAATTAATAATAATACAGAAGGTATTTATGTCATACTTACTATGTGCTTGATTTCTTGTAAGCATTTTTGGTGTTTTAGCTTATTTAATTCTTGCAACTACCATGCGAGGCAGGTGCTGTTACTATCTCTACTTTAAAAGAGAATTTAAGTTACCTGCCCAAAGGTTACACAGCTCATAAGGGTGAAGCTGGGATTTGACACCAGGCAGGCTGGGTCCCTGCGTCTAAACCTTTAACCACTATACTATACTGCCTATTTCCACAGTGTTATCCTGTGACTTAAAACTTAGGAAGTTCCTTAAAATGACTTCGGTACCGGGGCGCCTGGGTGGCTCAGTTGGTTAAGCGACTGCCTTCGGCTCAGGTCATGATCCTGGAGTCCCGGGATCGAGTCCCGCATCGGGCTCCCTGCTCGGCAGGGAGCCTGCTTCTCCCTCTGACCCTCCCCCCTCTCATGTGCTCTCTGTCTCTCTCATTCTCTCTGTCTCAAATAAATAAATAAAATCTTAAAAAAAAAAAATGACTTAGGTACCAATACTGTACTAGATACCAAAAAGATCATGTTCTTGCCCCTAAGAGAGTTTACTCTGTAATGGGCACAAATAGATAAAAACCCAAAATAAGCAAACATGACAGACCACAATAAAAGAAATAGAAAAAATGGAAAAAAAAAAAAAAGTCTTAGCTAAGTTGAAGAATAAAATACCTGAAAGACTTTTAGGGAATTACACACTCATTAATACAAACTGGTATGTTTTACTGCATCTGAATTATGAACAAAAGATTATAGCAAAAAGTTGAGGAAGCTTAACAGTTAATTCATTTAGTTAATGTTTATTTGAAAGCTTTATGGGCGTTTTTTATTATAAAAATAATATGAGCATGTTAAAAACAATTTGGAAATCAGAATTAAGTTAAAAAATGAAAATCTACCCCCCAAGTGTAGCTGATATTTCTGTTGGCTATAGATTTGTGGTTTATTATTTTTCAATGACTATAACTCTTGCTTCTAGTTATGTGCTTTGTCAATAACTTCTTTTTCTCATTAAAAGAAAAGGAAAATGTTTTATCTTTTAAACTAAAATATCACAATAGAATTTGAAACCTTGAACTTGGATTTCTTTTCAATTTGAAGAAGCTTACATTTTCTTAAAGAGAAGGCCATTTAAGATACTGTTTGAGTAATCGGAATTACCAGGACGTGGTTCCCCATAGAGAGAAGTCTCCCAGGAAAGGGTGGGATGAAAGTCATGGGAAGAGATGTTTGGTACAGCGAGGAAAAGTCACTCAAGAGGGTACCCTTTCCTCAGGAAATGGGTCTTGGATTCCAAATCAAAACTCTTGAAATGAAATGGAAAATGGATGCTACCGGCTGTATAAGACCCAAAATGTGGCTAGAAATAATAAAATGTATCAAGCCTTTCACAGAGCTATGCTTTTCTTCCAAGACCTCAAAAGAAGTCTGAGATTAACTGTATTTTAGGAAAATTACTTTTCTCATCAATATTGTTTGGAAGAATGGATACTTTTAAAAAGCGTAACATTTAGGGGCGCCTGGGTGGCTCAGTCGTTAAATGTCTGTCTTCGGCTCAGGTCATGGTCCCAGGGTCCTGGGATTGAACCCCACATCAGGCTCCCTGCTCAGCGGGAAACCTGCTTCTCCCTCTCCCACTCCCCCTGCTTGTGTTCCCTGTCTCGCTGTGTCTCTCTCTGTCAAACAAATAAATAAAATCTTTAAAAAAAAAGTGTAACATTTAAAAACCTCTAAAACTCTCCTATAAATTAAGCTCTAAAATGAAATATGCCTGCACACAAGCAGAAAGTGTTAAAAATTGTGAGTTACCTCAAAGAAAAAAAAAGAATAATAATACTTTCATTTGTGTTGAAAAGTAATATAAGACCATACTGAATAAAAAATCAGTACTTTGAATAAAGACTTATATTGTTCATCTTTCCATTAAATACCTCCAAGCAGCCAGAATGCTCTTGTTTCACATGATTTTCCAGGTTCTGCCACTAAGCCTCTTTTAGCTTTAAGAATTCTATTCAAATATCGAAGGAATTTTTAAAAATGAATTTTCTTTGAAGAAAAAAGGAAAACACATGTTTCAATATTTGAATTATCTGATTTAAACGATTACTTTTTTGTAGGCTTATTGTAGTTTTTCACTTGTCTTATAACAGTTTTCTCATAAAATACTTTGTTGTCCTTTGTCATAGTTGTCAGAGCTATCCTCCTCTCTCTCTATTTCCTGCAGTTGTTGGAAGCTGAGCCAAAGCTGCTCTGGATGCAAAAAATGGGAAAACAGACTCTATTCAGAGATTAAGGAAGACTCTCAGTCTTGTCTTGGCTTTACAAGTCTAAGATGTTCTCTCACTCTTGGTATTTTTTTTTCTTCTTATAATACAAACTAGAGCAATGAATTCTTGTGATTCTCAAGCATACCTTTATTGACCTTTATTCTTTCCTTGCATTTGCCCCAGGGAAAAGAAATAAAAAGCAACTAGATTCTTCTAGCATGGCTATCAAACAAAGGATGCAGTCACAAAACAAGTTTGACCCTCTGATCCCACCTTTCCGACAATGTTGTGTCCTACCTGAAGAAGTCATGAGTACCACTTTGTAAAAGTTTGAAAACTTCCTACTAAAACTGCCTACTAAAAAAATACATATAGATACCAGTGCTAATGGGATTTGATTGATAACACTGTCACTCTTGCCAGAAAGGTCTGGAGTTGGTTCTATGATATGGGTGGTGGGAGTTCAAGTGATTTCGTTGCCAAGACAATGAACTGATCCCACGGGCAACTTATGCAGTATGGTGTTCAAATCCCAAGATCCCATGTCTCCATTAAAGTGGGTAAAGACAATTGTGAGAGGTCCCTGCTTTGCCTCATCTTTATTTTCATACAAACAAAGCAGGGGACCAAGGTCCTGCTTCCTCTCCACCTAGGAAAGGAAGGACTAGGAAGGACAGAGAGAGCACGGTAGGTGTTTAAGAACTGTGCGGGGCCTAAATAGGCCCAGGAGCATCACCCACATTACTATATCATCAGTATACTAAGTTGCAGATCTTCTCCCGACCTCATTAGATCTGAGTACATTCCTTGCTCATCCAACTCCTACTCTAGAGGCAACTTAGTCCATCCTGAAGTGTGGCTTGCAAATACAGTTTTTGAAAAAGAAAAGAAAAACTTTGAAAAGAACGAAAAAGACAAGAAAAGTGAAAAATTCAGTTTATAGGTTTCTTAATCGGAGAACAAATTGGCGAAGATATTGCACAGTTACTCTGGAAGGACAGACTCGGGTTAAATTAAGCAAGACCGTGTCATTCCCCACAAGTTACAGATAGGGAGCCCAGGTTTTACAGACTTTTTTGGTAATTTATTCTTCTATTTTTCTGGCTTCAATATAAATTAATATAGTCAGGAAGGCATTTAGAGAGTTGAGGTTATGTTAGTGTTTATGCTTCCAGTTTTATTCAAATCTTTAATCAGAAACTAGATAGTTTGGAGGACCTGTCATTTTCCACGTAGAAAAACGTGTGTGTGTGAGCACGCATGCACATATGTGTGCGCATTCAAGAAATATTCTAATACACAAACATGGATGGGCCATGTCTGGAGGATTTGGTACCTTTTGCTTTGAGTTGAGAAGCTCAGATGACTAGTCCATTCAGTGAATGAAAATAAACAATAAGGAAATGGCTGACCTTTTAATTGTGTGTGTGATTACTGCCTTTGAGGGGTTACACTTCCAAAGGGGGCCCGGAAACTTACAAGAATGCCCAAAGAACTTGATAATATGTTTTTCTTATTCCCAAAGGAAATTGTTCCCCTCCATATGTATTTCGTGTTTCTTCTCCTCCTCTTCCGTCTCCAGTTTATTTATCTAGCATTTTGACAGTCACATACTGTAAGTCTGCTTGCCGCAGAAAGGATGAATATCCCATAAAACACAAACAGCGAGTATGTGCGCACAAGGACAGAAATGAAGGACTGCAACATAAATATCAATTCAAGTTCTTACCCTCACCGAACTAGGGAAACAGTTTCAAAAGTAAGAGGCAGTTATCTATCTAGTGGAGCAAGAGTGGGACTAGATCCCAAGGGAAGAGAAGGGACATACTAGGGGTGACAAGCCCAGCTAGGGAAATGAGGGAGACCTTCCTGATTTTGAGTTTGGGTTCCCTGACTCACAAGATGGCCCTTACCTTCTCTAAGCCATTTCTCCTCCCTGGATAGGATTACACCATCTCCCGCAGTTTTCACTTCAGTAGAAACAAGGCAGGAAGTTTCTCGGCTTGGAAATTGAATGGGACTGGCCAAGGCACCTGAAGTTGTAGAGAGTCTGTGAGAAAATCATCTCACAGTGATGGTGAAATAACTGACTTCAGGGTCTTGAACGATTATGTCTTTTCCTACGGTTGCTCCTCTGGCCTGGGCCTGTGGGCAGACCTTTGATTCCTGCCTTAGGGAAGATGGAACTGGTTCAGTAGCAGAGGGAGAAGAGAATGAGAATGAAGCCAGGAAGAACAGCTAGGGTGGGCCGTGGCCTTTCTCAACGCTCTTGGTAAACAAGTGTGTGGACCACAAAGGCAGCTTCCTGCCAGGGCAGAGGCCCCAGAGGGTGGAGCCTGTCAATAGAAGCATCTCAGAGCAGAGGAGGGAGCCTGCTGGAACCAGAAGGTGATGCAGATGGCATGCGGGCAGGGGTTGCTGCACCCCTTTTCTGGAGCTGAAATGAAAGGGTGGGGATAGCTGCTCGGCAGAAACGCTGCAAAGGCTGGGAGAAGGGAAAGAGGAAAAACAGAATGAGCCTTTGTTGGTTACTTATTATGTGTTAAGCTTCATACCAGGCACTCGAAAGATGTTACATCATTTCATCATTACAACAACTTGACAAGAAAGGGGAATTTTAATTCCCCACTCCATAGATTTCCATATCTGAGAAATCTAGAATTCTAATAGATGTCCAAATAATGAGTTTTGGAGAACTCTAGAAATTGAAGCAAGAGAACAGGGTGAGATTTGAACCCAGAATTCTGTTTTTAAGGCCAATGAGCTAAGCCAATAGCCCATGAAAAAGCAGTTCATCACAGAAAATGTTTTCCTAGTGAGGAGTTTGTCTAAAAAAGCACATAGAATATCTTTGGGAAAACCTGACTACCTTGGCAAAAAAAGATTTTAATGCTCAGTGGGTCACAGGCAAAAGGAATTAGTTCAGAGGGAAAACTCTGCCTTGGCCATGTTCCCCTTCACATAAACCTCTTAGCATGCTCCAGTGGGAAATACTGTGATGGCACAGAAGCTCACTGACCAGACACAGAAGGAGTCACCAACCAAATTAAGACATGTGAATCACATGGTATATATATATATATTTTAAAGATTTTATTTATTTATTTGACAGAGAGAGACACAGCGAGAGAGGGAACACAAGCAGGGGGAGTGGGAGAGGGAGAAGCAGGCCTCCCGTGGAGCAGGGAGCCCGATGCGGGGCTCGATCCCAGGACCCCGGGATCATGACCTGAGCCGAAGGCAGACGCTTAACGACTGAGCCACCCAGGCACCCAATCACATGGTATATTGAGTCAACTTAAAACCTATATCAAGGAACAAGGGGGAAAAATGGAGTGGGTTAACACACTTAGGATACAATCCAGGGAGGGTGGAAGGATCTCATTACCCAAATCCTGTCTTTTTGCCACATCAGCCTTCCCTGCTGACTGAGTGGTTCCAAGCACCAGAGCCGAGAGAGAGCAAGGGGGCTCCATGACGGAAGGTGCCTGGAACCAGTATACACTTGCTTTATCACAAAGATGCAGGAGAAAGTACGCAAGGCCAGAGGTGAAGCTCACTGATAATTGCTGGGCAGTCACAGCTTTTATCCTTGTGTCTCTGGCAGAATGAGGTCATCAATGGCTGATGAAAGGATTTGAAACTGTCGTAAATATTTGCTATCTCATAATTTTTTTTCTGTCCTATTTACTACCACCAACGTTCTTCATTCTTCTGTGTAGACCCAAGGGTTCCACATGCTCTCGGTTTCCTCTTCCATTTGTGTGTGGTGTGTGTGTGTGTGTATTTTTAAGGTCTTCTGATGAATTCTATAAGCTCTCATATGTCTGAAAAAAATCTTCATTTTAACTTTACTTTTGAAAGATATTTGCTGTACATAGAATTCTAAGTTGAGGGACGCCCGGGCGGCTGTCGGTTAAGCGTCTCTGCCTTTGGCTCATGTGTTGACTAGAATTCAGCTGAAAACTCAGGGAGACTCTGTGAAATCCTCTGGCTCTCTCCTTCTGTGAAGCTCTCTCCTTTCCCCAAAACTCACTCCTCCCTAAGAAGCTAATTCCTCTCTAGTGCTCTACCCTCTGAATTCCAGTTGCCATGGTCTCCCTGAATTCTCAAGTCTGTATCTTCAACTCAGGGAAGCTGAATCTTCCCACCCTGCTCTGTGGCCTGGAAACTCTCTCCATAGACTCCCTTCCAGTCTCCTGTTATTACCACCCAGTGTAGGGCTCACCACATTTGTTTTCCTTTCCCCAAGAATCACTGTCCTGTGCTGCCTATTGTCCAGTATCTGAAAACCATTAATTCATGTGTTTTGTTCAGTTTTTTAATTGTTTAAAGAAGGACGTCTCTGTTCCCTCTTGACTAGAAGTGGTGTTTGCCTCATTAATCTCAGGTGGTTATTTGCTCCTTCCATCCTTTCTTGCCTATGCTCAGCACACATACATTCTACTTACTTTATCTGTGACCAAGATGTCTTGAGAGCTGCTTGCTTTCTTAGTAGATGTACATACTCATATTACAGAGAAGAATAATTTTTTAATGGTTTCCTTACTGCACAAATACTACATATTTATTTTGAAAAAAGTAGAAAATAAGATAAGCAAAAAGAAGAAAGCAAAAATCACCATTAAGTCTTCTGTATTGAGTTAATATTTTGAAATTGACATTTTCTAATATATTGGCTTAAGTAGCAGAAGAAAGTTTTATTTAGAGCAAAAAGCTCACTATTCAGTCCATAGTTTGGGGAGGAGCAGTGCCATCTCAGAGTTAGGGGATTCTTTTCTTGGGAAACTCCATCATGTTTCTCGATAGGCTCTTCTGACTGACAAAGATGAGGTCTCTTGAGCATGTCATATTCGAGTAAGTGAGAAAAGAAAGAACTGAATTGTTCTGCTTAATAAAGAGGAAAATCTGTAGCTTTCCAGGGGTTGTCGTCAAGTGGAGAAGAGGAAGGAGAGAGAAAAGAAGGCTTAGCAAAAAGAAGTCCATGATGAGGGCAATAAACTGGGGCTTAAGGAGAGAAATTCCTTGTAGCCAAGAATTGCTTAATGAATTCTTAGAACATACACATAATATTTAATTAGACATTCTTATTTGTATTGCACTAAAATCCCCCAAACTTTAACGTTTGCTTATGCCTTTGGTGCTTTGGGGAAATAGATTCATTTACTGGATATTTACTGGGCATCTACTTTGGGGATGTACCATTCTGGGTACTTGGGATACAACAAAGAGAGATCCCTGTTCTTTAGAGCTTGCGTATGAATAAGGATCAAAAAAATATAAAAGAAAAATAATAAATGTTATTTAAATAATGTTTTATAAAATAATCAGAGCTACATACACAAAAACAGAAGAGTAGAGCAAAAGCATGAGGGTGGGTGGGGGTGAAGATGGTAGCTTATAATTTTATACAGAATGGTCAGGATGAGCAAAGACTTGAAGAAGATGAGGGAGTTAACCATGTGGATATTTGAGGGAAGGGTGATTGCAGAAGAGATAGTGGCTGATGCAAAGGCCCTAAGGCAGAAGCTGCTTTTCATGTTAAGGGTCAGCAAAGAGATCTGCTTACTGTTTCATTACTCATAATCAGAAAAAGAAAACAGACATATATATTCAGTCCAGGTGTGCTTTGGTAAATCCATAAATTTTAGGGAAAAAAAAAAGGTACTTGGATCTAGGGACAAAAGCAAGAAATCCAAGCAGATGTTGTTTAGAGGACTGAACTAGGCTGACCATTAGCAATGAAATAGTAAAAATGGCTCAAATATGGCAATAAAATAAATATCAAATGGACTCAGATGTGTTATTGATGTTATTTTAGTAGTTAATCTCATAATGGTTTAGCTCTGAGCCCCAGTCTTCTTATACAGTACGGAGGTTATTTATAACTTTTTGGTCCTCTCTTTTTGCTCCTTCCTTTTGAGGATGAGCCCTTCCCATTTCAGGCATTGTCAGTCAACAGGCATCAACTACTTGCAACCTTGGAGTAGGCACCTGAATCAGGCTGGAGAATCACTACTTCAAACCCTTGGCCACAATAATTGATTCTGGGATGGGCAAGTTACACAATCCAGGCATCGTTGAGTCCTTCGGAAAACTGACGTGAACACCGGGAGTTTGCACTCTTTTTTTAGGAACAATGGCTACAAAGATGATCTAAGCCTTCTGTATATTTTGCTGATATGGTAAGGCTTCTTGATGAAAAGCAAAACCGAGAGGAGAGAGAGAGAGCCAGAGAGACAGAGACAGAGACAAAGATGCAGAGACAGAGAGAGACTAATGTTCAAATGCCGAATCCAGCCATGCTCGAAGTCAGCACCATCCTCTTTGATTACTCATTATGCAAGTTAATAAATCTTTTGCTTAAACCAATTTGAGTTGTTTTTCCATCACTGCAATCCAAAGATCTTATTAAAGGAGAATAATGTAATGTCCTCCTAAAGAGTTTTCCCCAGAGTATTTTTGGGAGCCCCAAAAGGGGTCCTTAAGTGTCTCTAGAATTGGTCTGGGTTGTTCCTCTTTATTGCCACATTAGAGTCACTGGAGGAGACTCTGCTGCTCTCATTGTGAGCTAAACCTGGAATCTGTTGGCAGGGGAGCAATCAGCTCTGTGGCGTGGAGCCCTGTCACAGGGTAGGAATCTCTGTTGACTGCTCTGGGAGGTTGCCGAATATGAAGCGAGAACAGGCTCCCATCTATGTTTTCATTTAGAAGTCTCAAAGCAAGTTTCCTTGAGCCCGAAGGTGTGACTAAGTAGGGTGGAGACCACCTTTTTAGTGGCCACATTCACCCGTCTTTGGAGAATGTAAGCCAGCTTCAACACCTGGGAACCCTCCACCTGTGTCCTTTGGGCTCCACAGCAGGGCAGCTCACATGCCAGTTTC
Organism: Mirounga angustirostris; assembly: GCF_029215605.1. Lineage (NCBI taxonomy): Eukaryota > Metazoa > Chordata > Mammalia > Carnivora > Phocidae > Mirounga > Mirounga angustirostris. The sequence continues at coordinate 72,473,171 of NW_026991716.1, forward strand.
CTTCCGCTGTAAGGGGACAACCTTTAGGTATCCTGACGATCCCACCTCCATTTTTATTTGGCTCTCATTTGCTCTCCCCAAATTCAGCTGGTGTCTCTGCAATATATGCAGTTATGGTCACTGTTCTAATTCTATTTATTTTGGGTTTTATCGCAGGAGCTGTCTCATTCCTGAGCAATTCTGTTACAGTTAGTTAGGGGAGAGGGCCACTATGGGTAGGGCTGGTGTGGTCACTTATCACTGCCGTGCCATTTTCAAATGCTGACCCTGGCTCAGTGGGATCCACGAACATACAATGTGGTATGAATTTAGATTGCTGAGGCTGGATAGCGTTGAATGGATCTGCCTGCCATGTAGGCTGATACTCATTTTTGAGCCTGGTCTTTGAGAATGACAGACTGTTTAAAATAAAAAACCAAACCAAAAAATAAAATGAAAAACAAAAAAACCTCCAGTCTCAAATTAAGAAGCTGATGTATTGGTTACTGGTCAAGCTATACCAGCATTTTCATAAAATAATCAGCATTATGGTAATTAATACTACAACAGGCATAGTTGGCAGCTTTTATGGGCAGATGCTATGATAGGTACCTTCTTACTCCGGAACGGAGCTGTGCGATGTACTCTCTAAAATTGCAAGTGAAATCTGAAACACGTGGTTGAATAAAATTTTTGGTAAATCTTCGAAGCTGCCAAAAAGCTTTTTGTTCTATGAGGTCAAGTTCAGGATTCTGTATGTGGTTTGAAGGTCTGGGCAGTAGTTGGTGAATCAAACACCAGAGCACACACATAGGGGTTTGGCTGCGGACAGGGTAATAGATGTTAGCATAGCTCCCCCATGCTTTTTGATAGAGAAGCAGCATTTGACACTATTAGACATTTAATTTAAAAGTCTACAGAAACCTAGAGTTCAGAAAAATGTAAAGTATTTAAGCAGTTTTTTCCCATAAACTTGGAAGCTTTCAAATTGCCAGATACAGGCAAAAATATTAAAAGTAATTAGCAGAACCCAAACACCTGGGATCACTCAACACACCTGGAACAGCCCCGTAAAACGAACACACGTTTTAGGATTTGTGACTGTATCTCTTGTTTATCTTCTCTTTTACCTTGTGATGTTTCCTCCTGTCTGTCTCAAGTGGGCTCTCTGGATCTCAGAGGAGAGCCCTTCTGCTCTGCGGTGAGTCTAGAATGACCACTTTCCAGGTCTTCACGCTCTGTCCTAGCGCTCATGTCCCATACCCCATACTGTGTTGAGTTTGACCCACTTTTGGCATTAAGGAGCTGACTCAGCAATAATGGATTCCAGCCTGCAGGGGAAATCTCTACCTCCTTCCTCTTGCTTCCTTCCCTCTCCTGCTGCACACTCCAAGGCGTGTTGAAATGCTAAAAGAATGCGAAGGAACAAATGAGAATTTAAAATGAAAAAAGACACTCGATAATAACTTTGTTTTTCTTTCGTAACACGGTGTGTTGAAGCAGACATGTTTTCTGAGTAACCGAGCGCGCTATTTGGCACAATGCGTGGAAAGAGATCCAGTGATTTGTCAGACATCCGGACCGGCCAAGGGAGCGGCTTCCTGCTACCGACGCTGTGTGTGAGAACATCTGGGCCAAGTGTCTGGTAGGCCGGTGTTGCTGTTGGAGTGCAGACCACACCAACTGGACCTGTGCAGCAACTTGGTGTCAAAGTGATCGTCCGGCACTTAAATAGGATCATTCATAAACTGGAGGCTGACTTCGCAGTTTAAAAGCTTGTTGTCCTCATTGATGAAATACAAGCCTTTGCTTAGGTTTGCCTGTTTTTAAAAATTTCAAAATTTTTAGTCATTCTTTTATTAATATGGGTTATGCTAAAAAGGAGCTGCACCAGGAGGAAATGGAAACACCACGGAAATGAAAACCCGATCAGTAAACATTTGTACTGTTCCTCACATGGTGGCAAAGGGGAGAGGGAGGCACTGAATGACACTAGGGAGGAGTTCCTTTTCTTCTCTCTGGATTTTTCCACATAAATTATCATGAACTCCTGTAGGATTAAACGTTTTGGCGTGCTGCAAGCTTCCCTCATTTTAGCAACTAAAAAACATCACACATCTCTTTGTTTTCTTTTCTTTCTCTTTTCACCCAAAATTATAAATCCTTTTTTTAAAAAAAGATTTTATTTTTAAGTAATCTCTACACCCAACCCAGGGCTTGAAATTAGAACGCTGAGATCAAGAGTTGCATGCTCCACTGACTGAGCCAGCCAGGTGCCCTATTTTTTCTCCTTTTAATCAAACATTCCTCTCTAGGTTTGTGCCAAGTTACACACAAAACAAGTGTCTCCCCTCAAGATCAAGGCCCTCTTCTCAGATGACTTCTCCATAGGATGTAGCTCCTTATTCTTTACTGTTTCGGTGTGAATACTAGATTACTTCTTTTACAACCAGGAGAGTCCAGACGCTCATAACGAATTTTTCAGAAGGTAATCTCTGCAGCAATTGTGACTAATAACGGCACATAACTAGCCCACATTCCGCCCCTCCCCCTCAGTGTCCATGGCAGACATTACTTATCCATTGTGGCACACCTTCCCACAGATTTTGAGTGTACTTCAGAATCCTTTTCCGGTGGCATGCTCCAGACCTCTATGACCTCTAAACCTACGCAAAGAACTCTTCTTCGCCAGCCCTTGGCCCCAGTGTTTCTGGTCAGCCTCAGCTGAGTTGCCTACTCTAACTCTCCTGGATGGAGGGAGGTAGACAGGGATTCCCGCTGCTGGAAGGTACTTCACAAATATTTATTTCTCAAGCCCCCTGAATCAAAGAAGCACCTGGCTTTAGGGATTCTGGAAGAATAACATCTGGGAAGTCATTTCCAGCTGTAGGAATTTCAATTCCAAGTAGCTGGGAGGAACCATTCAGCATGAGAGTCTCATAAACACTGATCTGGCAGACTGCTAAGATTCCTGGTTTAACTGAGCATCAGCTATCTCCATTCTGTAAAGGATTTAGGTATAATCCAGGATACCCCTATTCCAACACTCTGAGTTTATAGAAGAGGACAGTAGGCTTAGATTTAGCAAAACAGAATATAGCTGCCTGCCAGAATAAAAGAGGGAGATCGGGGCAGCCGGGCAGCATGGAGAACCTCATTAACTGCAGTTCATCAATAAGATACTTTTGATCATTTAGACAAGGTGGGGACTACAGTTAATTTCTGTCCCACCTATGAAGAATGTTAGGTAAATTAGGAGGGCAATAAGGCTATGTTGTGTAAGAGAACAGATTGTGTGTGTGTGTGTGTGTTTCTTTTTTAAAAGATTTATTTATTTATTTGAGAGAGTGAGAGAGAGGGGCAGAAGGAGAAGGAGAGAGAAAATCTCAAGCAGACTCCCCCACTGAGCATGGAACCTGATGTGGGGCCAATCTCATGACCCTGAGATCATGACTTGAGCTGAAATTCAGAGTCAGATGTTCAACCCAGAGAAGAGATTGTTTTATACATTTAGAGAAACCCATGCTATTGAATATACTTGGTAATATAAAAATTATATTTTATTTAAAATGTTCTCTAACGCAGGCTTTTCCATAACTGGGTCTAGCCTTTGCCTGGTTGGTCTGACTTTGTTTTTCCCAGCACAGCTCTAGAGGGCCCACTCTGGGCTTAGCAGAAAATAAGTAACCTCCTACCTCACAGACTTGTGTTGACTGGCATGATTCCTGATCCCCTTCGTGACCCAGCTGGTATCTAGTTCCCTTCTGCTCACCTCTTCATCTTCTATGCTTATCTGAATCTTTGTCTCATTTCTTCCATGTTGTCTCTTTTATAAATGCAACATTGACTTCCTTCAAGCTCCTGACCCTCAGCTTCATTTTCCAGGATACTTAGAGTGGCATCATGGAGAAACCGTGTCCTTAATAGATATACCCTGAAATAGACCATCTTCATGTCTTTCCTCCAGTGTTGTCCCCAGCAAGCCCAGTCTTGCTAATGAACCTAGACACAATAGTGAGATTTCAATACAGAACATTTTTAAAGCAGATTTATCAATTTGGTGTGTTTTTATTTGTTTGTTCTGAAATTTCTTCTCACTTTTCTTATGGTATATTTCTCCCCAGTCTTGGTACTTCCACCAACAAACAAACAAAATAGTTGTTAGCTATTATTGAGATTTTCTTTATAAATATCTCTAACAGCCCAGGAGAATGATTGCTAGGTACTACTTATTTTTGCGGAAGTACATGTTTTATCTGGCAGCTCTAGTAGGAGTTGAGGTGCTTTGCCTTGAGACTCTCATTTCTAGAAACTGGCAAACCGAAGAATACTGACCATGCAACCAGGAGTTTTCGTCTCTGAATATCTCAGTATTTCAAGGACTCAGTCTCAAATATATAAAGGCATTCACAAACAGAGCACAAATGGATCACAAGAAGTTATTCAAGACTTACTCATTATACAGGTTGGACATCCTCTCTTTGCCCTTAAAGTAACATGTCTTCAGGGAAATCTTATCTGAACTTCTAGTCTAGATTATGTTCCTTTTTATACTCAGTCACAACACTTTCCCCTCATGGGCTTTCCCACCATGATAATCGTATGGTTAATGGTGTGATTATTTATTTAATGTATCACTCTACCACTATTACAGGCTTCATGAGGGCAGGGATCTTGTTGGTTTTGTTCTGTGTTGTACTCCAGTGCTTTATTACTATACCTGACAAACAATAGGTGATCAATAAATTTAGAAGCTACTATAGAAGATCCTATTTTCTATGGCAACAAATTGGAAAAAAAAATCCACAGGAATAAATATGACAATAAATATGCAAAACACAGATGCAGAAAACTTTAAAATACTTCTGAAGGGTACAAAGAAGATAAAATAAATGCAAAGGCATACCATGTTCTTAGATAGGAAACCTCGATTACCACAAAGAGGTCAACACACACTGAATTAACCTGTATATTTAATATGTTGCCCAAAGTATGCCAATAGATCCTTTTTTAAACTTGAAACTTCTAATGCTCAAATGAAAACAAACAAAAGAAGGGCCAGGAAAAATTTAAAACAACAATAAGGAGGGATTATATCTCCCAGGTAATGTATTACAAAAACTTTAATAATTAAACTCTGGTACTGACAACATGAACAGGCAGACAGAACAATGGGATAGATAAAAAAGTCTAAGTTGCATCACAAATTAATGAAAAATGATGAATTTTTCATTAAATGATGTTGGGACATGTGAGTTACCATCTGGAAAAAAATAAAGTTGAACCTGTACCTCATGTCATGTACATCAGTATAATCTCTGAAATGGATAAGAAATTTAAGCGTAAAACTGAAACAATAAATGTAATAGAAAAAAATGTAACAGAATTCATTTGTGATCTTGGAGCAGGGAAGGTCTTTGTAACTATGTTAGCATCTAGAAGCCATAAATGAAAGATTGATAAATTAAGTAGACCATTACAAAATTAAAAAAAAAAAGATTTCTGCATGGCAAAAAGAAATAAAAACCAAGCAATTGAAAAACAACCCCTTATGCAAAGAAAGAAGACAAATAAAAAATGGGAAAAAACCCTACACAATTCTTATCACAGAATAAAAAGCTGATCTCCCTATGTAAAGTGTAAAGTTTTTATCACTACAATTGTACCATTTCACTTTTAACAATGGAAGAGCTAGGGCGCCTGCGTGGCTTGGTCAGTTAAACATCTGACTCTTGGTTTTGGCTCAGGGTCCTGAGATCAAGTCTCAAGTCAGAGTGGGGAGCCTGCTTCCCCTCCCTCGCTCCTTCTGCCCCTCCCCCACTAAAATAAATAAAATCTTAAAAAACAACAGAAGAGCTAGAGATCATATCAAAAGTTCCTAGAAATTAACAATGAATCATGGAACACTTCATCTAAAACTAATGATGTAATGTATGGGGATTAACATAAGAATAAAAAAAAAAGTTCCTAGAAATTATCAAGAAAAAGCCCCAGGCCAACCATCCAATAGAGGATTGACACGACGGTTTTTGGTGAGGCTGTGGGGAAACCCGCATGCTCACACCTGTTGGTGGGGGTGTAAACTGATAAATATTTATGGAAACAACTCTGCAAAAGTTATCAAAATTATACATGCATTAATTATATAAAATACATGAAAAATATGAAGTTAGGGACATTGACCTGGTGACCTAATGTCCATCTAAAAGAAACTGTACTCATATTAGAGTATATGCATATAATGGGATACTGCTCAACTTAAAAATGACTGGTATCACTCATATGTACTTAAGGAAGCCTTCCAAGATCCTTATGTGAAAAAAAAGCAAGGCATCAAACTAGGTGCACAGTCTAAAAAAGGTTTTATGTATATATGTGTTGTACATGTGTATACATATACACTTGTGTACACATACACGCATGTAAACATGCATATTGAATATACACAAGGAAACTCACAAAGGATACATACGAAAATTCCTAAGAGAGCTTCCTGGTAGGTTGGTTTGAGAGGGGGAAGAGGGAAGTAGGTGATTATGGGACAGGGTAGGAGCTAGACTTCTCATTGTATGACTTCTTATTGCTTATTTTACTTCTGAAAGATGGAAGGGTAATACACATTTAATAAATTAAGCAAATAAGCTGAATTTGAGAGAAAAAAATAACATTGCCTAGAAAAAAAGAAACTGCTCATTCTATGAAATCAAGTTCCATGGATTGGATTAAGAGTACACCAGAGGGGCGCCTGGCTGGCTCAGTTGGTAAAGCATGAGACTCCAAAATGCTGGGCGTAAAGTTTACTTAAAAAAATATTTTTGGAAAATTTTAAAAAAAAGTGCACCAGAGGGATATCAAGGCCAGTGTCACAATATTTTCTGTTCTTATTATTTACTAGCTAGGGGGCAAACAAATGTGTGTATTTATGCTAACAAACTGTTGGTTAGTCTTGATTTCTCTAGACAGACAAAGAATTCCTTTACATTAGGAAGTGTTTGTTACCTCAGAATTATGTGAGGACTCATTGAAGACCTAATTAGTGCCCCTTAGGAGATGGTCACCGGAGTTTTTGTGCTGTTGACGGACGGATGGAAGGCATCGTGGCACTTCATCCACTAAGAAAAGAATCTCAAAACCAAAGAGAGTAAAATTCATTAACTTCTCACTAGAAAGAAAGCTACCTTGAGAGGAAAACAAACCCACTCTTCTCCTAGACAGTGCCAGTTGTGACCTCCATCTTTGTGGTGTGAAAGGGACATCAGAATCAGAAGTCACTTTTAATTAAGTGTAAGGTTTATCACTGCAGTTGCACCATTTTACTTGGAACAACGGAAGGGCTAGAGATCATAAAACAAATTTCCCTTCTCACAGAACATGCCTCGATCTTAGGGTCACTCTTTATAAGAGCATACAGTGTCTATGTTCGAAACACAAACAGAAGTTTCCTTGAGATTCTGTTTAAAATAGAGGTCCTGATGAAATCCACATGGCTTACATTTAACCAAAGTGATGTTGATTGACAGGGAAAAGAACTTTAATAACTGCTGAGAAATAGGACTTCATTGTGGATTGAGGAAGTTTACCCCCAAATTATGAGGCTAAGATGAAAATCTTAAATTCCTTAAGTTGTTACCAGAGTCATTCCTAACTCCTGTCTTCCTTTGACATCAATGGCTAAATTATTTTTCCACCCTCACCTTGCCAGGAAAGCCTGCCAGAACCATCTTTGTGCTCATCATTGCTTGGGTGAACTATTGTGAAGTGATGAATGGGGCCCAGTGACAGGGAGCAGGGAGGAGGAGAGGAAAGTGGCCCCAAGTGAGCAGAACAGACTCTAAGTTTGGTTAAGCCACTTCAAGCCTTGGGTTTAAAGAGTTTTAGGGCGCCATCCTAGTTATCATTTTCTTTTTTCTTTGATACTGATGTTAACAGTTTCTAGGAGATGATTTTAACTAATATTGCTGCCTTAATATATGTTCAGCTTCTTTTTTTAAGCAACAAAACTTCTGTTCTCAGTAGCTCTGTTCCTTTAAACTCTTCAGAAGGGTTACTTTAATCAAGAATTTGCATTCTTGTTCACGCCCTACATTTTATTTTGTTGTTTTTTTTTTTTTTCTTAAAGATTTTTATTTATTTATTTGTCAGAGAGAGAGAGAGCACAAGCAGGGGGAGCAGCAGAGGGAGAGGGAGAATCAGGCTCCTCACTGAGCAAGGAGCCTGATGCGGGACTCGATCCCAGGACCCTGGGATCATGACCTGAGCCGAAGGCAGTCGCTTAACAACTGAGCCACCCAGTGGCTCCCTACATCTTAAATGAATATGTCTGAGGTAGATATTCGGAGCTCTCTTGTTTTCTGAAATAATCGTATGCGCGTAGATAAATATATATAAATACTTACTTGTTCCTTATTATCTGTTTTCCTCTGCTAGGAAAAAAACTTCATAAAAATAGGAGCCTCACCCATCAAAGAAAGCTAAAATTAGTGGCCAAAACCCTAAGTAGAAACAGTACATGTGTGTAGCCTCAGAGGGTCTCTCTCCAAATTTACTAATAAATGTAGTGGTTTTAAAATAAGACCACAAATTCAAGATGGAGCTTTTTTCCTCTGCCCCTGAGTGTGCACTGGATTTAGCAACCCACTTTTAAATGCAGACTGGGGAAAGGACAAATCCTAACTATATCGTGGAGAAACCTGTCAGACACCACCTTCACCAAGTAATTCAGGCTAATTTGACAAATAATGTTGACATCGTGTGTCACCTGATATATAAGTAGGGCACATCTTCTCAGTGGTAGTCTTCCTAAAAGTGTATAACCTCAGTCCAATCAGAAGAAAACATCAGACCAACATAAATTCAGGGACATTCTTCACAATATCTGACCACTATTCTTCAACCATCTCAGGGTCACGAAACACGAGGAAAGACCAAAAAACTTACAGTTGGAGGAGATGGGATGACTAAATGTACTATGATATTCTGGATTGAATCCTGGATCAGTAAAAGGACATAAGTGGAAAAATTGATGAAATCTGAATGAACTCTGTAATTTCGTAAAAAGAAACCAAGGAGCCTTACCTGTCCCATTCATTGCCCTCCAGGTCCTCCATGCATAGCACAAGTCTTGGCACATAGTAGGTACCACATGAATATTACTGAAAGATAAGTTTGGGTTTAAATCCTAATTCTGTCATTTAGGATTTTCTAACCTTGGGTAAGTTGATTAAGCCTCGACTTCTTCATCTATAATAATAGCATCTTTCTCATAGCAATTCTGTTGCAGTTAAATATTGTTTCGCGGAATGCCTGGTACATGGTTAGCACGTGTAATGTGTTAGCTCTCTGTGGTTTCCAGCTAGCTCGGCGCCACCTGTGGCCTCTTTCAGAGAAATTTGTAATGGGATGATAATTTCGAACCTGACATGTTGTATACTTGGTTTACTTGGTGAAGCATTTTGCTTGTTTTAAAATGACACCTGAATTCCCAGTGCCTGTTTTACTACTCGTGTTTCCAGCGACTGCTTTTCTTTTCAGCAATCCAAAATGTTGATCTCTGAGCTCATTATACAGGTAATGAATATGTTGTTTATAAACAGCAGTGGATTAATTGTCCTAGAGTTACAGCTAGTCCAGATTGGTCAGCTAATAGCTGCTTGTAAAATGAGCTTAACAACAAGTTATACCAGTTGAGCTGTTAAAGCATCTCATCTAATTTACCATCCTGAACTGTCAACTGTCCAGACACTAAAAAAAAAATTTCAGGGTAGAAAAATTTAGGGGAACTGGTTTCTACATTGGCTAACTGTTGAAAAAAAAAAAAAAAAAAAGCCCAGGATTAATTTTTTTTAAAATAGAGACAAACAAGCCAGAAATAACGTGGAAAAATATATATGACAAATACAATCAAGGAAGAGGAGAAAAAACAGGTATTTACAAAATAAGAGTAGACTGTAGCCACTTCTTGGAAATACTTAGGAATTGAAAATTTTTTTTTAAATTTATTTCAGAGAGAGAGCGAGCAAGAGAGCACAAGCAGGGGGAGCGCCAGGCAGAGGGAGAAGCAGACTCCCCACTGAGCGGGGGAGTTTAATTGTTTAATCCCAGGACCCTGGGATCATGACCTGAACCGAAGGCAGACGCTTAACTGACGGAGCCACCCAGGCGCCCCAGAAATTTGAAAATCTTGATAAAACAGGTATTCTTGTTTTAGAAGTTGAACATTTGAATAGACCATCAACAATGAAAAAAATACTAATTAGTAAAGAACTACCTCAAAAAAGTAGCAGGCACAATATTGTTTTTCAATTGATAGTGCATTATTATATTAAACTATTAAAGAAAATAATTTTCATAATGTTCATCTGTCACGATGAAATTAAAAGGTAGAGCTATCTTTTTAATTTTATGATGCTAGCAAAATTCTGGTAGCAAAATTTGGCAAATATGCCTCCAATAAGGACATTATTTGAATTTATCTTTTAGTTGCCTAAAGAGAGTGACAAATGTTAAAATTTACAAATTAAAGAATCAGTCACCCAACCCATTCTGTTTCCCTGGGAATGAACAGATGGTTTAACATTAAAAATATTAATACATTCATCAATAGGTCTGATAAGAATATCCATGAAATAATTTCAATAGATTTTTGAGAAAGCATTTGATACTACTTAATATCTATTCCTGATTTAAATATTAAAAAAAAATTGGAAGATTAGGATATTTCCCTGGCATAGCACACCTACCTTAGTCTAGCGGGTAACACTCACCATGTTTAATGGTGAAATAGTAGATGTTCCTCTTAGCATGTTCATGATCATGATTTAACTTTTTCCTCAATATCTCACCAAGGCAATTAGATATAAAAAAAATGAAATGAAATATTACAACTGTAAAGGTGTTGTTACATCTTTATTTCAGACCGTATGATTATATACTTGGCAAAAACCAAAAAATGAATGAAAAACCCTGAGAAAGAATATTCGGTAAAATTATCAAACAAAATAAAAACAAATAGTATTTCTTATATTGCAAAAACAATTAGTAGGTTAAAATATGCCATTCTAGGGGTGTCTGGGTGGCTCAGTTGGTTAAGCATCCACCTTTAGCTCAGGTCATGATCCTGGAATCCCAGGATCAAGCCCACTTCGGGCTCCCTGCTCAGTGGAGAGCTTGCTTCTCCCTCTGCCCCTCCCTCCACTCATGCTCGCTCTCTCTCAAATAAATAAATAAAATATTTTTTAAAAAGCATATAAAAAATAAAAATAAAATATGCCGTTCTAAATAGCAAAAAGAAAAGAAAATATACAAACTTTACAGAATAATAGGAAATCTTAATACATGGAGAGATATTTCTAGATTATGTTGGAAACATTATAAATATGTTATTTATAAATTCTAAATTATTTTATAAATTTAACACAATCTTAATAAATACAATACTGATTACACTTGTTGTGATTTTGAAGATCATCTGGAAGTATTAATAGGCAAGAAAACCTAAGTCTGATGAGGATGTCCCTACCCTGTCAGATACTAAAATGTATTTTAAGTTATCATAATGGGAGAACAAAGAATAAAATGCACATTACTGAAATAGGCCTCTGTATGAGACTGCTATTTAACAAAGAACACCATTTCCAGAGTCATTAGAAAATAGGATTTTGACAAAATGTTCTTATAAGCAACAGTAGATGTAACAGAAACAGTAGATTATAAAAGTTGGTGGTCAGTGATAACTTTTACCAGTTTTCCCAAATCATCGTACTAATCCAGACTTTGGTGATAAAGCCTGGTCATGCTGCACCGTGGGTGTCAGAGGAGGTCTATATGCAATGGGGTGACCAATCTTTGGCAGAGTAAGAGTGTGTGTGTCTGTGTTTTGGGGATTGTTTTATTGTTTAATAAAACAACTCGAAAGTAAAAAAGAATATTAATAAAATATATGTGGGGTGTGAAGGGGGAGGATACACTGAACACTTATATGCTCCTACCCAGATTAAGGTATAAAATGTTACCATTTCCTTTGAGGTTTCCTGTGTATCCCCCCATCTATCTCTATCTGTTCCCTCAGAGGGCAATCACCTTTATATATTTCAATGTACTTTTGTATGCCTAACCAATGTATCACATACATGTTAATTGTATCTTTCATTCAACCTCTGTCCTGAGATTCACCTATAGTGTTGTATGGAATCAAAAATTGTTGCTTTTAGCTGCTGTGCATTCTACTGATTTCTCTCATTAGATATATACATAAAAATACTTATATAGATATATACACACATATATATTAAGTTTGCATGAACAACACATAAATCTGTATACAAAGCTTTATTTAATATATTTCTTTTTAAAAAATTTTATTGATTTATTTGAGAGTAACTCACTTCCTGCTGAGCAAGGAGCCCGATCCCAGGACCCTGGGATCATGACCTGAGCCAAAGGCAGATGCTTAACCAACTGAGCCACCCAGGCGTCCCCTTATTTAATGTATTTTTTTTTTTTAAAGATTTTTATTTATTTATTTGACAGAGAGAGACACAGCGAGAGAGGGAACACAAGCAGGGGGAATGGAAGAGGGAGAAGCAGGCTTCCCGCCGAGCAGGGAGCCCGATGCGGGGCTCGATCCCAGCACCCTGGGATCAGGGCCTGAGCCGAAGGCAGACGCTTAACGACTGAGCCACCCAGCCGCCCCTATTTAGTGTATTTTAATAAAATTTATGCATCTCTCTATAAAGCTCTTATACATATTTTGCTAAATTTTTTCCTAGGCAATTTATATTTTTGATGCTGTTACATATTGAATCTTTTTTAAAAAAATGTATCACCCGGAACACTTAGTATTTTTGCATTACTGTTACAGATAAATTTGGATTAGGTCTATCCTCTTATTTGGTACTTTCTTTTCTCCTACCTTTTCTGTTTCTTTTGTAACTTTTTCTTGCTTTCCTTTGGCTTGATGGAATATTTTCTCTTATTTCATGTTTTCTATTTGTTGGGAGACTAAATGCGATATCGGTATTTGGATTGGTTATTCCTGCCATGTTAACATGCATTCCTAACTTATCAAAGTCTGCATTGGTCAGTATCTTTCCCAATATCTGCCCACCGCTAGGCCCCTGAGAACAATGGAGCTCCAACCACTTGACTGCATACTCATATGGTGTTGGTGGCCTATATTTCACCACATCCTTGCAAGAGATTAGTACTCAACACTCAATGATTTATCCACCTCCTTACCATTTTCTTTGGGTATCATTTCTTTTCTTGCATCTCAGGTCTTCCTTTTGTGATTACTTCCTCTCTTCGCAAGATACACTGTTTAGAATTTCCCTGTCGACTGTCGGCTGGTGACAAATTCTCTCAATTTATATTTGTCTGAAAATGTCTTTAATGCATTATTCTTGAAAAGGGTTTTGTTGAGTATACAACTCTAAGTGTATGCTTATTTTTTTCTTAACATATTGAAGATAATTTTCCCTTCTGTTGTTTTGGGGAAGTCATTTCATAGACTAATTGTCATTTCATTTTAGGTGAACTGACTTTTCTTTCTGGCTACTTTCACCCTTTTTTGTTGTTGTTGTTGCCTTTGGTCTTGTGTACTTTCATCACAATGTGTCTAGGTGTGGGTTACTTTATATTCATCCTGTTTTGGACTTTGCTGTAAGTCATCATCCAAAATTCCCACCTCCCCAGCTTTGTATTTTGCAGATTCTTACTGTTCTAATTTTGTATTTTGCTCAGTATCAGACGGGCTCCCCCTCTGGGCAGGTAAGTTTACCTTCTTCACAGAAAAAATTAAAGTCATTGCGTGGGAAGATTTCCTCAATTTCCCACACCAAACCTCTGGCCTCATCTGTATCATTACTTTTCTTGCATATTGTATTCTCTCTCTCTCTCTCTCTTTCTCTATCTATTTATCATCTATCTATCTAATTTATCTATCCATCCATCTAATTCCTCCAATAATGCTTTAGAGACAAACACTTTCTGCCTTAAACTGCTAATTACCTTGTCTCTTCTCTGTTTAGTCAACAATTTCCTTTCATGAGAACAGGTAAAGTGGTGAGGTACTTTTCATTCACACACACACACACACACACACACACACACACACACACACACCCCTCCAGCTCCCAAATTATTTGTCTCTTCCCCTACAAAGCACTTTTTCTTGAAAAGCGGCCTAAGTTCATTGTCTAGTTTTGTCACCTCCCACCACTCAACTGACTCCTATCTGGCTTCCTTCTCCTTCTTCCATTGATTGAAACCTCTCCACCTGGTCATCACTGGCTTCCTTATCACTAAACCCAAAGGGTAGTCCTCAATCTTCATCTCATATAATCTATCAGAAATATTTGAAACTAGAGTCAACTTCCCACTTGAAGAATCCTCTTCACTTGAAACACCCTCACTCCATGAAGATGATGCTTTAAGAGGTGTAACAGATATCCTACCTTTCCTGCAGAGGAGCAAATATCAGGGTGATGGTTCCTTTGGTTTTCTTCTTCCCTCTCTGGCCCTTCCTTCTCAGTCACCTTGAGGCCCATCCCTCCTCATGTGGGCACTAAGTGTCAGAATCTCATCAGTCCCAGTTCTGTGGCCCCTTTTCCTACTACTTTCTCCTTAGGCAATCTCATTCATGCCCATGGCTTGACTTTTGCCGCATAAATAATACAACTGTAAGTTGCAAATTTATTTCTCAAGCAGAGACCTCTTATCTGATCTCCTGACTCATACTTCATGATTCCTTAGGCATATCTACTTACATGTCACCAAGATTCCTCAAATTTAGGATTGAGATTATGATCTGCCCTCCAAGTTGCCCCTCTTTCCAGCATTCCCTGTCTCAGTGATTGCACCAGTGTCTGTTCCTTCATGTACACAAGTGAGAAACCAAGGAGTAATCTTGGGCACCTTCCATGCTCCCACCTCTAGTCTATAATCAAGGCCTGTCAACTGTTACTTCTTTGAAGTTTTAAAAATTCATCAATTTATTTGCATTTAACAGTTTAGCCCAGGCTTCTTTCTTCTCTTATCTGTATTATTTCAATAGTCACTAAACCACCTACATCTTCTCTTCTTGTATTCCCCAGCCTGTTGGGTTTTGGAGTAAACGTTTCAGAAACAAATCGGATCCTGTCACCTCATTGCTTAAAACCTGTCAATGGTTTTATAATGCTCTTAAGATAAAGACTCCGATCTATAACATAGCCCTGAGGCCCTCCATGGTCTCACTGTGCTTCTCTCTCCAACTTCCTCTCTCAGTCTTTGCATTCCACCTACACTGGCTTATTTCATATCCTTGGAATTGGACCCTCTTTGTGGCAGTTTCTGGCTGTCTGAAGAGCTCTTCTCTCTTCAGCCCTAGTTAAATTCTATGGTACCTGCAGATCACAGTTCTGGAGAGCTTTCCCTGATGCAGACTCTTTTGTTTGAACCTCTCATACCACAGATGCTTCTTCCCTTCAGAACATTTATTTCCAATGGAAAGTATACATTCAGTGGGTGATTAATTAGTTAATGTCAGTGTTTTTGCTCCCCATCATATCTCTACAATTTAGAATAATTCCTAGCACATCATATGTATGTGATCAGTATTTGCTGGATGTGTGAGTGAATGGAGAGTGTCCCATTCAGACATCTGGTACCTCTGGCGCCTACAGCACAGACTAGAATAGGGGGCAGTCAAATAAAAATGGATGCCACTTCTTCCGCATCTCCATAGGTGAATTAACCCTACTCTGTCATTCTCCAGTTTTGGTTTTCCAAAGTTACAAAGGACTAATATATCACATTACAGGAGCAAATCTACAACCAATGTAACCAATGTAATTCTTGCAGCAAAAGCCTTTTCCAAACAAAAGTAAGAGAAAAAAAATATTTTTCAGCCTTACTAGAATCAATTAATAGTCTGTTCTAGTTTTCTGAACTTGTGACCTAAAAATACAAATTCATTTGAATTTGAGAGAAATCCTTATCATTAAGTTAAATGCAGCCCTATGCATTCCACATACAGGAAAACAAATCCCCTGTTTATCTGGCATCTTACTTCAGAAAGAAACATTTAAGACAACTTTGTCTTCCTACAAAATAGTGGCATTCTCCGTATTAAGTCCAAGGTTCTCTTCTTCCACTTAGTACTTATGTACATGTTTTAAACTATTTAATTTTCTTTCTCTTACTATGTTCATGGGAAATCCGGTGTTGACAAGAGTAGAGTTTCTGTTTAGTGACCACAGGCTCCAATTCTGTGGCCGTGGTGTATCAGCACCTCTCTGAGCATCATTCAAAGGGCTGGTATCTCCACAAACACTGATCTTTTCTCTGCATTCTCCACGCTCCACAGGATCCCAAGGCTTCTTCTCTCTGTGTCCCAGTGGTTGCTTCCACTGCTTGGTGCTCTGGAATACCTTTGGCCCAAGGATCCTATCCTCTAAGGAATGTTCCATAGGGTCCCCAGGTTTTTGTCAGATTCTTGCTTGAAAGTCCTCAATTACCTTTCCTGATCTAGAGCCAATACTGCCTGATTAGTCCCCCAAAATCATTTATGTAGAGAGTGTATTTCCTTTTTATTTTTCATATCTGTTTAACTTGGCCTCTAAGCATTCCACTTTTTTTCTTGAGTAAAATTCTTTCCAAAATAAGTCAGTGTGTCTTTCTTTCCCTTTTTCCCTCTTTCTTTCTCTTCTATCTCCCTTCCTCCCTCCCTCCCTCCCTTCTTTCCTTCCTTCCCCCCGTCGTTTTTTTCTTCACTTCTCTTCTTCTCTTTCTTCTCTTTCTTTCTATCCTTACCATTCCTTTTCTGAAAGACTAAAAATCCTGATTTAAAAAATGATCCTCTTTTTTCTTGAATCTCTGGTTCCTAGAGATAGAGTTTTATGGCATATACATTTAAAATTTTCTTCTTAGTCCTTGAGTGTGTAATAATTACATAGATTTCTTTCTCTACCTTACTCCAAAATATAATACATGTGGTTTGTTTTTTTTTTAAGCTTTTAATTATTTATTTGACAGAGAGAGACACAGTGAGAGAGGGAACACAGGCAGGGGGAATGGGAGAGGGAGAAGCAGACTTCCCACCAAGCAGGGAGCCCAACGCGGGGCTTGATTCCAGCACCCTGGGATCATGACCTGAGCCGAAGGCAGACGCTTAACTGACTGAGCCACCCAGGTGCCCCTAATACATGTGTTTTATCATAATGATCCCATTGTTCTTAAATGATTCTTTGATGAAGTCCATCTTCTCACCCAGATAAACCCACAATCTAGATTAGCATTTATGTAATGAACAGTTTTATACTACCTTGAGAAACATGGTGGGTTGGGGGTATAGAGTATCCCAGGAGGCTGTGGACAACATAATAAATCTAAAAGCCACTAAATGCCACCAAGCATATGAAATGCTTGATAGTAACCATTTAAATGTCCCAAGTCTCAAACACTGGTGTCCTGAAATTCTTGCAGAATTTAAGTATCCTCCTGCCCCTCCTGGCATTCAAGTTCTGACAACCTGCAACATAGTTGGGGCCACAATATGAATCACCTTAGCCCACAGGAGCCACCAGCTGCTGCCACAGCCGGAAGCCACGTAGGTCTCTTGTGCTACAACTGTCTCTATCAAATGAAAGAGCTTTGTTCTCCTCATTGGGTATTTTGGTCCCCAATATGCTAGTGCCTGAACTTATACCCAGTGGACTCCAGGGAGCAAGACAATGAGCTGAGATGGGAAGTGCTGATGACCTTCTCCTCCCCTCTGGAGTTTTGGCAGAAGGAGGATACTTGCAGGGAAAAAAAGGGAAATGAGGACAGATATTATTTTTTGTGTGAATTCAATTACTGCCAAAAAGACTGGAAAAATGTACTTTAGCCAAGACACAAATTGGATACTCAGATTAGCTGCTCTTTCTTGGAAGTGTGGAAATAAACAACAACTGATCAAATGAGAACAAGCAAAAGCTATTTTTTCAGCGCTTGCTCCAACAAGAGAGTCAGCGCCATCATTTTTCGTTTGGCAGAGATGCACAGGCTGGCCAAGTAGTGGGAAAGCTTTATAGTAGAAGCAAGGGAAGGCTTCCGGTGTGCCCCGATTGCAGCCATTGGTGTGGGGTTGCTGTCGGTAGGCTAACTAGAAGCGAAACGTTCTATGTGATTGGTTACAAGTACATACTTGGCTCTCTCTGGTTGGTCCTAAGGTGGAAGTGAAAACAAAACTTCTGGAAACTCTCAGTTATTCATCAAGTCCTGGCCATTTGTGGCTGATTGTTACAGGGGTTATTGTTTGGTGTCCTGGATTGTTACTACAGAGAACATTCTGACTTCCTATACAAGTCTGGCTCAGAGCAGCTTGGCTTCCTGGCCAGTTAGGATAGATAAAGGGGTTGGTTTCCTGGGAAGGTTACTGCGGGTTGTTGGTCATATTTCCATTTTTATATATGATCTGGGGATCATTTGTATCCAGTCTCTCAGAAATAGGGGAAGGGATGCCCCTTCTCTATTGCTATCTTCCACTCCCAGAGAAGATGCAGTTTTTTTTTTTTTTTTTTAAGATTTTATTTATTTATTTGACAGAGAGAGACACAGCGAGAGAGGGAACACAAGCAGGGGGAGTGGGAGAGGGAGACACAGGCTTCCCGTGGAGCAGGGAGCCCGAAGCGGGGCTTGATCCCAGCACCCTGGGATCATGACCTGAGCCGAAGGCAGACGCTTAATGACTGAGCCACCCAGGTGCCCCAAAGATGCAGTTTTTAAGGGCAGAAACGTAAATGTGGGGAAAGGGGCATAAGTAGGTTCCACTTGTCCACCAATCTTGAACAGTCTTGAAAATTCCCATTGAGGATTTATTCCCAAAGTAATCGAGATGAACAGTGTACAGAAACAAAGAACTGCACACCGAGTCTGAATTAAAACATGTGTCTAGCACAGAGAGGATTTCTGTATGAAATAATATTCCCTATGAAAACACTAATGACATTATTTTGTAGTACCTGGTGAGGGGGTGGAAAGGTATGGTAAGCAAGTGAGTGCTCCTGACAAGGAGGGGGAGGGAGAGACCAAAACCAGAGAGAGCCCAAGAGATGTGACTTGATCCATCAGAGCTCCACATGGTTGGGAGAGACTTGGGGAATGCCCTTCTGAACTTTATCTTTGCAATAGACTCTATTGGTAGAGATGCACACACAGTGGCCATTCCGAGTAAAATCTCAGCCTTGCTACTTTTGATTTGTGTTTCTGGTCATTCTGTTGATGGGCTGGCTTTAGCGGAGTGTGCCCTGGTTAATATTCACTGTGATTGATTTTACGGTCTGACCTCAGCCTCAGCAGACTGATGGCAGCGAAAATGAAAGGTATTTAGGAGACCAGCCAAAATATCTATACTGTACCTATGAAAAATGGAGCCCCAAATGCCCTGATATCCACTCCAATTTGCCTGGTTTACCTGGTGTTAATTGCTTCCTGGCCTTACTCCTTAGAATGGGCCTTGAAATTTCATATCCTGTTCACTTGGAAGTCCAGCGTTTTAACCCTTTCCCCAGTACGGAAGTGGATATATTTTCATTTTCTTTTTTCGGGTTTCACTAAAGACAGTTCAATTAACCTTTGAGCAGCAGGTTGGACAACTCTGACTTGGCATCCAACCATTTTCTTAAATTTTCTCCTCCACTGGACTCTTGGTGGTAAGATCAGGAAATGATGGTGAACGATTCATTTATTTCCTACATCAAGTCAATGGGAGTTTGTGCAAGCGTTGTATTTTTTAAAGCTCATTTTTAAAGGAAAGCTCTCTCTTTTCTTTTGTTAGTGTATCTATCATCCTTTTTTGCTACAGATCACCTTGCATACGTTTCTCATTTATCTTGTTTCTCTATAGAAAACTCCTCGGTGGATGGGAAAGGAAAAAAAAAAAAAAGTAAGCAAGCAAATTAGTTTAAGGGCCTTTGGACCACCCTTTTATGTACACAGTCTGTTCCCTTCCTTGTCTTTAATGAGACCTGTGGGCAAACACATGATTCAGTGGAAACTAAGAGGCAGAGTTTAAATATGCTCCGATGACAGCCAGCTTACTTGTGCGAGCTGTTGCAAAAGAACTTTACTAATGGTTCAAGCAGATGGACAGAAGGAAGAAAGCTAACTGTTAGAATGTGTGAGAGGCCAGAGGTCAAGGTGAATGGGCCTGGTGATTTCCTGAAGTCTGTGGGTGTTTTGTGTTGCAGCCTAAATTGAGGGTTGTTTCTAATTTGATGCATTTTTCTAAACTTTAAGTAGGTTCATTAAACCAAAAAAAAAAAAAAAAAAGTCTCAGCTCTTCATTTAGTTCCCAATTAAATTTTGAGTTTTAACTTCCAAGATAATATAGCATTGACTTGTCAAGTATAGGCATTTATAATACATTTTTAAAGGCAAGATCAAAATGCTTTACTTAACAGATTTTTTTTTACAAAACATAATCTCTTGAGTTTTTTCTATTATCAACCATGTACATATACTATGCCCTTTCACTTGTTTTTTATTTCTTCAAAATAATTTTTCCACTGGGGCAGGGAATTACAAAACAATTTAAATGTATTGCATAAAGAGTAACTACCATTTGTTTCTTGCTTGAAAATTCTACTTTCCCAATATTTGCTGAGATTTAGGTTAAAAATCCCAAGTAATTTTTCTATTTCTCATGATTTTGTAACTATTATATCTTTTAGCTTTAATCAAGTTTTATTGAAGCCGAGACACTAACTTTTAGTTTGACCAATCAAACCCTTTAAAGGAGGTCATAAATTTAAAAGGAAGATTGTTTTTGTTCTAGAAAGGAGATTATTTTGAGAGCTAAAATATATGTACCACTTATGGAAAGAAACAAAGCAAAGCTTTGTTGCACAAGGTCCATTGTATATTTCTCAGGTTCAAGGAATGGAGCAGGGCTCCCCAAGAAGTGGAGAAAAGTCTGCAGGCACCACTCCTGCTGTCCAGGGACTGTGCCTTCCTTCCAACAGGGATGTCCCAGACAATGGCGGTTGCCCTGGGGTCAGTTACTTATTTATTTAAAAATAAACTTTTAATGATATGAAACCAACATTTTCAGGGTGTGTAGAACATTACCACAGCAATTAGACATATTGTTCATCACCTTGATTTCCAAACCCTTTCAGACTGAAATTCATTTGGGAGTCATAAAAAATTGCCAGGACTGGCCATTAAAAAGATTACCTCAAATCACAATTAGCAGCTCTTTATTTGTGGTTTTAATACATACATGGAGGTGCTGGTGTGTTGCCATTTCAGGAATAATTCACCAGGATGAGGTGCATTTTAAAAATGAGTGCGCAAGTAGAAAGTTAAGGTAATTTAAATCCAAACACATTCAGCCTTCACAGTGACATCCTTCCTTAGTTGGTTGATTTTTCTGGTACGCTGGTTTCTGGTGATCTACTGGGTGAAGTCTTTGAAGGTTGTAAGTCATTATTAATTAAATGGCTTCTTTAGATGATAGGAAGGGCCCCAGAAGAAATCTAGAAAAACAAAATATAACACCTACAGAAGGAAGGAACACAAATAGTTACTGCTTTATAACTGCCTCTTGTTCCAGTAAAAGACTGACTAAAAATTTTTCATAAACATTGTATTTAATAAGCAATATATACCTAAAGAGAAAAATGTCAGTTCCACTGATTAAAATAATTTCCTCAAATGGCTTTAACCTAACCAACCATTTTTATGAACAAAAAGGTATAATCTTTGCTGACAGGAGACTAGATTGAGGAGTTAAGGAATTGAAGAAGCATCAGTGAACTTGACTTGATTATGTAAGCTTGATTTATTTTTGAACATAATTTAAAAATATTTTTAATATATAATATAAATATAGTTTTTAAACTACTATCTGGTCATGGGGCACCTGGGTGGCTCAGTGGGTTGGGTGTCTGCCTTGGCTCGGGTCATGATCCCAGGGTCCTGGGATCGAGTCCCGCATTGGGCTCCCTGCTCAGCTGCTCAGCGGGGAGCCTGCTTCTCCCTCTCCCTCTGCTGCTCCCCAGCTTGTGCTCTCTCCCCCCCTCTCTCTGTCTCTCTCTCATTCCTTTCTGTCAAATAAAATAAATAAAATCTTTAAAAAAAATAAAAATAAAAAAATAAACTATCTGGTTATGGTGGGTGGATTTTTACAATTTTTCGTTGTTGCGTTTTAATGTTTTTTAAAAACATGTGCCCAGAAAACTTTCATTTTTGACAGATACATAACTGTGAGGAAGGACAGGCTGGGGCAGTGCAAGGAGCAGTGGACTTGGCTCCTGACAGATGTGGCTACACTCTCAGCTTTATCCCTGGCTGCTTTCGTGAGCTTGGGCAAGTTCCTCAACCTCCCAGGAACCATTGTTCCCTTACTTATCAAGTGGGGAGGATGCCTAACTTGCAGGGCTCTTTTAAGTTTTAAGTGAGATAATTCACATAAAATAGCAAGCTCTGTCCAGCAAATAGTAGGTTTCCCTTAAATCACTGATGGGACATTTATTCTGGCACTGGGCTAAATGCTTTACGCCTGTGTATCTTGTTGGTCTTAAAACAAAACAAAACCCAACACAAGAGATCATGAGGACATTTCTCCAATCATCGGGCTTCAGCACTGAGGACACTGAGCACAGACACAGCTGTTGTCTTCCCCACTGTGTATGCTGTGGAAAGACATTGCCCTGTGGACATAGAGAAGAAGTAGTACTGATGTAGGGGGCCAGGGGTAAGGGACCAGACGGGTTTCACATTTTTGTAATTCTACTACATGTATATTGAACTCTGTGTGGAGATGACAATGAAAAAAATGTATTATAATTGTTTGGTTATGATACATGGATAACAGAAAAAGAAAAAGTTATTTTTTTTTAAAAAGGAGTAAATAAGGTCCCAATGAACAGGATGTTGGGGAAGCCTCTAAAATGAGGTTACTGTGTTGTTGGCATTATGGCATTAGGAAGACTCTTTCTTCAGTCCATCCTGTATTAATCAGGCTAGGGTAGGTTACGGTGCAATGCACCTAATTCACAGCAGTATAGGACAATGAAAAGCATTATTTTTCTTTTGCACAAAGCCTGTGGCAAGTCTGATTGCCTTGTCAGAGCAATGGTGCATTTGTCCTCCACGTGCTCACCTAGGGATCCATTTGTTTCGACGTCAGGGCTACCTCCCCTCACCTGCCCTGTGATTGCTGCAACAGGGGAAGAAGACGCTGGAGGCCTTTCCCTGGACAATTAAATTCTGCCAATTCTTCCCGATCCATCCACCAGACCCGGGCACATGGCCCGCCTAACTGCAATGGAAGGAGGCTGCATGGCGAGTGGCCCGAGTCTGTACCATGCCCATTTAAGACTGTTGATAGGCTGCTGTTAATTTTCAGATGGTGACATTTATGACTATCTTGCTGAAATAACTTCTATCCACCAAACACCTTTGGCTAGTAGAAAAGTGTCACTTTAATTTCAACCCTTTCTGATTAAAACACATTAAAGTGCTTAAAACCATTTTAAGCGGCAGATGTTATCTGGAAGTGATTTTGGAAACTGAATATTCATTACTCTTCCATCATCAGGGATTATGTAATGTTTGCTCTGCTCTATTTCAAGCAGGAGAATGGGATCTTACAGGAACAAATCTGCAAAACAAACAACAAAACAAAAAGGCAAAAGACCTGGTCTTTACTCTGCCACAGTAAACTGGTGGGACTCCACTGATGTCAGAGATTGTTCATTTACCTTGGGGCCACTGGGCAGCAGAATGGGTGGCTGGGCGGAGAGACTTGAGGGTTAGGACAGCTCCAGAGCAGGCACCTGCTTGGGATTCTTCCACTATGTGAACCATCGAAGCTCTCCACCTTCCCCTTATTTGAACAATAATGGCAAGTTCCTTCTGGCTTCGGTGGTAGCTTTAGCAGATAATTCCACAGGAAGCAAACCACATTTCAGGATTCTAAAAGGCAAAACCATCTCACGATCGCTATAAAAGATGAAACATTTTTTGGTAAAGAAACTGACAAATATGTCAGTCTGGATTTTTAAAACAATTGTTGATCATGGTGGTCCTTGGGGGATTATTTGATTAATCCTTGAGAAAGCAGAATTTACTTCTTTGTGATGGATACGGTGAAATTGCAGAAGAAGGTAGTGAAAACTTCCCAGTGGCTTAAACCAATCATTTTCCATGGCTTTGGATTTCTGTTTTTAACAGATTAAAATGTTGCATTTATTAAAAGTAGTAAGTAGACCACACCAAAAGAAAAGGTTATTGTAAAACTTGTCAGTCAAGTACATTTATTGAATGCTCAATAGCAATGATCCGAAAATGTAGAAATAACTAAGATAAAGCAATAAGTCAATTAAGTGAACAACGAACAAAGCCAAAGCAAAGGTTTTTAAGTTTGACCTTTAATTTATTGCGATGGAAGTCTGTACACCGCGAGGAGATTTGTACTTGTTTCATTTCCAAAATGCCTTCTTCCTAACATTTTTATCTCTGAAGTGTTTCAGGAAGATAGAGTTCCATCATCAGAAAGTTTTGGGGACCAAAACTGATTCAGTTGTCTGCAGTCGGGTTCTGGAACCAGCGTTTTCAAAAAATTCCCCAAGTGATTCACACACATGGTCTTGGAAACCATGAAGAATTTAGAGCTCTCCAGAGCAGGGGGCACTTTGGGTCTAAGACAGATGTAGATGCTTTATGGCGACACTTCGTGACAACTGTTTCACGATAGGATAACTTTTAGGCAACCCTGCAATTTGGCAGGTTCTACCCCATCAGGGGTTTCTGATTCTTACCTGATCTGCAGGATGCGGGGAGGGATGCAGGCTCTGGGCTGCACGGATTCTGGCGTGCATCCTTCATTCTTCTGTCTTGCAGCAGAACTATCTTGGGCTAATAGTCAATTCTCAGCTCCACTTGCCTTGTCTGATGAGGGAGCTACTTGTATCAGTCTGGTGGCACTAGAGAGAATATTCCTAAGAAAGCACCCCATTCAATGCCTAGAACATAGTGAGTGGGTGCTCTGTCTTCATCTTAGAGTAGAAGCCAATAAGCCTTCCACAGTGTTAGAAAAAAAAAAATCAGCTGAGTAATTTTAAATATCTTATTGGCTTTAGTCAGTGACTCATGAATCAGGCAGCATCCAATCTACCAGATCGAAAGGAGCTCTGAGGAGCTGTACAACATTATAGGGAGGAGGATTCAAGAACAAGGAAGCCGCTCCAGGCTACATAGACACCAAGACCCCCCAACAAGCAAACGGGCTAGTTATTGCCAGCTTACTTTCCTTTAGGGAATGGCCAGGGTCTAGTAGGCAGATCAACTGCTGGCCAGGCAATTCCTGATTGACTGGTTAAAGACTCCAATTCTGGAAGAGCTGCAACTGATCAAGTCAAGTCTTGGTTTGGTGACGCAGGACTCAGCATAATCTCTCCATTCGGGACCTGTTGTCTGGCTTTTAAAAAATAGCCTGTGTCCTGCTTCCAGGACTCTGACCTCATCTATTAGTCCCCTCCTTGCTCACTTGACATTGGCCTCTCTGCTGTTCTCAGACCCTCCTTGCACACTCGGGCCCCAGCCTCTGCACCCCACATGCCTCTCCCTGGGGAGTGCTTCCTGCAGTGACTTTCAGGCTTCCTCCCTCACTTTTATTTGAGGTTGAAACTGCCCCTTTCACTCTCTATTCCCCTTTCCTGCACTTATCACCATCTATTACACTATTTATCTTATTTCTCTAGTTTGTTTATCATTTCTCTCTTACCATAAGAATATAAACTCCGGGAGGGCAGAGGACTTTGCTTGTTGGTTTTGTGATTACTCCCTAATTTCTAACCACATTACAGGGCCTAGCTGACCGTAGGTATTCAGTAAGTGTTTGTGGAACAAATTATTGTGAGCAATGGTAGGTCCTCCTGGGGCTATTCCTGGGGAGGGGAGCATGGTTAGGCCAGAGAAATCCTGGGCCAGGCCTGAGTCTAGTTTTGCTTTCAGATTGTACTGGGTTTTGGACCCGAGGATTCTTTAAAGTGGACAGAATGACCACATTGTGCCTGAGGGATATTTAGGAGAATGATTCAGGTTGTTCTAGATACTGCATGGGGCGCCTGCGTGGCTCAGTTAAGCAGCGGCTTTCGGCTCAGGTCATGATCCCAGGGTCCTGGGATGGAGCCCTGAGTTGGGCTCCCTGCTCAGCGGAGAGCCTGCTTCTCCCTCTCTCTCTGCCACTCTCTCGTCTCTCTCTCTCTCAAATAAGTAAATAAAATCTTGAAAAAAAGAATAAAATAGATACTGCTTCCTTCCAGGTCTCTCCACCTAGAGTCACTCCTCGTCACTCCTCGAGACTCAGTGGGACATGGTCTCTATGAGGAAAGGAGAACAGGACAACGTTTGACAGTGCAATTCAGAGATATCCTGGGACATCGGTTTAATGATGAACGCCATTTGATTGGTAATCTTGATGCATACCTCTCACTGGTAAAATTTCCATTGTTTTCCCCGAAATTCACCCTAGTGAAACTTCCCGGCCTCCCTGGACCCATGCCTTCCCTCATGCCCATTCTGTGCTGCACAAACATGTATGCGTGCACACACACACACACACATGCACAAGAATATACACAACTTCCTTGGCCTTTGCTGTGTTCGGAGCAAGGGTCTTCCTCTCTTCCTCCGCTGAAAGGGATAATCAGACAGTGAACTACGTCTATCCTCTCATCCCATGCTAAAAAAAAAAATGTTTTCCAAATGCAGTTAAAAGCAAGCTAGGAATTATTGTTTATGACAGAAACGTCAATTTTATGGAAAAAAAATGTTGGTTTTACCAGATGCTTCTGGTCTTGGCTGCCTAATCCATTTGCTCTCTCAACAGCTGCAAACCCTTTGTCAGGCCCCACACCTCCTCCCATGTGCTGTCTCTATCACTTGGAACCCACTGGTGCCTGCTGTAGGCACTAAACTTTAGGCAAATAAAATAGCAGGGGTGAATCATGAACAAGACCAGTAAAAATAACCTTTCTCTGTGCGTCTAAATTATAGTATCACAGTGACACTCCTAAACACCCAGAAAGCCGAGTCAGTGATTTGGAAGGTAATTTATTTTCAGCTGGAGTATCCAAGGACATTCCTGAAAAGGGCAGAAAAACTCATATTTACGGAAGGTGTATTGCTACAGATTGTACCATACGAAATGAGGTTGGATTGTGTTTTACTTAATCCTCGCATACCCTGTGCGCGCTGGAGTCCCTGCTTTACAGGTGATGAAACTGAGGCTCAGAGAAGTTAACCAGGTTACTCAACGTTATTAGTTCTGATTACGAAGCCTGCACTCTTACAGTTGCTCTCCTTGCCTGGCCTGAGTCCTGAGACACGTCACAAGCCCCTTGCCCTCGGCTGGATCCCTCATTCTCTTTTTTTTTTTTTTTATGGTAATTTAAATTAGCCCAATATTGTATTTATTTTTTTTATTCTTATGTTAATCCCCATACATTACATCATTAGTTTTAGATGAAGTGGTCCATGATTCATTGTTTGTGCACAACACCCAGTGCTCCATGCAGAATTGGATCCCTCATTCTCTTGAATGCTTCGAATATCTCCTGAATTTACAATATCCAAATAAATGCTGTCACTGAAAGTTTGTGAACCTATAAGAGAGCTTGACACTCGCAAACACTATGTTTTGAGAATTTTCAAAACCCTAAATTCAGAGGGTACTGGCGTGGAAACCTTTCCCCACAGCTGCCACAAAGCCGTACTGAAACGGGCTCAGTCGTAGGTTGTTGGTAAGCTCCTGTGAGTGAGGCAAAAAAATTCACATCCAAGCCTTAGAATAATTGCACATTAATACGTTATGAATGTTCACAGTTAGTAATGAGGAATTGTTACATCCAACAGCCCGTTGCACTGGATCAGACCTTGTTTAGGTCTTCCTTTAGGAGCACTGTTGGAGTTAATATTGTACGTACTTAAAAAGCAAGGGCTTCGGGGGCGCCTGGGTGGCTCAGTCGGTTGAGCGTCTGCCTTCGGCTCAGGTCATGATCTCAGTGTCCTGGGATCGAGCCCCACATCGGGCTCTCTGCTCAGCGGGGAGTCTGCTTCTCCCTCTCATTCTCCCTCTGTGCTTTCTCTCTCAAATAAATACAAATCTAAAAAAACCCAAACAAACCTATTTAAAAAGCAAGGGCTTTGGAGACTGACCTCCCAGGCTCGAATCCGTGGCTCTGCCACCTACTAGCTATAGATTTCCCTTCTCTGTGCCTCCGTTTCCTTCCCTTTAAAACGGTGCTGATGCAACTTGCATCAGGGAGTTAGTGGGGGCACTGCGTGAAGTGATGGGTGTGGAATGCCCAGGACAGTGTCTGGCACACAGCGAGAACTCAAGTGTTAGCTATTTTTGTTACATGTCACAGTGCGAATTTTCTTCACGTGGTTCATTTATTTCTTGCCCCATTGAATTCCATCCGTCCGTTGAATTGCTAACTTTATTCACCAGACCTGGGGCTGCACATCTTCATCCATTTTAAATTTCCAGTCTACCCTCCACAGAAGAGGCGTTTCCGCTGGCAAGGAACGAGCATGGCTGCTTCTGGCGGCAACAGCTGGGTGAATGTGGAGCCTCTAACAGGCGTGTTTTTAAAGGGACCACACTCAACTTGCCCGTGTAAGCTCAGCAATGTCGGTTTCAAAAGCAGCTCTATTACTTTATAGCCCTGCCTCAGAAAGAATGATATCTTTGACTTATTTCGTGAGATTTCCAACTCCATTTAGAAGTTCATAAGCATGTCGGGATCTGTCCAAGATGTCATGTGTTGTTCTGAATTAAACACAAGCTCCAAAGCGTTTGAAGTTCACTCCATCTGTAATTGCTATCAGAGGCTTCAGGAGCTGAATCTAGCCCTTACATTTGATACCAGCAGAAAGAGACCAATATCTTTGATCGATCACCCTTTTCTAGGTGGCTTACACTCCACAGGGTTTACAGTTCTGAGACACTGTTTGAAACTTGGGCCGCCCTTCGTTTATTTTAGCGTGAAAGTGAAAGAATCAGGCAGAGATGAAGTAGTTGTGTTTTTATCATAGAGAGATGTGTCTTGGTTTCATGTTTCCATAGCAATTATATTAATAACTAAAGTTTCATAAAACCTTATGCAAAAGCTTGCAATCCTGTAGAATCCTTAAGAGCATCCCTTTTCACATATAGACAAATGGTTGGGTAAAGATGTCAACATTTCTGCAATTAATATTCATGGGTATGACTGATTTTTCTTATTCTTGCAAGCCTCTCTGGTCTGGAAAAGGGGGGGGGTGAAGGAATGCAGATTTGACAAATTGCTGCTCTATTTTGGGTTTTCGCTTACACTAACCCAAAACTGTAAAAGAATTTTCCTTTTGGCATTTTCTGGTTTCCTGTTTTAATTTCCTTTTCTACCTGGTGTCATCTCCTCCTCTAGCCCTTCTAGTGTAACCTTCTTTTCTCTGTCTCCTTGTCCTTGACCTGTTTCTTTCACTTCCCACTGGATAGGAGATTCAGTTGTCCTGATATTCGTCGTAGTGCCCGGACAGTGCCCTCAAAAAGCATGGGTGCGCAATAATTATTTCTCCAATCAAATTTAAACTATTGCTCAACATGCTGTTAAAGAACAGTGTTAGTGAATTGTGTTAGCTCTTAAGGGTGGTGGTGGGGCAGTTCACGGACTCTACAAACTCTTATTCTGGGAGCATTTTCATTTGAACTGAGAGTTACTAGAGACAGAGTACCTAAGAAGGAGGAATGGATTCAGTCAGTAGAACCTCAGGCCAGTGAGGAGAAAGCATTTAGATCTAACTGGAGGAATTCTTTCCTGAATTCTCTCAGTTACTCCATGAGTATGTGGAGTGTATGTATGTACATGCATGCGCATAAGACAGAGACAGGAGGAAAAAAAAAAGAGACAGGGAGAGAAAGGGAGAGGTGTGTAAATGTATCTTTTGCTGGCAAAAAAAAGTATTTCTATCTCTGGGGTCTTAAAAAAGTTTATGTACTTCTAGGAACTCTATTTTATTTGTTGGAACAAAATTATTGAGTCCAAAAATCAGCTTCCTACAGAGTTGGAATAAGAAAAAAAATGTTGAAATAGTCTGATTTTTGTATGGAAACTATGGAAGTTGAGCCTCATAAAGAATGCTATTATAGGGGCGCCTGGGTGGCTTATTCGGTTAAGCTCCTGTCTTCGTCTCAGGTCATGATCTCAGGGTCCTGGGATCAAGCCCCACCTAGGGCTCCCTGCTCAGGGGGGAGTCTGTTTCTCCCTCTCCCTCTGCCCGTCCTCCCCTTACCCACCCACCCCCACCCCACTCATGGTCTCAAATAAATAAGTAAAATTCTTTTTTTAAAAAAAGAATGCCTTTATAGTCTTTTGTCTTTCTGTTTCACTTTGTTTTCAGACAGAATTATAACCATGGAAGATTATTAATTCCATTGAATTTTTCTTAATATTATTTTGCATGCAGAATATGACTGCACCTTTCACACACCATGGAAAGGAAATGCAAATGTTTTCTAGCATATTGCTAAAATCTGGTTGTGAAATTTCAGTGTATATCTTTTAACATGAATAGTATGTCTGATTATCCCTAGAAGGAAAAAGACCTTATTTCAAAAATGGTACTTTAGGGGCGCCTGGGTGGCTCAGTTGGTTAAGCGACTGCCTTCGGCTCAGGTCATGATCCTGGAGTCCCTGGATCGAGTCCCGCGTCGGGCTCCCTGCTCGGCAGGGAGTCTGCTTCTCCCTCTGCCCCTCCCCCCTCTCATGTGCTCTCTCTCATTCTCTCCCTCTCAAATAAATAAATAAAATCTTAAAAAAAAAAATGGTACTTTAGCCTTTGTTTATACAGAAGTTTTTCCAGAGTAATAGTATTAAGAGAATGATTTCGGGCGCCTGGGTGGCTCAGTTGGTTAAGCGACTGCCTTCGGCTCAGGTCATGATCCTGGAGTCCCTGGATCGAGTCCCGCATCGGGCTCCCTGCTCGGCAGGGAGTCTGCTTCTCCCTCTGCCCCTCCCCCCTCTCATGTGCTCTCTCTCATTCTCTCCCTCTCAAATAAATAAATAAAATCTTAAAAAAAAAAATGGTACTTTAGCCTTTGTTTATACAGAAGTTTTTCCAGAGTAATAGTATTAAGAGAATGATTTCGGGCGCCTGGGTGGCTCAGTTGGTTAAGCGACTGCCTTCGGCTCGGGTCATGATCCTGGAGTCCCGGGATCGAGTCCCGCATCGGGCTCCCTGCTCGGCAGGGAGTCTGCTTCTCCCTCTGACCCTCCTCCCTCTCATTCTCTCTGTCTCAAATAAATAAATAAAATCTTTAAAAAAAAAAAAGAGAATGATTTCATTCTGCCTCGCTTCAAGTAATGAAACTACACAAAAGTGTCCCTATCACGGGATATAATGTGCTTCCATTAGAGCCTTATTTTCTTGTCAATATTTTTACTTAAGACCTAATCGTTTGATGCGACGGAGGCTTCAAATTAAATCAGAGACAGTGGCTTTCATTTTCTTGCTTTAACATGACACACGTATTTCCAGCTCTCGAGTGATTGCCAAGAAAATGCTTAACTCCTCTCAATTGGCTGTTGAAAGTGCCACGCTAGATTTGACTCTTACATCGCATCCATGGCTAAATTTCACCTTGCCGTGCATTTGAAGTAGGCGCTTTGTGTTTAAAAGTGAAAACCGTAAAACTTTTGGTGTTACATGTTTTTGACCCTGAGTTAGTTGTTTTCCTTTAATTGCAGAAGAATTAAAAATATGAAAAACCCGCCGTTAGAGCATGTAATCGTGGCTTCCCATCTCTCTCTTTTCTGGAAACGAAAGGAATGTTGAAAGTGTTTCTATTTTATGATGTAAGAGGTGGGGTGGCCAAGGATTTACAGCTCTATATACCCCCCCCCCCCCCCCGTTGAATTCTTCTAAACCTCAGACCTGGCCAGCAGGTTTCTCCCAGACGATTTTCATTTTCATAACATTCACATCCAATAAACTGCACAAAACAGTGTGAGAGAAAAAAGAGGGACAGGAAATGGCTCTGTTGCATGGTTATTACATCCTATTGCCTGTGGGTTGCTTGTTATGAGTTTTAACTATGTAAATATGACGTATATGACATCAGAATTTAATCTTAAAGCTTCTATGTGGGAGATAGAGTGTGACTTTATTGTTAAGGCTAAAATCAACTGGGTGTTGACAGGTCTCAAAAGTCACCGAGTAAAAGCTTAAAAAGAAAAAGCTCAGACTGATAAGCTGTGGTTTGACTGACAACTTCAGGCCTGACTGCCACTATTGAAAACAGTTGGGCAAACGTTTTGTGGGAAAAAACGTGTTATTTCATAAGAAGTGATACTGGGAACTATCGGAAAATTTATAAGCTGGTGGGGCACAACACCCAAAGAAAAACAGGTGTGAGGTGCAGCCAATCTAGAACCTGGGAGAAAGGACACTGTCCACGAATGAGTTAATTAATGGTATAAAAGGACTTTATGCACAAGAATGCTGACTCAGGGAGAAAATAGAACAGAGCTGGCCACTAGTTTTGGCTTTCAACAAATCATTTGTCAACAGTTCATGGTAAAGCAGTCTAGTGTTGGGGGGGGGGGAGGAATAAAATGCCCAAGCAAAAGATCACAATGGAAAATAAATGCAGGAGGAAAAATAATATGGTCCTTTTTCCATCTTTCCAGTAGAGTAGAACCAATTCTGGCCCTGTAAAATCCATTATGGAAACAATAAAATAAATGCATTCTAAAGTAGCCATCATTGGTCAATTGAAATGTTATGATTGTTCTACATGCCATAGCTTATCAAATATTATCCGTAAGGAAGTATTCAATTCCTGTTGTGCCAATTATCCTACTATGTGCATCATAAACTTTTATGGCTTGTTATGGAATGTCACTCGGCTAACGATTTTTCCCTTCAAATATTGCATCATCACATTCAGATGGAAAACATATTCTAATGTGGCAAAGTGTTAAAGAAATTTAATACTCTAGGGCTAAATGAAACTGCTATGGTTCATCTCCTGGATAAGAACAACAATTTATGAATGCAATATTCATTTCCTGAGGTGAGCACAAGCAAAAACTTCATCTGAAACCTAAAACCTGGATGTTTGGCCTCTGGTAGTTTCCTCATTTAACTCATTGATGTCATATATTAAGGCCACTGGTAAGATCACATCTGGGGAGTGCTCACTTTTTCAACTTCCCTAATTACTTTTACAGGGAACTCCTGGCTTAATTGCATCAGCCGAGACCAGGCCACAGAGTCGACAAGATCATCTTTCACTTTTAATATATTGCTAAAAAATGTCAAAGTAATCTATTTGTTTTCTCTTGATCATGAAAACGATTAACAGTTGGGTATTTGAATTCACAGAGGCATTTATTCAGAGCTAAGGTTCTAGAACAATATGTGCATTATATGAAGAAATCATGGAAATTATAAACAACCTGTATATGTCTCTAAGACTAGGGAATCTAGAGATGATGCCACAGTCATCTTTGCAGAAAAAGAATGAGAACAATGCCAAGAACCGTAATGTTTTCCTTCCAAAAGCTAAAGGGCTACACCATATATTTTAGTAGATTAAACACAATTAATTTAACTCACAGGGAAACCCACTTTAAGTCTTACCAGAGTGGGGTCTAGACCCCAGAGTGACATGTTCAGTCTTTTTCAATGTACCTTAAAAATGCTCAGAATTGGGGCCCCTGGGTGGCTCAGTCGGTGAAGTGTCCAACTCTTGATTTCAGCTCAGGTCATGATCTCAGGGTCATGAGATCGAGCCCCATATGGGGCTCCACGCTCAGCGGGGAGTCTGCTTGAGATTCTCTCTCCCTCTCTCTCTGCTCCTGCCCCTGCTCATGCTCTCTCTCTCCCTAAAATAAAAAATAAACAAATCTTAAAAAAATTGCTCAGAATTTACTCACATATCAAACCTACAAAGAGAATACCTTTTTCTATAAGACAGTCATGGCATAATATTACAGCTTAGTTGGAATTTTTTTTCGGGAGAATGAACCCATTATTATCTTTACTCTTTGTGCTGACAGCCTCCTCATCCCCACATACTGCAGGTCAACAGCTCTGGGCCAAGAATGTGTGTTCCAGGGAGGTGCCCGGCATACGTAACTGCCTTCTTACTTGCTAGACTCTAACTCGGAGGAGAGATGTGGAGCACACTGGGGAGGGGGGGGAGGGTGTGGAAAATGAATCGGGTCCTTACTAATGCCTCACGTACTGTACCAGGGACTTCATATACTAGTTTATCTCATCCCTGCACATCGCAACCCTGCACTGTAGGTATGCAGTGAGGAAACTCACAGAGAGGAGATCTCACAGAGTTTATAAGACTCCCCAGTTTGTGCTTTCTCCACTATTCCATTCTGCCATGAGTTCCCCATGAGATTTTTCTTCTCAAATATTCTAAAGCATCTTTCTTTGAAATGTTGAATGTAAAACTAATAAAGGTTATAAAAGCCGACAGAAAGCCCCTTTACTAGCAGATGATCACGTGGACAACTCTTCCACCAGAATGATGTATAGACTGGCCAGCATATCTTAGAGAAGAGCAAATGAAAAGATTCAGATGAACAACAACAACAACAAAAAACGTGTGGGAGAGGCATGGCAGGTAGTGATATAAATCCTATAAGCAGTTAGAATAGTGGGTTCTCAGTGGATTGGAGCAGAAATTCTGCATTTGTTGGGGCTGACAGATCCAATTATGTGCCAAGGACATGACTTGCAATGTGGTTGGAATGATAGGCACCCACCCAGGAAAATTCCAGGTGATTTTCCTACTTGTGGTCATGGGCCATATATCTGTGCTCCCTCCCACACCCTTCAATGAAAGATGCTTCTTATTTCCCAGGAACCCTTGGTCTTTTTGGCTGAAGGTGTGAATTCTGGAAAGGAGACCACCAGGTGATAAAGTAAGGAGACATGTGTGCAGACAACCAAAAGCAGCCACCTCAATCCTGGTGATGGATGAGGTAATGGATGTCAAATCCACGTGACCTTTACATGCATGGATGTTAACTAGAAAACCATCCTGTGACTTGCTAGTTCCCAGAACTTTGGGGAAAGAGAATGGTGTATGGGTGAGAGATTGGGGGTTCAATCAGGGAGTTTAAAAAAACATAGAATTTATCAGAAAGATAAGATTTCTGATGTAGCTGAAACAGAGGGTTAATTAAGGAATGTAGCAACAGGGGCGCCTGGGTGGCTTAGTCGTTAAGCGTCTGCCTTCGGCTCAGGTCATGGTCCCAGGGTCCTGGGATCGAGCCCCACATCGGACTCTCTGCTCAGCGGGAAGCCTGCTTCTCCCTCTCCCACTCCCCCTGCTTGTGTTCCCTCTCTCTGTCAAATAAATTAATAAAATCTAAAAAAAAAAAAAAAAAGGAATGTAGCAACAGAATTTTTAACTTCACAATAAACCAAAGGCATAATGAAGCATCCAGCAGATGTTTTGTTCAACATTGTTCAAAATGACAGAGACAGAGCCCTTCTCTTCTAGGAGCTTATAAAGAAAGGTGCACTGATGCTGAACATCATCATTCTCTGTGCGCACTCGTGCGTGTGTGTGTGTGTGTGTGTGCGTGTGTGTGTATGGGAGGGGGAATTGCTAAAATGCACAAAGAACTTTACATGTACCATCTTATTTAATCCTCCTCCCACAACTTGATATGTGGTATGTACTACTATTTTCTCTATTTGATCTATGTGAAAACCCAGGCTCATAGAGGCAGGTGACTTCCCAGGGTACAAACCAATGCTTAAGAGTCAGGATTGGAACCCAAGTCTACTGGACTCCAGAGACTATGGTTAGCACCAATAGGTGGCGCTGCTTCTCACTATTCAGTGAGTAGCTGTGTCTGGGCCTCATTTCAATATGCTGTACTGTAGCTCTCAGGCTACTGCATTTTTTTTTTAATTAAGACTTGAACAGATCATTAAAATTTTTAAAATCATTACTCACTGAAAATTGACCGTAAGCTTAACTTTGGGTAGGTTGTTCGGTTTAATTCAAGATGTAGGCATTGATCAAATGTTTCCATATGAGTGTGTGGGCTGTTTGGTGTCCTAGTATAAAATGCAAAGTCCATGATATTTAGATATAATTACAGAATCAAAAACACATGTTCATGATCATTGTCCTATTTTTAAAGCAGAGCAATTGGTTTTTAGAATTTAAGTTTACACAGAACATTATTTTACTAAATTGATACTTAAGCTTCCTTTGCTACAGTCAGGTTCCTGGACTTCAATCTTGGGGTAGCTACTCAAATCAGATGCTTTTAGGGATGTGTGTGTGTGTGTGTGTGTGTGTGTGTGTGTGTGTGATGAGGGAGTCACATAACGGAGGAGCATATTGGAGAGACTGGATCAGGTGGGGAAGCAGAATGAAACACCAAATCAAAGGCAAGACGTCAGTTGTGTGCCATGTTGCATAAATCAAAGAGGCGCCGGATGACACGGCTGTGGCTTTAGTTGTGAAAATGAAGAGGAAAGGAACCATTTTAGGAATCATGGGGAAAATTGATTGCTTATTAGAGTAAGGAAGAGAATGATAATTTTAAGAGTGTGTATTTTAAATAGTAAGATAATTATAAAATCAAACACTCAACGAACTATTAATAGATTTCTTTCTTTTTTAATTTAAATTCAATTAGCCAACATATAGTGCATCATTAGTTTTTGATGTAGTGTTCATTGATTCATTAGTTGCGTGTAACACCCAGTGCTCATCACATCAAAAATAGGTTTATTTTCACACTCTCTATTTAGTTGCATAGGATTGACCAAAAGTCATATACTGATTTTTGAGTGTGCCATATGTGTAACCTATCAAAAGTATTCTACAATTATTCATATATTTTTTATCTCTAAGGCTTGCAACAAATTAAACCTTAAGCATCTGTGAAGACAAATAAATTTACATGCAGCATCCTTATATAGCCTTAATGTTTATTCTTTTACCTTAGGGTCCCTGCCTAGAAAAAATTCATTTTCCTTTCTGTTTGATTAAAAGATTGTAACAAACCCCCCCTCCCAAATTTACAATAAGATCAAAAATGGCATTTTATTTGCCCATCTGGAGATCACCAAATGCGTAAAGCTTGTCCGTGTGGAGGCCATCTGTTGTGAATGGAGACACACATGGAAACTTAATCCTTGAACTTCTTTTTCAACTTTCTCTTTTGCTTGCCTGAGGAGAAAGCAATTCAGACATGTCACTTGCGATACAAACTGAGGCTAGGACAGGTTGCTGCCTTTTAACATCACAAACACTTTTTTTTGCCCAACTGCAAGCATCTCTCTGCAAAGATCTAAAGAGTGAAAAATTATTGGCACTGCCTTTCCCCAACATCATGACACAAACTGCAAGTCAGCATCCGAGCTCTCCTAATGGCCGTCGCTTGGGCTATACCTAGACGGAGAAGAGTGCTGGGAAATTGAATCCAGTTCCTTTTCTTTGAACGTACCCATGGTCTCTCTAAGCAATTCAGAATGTCCTGAACTTCCTGGGCTCAATGTTTTGTTTTGTTTTTGTTTTTGTTTTACTCTGTAGCCTTGCATGTTCCCATTTCAAGATGGAGAAAATGCCTTCTCTGAACTAAAAATTATCTCAAAATAATGTTACTTCTGGGGTAAGACAAATGAGTTACAAGGGACTGGACTTCTCAGAGACACTTTGGATATGGATAAAATTTTGCAGACTTGCACTCTTTTTGCCCGACTTAGCTTATCTGCAGGTACAACATCATGTCCATAAGGACAACAAGTTAGCATGTTAATAAGCCGGGCTGGATGCTAAAACCCAATTCATGGCTGAGAGCATGGACGCCAGAGTCCTAGTCTGGAAGCTGTCAGCATCTCACAGTCCTGTGGCCCTCTCATCGACTTCAGCACTGATATGTTGGCCATTAAAGTCAACAAAATTACTTCTTAAAATATCATTTTAAGATCCCTCCTTTGCGGGGCACCTGGGTGGCTCAGTTGGTTAAGCGACTGCCTTCGGCTCAGGTCATGATCCTGGAGTCCCGGGATCGAGTCCCGCATCGGGCTCCCTGCTCAGTGGGGAGTCTGCTTGTCCCTCTGACCCTCCCCCTGTCATGCTGTCTCTCTCTCTCAAATAAATAGATAAATAAAATCGATAAATAAAATCTTTAAAAAAAAAAAAAAGATCCCTCCTTTGCTTCTTACATGGTCTTGTTCCTCAATCCTCTTTACAGTCCTTCACAACATTTCTGCTTGTGATGCTCCCTTCTTGAAAGTCTTAGCCCAAATGCTAATTATCTCTCCCATTGGTAACTAGAACTTCCTACCTCGGTTTAAACAGCCTCTGACAATTCTCAACAGGGCTGCCAAAGTAATCCTCTCTTTCTAGTCCTTCCACTCCCTGAATTGTAAGTATGATTTCAATTTGCGTGCTGTTCTGAAAAAAAAAAAAAAAAAAAAAAAAAAAGCAGGGGTAATGGCAATAGCAGTTTCTTCTTCACTATTTTGAAGGGAAGTTGTACTCTTGGTAATAGCAAAAAAATGGAAAACAATTTAAATGTTGCAAAATAGGGAATAGGATTAATAGATTATGTTGTATACACATAATTGAATCCTGAGCAACCATTAAGAATTATTTTCTTAAGACCTGTTTATTTTAGAAAGAGAGAGAGAGGGAGTGAGAAAGCATGTCGGGGAAGGCACAGGGAGAGGGGGAGAATCTTTTTTTTTTTTTTTAAAGATTTTATTTATTTATTTGAGAGAGAGAGAGTGAGAGAGCACAAGAGGGGGGAGCGGGAGAGGGAGAAGCAGACTCCCTGCTGAGCAGGGAGCCCGAGGCGGGACTCGATCCCGGGACTCCAGGATCATGACCTGAGCCGAAGGCAGTCGCTTAACCAACTGAGCTACCCAGGCGCCCGAGAGGGGGAGAATCTTAAGCAGACTCTGCATTGAGCATGGAGCCAGTGCAGGGCTTAATCTCACGCTGAGATCATGACCTAAGCTGAAAACAAGAGTCGGATGTTAACTGACTGTGCCACCCAGGTGCCCCCAATTAAGAATTATTTTAGGAGAGTGGTTAATGATTTGGAAAATGGTCACAATAAATTCAAGGGGAAGAATGGGTTAGAAAATAGTGAGTCTCACTACATTTCTGTAATAAGAAATTTATATATATATTTTTAAAGATTTTATTTATTTGACAGAGAGAGACGCAGCGAGAGAGG
The DNA here is from genome assembly GCF_029215605.1 of Mirounga angustirostris. Classification (NCBI taxonomy): domain Eukaryota; kingdom Metazoa; phylum Chordata; class Mammalia; order Carnivora; family Phocidae; genus Mirounga; species Mirounga angustirostris. Next base: position 72,512,401 of record NW_026991716.1, read on the forward strand.
GAACACAAGCAGGGGGAGTGGGAGAGGGAGAAGCAGGCTTTCCTCTGAGCAGGGAGCCCGATGCGGGGCTCGATCCCAGGACCCTGGGATCATGACCTGAGCCGAAGGCAGATGCTTAACGCCTGAGCCACCCAGGTGCCCCAAGAAATGTGTATCTTTATGTAGAGAAAAAGACTGAAGTACATACATGAAAACGTTAATGGTGGTTATCTCTGAGTGATGGAATTATAGGTGATTTTATTTTCTTCTTGAAGCCCTTTCTGTATTTTTCAAATATTCTACAATGATGTTATTTTATTTTAGTAGCCAGAAAAAAATCATTTTAGAAAACGGGCAAAAATGTTTCCCATAAGAAGTGGTGCTTACCTTCTATTATTCCAAAACATTTATATAAATACAGACCTAAAAACTGGGTAGGTAGAATGGTGTCACACCTCTAAACCAAGGAGCTGATGAGAGGCCCACATTGTGTGTAGCAAATGAGGCCAACATCCAGAGTTGTAGGATACGTTTTTGTATTTGAGACCCGTAGGTAATTGGGTGATATTCAAATCTGTTTATGTTTCAACATTTCCAGAAATAATAACATGTACTATATTTCCTACATAAGACCACTGGCAGCATCTTTGATCAGAGATCATGTTCAAGATCATTAGCATCTCTGCAAAAATCCTATAGCAGAGCCTGTCTCCTTTCGTTTCTTGAATGTCCCACCTTAGCTCCTTTCCTTGTTCAGTATCCCTTTAATCGGTTTATCTCATGTCAACCCCAGAACCATCTCTCAAACCATGTCATATGCCAGAAATGTCTCTCCTGTCCTTTAAGAATATGTTAAGACATTTCCATGACTACTCCACCCTTCTTCAGCTGTTGGACTAACCCATGTGGTAGAAGTAGTCACCCTACATCTAACTCAGCTGGCATGGCGAAATGGTTAGCAAAGCCTGCACCTGTAGGCAGAACAGCCCGAGACAACCTCAAAGAACACATTGCCATGTGGCGGTGGGTGAGGAAGGAGGTAGAGGGGTAGAGTGGTTGAGAGGGGTGCAGACAGGCAGAGGAAGCTGTTGGGCTAGTCAGGTCCTCCCAGACAGTGTGAGAAAAATGCAGCAATCATCTGCAACATGATGGAGGTGGCTCATCAGCATCTAGAAGACTCTGCAGGGGCGCTCTTGAAGGGATGACAATCAGATGTGAGGTTCTCCTCACCACTCTCCTGACACCTGGCTCTCTGTAGGCACTTCTGTGGAGACCTAGGGATTCTGATCAGCTGAAAAACACAGAACTGAAGTGAAATGCAGTCAGCTGAGATTGAGTTTCTTCCATCTTTGAGAATGGAGTTGGGACTAGAAAATAAGTTGAATTATGATAAAACAAAGAAAATTTTCCTTCATGCCCGAGTCTGTGGCCTGAGAATGATACATGCCATATTTAGGGCAGAAATTGTGCTTAAATAGATATTTTACATGTGTGTAATAAAAATATGTGTTTATAGTAAATCTAGCTAGCTAGCTAGATCTCCAGGTCTAAATTATTTACATATCATTTCTCCAGTCATTTCCAACCCATTCCCTCCAAACAGTGCTCAGGAATATGCCATCTACAAGCAAGGACTTAAAGCCTGTAAGAGGAGACTGGAAAAGTATAAAATGTTAAGTACATATCTGTATTATTTAGAACCCAAAAGGACAGAATAGAATTTAGCATTTCCTTTGGTTTAAATGGAGCTGGTCATTAGTCCTATAGAGCCCAAACCCTAGTTTCTGTGTTTCTTTGCCTCAGTTAAGAGCCAAATCAGAAGAGCGCAATACCGCAAAGCTTCCATCAAACCTTCCCTGAATTGCAGCTAAAAGAACCTCAGGATATCATCGAGTTTAACCCTCAGGTTAGTCTCAGGTTCACATTCAAAGGCTTTTTGGTTCCTCGTGGGTAACACAAATAAGTCAACTTGTGGAGGATATCAAAGGAGTGGTGGGAACTGTGTAATTTGGTAGAAGATAAAACCTGAAGGACACATAGCAGTCAGCCAGGTGAAGATGCGAGGAAAGAGTTTTCAGGAAGAGGGAAGAAATGTGTGTGTTGGTCAAAGTCAAAGGGAGCTTGGCCCATTCCAAGGATTCAAGAAAAAGAGCAGGAGATATTCACAGCAACGCCAGATAGGTAAGCTAGGCATGATACATGTCATGGGATCCTGCTCTACTGCACAAAATAAAGAGATTGATAAATTAAGAATTACCTTGCCCCCAAACCCTTTCCTTCTGTTCCCGTCCCAAGGCCTTGAAACTATAATTCTCTTTTGAGAAGACTCATCTCACTTTTTAATCCCTCTTTGTGATAAAGGCACTTTTTTCTCACCTACTTATGATGTAGCCTCATATATAATAGTTTTTTTCATGCCTCACCTAAACCAGTTAAATATTTTTAAAATTCATGTTGCCTTAGCAGACCAAGCCTAGCAGATAAGTTCAAATTATGTTTAAGTTTTTCATAGGCTTTGGCCTCACCAACTGCGTAGGCTCTGCCTACATAAAGTCAACATCATCTTCACCACCTTTTTTTTTTAAAGATTTTATTTATTTGAGAGAGAGAAAGAGAGCACACGAATGGGGAGGTGGGACAGAGGGAGAGAAAGAGAAGCAGACTCCCCGCTGAGCAGGGAGCCCAATGTGGGGCCTGATCCTAGGACCCCGAGATCATGACCAGAGCCGAAGGTAGACAATTAACTGACTGAGCCACCCAAGTGCCCCTTCACCTCCCTTTTATATGTTTTCTCCCTTCCACATACCACAGCTGATGTGAGTGTGATCTCAACACCAAATCAACTCTTTAGGAGTCTGTGGTAAAATCACTTTAAATCTATATTGGTTTTCTGTTTAATTGTTAACATAGACATGTAAAGTGATGACGGTAATGTCATGGCATGTATTTGGATTATTATTGGGGAAGCAATCGGATTGATTTTTTTCAAAAATTGATTTTCTACTCAGCAATTGTTTCTGTAAAACATCAGATGAAAATGGAACCAACCTGAAAAATGGCACTGGATTTTGTTAAGCCTTACAGCCATGACCAAAGCCACCCTGTAAACCTGAATCTCATAATTCTCCCTTTTTTCTCCATTCGTTACTGTCCTACTTAATCCTTAAGTTCAATTTCTTTAAGTCTTCCCTCAGGACCTCAAATGCTAGTGGTCTGGTGTGTCGTCTGATCTCCAAGTTCAATTGTTCTTGCAAAAATATTTATTGAGCAAATTTTTACTAATATGTGTGTTTGTTATAAAGCAGTAAAGAAACAGATCATGCTTGTTTCTTGGAGCATATAGTCAACTGAGGTAAGTTATGTGAGGGAAAAGTAGAAGGTACGATGAGAAAGGACAATGAGCGGCCATTTGAAGATAGAGAATCATGGAAGACCTGCTCGAGGCAGTGACACTGAATTTATGTCCAAATTGATGGATAGGATGGAGTGGGAAGGGGAGGAGGAGGAGTGGGTTCCATTCATGTAGAACAGTTTGGTCCCTAAGGTCCTGAAACTGGGAAGAACTTAGAGCATTCGAGGAACAGAGCAAAGCCCAGTACCTCTGAAGTGGGGTGAGTGAGGGAGAGAGATCTGAGAGATGAGGGTGAAAGAAAGAGTAAGGCCAGATTATGCAGGGCCAAACTTTATCCTGAAAGCAGTGGGAGGCCTTTAATGCACTTCAAGCAGCTGTGCGTGACAGAGTCATATTTAGATTTTGTAGAAGATCCTTTTGTCTCCTGTGAGGACAATAGTTCACTGGATGCAAGGGAAGATGAAGGAAGGCCAGTTAGGAAGGTTCTATACCAGGTATATTTCAGATGTAACCGATTATCATTCTCACTCATTTGGCACTTATGGGATATTGCTCCGAGTGTAAACTTGTTGTGTTATTCTTCCCCACTGTGATTTCATCTTTTATCTCCCATGCTGACTTGAACAAACTCTATTTGTGGGTTGATTAAAAAATGTAATAAAAGAAAAGACTTCATATTTCTGTTATTACAGCTGCCTGATTTCTTTTAAATCTAAGCTGGATTTTTTTTTTCCTTCTTAAGATTTTATTTATTTGAAAGAGAGAGAGCAGAGCTGAGAGAGAGAGCATGAGCAGGGGTGGGGGTGGAGGGGCAGTGGGGGGGAAAGCAGACTCCCCACGCAGGCAGGGAGCCCGACTCAGGGCTTCATCCCAGGGCCCTGGGATCATGACCTGAGCAAAGGGCAGGAGCTTAACTGACTGAGCCACCCAGGTGCCCCCTAAGCTGGATTTCTTTCAGGATTCTATAATCTTCACTTTCTCATGGCCTCATCCCATCCTCACACTTCCTTCCTTTGGCAGCACTTAAAAAATTTGGCTTGGAAGAAAGGGAAATCAATTTGAACATGGCAGCCACTAAAGATGTCAATAAATTTCCATTGATCTGTACTTCTACACATTATAATTTAAACTCTCTTAGCATAAAGGAATGCCTTTTTTTTTTTAAAGATTTTTATTTATTTATTTGACAGAGAGAGATAGCGAGAGCAGGAACACAAGCAGGGGGAGTGGGAGAGGGAGAAGCAGGCTTCCTGCCGAGCAGGGAGCCCGATGTGGGACTCGATCCCAGGACCCTGGGATCATGACCTGAGCCGAAGGCAGACACTTAACGACTGAGCCACCCAGGCGCCCAGGAATGCCTTCTTTTCAAGAGTTTCTCCCAGAAAAAAACAAAAACAAAAACTAAAGAAAACAGCACACCAAGAGCAGAGCACAGACCACCATCCATTTGTTCCATTTTTTTCTGTAGCAAGAGGGTGTGAGTTATGCCACTGTGATAGTGAATTTTATGTGTCAACTTGACTGAATTACCGCATGCCCAGATGATGTACTTAAATATTATTTCTGGGTATGTCTGCCAGAGATTAGCATTTGAATCCACAGAATGAGTAGATTGCCCTCTCTAGCATGGGTGAGCCTCATGCAATCCACTGAGGGCCTAAATAGAACAAAAGGTGGAGGAAGGGAGGAAGGGAGGAATGGCTGGCTCTCAGCATGACTGCTTAAGCTGGGGCATCCACCTCCCTCTGCCCTCAGACTTCAGTGCTCCTGGTTCGAAGGCCTTCCAAATCAGACTGAAGTCTACACCCTCAGCACTCTGGGATTCAGGCTTCAAACTGTCCCACAGCTTTCCTGTGTTCTAGCTCGAAGATCATGGAACACCTTAGCCTCCATAATTGCATGAGCAAATATCAATCTGTCAATGCTCTCGGCTCTATTTCTCTGGAAGAACCCAGAGGGTCCCAGTGAGAGCACTTGCTGGGGCAGCGTTTTCTGGAATGAACAACATTTACTTGGGGCAATCCAAGAAGCTTCCAAATACCGTCCTCTACAAAAGATCTCTTCCACCGGCCTGACACCCTTCTGGAGGCCTCCAGGCAGCTCTCCTTTGGACTAGAACCATGAACCCGTTATTAGATCACAAACACTCCCAGAATCCCCGGATTTTGCTGCAGCCAGTGTGACCTTGGAAAACTCTCTTTGTTTTCCATGCATGTTCCAGTTGTTTCATTTCCATAAAAAGAGATGTGGGCTAGATCAAATCTAAGGCCTCTTTAAGTGTAAGCTTTTATGATTGCGTTTTTTTTTTTTTTAAGATTTTATTTATTTATTTGACAGAGAGAGACACAGCGAGAGAGGGAACACAAGCAGGGGGAGTGGGAGAGGGAGAAGCAGGCTTCCCGCGGAGCAGGGCGCCCGATGCGGGGCTCAATCCCAGGACCCTGAGATCATGACCCGAGCCGAAGGCAGTCGCTTAACCAACTGAGCCACCCAGGCGCCCCAGGACACGGATTTCTAAAGGTAGGCCTATGCTGACAACAAGATGGAAAGTTCTGATGCCAAGTCCCCAAACTGAAATAAATGAGCAAATAAAACCCAGAATGTCAAATGAACTCTGTTATAGGTGCAGCAGGCTGAGCTCTGGGTGGGCATGGACTTTCTAGATTCTTCTCTTAATCCCTGGCACCTAGCGCAGCCTGGCATATCATAAGCACACTGTAAATGTTTATGGAATGAAGGAAAAGTGCATTCCAGGGCCAGCAGGGTGGGAGTTCCTTGCTGTGCACACACTGCCTGGCATGGGTAAGAAATAGTCCCAGCAAGGCTTTAAATGTAACACCTTCTTAAGGTGGCTTGCCACGGGGTGGAGGGTGAGGGTGGCGAAGCGAGGATGTCACCCTTGGTTTCCCAAAGGTTCTTCCTGGCCTTTATTTGACCTTAGGAATGCTGGTCTCAAAGGTTGGCAAGCTGATTGAAGCTGGAGGGAAATGCACCCTTTTCAGCAGGAGTCATCAAAAACAAGATTCTGAAGCAGAAGAAAATGGAATCCGCCGTGTTTCTTCTTGTGAGTTTCTGGCCGGCTAGAAAATTCCAAAGCCTGTACTTTGAACATTAGCTGTGCCCAGGTGCAGCCTCGTCTTTCATCCCCATTAAAATCCACAAAGGGGACTTGTAATGTGCCGCAGAAAGAATATAGATGTAAGGTGGAATTTACACATCTGGAGGGCGTTTAATGAATGGGGAAAGGGGGGATGGCTACCCAGCAGCCCCGAGTAAGTGAAAATTAATCCATTTTTATTTGATGTCAGCAGGGCAGTCCTCATCTTCCACTTGGTTGGGAGAGAATTAAGACTGATGAGGTTTTAGCAGAGTTTTTGAGTTTTGTTTAATTTTAATTTCACCCTCATCTCTATACTTGGCAATTCCTCCCCGCCCAGCACAAAATTCTATTTTATGGGCCTTTATTAGGAGCAGTTGTTCTACCTCATGAATTCTTACAAAATGTTAGTCAGGTGGGCCAGCTGATTTCTGCTTCCCAGTTTGAAGCTTGTGAAGATTCAGGATTTCAGGGTTAGGTTACCCTTCTGGGGTTGGCCCCGGAGGCAGGCAGAGTTGTCAGGCTGGTAACTTGGTTTATGGTTCCCTTTAATGGTGCCCTGTCTACACAGGCCTTAGCAGTCTCATGGTGTCCTGGCTTTGATCTGAAGATAATTTATGCCAAGGTGTTAACAATACAGTGGTATTTGTTCTAATTTAATAAAAAACAGTTTTCTCTCTTTTTTAAAAGGTTTTATTTATTTATTCAACAGAGAGAGAGAGAGCACAAGCAGGGGGAGGGGCAGGCAGAGGGAGAGGGAGAAGCAGGCTCTCCGCTGATCAGGGAGCCTGACACGGGGCTCGATCCCAGGACCCCAGGATCATGACCTGAGCCGAAGGCAGCCGCTTAACCGACTGAGCCACCCGCTTAACCGACTGAGCCACCCAGGCACCCCAAAAGAGTTTTCGATAAATATCATTGCCTTTTTGTTTGTTTCAGTGCTGTTTTTGTTACAATCTAGAGAAATGATCGTTCCAGTTGATTCGCAAGGAAGAAATGAGAGTTACAGGCAGAGCTAACATCTCGGTGCTAGGTGCATTGTGTTTTACTGAGCAAGGATATTGTTAACACAATTATGTTAATGTGCCTTAATTAAGTTTTTAAAGGTAGCCTTGGCGACTGTAGCTGGTTCCGGGGAATTGTCACATTTTGGGTGGAGTTATCATATTTCACGGTGTAGGGCAAGTGTACTGACTTGTGTGCCAGGGCCCCGGGTTCTCATCCCGGTTGCCATTCCTCAAGCGGTTCCGAGTCCAGTGCAAAATGAACTAGTGACCCTTGATAAGCACAAAAGTCCTATCCGGGTTTCCATTCTGTGACTCCCATGTTTAAATTGAGATTAGGGAATAATTATATCTCTGAACAGAACTAAATACATGCATATGTGCTCTAATAGAGTCCTTTTATTTGTTTAAATGTTCTCTTTTTGGTATTTTTATTCCTTGGGTGTTTTCTATTTATTGGAAGCAGGCTGGAGGTCCTTAACCCCTGACTTGATTCTTTTTTCTAACTCAGAACACTTTTTTCTAACTCAGAACCTGACCAGTCCTGCCTCCCTGTACTCCGTCCCCCACCTTCTTCATAAGCTTGCCAATCAGACCTGTAAATTGGGACAGGACACGGAGGCAAACAACACTTTCTAATGTGGATCTTAACACAGTTTTCCTGCCTAGGGATTTTTCCCATCAGAATAATGAAGCATTTAACATAATTTTTCTAATTCCTCTATTGTTATCATGGTTTAAAAACAAGGAAGCTTGTTTCCAGATGTCTTGTTCAACAGTACCCAGGAACACATGGGAATATTCTGTAGTGGCTGGCAGAGTGGGCTGGAGAAAAATAAAAACAGATGGACACAGATTAACTCTATCTGTTCCTGGGCGAGGCTTCTTCATGGATCCTCCTCGTGAGATTTTCCTCTCTCAATTTCCTATCACTGGCTTGGCAATGAAACAGAAAAAGCTATACTGAGTTTGTCCACCCATCCCGTGTAGAAGGGCACAGGACACTGTATACTGCCTGAGGCTGGCCAGTATTTGGTATTAGTTGATCTCTAGATGGCAAGAGGGAGATCCAGCCAGAAATCTGAGTAACAGACTCACCCTTTATTACAGGGAAAGTTAGTACTCAAAACTCTTCTGGATCAATTCATATCACTTCCTATTAGCCAGAATTGGAACTCCAAGTCTCTATGTGGTCTCTCTCTTATATTGAATGAAGGTGGGCCACATAAAAGCCTTTTTTTTTTTTTTTTTTGGCATAAGATCAAATGATAGATCGAGTGGCTTTTTGGCTCTGTTTCTTTGGGTTCATATCCTGATCTCAACCTTCTGGATCTTTTTACTATGATTATGGGAAGAGGGCTGAGAAATGAATGGAAACAAGCCCCTTCCCAAAAAGGGACAGAGACCCAGGCATCCTATCTCTGTACATCACTGGTTCAGTGACATTTCTGAGGCAAGGAGGCCTCCATTCCTAACTTAGAGATGGTTCCAAGACTATCTTCTGTCACTAGACTCACAGGTGTGTCTTAGGTTGGGTTCCCTACACACAGAGCCTGAGCTGAGGGTTCTTTTCTAGTGATTTATTGATGGAGTCCTCTCAGAAGTAGAGAAGTGAAGGCAACAGGGTAGGTCAGGAGAGAAAGCTAAGCAAGGAGATTGTTTAGCCTAGAAACTAGCTTCCACCTGGTTCCATGAGGAAGCCGTGGGACAAGGAGTGCACTACAGAGTTATTTTCAACATGAGGCAAGAAGGCCAGTCAGGTCTTTTGAACCCCCACGTCAGTCAGTCATTGGCTACTGACAATTTCTACAGTGGGGTAGGGTAATCTCCCAGTCCTGTTTGGCCAGAGGCAATTCTTTGGAGAAGGGGGTGACTGTGAACACTTCGCAGTCACTACTCACAGCAGTTAGGGCATGGGTGCACCAGCATCAGGGGGATCTTGGCAGGGCACCAAGAGCACCCACAATAGGTGGGAAGAGAATGAGGCAGGAAATCTCAAAGTTACTATAATACCCAAAGCTCCACTTTTTACAAAGGAATGTTCTAGACATGAATCAGTGCTTCTCCTTCTTGGGGGTAGAACTGGGGGGAAGGGGAATTTTGAACTATTCCCCGGGATTAGAGAATGTGTTAGCATTTCGCTCTAAAGTCTTCTGCATAGGATCTCTCTAGCTATATAGAATAACAATATGCTTTGCTAGTTATCAAGTTTGTTATTAGCCTGAAGAATGGTGATGTCTCTGAGACCTTGTCTGCTTACACTGAGTTACATCACTTTTGTCTGTTTGTAAATCTTGGGAGATTGTTTCCATTGTTTTTAGCTTGGCTCCAATAACAACTTCCTACAGAGAAGCGCTAGGCTCCTGCTTAATGTGTTACCACAGGGTCTCTATATCTCGCCGATTGTCAAGATATTATCTTAGTGTAATTAATGGTTTACTAAATCCCTTAATTTCAAAAATGAGATTCTAAGCCCAAAAGTTAAATAACTAGCTCAGTTCCTAGAACTAATTTGTCCCAGAGGGATAGGAACCTGGATTCCATGCTATCAGTTTTCATTTGCCATTTCATTGTTACTCATTGGGAATTTGTTACCCCAGTATTCTTTCTTATTAGTGATGACTGTGAAGACATCACTTTTTTTTATAATATTCACAGGCTTCTTAGCAAAAGGAGAGTTTTCAACAGCCTCCTTCTAACAAGGGACATCTCTCCTTCTTTCTTTCTCTTTCTTCTACCCAAGAAGAAGGAATTATAATGCTCAGGTCACAGAGAACTGATTAGACTTTATTTGCTGTGGTCGGGAGTTATAGTATATGAAGTGGTCATGTGTATCTTTTGATTGCTTTTCTCTCCTTGAATGATCATTAGGTAGATTGTGGCTTGGGGCCGGCCATGCATCTTTCTCCCTTCCCATGTAGGCTAGATTTTTGCTTTGGATTTTATATAATGTGGCTGGCCAGAACATCTCAGAACCCAAGACTGACGTTCTGGCATAAAGGAGACAAAGGTTTTGCTTAGAACTAAAGCTTAAGGTGCATGTTTTTGCCCAACTTTATGAAAGTTCAGCACTATAGGATTTGGGGCATGGGCATATTGAATAAGGAGGTGATACTTCAATTCTTCTTTCCTTGGGTGTATAAATCCTTTGAGAACCTTTTGGAGAAAGGGATGGTTTTCTGGGTAAGATTCAGAAATTCCTGTGTCCTCTAGTCAAATATTATCAAGTAATATCAAAACTGCCCCTAATGTTACTATAGTAGTACTCTAGAGGAGGCACATTTTGTATTGAAGCTTAGGATTTAGTAACAGAGATGTATCTCTCTGACCCAGTGCATATTCCAATGACTAATACAATAAATATTTGTTAAGTAATTGAAATGGTGAATCTATGAAAGGCGCTAATGCATAGTACATTCAGCTTCATCTTCTTCAGTTAGACAGTAGATTCAAATCTGGTTCTGCATCTTTCCAGTGGTAAGACTTTGGGCAAGTAACCTATCTTTTTGGTGATTCAATACCTTTATCTATGAAATAAATGTAGAAAATTACAGTATTTACTTTCGAATATTGTTGTGAAGGTTGAATAATATGCACACATGTAAGCATTTAGCATACATGTTATCTATCATTATTCTGATTCTAAGGGTTGTACACTCTTCTCAGAGTGGCCCCGATACTATGATTCTGGTTATATGTAAACATTTTGGAAGGAGTTCTGAATTAAAGGATAAAGAGGGCATAATGAACTTCACCACTATCAGTTACCGTGTCTTTGTGGGCTTCAACACAGAGCAAATGCCATTCCTTTTGAAGAGCTATCAAAACAATTTATTCCTCAAACAGACCTGGAGTTCTGCAACTGTTGGGTGAGTAAGTCTGACCTTGGAAGTTCATGCGTTTCCTGAGAGTATCCCTGTATGGTAATGGCTGGTCCTCCTTTTCCACCATTTATGAGACAAGAGTTGTATAATAAGTCTATTTTGATTGAATCTGTTTGTGTGATGTACCTGATCTATTAATGATCAACCTGGATGCTGGCAGTGGTCTATACTTTACAGACCCCAAGATACAGTTTTCAGTTTGGCTAGGAAAAAAATCATCATTCTATTTAAAAGTTCTTTTTCAAGCTTGGGAGAAAAGGAAACTCTAGCCAATTAATTGTAGAAACCAATGGCTGTTAAATTAATACACATCCCAAAAGGGCTGTTAAATTAATACACAGAGTGTTTACCAAGTGAAAATGTATCATTATTTTGAAAAGTCTGAGTCACTGAATCACATTAATTAATATATTCAAGCCATTGAAAATGTCTGGAACAAAGGACTCCCCCTCCCCCCAAAACAATATAGGCAAGCCTCAAACAATGATGAGATTATTGTTAAAAGCCATCTTTTCCAGCCTAATGAATTTTTTTTAAAGATTTTATTTATTTATTTGACAGAGAGAGAGACAGGGAGAGAGGGAACACAAGCAGGGGGAGTGGGAGAGGGAGAAGCAGGCTTCCTGCTGAGCAGGGAGCCTGACATGGGGCTCGGCTCGATCCCAGGACCCTGGGATCATGACCTGAGCCGAAGGCAGATGCTTAACGACTAAGCCACCCAGTTGCCCCGATTCTAATAAATGTTTTTAAACAGCATTTCAATACACCCCCAGAGCCTAGATCTATAGAAACTATACTACTAGACTTTCAAAGTGGAATTTAGTAAGGTGGTCACTACCTAAAAAGTACACATGGAATAACACTGCCTCTTATTGTTTCGAATATTACTGCTCTTAAAACTCTTGTTTAGGAAGCTTTTTAAGAGGTCACCGAGGACATTAGATGCCATGTTTTGAAGTCGGACAAATCTGGGTTCTGATTTGTGAATCCAAAAGACTTGTGAAGTCTTATGAAGTGAAGGAAAAGCCTCTTGCTTCCCTCTCAGTTCTTCTGGTGAAATAGAATAGCCCTCAGTTACCCAATAATTGTAGCTGATACTGTATTATTTTCAGATATGTAACTTTAATGCAATTAATCAGTGAAAGTTGATGGTGCATTGTGACCATAAGAATAGTGGACTCTGTGCCAGTTCCTGAAATTTTTACTCATCTCCAGCCCTCACTCATCCTCTGCTCTGGATGGGGACTGATTCGGTTTATTTCATAGGAGGACTGATCCCTGCAGGCCACCTTTTCCAGGCTCGCATGTCTTCTCTATTGACCAGTGAGAGACATCGATTAGATATTGAAAGGTATTCATTTCCACTTTTTACACTGTGCATGGAAAGGATCTCATTTGAGAAAGAGAGAAGAGAATGAAATAAATGAAAATAAAAATGAATTGGACGTTAAAGTAATGTTAGCTCCTGTGTTTACTTGGTCAATGTGCATCTCCCTGCTAGTTTGTAGCCATCCTGAGGACAAGACTCTTGCCTGGGAAGCTGGCGACTGTATGCCGAGAACAATGTCTGCCAAATGGCAGATGCTCAGAAAGTAATGTTGAATGAGTGACTGGATAATGACTAACTATTCACTTCAAGTCATTTAACTAATTAGTGTAGTGCTGGGATTCAAAACCCAAGTTGGTCAAACTTCAGCATTATGGACTTTCCATTAAATTACATTGTGTTTGGGGGTGTCTGGGTGGCTCAGTGGGTTAAGTGTCTTGCCTTCGGCTCAGGTCATGATCCCGGGACCCTGGGATTGAGCTCTGCATTGTATCAGGCCCCCCTGCTCAGCAGGGAGCCTGCTTCTCCCTCTGTCTGCCGCTCCCCCCCTACTTACGCTCTCTTGCTCACTCTCTCTCTCTCAAATAAATAAATAAAACCTTTTAAAAAATTATATTGTTTTGATAACCTTAAGATACATTTTGAAGTACTATACATAAGTTCATATTCAACAAGAAAGTAACATTTTTTTCTACTCAAATAGCGAATTCATTGTCGTGAGTTGTTCATGTTTGATTGTTCACATTGTTCATATTGATGGTCCACACGCTGACCTAGGGAGAATATGACACTTGCATCCGTGGTGCATTAAAAAAGTATTAATCACCTTGTACATGCAATATCTTCGGCTAGACACTTCAGAGACTATAAAAGATCTAAAACATGAACTACTCCTTTTCTCAAACAATTTATAAACAAGTTGCAGAAAAAATCCATCCATAACTAAAAGCTAACAATATAATCAGGTATTTGTATTTAGGAAGACCAAATGGATGGATTGGAGAGAAACAGGAAGAGAAAATGACTTTTGACTTCTTTTCCCAACAGTGTGGCAGAAGAGATATCCCAAAGGGTCATATTCAAAGAAACAAAAAGTTCTGGCCAAAGTATTAAAAATCGTCCTATAAAATATATCACCCAGCTGGTACAAAAGAAAGGAATGGGAACAGCTTCAAAATAAAGAGATAGTAGCAACCCTGGGAGGAAGGAGGAAAAAAAAAAAGAGAGAGAAGAAAGCTTAGCCCTGGTTCTTGTCCTAAAGGTTTATGCTGAATTCTGGCAATCCAGAGTTTCAGCTTTGATAACAGTATTAAGATGTATACTCTATGAAAGCATTACACATCTAGGGATCTATCCTGAGCTCATGTCAACTGTTGTCCATAGAGTGAAGGACATGCAAGGAAAAAAAAAAAAGATTTCAAAGCAATGCATGCAGTCTGACCAAAACTTTCTTTGTAAAATACATATTACATATGAGAAATACATCGAAATATTCATCCCACATAGGGAGGCTATGAGTGATTTTTATTTTTCTCTTTCTATTATTGCATATTTCCCGTGTTTCTGTAATAAATTTGTATTGCTTTTATAACCTAAAATATATGTTCAGGACTTCCTAAATTCCTGCTTGGGATGCAGAAAGCTGGAAAAAGCATAGGTCCCATTCATATAACAACAACAACAACAAACAATAAATAAGCCAGCAAACCACAAATTCATAACTTTTATCGATCCATCAAAAAACTGGGTTCACAGAGCCTTCAAGGAAAGACAAGATGTAAGCACTTGTTTATCTGGGTCACACTCAACTGGACACTGGTAAAGAAGAAATTATCCAAAGTTATTAAGTTAGGAAAGGTAAAATAAAGGCTAACTACAGAAACCTTGGGGGAGGTAGGCACAAAGGGAATTTTCATCCCCTGGCAGGCTGCTCATGACAAAGCTCACTAGTTCTCTCAGAAGAGATTGGTAAGGGTTCTGAGAAAGTGTCCCTCGTGGCACAGGCCAGGGGCAGGGAACAGCAACTGCCTCAGGAAAGGCAAACAACTTCACCCACATCCTTTCTCCAGTGAAATAAAAATCCTTGAGCTCTGTGTGCGTGGGGCGGGTCGGGGGTGGGAGCGGGGGGGAGTGTCTGTGGAGCAAGCACTGTCGTCCTTTGGATGCTACTGAAAATCTGTTGTAGTTGGAAGTGAACAGAACCTGAGCACACAAAAACCGACCTCTTGCCCTAAGAGAAGGGCAGGAATAAAGTCCTGGGCTCCGAACAACGGCCTGAGCAGCCACACCCTGAGATGCAGGGACACAGTGCCTGACTAAGACTGGGGCTTCGTCAGATCCGCAGGGAAGGCTCCCCCGCACTGGACTAACAAATATCAAGTCAGAAGGACCAGTAGCGTGCTGCTGGAGAGCGACTAGAGTACAGAGGGGGACCCTCTCTCAAGGTTAGCGCAAAGAAAATGACTTAAACTCGACCCTGGAGCAAAACTGAAGACAACAAAATACTGCATCCCCCCCAGTTTAAATGCTGGCTCTCTGCAAGCATTGAGTTTGCAGATCTGAGATGGGGCCTCCCAGCCGTAATTCAATCATATTAGGAATCTGAATCTCACGAAATATGTTCATCATTAGCTTAGAGCAATGGCACACGATCTGAATATATACTCCTTATTTGAGTATTTCTGTTAGTGGGTGTAGTCACTCTTTGCACTGGCTGTGGGGCCAGATGAATTCAGATTAGAACTCCAGCCCCACCACTTATTTGTCTTAGCACCAAGGGTAAATTACTTACCTGCTCTGACCCATGTTCCCCATTTTACAAAGGGAGATAACGTTGATAACTATCACATTCGACTGTCATAGGGATTATGTAAAATGATACATGTACCATATTTAGCCCAGTCCCTGGAACAAAGTGAACCCTCAATAGACAAGACCTACTGTGATCACACAACGGGACGCTGCTAGGGGCGGTAGTTTAAAGCTTTTTAAGAGGATATCACACGTTCAAATGTTTCTTTATGATTTGATTTATAAATGATATAAAATAGGAGCTCTCTTTTGCTGTTTGTATATTAGCACCACAAACTGAGCTATCATGATGTAATTCTAGCAAACCACTTGGGTTTGCCAAAAGGAATAATTAAGAGAGATACATACAGGGGCGCCTGGGGGGCTCAGTCAGTTAAGTGTCTGCCTTCAGCTCAGGTCATGATCCCAGGGTGCTGGGATCGAGCCTCACGTTGGGAATCCCTGCTTCTCCCTCTCCCTCTGCCTGACACTCCCCCTGCTTGTGCTCTCTCTCTCTCTCTCTGTCAAATGAATAAATAAAATCTTTAAAATCATTAAAAAAAATTCATGGATGGTAATATAAACCCACCATCCAAGGATAACCAGTGTGTAGCATTATCGTTTAGAATATTTATTGTTATAAAATTTGTTATTATGACAAAATTCAAAGCAATCAAAGCTTTCAGTCTTAGAGAATTGGTTAGTTATTGAATATCCATAAAAATGAAATGTTCTGGGACGCCTGGGTGGCTCAGTCGTTAAGCATCTGCCTTCACCTCAGGTCATGCTCCCAGGGTCCTGGGATGGAGCCCCGCGTCGGGCTCCCTGCCTCTCCCTCTGCCTCTCCCTCTGCCCTCCCCCCCAACCCCGGCTTGCGCTCGCTCACTCTCTCAAATAAATAAATAAAATCTTTTTAAAAAATGTAAAATAAGAGAGCCTCATACGGTTCTATTGAACTAAAAGTTCGTACAAACCCAGTAGAGATCGTCGAGTAGTATCTTTTTTGGTGTCTGCAATGCTTCGACTCAATGCTAGCTATTCCGAGTACATTTGAATTGATTCCGTGTAGGAACTACTCCGATCTGAGAGAATGCTGGGTAGAAGTGTCAGCTAATGGAAGACTTGTGTGCTGATCCTGTCTTTCACCTTTTCTACCAGGTGCAGGCTAAAGTGGAGGTCAGGCACGGGCCCCTCTGTACAGGGAGGGTCAGGAGAGACCCCTGCCTCTGGAGTGGGAATGGGTTTGTGAGTTGGAAGGACACAGCTGAGGGGAGCAGAGAGACTCGGCACCCTCACCCTCCTATGGATATGAGGTTTCCATCCTCTGTCAGACCCACCTCACTGTTCCTTTGATTTGCCTTTTACTTTACACATATTGATTTGATAAAAACAAGGTGTACTTGAATTAGGTTTGAGGTCTGAAGGTAGACAAAGTATCTCAAATTTTCAGCCAAACGTTAGCAACAGAGTATTTAATATCTTTAAATTTTTCTTAACAATGAGCTTACATTTATAATGTATTTTTAATCAAAACATTTCTTCGAGATAGGGGACTGTCTTGACTATTTTGTTTTATAGAAGAATTCAGCCATAGAGAGATTCAGTGATTTACATATGCCCAGATCCCTGAGCTCTGAACTGTAATATTAAATTCAAGAGAATTCAAACATTGTATATTTGGTTTCCTCACCTTCTTCTCAAGGTCACTACAAAAGTTTAAAAGGATGTTGTTTTTGTATCTTCATTATCTGGAGGTAAATAGTTTCTCCCCCTCTTTGTCTCTGTCTCTTTAATAAAATTCCTTCTAAAATAACCTGTATTCCAGACTAGACAGTGACTGTTTTGACATCTGATTTTCTTTGGAGACCATTTTTTTTTCTAGAGTACAATGTTCTTAAATATACTCACTCAATTATTTAAATAACCAGTTACAATAGGAAACGTGGTCAAGTTACTCAAGTAATAAGACAAGGGGAAAATCCAATCAATATAAACTCTCCTCTATTTTATTACTATTTTCAAGTGTTAAATAGCCATTTTATAACCTTTGTTACAACCACCACCATTATATAACCAGCACTTCTTTATAACACCTTAACAAGCTTGCCTGTTTCCAAGAATGGTATTATAAATATATTCCTTTATTCTACTCTCATTATAACAAGAGGAGGTCAATAGTCTAAAGGGTGGTTTCCTATTATGAGAGGATAAAAACTAAAATCAATAAATCTCCAGATCATAAATGTTGCTACAGTCTGGCAAGGTTGAGAAAATTATGAGCTGAGCCTCATGATGTCTGGATATTGTAGCTTGTAAATTTCTACATACATATGTATGTGGTTATGTATATACTTGCTGCTGAAACCTTCCTAGAATTTGCTGAGAATGTGGTGGGATTTTGTTCAGGATCAGTTCTGGGATTATTGGGAAAATGTTGGTAGAGGGTGCTCAGTATATAAAAATGAAGATATGACACTAATTTATGTGGAAAAATGTTTTTAAGATTATAAAGTCACATTTTTACCTTTTGGTTTCATAACTTTAATCAGGAAACTAAAATGGGAAACCATTTGCTTCCATTGTCCAATAATTTATGAATGTTGAGATTAATTGGCAAAGCTTCTGCCTGTTATAAATGTTCTGAGGGTGATAATTCTAAGAGTTCCACCAAAACAAGAGAGATGATATTAACTTGGCTCAATTGAAGACAATATACAGTAAATGATTATGCCGTCCATCGTGATGTTCTAGACAGTGTTGCTTAGTGATTAAGTGCAAGGACACAAAAGCCAGATTTTCCGTTCCATTTCTGCCTGTGCCATGTAAGAGCGGTGTGATCTTGGACAAGATACCTAACCTCTCTGTGCCTCATTCTCTTCATCCATAAACTGGGGATACTAGGTTTTCTATCTAGAGAGCTGTTAGGAGGATTAAATGGGTAAATAATTATAAACAGCTTGTATGGAAGCACTATGTATGTGTTGACTATCTTATTTATATAGAAATCTTACAAGTAACTCAAATGCCAATAAAAGGGTGGATATTAAATACGTGATCTGGATTTCTCTAAAGCAAAGCATGACAACTTATCTTAGAAGTGACTTCAGGAATCTGAGGGGCTCACCATAAAGAGAGAGAGAGAGAGAGCATATGCTAGATGTTTTTTCTAGGTTTTGACCCTATAGCTATAAACAAAACACATACACACATACGTAACACATGCCAGGAAAAAAAATGAAGCAGATCAGAAGACAAAGCACAATGAGGACTTATACATTGAAATAGGAAGAAAACAAAGAAGCAGATTCACTACCTAAAAACATACCTACCACCAAGCCCCATAATCTTTACATTTCCCTAATTAAGTCTCCTGATACTCCAAAAAATACAGTGGGAAATGGCAGGGCAAAATATGAAAAGAGAGAAATGCGAACTGAGAGTGACAAGAGTGACGGGGGTATAACTAGCTACAAACAGTTTAAGTTTGCCCCCAGTGAGCATTTTATATCACAGGGCTATGGGAGAGAGAAATAGTAGAGTCACAAAATTTTACAGACCATATGAGGACTGTAGTGGATGAATCCTTTACCTATTCAGAACTCAGCTATATGATACATCCCCCTCTACAGAATTCAGCTGAGAACTAGTAACTCAGTTCCCTGCCCAAAAGCTGCTGAAAAGCAGTGATGGGAACCCTGGAATCCATCTATTAAATAAGCATCAATATCAGAGTTGTTCATGACAGTCCATTGACTTCACCTGCTAGTCCAGGTAACTCTGACAAAACAAGGAGGTTTTTTCAACCCACAACATAGGAGGTACAGCAGTTAAGGATGGGTTTGGAGTGGAGGGCATTACAATCTAAACTGCATTTAAAAAGACCCTAACAGCAAGAGTTGACAAAACCCCCCAAAACCAAAAAGCAAGAATAGGCATTCCGAAAGCACAACTGTGCTGATGCAAACACTTCCACATCCCTTGAATGGAATACTGTATTACTCTAAAGCACATTACCTGATATCCGAATGACTAAGTCTATATCCTAAAAAAAAAAAAAAAAAAAAAAAATCGACGTTCTTCGCTTAAATAGACTAATGAATGCATTAATCGGTTAGAGAAAACTCTTCTGTCTAGACACAAATCATACCACATGAGTTCAGACTATCTGAAACTTTCATGTCAAGATCAGTAGAGACATTGGAAATACCTTCTATAATTTGGCTGGGACTTCGCAGACATCATTACGCATGTGCCAAAGTATGCCTACCAATAATAAAAAATGGGGAAGAATGGAAAGATCTTTTATTTATTTATTTATTTATTTATAAAGATTTTATTTATTTATTTGACAGAGAGAGACACAGCGAGAGAGGTAACACAAGCAGGGGGAGTGGGAGAGGGAGAAGCAGGCTTCCCGCCGAGCAGGGAGCCCGATGTGGGGCTCGATCCCAGGACCCTGAGATCATGACCTGAGCCGAAGGCAGACGCTTAACGGCTGAGCCACCCAGGCGCCCCTGGAAAGATCTTTTATAACACCCTCACTAAAACTAATGATTTCAATGGGGGGATATTTTGCATATTGTGGGAGGTTCAGGGTGGCTTCTCTAATTTGGAAACTACTCAAACATCAACGGTTTCCATTTCATACCCCAATTTTACCTTAACCTCACCCACCTTCATCCTGCCCCTAGAATTTGCCACCATTATCCACTTTGCTATTTGCAAAGTACCCTTCGTCCTGGGACAGAGGATCAGTCCTGCAAAGACTGCTGAAGACATAGGTGCTCACCTCTCTTACAACAAGAATGCACCTTCTAGGATCATGGGAAAGTACAAAAAAAATTAAGGATTCACAGGAAATTTCAACATATTTATTATAAAGGACGTTTACTGTTGCCATGTTATTATAACTCTCTTTCTCTTCCCCACAAATATATTAAGAACATTACCTCCTATATCCCCAGCCATATGTTTAGCCACTGTTTTTCAAATGCGTGGAGGAAAGCTCAGAGTTTATTTTTGATAAGTTTGGACTGTGGTCAGCTGTGGTTTGCTAAAATACAGTGGGCAACCAGCACAAAGAAGACCAAGGCAAAGCTGGGGGCTCTGAGTGGGGGCATGGCCTGCTGGAATATGCCTGTCCTCTGTAAGTGTATCTGTTAGCAGGGAGTTACAATGGAATCCAGTATCAGAAGGTAGGCAAGCGGTCCAGAAATTGAACATGCAGGTTCTGGGGGTCTAGAAACAGATGAGGAGCCTAATTTGAGGGCAATTCAGGTCCTAGTTGGAAAAGCCAAGGAGGAGATCAAAATTAGGTTAATAGCTCAAGGACAAACAGAAGTTAGAGGTCAAAGCAATATAGTAGGTCTTTCTCTTTCAGCAAGCCAAATCCCTCATTTCAATGGCTGAAATATACATTTCTGTGCTTCAGTTCTTTTCCCCATTTGCTCCCCCTTTTTTGGCATGAAAAAGAAGTCTTCTGTGAGATGATATAGCTGGCAAGTGGGAGTGGGCAGACAACATCTCATGGGGACTTTTCAGGAGATTATCCATTTTCATAAATTATTCTCAAATTGCTCTATCCATTTTAAGGAGTGAAGAGTCATTTGGGAATGTATTTGATCATCAAAAAATTTTTTTCTGGTGCTTTGTGTTTAGAATGAATAAAAGTTAATGGAGAATTTATTAAGGTTGACAGTCCACTATGAACTTCAATGTACTGTAAGCTGAGCTGGCAAAATACTCTTTAACAGGAAAGAGAAATGGGACAATGGAACTAACCTATCATATCACTTCTCAATGGCGGCTCTCGTGGGAGAGGCTTTGTCAAAACCTGTTTGTCATGTGCTCTGGGCTCTTTGATGGTTTTCTTTCTTAGCTCTGTGCTCCAGGAACGTATTCAAGATATAGCTTAACTCTACTACCTAACATCTGCTATGGGGTTTCAAAACCACAAAGCAAGCACATTTAATGATTCAAAGTTCACAGCTTTATCAACAGCAACAACTGTTCACAATCAGAGTCAACATGCCATCACCACATGTTATTGACGTGATTGTAAATGGGGCTGATGATTACCACATTCACATGGTACCTTCCGCAATGATCTGTTTTTCAAACACTAATTAATGAATCCTCTCTGGACCCGTGTGAAGAAATACTATAGCACTTGAGTTGGTTGGTTTTACAGGCAGGCGTGTTAAATGACTCCGCTAACTTTCTCCACTCACCACCCTTGTTGTCTTTCAACTCTCTCCATTGCCCCTACCTCATGTGCTTCCTGAGGCTAAGAGTATTTAATGTCAAAAGAAGAAAGCACATGCACTACATTCGGATGTAGCGTTTCTGAAATGTGTATTCCCAGTATAACGAGATGCTCTTTGCAAAGATTTGTCGAACGAAGTTGGGGACAATGCATCCTATATCCTCCTTGGAGATGCATAGCAAACATTAGCATATTAAAGTCTGTGAGTCTTTCTGCTGCTTTGAAACCCACCCACTGGACACTCAACAGAGTCTAGAAACTGGTCCTGTCCTCTGCACAAGCTGGGACTGGTCATCTTGACTCCTTCCTGTGTGCCTCGCCTGGGCTGGTGTCTGAGCGGGGAACCCAGAGCCGGCCACAGTTCTCTCCTGGATGATGGCCTTCCACTGGCCTCCCACTCCACCCTGGTCCCCACAGCCCATCGTCCACACCCTGCTAAGCAGGGAGCCTGCTTCTCCCTTTCCCTCTGCCCCTTTGCTTGCACATTCTCTCTCACTATCTCAAATAAATCAGTAAATCTTTTTTTTTAAGATTTTTAAAAAAATTTATTTATTTGACAGAGAGATGGAGAGCACAAGTAGGCAGAGCGGCAGGCAGAGGGAGAGGGAGAAGCAGGCTCTCTGCTGAGCAGGGAGCCCGATACCGGACTCGATCCTAGGACCCTGGGATCATGACCTGAGCCGAAGGCAGATGCTTAACCGACTGAGCCACCCAGGGACCCTAAATAAGTAAATCTTAAAAAAAAAAAAAAAAGAATAGGTTGTGGGGTCCATGGAATCAGAAGGCATGGGGTTTGTCTTGCAGCTCAAGTGTTCGGTAGCAAGAAACCATGTTTACCCCAAAAGAGTAAACTTAGTCTTGGGACTGGCCAAGTCCCAGCCTGGAGCCAGTGGCTCTTTCCTCTGAAACATGCACCTCTTCTGGGCCTCCATGACTGATCAATGTCTTTGTTGACACTCATTTTAAAATTTTATGCATATAAATCCCTGCAGTGAGGTTTTGCTCGGGCTCTAGTCTAGAAGACCGTCTATCTTCCTTAAAGTCTTTTTTTAAAAAATACCTCTAAGTTCTTCCATTATTTTTTTGCTTTAACAGCTTAACTTTCGGCAGGCAGCCCCACCTTTCTCCTATATAGCTGAGATCCTTATGGGGGCAGGCGTCCCTGCCACCCTCACGCATCACCCATGCAGAAATCCACATTTACTCTTTTCTGGCACACAGTGTCGAGCAAATATTAAACTGAAAAAGAAAATAAAAATGGCATATAAGTAAGTAAATAAGAAGCACCCGCGAGGGTTTGAAGGTTAAAGAAATAAATTTTTTGCCCGGCTTTGCTGTACTCTTGTCAAAGAGAATAGAATCCAAACATTTTTGATCTTATCATTAAACTAAGAATACTGCCTACTCTAGTGAATTATTCTAAGGAACAAATGAAATAATGCACAAGATATCAGTGTGATTTATAACTTGTAAAATGCTTTTCAAGTGTAAGACACATTACAGTTACCAAATCTGTTGCAGTTTACTTAAGATTTTGCTACTTAAAAATGTAAATACTATGCAAGAACAAGGAAACTGTAGATGGTATTGGCAAGTCACAAATGGCAGGAAGAATCAATTTGTGCAATGTGTTGAACATTCAGGACCATTTCAACCAACACACAGTGAGCCGGACTATCAAATCAACATTAAGACCCGAGTTGGTCCTTCTGGTAAACTCTTAACAGGAGGGTGAAAACAAGTGAACTATGTTATCTGTGGGAGGCCTTGTTATGAGACTGTGATGAATGTGGCTGTTAAACATTTAGGCAAAAAGATTTGCAGCTCCCAGTGCCATAGGGAGCAGCTTTCTCCGTGTCCCCACACAGTCCAGTGATACAAAGCAACTTTACTGCTGCCTAATTTCATGCAGTTGTACCCCGGAGAGCTGAAGTACCCAGGAAGGAGGTCTTTTGTGTACAAGTACCCATTTAAGAAACTACAATGGAGTATGACTACATCTGTTGGCGAATGCTTACCTGCAATTATCTTTAGCTAAACTTTCCAAATGTTGAACATAATGAAAATTCCCTGGGTGGAAAAATGTCCCTGGTTAGCTTCAGTAGCTACTCGTTGCTCTCTCAATGTTCTTACCAGGCAAACCGAGGAAAAAGAAATCTCTTTTATGAAAATATTACCTGCAAAGCACAGGGGTGGGTTGGCTGGTCTGTTGCAGGCGGTAATTCCTCCAAAGGGCATTGTGATTTTGTGGAGGGTGGGCGATAGTCTCACTCTTTCACCTGTGGAAGCCCCTCATACGCATATGCTTGATTTGGGGGGAACCCTCCGGGTCACTATCCTCAACTGGAATTAATTCATGTGGGAGCCAGTTTCAGGTGGACAGTTAGGATTTTCTTTCTCAAGAGAGGTGTTAAATATTTGACACCACATATTATACATATATCATGCTTCACAACTGCTCTATAGCCCACACAGGAGACAAAGGGCACACTCCAAGCTCTTACCCTCATGTGATAGTTGAGAGGAAACAAAACAGGAAAGAGGTTGCCCTTGGCCACACTCTGTGTCAAAGGCAGGAGCAGAACTAACGGGCTGTACTTACTCATGAGTGAAACCAAAGGCTTCAGACAACTAAATAAATATGGAAATGCTGACAGAGAGAGCTAGTCTCCAGCTTCTTCCCTGTACACTTGGTTGGAGACTCAGTCATGGCATAGAGTTGGTCCCTCCATGGAATTTCCAGGGAACACCTCATCTCTTACTACTCTGTCTGCCTCTGTTCCCCAACTGGATGTCAAGAGTTTTTGCTTATCCTAGTTTTGTTGTTGTTGCTGGTTTCTCTTCCTTCCTTCCCCTATCCTACCTTTGAGTGATAATCTCCTCATGTCTTATCCTCTAAGTTCCCTTTTTGCCATATTGTCTCACCATTTATTACTATGTCCCTTTTTAATTATTATATCCCAAAATGTTCTGCCTCCCACACGTCTCTCCCTAGAACTCTCCAGCGGTTTTGGAGGAAATCTCTGGAGGATATTGCAGATATCCTCTTGTGCATCCATTTATCTCAACCTCTTATCATTAACCATCCAAAAAATTGAGCTTAGAATAGGTACTTCAAATTATCACACAAAAGCTGACAATCTAAATGTACAATTAAAGAATAAATAAATTTAGGATGCTTCAACTCAGTGGAGTATTTTAAGTGATCATAATAAAAATAATAGAGAAATATGAAAGTTAATTTTGACAAAATATTAAGTGAAAAAATATAATGCAAAATGTTATGCTTATCATGACTCATTTAATTCATATGCTTCTGGACAAAGACAGAAATGGAACATGGAAACAAGAATATAGATGATTTGGGTAGTGAGATTATCTGAATTTTCAAATGTAAAACATTTCTGTAAAGTCATACTTTCTGGATAATAATCCTCAGTTTTGACCCAGTCCCTCTTTCCCCTGCCCAAATTATTAGCACCATTACTGATATGGTTTTCTCAACTTTAGATTGAGATCACTTTCTTTCAGTTCACAGTTTGGAAGCTCTATAAAACCCCATCTGTGAATGAAAAGGGTGCTCAGGATACAAGATGAATTGCCATAAGGAGAAGGTGATTTACCAGTGAGGTTAAATTTATGAATAGAATCTCTAATCAGTTTTCATTCTTTTAATAATTCAGACTTTCAAAATTTTAGTTCATTCATCAAATGGAAGTTACCTAATTAGAAAAAAAAAGCTGTTTCTCTCCATTGTCTTTTTCTCCATCTAGAAAATGACGTACTCTGTAAATGAAAAAGAGCCCAGAAACATCAGAGAGTTAGGCAGTGATGCTAAGTAATAAGATGTTCCGCCCTTGTGTCTTATTTGTTCAGTGTCCATGGGATTTGGTGTCTTTCAAAGTAGCTATTTCAAAAACAAATACTGCCCTTTAAGGCAGAATGTAAGAAACTCTCTTGGACCAAAGAACTGGTGCCTTGTCTTCCTTCTAGAGAAAAGTGGCATGAAATGCTTGAAAATTAATTTTGTCTAATTGCTCTTTTGCTGTTGTCACCGATTTCCCAACATTGGCCATCTCTGACCCTGCAGTTTGGTCTCTGGAAGTGTCTTCAGAGGTGCCCCTTGGGTTTGGGCCAGTGTCTCCAGAAGAGCACGGCTGAACCTCAATCTCAGGTCTCACTTCCTTCAGGGCTGTGTCTCCTGCCTCTCGGACTGAAAGCTCAGGGACTCAGGCGTTAGACATGTGCTGGGTCTGAGGCTGAGCAGCAAGCTGTCTGGAGGCTTGCGATAGAGGGGAAGGCAAAAACGCTCTGGATTTTTTTTTTTTTTAAAGACTTGATTTATTTGAGAGAGAGAGAGAAAGCACAAATGGGGGGAGGGGCAGAGGGCGAGGGAGAAGCAGACTCCCAGATGAGCAGGGAAGGAGGGGAGGGGGGTGCTGGATTCCAGGACCCTGGGATCATGACCTGAGCGGAAGGCAGACGCCCAACCGGCCGAGCCACCCGGGCGCCCCTGGATTTTAAACTTTCCCAGAGGCCTGGGATGTTAGTCCTTGATCCAGTCTTGGTGGACTGTTAATTTCGAGAATGCAAGAGTGGCTCGGACCACGGACACCATGCCCCAGTGCCAGAGCTAAGCCTGCCCTGAGCTGAAACTGGAATGGTTCAACGTTGCATGCAGGTTATTAAAGATTCTGCTTACTTTACAACGGTCTGTTAACAGCTCTAATGTCTTTAACATGTGCAGCCTATTGACTTTTAAGTAACATTTTATTGAAGTAACTGCCGCGCTTATTAGCCCGTAAGATTTACGCTTCATTTTCAGTCCTGAATCTGGGGGAGGGGGCGGCGTTCTCTTAAATGGTGAGGTGGGAGCGTCTGTGAGATAAGAGATACTCAGTGTGAATGGGAACATCTGTGGCGCAGTAGGGTTAGGAAGAGAAGCACATCGTCTCCTAGGATTTGGAGTGTGCTAAAAGGTCACAGAGAAACAATCACATCTTCATTAATGGAACTAAAATTTGGAGGAAAAAATATTTGCAGATGTGGCCAGTGTGAGCGGCTTATGTGCGGGTTGTATTGTTTTACGGTATCAGGTGGGTAGTTGATTTCAGTGACTGTGAAATTTCACATAAATGAACATACAGAAAACCATCAGGACTGATACCTGAATGTTCTGTGCTGCTTTTAGCCATTTTGGAAAAATAAAAGATTTGCCCATTTGATTAATATCTCTCGCTGCTGCTGTTAACTCCTGGAAAACACAAAGAATAATGCCACTATGTGTAGATCATCGTGCACAAAGTAAGCCAATGCACCGATCTACAGAAAAATCTACAAAGGCATCACAAGGAGTAGTTGGCATTCACTTGATCCCAAGATTTTGGGGGTTATCAGATGTCTAACTGTAGGATATAAAAGGAAACCTTAGGGAATTTAAAATAAAATTTGATTTTTATATTAAATATGTTAGAAATACATTAAGTAACAGCCGAAATCAGCTGAATATCTGTATGGTTTTTCTTTTCCTTTTCCTTCCTGCTGGGGAAAATCGCTCTCTTAAGTACAAATGTGAGTTTATTTCATAAAGGAGAATCTTTCCACGTAGCTGCATATAGAGAGATCAGTACGATAGGATGGCAATGAAATCTTCAAATGGCTGTACCAAAGAACGGAGAAGAGAAAGAGCAAAACGCAGCTCACGAGAGTAGGCATAAATATGACTTTCACAATGATGTGAAGTTTTATGGCCTATGGAAAACTCCACGTTTCTCATCTCATTTTTCAACCTGGGGCTCAGAAATCAGCTGAAGGACGGGAGCGTGAGGCATGGCTTTCTCATAACTTTCCAAACTAAAGATAAAGCCTTCTTGAACATTTATGGTAAAAAATAAAAGGCAGATAAGAACCCATGGCTAACTCTGCGCCAGTACGATTTCTCCTGCTTTGAGCTATTGTCTCTTGCTTTCTGAGCAAACCCATCACCCATGCTTGAACTGATGGAGGAGAACTGTCTGTCATAGCCACGGGTCTTAAATTACCAGCTTCTCAGGTCTGCAGAGACTTTGAGAAATGTACTAATATATTCACAACAGGAGGAAAGTGCCAACAGAAACAGATCCTGAATTGGTTCCCAAACAGGATGACAGAAAACGTCCACCCAAGACCACACACCATTCAGCTGCATTGCACGGGGAGGGCGGGGGGGCCTGCAATACACTTGTTTTGCTTCACCGCCTATCAGCAGCCTGGGAGCGCTTCACATGGGGACTAGATGGCTCCTGCCACTTAATTAAATTTTGCACTTAGCTCAGCGACTCAGAATCTGTGTTGTTAAAAAGTATATATTTCTTCCAATTAGCTCAGTTTCCAAGGGATGTTTCCTTTAAGAAGAAATAAGCCCGGGGAAGGGGCGGGTAGGGGCATGTGCAAATAAAAGAGCTAGGTTTACGTTCTGAGTTTACACACTGGAGTATGTATCATCTATGGATCAATTCCACATACATCTCTCAATTTTTTTTTTTATTTTGGAGCACTTTAAAAAAATTGCATGAATATCATTTAAGATAACAAAGCACTGAAGTAAGACTAAAGTAAGATTTCTGTATTGCAAGAGCCTAGAAAGTCAATACAAATTTAATAAAATCAGTTTCTAGTCAGCTGCTTTCTGAAAATGGAATCTTTTAAAGAGATTGTGAAATCACTGGGGTTGGCATCGACGGGGTGGACTTTTTATATCCAAATCATATACCCTGAAAACTCTTGATCCTAACCAGAGCAAGTGAGGCAGAACTCTACCTCAGATGACGAAAGAAGTCCTACATCTAGCTGCCTTGCCTAAAATCTAAGCATTTATAGGCGCAGAAATGAATTGCTCCGTACTTGAAAACATCTGTGGTGTCTTACTTAACTTCTGATTAATTGTAGATACGGACCATGTGAAAACAATTGATATAAGGCTGAAAAAAGATGGGTGATTATAAATTCCAAACATTTCAGAACCTTTATATGAGTTTTCTCAACCTTGGTTAATGCTTTAGTTCCAACACCTTTAATAAAATCAAGGTGACAGACCATGAAAACATTGACTTCAGAACTACAAGCAAATCTGATACTATTGTTGAAAGATGCCTGGGGGCACGTGGCCTTGTGTTCAGCAGCAGAGAAGGCCATGGAGGTGGTGGAGGTGTGTGCGGCTCGGCTGTGGGGAACCCAGGGATTCCTCAGAAGGAGCGGCTGCAGGGGCTTTGAAATCTGAAACCAGCTAAAAGAGAAGACGCTGGAGAGCAAAACCTACACAGATCGCAGCAAAGGGAGTGTTATCCAAAGGCAAATTTATTTTCTCATAAAAAGTAGATTTTTCCCCCTGATTTTAAGTAAAATGTGGTTTTATGAATTAATGCCGGTGCAACATAAAAGAGGCTTAAATGTGACCGTAAAATGTTTTCACACTGCAGGCTTCCACCACCGTCAAGCCGAGACCCTGAAAAGGAAAACAGGCCATTTCACAGCTAACTGAAACACTGATTGCTAAATCACATAACCTTTTCAGGCTTCCAAATAGTGTATTTCACGAAACAACAAGGAGTAGTTTTGTAAGTCTCTGGATGGGAAGCAGGGAGTAATAAAACCTGGATCATTTTAGGGACCTGCGAGATTTCTACTGCGCAATCCTAGTGTTCTCTAAGAGGTTCCGATCCATGTTCATTATCATGTTCTGCCATGTTTTCATTGGCTAGAAATAGATACGAAAATCAGAGCATATTTATTTCATATGTGATCAGTGTTTATTTTTGAGCGCACTCTTTTTTATTTATTTTCTACTGTGTTGTGATAACTTTCTGAAAAAAAGTCCCTATATGTAAAGAAGGTTAAAGACACTGTACTCCAGAGATTTTAGAATCCCAGATATTTGGGTATTTCCCAAAGAAGGACTCCTCTAGAGAGAAAATTGGGGTCTGATGTTGCACAAGTAAAAGTAAAGTGATTGCGTAAGGGAAAAAATGCAATGTTTCTTGAGAAAGTGATGAGAGTTTTCTATTTTGCTACATCAAATTGAGCCAAAAAACAGGGTGCCTGGGTGGTTCAGTGGTTAAGCGTCTGCCTTCGGCTCAGGTCATGATCCCAGGGTCCTTGGATCAATCGCCGCATCGGGCTCCCTGCTAGGCGGGGAATCTGCTTCTCCCTCTCCCTCTCCCACTCCCCCTGCTTGTGTTCCCTCTCTCGCTGTCTCTGTCTCTGTCAAATGAATAAAATCTTAAAACAAAAAAAAATTAAGCCAAAAAAGTTGCATTTGTTTTCACATGACAAGTAATGTTTTTCCTATGATATTATTTTGACAAAATTTAATCAGATTGTATGTAGGCTGTATCTGAAAAAGAAATGAATTACACATAAATGAAAGTGTCATTTGAAACAAAAACAGTTGTTTTATGTGATGTTTATTTTTTAATCATTAAATAGACAAAATGTAGGAGATTATTTCTAACTTTAAGTCATGCAGATGCTGCCAAAGTGTCATAAAGAAATGTGAACTGTTATATACGTTCATAGACCTTATTCCCATCCTTTCCTCTCTCATGCCATTTAGTAACATATTACATAATTCTAATGGGACGTTAGATCTCTGTCATTTAGATAGATAGACATTATCTCCACTTAAAATTATCTTAATTTAAAACAATAGTATATCAAGCAAATCCCATTTTATTTTTTTTTTATTTTTTTATTTTTTAAAGATTTTATTTATTTATTTGAGAGAGAGAATGAGATAGAGAGCATGAGAGGGGGAAGGGTCAGAGAGAAAGGCAGACTCCCTGCTGAGCAGGGAGCCCGATGTGGGACTCGATCCCGGGACTCCAGGATCATGACCTGAGCCGAAGGCAGTCGCTTAACCAACTGAGCCACCCAGGCGCCCCAAATCCCATTTTAGATGAGTAACTTTATAAATAAAATTATGTACTACCATCTCTTGTGAACCAAATTCTGGGAAAATTTTGTCAAAATTGTAATCAAATATTTAGTTTTCTATGAAATCATACGTTGTCTATTTATGTTGCTATTTATAATTACAATAGGTACTACTCATTAAAGAATATCTGCTCTTTTACCATTGTCCTCTAATTTGAAGATTATTTTATTTTTTTTAAGATTTTATTTATTTATTTGACAGAGAAAGACACAGCGAGAGAGGGAACACAAGCAGGGACAGTGGGAGAGGGAGAAGTAGGCTTCCCGCCAAGCAGGGAGCCCGATGCGGGACTCGATCCCTGGACCCTGGGATCATGACCTGAGCTGAAGGCAGACGGTCAATGACTGAGCCACCCAGGCGCCCCTTGAAGATTATTTTTAAAATCTGTGTGTGTGTATAAAATCCTACTGTTCTTAGTACCTAAGGAAAAAGCATTCCGTTTAATCTATCTACGAACTCAACGTATCTATTGGTTTTAAATTCAAAATAGATGAGAATGAAGAACAATTTGGGGTAGTGGAAGAAAAAAACAAATAAAAATAAATTCCTTACACAAACCACCAGAATCATGACAATTCCTTTTCAAACAAGTTTTTTTTTTATTATTATGAATCATATTAAGGCAATTGTATGAGAGTCTCTAGGGATTGAAGACTTATAAAAACTCAATGACTTGGCAGATTGCAATGTGTTCTTTACCATTTCAACATGCAGTTCTTAATTAAAAAAAGACATTTGATTTCTCCAACCTCCATAGTTACTTGAATCATGGAGCCTCTATGGCTTTCAGTAGTATCCATGGCAAACATAGGCATAACACAAATCCGTAGAAAGCTTTATCATTTTCAAAGCATTTTCACACACCAAACCTTGAGAGGTAGGCAAAGTTTCCATGCTGCTGTACAGATGAGTCCACTGAGATATGGAAGAGTTGAGGCGTCTCCATTAGATTCTAGATTTTAGTAACTGAATTGGGAATGCAATTCAATGGGCGCCTGGGTGGCTCAGTCGGTTAAGCATCTGCCTTCAGCTCAGGCCGTGATCCCGGGGTCCTGGGATCGAGCCCTGCTCTGGGTGCCCTGCTCAATGGGGAGTCTGCTTCTCTCTCTCCCTCTGCCCCTCCCCCTCCACTCATGTTCTGTCTTTTGCTTTCTCTCTCTCTCAAATAAATAAAATCTTAAAAAAAAGAAGGAAATGCAATTCAAGTTTTAAGACACCTAGCTTAGATGTAGTGATTCTGAAGACCACAAAACATGCAGAGATGGGCCAGCAGCCCAGGGCCTGGAAAACCTTCATAGCAAGCAACAGTATAAATTAATTTTAACATCCTTCTTCCCAGGTACCTAATTCCAACTGCAAATTTTAATGTGCTTGAACAGAAAAGAATCATTTACACAACTGTATCTAAAAACTTTTACAGATGGAGCATATTGACTTTGGGGGTAAGATGTGGGGCTGGAACCAGGATGTACTTGGACCTATTAGATCCAAGTCAAAGCTGCCATCAAGTTACTGGAGGTCCCATGTTCTGAGTTTGAGTCTACCCAGCATGGCTCTGGTCAAGTTTAAATGCTAGTTGTACCACTGCTAGCTCTGTAGCTGGGCAAGCTGTCCAGTCTTTCGCAACCTTAGTTTCTTCATCTCTAAAATGGGGTAATCATAGCTCACTTTGTAGGGATTTCCATGAGGAGTAAATGAGCTAATGAGAATAAAGCAGTTGAATGGTGTTTTAATTTCCCAGGGCTGCCACCTGAAACAGCATTTATTCTCTCATAGTTCTGGACACCAGAAGCCTGAAATTAAAGTATCATCAGGGTTCCTTCCAAAGACTCTAGGGGATAATCCTTTGCCCCTTCCAAGTTCTAGTGGCCCCAAGTGTTCCTTGGCTTGTGGCTACATAACTCTCATCTCTACCTCTTTGTTCAGGTGGCTTTCTCCTCTGTCCCCATCTCAAATCTGCCTCCGCCTTTCACTGATAAGGACACTTGTCCTTGAATAGAGGCCCCACACAATGATCTCATCTTGAGACACTTAGTCTAATTGCATCTGCAAAGACCCTTTTCAAAATAAGGTCACAATCACAGGTTCTGGAGATTAAGATGCAGCTATATCTTTCTGGATGGCCACTATTCAATCCATTGCGTAGGAGGCCTGGGTGCCATAGGATACCACCTGTTGCTATTATCCTCTACTTGGACTATAAAATGTGGTCAATTCTAGAGTGATTAGTTTAGTGGTTCCCAGTTCTAACAGCACATGAGAATCACTGGGCACATCTTTGGTGGGGGTGCAACACGAGCGTCTGTAGTTTTTTCTTTTTTCTTTATTTTTAAGATTTTCTTTACTTATTTTAGAGAAAGAGAGTGAGCATGCACACAGGAGGTGGGGGGTAGGTAGGGTGAGGGACAGGCAGACTCCCCGCTGAGCGCCGAGCTCGACTTGGGCCCCATCCCAGGACCCTGAGATCAGGACCTAAGCCAAAATCTAGAGTCAGAAGCTGAATCTACTGAGCCACCCAGGCGCCCCAGGTATTTGTCCTTTTAAGGCTCCCCAGATGATTCCAGTACACCATATTAAGAGCTGCTGGACAAGGATGCAATTAGAGGCTGCTCTTAGAGACCTTGGGTTTTCTAGATTAAAACAGAATTTTGGGGTTCTATCTGTTCAACAAATCTAATATTCTGGTATATAGAAACAGAGAGGAATTTATTGTTTCATCAGCTCACCCATGCAAATCATGGTACTTGACTCCTACACATCATTTTTGCCTGTGCTTTATGTCAAACCTTATCTGTAGGAGTAGAATTTAATAGAAGGGTTTAAAGCAGGACTTGATGGAAACTTATAAGAAAACCAAGCTCCAACCTCATGACTTTGTTGATTCAAGAGCACTCTTTGCAAAGGAGCTAGAGTTAGACATAACCTTTGTCTCCAAATCTAAATTAAGCCATGGCTTTGGTGCTGCTGGGGACACTGTACTGCTGGAAGAATCCTTTTCTAAATTTCCTAAGCACATCTTGCTAATAAAGATACCACACTGTTTTTGTTTTTGCAAGAACTCTTGAGGTGTTAATTCGCATAGGTGAGGTTTGCTGGGTTTGGCTGTCCAAAGTATTAGTAAACTCTTCTTTCAGTTTTTTTCTTTCAACATTGTTGCACATGCTGACCTTCCGATGGATTACAGATTTTCTTTCACAGCAAAACTCTAGAAGAGGGCACTTGGGTGGCTCAGATGGTTAAGCGTCTGCCTTCGGCTCAGGTCATGATCCCAGGGTCCTGGGATTGAGCCCCGCATCGGGCTCCCTGCTCCTTGGGAGCCTGCTTCTCCCTCTGCCTCTCTCTCTCTGTCTCTCATGAATAAATAAATAAAATCTTTAAAAAAAAAAAAAAAAAAAAGAACTCCAGAAGAAACTTGGGAAGGAAACTTGGTATAGTGCCCCCTGACTGAGGAACACAGCACCAACATCCAAATCTTAAACACAATGGGCCCCTGCTGACACACACATTATACTCAACGCACTGCTCTTTTCTGCCTGACTTGCCCCTTCAGCCATCAAACGCACATTTTCAAGTGATCTCTTTTGTCCTGATGACCTCACCTGTCCTCTCTAAAAACACCAATCCCAGAAATCAGCCCAAGACCTTCTTTTACTATAAAAAATGTATATGGGGCACCTGGGTGTTCAGTTGGTTAGGCATCCAATTCTTGATCTCAGCTCAGGGCTTGATCTCAGGGCCGTGAGTTCGGGCCCCATGTTGGGCTCCACACTGGGTGTGGAGTCTACTTAAAAATTAAAAAAAATAAAATAAAATAGGGCGCCTGAGTGGCTCAGTCAGTTAAGCATCTGCCTTTGGCTCAGGTCATGATCCTGGGGTCCTGGGATCGAGTCCCTCATCGGGCTACCTGCTCAGGGGGTAGTCTGCTTCTCCTTCTTCCTCTGCCACCTGCTTGTTCTCTCTCTCTGTCTCGGTCTCAAATAAATAAATAAATAAATAGAATGTATATTTGATAAAGCAGACTGGGGTGCCTATCCCAGGGTTATCTGCTTTCAAAACACAGCCTTAGGTCAAAGCAATAAAGCCCTACAGTGTAGTATTTAGTCATTAACTAGATTTGGAGACATATTTTGAGGTAACAGAATGATGGGTCTGATATCTTGAAATCAGACAGCCAAACTGTTCACCTACTTTTCCTACATATTAGCCTAGGCCCAGAGCTGGCAATTTTGGACCACCCACAGAATGCACTGGTTATTAGCTATCTACATGCACCCTATCATGTATAGCCTAAGAATCTCAGAGAGTACACTGGAATTAAGGCGACTAAAGTCTGCTTGGGAAGGGGACATAAATCCCAGGAAACCTGAATCCTTTGGCCAGGAGAAAGAGGTGAGAGTATAGGGACTCTAAAATTTCCACCCTAGGGGAGATTGATAAAAACATGCAAAATCATTCACTGTATACTTATATAGATAGCAAAATTGTATATTAAAAAACAAGAGAATATCACAGAAGGGAGTTAGTATAACAGGGACAATTAGTAGAGGGTCTCTAAAGTAGAGCAACGTTCTATTGATAGATGGTTACATACGCGTTACATACGTGTTTATTATTCTTTACACAATAAATGTCTTATATATTCTTTTCTAAGTAAGTTATCTTCCACAATTTAAAAAAATGATAGGATTAACCTGGACTATGAAGTATAAAAAAAGACTATTTTTTCCCATTTATGTCATATGATCTTTTATTCCAGCGGTATGCTTGATTTGTACATTTATAAGTCAATTATTTTTTTTTAAAGATTTTATTTATTTATTTGCCAGAGACAGAGAGAGGGAGAGTACAAGCAGGGGGCGTGGCAGGCAGAGGGAGAAGCATGTGGGACTCGATCCTAGGACCCTGAGATCACGACCTGAGCCGAAGGCAGACACTTAACCATCTGAGCCACCCAGGTGCCCCATAAGTCAATTATTAAACAACAGTTCCATTAACATGCAACATCTTTAAGTTGAAAATTTTTCATACTCCCATCTTTAAAAACCCAAGGGAAGTTCTCTTCAGGGATCAGGACAGAGCAGGGCAGATAATGGCTCGGCTCATTAAAAATACTCCATTATCATCACCCTTTATGAAAAAGAGAAATCCTCAGAGATAAGTAAAAGTGGCAGTTCGGTTGACAAAAAGAAGTCACTGGAAGAGAGAGTTGGGGCACAGGCAGAAAAATGCCATTAAACCAGTCTTCCTGTCCAGTTTTCCAAGTGCTTTTCCTGGGAAGTTTCCCATTATTTAGCATTTTCTTTTCTTTACAGGGTTCCTATCCCCCCTCCCACAACTGTTGTTGGTTTTCACCCCAATTATGTCTGCAAAAGCCATTTGTGAAGTCAACTGGAAGGTTTTTTGGAAAAAGGGGGTGTGTGGACCCAGAAATGCTGGATTCGACTCCTGAATCCGGCCCCTGAATCCGGCCCCTTGTCCCAATTCTGTTTCTTGGGAATCGCCTGCAGAAATGTCACCGCCGGGGCTTGTTACATTTGTAAATGGATTTTTCCATTGTGTGTGGGAGTCTTGAGGACTTATTAATCTTGAAAAATGCAACGACAGTAAAAAATTTAAAATAGTTAACACAAATAACCTTCGAGTTAGGGTCATTAAAACTTTTTTTCCCTGCTAATGTGGATACAAAAGTGTAAAGTAGAATTTCAGTTATATTCTTCCCTTTTACTCTAAAAAGAGTAATTTTGGAATGAACACAGGAAAGGTAATGTTCCTTTTTACTTAATATAAAAAAGATGACTGGGGTGAAGATGGACGGGATGTGCAGCTGTAAAAAAATTGTTTTTAAATCATGCAAGAATTTGCCATTTCACAATAGCTTGCTTTTGTTCCTAATTTTCTTATCCATAAATCTAAAGACTCACATATTCAAATTCTGCTTTCAGACTCCCAGAAGGTTTAATTGCATATATTCTTGTGTATTGGTTTTGGCAATTTTAGCAAACCTTATGGTTCCTTTGCAAAGTAATAATACAGAACCATTACGAGTACTGATTAAGGTATTGAAACTGATAATTAAACTAGAGTTTTTGTAAGAGTGAATTTGGTAACACAGGCTCACAAGGCTCTCTTTGTTGTGCCAGTATGTATTTACTCAGATCGGGAAGGGGGAAAAAAAGGCTGTTCTTTAAGTTAGAGGACAACATACTCAACGATCCTAAAAGTATTCAAAATCCTAAATTCAGCAATTGCTCAGCCACCAGGGCAGGAAAAGTCAGTTATTTAGAATCGTTAACGTTTTGAATAAGCCTGGTGAACAAACGTTCCTGTAAGCCCACCGTGACTAAGGAGGGAGCCTTGAGTGGAAAGAACGGAGGACACCCCGCCGGTGCCCTTCGCCCATTTCACCATGGGGTGGCGCTCTAAGGCTCAGATTCGCCGGCCCTCGCCCTCCTTGCGCCATTGTGGGCAGCAGAGAACAAACCTCAAGCTCTCACTCTTGCGGCTCTTCTCACTGTACATGTACAATATTTACAGTAAGAACTCACTGGCTGTCCAGAACTGATGAAAATAACAAAGTAATTAGAAATCAGTTGGACATTTGTATACTTAGCTATCCCAACTATGTTTATACAGGTGATGGAAGTGAAGGTTTTGGATAAAAGGAATAGTAGCGCTATAATTTCCAACTTCAAATTAAATTTTTTTTCCTGAAAATATTTTAGTAGATAAAAAATAAAACCACCTTCGCATCTAAATTCCCAGGGATCCACTCTTAACAAGTTTTTAATAACTCATGCCATACCATACAGTTTTAAAATCCAGTGACTCAAAGGGAATCGAAGTTACTACTGAAGTCAGAGATAGTGTGTATATATATTTTCATAATAAAAGAAGGTGACTACATTTTAAATAATGAAGACGTGAAGCCAGCAGCATGTTTTAGTTTAGCACCTTGGACTCCACCCCTGAGAATTATTAATGAAATATGCGAAGTCTTGGAATAAACTACAAATTAAACTCTGTTCCCCTAATAATCTCAATCATTTTTATTGTTTAACTGGGCAGATATATTGCTCTGTGCAAAGGGAAAAAAGAAAGCACTCCATTTTCAAAGGGAAAGAAGCACAGAGGATAAGGTTCACAGCTACAAAAATATGTATGATTCATTTCAGAATGAAGCTGTCTTAAAGACAGTGGTCTGCTTAACCATCAGCATCTTCCATCGCCAAAAAGAAAATATTCTTTTATATGCACAGCTGGGATCATGCCATATCAACCATTTTTCATTTTACTCATTTTATTTAATATTGTATTAATGGGCATTTTCCCAAATTATTAAATGCTCTCAGAAAATCTGATTTTTGATATCTGCTTCATAATTGCTTCAACAATTTGCTTATTAAGCTTTGGCCAGCCTATTTTCTATTTTTCTAAATAACAGCTTAAGAATTATAAATAAAATTTTCATATATATTAAATTCTTGTCAAGCAACTGCCTTTAATTTTCAAAGAAAGTTTTCATTTAGCATAAAAATAATATATCTGATCTTAATTTAAAAAATTTTTTTCTTAAAAAAGAAACCATTCTTTGCAGAATCAGTCCAATATCAGCTTATACGATGTAAAATTAATTGAATACAGACACGGGTTTTTTTGGTCTGGATGTTAAAGTCCCTAAGAAGGGTGTACTGATGCCAAATCTACTTGGATCCATTTTAAGATGCCACATTTCTAGAACTATAAAAGCTACCTCTGGAATTATTTGTTAATATCTCAATTAATGACAGGCTTATGTACTCAACAGATCTGAAATATTAAATTTCATTTAATACTCAAATGTTGATGGCTTATGTCATTTATTATAGATACAGAAGTACCTGGATTTGAAAAGGAGACCAAGACCTATGCTGGGAAAAACTTTGATGCCCCTGATCCTAAGAGAGTGCCCTTCTTTTTGAGAGGATTGTGTATTTAATTTTGTGCATGGAAAATGACTTCGCTGTTTAGAGGTTGCTAAATACAGAGGACATTTGTCTATGATCTCAAAACAATGCGTGAAAACCTGAAGATATAAAGGGTTGCGCTTGAATATACAGTTAAACATACGGTGTCTGCTTTGAAATTTTCTTTCTATATTTGGGCATGAACTTTTTCAGAGGTATTCAAGTATAGTCTCTTTTTCTTTGACTTTCTGTTTACACACTTCATGGTCATAATTTCATAGTGAAGAGAAACTTTTCCTTTTTTAAAAAACTTCGCCAGTGAGATAGTAAAAGAGAATTACCATACTGTGCAACTACATTTTTACGCTTAGGCTGTTAAAACTAATTAATATGGTTCAAGCAGATATTTCAAAATCCTACCACTGTTTCCACTGAACCAAATTTCATCTTTACCGTTTTGTCCCCCCATTGTTACTTAAAGAACTTTTAATTGCACTCAGATAACAGTTTGGAAGTTGAAATATTATATTCACACGTCACAAAAGGGCAATTCTTCAAAAGGACAACTTTTAAGGGTTCTACTTTAAAGGGAACAGGACCCTTGAAAGTAAGAACTCTCCCGAAGGCAAGAAAAGTCACATACTCTCAGGGCTTTCCTTTTACCATCATAGCCAAAGGAAGACGCGCAATGAAAAATTATCTAAGCTTCCAGAGGGCAGTGACCACGATGATGAATTTGTGTTTTCATAGTACCCAGGCCAGAGCCTGATGCAGGTAGGTGTTTCTCTAACAGAATTTGCCTGGTGGAATGAGCAGCCCCGTGGAAGTCGAATCCTCCTGCTCTCCATCTGTGGATGTCTGTCATTTGGGGACAATGACCGGCCCTATATTTTCTTAACCCAATATGGACAGAGAGCGTGTTTGGATTGTATTCTGTGACATCCCCTTCTCTGTCAAAAAGGCGCAGGAGGGGAAGGAGGTGGGGTCTGGCTTTTTGAGGATGCGTCTAATGCGTTCAGCTGTTATCACACTTTGCTGACTGTAATCACTTGTTTTATGGTTTCTTCTCCAGCTGCTCAAAAATTCACGGCAACGTCTTCCGGGCTCATTTGTAGTATCCTCGAATTCAGAAATCTAAGAAAGAAGAGCTGAAATAGAAATCCATGTCCCTATTCCCTCCCCATTTTTTTTTTTTTTTTTTCTCACGGGGAAGAAGGGATTTAGGATTTGAACACATTCCTTCAAATCCTTTCTGGAGAAATGTGTTCTTTTCTGTAGGGAAGGAGCCAGCTTAGAGCACATCCACAGGCTTAGTCCATCGATGGAAGAGTTGGGAAAAGATCCTTATGTAAACACACCAAAGTGTTTATAAATTGAAAAAATGAATTCCTTCTTCAGAGCATTTATAATGAAAATGTTCCCTTTTTGAGCATGGTAGCAGAACAGTAGGACTCAGTTGGCATCTTAGCATTTCTAGATTCCTTAACTAGAGTATTTTCTCTAAACTCTGTTGTTCTAAAATGTATTTAGTGAAGTTTGAAAGTGTATCGCTCCATAAGCTGCAGAACGCTTTCATACTTAGGGGACCGAAAAGACGCCCACCCCCCCCCCCCCACACACATGTGCTGTCTGTGAAAATACCTTGCCTTACCTATTAAAATGGGCTTATTTCAGGGAAAGTTTAAGGTGTCGGTTTTCTGTTTTCTCCTGTCAGTGTAATCCTCTGAAGAGCTGGGTCTGAGAAATGACTCAGCTAGAATTACAGGTTGCCCTCTCAGCATTTTCACTATGTAGCAAACCCTTCAGGCATTTTTAAGTCCTTAAAAAGCCCATACAGAAAGAAACAACAACAACAACAACAACAACAACCCCCGAAACCCAAACCCCAAGCCCCCAAACCTGCCTGTAAGTCAGAAAGACCCAGGATCTTGACTTCGGGGAGAGGTAGTGTTCCTGTCCATCTGCTGTCACCACAGCAGTCAGCAAGATGCCTCAAACATCCTCATTGTCACCAGGGATCGGATTGTTCCTTAACTAATTGTTTAGATCAGCTAATCTACATCCATCATCTGCCAAGGGCGGGCAGACCCAAGCATCCTGTGATTTAGATAAAACTCCTATCCCGGGTGTAAACACAGTTGTGTGGGTGACCAAGGGTCAGCAGACCAAAAAGCCTACCTATGGGTAGAACAAGAGTGTGAACTGTAAACTGAGGACTGGGGGAGCCTCCCAGTTTACAAGCCCAGACCACCTGCGTGTATCCTACTCGGAACTACTGCAAATCAGGGGACGATTCCCTTTCATTGATCACAATATGTCAAGAATCCAAACAGAGCAGACTGCCAAGATCACTGCCTAAATCAGCTCTTGGGTCTGCACTTGGATGGGCTTTGGGGGTACTCTTTCTGACACAAATGGGCTGCTGTATTTCTGCTTACTTACAAACCTTCCTTGAGTTAAACTCCTAAAAACAGAGTAATACAGTGTAAATTATCTATGTAATACACACATTTCATATTAGCATGCAGCCTCCCTCCCCAGAACCACTGCTTTAGTCAGCTCTCCAAAACAATGAATTAAGTCATTATTTTAGACTCTGGAATTGCTTTCTCTGCATTCATCTGCTCATTTTTCCATTTCAGACTCTTATGAGCCAGGCAAGCAAGATTTCATGCCTCAGCAATGCAAACCGTTCCGAAAGGAACCATCACCTCGCAATTGTGACGTTTTTATGTGAAAGTGCTTTAAAAAGAACTACTGAATTGATTCAAAATTTAGAAAATGAAGGCAACCAGGACTTTGACCTCAATTTGCTGAGCAGCAGTTAATAGAGGGAGAAAGACAAATCCATGATAAACAATAAACAACAGACATATGAGCCTTTCCAAAAGAACTATTTATTAAGATGCTTTGAGGAAAGGGGCCCAAGGGATTTGTTAAAATAGAAGTTTGGAAAACTCTCTACACTCTCTCCTTCATTCGGAGTTAGTACAGATCCTATTAATTTTGCCAGAGAGAACCCTATAAATTTTGCTTAGCTGGTGCTTCCCTCACTTATTTGGATTTATTTTTACCTATCAATACTTTGCAGAGCCAAGGTGCTATGGACAAACTCTGGAGAAATGGTAAAATGAGCGCAATTGCTAAATAATAAGCATAACCTGCCCTGATTGTGGCTCACCTATTCCCCAGGCCTTATTTTAAACATTTCACATGTGTTAATTCATTTAATCATCACAACAACTCCACCACCTAGGTACTCTGATTATTCCCATTTTATAGGAAAACTGATTCACAGAGAGGCTAATTAATTTGCACAGGATCACAGACTGTTCTAGTGCATTAGCACACAACAGTTGGGCAAACTTAGGGAAAACCCGTTTCGAGGAGATCAGCTTTGAAATGGGAATAAAAGGCAAGCAGGAGAGGAGGGAGGGCTTGTTGCTCCATGGAGGCAGATGGACAAGGAGCACAGATGCTGGAGACTTCTGTAAAACGGAACTGGGGAGAACCAGGGGCCCAGCCCCGGGCAGAGGAGAAATGAGAGAAACAGAGCTGGTGGGAGACTCTGGGTGGCTGGACGCAGCGACCACAGGGGAGCTGCTAGCATTTAGCAACTTGATTTTGTCACTTTCACCTATCACATTGATTAAAGGGATTTAACAAATCTGTAGACTGCTCTCCTTCCCTGCCCCCAACTTTGGCCATTACTTAGGGGCGCCTGGGTGGCTCAGTCGTTAAGCGTCTGCCTTCGGCTCAGGTCATGATCCCAGGGTCCTGGGATCCAGCCCCGCGTCGGGCTCCCTGCTCAGTGGGAAGCCTGCTTCTCCCTCTCCCACTTCTCCTGTTTGTGTTCCCTCTCTCGCTGTGTCTCTCTCTGTCAAATAAAATCTTAAAAAAAAAATGTTCCTTTCAGATTACAAAAGTATACATGTATTTATTGTAGGAAATATAAAACACATAAAGCACACAGGCAGAGGAAAAAAGAAAATGAAAATATTTTTAATTCGGCCTCCCAGAGCTGACAACTTTCAGCTTATAGCATGTAGAATGCCAGAGTTTTAAATAAGAAAAGGGACTTTGTGATTTTCTCCCGCTCACCATAGCTTAGCTTGGTACAGTGAATATTTTTCATGTCTATAGACAACGCCGTTTTCGTGAGTGCATCAAATTAGATGTATTTATTTTACAGGTCTGCTCTTGATGGATTCTTTTCATTTTTTGCTATTCTATTCAGTGCTTCAATGGACTTGCTTTCAGATTAATATTTTCCCCATTTGAGATCATTTATTATCATTTCATACAAACTAACATTAAGCCATTAAATCAAAGTGTGTGCATATACACATATGTACATGCACATATATATATATTAAATGATTTTTATACCTGTTGCAAATGCCCTCCCTAGATTGTACCATACTATCCCCTTCACAGCATAAAATGAGAAAGCCATTTCCCCACACACCAAACCCCACAGGTACCAACATTCCTCTACTTCCAAACTTTTGATTTATAAGGTGGAGAGGAACAAAGCCATGCCTCAGAGCAAACGTGGGTCACCCCTGCTTGCCACCAACAGATGGCAGTGACTGCCACATGGATGGTGTCACTTGCATTTAGGAAGGAACTAACTTAAAGCCGTCTTTCAGGAGTTAATCTGTAAAACTCGTTATCAATTTGATAAATAAAAGTGTTACGTTCTTGTTTGGATGTATATTTCTTTGGTTACTAAGAACATTGAACAGTTTTAATATTTCTATCTGTATTTCTTTTGCAAATTGTCTTGTCACTTCTTTTGCCCATTCTTTTTCTACTGCAGTGTTCACCTTTTATGTATTATTTAAAAGATATGATTCCAGATTGTCATTTGCCTTTTACTCGATAGTTTTGTTTTTAATTGGACAAAGGAGATGTACATACGTTTTAAATGCTTATATAGTCATTTCTTTTTATTTTTATTACTTTTTAAAGATTTTACTTATTTATTTGACAGAGAGAGACAGCGAGAGAGGGAACACAAGGAGGGAGAGTGGGAGAGGGAGAAGCAGGCTTCCCGCCGAGCAGGGAGCCCGATGCGGGGCTCGATCCCAGGACTCTGGGATCATGACCTGAGCCGAAGGCAGACGCCTAACGACTGAGCCACCCAGGCGCGCCTGCCATTTCTTTTTTATGCCTTCTGATTAGTTTGTTTTTATGCTTAAAAAGGCTCTTTTTTACCTCGAGCTCAGAAAAATATTCCTCTACATTTTTTCTTTTTTTTTTTTTTTGAAAATAATTCTTTGCTATCTCTGGTATTTATTTCAGTGTAAGGTGTCAAGAGAAATTCAACATTATTTCCCAAGAGCCAATTAATTGTTTCTGTACCATTTTAAAA
Source organism: Mirounga angustirostris (assembly GCF_029215605.1). Lineage (NCBI taxonomy): Eukaryota > Metazoa > Chordata > Mammalia > Carnivora > Phocidae > Mirounga > Mirounga angustirostris. The sequence continues at coordinate 72,556,390 of NW_026991716.1, forward strand.
TCATCCCACCTTTCCATGACTAGAAATATTGATTTTTAGCATATAATAAAATTTTGTATCTGCTGGGACCCATTGCAGACCTTTCCCGTCTATCCATTGGGATAATATTTAATTACTAGAGTCACTGTTTCATTAGTACTTCCTCCTGTATTGCAGTGCTGGTTGACTAACATTTTTTTTCTCTTTTTGTTGTTAACCTTTTAAAATATTGTATTGATTTTTAAATCACTACATTAACACATGCTCCTTATAACAAATGAAACAGCAGAGCATGGTGTATACATCAAGTTAATAATTCCCATCCCCCCTTCTAATCCCACTCTGCCCTGAAAACAAGGCTTATAGTTTGGTGAATATATTTTTGCACTTATTATCTGTGTTCTTATGAGAACATAATAACGATGATGAGAATATTAAGTGCAAGGCATTGTTCTAAGTGCTCTTCGTGAATTTATTTCATTTGCTTTTTATAACAACGTATGAGGTAGATACTATCATTATCAATATATGGATGAGTAAAGCGAGTCACAGGAAGTCTAAATAATTCACATAGTGAGTGGGGGGGCTCAAACCACACAGTACGCGGTGGGACTCGGATTCAAACACAAGTAGCCTGTTGCAGAGCTGGATTTCCACCTTTCTCTGACTTCTCCCTCAGTCCTTCCTACTCTTTTCCTCCGTTAAGACATGGGCTATCTACACACATTGCTTTGAAACCTGCCTTCTTTCACGTACATTCGATTCTATTCTTTCTGGCTTAACACACATAGATGCCTCACTTTCAGATACACCCGCGTATCAGCTGCGTAGTATTCGACAGCACAGAACATAATTTAACAAGCCGCTTCCTCGCGATAGACACTCACGTGGTTATTTCCTGGCCACCGCCCACCAACGCTGCGATTAACATCTCTGTACGAAAGGCCTTCATAGTGGCCATTTTATTTCTGGCAAATAGTTTTTCAGAAGTGATACTGCTGTGTCCAAGGGCGTAGGTGGTTTTATTTGAATAGATAGTACCAAATTACTTTCTCAGGGGTACGCCACTGCACGCCCGCCGATGTGCACGTCCCCACAAAGCCGCGGACCCGCACTCTTTCCTCCTTTCGCAAGCCGCCACCCAGCCGCCCAGGCGCGGGGTGCAGTCCTGCGCTCGGGCTGCAACAGCTCCGGCTCCTACCGGACGGCACCCCCCACCCCCATCCCCAAAAGCACCACAACACAACACAACACACCAGAGAGCGCAGCGCAGGAAACAACTCAAAGTTGAATATAAGACATCTCGCTTCTGCTGCCTCTACAGTCCTCCCCGCACGTGCCCCCTCCCCCCCAGGAGTCCTCTGCAGCGCCCGCACCTCCCAGCTCAGGAGTCCCCCCCGGGGGTGACTAGCCAAAGGAAGGATGATTTACCTTTCTCTCTGTTCAAGGCTTTCCTTGCAGACTCGGCGCAAGGAACCTCCTTTCAACAATCAGAACACCAACAACACACGTGGTCCCTTGTTTCCTCCCGTCTTTCCTTTTGAATGAAGGAGCGCTTCTTTCCGAAGTGTCATTCTTAACACCTTCTAGGGATTTATCTCAAATTGCAATTTAAAAACCTTTTTTCCCCTTCTCATCATATCAATTACATATATATATATATATATATATATATGGTATTGTCCAAGATTGCACTGCAAACTGGTATAGACTGGGATTGAAACGGGGTCTCCCATGGCTGTCCACTTCTGTGTTCATTATGTCAGAGTGTCCTGTTTACTCTGACTGGGGCTGATGGTCTTACTAACTAAACACTGACTAATCTAAGTTCTTCATTTAGCATTTTAGAAAATAAATAGGTTTCACCTGTCCTTTAAAAGCAGCTGATAGATAAAGCTATTTTGCTTTATTTAATTTGTTGGGGCGTCTGGGTGGCAGGATGGGGGTTGGAGGGAGCTTTTTTCTGCATAAGGAATGGCCTGTCTAAATAGACTGTACACATCCTTTAAGACCCAGGTCAGAGGTCCCTGTTTCCCTTTTATGCCTGCACTCTATCAGCTGTTTGGCCCTCTGTATTCTCATTTCATGTGATTCCTTTTTAAATTTGGCCCCTGCCACAAAATATTAATTACTTTCTGTTTTCTTTTTCCCCCATATCAGATTATGGCTACCTGAAGGCAGGGACATTTCTCAATCACCTTTGAACTCTAGAACCTAGATTGCTCTGGGCTTATAGTAAATACAAGTGTGTTTTGAGTAAATGGGGGATGAATGGATGGATGGATGGATGGATGGATGGATGGATGGATGGACGGACGGATGGATGGATGAATATCCCTTACTTTCCCTAACCACCCCATGAAGTTCACTTGGAGATGATTAAAATGGAGACTCTCTTTATATGTTTATTACACCATATCAAAGAATAGAGTGGTGTCTTAAAAGATGAGTGCACCTACAGTTGGATGAATGGCTCAATCAGAGGCAGTTTATCCTTTCCCTGTCCTCTGGCCCCCAAAACCCATTATGTTCATCCCCTCCCTGCCCTTCCTGAGCTATAATATCCCAGTAACACTGCTTTCATACAGTAACATGCGGTGGAAACTTGTCAATGCTTTTATTTGTGAGATTTCTCTAAGCACTGCTTTGGGGGACTTAACCTTGAAAAAAAAATTGGAAGTTGTGAAGGAAATCTTCACACGGGATGGCTTTCCTCTGCCGTGCAACACTAGGAAGTAAGTGGGCTTTAGTCTCAACACTTCTGGTATTTTTAGCATTTCTGCCATTTTTATGTGCATCATGTCTTTAGCTCTGAGGGACAGTGTTGCTTAGTGGATAAGACCAGAAGTCCTCATGCTAAACCACTGGTTCGAATTTTAGTTTATTACTTTGGGAAAGGCATTTCATGCAACTTTGGGAAATGCCATTCACATAGAACACAAGGTCACATGATGCATGTGGAGCATTTTACACATTTAAACCCGGCAAGGAGAATTCATTACATAAGCAAATATTCCCACTTTTGTCTTCCTGACATCCCTGTTTGTAGACACCATTAACACCATCTCAAAGATGGAGAGATTATGGTCCAAGGAGGTTAAGTGGCTACTTCGGTCTTAAATAGGAAGTCAGAAGCAGACTACTGACCTCCCAATCTCCACACTGCCAGGATTTATTTCCATTTATTTCCACTATACTATTATAAGTACCTCCTCTGCAAGGATGTGGGGCCTGTTGTATTTTGTTATTATTTTGTGGGTTTTTTTTGGGGGGGGTGCTTTCCCGGAAATGGCTTTTAATACTCATCATGGAACAGGAATTTACAATGACCCATACCAAAATAAAACCAACCACTGCCTTAGCAAAATACCAATTTGAGATTTGGGGGCTGGTTACTACTGTATTCAACGGTAAGCTCTTCTAGCTTCTAGTCTCTACACTCACCCCTTCCAAATACCTTGTTCAATCCTTGTGTCATTACTAATTATAAGTCCCTTGAAGATGGGGACTATGGTTTATTCATCTCTTAATTCCACCAGGGGCTTATAATAGTGTTTCATTTATAGTAGATACTCAGTAAATGTTATATAAAACAAACAGGAGCTTACTATCAAAGAAAGTATTCACAATTTCATTATTTTCTGCTCTCGATTTGCAAGAACAGAATCTGGTTGACTCTAAGAGTGGGCATCTTTACAAGGCAGGGTTTCAAGGGCTGGCATGACAATTTCTTTATCCAGATAGTTCATGACCTATACTATCTGAATAAAGAAATTTTTTTTAAAGATTTTATTTATTTATTTGACAGAGAGAGACACAGTGAGAGAGGGAACGCAAGGAGGGAGAGTGGGAGAGGGAGAGGCAGGCTTCTCGTGGAGCAGGGAGCCCAATGCGGGGCTCGATCCCAGGACTCTGGGATCATGACCTGAGTCGAAAGCAGATGCTTAATGACTGAGCCACGCAGACGCCCCCTGAATAAAGAAATTTTTAGTTGAGGTTCCTGGAAAACTAAACCAGTTTTGAGGCTAATGCAAAATCCAGCTATCATCTTGAATGATGAGCAAATATGTTTTGTTTAATCCTTATTACTGGCTTAAGGGAGGAAAGCCTGGTAATGTGGGCAAAGGGGAGGTTTACTCTTGCTGAAAAATGAAAATATCTCATAATTGTTGATGAATGAAGACTTTGAATTCATGCTGCTAACAGAGCCTACTAGATTAAATTATCAAGGTAGGTAAAAATCAAATTCATGTCTCAGAATCATAGCTAGGGTTAGAATTAGTTCTACATTCCAGTCAACATTTTAATAACTAAAAGTAGCCTAACTCAAGATCTGTAAATCTACTAAACTTACAACTTTTGTATCTACGAGGCTATATTTTAATGGCTATATTTCAATAAGGCACTACTTTTTGCTGATTTGTCTCATAGATTAAAATCATTTGGGCGCCTGGGTGGCTCAGTTGGTTAAGCGACTGCCTTCGGCTCAGGTCATGATCCTGGAGTCCCGGGATCGAGTCCCACATCAGGCTCCCTGCTCAGCAGGGAGTCTGCTTCTCCCTCTGACCCTCCTCCCTCTCATGCTCTCTGTCTCTCATTGTCTCTCTCACAAATAAATAAAGTCTTAAAAAAAAAAAATTAAAATCATTGGTCCTAAAAGAAATCTTACCTATGGAATAAAAAAAATGCTTCTCTTCCACGCATTATGATGCTCAAGTACAACAGGATAGCTGCCTTTTGGAGTGCATTTATGGCTGCAAAGGTTTGCACATTTCTTCATTTTACAGTCAATGTGCTTCCCATGCAGCCCGGCAGCCATGCTCTCCTGGCAGTCATTGCTTCTTGCAATTTCTCTTTAATGTTAAGTCCTACAAGCTGTTGGGAATAAATAATCATGCCTCTTTCTTGGCATGAAAATGTCTATTCATTCACCAAATATTCAATTTCACTTCCACCATTAGCAGATTTTCTTTGTGAGTAAAAAGGTAGCTTCCAATGTCTTCTCAACTTCAGCTGCATCCCAGCTGTGTTTATTAAACAGAGATTTCACATTGTCTGCCCTTTTGTTTTCTGTTCCATCGTTTTCCCCATCTGGATTTTCCCCCCATATCCCAGTGAATATATCCATATTTTTACTGACAGTAGGGTTTTTTTTTTTTTTTTGATATCTTTCCCTGATGATAGCAGTTAACATTCCTTTAAAAGCTTACGTTTCACCTCTGTTCCCCTGTTCACATTTCAACTACGTGAAATTGGGTGATTTGAAACAATTTTAGCAGCTTCTCACTCAAATATAATCCCTTACGACTTGTGATGGTTTTGAATTCTTGGCAACCATTTTCTATGCCACTTAGAGTCTCTGTAAAGGAAGAATTGTTAAGAATTACAAGCACAGAGGCAGTGCCTTAAAGAACAAAGAAGACACATTTTATTTCAAGAAAAATAAAATGGAATTTCACAGACACTTGCCCACATTTTCCTCCCTCCCCAGGTGGAAACAGAATGTGGGTAGAGAAAACATACCCCAGGGCTTGAGGAGAAATGGAGCCCATGAACTTTCTCATCTTGAGCACTTCTTTTCTTAAAAATGCAAAGATATTAACGTCCAAAAGTTTCTGCTACTAGTCATAATGTTTGCATTCTACTTTCTCTTAAACTTGCCCAGTTAGGAGAATAAATCAAACACAAACACTCTTTCTCTTTGTATGTTACCCAATAGTGAAGTTTAATCATAATTAAGAAAAGAACTTTGACTCATTTGTGCAAATAGATAGGTTTGCACAAATATAATCCATAGAATTTAAAAATTATTCATCTTTCATTTTTCAGAATCATGTATTTCTGTACAAGTTGTTAGACCAAAAATGGCCACTCATTTATGCAAAGTTCTATGGGCCAATCTATTCCAAGGGAAAAAATTAAAGTTAACTATTAATTCCAAATTTAATGATGTAATTTGTTTATTTTACATTTTCTACTCACAAAAAAAATTATAATGATCCTTAACTAGCGCAGTGGTTGAGACTGAAGCCAGATGACTTGAGCTCAAATCCTAGCTCTGTTGCTTCTTAAATTATTTGTATCCTTCAGGAGGTTTTGGGCAAATTATTCAACCTTTCTGTGCCTCAGTTTCCTTTTCTGAAAAATGCTGCTGATAATAACAGAACTTACCTTATACCATTGGTGTAAGGATTGAATTTGTTAACCTAGATTAAGATCTTACAACAATGCCTGGCACAAAGTAATTTTCTGTCATTGCAAGCTGTTACTGGTAGTTACAGTTATAGCATCTATCAATCTGGTGCATGGGTCATATATGTTAAATATTAATGGACTTCTATGTCTGCCCAGCAAAAGAAAATATCTATTCTGATCCAAGATGCATTTACTGAACACCAACTATGTGTTTAGATCTGTAAGACGGAGAGATGGATAACTAATTTACCTAGAAATGAAACCAAACTTTAGGCACCCATAGATTTACTGAACCATAGCAAATAAAGAGATAACAAACCAAGAAATAGAGCAAATGAAAAAGTGTCTTTGCGAACCAACAAAAGAAAGTCAACTAAATTATCCTGAAGAGTGAAAGAAATAAAGATTATGTTCATAATGCTGTCATTAACTTAACGATGTGAACAGAAGCACCACTCTGATTGGTACTACAAGAGGTGAGCTATTTTGAGGAATGGCAAAAAGAGATAGAACAACATACAACAGAGAAATTTGGGGGTGGAGGTGGGGGATGCTCTTAGATGGAGAACTTGTTTTGGACATACTTCTTTGGCTTGAGTTTAGAATTCTGACATATTTCAAAGTTCACTCTCATCCGTAAGCACTTGCACTTGCTGGTTAAGGACTCTCCCCACCTCCCCTATGCCTGCCTTTTAGGGGAGGGGGACATGCCCAGTGGAGGAGAAGCAGTGGCAGCCTGTGGACTTGTTAACAGGAATGACTGTAGGGAATCAGAGAGCTAGGGATGAAGAGGAAGGAAAACAGCTTCCTTGATTAGAGAGATTGCTTAATAAGAAAAACCCTGTGGGGTCCCTTCATTGGTTTCTATTTATTTTTGTACCATATTATTTGTATTTGTTGAGTCTCAAGTTCCTCATTTGTAAAATGTATATATTTGATCAGGAAATCTCTAAACTTCAGTATTTGCATTTCTGAAAAATCCAATTGTAGAAATCTAGTGTTATCACATGAATGGTTGGCTCCTACTCCCCAAGAAGAGGTCTAATTACCTTGGGTTTTTTTTTGTTTGTTTTTGTTTGTTTGTTTTTTAAGAAATAATTGTTGAATGCTAGCTTTCCGAAATATTGCCAGAACAGTCTGTGGATAAGGGAAAGCTGGGTTTACTGCTTACCATGTTAGGATAGCACTACTTCAACAGCCTCATTAGCATCTCAGAAGGGTAAGGGCAAAGCTGAGATTGTTTTAGACATTTTAAACTCTGGTTTAGTGTGAGAGGCAGAGCTTGGCTATGGTTGGGTTAGGATCATAATAAAGGTTTGGTGGACACAGCAAGGCAAGGATTTTGAGCCAAGGAGTTCAAAGTGTCCATTTGCCATAGTCTTCTGAAGGTTCCTCACTGGAGCTGCCAACATTGGCTTTTGATCCAATCCCTACCTCTCTCTTAATGGATGACCTGATTTTCTATTTTTGGAAACCAGGGCACCTGGCATGTGTTACATTTGAATTCTTCTTTGTCCATCAAAAAGATCTTGATTTCACCCATTCTTTCTTCTTTACGCCTTTCTTAGAGAACAATGCATTCTTACTCTCAAAACTCGACCTAAAAAAACTCGACTTATAGCTTGGTCTTATTCCATCTATCTCCTCATAGCCATTTGCCCACTAATTAATTATCTGCTCTTTCTTACACGTTAACCTTCTCATTCCTCATGATTCTTTTCCCTTAGGCTAAAGACATGATTTTGTATCTTTAGTATAAAATAATATCTACTGGGTGTGTGGTGTCAAGCCAAGGTCTTCTCCTGTTCTTTCTCTTCTACCTGAGTCTCCATCTCTTACTTCCTTGACAACTGCTGATCAGCCTTTGAAAAAAGAAAAGCTCTCCCTCAACCCCAAAATCCCTGTGAAGGTATCATCTTCTCAGTCTCCAGTGTTTTCCTTCTCCATCAAGATTTTAGGAGGTGTAGCTAATGCGGCTTGCCTGCACCTTCTTGATCCCATTCACTTTCCATTTCACTGTAATCTACTTACTCTGGTAAATTTACCAGTGATTTCCTAATCTCCAATTTCAAGGAAAAATTCAATTTCTTTTCCTTTGTGGCATTTGACAGTGCTGACCACTCCCTCTTGATTGAAAAACATATTTCTTTGGCTTCTAATATCACCTCCTCTTGGTTCTTTTATGACCTTCAAAACATCTCTTTCTCTAATTGTTTCCTCTTTTACATCTGCTCTTTAAATGTTACCATTATTTGAAGTTTTGTTCTTGGTTTCTGCTTTTTATCACAATCTCTGTTCCCATGGGGTGATTTTACTCATTCTCACTTATCCTTGGATAATTTCCTAAAGTAAAAGGTAAAAATTTCCATCATGGACCTTTCCTTAGTTTCAGATATCCAGTTATGTGTTAAACATTTCCACTTGGATCAAATTTATTATTTCCAAAATATATTATTAATGGAATCATTATCCACTATCCAGTGTTTCCACAATTTCCCAGATGATAAATATCACTGGCAACACTTGTTAGCAGATTACAAGGTCTCTCACTAGAAATGCTGATTTAGTTGGCTGTGGTGGGTGGTTTGGGAAGCACAGATGGGACTGAACATCATTCTTGCCCTCTCCATCTATTTCATTCCTATCCCCCCACTCAGGCACTGGGGTCTGTCCATTGTGTCTACTAAACATCTCTCAAACCACAACTCTCCTCTTCTCCACTGTTACAACTTTAGTTTTCACTGTAATGAACTGTTTAGTGCCTTCAGTTTAATGGTTGTTCTCTGCTTATTCTGCAAACCTGAACCTTCTATTCTCATTTTACCAAATATTCAGAAGTTCTTTATGAGGCCATGTTCTTTCTCATCTCTGTTTCCTCACCATGAAATATAATTCCGCATGCTAGCTTCCTTTTATGGTCAAACTAGTCTTCCTTTGAAACCCAGCTAAAGTAAATTAGAGCATGGTTACTTGAAACATAGTAAATATATAGTGATTTTACATATATCCTCATGTACCTCTTTATTTAGTTTCGTCCTGGATGTAGCTCTTCATGTTCTTGCCAAAAGAGCAGTGTTTCACTGTAGAAACACAGGTAAACTACTTGAGTTGGGCAGGGTCAGATCATATGAAGAAATTTTCACTTTATTCTCTCCAGGTTGGGGAGTTATTGAAGAATTCTGAGCAGATTTGCAAAAATGGAATATTATATCTGAGAGGAGGGGGATGGATCTGTGGTATGCACAATTGCTTAGGTGTAGAGATGAAGGGAAGAGGTGATAAAGCTGGTTCCTGGTGATTGGGTAACTAGTGTGAGAATGAGACACCACTGTGGTTAATAGCATTGCCTCAGGGACAATATGGCCTGAGTTCGAATCTCAACTTTGCCACTCCTAACTATGTAACCTTTAGCAGATAACCTAATCTCTCTGTGCCTCAGTTTCTTCATCTGTAAAATGGGAATTTTATTAATAATATTACCTCTTAAGAAAGAGGACCAACTAAGTAGATGAGCATAAAGTACCGAGAATTATGCCTGACACATAGAAAGTACTATAGAAGTGTTTATCACCTGTATTTTAGGAAAGGAACAAGTTTTTGTTTTGTTTTAAAGGAACAAGTTTTAAAGGGAAAGAGAGTGAGTTCAGTTTTAGGGATTTTGGTATTGGAAATCCATGTGAAGACATCCAATAGTTGGCTGATATATTCATCTGGAGTTCCAGAGAAAGGGCTTGCCCAGAGGTATAGATATTTTAAAATTTTGGCATATGAAAAAATCTGATTAAAAACACGATGATGAAGTCAACAGAAGGAAGGAAATAATGAAGATTAGGGTAGAGATAAATGAAAGAGAGGATAGAAGAACAATAGAAAAAAAGTCAACAAAACCAAGAGTTGGTTTTTTGGAGAAATCAACAAAAATTGGTAAACTCTTACCTAGACTGAGAAAAAAAGAAAGAAGACTCAAATAGCTAAAATTAGAAACAGGAGATATTACAACTGATGTCACAGAATAAGAAGGATTATAAGAGACTACTAAGAATAATTATATGCCAACAAATTGGATAACCTGGAGTTAATAGATAAATTCCTAGAAATATATAACCTACCAAGACTGAATCATGAAGCAATAAATCTGGACAGACCTGTAACAAGTGAGGAGACTGAAGCAATAAAAGAAAACCTCCCTACAAATAAAAGTCCAGGACCAGAGGGCTTCACTGAGGAATTCTACCAAACATTTAAAGAAGAGTTAACATCAATCCTTCTCAGTCTCTTCCAAAGAATCAAAAAGGGGGAAACACTCCCCAACTCATTCTATGAGGCCTCATTGCCCTGATGCCCAAAACAGACGAGGACAAAGCTAGGAAACTATAAAAACCAATATCCCTGATGAATCCAAACTACTATTAAACAAAACTCAATAGCACATTAAAAGGATCATAGAGCATGACCAAATGGGATTTATACATGGGATATAAGGATAATTCAACATGAAAATCAATCAATGTAATACACAAGATTAACAAAACACGAGGGATAAAACCACATAATCATCTCAATTGATCCAGAGAAGGCATTTGACAAAATTCAACACCCTTTCATGATGAACTTTCAATAAACTAGGAATAGAAGGAAAGTACCTCAACATAATGAATGCCACACATGATAAGCCCACAGCAATCATACTCAATGAGGAGATTTATTTTTAAGATTTATTTATGTATTTGAGAGAGAGAGAGTGTGTGTGTATATGTGTGTGAGAGCTGGGCAGGGGCAGAAGGAGAGGAAGAGCTTTCAAGCAGACTCCTTGTTGAGCATGGAGCCTGATGCAGGGCTCAGTCTCACAACCCCGAGATCATGACCTGAGCAGAGATCATGACCTGAGCAGAAATCAAGAGTCTGATGCTTAACTGAGCCAACCAGGAGGAGATATTTAAAGCTTTTCCTCTAAGATCAGAAATAATGCAAGGATGCTCACATTCACCACTACTATTCAACATAGTACTGGAAGTTCTGGCCAGAGCAATTAGACAGGAAAAGGAAATACAAAGCATATAAATTGAAAAAGGAGAAGTAAAATGATCTCTGTTCACAGCTGACATTATCTTGCATGCAGAAAACCCTAAAGATTCCACCAAAAAGTTGTTAGAACTAATTTAAAAATTCAGCAAAGTTGCAGGATACCAAACCAACACCTAAAAATAAAGTGTGATTTTATACACTAACAATGACCATTCTGAAAAGGAAATTAAGAAAATGATCTCATTTACTATAGCACCAAAATTGATAAAATACTTAGGAATAAACTTAACCAAGTAGGAGACATTGAAAATTATAAAACATTGCTAGGTAAAAGAAATAAAAGAAGATATAAATGGAAAGACATACTATGTTTGTGGATTGAAAGACTTAATATTGTTAAAATGTCCATACTACCCCAAATGATCTGCAGATTCAGTACAAACCCTATCAAAATCCTAACAGCATTTTTTGCATAAATGGAAAAAAAAGTCCTAAAAATCACATGGAATCTCAAAGGTTCCTGAATAGCCAAAACAATCTTGACAAAAAAGAAGAGTTGGAGGCCTCACCCTCTCTGATTTCAAAACATACTACAAAACAATAATAATTAAGATGGTATGGTATTGGCATAAAGATAAATTTACAGACCAATGGAACAGAACAGAGAGCGCCGAAAGAAATGCAAGCATATATGGCCAAATGATTTTAGACAAGGGTGCCAAGATTACACAAAGTGGGAAAGACTGTCTCCTCAATAAATGGTACTGGGAAAACTGTATATCCACATGCAAAGAATGAAGTTGAACTTTTGCTTTATACTGCATACAAAAATTAACTCAAAATGGATTAAAGACCTAAATGTAAGTCTAAAACTATTAAACTCACAGAAGAAAGCACAGAGAAAAAGCTTCATGACAGACTGGATTTGGCACTGACATCTTGCATATGACACCAAAATCACAGGCAACAAAATAAAAAACAGACAAATGGGACTATACCAAACATTAAAACTTCTGCATGCCAAAGGAAACAGTCAACAGCATAAAAAGGCAGTCTGTGGAATGGTAGAAGACATTGGCAAATCATATATCTGGTAAGGAGTTAATATCCAGAATATACAAGGAACTTCTACAACTCAGCAATGAAAAAACCAAATAACCCAAATGAAAAATGGGGAAAGGACTTGAATAGACATTTCTCCAAAGAAAATATACAAATGGCCAACAATTACATTCAAAGATGCTCGATATCACTAATCATAGGAAAATTCAAATTAAAACCAGAACTAGATATAACCTCATACCCATCACAACGACCACTATCAAAAGAACAGAAAATAACAAGTATTGGAGAAGGTATGGAGAAATTGGAACTCTTGTCCACTGTTGGTGGGAATACAAAATGGTGCAGTCATTATGGAAAACAGTATGAAGATTCCTCTAAAATTTAAAAATAGAATTACCATATGATCCAGCAATTTCACTTTTCGGTATGTATCCAAAAAAAAAAAAAAAACAGAACGGGATCTCAAAGAGATATTTGCATGCTTATATTCATTGCAGTATTAGTCACAATGGCAAAAGGCTAAAGTAAACCAAATGTCCATTGGCAGATGACTGGATAAAACATGGTATATACACATAACAGAATATTGTGAAGCCTTACGAAAGAATAAGATAAAAAAGAAAGTTTTGTCACATGCTACAACATCAATGAACCAGTTACTAAAGGAGAAATACCGTATGATTCCACTCATATGAAGTATCTAAGGTAGTCAAAATCAAAGAAACAGAAAGTAGAGATGTGGTTACCAAGGGCTAGGGGAAGGGGCAATTAGTGTTTAGTAGGTATAGAGATTTAGTATTGCAAGATGAAACAGTTACTGTTGCACAACAATGTAAATGTACTTAATACTCCTGAACTGTACACTTACAAATGGTTAAGATGGCAAATTTAATGTTATATCTTGTTGGGTTTTTCTAACTACAACTGAAAAAAAGTTAAACAAAAAAAAAAAAACAAACGGGAGGTGGGATCAAATTCCTTAGGAAACACATTGAGAATGAGGACAGCAGGCCAAGGATGGAACAGAGATTCCTCTGAGATCTTTTAGTATCCTTTGGGAATGTGTTGGGAGTGGGTGAACACCATACATAATGATCAAGAAAACCTGCTTCTGACCTCCTGCTATACACGTTCTTTTCTTTCTAGAAGAGTTGGGGATCTCAACAGTGGATTATTTTCAAACCTGAATGTTATTATTGGATGGATTTCAATAAGAGCAATTAGCAGATAAAGGAAATGAAATTTTAAAAGTGGTGTAGGTAGAGCTCAAGCAGCATTACTGATAAGCCAGCTGAGAAATGTGAAAGCCGGGCCATCTAGGTGGTTCAGTCAGTTGAGCCTCCGACTCTTGGTTTTGGCTCAGGTCATGATCTCAGGGTTGTGGGATGGAGCCCTGAGCTGGGCTCCACGCTCAGCATGGAGTCTCCTTGGGATTCTCTCTTTCTCCCTCTGCCCCTCCCCCCCTCACACACGCATGTTCTTTCTCCCTCTCTCTCTCTCAAATAAATAAATAAATTAATTAAAAAAAAAAAGAAATGAAAAAGCCAGCTCTGGAAAGTGAAGATCTAAGAACTCACGTGGAACTAAAGTCACTTTGGAAATGTCTGCTGACTGTGCAGTGAAGTCGGAACAAAGTAAAGTTAGGAGAGTCTGAAGTCAGTGGGGAAATTAAGGTTAGCAACATAGTACTATGGTGCTAGATTTTCTAAACCAAGGTTGGGACACAGGTCTGAGATAGGGCAAAAGGTTTTAAGCCACAACTATGGTAGAAAATCTAGGCTATGTGGTAGGCATTCTTACAGCCCTCCTTCTTGAATATTCAGCATGTTAAACTACCTTCAGGTATTCTGAAAAAAAAGAAAAGCCACCATGAGTAAGATGTCACAGGCAAGTTGTGAGAGGGGTGACCAGAGAAAGAGGTGACAGGCAGGAAGAGGTAGCATTTGAATTTAATCCTAAACAAGTGAGTTGACTCGGGACCGTATCTACACCTCCTTTCCCACAGCTCATACCTCCAGTGGCCCAGCGGGATGATGTGGTATCCTAGTATCTTCGTAGATGATTTTCAGTAGCAGGACTGGAGGAGAGAACATAAGCTTCTTTTTACACACAGGGCCCTGCTCTGTGGGACATCAATTTAGCTCCTTTACAGGCCCTAAATTCATCAGCAAAACATTAGTTAAACCTTCAATTCAAACATTATGGCTAAGAAGGAATGGGGGGTGGGTAACCCAGGCCCTAAATAATAGAGACCAGATTCTAAGTAATACCAGTGACTGTATGTATTTACATCTGTTCCTGAGGAGGTAAGTAATACACATACTTCCTACAGCTGAGGACTTGATGTTATACCATTTGGATTATAAATAGTGTCTCTCCATGGGGCAGCTTTAAAATAAAAGAAACTCTTCTCCCTCCCACAAAGTTTTATTATTGGCCTAAGAACCCCATCTCCCTCTGTCTCTCTCTTTCTCTCTCTCTCACGCACACACACTCCCAAGTGCAGTCACTTAAAAATTAAACTAACATCCTTTATAATGGGAAAGTCAGTTGTTCTAAGTGCTTGAACCTGGTAAAGGTGAAAGGAAACATTGGCTCCGATCACCCGGGGCTCCATTAAGCTATATCTTCCCCAGGACACTTGATCTTGAGTCTATCTTCCCCAAAGAAATGCCATTTGCTTTCTCACCAAGATCTCTAAAACAAAACAAAACAAAACAAAACCAAAACCCAATAGTAATCATGCATTCATCTCTCCAGGCTCTTGAACACACATTTAATTAAGAGCTCTTTCTGATAAGGGTTCAGATCTGAGCATGTCACCTGGGCCATCCCAGCCTCCATGCATTAGTAGCACAACTCTGCAAATAAACAAAGCTTTGAGTTCCTGGGGAAAAAATGCAGCTTACACAGCACTTAGGAGTGCTCAAAGGGCCTCTGTTCCTTCTCCATACTAATGTGGTTTCACAAGAAGACCAAGATTATTTTATTGCCCCAGGATGCCAGGAAATTTTCATTTGGCTCCCTCAGATCTTTGGGATAAAAGTGGGACAGTAAGGAAAAGAATTCCCTTTGCTGTCTTAGATTTCTGTTCTCCAGGAAAATATGTTATGTTTTCTAAGATCAGATACTCTGCCGTTTATTTTTAGCTTTGGTAGCTGTATTATTTTACATCCCCCAGTCCCTATTTTTTTCAAAGGAATATCTGCCCCCTCTGTTCCTTCCTGTTTTGGATCGTTTCATGGGATTCCATCGTTGGCTAAAATATAGGTGGTGTCTTTCACACATCTTAGGCTTATGGACTGATGTAGACACGAGGTACGCAGGTATTTCCTAAGTAGAAATTATAATTAAAAACTAACAAAGTAAGTACACTTTCTAGTATACCCTGAAACAGCTCATACTAGACATTTTTGAGGTGTAGACTGTGAGAATAAGGTCGAAGTTACCCATTTGGTAGCTTCTGAGAAAGGGGTTCCCTGACCACCCGTTCTGACTCTGTACTCGCCCTGCCTCTCTCACCTTCCCTCTGTTTCATTTTTCTTCAGAGCACTCAACACCTCACATTGTATTTGTTTATTTATTGTCTGTCTCCACTAGAATGGAATCATCATAAATGAAAGGGTTGGGTTTTATCTCTGCTATACTTTTGGCCGCTCTAGAACCCTATGATGAATGAACACATGACCCTAGGGTAGGGAGGAGTACCCTATTTGTTATTTAAAGAAAACTGAGTTCTGGGCTCCTGGGTGGCTCAGTCCTTAAGCGTCCACCTTCGGCTCAGGTCATGATCCCAGGGTCCTGGGATGGAGCCCTGCATCGGGCTCCCCGCTTGGCGGGAAGCCTGCTTCTCCCTCTCCCACTCCCCCTGCTTGTGTTCCCTCTCTCGCTGTCTCTGTCAAATAAATAAATAAAATCTTTAAAAAAAAAATAAAGAAAACTGAATGCTGACTTTCAACCTTAAATTGGCTTCAAAAACTCTATTATTCCATTTCTTAGGCTCTCATCTTGAGTCATTCTGGCTCAGCTTTGCAATAAAATATTTCACAAATTCCACAAGCAATGAGAAAGAAGAAAAAATCTGTAACCTCACTTTTATTCCTGAAGTGAGAGAAAGTAGCCCCTCCCCACCCATGAGGAGTGGGGGCCCTAGCGTTAAGTATCTCACGTCCATGGACTGGGTTCTCTGTACTTTTCATATCCTGGCACCCGGTGCTTCACTTTGTTTCTCTGGCTTTTTCTGCGATTCTGCAGGAATATCTGCTATTGTAAAGTAGATCAGCACTTGGCAAAACTAGAATCCAAAGCTTTCTACCATTTGTGATATTAAAAATGTTATAAATATTTCCAAAATGGGAAATAAAAATATAACAACATTGCCACATTGAATGCATTTGGGAAGCATATGGGGGTACAAGTAACAAATCATAATAAAGTTCACATATATATTTTTTCATACACATTGTCCTCCTGAGTTAGCAGGTAGTACCTCTCCTCTTCAACTCTGTTCCCCAAAGGCCCAAATGAAAAATTCACTTGCACACTAAATAAACATTTTCTATAGGGGATATATATAATAAATCTTATTAAAAGGAAATTTCTGCTAACCTGATTTCCTTCCTGATTGCTTTCAAAGATTTTTTTCATATGCTTTTGACCATAAATTTAATAAATTGCTTTCTTGACTTTGAAAATTTGCTCTTCAAATATTTGAATTTTATTGCTTCTCCATCATGTGGTGGGCAGCTCCATTTATATCGCTTAGTGGGATGTTCACAACTAACTTAAGAAGTAGATGCCACTTACCAAATGAAGGATTTTAAAATTGAGAGAGGTTAAGTTAGACACTCAAAGTCACACAGAAAGCAAGAGTGGGAACCAGAATTCAAACCTAGGTCATCTTGACTTTAAATCCTATGTTCCTCCCCCTCTCTGTTAAACCTATCATTGGACCTTCCACATAGTCATCTTATTTATTTATTATCTTATTTGGGGCAGGGGCATCCCTACATGTTTAGTTAAAAGAGCACTGGACTAAGAGAGAAAGTATTCTTTAGGGCTTGGTTTTCTTACCTGTCAAATTTACAAGGAGGGTTTCCATGTTTCTTTCAATCCTGAAATTCTGTGCTAATACAATAATCTTAATTAGAATCAATAAGAATAAAATATAATTTTAAAATATAAGTGGTTCAGTGCTAGGAATCTATATTCGAAGCTCTTCCATTATTCAAAAGGAAGGAAAATATTAAAACATTAAATTTTGGCAAATTTTCATATCAAATATGGTCATAAGTTTAAATCTGGGTTAAAATATTTTTTAAAATTTAATTCGTCTGAAGTCAGGATATTTACAACTGCACAATGCTATACACACACACACACACACACACACACACGAACAGTTTGACTGGATGTTCCTGATTTTTACTGTTTCCTGCAAGGCCCAAAGTAATCCCAAGCAAGGCTTTGGGAAAGGCTGCAAACACTGTCACTTCTGTGAAGGGGCACAGTGTGCCTGACAGGTCACATGACCAGGTCACCACCGCCCCCCTACCCCCAGCACAAGCACCACCACCCTGGGGTTCTGAGGGGGGGGAACCTCATGCAGCATCTGCAAGGCCACCCCCTGGTTGCCATTTTGTTCTTCAAAGTTTGACAAACAACCACCCTTCCCCACCAACTCCCCACACTTTAAAACTGGTGAAGAGGGGGCTGTGTCTTATTCAAAGTAAAGAGACCTGTTCCAAAACCTTCCTAATCATTAATCTATGGTAAAATGTAGGTTTCATACCACAGTCTCATTTTCATTTTGAGGCTAATGTTCTCTGATATGCAGTTCTTCTTTTCCCTTTGAATGGTCTCTATTATTTTTTAATGCCCTTTGACTGCCCTGTTCTATAAATCACATTGGTGCTTTCTTTCTTTTAATCATGTTTATATACATTAGAATGTTTTCCACTAAATGTATACATATCCGTTACAGCTTTCTTAAAGTACTAACAATCTCTTAAAGCACTAGTAACCCAAAGTACAGACATCTAATGGCATTATATTAAGCCAAGTTAAAAAAAAAAAGTTGAAACACATTTTGAATACATTTTCTTTGAGAACGTTACTATTTTTGTCTACTGGAACTTTCATTTTTGAGGGGAGTGGTGGAAGAAAACTCTCAGCAGAGTTTTACCATAAACATAGCTATATGGAGACAATGTGTAGTACAAGGAATGAGAAAAACAGGAGAACTGTTTCATTGGCAAGATACATAAATTAGGATCTGGATGTGCCAAGATAGCCCTGACATTGTGAAATCTGACATTCAGAATTGTGAAAATCTCAATGCACCACTCAAATGTTTAAAGATGGTCCTCACTTTCAAAGAGTGTCTACCCAAGTTGTATCTTTCATCCAAAAATTCTACTATCTAAATATTCCCGAGACTTTGAAATGGAAATTGTCTCCATAAAGCAGTATTTTTTTAAGGGGGGAGGCCAAAAATCTCAGGGAAAAAGAAATGTCCCTTAAAAATCTGTATAAAAGACAATGAAACTCCAAATTGAAATATCCTATGCATTTGATGTTTAAAGCCAGTCATGTTTTGCTTATATATTTTAATGAAATGATCTTTTTGTTTTAAAGATTTTATTTATTTATGTGACAGAGAGAGACACAGCGAGAGACAGAACACAATCAGGGGGAGTGGGAGAGGGAGAAGGAGCAGCAGGCTTCCTGCCGAGCAGAGAGCCCGATGTGGGGCTCGATCCCAGGACCCTGGGATCATGACCTGAGCCAAAGGCAGACACTTAATGACTGAGCCACCCAGGCGCCCTTTAATGAAATGATCTTAAGTCAGGCTGCAGTGTTTATCTCATGATTCTTTTAAAAAATTAAGTCCGTAAGTAGAGTCAGAGAGGTTCATTGAACAGGTGAACAAAGTACATCTGAGACAAATAATCCCATCTACTGAATATAGCCTGTCCTTTCTAATGTTATTGGTGAAGAAAACCTACATAAAAAAATACAATAGTGGGCAGGTTAAACATTTGAGTGCTAGCTTCATTTTAAAATGACCACAAATGGAGATGTCATTGATACAAATGTCCCTGTGTGTGCATATGTGTGCGTGCGCATGCGCACACGCACACGCACATGCACACACATACACACCTCTTCCAACCTTGCCAGATTTACCTATGGTCTGGAGGGTCAGATTTTCATCAGGTTATGGAATTAAGCCTAAACTTACTTTCTCATGTTAAGCATTTGTTCTGACATATGTTTTTTTTCCTTCCAACTTTGTCGGATTTTTTTATTCCATGTTTATAGGACAGCTTTGACTCTGCACTAAACCATGCCACTAACACGTTACTTAATCTAACTGGCACATTGTAAAATTTTACACATGCGCTCATCCAGATAATTACACAATTAATTTTCACTTAGTTCAACTGAAACGGGGATAATGAAATTTCCACTGGTGTACTGTTACGTCCAGGGGCCAAGGGTCAGTTTCCTGTTTGGATAAGGGTGAGTTTAAAGAGGATTTCTGACAGTCTCCTTACTTCAACTGGTTCTAAAAACACTGCAATGGAATTTCAATTTACAGCTCAGTTCAACGAAAGGAGCAGATGTTGGGAGTGTGCCACCGCCATGCAAGAGCGTCCTTCTACACAGGTGTGCAAAGGAAACCATCAGCTCTTGCTTTAAAGACATGTCTCTACTACTTTCCATTCTGGAGTGAAAGACTGGCTGACAGACACTTGGAATTCATTTTCCCCTGAAGATTTAGACATCTCATATTAAAGCAAAGGTCTCAGTTCCTACTGCCTTTAATTCCAAAGGAAAATAGTAGAATCTCCATGACTAAATTGTCCTCGAGTGTAGGTACTTGAAATCATATTCTTGTGAAATGTCTTCACAGAGCAAAAGTGGCCCAAGATCTAGGTTGTCCTGGTGGTAAAAGGGAAGACATTTTACTTTGAAAGAAAGTGTAAACCTTAATCTTTCCTTGAAGGTTTGCTTGTTTTGCTGTAATTTCACGGTTTAAGTGTCTTATCCTTAGTGCTAGTTGGGTATTTTATAAATAGCAGTGAAAGCTGCTCAACAAGAAAATTCTTTTTGCTGAAGAATCAGATATATTGCTGAAACTCTACATGTGGTCGAAAGAGGACTGGACGCTAACACAAGTCAGCTTTATGTGAAGTCACTATGAATATAAAATGTTCATTGTGCGTTAAGTGATAAAAATGCCTGACCAGAGTTATATCTGTTAATTAATAAAGCCAATGTAGGTGCTGTTTTGATGTCTATTCCTGTCTAGGTTAACAGCAGGAGTGGAGAACTGGTTTTATAGCTGAATCTAAATGCCACGAACATTGATTGCCACATGAAGGGAGAGGGTGAAATGTTTACCTCTATAGATAATAAAGAAAATTACTAAAGGGAACTTTGGTTAGATCTTTGGTTAGAAGGGAGAGGGTGAAATGTTTACCTCCATAGATAATAAAGAAAATTACTAAAGGGAACTTGAGGCTAGACAGCTCCATAATGAGGAAGTGCAGAGAGCAATAAAAGGGAACTATAGAAAGTACAGTATGTTACTCTTAATAGCCAAATACGTTTCTTATAACTGCACTGGAAAATTCATATGTTAAAACTCAAGAAAAAGGGACGCCTGGGTGGCTCAGTCGGTTAAGCGTCTGCCTTCGGCTCAGGTCATGATCTCAGGGTCTTGGGATCGAGTCCCGCATCGGGCTCCCTGCTGACCAGGGAGTCTGTTTCTCCCTCTCCCTCTGTCTCTTCCCCCTGCTCGTGCTCTCTCTCTCAAATAAATAAATAAAATCTTTAAAAAAAAAAAAAAAAAAACTCAAGAAAGAGAGGTTTTAGATTATAGTAGCATATAGATTCCACACTATCCGAAGAAATAATTTAACCTTCTAAAATAAATGAACCTTGCATAGGTCTAAAATAATTTAGGAGGAAAGACCTGACACTTACGGGTATTAGTTTACAAAAATGTGTCCAGGTAGAGTATGTATTTCTCTTTCACGTGCAAGGTCACGAGCTGGACTCTGCTCTTCCTCCAACATCCCCGGTATGCTTTGCCTTCAGGTCTTGGCACTGGCTACTTCCCGTGCATGCAATCCTTGTGCTCCAGACACCTACTAGATGAACTCTCTTACTTCTTCCAAGAGTTTGCCCAAATCTACCTTTTCAATGAAGTCGACCCCAACCATCCTGACTCCAAATCGCAATTCACACTGTCCTGCCCCCTCCTTTGGCCCCAGCTCTTCCAGATCCCCCTTTACCCTGATCTACTTCTCTTTCTTCATAACTCTTACCACATTCAAACATACTATAGAATTTACATGTTTATTACACAGCTATTGTTTATTGTCCTCCCATGGAATATAAGCACCAGGATGGCAGGGATCTTTGTTTTGTTCACTGCCATAGCCCAAGGACCTCAGATGGTGCTTGCTGGGTGTTCAGTGAATATACTGAATGACTGGATAAGTCAATAAGCTTTATGAAGCTAGGTGCTACTTCTCTTTTACTTCTTTCTGCAATCATGGCAACTAACATGGTCCTTAATAAGTATGAGAGGCATCTTCTTTATTATGGCACGAATGAATGAACAGCTGGGTGTAGTCACTGTGCTTTTTATATGATGGAGATCCAGAGCATTCTGGGAAGGCTAGCCTCTCTAAGACCAATGAGTGACAACCTCAAGCACATAGCATGAAGTAGGAAACAACTTTCCAATTTGCAGTCAACTAATTATCTGGGTTAACAGAACACACAAGCCTGTCCTGCTTTTGACTCATTCCCATTGTGAACCAGTCACTCAATTTGCTTGGAGGTCACCATTTTGCACCCTCTTATTCTTGCAAACATTCAGAGAAGTAAATTGCATCTTTAATATATTTCCAAACATATTTTTATTCTATGGCAGATACTCTGGATCAGGAGACTATTTGTCTTGCTTCTAGTAGGACCAGACTTGGGAAGGCAATTTAACATAAATTATTAGACATACATAATAAACTTCCATACTTTTAAGAAAAGCATCATAAAAACTGGTTGCATTACAAAAACTTGGTTGCATTACAAAGGAACAGAGCGGACACATTTCTAGAAATAATAAGTTGCAACTCTGTCTTCCTTCTTTGGGAAAAATAAAAAAGCTTTTGCCTTGAGTGATCCTGAAGCATCCATTAGTGTTGTATGATACTTGGTCTGCTGCTGAACAAGTCACTGCTCGGCCTTGAGCAATAGTCACCGAAGCAGTACCTACGGACACATGGGGGAGCTCAGGGAGAGTTCGAGTATGTTAACTATCCATTTGAGGATGAAGAAGGAGCTCTTAAGATTTTTTTTTCTTGATATGTAGAATACAACCATGCTACGGGTCACATTTTTAAATAAAATAAAGAACATGTGGCTTCTTGTAAGATTCTTCTAATTTGTCATATGGTTTTTACTGAGCTCGAGTTGGGTAACACCAATATGAAGTAAAATTAAAGAGGAAATGGATGTTTTTGATGCCTGTGTTCCACCTCACACCATCATCCCATGCTTGAATGCTTTGCATTTCCTAGCAATGACACCTCTCTAGAGAAGCTCAGGCCAAACTTGAGGCTAGACAGCTCCATAATGAGGAAGTGCAGAGAGCAATAAAAGTCATTCCTCCATTAGACTATGATTCTTAGCACTTCTGTTGTAACTCCGAGCACTTCTCTCCCTCCACCACCTACCTCTTAGGAGATACAGGCATCTACTGCATTCATCTCTTCTTTCATCCACAAGTAAACCCAACCATATTACCTTCATGCACTGTCTAGGTCCCAAACTCATAACCAGTTTCCCTGGCAAGATCCATCCAGAGAATGTTCAGCTGTTTGGCACCCACACTTTTCTCAATTAGTGTCCTGAGCACCAATGTTCCCTTTCTCCATTCCCTAAATTCATTGAAATTTCTGAAATCACACATTCAATTTCCACTGACATTCCGTACTGTTAGCCAAGGTCCTCAGGGAATTTAGACGAGGGGAAAAACATCACTTATAAATGAAAAGTGTTTTAGGATCTCTGTTCTTTATATATCATTGAAAACTGGGTGATGGATTTGCAATCCCCATGGCCTTTATCTGTCACTTCTTAATAGAATCACTACATTACTTCCATATGTTCGGTTATTACACTTCCTCCATTTCATTTTGGCCCTTCTCCATGCACTGTGACTGAGTATCTAGTGACTTTCCAATGGAATGTTGGGCACCTCACTGAAATTTGCCATGTGGTGCAGTAAGTTCCTCTTTGTTTGAGACTGTACCATCTCTACTAATAAAAATTTCTTTACTGAACAGAAACATATCTCCAATCTCTCTCTCTCTCCTTTTTTTGTCCTTAAGACACCAAAACATCAATTTAGTCAATTTGCTCATTTCCACCAAAGGCAATAATCAATAGTTTTTGAAATCACCCAGTGCCTGAGAACTAGCACAAGCAAAAACTCTCAAAACACCTTCCTCCTTATAGTAGGTTCAATGGTGCCCCCCCACCCCCCAAATTCATGCCTACCTGGAAGCTCAGAATGTGATTGTATTTGGAAATAGGGTATTGCAGATGTAATCAGTTAAGAATCAAGATGAGATTATACCAAATTAGGGTGGCCCTTAAATCCAATGGGTGTCCTTATAAGAGACAAAAAAGAGACACAGAGAAAAGTGACAGAAAGATGGAGACAGAGACTGGGTGAGTGTCTGCAAGCCAAGGGGCACCAAAGATTGCCTACAAGCACAGAAACTAGGAGAGAGGCATGGACTGTTTCTCCTTCAGAACCTCTAGAAGAAACCAAACCCTAGAAGGAAATGACAATTTGATTTTACTTAGGCCTCCAGAATAAATTTCTGTTGTAAACTACCTAGTTTGTGGTAATTCGTAATGGCAGCCACAGGAAACTGATATACCCCTCTACCTCCTTTCCTCCCTCCCTGTATCTGATCAACAAACTCTGTCCCTCTTCTTACTTTGTTTCCACGTTGCTCAGAGTGCTTCTATTATCCTGGTAGCTGAAACCACATTTTAAAAGATGGGCAAACTGGAGCTCATTCCGAGAAGAGTGAAGTCTGGATATGTGAGAAAGTTAAGGGAGATGCCTGGATGTTTTGGAAAACTTGCTGTGTGAAAGGAGAATTCTCAATCTCAATCTCACATGTTATAACTAAGGTAAAATATATTAAAACAACTTCCAAACAGTAAAATGACACATAAATGTTAGTTACGGTTATTATTTTTTTGAATTTTATTTATTTGTTTGAGAGAGAGAGCATAAGCAGGCGGAGCGGCAGAGGGAGAGGGAGAAGCAGGCTTCCCACTGAGCAGGGAGCCCGACATGGGACTCAATCTCAGGACCCTGGGATCATGACCTGAGCCGAAGGCAGACACTTAACTGACTGAGCCACCCAGGCGCCCCAGTTATGGTTATTATTGATCCAAAATGCCCTATTAGAAACTGTAAAAGCTAGGCATTTTAAAAATCACAGAACTTTTTTGTACAAAACTTTTTCATCAGTGAAACACATTTTCCCAACAAACCATGAAATACTCTTGCTGGAGGCACCTAGAGATGAGATGGCCATCAGCCAGATCATCTATAAATGTGTCAGGCATTAACTGGCTGAGAGATCTTGGGCAGGTGACCAAGACTCTCTGAATATGGAAAATAAAATATAATTATCAGTCATTTGGTGTGGTTGCTGTGAGGATATAAAGCACTTCCTGTGCTAGAAAGCAAAATACAAACAAAAGAGACTAAGGTTGCTTTTTACTTTAAATTTAAATGATTCTATATGACCTCATTTCCCCAAGGTCTCTTAGAATCTAATACCATTGCCTGCTGCCTTTATTGATAAGAACACAGAGGAGTTCCTAGGAATCTTTGTGGGGTCTTTACTCAGTCACTTGCTCTCCTGACAAGAATAACTTCATTTAATGCCTCTTCAGGTGACCATTCTGTCTGTATGCTTGGTCCTGGAGACACCATGACCAGTACTTTTATCTGTCCCTGTACTAGGCTACTGCAAGCTAGCCTTCTTCTTTCATTGATTGGCTCTTGCATTTCTTTCTCACGTTTTAAAAATGATAAGCTAGAAGCATCTGCCTTCGGCTCAGATCATGATCCCAGGGTCCTGGGATCGAGTCCCATATCAGGCTCCCTGCTCAGTGGGGAGTTTGCTTCTCCCTCTGCCCTTCACTCCCCCACTCGTGCTTGCTCTCGCTCTCTCTCTCACAAAAATAAATAAAATCTTTAGAAATAAAAAAATAAAAATGATAAGCTAATTATTCTTCTTATTACTTTACCATTGTTCAATATGTTGTCTAGGCTTGTAAGGGCTATTGTTTTTGACATTTTTTTAAATAAAGTATCCCAATTTCTTTACGTTTTCAGGTACTCTTCATTTGGCCTGGTTTTTAGTAAATGGACACTTGAAATTCAGGATGCTCTATGCTTTGTTTCTACAGTACTTCAAATTAGTAGAGTGTTTTTTTTTTCTTTTTCAGAATTTATAACTAACACATAAACAAAATCTCTAAAACCAGATGAAAATACATTGTTTATAATAAATTATAAAAATGAGAGGAGATAAACTAAATCAACTTTACATTTACCTTTAAGTGTATATATTTCAAACTATCCAAATGCCCCAGACTTCCTTTCATCTTTAACATTTAACTAATTCTATCAACTCAACTTTTTGAATAAAAATTCCTAATAAGAGACTCCATAGCACTTAATAATTAACCTCTGAGGGACCAGTATGTCTACTCTTCGAAATAGAAACTTTGTAATGCTCTTTTCTATCATTCTCCTACAAAAAGGAGGTCTTTCACGTTTCAAATATTGGTTTTTGTTGCTTCTACACATGGCAAATTAATTTGGCTTTTATAATGAGGTGGAATGTTTCAAATCTAAATTAACACCTTTGGCTTTACTCTGTGAGAAGACCTACTCATTACTCTCTAGTAACTTAATGGCTGTGCTATTCTATGAACCAAAATAGTTTAATGTAATCTGACATTTATGACTTCCACATAATATCAACTGCTAAAGTTTGAAAAGAGGTTTCTATTCAGAAAAAAACTCAAACTAATAAGCATGCACCCAATATTAAAATCGGGTCAGAGATCCTTTTCACTTTCATTACATATAATTTATGCCACTTGAATGTAGTTTAATAAGGTCGTAAAAATGCCAGTTGTGGTATCTCATAATACTTTTTATAAACTGGTTTTACAGTCTCTCCTTTGTTCCAAAGTTCAAAGTGACAATTGAAATGCACAGGTTGCTTAGGAGTTCTTGAAGTTTCTCCTGGAAAAACTTAATGGTGAATATATAAATTTTATATATACATGTGTGTGTATATATATAAAATATATATTTATATATATGTGTATATATGCACATATATATGATACATAGAATTTATGAATATTTATATAGGATATACATATAGAAAGGTTTAAAATATGTTATTTATTTAAGATACATTTTAAAAATATAAAACTGTTCTCCATAATCTTCATAATTTACTAAAAAGACATTCCTTTCTTCCAGGTGCATTTAAGTTGATACTTCTCAATTAAAAGGGGAAAAAAAACCCACCCCAGAATTCAAGAAAAGGCTGGTTTTACATTATTGCTCTGGTCCTGCCCTTTTGTTAAGATGAAATAAAAACTTCCCAATGCTTATTCCTCATTTGGTCCACGTCAAACAATACTCCGAGGTGCTCTTACAATGGTGGCATTGTCAGCTTTCCATGACTTCATTCACTTGCTGACCATTGCCTTACTTCCTGGCCGAAGTAAATAAGGCTTTGCGAGCACTTTCCTTAAGTCATTTCAGAGGAGATAAATTAAATAATGATTGCAATGTAATATTGTGATAGTGCTAAAATATTTCCTTCAAGTTTCAACTTTGAGCACAAGTTTCCAATAATATATAATTTTTTATTTGTTAGCTCAAACTTTCGGTTTTATTAAAATCTACAGCTGCACTTGATATTTATGCTTTTGGTGACCAACCTTGATATATTCTAATAATATGGAGCTGAGACTTTTATATAAGAATACAAAAATGTTTCAAAAATTACTATTGAATCAAGCATAGATATTCAACCCAATCTGCTTAAACACCATTGAATGAGAGCATAAGCAAGTGCTTTTAAACCAACATTAAAATTAGTTTTCATGCAGCTTGTTCTGTCTATCTGAAGTCTTATGTAGCTTATTTCTATAATCGGTTAAGAGAATTATTCTAGATGACCATTAGAAGAGGTTCCTATTCAGTATTCAACCATTCTATAGGTTTCAGTTAAATTGACACTTGGTGATTATGGAGCTACTCCTTAGATATGCTTATCTCAGCCTGCTAAAAACAAAACAGTAGAGTATTTATATTGCTTTTGTCAGGGAGAAAAACACAAGGATTGCCATCAGAGCTGGGTTCAGTTCAATTATTGTATTTAGTTGTGTGACCTTGGACATGCCACGTAAGGTCTCTGAGCTTCCCCATCTGTGAAATGAGACTAATTACAGCATTCTGTAAGATTAAAATCAAAAGAAGATGTACATTAAATGAAAACCAGAATGCATATCATAAAAATAATACATTTTCATCATCATCATTATTAGAGGAAAGTGCATATCACATATTAAACAGTGAATGTGGTTTGCTTTTGTTCAATAAAGACCCTGGTTTCTCAAGTCAAACACTCCTGAATATATTGTCCAGGAAAGGCTCACTCTGGCATAACTGGGGCCTAGGAGCAAAGGCAACTGGAAGGAATCATCAAGAAATTACTAAGATTTGGGGCTAATAAGGCAAGACAACTTGACTCTGAGGAGAGGAATAGCAACCAGGGAACTCTGGTTCCAGGGCAGGATCAAGGCTAGGAACAGCACATCATGACCAGGTGGATTAAGGACAAGAACCAATATTTCCATTTGTCCAGTTATGCTAAATACAGACTTTTCCTCCACCCTCAGTTATGTGAATCTGGATTTAAGAGACAGTCCTGATTTCACAGCAGCGCTGGCCTTGAATTTGAAGGAAGGAATGCACTCTTGCCAACTTCATATAAACTTTTGGTTGGGAACGCCTTCTTGTTTTACAGTAGTCAGCTAGTCTTCCAGTGGGGAATATAGAAAGAAACCCAGTAAATTTTCATGGGAAAATACACTTTGAGTTATTAGATGAAACCAAGACCAATAGTTATGTGAAATATATGATGTGCATTAAATAAAAACCATTTGTGCTTGAAAATCCTATGATTGAAAGAGAAGTTTTACTTGATTTTCAAGAAATAATTTTGTATCATTTCAGATATGGCTTTCTTCTTCCTTTGTGAAATAATCTCCATACTTGAAGTCATCATGGTACTCAATATTTTAGTTTTCATTCTCATTCTGTTCCTCCCTCCCTCTGAGGGATATAGGCACAAAAGAGAAGGAAACCTGGCTTTGAACCTGACTCAACACCACTCTGTTTTGAGTCTTGGGCATCACAGCACCAGGATACATAATCTACCATGATCACTACCACACTGAGTTGCCAAGCAACATCCTCAAAATGGCTTTCAAAAGTTACACTCGGAGGCAGAAGGACCACTGTCAAGGCCCAACCTCAGCAACATTATTAGGGGCCTTCTGCCATATTATTATGTAACTTTCTGAAGTTACATAATAGCACACACAACACCTCCAAAGAGAAAAAGTTATTAGGTGAGTATGGTGAGGGCTAAATGAGAGGAATTATTGTAAATATTGAACAGGCAGGATTGTAGTAAAGCAAAATCTGTGGCCCAGACAGTGTCCCTGGAAGTTGACTTGGTATTGCAAGAACTCAACAGGAAGGAAACAACCCTGTATGATTAGTGACCAGTGCAATAACCTCCCGCTGTTTTCAACTAGGCCTTGGTACCAGTTGCAACCACCTCATAGGGTAGAAGACTCTGAAGATATAGTGTTTTGATATGAAAACTGTCTGAAAATCCTTATCAGTAATTTCTAGACCCATGTTCAAGGAAGTTATTTGCTTGGTCTTCAAGGTTATCATGCTTGTGTTATTCCTTCAGTCATTCTGAGGTTCTTGTGTAAACACATGTTAAGAGCTTAGATGTCTAAGAGCTTAGATGTCATACACTGAAATCCTGGGCATTCCCCAGCTCCAAATGCCACAGTGCTAACGACAAAAATTTTGAGGAAGAATCACAAGATTCATCTCAGAAATCTGAAGCTTGACAGAAGTAGGTTCTTCCCTGTGCATCACCCAGTTTTCTCTACCTGGCTCTGTTTGAGAGTCTCATTGTGTACCTACCTCACAACTGAGGAGTGAGGATGGAAATAGGAGATACTTGGGGGAAACCTTATTACTATGAATTTAATTCATTTGTGGCATGGAGGGTAGTATACCACAATTTAAACAGCTCTGGATTTAGAATCAGGGACATATGGGTCAAATCTGAGCTTTGACTCTTGCTAGATGGTACTCAGGCATGATAACTAATCTTTCTGAATCCTAATTTCTTTATCTGTAAAGTGGAGGAATATCTAATTAATTACCATGAGATGATGTATATAAGGCATCTGGTAGACAGTTCAGAGTAGATTTTCAACAATTTGTAACCACTTACCTCCTTTATCTGTAGGAGTTGAAATGTTACATGTTTCTTGTATGGTGCAGGGAAGAGTCTGTGCCTCATCAACTGGCCTAGCTTCCTCCCCACACAAAATTCTCTTATTCAGTCACCAAATACCTTTAAGTTAATTGCAGAAGTATTCACTACTTACATCTTTAAAAATTCATCCTAAGATTTCTTAGCTGGTTTCCCAAGCACTGATAGAGGCTCTCACACCCATACATTTCCCTTCAGTTATTAGAGCTTTAGCTAAGTCTTGCAATACTCTGGGGAAAAAAAGGACAAAACTATTAAAATCCAATCATGGGAAAATGACATAGACAACTAATCTAATCTGTTTTTTTTCCCTACAGGAAATATTGACATAATGTCCATTCTTCCTTACATAAGACAACGCTCTGTCTTTAAAAGATTTCCAATTGTTTGAAGTCAAACAGAAAGTAGGCAGAAAAAAAAGACATTATCTAAAATATCTAAGCTTAAATCTGAAAAGCAATCCTAAGTACATGTTTATACAATACTTTAGAATAACAGACTCACAGAATTTTCCAGTTGACTGTTCTTTAAAGATAACGGAACATTTATTCATGTTTGTTGTTGCTATGACTTACTGTCAAAAACTATCCACTTGAGGGCGCCTGGGTGGCTCAGTCGTTAAGCGTCTGCCTTCGGCTCAGGTCATGATCCCAGGGTCCTGGGATGGAGTCCCGCATCGGGCTCCCTGCTCCATGGGAAGCCTGCTTCTCCCTCTCCTACTCCCCCTGCTTGTGTTCCTGCTCTCACTATGTCTCTCTCTGTCAAATAAATAAATAAAATCTTAAAAAAAAAAAAAACCAAAAAACTATCCACTTGATTCAAAACGCTTATAAAACACAGTGGTACACCATAGCAAAAGCTTTCATACCCTGAACAAATGCATGAGCACTGAGAGAACTTCAGTGATAATCTCAGAATAGCTGAGCATCTCCTATTAGGTCATTGAGTCATGATGGCTAATCCATTTTTAGGTAGAATTTGTATCATAACCTTTTTTATTCAAGCACTGAAAAATTCTTGCCCCATGGAGAAAAATTTAACTGGGGTTTTATTAGCATAAGATCTAATACTAGATGTGGTAGACGATCTACAAAGATGGCCACCAACTTCCTCTTATCCCTGCTCATGCATGCCACTCCCACTTTCTCTCCCCTTCCATCTGGGCTGGTTTTGATCAAATGGATGCAGCAAAAGTGACTCTGTGCTACTTCTGGGCCTACATCTTAAGAGGCTTGGTAGCCTTTACTTTTTCTCACTCAGAAGCCTACCATCTTGTAAGAAAGTTCGGCTTCTTAATAAATAATGAGAAACCACACAGAAAGAGAGAGGCTGTATAGAGGAGAAATGAAGGCCCTGCACTGATAACGAGCACCGAAGTCCCAGACATATCAGTGAGTCGTATTTGCTGTGCCAACCCAGATGAGCTCCCAAATGCATGCAGCTGCATGAGTGGTCTCCCCCACACACATGGAGCTGAAAAACAACCCAGCTCAGCCCAGCCAATTCACAGAAAAGGAAATTTTGTTTGTTTTTTTGGGGTTTGTTTGGAGTCACTCAGTCTTGGTGTGTTTTGTCACCCAGCAAAAGAACGCTGGATATAACTCACCATTTAAATCAGGGAATAGATTGAAATTGGAGCTTTACAACTTGCAGTCTTAAATGTGGTAATCCTAGCAATAGCAAGCGTCAGATCATTCATGCTCATTTTCCAGAGGGAAGATGGTTTGACTGAATCATGTTGGTTTTTTTCTCACCATGACTTGCAGTGTTAGTCATATCCCCAACCTTTGCTGCAGCGACTCGTCATGACTCCAAGATTGCCAGTCAGGAGCTCCTCTGGCAGGAGTAGGTCTGTTTTTCTTCAGTTAAGTTTTCAAAATGTATAGGCAGCAAATATATATCACTACCGTATATCCCAACACTGGCATGCAGACTATCAGGCTGAAGAGATGTTGCCCTCCAGCAGATTTGTTGGAAGAGTTTGGCCAAGATTTCAAGTCACTCAAAAAAGCAGGGTTCTCACAGTGAACAATACTATGCGCTCTAGCATGTGTACGCTACTCAGAATATTTTAAACATTAGAAAAAATTTCAGAACAAGGTGTCTAGTCAGGTGAGAGTTAGTGAGAGCCTGAATTGGGGTTATGATAGTGAGGGGCAAAAAGTAAGTTATAATGACACAGGGCTTAACAGCTCTTAGTACATGATAGGTGACAGATGTAAAGAGATAAACAAGAAGGAATTCTATATGCAAATATATATATGAATACAGTACAACATGTTACTTTCTTTTTGAGGGGAGACTAGCAGGCCTTCAGCAAACTATCTTTTATTGGCATAAAAACTCTTGTGAGTTAATCCTACCCTAAACTCCTGTGGTCTATAAGCACAAGTACTCTTAGAAGTGATTTTTTAAGTGCTTTCATTGGACCACTGGGCATATATATAGCAATCTGGATGAGAAGAGATACAGATTTTGGTTTTAGGCTGACCCAATGAAACCAAAACCAAAACCAAAACCAACCCAAGCCAAAAATCCAAGATGGAGTTAATCAAGACCCATCAAGATGGTGGCCTGTACTACCAATTACACAGGCATTGAGAGCAGAGCAAAATTTACCATTGCCCAGCATCTTATGATTTCCAGCAACAACTTTTCTTATAAAGTTCATATATGACTAAAATGTTTTCTTTGAAAAGCAGCTAATCCTCTAGCAGTTTTCCAGAGTTTTCAGTCCCTATCAGAATGCTTGAAGAATTTCTTTCTTTTTCCACTTTTGGGCATTATCAAGGGTTGGATATTCTACTTGGCTCAGCCAGAGACAATACTCATAGTCACTGGGTTTTAGGCATATTTCCTGGGTGAATCCCATATTTTCCATTTCCATATTTTCCTCCTCACTATGGGAATATTCCAACATTATACACCATGTAAAAAACAACACAAACCAAAATCTCCCATGGTCTCTGAGACCACTCCAGTTGCCTCTCTCTCTCTCTCTCCCTTTTCTTGCAAACTTCTCCACATCCTTATACTACATTTGTTTCCTGGTTAACCCCAAGCTTACTTACATTCCCACCACTTCACTAAAGTTATTTTTGCTAAGGTTTCCAGTAACCCCTGTGTTGTTCAATCCGATGGACATTTTCAGTCCTCATCTTTCTTGAGTACTTCTTAGCTTTCAGAATAAGTTAACTCTTTCTTGGAGAACTTTTTGAACTTGGCTGTTGTTATGAGCTAAATGTTTGCATTCCCTACCAAATTAATAAGTTGAAGCCCTAACTGCATGTGATGTACTTGGAGATGGGGTCTTTGGGAGGTAATTAGAGTTAGATGAGATCATGCGGATAGGGCTCTTGTGAAGAAATTAATGTCCTTATAGGAAGAGACACCAGAGTTCTCCCTCTCCCCATGAGCATTAAGGCTCTACACATGAACTTTTTCTCACTCTATTCTTTTCCAAGATTTCTGTGGCTTAACACACACAAATATGATTTATTGCTTATATCGCTATTCACTATGAATCAGATGGCTCCAGAGTCCAAGGCTCCTTCTACATTGTGGGCCTGCTATGTTTAGCGTGTGGTCTCCAAGGTCACTCCCATCCTCATCCCTCAATAAAAGGCTAGGCTTTCTATTATTTCCCTCTATAACATCCACTGTTATTGTCAATTACCATTCATCTTTCATCTGTCCACCTCACTGGACTGTGAACTCCACATGGACAGGAAATATGTCTCTCTCTAGTATGTCACCAGTACGTAGCACAATGCCAGGCACCTAACAGCAGTGGTAGAGTGGAGCCTCCTTGTGCTCATGAAAATGATGGTTAAATTACCAGGGATCTTGCAAGCCCCATTGTTAAATAGCCATTATTAAAAATTAAGTAAATTACATTTGAAGTAAAGGTAATAAATACTGAAAAGTCATCATTTCCTAGTTATTTTACTACATTTTATTATCTATGTTCTTGAGGTAATTTATGCCAATTGTATCTGAGGGAGAAATACTATATAATGGTGTGCCACCAACTAAGGGTCTCATCCAACTCTGTGTTTGATGACTTCATGTTGATAGCTTGAAATTGATCGTTGTAACAGTATTTACACCACAGAAATGGGCAAATGCTACAAATCAGGGCTCCCTTCCACCTGCACCCTGACAGTTATTAAACATTTACTAGCACACCACCCCTTAATAGGTACTCAACAACTACATGCTGAATGAATAAAAAATCCATTATTATTACAGACCTGCAGATTATCCTCTGGCTTAGTATAACTTTATCAATAATCCAAGTAGTTCAAGTCAGAAATCTCTAATACATTCAGAGACTTTAGACAGAATTGTCATTTTAGCCTGAATCACATAGGGAATTTCCTTGTTTTTTTTATTTATGGTGCATATATACCAGCCTTGGTTCTAGTATTTAAAGGTCATTATGTCAGTGTTTTCCAAGCATCCTGTCCTATAACGGCTTTCCCCAGTTATGTTTGTCAGCCTATCAGAGGTCAATAAAATTGATCAGGAAGCAAGTATAGTCCAATTGTTTAGTGTTCAGTGGGATCTACAAGAACTTGTCAGTTAGACAAGCAATTTGGAGTAGATCAATGTGCTCTTTGACACCCTCATTAATTCTGAATATTTTCTGATCTCTTGGGAGACCCTGAGGGTAGTAGAGTCAGAGCTATCATCATGGAAGGACCTTTCAGCTCTCTCTGGTCTCCTTTGAAACGAATACCATTTTGTACACACAATAGCAAAGTGCCTCTCTCGTGGCTTTTGCCATAATCAACTTTAAATTAGCATTATTTATGTGTTGCTTTGTTTCACCAGTTGATAGTATCCCCCTCAAGTGAAGGAACCAAGTATTTTACACCTTCACTGCCCCAGAAAGTCCAGATGTGCCTTGCACAGACTAAGTGCCCAACTGATGTTTGCACATCTATCTCCTTTATGACCCAACTTCAAAGTGCTTTCATTGAATCTGGAGAACTGTGAAAGCTTGTACTTTCCTTGATTATTCAATTGATTATGAAGAAAGAACGTTTAAGAACTATAAATAAGAGTAACTATCAAGCAAACAAATTTTTTAAATCTTATATTAAAAATGGCTAAACTACATGGAACTTACAAAATGTTCGGATAAATAGTTTTGTGTCAAAATTAATTGTGTGATGGGATCTGGTGGTGGCTCCGTGGCTATTTTCTCTTTGCCACGAAAGCAAAATAATGTTGAGTATTTGCCGTCAAGTTTTTACCGACCTGTTGCTACGTTACTGTGGTTCACAGCTGGAATACAGAAAACATAATCAATCACTAACAATGTAGGAATTCAGAAAACCTGGACCTGGCCTTTGTTCAAGGCCAAGATGCTTGTTTTTCAGGATTCCCTCATATTTTCAGCATTGAAACCAACAATCACCACCGAGCACAACAATCACCCCAGAACCAACTAGCAAACTGTCATTTCCACTGTGAAATTTTGCAAAGCTTTGAAAAATTAGTTCACCTTCATGGGATCTTCATAAACCCTCTATAATATGGTCTTTGTGATTCAGAGTGTGGGCAACGCCCCGTCTGGGCCACCTCTCTGACAGACGCACGTTGCAGAGGAGCAGGGCAGAGCGCGAGCGCCCACAGTGCCGCCGAGCTGCTCCTCCGCCCCAGCGGCGGCTCGGCTCGCGCGCGGCTGCCGGGGCTAAGCCTGGTCCTGCCGGATTTAGTCATCAGCTCCGATCCTTCGACAGACTCCGTGCACTGTGGCCACGGCAGGGGAGAGATGTCATTTGCGGGGGAGACTCTGGCACCTTTGGGGTCAGGGTCAGGCCAGGGCAAGGCTGAGCGAGCTCTCTGCGCGGCAGTGCGGCCGCGGCCGGCCGGCCCCGGCCGCTCTTGGCCGGGGCCCTGGCCTCGGGGTTCCGGGGCAACGGAATGCTGTGCTTTCCAGTCTCACGGGCTGACAACGAGCTAGACAGGTTTCCTGTGGTAAAAATGAACTTAGGTTCTGACGTGAAAGGACTGGAGGCAAAAAAGAACAGAGAAGCTGTGAACTGGGGAGTGATCTCGGTGAAAAAAATCTCAGACTTTCGCCCTCCAGAAGAGTAGCTTGAGAGAAAGGCTCTTAAAACCAAATTTACAAATGAG
Organism: Mirounga angustirostris; assembly: GCF_029215605.1. Lineage (NCBI taxonomy): Eukaryota > Metazoa > Chordata > Mammalia > Carnivora > Phocidae > Mirounga > Mirounga angustirostris. The sequence goes on from NW_026991716.1 coordinate 72,592,536, forward strand.
GGGTTACTTTTTTAATATGACAGTTATGAACAAAGTGTAAATAAATAGCGGTTAGGGACATGTAAGGTCTAGATTACATGTAAGGATACAATATGAAGAATAGACTAGAAGATAGTCATGCAATGAGGGCGCCTGGGTGGCTCAGTGGGTTAAGCCTCGGACTCTTGGTTTCAGCTCAGGTCATGATCTCCGGAATGGAGCTCCACCTGGGGCTCCTCGCTCAGCGGGGGGAGTCTCCTGGAGATACTCTCTCTCTCCCCTCCTTCCTATGCCCCGCCCCCACCTCTCTAAAGTGAATAGATAAATAAATCTTTTAAAGAAGTAAAAACAAAAAGTAGTTATGCAACAAAATAAGTTTTGGTTACCGTTTTGTTATTTTTGCTTTTTTTAAAATTAAAAATAAGGATAAATTAAAAGCTTAACTAATGTGGAAGTATTTTTATAATAAAATAGTTCAAGATTTTATAGGAGTAGGAAGAGAAGTTGCTTCTCTAGCTATATGGGAAAATTTTTTGCCCTTCTGTAACTTGGAGATATGCTGACAAACACCTATCTCGTGAGGCATATTTGGCACGAATATGTGAAATCAGGGGTTTTTAGTGTACTTATGGAACAGAGATTTAATTATACCTAGTGTTTCTGTGGTAAGTCTACTATCATTCCTACTATTACAGTTTCCTATATGATAATCTATTGCATTTTTTAATTTCCCAAAGTTTATCTTATTGGTACATATTGGGATAGAGGAGATTCAGTATTTTCAGTTTACACACAGGTTGCCAATACAAAAGGGAATGACAATGTCCTTAAGTCATAGGAACAAGTTGTCCTTAGAGGGAGTAACCTCTTGCTCTCTTCCTCCCCCCTCTCCCTGACTCCTCTCCACCCACTCCTGCATGGACGGGAAGGAACTCTGTCCTCTATATGACCAGTGGGAAGGGAACAGAATATTCTAATATTAATGGCCTATTATGTACTGGGCTATATTCATAATCAACAATCCACATAACATTGCATATGACCATATAACATTTCATTTAATCCACATAGTAATTCTCCATAACAGACTATTGTTTTCTCTATTTTGCAGATGAGGGAATTGAGGCTCAGAGAGGCTATCAGATAACTGATGAAGTTCACACAGCAGGATGTGAACAAGTCTGCCTGTCTGCAAGGTCCATACTCTTTCTTCTGCATACACATTTTGCTATAGGCAAGAAGATTTTTCCCACTAGAAACCACAAAAGGATACCCATCCATCCATCCCCAGAAGAATAATGCCACTGACCTGCTAAGAGCTACATGTAATAACTCTTTTCAATTAAAGCAAACCCATCAACAGCCTTGGGGAAAGCAGAAATTGGTGGGGAGCTGTGCCTCAATGGTAGTATTTGTTGGCACAAGCAAGACTCCCTGTTGGCACAAGCAAGACTCAGGAGCCATCTTCCCTTCAAGTGGCATTGAGTGACAAGTCCCAGTGCGTGGGTGGGAGGAAGTTTTGGGGGTGTGAGGGCATTTACTGCCAAGAATGATAGCCCTGTAGTTACCTTACATGGACTTCACCATTTCTCTTATAACCGGGGCCTCTTGGCTTGTTCACACTCAGGTTATCATAAGACCATCAGTCCAGCTGGCGAGCCGTCTCACCTTCTACCATTAGACAAACTCCACTCTCACTTCTGGTCTGTCATGACACCTGTGAGCAGGCCCCAGAGCCAGAGAGCATGAACACATTATCTTTTTGACCCTTGGGGAAAGGGGAAATGAGTGGCAAAAGGAAGACATGTAACCACTGACTCCAGCAAATGCCATCTTTAAGAAACAAACGCTGTGTTTTGTATTCTTGTATGAGATGGCCATTCAGGTGTGGCCACAAGAAGAGACAGAGGAGAGGCTCAGGAAAAAACAAAATGTATTTTACTCACAGGTCCTAGAGATAAGAGGCATGGCACACTACACAGGACCACCTGGGAAAACCCCAGGGTGATCAGGAGGCAGAAGACAAAAACAAGGGGGGAGAGCTAAGGCCATGACCCATAGTGGAGTTTTCTTGGGAAAGGCAAGGAGGGCAGAGTGATCAGTTTGGAGTTGGCTGGTTTGAATAATTTCGGTCGCCTTTGGGTTATAGGGGTGATCTCTACTTGCCTGGTAGTTGGCCCTGGGATGATTAAAGCAGAGGAATGTTGCCTTCATGGCTCCTAAAGGTGTCCTAGGCAGCTAGCCCCAGACACCCATATTCCAAGTGTGACTGAGTTGTGTAAACTTGGGCAAGTCATTCACCTCCCTGGCCTTCAGTTTCCTCATTTTTCAATAGACCTTGAACTAGATGATAAAGCCCTTCTCAGGTATAAGTTGCTATAATCCTGGCATACAAATAAAGTTGACATTGGTAAAACTTCTGGGTTTCCTCAAAGGGAGGAGCTCTGGGAGTACAAATTTTGACTTAACTTATAAGTGCAAATATTATTCCAGGTTTGCCTCCCTACCCAAAAGATCCTTGAGGTTTACGGTGAATTAACACCAAGCTAGAGGGGTAAGCTGTAAATTACTTGGTTGGCCAAAATCAACTGTAGATCAAGTATTTCAAAACTTGCTCAATTTTAGTGTTTGAAAAACATCAACACCTCCATTATGTTGTTAGTATTGATGGAAAAAAAGGTACAGTGGACCCTCTTCTAAAGAGAAAAGGCTTGGGAGGTTGGAAAATCCTCAATGAGCCATCACATCAGGGCATTTTAAAAAAAGAGAGTAGAACAAGGCCTTTGAAAGGGAAGTGTTGATTGCAAAGTATGTATAGAAGAATTTAAAAAATAAAGCAGGCCCTATGTAACTAAATGATTAGTGATGTTATTTGAGAACTAGAAACTTAAAGACTGGCATAAAGAACTTTATTCATGTTAATCTGTTCATCAGTTAGCTGTATTTAGAAGTCGTCTCAAATACATTTTGGATGGGCTGTGAGAAATTTACACAGAAAAAGTGCTACTGTGACTTTGCCAATAAATTGTGTATTTCACCATGTGCTAATGATTTTTTTCCAAAAGAGAATACGCTGTGACCTCAATAAACTTTTATATGTCAAAATAATGAAACAGAACCTTATTTTCTGGTGCCAACTTTCTATAAAATCACTCTTTAAAAAATATTAATCTCACTGCAGCATGTAGAATTTTACACACAGCTTCAGAATGGGTCTGGCACTACATATCTTTATAAAGTGAAAAGACTGGAATAGATTCAAGATTCAAATGCCAAAGTTTGTATCTGTAACTTTGACTTCTTATTGTTTTTGAAAAAATGTATATAGCGTATGCTTACACTGGATCACATAACACAATCACATCTTAGATAACATCAGTAGGCTGATGTTGCTCCTTTGTTACATTTTCCACAGAGGACATTTTTATAGGCCTGTGATGTGGAAGAAGCAAATACATATACGTTTCCTTTTGTTCAGCCAAAGTCGTCACAGTCCTAAAAATAACACAAGTTAAAAGCATTGTATTTAAAAAATCTAAACATCAACTTTAGGCTAGTTGATCTGTCTGGTTAAGAACTAAGAGCTAAGGTGGCTTCAGCTCAAGTCCCAGCTATCCCCATTACTAGCTGTGTGACCTTGGACACATTATTTAACCTTGCTATGCCTAGGTTTTTTTCATGTCTACAACAAGGGTAATTATAACACCTATAGCATAGGATCTTATGAGTTAGTATTTGTGAAGTGTCTTAGTGCTTGGCCCAAAGCAAATGTTATTAGTTCTTTTTGTTGTTTTTAGTCATCCTTAAATGGATGCAGAATGCTGGAGAGAAAAAGAAAAACTACATTTCGGAGGGAAAAACAATCAAAGGATAACTTGGCAAAACAGAAAAATAATACAGTTACACTGAATGATTAGGCAAATCATTTAATTGTTTGCAAATAATTTAAAAGCTTCATGGTCAGGATTTATCTAAACAACAATTTTAGGTCAAGAATATTTTACGATAAGGCAATAAGAGAATGACATCAGTGGGAATGATGGAGTAAGGACCTCCAAGGGGCTGCTCCATCATAAAAGCAAGTAAAACATTGACATGAATTGTCCAAATCAACTTCTTCAGAATGCTGGAAATTAACCAAAGATGTACAATAATCCAAAGAGGGTTTATTAAAAAAAAAATCTCGGGGCGCCTGGGTGGCTCAGTCGTTAAGTGTCTGCCTTCGGCTCAGGTCATGATCCCAGGGTCCTGGGATCAAGCCCCACATCGGGCTCCCTGCTCCGCGGGAAGCCTGCTTCTCCCTCTCCCACTCCCGCTGCTTGTGTTCCCTCTCTCGCTGTATCTCTCTCTGTCAAATAAATAAAATCTTTAAAAAATAAAATAAAATAAATAAAAAATCTTAATCTCAGTGAAAACAGCTGACTTTGTGATGTTTGAATTTGCCCTGTTCCCATCATGCTCTTCTTAACTCTGTGACAGCCTTGAAGGCCAGCAGCAGTCTCACAGCCATGGTTGCTGTGAAAAACAGTAGCCTAGAAGCCTAGGAGCCTTGGAGCTCCCCAAAAGCATCAGTCTCAGAGAACGGTCACTATTTGACCGGTCTGGTAGTTCCCTGGAAACCCCCACTCAAAGGGCTTGTTCTTACTCAGGGTGAACAGCATATTTCCCTGGGAGCATTTGTCAAAAACAATCAGCAAAAATTTTTCAACAATGCCACTGCCTGGGACAGTGATAATAGTTGGAGCAAACAAGAATCTGACCAAAAAGCTTAGAAGGAAAAATTGAAGAATGAGATGTCCATAAAGGGTTTTAAAAAGGTCTGACTATTCCTGGAATCTAGGCCATATGCATGTGTAGGGCTATGCACATGCCCAGAAAAGGCCTAAGAAGGTCCTAAGCTGTCACTCTGGTTGACTTTGAGGTGCCACACAAACAGGAAGTGAAAGTTAAGGCAGAATTTCAAACTGCCATTCTGAGTGTTGAATGTGTGCTCCCCAAAACCACCGAGAACCTTGGCAAAGGCTGGAAGTCTTAGCGATTCCAGGTATTTAAGGAAATCTCTGTTCAATCATTAGCTGACCACTATTGCAACTGAACACAGACTTCAAATGGCCATGCATGAAAAAGAAGGCAGACTTACAGAATTAGTTGAGAAAATTCACTAGATAAACAGCAGCAACAACAATGGCACCAGCAGCAACAACAAATCCTGAAGGCGGGGGGATCTGTTTCCCAGCCCCATTATATTATTTAAAATGTCCAGTTTTCAACTACAACAAAATAAATGGAAGAAAACGAGAAAGATTGGCTAATAATGGAAAAGATGTAGTCAGTAGAAGCTGTCCCTGAGGAAGCTCAGAAGCTGGACTTGATAAACAAAGACTATAAATCAAGTATCTTAAACACATTTAAGAACCAAAGGAAATTATGTCCCAAGAATAAAAGGAAAGTATGAGAATTATGTCTTACCAAATAGAGAATGCCAATAAAGAGAAAGAAGTAAAAACAAATCAAGTAGAAATTGTGGAGTTTGAAAGAATAATAATAATTCAAATGAAAATTCAGTGGGGCTTAAAAACAGATTTGAGCTGGAAGAAGAAAGAATCAATGAATTTAAAGGTAGGTCAATTGAGATTATCAAGTCTGAGGAACAAAAAGAAGAAAGATGAAGAAAAATAAACAGAGCCTATAGTGACCCATAGAACACCAACTTATGAAACACTGGAGAATACCAAACATATAATTGGAGTTCCAGAAACAAAGGGGAGAGATAAAGGCACAGAAAGAATATTTGAAGAAATAATGGTTAAAAGCTCCCCAAATTTGATGACAGCTATTAATCTATATATCCAAGAAGCTCAGCTAAATCCAAGTACGATAAACTCAAAGAGATCCTCCTTTAGGCACATCATAATCAAGTGGTCAAAAGACAAAGACAATAACAGCATAAGTGTATGTTTTGTATGTGACTCTTATTTTTCTTCTACCTAAAAGACAACTGCAAAAAGCAATAATTAAAAATCTATGTTGATGGGCATTGACTGTATAAAGATGTTATTTGTATAAATATAATAGCACTAGAGAGGCGGCAGGCAGTGGAGTTATTTAGAAGCAAAGTTTTTGAATGTTATTGAAATAAAGTTGTTATTAAACTGAACTAGATTGTTATAAGATGTTAATCACTTAGGAAATTACTAAGAAAATAACTCAAAATATAAAAATAAAATACTATATAAGAAAATAACTCAAAAATAAAATAATGTCAAGGGAATAAAAATGGTAAATTAAAAAAGTATCCATTTAGGGCAAAGAAGGTAGTAAAAAGCAATAGAGGAACAAAAACTTCGTAAGACTTATGCGTAAAATAAACTGCAAATGGCAGATGTAAATCTTACCTTAAATTAACATTTCAATCAAAAGGCAGAGATTGGCAGAATAATTAAAAATATGACCTAACTATATGCTGTCCACAAGAGATTTGCCTTAAGTTCAAAGACACAAATGTGTTGAAAATAAAAGGATAAAACATATGCCATACAAACAGTAAGTAAAAGACAGTGTCAGTGGCTATATTAATAGACATGAAATAGACTTTAAGGCAAAAATTATTGTTAGAGAGGGGCACCTGGGTGGCTCAGTTGTTTAAGTGTCTGCCTTCGGCCCAGGTCATGATCCCAGGATCCTGGGCTAGAGCTCTGCATTGAGCTCCCTGCTCAGTGAGGAGCCTGCTTCTCCCTCTCCTGCTCCCCTGGCTTGTACTCTCTCTCTGTCAAATAAATAAATAATAAAATCTTTTAAAAAATATTGCTAGAGAAAGAAGGACATTTTATAATGATAAAAAGGACAATCCATCAAGAAGATATAATAATTGTAGACATATATGCATGAAACAACAGAACTCCAAAATTCATAAAGCAAAATCTGACAGTTTAAGGGAGAAATGGACAATGCAGCTATAAAAGTTAGAGATTTCAAACCCCACTTTCAATAATAGATACAATAACTAGATAAAAGATTGAAAAAAGAAAAGACTTGAACACTATAAATCAACTAGACATAACAGGCATCTATAACATATCCTAACCAATAGCAGTAGAATACACATTATTCTCCAGTGCCCATGGCACATTTTTCAGGGTAGACCACATGTCAGCCATAAAACAAGTCTCAAAAAATCTGAAAGGATTGAAATCACACAAAGTATGTTTTCCGAACACATGGAATGGAATCAGAAATCAGTAACAGAAGAAAATTTGAAAAATCACAAATAGTGGAAATTAAACTAAACACTCCCAAATAACCAATGAGTCAAAGAAGAAATCATATGAGAATATAGAAAATACTTTGAGAAGAAGGAAAATGTAAATACAACATACCAAGACTTATGAGACGCAGCTAACATAGTGCTTAGAGGGAAAGTATAGCTACAAATTCTTATATTAAAAAATAAGAAAGATTTCAATTTATAACCTACTCTTCCACCTTAAGAAGCTAAAAAAAGAACAAACTATACCAAAACCAAGCAAAAAGAAAATAATAAATATTAGACAGGAATAAACAAAATAAGGAAAGAAAAACAACAAAAAATTAATAAAGTCCAAAGTTGGTCCTTTGAAAAATATCAACAAAATTGATTAAGCTTTAGCCAGATTGACCAAGAAAAGAGAGAAGATTCAAGTTACTAAAGTCAGAAATGAAAGAGAAAACATTAATACCCACCTTACAAAAAAAAAATTATAAGGGAATACTATAAATCTTCACATGTCAACAAATTAGATAATATAGCTGAAATGGAAACATTTCTAGAAAAAACATACATTGTTGAAAATGACTCAAAAAGAAGAAGAAAATCTGAAGACCCATAACCAAGTCAAGTGATTGAATTAGTAGTCATAAAACTTCCCACAAAAAGAAAGGCTGCACTGATGAATTCTACCAAACATTTACGGAAGAATTAACATTCACAAACTCTTCCAAAAAACACAAAAGGTGGGAACACTTCCTAACACATTGTATGAGGCCACTATTACCTCGAAGCCAAAATAAGACAAAGATCTCACACACACACAAAATTTAAAAACCAAAGACCAATATTCCTTATGAATTCAGGTTTCCCTTGCTATCAGAAAGTAGAACATTCCTATGAAACCTTCTGTAAGCTGAAATGGCATAAAGTAAATAAGCAATTACCATTAATTTATATGGAAAAAGTTTTGAGCATTCTCAGACCTCCAAAATAACCTCTCTTAGGCTTTTCTGATACCTTAGGACATATCTTGCTAACAGATGTGCAAAATAAATCAAGATAAAGCACAGATGCTCACAGACCACTTCAGAGCTGAAGCAGCTTGGTGCTGACACACCGAGTGTAGTTCCTGAGGAAGGAGCTTGGTGGTGCCATTCTCTCTCCTTGGGGTGTGCACTGCGTCTGTAACAGGTCACTGCAAAACAAATGCTGAACACCATTTTTGCTGTTTCTGTAACCAGGTACTAATGTAAGTCTTTCAAAAGAGCAAAGTGGCATAACACCAACTTTCAAAAAGCAAGGGATACTTGTATAAAATACAAAATTCTTCAACATAGTATTATCAAACCAAATCCAACATCATATTAAAGGATTATACACATATGACCATGTGGTATTTACCTCAGGAAGAGAAGGTTGTTTAACATTTGAAAATCAATTGATGCAACACATCATCTTAATACAATAAAACACAAAACCCACATGGTCAGCTCAATAATTGCAAAATAAGCATCTATAAATTCCAACACCCTTTCAAGATAAATACTCACTATAGATGAGACATGGAAGACAATTTCTTCATTCTGATAAGTGGCTTCTAGCAACAACTCACACTAACATCATACTTAATGGTGAAAGACCAGCTTTCCTTTTAATATCATGAACAAAGCTAGGATGTTCAATTTTGCAACTTCCATTTGATATTAAACTGGAGGTTTTATTTTATTTTATTTTATTTTTTTAAGTAGGCTCCACGCCCAATGTTGGGCTTGAACTCATGACCCTGAGGTTAAGAGTCACATGCTCTACGGACTAAGCCAGGTGCTCCATATACTGGAGATTTTAGCCAGGGCAATTAGGCAGGAAAAATAAATAAAAGATACCAAGACTGGAAAGGAAGAAGTAAAACTATTTTCTATTGCCTTGTATATAGAAAATTCTAAGGAACATACACATACTCACATGAACACATATTTGAGTTAATGAGATCAAAAAGTTTGTAAGATACAAGATCAATATGCAAAAACTACTACATTTCAATACATTTACAATGAAAAATTTTTAAATGAAATTAAGAAAACAGTTCCATTTACAATAGCATAAAAATAATAAAATACCTAGAAATAAACAAAGATAAGTGTGAGACGTGTAGACTAAAAACTATAAAGCATTGTTGAAGAAATTAAAGAGCTAAGTAAATGGAAAGACATTCTGTGTTTATGGATCAGAAGACTTACTATTTTTAAGATGACAATACTTGCCAAATTAATCGATAGATTCAACTCAATCCCTATCAAAATCCCAGCTGACTTTATGCAGAAAATGACAAGTTGATCCTAAAATGAAAATAGAAATGAAAGGGACCCAGAATAGCCAAAGCAACTGTGAAAACAAGGAACAAAGTTGAGAGAGGCACACTTCATAATCAATGCAAAATAGTACTGGGATAAGAATAGAATATAGATCAACAGAATTGAAAATAGAATTGAGAGTCTAAAACACACTCATAGCAAACTGATTTTCAGTATGGATGACAAGAGAGGCCAATGGTTGAAGAATGGTCTTTTTAACAAATAGTGCTGAGACAAATGGTGCTTTTCTACATGTAAAATAAAGAAGTTGGATTCCTACCTCACACCACACAAAAAAATGAATCTAAGATGAACTATTTAAACATAAAATTGACCTCATATATAAGAGCTAAAACTATAAAACTCTTAGAAGAGAATACAGAAGTGAAATATTTCTGAAATTGTATAGTTTTTTAGACATCAAAAGCACAGGTAACAAAAGAAAAAGTAGATAAACTGTAGCTTATCAAAATTTAAAAACTTTTGTGCAGCTAATGATACCATCCAGATCATGAAATGACAACCCATGGAATGAGAAAAAAATATTTGCAAATTATATATCTGACAAATAATTTGTATCCAAAGTATATAAAGAATTCCTATGGCTCAACAATAAAAAAGACAAGTACCTAATTAAAATATAGGTAAAGGATTTGTATAGACGTTTCTCCAAAAATATACACAAATGGCCAATAATCACATAAAAAGATGCTCAACATCTTTAGTAATTAGAGTAATGCAGATCAAAATCACAATGTGATATCACTTCACATAGATTAGGATGGCTATAATCAAATAGATAGTAACAACTCTTAGAGAGGGTGTGGAGAAACCAGAACCCTCATATATTGCAGGTGGATTGTAAAATGGTGCAGCATCTTTGGAAAAAAAGATTGGCAGTTTCTCAAAAAGTTAAATAGTATTATACAATTCAACAGTTCCACACCTAGATATATAGCCAAGAGGAGAAAAAAACAACAACAACAACAAGACATATACCCACAGAAAGATTTGTACCCAAATCTTCACCAGCACTATCCCAAATAGCCAAGATGGTAGAAATAAACCAATGTCACTTGTTGGTTAATGGGTGTGTGTATTCATACAATGAAGTATTATTCAGCCATAAGAAAGTATGGATACATGCTATGACATGAATGAACTTCAAAATACTATACTAAGTGAAATAAGGCAGGCACAAAAGGCCACATATTATATGATTCCATTTGTATGACACGTGCAGAATAGCAAATCCATAGAAACACAGAAACACAAAGATGATTAGTAGTTGCCTGGTGTCGGAGGCTTGGCATTGCCTAACAAATATGAAGTGCTCAGCAAATGTTACTTGTTGCTATCATTAGTTGGAATAGATTTATTCTATCATTATATCATTAAGAAAAGAAACACATAGAAAAAAACAACTAAATGTCTGCGGGGGAAATAATTCATAGAGTATTTTACTGACACTTTGCATGGGTTTCTGGAAGAGTGAGCAGTCGCTGTGCCAAGTTAGAAGAGAAAGAAAACATGATATGCCATATGGGCTATACTTGTAAAATGCTGGCCCCTCCTTGTATTGCTTAGGTGAATAAAAAGCCATCACTAAACAAACACATTTCTGATGTTCCAACTCTGGTAAATGCCACACAGATTTGCACTTGTGAGAAGCAGCGTCGTTACAAAGCAATGCCTTCTTTTCTGAAAATCTGCTATTGTGACTTCCAGTCAGGGGTTCATGGTGAAGACCTGACCGTAATTTATATCTCTTTCCAGGGCATCCATAATCGCCTGGCCCCTCAATGAACTCTGTTTTCAGCTGTCCTGAAGGGTGACGGCATGTCTCTTTGAGGTATATCCAGAGGGCAATTCTTCATAGGTTACACAGTCTATAGTTTAAAGCAGAGCAGCTCAAACACATCCTCTAAATTTGGTGCAAGTTTCTCCAACTATTTTCAGGAGACATAGAAATTTCAATTTATGGATATTTAAAAAGACTTCTTTGTCTTTTTATTCACTATGTATTCACTTTGTATTCGCTCTGATAAACAATAGGGAAACTGCTATGGAAGAAACTTCCATGTATGTCTGGGGCTCTCAGAGTCCACATGAGTGGACTCAGAGAGTCAGCCCTCCTACATTAGGGCAAAACCTGAACAACCAGGCTGAGTAGATGGGCTTTGTTGGTGAACAAAGGAAGCAGCAGAAGAAAACACTGGCAGAAGAAGAATAGAAACTAGGCCAAACAGAAAGAAATTCTTGAATGGCCAGGGAAGAAAGGATCTGGATGGGAAAGCAGGAGAATTCAGACTGGCCTAAGTCTGCATAATAAGACTTCTCCACTCATATTCATGTAATTGCTCTCCACATGTGGACAAAGTCATGGAGAAACCACTTTTCTGCATCCAACGCATCCAACTTGAATGTTTGTGGCCGTTGGTGCTATTCCTGAGAAGGTCAAGGAAGTTACAGTTGAAATCACTTTCTTCCAGCATCAACCCCCTCAAAAAGGAAATGCCAAAGTCTTTACTATGGCAGAGAAAGTGTTATTTCATAACCGAGTCTATTTTTGGGTGTTTCTCTACCACTGTGATTATTAATATGTCTGTTTCCTCTAAGGCTTAAAATTAGAACACCAGGCCCAAGTTTGTTTACAGTTTAGCATGTGCAGGGCCTGAACCACACAGCACGACCAACAGGAAGTGCGTGTGGAGGGCATCACCACTCTCCACACCAAGAGCATCAGCCGTGGTATGTTTAGACAGGAAAACCCAGAAAAATGAGCACACCGTAAACGTTGCCAGTAATTCAGAAACCAAGATATCTGGAAGCGATAAAAAACTACGACTGATAAAAGCTTCCCTTGTTAAATTTAGGCCACACATACTCTAAATAAAATATACCACTTAGGAAATGATTTGTGTTGATAAAACTTGATAGAGTTGTTTTTCCAAATGTCTTCTCCCTGCTGGGAATTTCACACTTTGGCAGGCTCTCCTTGGGCCTCCCCAGTTGCCAGTCTCCTTCCATGACCTGACCTGGTGTTGTTTATACGGCTGTTTACACATTTCTTAACAACCTTTGCAAAGGGCCTTTAATGACTTTCACTCCTGGCCGCGCTTAGCTTGAGGCAGAGCTCCAAAGGCTGCCAGTGTTGTTCTGTTTATTTGTGTAGTGCCCTGCCCCAGCTTTTCCCCTGGAGAGGGGCCTGGAAAGCATGTTGCAGGTTAGAGAGTTCTAGATGAGTTGTAGGACTTGGGCTGTAGTTATTAGAAATGAAGTATGGCGAGATCATTTAAATAATTAAATTAGGGTCCATCATCATGTTTTAAGGGGGCTTGCCTAGAAAACTAAGCATTAATATTGTGAGTCTGCTGGAAGAAGTAGAATGACAGGGTCCCAGTTCCAATACCCATCAGTTGTATGATGGAGGACAAGTCCGACATCTTTCCTGGACCTTGGTTTCCTCATCTGGTGAATGAAGAGAGTGAAGTAAATGACCACTAATGTCCAGCCACCTTGGACAGGCTGAGCTCAGGGATTGTTAAACCCTAGGCTCATATTTGGGGATAGATTAGGAAAGATGAAAAATTCCCCCTGCAGATGTCTTGACAAATATTATGATAACAGTATTTGATTTTTAGGCTAGAGTAATATTTTAAAGTGTGATGTGGACAACTGACACTCAAGTTATATAATTCAGGCCAGCTATTAAATGCAATAAAGTGAGAAAAGAGAAGTTGTTTTTCATAATATATTCAAAAGACAACAACCAGACTATGAACTTTACTTTTTAATCTTCCTATGTAAAAGAGTCTCAGATAAATCTGTACTCTCTGGTATAGCTATCCTTCACCTACATGTAACCTTTCCCCCCAAAAAAGAAAATACAAGCAAGATCCCAATTATCTAGAGTGATTGTTTTAAATTGGGCATTGCCAACTCTTCCTTTCTACTTTGTAGAGACCATTGTAAAGTAATGGAGAAACCAGGAAACCATCATGAAATGAGTGGGGCAGAGTCTGAAAGACCAGGATCATCTGGGTGGGCAGAGTGAGAATGTTCTGGAAGAAGAGCCCGGTGGGTGGCAGCTGGGATTCTAGATGAGCATACCTAAGCGGTGCCCTAACTTCTATAGCATTCACACAGGTTTAATAGGACACTGCTGAAATCAACAGCATTCATATTAGCAAAAGTTCTGCTGCTAGGAACCTGCCCCTCATAGAAATAGCAAATTAAAATATAACTGGGTCCAACTGGCATTAAAGCAGTTTTGAACACTTCTCATTGGGAAGGAAGAGTAAGATGTGTTGGAATCACATGACATTTCAACACACGGTCACTGGCTATTGTGACAACTGGATTCACATATTAGTAAGATTTGGAACTGTTCTAAATACAGAGAAAGTATGTTTAAAAAAGTAATGTAAATGGGGAGATCTCTTCATTTCACATATCCATTACTAGAGGAATATCCCCCTCTAAATATCTTTCTAAAATCTGCATGATCTTGTGGTAAATTATTTTGGTGTAAGTTTCTTATACTGATGATGCGAGGGTTGCTAGAGTTACCCTTTGTCATGGATTTTTACTTGAGTCCCCAGCACATGTTTATTAGACACCTATTATGATACTCGGTCTGGGAATACCAAAATGAAGAAGGCATGAATATGGTATATTTGCCTCAAAGAGCTTCAAGTCTAAAAACAGGGAATGCTAGATAATTTGAAACTACAATTTGAAACTACAACAGAAACTACAATGGAAAATAGCAAAGGATCCATGAGCTTCTTTCTCTTGAGGATTCTCTTTTTTTTATAGCAGCTGGGGGACACATGCTCATATGCACCCTGAATGTTGGGCCTCATATACACTTGGGCTATCTGTTCATGTGGATAATGAAAGCAGCTTCTTTTTTTTAAAGATTTTATTTATTTATTTACTGGACAGAGAGAGAGCATGAGCTAGCACAAGCAGGGGGAGTGGCAGGCAGAGGGAGAGGGAGAAGCAGGCTCCCCACTGAGCAGGGAGCCCGACGTGGGGCTCGATCCCAGGACGCTGGGATGGAGCCCGACGTGGGGCTCGATCCCAGGACACTGGGATCATGACCTGAGCCGAAGGCAGATGCTTAACCGACTGAGCCACCCAGGCGTCCCTGAAAGCAGCTTATTTTAAAAGATTTTCTGGCTGGTGTTTTTTACAGCATTGCCGAGGTGTATGATGCCTGCACTACTAGGGTCTCTCAGTGACCTGAACTCCTCTCTTCTAGGGATCTGTCTTTCCCCCACCTTTTGACCTGGGTCATATCTGACCTTGACATTATTCAAAAACTGCAACACCTTCATAACATCTCCCCGGCAGGATTTGTCACTGTCATGGACCAGTGGGCTGGTACATTCCAGGTTTTTCTTCCCTTTTCCAAATGGGAGTTTTATTTCAGGTCAACTGTCTTTGCCTCACCATTGGGTATTGGAGATGCATTTGTGGCAGGGTGGGGTGGGGATGGCAGATACCATGTCTTTTTCTTCTAAGTTGATGGACACAAGGAGCCACGCCACATCTAACTGAGAGCTTACACAGTGTGCTCTAGGAGTCGGAGAAAAAATAGAATATATATTTTTAAACTTGGCTCATACAGTAAACTAGAAAGAGATGAGTGATTAGGAGAAAAGTAAACCAGGAAAGGGAGATTAGTTATGTGGGAGATGGAAGTTTTGGGTAGTTAGAGAAGACTTCACTGGAATCAGGTCAAAAACATGAGAGAAAATGCTAATACAGAAGAGTAATTCATGAGATCCAACATTTGAAGAATTGGATTTTAGTAGAGAATTGACAGAATGGAGAAATGATAAAAGAAACTTCCCATAGCTTACAGGAGAAATCTGACCACATTACTTTTTAAAGGATGAGAATCAAGCTAGTGTTAGATAACCATATCCATGTAAACCATATGCTACAACCAGCAGTGAGTGCTAGAAGCAATGTCTTTAAAGTTTTGAGGAAAAGCTATTTTCAACCTGATGGCGAACCAGCCAAGCTATCAGTTAATTGTGAAGCCAGAATAATGACTTGCAGAACTCAGAAGGTGTACCTCCCAAGAACCCTTTATTGAGTCTGTTAGTAAACCGGGAAAGAGGAAAGTATGAGCTCCAGTAAATAGTAGATTCTACCAAGAATGCAGTGAAAGGAGTCTAAAAATGACTGACCATTGCACAGAAGAACTAGAAGGCAGTTAGTCCTCAGCAAGAGTTAGTCTTAGCAAGAACTAGAAGGCAGTTGTTAGCAAGAGGAGAGGACAATAGAAGTCTCTGGAGGAAAAACAAGGTAAAGTCCAAATTTAGAGGACATACTTGAAACATCAGAAAAATGTAAGGATATGATAAAGGTGTATAATGCAAGGGATGGTAAAAAAGGACACTAGAAATCTAGGAAAAAGAATAATAAGTTATTAGAAAGAAAATATACTCATGTTACTCAATATGGTGATTAAGGATATTTGCATAGTCATAAAATACAAATGCCACTGATTTATTTTTTACTCTTAGGATCAACTTATATACAAGTATTGAGGACTTAACTATGAGTATAGAGCTCAATATAAAGATTATTTACCTTGAGAATGCAACAATAAAAATACCTGAGAAGCTGAGAAGAACTTGAGAAAGGCTGAAGTAGAAGCAAATGTAAGCAAAGCATGTAAATAGGATGCCTAGAGATTCTGTGGAAGGTATATAAGTGGATGCTGAAAAATAGCATTTAAAGGATGGAAAGAGAACAGGCAAGATCCATTTTTGAGCATATAATCAATAGGATTTTTTTTTTAAGATTTTATTTATTTATTTATTTGACCGAGAGAGACACAGCGAGAGAGGAAACACAAGCAGGGGGAGTGGGAGAGGGAGAAGCAGGCTTCCCACCGAGCAGGGAGCCTGATGCAGGGCTCCATCCCAGGACTCCGGGACCATGACTTGAGCCAAAGGCAGACGCTTAACGACTGAGCCACCCAGGCACCCCTAATCAATAGGATTTAATAATTAAACGAGTAGATGTCAGGGGTGTGGAGATGGGTTAGAATAGAATATGACTCCAAAGTTCTCCCCCTGAATGAGGAAGACTGATGGTATCACTAAGTTTTGATGGTCAAGCTCCTGGGGACAGGAACCATCTATTATTGAACTAGTAGATCAAGAAGAAAGGATTACAGGAATTGGGGGGGGGGAGGGAGAGGGAGAATGATTGATTAACCAAGGTTAATCCCTTTTCATGAAGGGAAGTGATAGGTTCAAGATCACAGTGAGGATATAACCTTGAAAAGAAGGAAGAAAAATAGAGGATTCATAATTCCTTAAGACTACAATGAATTTGGAGGAGATAAGGAGTAGTAAGATCAGAGCAATGGTTCTCACCTTTGGCTGCAGTTAGACTCACCTGGAGAGATTTAAAAATTCCCAGTGGCCAGGCCACATCCTAGGCCAATTAAATCAGTATCTTTAAAAATGGAACCTAGGCATGAGCATTTTATTTTTAAAGCTTCCAAAGTGATCACAACATCAGCCAAGTTCTAGAACTACTGGATTAGGGGATATAGCTTATGCCAGTCAGAGGTGAGGATGCCTGCTAAGGGTCAAAGAGAAAAGTTTGGAGGCCTGAAAAGAAAAAACAACAACAACAATATTTATAGCAGCTGCAGTGGGGAAACCCAAATGGATTCCAGCGGAGAAGAATAAAAGGCTTGGTCAGCAGCAATGGGATCCCGCACTTTTGCACTGCCCACCACCCCCACCCCCACTCCCACCCCTGCACGCTCTTAACGGAGGGTACTGGGCTTTGGAATGAACTCAATACTAGAAAATGTGATTTTTTCCCCCTACTTGAAAAAGTGATGTAGAAGAAAAGTAGGCTTTAACCACATTGGCAAAGAGGATATTGTGAATGTCAAAGGGATATGTGAATCTAGGGGCTTGCTAAAGAATTGTAGAAAGATTAACAGTGAGGCTCAAGGTGCCAGGTGACACATTAAGTCAGAGGGAATTTGGGAAAAGGGACTGGTAGTCATGTGACCAGAACAACTGATGAGACCAAAGAAAGAAATACCTAAGAGGATAAGAGATTTTGTTTGGAGAAGTAAGATTCAGCACTTGAGATGTTAGCAAGATAGGTCAGTTCTAGATCCCAGACATAGCTATACTGTTGAGTGGCTGAGATAATAAAAATAAAGGCTATTGAAGTCAAGAAAATAGAGGAGTTATGAGGATCTTCAACAAGATGGGAGAGCCAGGAAGAATGCTGTAAAGGTACAGAGTGGAGAGAGAGTCTGGACACAAATCAGGTGCTGGAGTGAAGAAGATGATGGACAGCTAAGGGAGGGGCTAACAGAAATGGGAAAAGGATGGCATGGTGATGTGTTAGGGACCACAAAACACATTTCCTTCAGAATCACAATCCACTGAGAAAGTATCTTACCAATTCAGTAGTCGTCCTTAGGAATTTTTAGAAAAATGTAATATAGAAGCCATACGAAAATTTACCATTACACATGAATTACAGGCCTATAACATCAAGGAATATGTTCTGCAACTGAAGACATTTAGAGATATGCCTTAGACTCTGGTACTTGTACAGGATGTTCATTGTTTGCTATAAAAAAAAGAAATGAAACATCCTAAATGTCCATCAATAGTGTAATGGATAAAATAAATGTGAGTAAAATAAATAAGAGAAAATATTATACATGCAGGTATAATTGTCTAAGTATGAGATAACTCTTATATTAATATGTTTTACAAAGAAGTAGAAGAAAAAGGAGGAAGAGGAGAAAAGCTGCAGAATAATACATAGAGTATGACATCGTTTTTATACATTTTAAGAAACACATGTGGTAATAGGATAAATTAAGGACTGGACAAATAGCAAATTCATGATATTGGCTGCTTCTGGCAGTGGGTGGGGGTTGGGGATGGGGTTGATGCCGGAGAAGGACACAAATAGGATTTAAACTATACCTGTGATGATTTTCCTATTGTAAAAAGTAAACAATTGAAGAGAATATAATACAATATTTAATACTGAGGATCAGTAAATGACTGTTTTAAAATATTTTTTCCTGTATTTTTTATAGGTACATGTATAAAATTAAAGTCATGTAGAAACATTTGCATTCAAATAAAATTCTTTCTATGGTAACATTTGCATTCAGAAATGTTAACTCTACGTCATTCCCAATATCCTCGAGAAGGACAGAATCCTACTTATTCCCATTTTACAGATGACA
This sequence comes from Mirounga angustirostris, assembly GCF_029215605.1. Lineage (NCBI taxonomy): Eukaryota > Metazoa > Chordata > Mammalia > Carnivora > Phocidae > Mirounga > Mirounga angustirostris. Next base: position 72,611,383 of record NW_026991716.1, read on the forward strand.
AAACTGAGGCTTTCGTGAAAGAGGGCTAGCAGTGAGGGAGAGCTGGGACAAGATGCGGGATGTCTAAAAGCGGCCTAAGCCAAGACTCCTTAGACACCAAAATGCCTTTTATTTTACACTTCTATAAAATAATTTATATGCACAATTCTCACTGAGTCATACTCTTCTAAGGCTGTGCTTCTAAGGTTTGTGCTCTTCTAAGGTTTGGTTCAATGCATGATTCAAACTACTCTTAGGCTGTACTACAGGACAGTATTTTGGGGCTGAGATTTAAAAAGAAATCTGTTTTGGGTCATTTTCTTTATGTCTTTTTCTAGGACTTTTACCTTTTCAAGGAAAAAAAATTCTAATTTCTACCTAACAACTTTCTCTGAAAGGTTCTCTTTCTCTCGGCCCATTTACTATCACTCAAACATGAGAGCTCATATGTTCTCTTTAAATATTTCAACTTCCCTAGAAAACTATGAGTTCCTTATCAGTCCCCAAGAAATCAGGATGGTAAGACTCAGAGAATATCTTCCTGATATAGGGAGGCAGGTCCAGTGAAGCTCTTATCTTTAGGTTGAAGCTACTCCCTCCCCATGACAACTATTTGGGGACCTGTATTTCATACCCATCACCAGCAAAGGAGTGAATCTTCAAGTGACACCAAATTAAAGAATGAATGTCTCAGGGATTGCCTTGCTGTGCTTAAAGGACCAGTAGCAATTTGTAAGATCAAAATCACCTCCACGGTTCCATAATTCTAAGTGTATGAAATCACATGAAAAATATTTATGATGCATTGTAGTCAGAAGAAGAGTAAAATTTTAATTACATAATGAAAAGGACCCTCAGTGCATAAAACTTTTTATAGATTCATCTCACTGAAAGAAGTAATACTCCTCGTGCAATTCAAAGAATTTGGATTAGGGGAAAGAGATCTAAGTGCAGCTTATTTTAACCCTGTCTTCTGTATAAACTATTGAAAGCCTATTTTCTTTTCTCCATCTTTAAAATAACAATAGTGGATATTAAATCAAATGAGATAGTGAGCTTGAGAGTACTTTGAAAAGCAGAAAGCAGAATTCTAAGTTTAACCACTTCTATTCATTAATGACAATTATGATTGAACTACTTTGTTATGTGCAAGGCTTAGCTGACCATGCATTATCTCATTTAATGCCAGCAGCAGCTCCAAGGGGCAGACTTTGTGGTTTTGTCCATTTTACAGATGAGGATTGGTAAGTATCAGGAACTTGCTCAAGGTCTCAAGAGGTCTAAGTGGGTTAATACCATGATGTTTGACTCTGAAGTCCCTGCTCTTACCTATTCTCTATCAGAGTTTACAGGGGATTCAAGAGAAGGGTCTCTTTTATCCTCTTTTACAATCTTCTTTGTGATTAGGGAATTTTTAGTGTCAGTTATCAGTTAGTGTACTAGTGTATTTTTTTTCAAGATTTATTATATATGTATATATACACACAAAAACAGTGTGTGTATGTGTGTGTTTAAGTAGCAGTGATACAAAAATTCTGCCTTTGCCCTCAAGTGGCTCACAGTTTAGCAGCAGAACCAGTAGAGGTGCAGAAAAATAGAGCACAGCCCAGTAAGTGGCTGGCTGCCTTCGACTTGTGCAGTGTGCAGGAGCTCGTACTTAGAAGGTCCCCATGCTTGGTTTAATGCTCCGATGTGGCTGTTTCGAAAATCTTGATAATTTTTTCAAGAAGGCAGCCTTCCTTTTCAAAATCTTCCCCTGAGCCCCACAAATTATGTAACAGGTCCTCATTTTGACAGAAATGCAAATGATGTCCTACGGGAGCCGGGGCAGGGGTAGGGGGGGTGGGCAAGTATGGCGGGCAGGGAAGGTGAGGAGCCTCATCTGCATAGCACACTTGGTGCTGAATGTCCAGTGGGCTAGCAGGACTCCCCTGAAGGAGCCATACTGTGTTTGAAGGCAGAAGCTGTGATGGCAATCCAGGTCTGCTGGTCCAGTTCTTGGGCACCAGTATTAAAAGTCTAGGATGAGGGAGGGAACTGAGTCCAGTTGCCTGCAGCCCATGAGTAGGGCATACAGGGAAGGTACTGAGTTAACCCTGAAAGCTAGGACTCCTCTACCTACTTAGCTCTGTTCTAAGTGCTTACTTGTGCCAAACCATTCAATTTCCCCAGCCACCTTATGTGGTAGGTATTGTAGAAAATAACAATTTTCCTCATTTTAAAGATGAAGACATCAAGGTATAGAGAGGTTAAATAAGTTTCTCAACATCACACAGCAAGCAAATGATAGCGTGAGGATTTGAACCCAAGTAGTCTGTCTCCAGAGTTTGTGCTTCTAGCCACTCCAGTATATTGAATACTAGCATTACTCTTTCTAAAATCCATACCCTCCCATGGCTTATGATGCAGATAAAAATTCTTAACATGGGGGGTGTCTGGGTGGCTCAGTTGGTCTGAGTCTTGATTTCAGCTCAGGTCATGATCTCAGGGTTGTGAGATCAAGCCCCATGTCGGGCTCCACACTGGGCATGGAGCCTGCTTAAGATTCTCTCTCTCTTCCTCACCCTCTGACCCTTCCCCACTCCCTGTCAAAAAAAAAGTTCTTAATGTGGACCAACCATCCTGGACTGGACTCACCACCTCTCCAGCCTTATCTCTCCCACTTACTCTTTATTTGAGATGCTGAAGCTACCCAGCTTCCTCCTGCTTGCAGCCAATTGTATTTTCCAAGGATGACCACCATGATATGTTCCAATCCACATTCACTTCTTAGAATGTGACAGTGAAGATCCTCCATGAAGACATGAGGTCTGTGTCCTCCTCTTCCTTGAATATGGGTGGGCCTATGGTTGCAGCAGGAATGATGCTGTCTGACATACAAAAGGAGGCCATAAAGAATAATACAGCTTCCACCTCGTTCTCCTAGGACGCTAAAACCAGTTCTCACGTGGTAAGGAAACGGAGAGCTCACATGAGGAGTCTTTTGGAGGTAGGGTATTTCAGTCCACAGCCAAGCTGAGGACCCCGCTGACAGCCAGCATCCCCTTGCAGATGAGTGAAGAAGCCTTCAGGATGACTCCAGCACCAACACTGCCCCACCCCACCCCCCACCATGGCCTGGCCATGACCCTGAGCAAGAACTGGCTCACTGGGCCCAGCCAGTCCCTGGAAATGTGAAAGGTAATCACAAAATGATTGTTGTGTCAAGCCACTAAATTTTGGGGGTGATCATTACATGGCAGTTGATACTGGAACAGGGCTTCTTCTCCCGTTGTGTTTTCTGTCCACATTGCTCTTACCTTCCTCTTTTCCTGCGTATCTTTCCTACACAAACTTAGATATCATAGAAGCCCCTCGAACGGCATCCCCAAGCACCACCCCCATGATGCTAGGTCACACTGCTTTGTCATTTGCTCTTGGAACCTTCCTCCTTTCTTTTAGAGCAGGAACCACAAACTTTTTCTGTAAAGTGTTAGATACTAAATAATTTCAGCTTTGCAGACCACACAGTCCCCGTTTGCAACTACCCGATTATGCTGCCAGTGTATGAATGTGTATGAATTTACATTACGTAAATGAGCAGGCAGGGTTGTGTCCTGAGACACATTTACTTACAAAAGCAGTCAGGGGCCATATCTGGCCCGAGGGCCATAGTTTGACAACCACTGCTTTAGAGCAACAGTTCCCAAACTTGTCTGCATATTAGAGTCACTTGGGGAGCTTCTGAACCTTCCAAAACTCAGGCAACACTCCAGATTATTTGGAAGGGGAGCCATAGGTATCGGGTGAGTCTAATGGGCAAGAAGGGCTGCAAATCACTGCTATCCAGCCTTGTCTCCATTTGTCATTATGCATTCCTGAGTGTGACTGCAGCTTTGGTAACCTCTCACCGGACAGCAAACTCAGGAGAGCAGCTTTTACTTTGGATTAGATCCCTAGTGCCAGACCAGTGCCTGGCCATGGCCTGCTCCATATTCATCAATTAAGCAAATGAATAATAAGTACTGGTTGAATGAACAGGTTGAACCTCCCTCAATCCTCAAATCTTTAACTATTTTTCATTTTCTCCATGATTCTATTCATGCATCTTCTTCTCCCATTTCCCCAAGGTCACTCCCACAGGTTCATTTCTGGCTCTTTTTTCCCCTCAAAACTTACTTAATCTACCCCCACCACATCAGTCACAGCTGCCCTTCCTTGTCCGTTCCGGCTGGGTTTCACCTTAATTCAAATCTTCACCAACTTCTCCTGGATTCTTCAGAAGTCTTAACTGCTCTCTCTGCCTCCTGATCTCTTCTCCTTCTCTCCCTCCGTCTCTCTCATTCATCCTGGAGCAGAATGATATGGGCTTTGGTGCCATGAGCACCATGGATTTGGATTAGGGTCCAGGCACGAGGACGCTCTTGGTCGGGGAAGCCACCAGTCTCTCTGAGCCTCTGTCTCCTTATTTGAATCGTGGGGTTAAAACATTCCTGTAAGGAGCTGGCCTGCCACACAGAACATGCTAACACTGAGCCTGCCCCACAGTAGGCAACAGCGCCTGTTGTTATCGACATCCTTCATCTCAGTTGGCTTCCCTGAGACACCGTCCCCCCCGCCCCCCATTAGAATATAAGCACCATGAGGCAGGGAATTGTACCTGTTTTGTTGACTCTTACATTCCCGTAGTCGCTATTATAACCTCCATAGCTAGTCATTTTAGGATCTGTGTGATTTCATCCCAGCCAAGTTTTCTTGATGTATCTTCCTCACATTTTAATCAAACTGAATGGCTTATTCTTCCCTCATGCTTCCTTTCCTGTCTTTCCATGCCTTTACCATGTGTTCCATCAACCTTCACTGGACTCTGAATCCTGGCAGTTGAAATTGTGTTCATCTTTTCAAGCCCAGCTCACAAGCTACTGTGCTCATTAAGACTTCTGATTCCCCCCATACATTCTTCTGGGGTTCCCGCTGGTCACCACCCCTTCATGGCATTATATGTCTTATGCCTATATTATTGGTTTCTAAGTATTATCAGATGACTTTTAGAGCTACTGTCTAATTAAATTTCGTGTGTCCTTGGTACATTTTCCTGAACCATAAAGCTCATCCAATAAATCTTGAGATACATTTCTCACTGAATGGATGCACCCAATTCCCCTACTCTGGGACAAAGGGATTGCCTTAAAAGGAAAAACCTTGGCAAGAAACCATACATGATTTTGGAGGTGATTCAAAGTTGTAGTTCTAAAGCTGAAACTGGATTCCTCAAGTGCCAGTGGCAAAGACAAACTGTGTGGAGAACAAATGTACCTTGTTTGTAAACAGAGTTTGCAAAGATAAACCGGTTCATCTCCCATATGTGTTTTCCAGCTGGAGCTCATAAGCAATTTCCCCAGAGTTCAGGCTTCAGTGTGGGGGTGTCCCCCCTGCAGATTAAGCCTTGCTGCCTTAATGCATAACACACCTCTAGATTAGGTTACAGTGCGACTCCACATGCTGCTAGGAGGGGGTTTGCCCTGGAAAAGGTGTAACTACCAGGATCCTTCTATACCCCCATCCCATTTCTTGCCACTTACTGAGGTTATTAGAGACACTTCTGAATATAACTATAAAAGTGGTCTGTAGATTTCTTATTCTACTTTAGTCCTGGATAAGTAGTGACTTCCCTTCCCAAGCACCAGATTAGACTGTCCCTTGTACAAACTCTGTTAAAATAAACTGAACTGAACAGATTCCATGGCTCAGAGCAGCGATCATGAGCCACTGGTTAAAGAGGAGTACATCTGACCAATGCCAAACTTTAGCAGGTCTCTTTGTCACCCTGTGGAAACCCAGACATGTCTGGGAATGAAAAACTGTTTGGGTCTCATGTGGATTTTGCTCTAATTTTTAAAGATATATTTGTAAGGCTGAGTTCCTGGGTAGCATCCGAAGCAGAGGAAGTGCCTGCTTGGATGCTGGTTCTGGGAATAGCTTTTTGTAGAACCTAAGGCAACCAGCTGTTCTGGTTTGCCTGGGACCGAAGAACTTCCCAAGTTGTGGGATATTCAGTGCTAGAATTAGGGAAGTCCCAGAAAAACTGGGAAGAGCTGGTCACCCTAATCATAGCTGGTGGCTTGACAAAGTTACATAAAAGAAACTCTTGCTCAGGCACCAAAGTGTGCCGGAATATTTAGTTGAACACTGTGTGTCAACTCCATGTAGATTTTCTTAAGCATATTTATATGTCTGTGTCTCAGCTTCATATATTTTATATCTATACCTACACATTGCTGTTAGAAGGAACCATAGGAAAGGCCCAAACATTCAACTACTTTTGACCAAAAAAAAAAAACAAAACCAAACCCAGCTGTTGCAGATAGTTAAACCCATTTTATTTATATCTATTTTTCCTTTGCTCCATGTTGAGTACTTTACATGTATTAACTTATTTAATTATCCTAACAACCTTTGGAAATGAAGTGTTGTTAAACCATTGGTAACAACGAAGAGGCTAAAGAGCATGACACATAGCAGATAATGATGAATTAAATGCTATATGTTCATTACCCACAGAAGACCAAGGGTCTCTAATACTTGCCACAAATTTGCAAGGTAGAGATTTATTGTACTTATTTGATAGATTAGAAAATGAGATGAAGAGGGGTTACACAATGTACTCAAGACTACACAGCTTTCTTTGAACAGCACATCCTTATTTCATGCTTCCCCCCACCAGGCCAGAGGCCTTCTAAGAAGGTGCTAGCTTCAAGAATGACCTTGAACTCCAATGCATTTAATTAAATATAGTTGCTTCTCAACATTTTGTTATGAAAAATTACAAACATATAAAAAATTGGGAAGAATTTTATAGTGACCATCCTTATTTCCATGGCTTGATTCTGTAACTGTTAACATTTCGCCATATTTGCTTTATCCCAGTAACTGTTAACATTTCGCCATATTTGCTTTATCCCATTTCTATCTATCCGAGCATCTGTCTAACCATCAAACCATCTTACTGTTTGGATGTATTTCAAAGTGAATTGCAGACATCAGTACCCTTTACCTTTACCCCTAAACCTTTCCGCACGCATATCATTAACAAAAGTTCAATATTAATTTGCATGCTTTTTTTTTAGGTTTTATTTTTTTGAGAGACAGCGAGAGAGAGAACATGAGCAGGGCGTTGGGGAGGTGGGCAGAGGAGCAGAGGGAGAGGGACAAGCAGACTCCTCGAAGAGTAGGGACCCTGATTCGGGACTCGATCGCAGGACCCTGGGATCATGACCTGAGCCGAAGGCAGACATTTTACCAAATGACCCACCCAGGGGCCCCTGCAGCCTTTTTTAAAGGTAAGATTTGCATATTATGAAACACCTTATAATTAAACATACCATTTGGTGACTTCTGATAGATGCATACATCTGTGTAACAGCCCAAACTCTAGTCAAGATATGGAATATTTCCATTACCCCAGAAGTTTCCTTAAAACTCCTTGTAGTCAAGCCTTGCTGCCCACTCCCCCTCCAGAGGTAACTGATGCTGATTTTGTTCACCTTCTGTTCCAGAACTTCATATAAATGGAATCATATACTAAAAACTAGTTCATATAAGACTTCTTTCATCCAGCACAAATTTTTTGAGATTTATACATGGTTTTGCATGAATCAGTAGTTTATTATTTTCATTGTATTATCAAATGAACACAGCCCGATCTATTTATCCACTTTCCTCTTGATGAACAGAAGAATGGGTTGTGGATGGGTTGTTTACTATTATGAATAAAGCTGCAGTGAACATTCTTCCTATGAGTCTTTGTATATACATATGTTTTCATTTCTATTGGTAAAAATCTAGAATTGGGACTGCTCGATCACAGGCAGGTATATGTTTAATTTTAAAAGAAGTTGCCAGAACTTTTGCCAAAGAGGTTGTATACCACCAGCAATGTATGAGAGTTCTGGTTGCTCCATGTGCAAGGTAGGATTTATATCTGCCAATCTGCCATTTTCTTATCGGCTTTCTATTTGTCTAAGTCTTTTTTGTTCCTATATTTTTCCATTACTGCTATTTTGTTAAACACATATTTTCTAGTGTACCAAATTAATTCTCTTGTTTCTTTTACTATTTACTATTTTTTTGTTATTATCTTGTTGGTTGTCCTAGGAACTATAAATTATATCGAATTTTAAACATGCTAGTTCTGATTAATACCAATTTAATTTCTAGAGTATACAAAAACTTTTATATAGCTCTATACCTTCCCTACTCCTTTGTACCATACAAATTATATCTTTATACATTTTATGCTCATCAATACAGATTTATAAGCACTGGTTTTTAAAGTGGTCTTTTAAATCAGATAGGATTACAAAAAAGCATTAAAACCAAAAAATAAATTTATAATGTCCTTTATACTTATCTACCTAAGAATTTCCAATTCTTAGTTCTTCACATGGTTTCCAGTTACTGTATAGGATCCTTTCATTTCAGATTAAAGGATTCTCTTGAGCATTTCTTGTAGGCAGGTCCTCTAGTAACAAACTCTATTTCTGCTTATTTGGGTATGTGTTTCTTTATTTTTTGAAGGATAATTTTGCTATATATAGAATTCTTATTTGAATATTTTATGCTACTGCTTTCTAGCCTTCATGGTTTCTGCTAAAAAGTTAGCTATTAATTTTACTGATGATCATTTATACATGATGAGTTGTTCTCTTTCAGCTTTGAAGATTGTTTCTCTTTCTACAGATTGATGATGATGTATCTAGGTTTGTACATCTTTGAGATTATTTTACTTGGAGCTTGTTGAGCTTCTTGGAGATGTAGATTGATGGTTTTCATCATTTTGGGGCTTGGTTTTGATCATTATTTCTTCAAATATCCTTTTTTTCCCTTTCTCACCTCTCTTCTGGGACTCCAAGTATGTATGTTGGTATGCTTGATGATGTCCTACAAATCTCTGAGGTTCTGATAATTTTTTTCATTCTTTTTATTTCTTTTCCTAAGACTATAGCTCACCTATCTTCAAGTCCGCTGATTTCTAATTTTGCCAATTGAAATGTACTACTAAGTTCCTCTACTGAATTTTTCATTTGAGCATTTATACTTTTCAACTCTATAATTTCCATTTGGTTTTTTATATAATTGATAATTCTTTATTGATATTCTTTATTTGATGTGACATTGTTTTTAATTTTTAATTTTATTCTTTGGACATGGTTTCCTCCGGTTCTTCAAACATTTTTGGAATAGCTCATTTAAAGTTTTGGTAGTAAATCTCACATCTGGGCTTCCTCAAAATTCTTTCATTTCTACTGACTGCTTTTTCCCCCGGGCTATGGCCCTGTATTAGTCAGGTTTCTCCAAAGAATCAGAAGCAACGTATATCCTATATATGCAATTGCTACTTTTAATTTACCCCAAGCTCAGTTTCAACATGCTACCTCATATACGAAGCTATGTTGCCTTTTATTTCCACTTTTTCACTTGTTTCTCACTTTGGTCTTTGCTCTTAAGGATAGGACTTGGACTTCTTAGCTTTCTCAAGTCTGCCAGCTGGGACCTGGGACCTGGGGACCACTTCTTCCTGATCTTGTTCACCCCGTTGACCATCCTGAGCTACAACTACTACTGACCATCTTGGTTCATGTTTAATATAGCCCATACTCTCCCCATTTATTCATTTCTGACTTTTGTTCTTTCTAAATTAGTTCCTTCTAATTTACTGTGAGGAGCTGTTAAGCTCCCTTACTAATTTTTATCAGAAAGAACAGTCATACTTTCTCAATCACAGGCCCCATCCTGTATTTTCTTATTTCCCTTTCCAAAATGTTGTTTTTTTCTTTCACAATTGTAAGATAAGAGACAATGCCTGTATTTTTCATGTAAGGACTATTATTCATATTCAAATTGGTGCTGTTCAAAGACCCCTTTTTGAATCTTTTTGATTTCTCACCACGCTGATGTGCATAGCAATTGTATGTCTTAGGTGGAGATATACAAGCTAAAACTCAGCAACATGTAGAGTAAAAATCCATTTAAGAACTGGTTATTTAAAATTTTTAGCAAAAATATTCAAACTAGTAAGGTCTTTTTTTCATATATCCTTCGCTGAATTTGAAGATGTGTCATATAACACATATCTGAGATAGTGTGGGGGCAGCCTGGGAATGGTAACTGTGTTCCTAAAACAACAAAGACGTCATGTAGCACTTTGGTTTAGATAAGTGAACATTTGGGCTGAGGACAAGATGTAGGCAGAGGATACTAAAGCTCCAACTAATTAGGGAGTTATCACTTGAAAAGTTACATAGCTCTGGGTCAGCGAAGTAACAGCTATCAAAGGAAACTTCTGGGAGCCATCTTGCTTTCATTTCACAATCTTCTGATGACAGAATAAGCAGGATGATGTGGTAGCATGTACCCTGAAGTTCACTGCCCTTTCCATATCAGTGACAAAATAAAAAGATCATGAAGAAACGGACAAAAACATTCCAATAGTGTGAAATGCTTATAACTTTTAAATGGATTTTATAAGAATTAAATAGACTCAGCTCAAATAACAGAAAATTAAACTTCTTGTAAATGCTGTAAGCAAACAGTACCTATTGCTCATTAAAGTGCCAAAATATATTCAAAATGACTTTGACGTTTGTTTGTCTCTGGCACATAAGGATTTTCCTAATAGCCATAGGAAATCAGAGCAAAAAAGGGTGGGATAATCTTTCCATCTTTTTTGCATCCTTTTTGTTTCTGAATATGTTATGTAGGAATAAAGGATCTATCAAATTCCATTGTTTCCTTTTATTTAAGATATACCATGATCATCTCTAATGTGCAAAGTATTAATGTATGTTTGGGGGACACATACACACATACACATACATACATACACACAAAATCCATTCCTTATGAAACTTACAATCTAAAATATGGTTGTAAAATATGAGCATTCCATAACTAACCTCAGTAGAGAAATTAAGATAAAAAAAGAGATTATTTGGGGATGCAGTGATCAGGATTTCACTTGAAAGATTATTCCTTCAAGAAAATTCTTCAAGGTATTCCTTGAAAGAGTAACATATCGAGAGGTAAATGGCAGTAGCACAAACCCCAACTGGAGGCTGAGACCCCACAATCTGTGGGGCCGGTACAGGCCCCACCTTGCTGTAATAAGGGGTTCATGTAGGGGCGTGGTAGGAGGAAGCAGAACTGAGGCCATGTTGTTGTTACACATCAGATGTGTTCTTTGTACTTCCGGAGCCAGAGCAACAGCAAAGGCACTGTGGCAGCAGATCTTCATGGAAGATCTTTCATTGCTTCTTAACTTCTCTACCGTGCCCAGCTCCAGCTCCTTCTCGGGGCCACTGCCTCTCCTTGCTGGCCTCGTTCAGCACCTGCTTCCCTTCTCACAGCCCATTTCATTTGATCATTCAGATGGATACAATTGAATCTTTTTATACTAATGGAATACTTTTTAAATTGAACCTTTTCTTACTGAAACAAAATTGAGGCAGCTCCCCAAATCACACAACATAGCAAGATTTTATAAGATAAAGAAATTAAGGGGGGAATTTTTTTTTTTTTAAGTAATGTGTGGCTTGGACTCACAACCCTGAGATCAAGACCTGAGCTGAGATCAAGAGTCAGTTATTTAACCGACTGAGCCACCCAGGTGCCCCAGGGAAAAATTATTTTTAATAAATAAAGACAAAGGCAAAATAAAGGTTGAATTGTAACTACTCAGTGAGTTTTAAATTTGGCTCTGAGCTTCTTAGCAACCAAAGAGAGGAACAGTATTTATTTTTTTAAGCTTTTTTTTTCAAGATTTTATTTATTTATTTATTTATCAGAGAGAAAGAGACAGAGTGCACACAAGCAGGGGGAGCAGCAGGCTCCCCGCTGAACAAGGAGCCTGATGTGGGACTCAATCCCAGGACCCTGGGATCATGACCTGAGCCGAAGGCAGCCACCTAACTGACTGAGCCACCCAGGCATCCTGCGGGGAGCCGTATTTATAAGATTCATGCACCCTATGACATTTTAATCTATAGGCGATTATTTTGATATAGTCAAAAGTCTTCATTAACTATACTGGAATTAAAATAAAAAACAATTTAAAAAAAGTCTTCAAGACTGGGAAAAAAAAAAAAAAAAAACCACAAGCCTGAATTCTAGTCCTAGCTCTGCCAGTAATTGCTGTTGATATTAGTCACCTTAATCTCATTAGGTCTCAGTTTTCTCATACATAAAAAGGGCGCTCAGTTTGAAGAACACATAAAGCTCTTTCCAGCCCTGACAAAGGCCAGTCTGGCCCCTTGAGCTTCCTAATAGTTGTCAAGTGTGCACCTTCTGAAGTCAAGCCATCTGGGTTCAAATCCTAGCTCTCCTCATTTCTGGGTGTGTACTTTTGAGCAAGCGATTTAAGCAGTTTCCTCTCCTACACAACTGGAATGATTATAAAATAGTATCTGATCGGTAGGGCTGTTTTAAGGGTTAAAATACATACAAAACAGATGAATGGATAAAGAAGACGTGGTATATATATACAATGGAATATTATGCGGCCATAAGAAAAAAACGAAATCTTGCCATTTGCAATGACATGGATAGAACTAGAGGGTATTATGCCAAGCAAAATAAATCAATCAGAGAAAGACATGTATCACATGATCTCACTGATATAAGGAATTCTTAATCTCAGGAAACAAACTGAGGGTTGCTGGAGTGGTGGGGCGTGGGAGGGATGGGGTGGCTGGGTGATAGACATTGGGGAGGGTATGGGCTATGGTGAGTGCTGTGAATTGTGTTAAGACTGATGAATCACAGGCCTGTACCTCTGAAACAAATAATACATTATATGTTAAAAAAAAAAGAGAGAAGATAGTAGGAAGGGAAAAATGAAGAGGGGGAAATCTGAGGGGGAGATGAACCATGAGAGACTATGGACTCTGAGAAACAAACTGAGGGTTCTAGAGGGGAGGGGGTTGGGAGGATGGGTTAGCCTGGTGATGGGTATTAAAGAGGGCATGTTCTGCATGGAGCACTGGGTGTTATTTGCAAACAATGAATCATGGAACACTACATCAAAAACTAATGATGTAATGTATGGTGATTAACATAACATAATAAAGTAAAATTTAAAAAAATACATACAAAACACTTAGCACATTGCCTGACAACCAATAATTGCTCAGTAAATGTTAACTGTTGGCCACGTTAGCTGCTGGGTGGACAGCTCAGTAAAGTGCACAGAAAAGATATAGGCGATGACCAGCAACCTGAAGTGGAAATGTCTCTCCCGGCTACTTGGTAACTTCTAGTATAAATGAACAGAGGAACACAGTTTCTTAGCCAGTATCTTTCAGAATTTATTAACCTGAGACTCAAAGTCAGAACTATAATTTATATCTTGACCTGGTAAACACACATGCATACAAATGTTTGAAAACAAAATTTCATAAAACAAATCTAACCCTTACTATGTGTTCTGCACTTCGTTCTATCCTATCCTATCCTATTACCCAATCCTATTTTTCAGTACTGGTTCCTAGGCACTAAATTGATCGTATGACCTCATAATGGCTCTCAACCCAATAGGTCACATTTCAAAATGTACCAGACCAGGTTGTATTTAGCTTTGAGCGAAAAGATCTGATGCTGGTCCAACAGGATTGAGCACAGGCTCACAGGGCAGGGTCCAGGGAGGGAGGAAAAGCAGCTGCCACACCTTCTACCAGCTCTAATATCAGTTTCAGCCCCCCCCCCCCAATGCCTCCCATCCCTATACCTGCCACACGCACCACAGGGAAAAACACTAGTTATGCTGGAGCCAAATCCTAAAGCAACTCATCTCTCTCTTACCAGACCCTAAGATAAAACTTTCCATCATCAGATGTAGGAGTGAAGTGATAGCTTAAATATTTGTAGTTCTCATTCTGCCAGGTTTTCAGTGTCCCACTTATCACTGGGTTAAAAGTGCAATCAGCGAGTGTAGCTTTTCCCACCAGCATAGGAGTGAGCGGCTCAGCACACACCACATTTTTCACAGTGGTAATTCTGCCTTCAGCTGATGAAGTACTTCACCATTTTGCTAGTGGGGGAGCACCAGAAAAGACTCTGTCTTAAAGACCAAAGTGCAGTCAACAGTATGGTAGTTCCAGATATAAATCATTATTTGATCATGTGTCTCACCTCTAAGTTTTCTGTGAAGATCGGCGACAACCTTACGCAAAGGATCATTTTGAAAAACATCTCCCCAAAAAGTGCAGACGAGGCATGCTGTCAAAGGAGGAGCAACAGGACTGGGAGGCCCACCGGGGATTCCCAGGTCCAGAATGGAGAAGCAGGGTTTTGAGGCATAACTATGTTACTGTATATCTTCCTCTTAGAATTGTCTCATGCTATTCTTCATGCCCAACGAAAACATCCAGAGGTTTTTAAAATGTCCTCTGTTCAATTCAACGTGTTCCTTCTTTCAACTTCCAAAAGTTATTTGATGTTTCCCTTCTACATGTGAGGGCCTTTTCTAGGCTCAGTGAGGGATAGAGAAGAGCTATAAAACATGACCCCTGCCCTGACAGGGACTGGGAAAATAACAGCTAGCATTTGCTAGCACTTAGTACGTGCCAGGAGCTATGCATTTTCTCATTTGACTCATAGAGCTATTCTGAGAAGTAGGTACTATTATTACTTCATGTTGCAGATGAAAACCCTAAAGCTTAGAGTCGAAGTACATCACAGAAGGGTGAGGATTCCAGGGCAAGCAGGCTGGCTCAAGAGCCCACATTCTTTTCCATGATGCATAAATAGGATGAAAAACTTAACTGAAGGTTGCAGTTTGATAGACCAAAGAGCCGGTGGCCATCACTGCCCGGAGCCAGCTGAATAAGGGCATTTTTTTTCTTATTCAGGTCCTCACAGATACACAACATCCCAGACTATTTTCAGAAATACATAAAAAGGTCCAGCAGAAAAGACTTTTTAGGGCCACACAGATTAATAAGTAGGTCTTTTCTTCCTTCCATTCATACTAACATGCAGCTTTTCTGCAGTTTAGTATGGGTCACAGGATAGGAAGGTCTTTCGTAGAAAAAAGCCTAAGGCTTACTTTCTAGATTAATTGCAAAATGTGTCCTTATCCAGGGCTGACTATGTTTACAATGTCATGTAGGCACCCTGACCACTTTTAGACAGTATTACTTCATTCTATTATGTTCAAGGTCCAAGAGAGGTATCCATTTTTTTCTTCACGTTTCTATTTATAGTACTCTGCAAGCTAAGTGAATGTCACATTTCTCCTTTCCCAGACATATAAATTTGGATTTCCAAAAAATTCATGTGGGGAAATAATTTGCTCTCACTCATTGAAGTATGCCAGAAAGAAAGAAAGAAAGAAGGAAAGAA
This sequence comes from Mirounga angustirostris, assembly GCF_029215605.1. Lineage (NCBI taxonomy): Eukaryota > Metazoa > Chordata > Mammalia > Carnivora > Phocidae > Mirounga > Mirounga angustirostris. Next base: position 72,626,737 of record NW_026991716.1, read on the forward strand.
AGAAAGAAAGAAAAGAAAGGCAGAATATTCTATCAGGAGAGCATTATGTGCTTGATATGATGGTCTGTACTGGCTACTGGTCAATCAGGCAAAATGGGTACTGGTGAGAACTGAAGGAATCCATCTACCTAGAGATTCTTAAGGATGAACTTGCCTCTTCGAGGCTCACAAAGCTTAAGTGTGTCCTAGATGAGACACAGCTCATGCTAAGCTGTTAAAACCACCAGACTACTATTACTCACTCCTGCAGCAGCGCATTTCTCAGACCTTGGTCTGGGATCACTTGGTTGAGAGTCACTTAAGGAGCTTGAAGGGATGCAGATTCCTGGGGCCCTGCCCAAAATCCTAGGTGAGGCTCTAGAATATGCATTTTAAACAAGCTTCTCAAGTGACCACATTTTGAGAAATGCTGGTCTCAACTGTAGCACTGTGAGCCTCAAGAGAATTACATGCCACTGTGTTTTCAGTGCATACATTTTGAGAAATGACAAAATATTCATCAGTGGTTTCCAAAGCAGTTTCTGTAGAATGACAATCCCAAGGGGTGCCTGGGTGGCTCAGACGGTTGGGCGTCTGCCTTCGGCTCAGGTCATGATCCCGGAGTCCTGGGATCGAGTCCCACATCGGGCTCCCTGAGCCTGCTTCTCCCTCTGCTTCTCTCTCTCTCTGTCTCTCATGAATAAATAAATAAAATCTTTAAAAAAAAACAAACAACAACAACAATCCCAAGAGATGATTTATAATGAACAATTTCCATGGTCAATTAAGTTTGGGGGAATACCTTCCAATATCCCTCTTCTTAGAGGTTTCTAATATGCATATGAAAGGTTCTGAGAAGTCCTGCAGGAAAGAAACCTGTTGAACAACACACGTGTTTCTGAAATAGGTTTCACAACAGGACTCTTCTTGAAAATAACGCTTGCTAATTCTCCATGTATTTTTCAGGCCTGCTTTGGGGAAATGCTGGTTGCAGGTTAATGGCAGGATTTCTAGAGAAGATGAAGTAGGTCTGGAGAGGCAGGGTCCCTGCTTTAATCTTCCTTTTTAAGGGATCCTTACGGAAAGGTGAGAAACCCCACAGCTTATTAATTACACTTCACATCTGTGTGGTTTTTATAGTTCCACAGGCCCCTTTTCACACCTTTTCTCATTAAAGAAAAATCTTCATATGATTCCTGTGAGCCAAGCAGATCAGGTATTATTATCCCCATATTACAAGTGAATAAATAGTTTATGGAGGGTAAAGAGTTTGCCTACATGGGTCATACATCTCTGCATCTTGTGCCTTCTTCAAAACATCCAAGCTTTTGATGATCTGGCAGCTAAGGTTCTAAAAACACATCAGCCTGTAGTATTTTGCTAAATTCACAAATAATGATTTATCTTTTTTTTTTTTTTATGGGAATAGTGGTGATACTGACTGGCCACTGCTAGAAAGAGCTGTGAGTTATTTTTCCAATAGTGGGGATGAATGGACTTGAACTTAGGCTCCCCTGCTTCTTCTCTCCTGCACCCTGGAGAGTCCAGGAGCCCAGGTTATGACATAGAGCGAGCCATGGCTGGGGGTGAATTTGTAACTGGGAAGTTATTTCCATCCATGCAATTTTGTTTGGGCTTTATAAGACACGAACTAAATTGTTCCTAAGCTTGTGCCCTGACGGCACGAGTTAACATATTCCATTGATAGGACTGTATTTCTTATAGTAAATAAAACCTATGGCCCTTAAGAGTTGTTATCCTAGTACCTTTGGTCTTCTTTTATCTCTAGGATCTTTTTTCCCCCTGCTTAACTTCTCAAGGGCCTATTCTAATTTCTTCTAGTACCAAGACTTAGGAACTTTCATTCACTAGCAAGACTGCCAAAACATATTTGGATTGATGGCTAAATTTTAAGATTCCATGTTTAAATACATCTATAACAAACTATTCCAAATAGTGAGTGTGCATCTTGGTGTAGCTGGGAAAGTTTTCTGCCTCTTCAACAGCCTTGATAATGTGGCTAAATGACACATTCCTAGATTTAAAATACCTTCCCCTGCCCTCTCTCATCCATCATCCACCATCCACCATTAAGTCTTAATGTTTGTGGCAAGTTTGGGATGTGACTATAGTTAGGTGTAAACTTCAAGGATTATTAAACATGTATAATTAAATAAATTCCCCCAAGTTTTAGTTTCTCTATATATTTTTTCAATGTCAAAAAATTGACCAAGTTATATATGGCAACTCCTTCTTTTCTAGATTAAACTAGGCCTTATTTTCTTAGGCTTTTTAACTACAGAAAAATGCAGACATTTCTAGAAACACTCCATGCTCTACCCCACCCCTGTAATCTGTTTTGTTATAACTGATCCAGAGAAAATAAAAATGCATCATGTTTGAAGTCTTCACCATTCAAGGGTAAACTGTGTCTCACTTTGAGTCACATTATACGTTCATTGTATCTAGAAAAACAATTTGGATAATAAAAGTGCCAAATGTTAACTCAAGCTATAAACATATATAATGGCATATTTACATCACACATCAAACTTTTCTAGATTTTTTTCTTCAGGCTTCTCATCTTGCACGAAAGTTCTTAACCCATTTATTTCATGATTTATGGGCTAGATTAATTATTTTTGATTAATAAAAATTGGAAACTTTAATTGGACCCTATTTGAGGTTTGGTTGCATGAAATGAATCTACTGGTGATCAAAAATGTATTTTTAAAGGGAGTTTAGGCTAATATATCAACAAATGAGGAGCTATAAACATGATTAATATACACATTAGACTTTCCTTATCACATTTTGCTGGCAGTTTTTATCCGGTCACAGCGAAAATTCCATTGAGTTCCTTCTCCTTTTGTATAAAATACAGATTATGTGGAGACAGCAGTCTGAGCAACTGGAGTTTCATCTTGTCTGCCCATTAATTATTAATGCTGTTTCAGGACTTCTTATCTATCACTGCTGAGAGATGGAGGGCTGTATTTTTATAGTCATTTTCCAGTAAAAAAAAAAAGAAAGAAAGAAAGAAAGAAACCAGGCTGGATGGTGCCTCTGCGCTTGGCAATAGAGAAAGGATCAAAAGTACTTCCATTTTTACGAAACTGTTAAAAATGAATGTTCTAACTCACTAATTTTACTGTTGCACTGAAGGGGAGTATGATTTTTGAAGAGTACACGAAAGCTGAGGAAAGCACATGTCTATTTTGACATCGTTTTTCAAGTATGATGGTTTCAAAGTATCGAGCCCAGGCCACTCTGAGTATGGGAGATTATGGGTTGCCCAAGTCGCCTTGATGCACCCCTGTGAGTAGAAGTTAGCTTTCCATCTCGATTACTTGAATGATGGACTTCAGGCTCCTGTAGAAGGACAGCGCTGTGATTTAGAGCCCAGGCTGAAATGTCAGGCGAGGCCACCTTGGCAAGTGACTTAACGTGCTGAGTCTCAACTCCCTCATCTGAATGAGGATACCTTTGTCACAGGGTGGTTAAAGGATTAAATGAAGGTTCCAGTTAATGGCAATAAGCCCTGAAACTTCATTGCTTTTTTCTGTTTTCTTTACTAAAATCCGTGCGATGAATCACCCTAATTTTCAACAGGAAATAAAACAAAAACAGAAAAAGTTGATTCAAAGACTATTTCAACCACTTAAAGTGGGGGCCGGGGAGGAATGAGATGGAAAAGACCTAAGTAAAGTGCCGAGACTAGGATTTCTAACAAATAATAGGAAAGCGGGAGACCCGACTTACTAAGTAGAAGAGGCTTCGGGATACCAAGACACTTTTCTTTTCTACAATTACTTGATGACCCTAAATAGATCTCATGACATTCCCTTTCATGTTCAATGTCTCCTTCATTAAATGTATTGAGGAAATACTCGCTATTAGTGAGTGTGTGGAAGATCTCAGAGCATGAGAACAGGCACGTATCACACATACTCCGATCTCTCTGAACATGTACATATAGGATAACAGCAGTCTCCCAAGACCAAGTTCAGCGGAGAACGCTCATTGTCCCCCAGGATCCACTATCCTTTTCATCCTGTCAGATAAAGAACACTCACACACAAACACACACACACCCAGTTCTAGTGGGGGCTTGTAGCCCCTCACCTGGGGAACTCTTTTCCAGGTCCCCCTTACAGCCAGGTGTGGCCAGGTGACTAAGTTATTACCATTTAAAGGAGAGCATAAGTGGTGTATATAACTTCTGAGTCATGTCCTTAGAAAGAAAGTTGTTTGTCCTCCTTGTCTCTTTCCCTCTTCCCACAGGCTGGGTTTGGGGTAATACCCTACTTCAACCATGTGGACAGGGTAAAATCCTGGGATTTGCAAATTAACGAAATAGAAGGGACCTGAATCGCTGGAAGATCTTGAGGAAAAGAGGCACCTACCTACCTACTCCATGGACTGGAATGTAGAAAAGAAATAAACTTCTATCGTGTTTGATTTCATCCCACTTAGAGTTTATTTATTGCAGCAACTTACCTTAACCCTAACTAAAGAGTGGGTCCTATCTTTCCTAGGCAGTAGGGCTCTTGCTGTGGATGATTAATGTGTATTTGTAACTTGAAAGAGCTGACCTGCTTCACAATGCAAATAGCTCTGGTCAGTCATTGTGATTTACAGCAGAATGTAGGTAGAAGTTCAAAAATAAAATCATTTAAAAAAAATTTTGGTATACACTGAAAATTTTGTGGCCATTTATTTATTCTTTATCTTTTCTTGTTAAAGGAACCAAGAGATGAAGGAAGCAAAACTGAGGACCATACAAACAGATTGCTTGCTGATCCTGTCCTGACTTTTGTGACAAAAATGCCTTTTAGAGACTCTGGGACAGAAAGCAATACTGTCAAGTCTAACATACACGACAGCTGTTCGATACCAAGAAAGCACTGAAGGGTCCCTAACTCCTTTTTCTGCACATACCACTACTTCCTAGATGACTCCGTGATTATTGTTTTTTTTATATCACAGTGGTATTTTACCAACCAATAGAAATACAGTATTAGTCTACATACTTGTATTCATAAAACTGTCCGCTAGAATAAGAACTAAATGTCTTTGAGCAGTCTACACTGAACCTAATATGTGACTTATTATGAGAAAAATATTCATGATATTATAGGAATAATAAAAGTATCCTTCGATCTCAAAAGCATGGGCCTAATTCACTGCCTATGTCTCAAAAGTTTAACATGATTTTTCTAGTCAGGTAATAGATTGGTTTAGGAAAATGTAATGATTCACCTTGATTCCCTTTATAATGTGCAGTTGGGGGACACTTGTAATTCTCCTCCCAGCCAGAGTTCATGTAAAATGAACTGGCCTACATTTGGCTCTAACAGAAAAATAGAATCTAAGTAACTGAGCTAATCAAACTAGCTATGTTAGAAAAACAAAACAAAACAAAACATGTGCAGTACCCCCAGTGTTTTACTTGATTTGCTGTCACCATTATTACAGCACTTCCTAAGATGTTAAGAAAAGGAATATCCCATGGACCTAGATCACTGGGTGGGCATTAATGGTTAACTGCCAGTTCCTATCTTTGTGAAAAATATTCTCAAATTATGGCATACTCTTCCTATGGAACACTGCTGAGCTAATAGCGGCCATCTAAATGTTGCATGGTGTATCCATGGCCTAAGAAGTACTCAGGGGCAAAATTTATATCTTACGTTTTACCTAACAAGTGACCTTCCTGCTGTGATGAAACATTACACTGATGTTTCGGAAAGACACTAAAAGTCTCGTGCAAGAACCGATTGAGATGTCGCCGAATTCCTGAGAAAGTGGTTTTTTTGTTTTTTGTTTTTGTAACATCTGAATTGGTTTCACTGGTGAAGCTATAGTCAACCTCGAAAATGTGGTAGTGAGAGATCTGGCTCTGTGACAGAAAGAACCAAATCAGGAAATGAGGGAAAATAACAACCTAGGGAATAATGGCTGAGAGAAGAACATTAATACTAAATAATGAAGAAGAATGTAAACAGATAAGAGATTCAGAGAGCCCTAGATCTTTAAAAGGCTGAAAGAGGGATGGCAAAGATAAAAAATGATAAGACCTGTCAAGAAGAACAAAGTCAATGTGTGTACATTATTCAGTTTAAGGAATTAGAGTCACAAGGTCAAGTGTGGGTAACATTAAATATGAATAATGAGGAATAAAATAAGTAAAAAGCAAACTAGTTTCATAAATCAATTCCAGAGCAACCGGGCTGGGGGAGGAAAATGGAGAATGGAGAAGAACCCACTGTAGCCTGTTGAAATGTCAAGATCTATTACCAATTACCAAATATCAGTGCGTTCATGCAAAATCCCAGGGTTTGGGGTCATAAAACAGTGCATTCCACTGACCAGTGGGAACTAGAGAATTTGCACTTTGAAGTGTATTTAAGCAAAACATAATGAAACAAAACAAAAAACACTGGCATTTGTAGCAGGAGGGAAATGTATGTTTAGAGGGCAGGTGGAGACCAGGAACACGGGAGGCTCATCAAAGTGCACTGTCCCAGGATGGTCTGTGAGCTGGCCTTGGAGGGGACCCCGTTTCTGCCTCTTCGGCTGTGTAGACAATGCTAGGGAAGAAGTTGCTGTAAAGGACAAGAAAAAGGGGAAGGTCTGGAATGAAGATTTGGGCAAGAGTCCATACGCCAAGGTTAAGGGCCAGAGCTCTTGCTCTCCATGCTCTCCCACTGGGAGCTGTGCAGGCAGGAGGAATGGGGATGGGCCCCTTGAGAAAGGAGGGGGACACAGGAGTTGGCCACTAACAACAGATTAAAGCCCAATGTAAACAGTGTGCTGGACACATGTGGGTCGCAGAGAGAGTGGTGATGAATAAGCATATATCCAGACAAGGACTTCAAACAGGAGGAGGCTGAGCAGTGATGAAAATGATTCAGTGCCTTCAGAAATGACTCATGAGAGGCACAGAATGTGAAGAAAATAAAGAGGAAGTATTCACATTTATCAAAGCACTCGACAAAGGATAGGGGGATGCACAATTAGGGAGAACAAATCATTGGGACAGGGTAAGGAAAAGGAGAGAGGCTGTGGGCTGTGTGAGAAGAAAGCCAATGATGTAAGGGCAGCCCACTGGATCAATCCACTCTCACTGGATTGTAGCGAACACAAACTCATCTTCTGGCTCTGGTGTTTATTCAATCCCAGGGAATGCTGGCTCTGGCTAGTACTGGTCTCTACCTGCTTTGCAGTCAATTCCATTCACAGGCTCTTTCTGCCTCTCGGGAGAGCTGAGATCCAGCAGGTAGACACAGGGCCGGTCGACCAGGTGTCTATAGTGCCTATACTACCCCTACTGGGGCAGTGTTTATACAACACCCATGGCCACACGCTTTGATGATCACCCCTACCTTCAATTATTCTTTGATAATATTCAGAACTCATCCGAGCTAAACTTTTAAAAATGATATAATTAATACTAAGTATTTGGATTAACTGTTCTAATTTTGATCTCTCTCTCTTTTTCTTTCCCTTGGTCCTGCTCAATCTTTCTAAACTACTTCTTGGATCTATCATGTTGTCCATGTGTCAGAGTGACTAGAGAGAACAGAGCTCCCCGCCAACTTATATTGAACATGGAGCACGAGTGAGGAGAAAAAAGCCAGAACAAACCTTTGTTGTGTTAAGTCACTGAGGTTTCAGGGTGGATTTGTTACTGCAGTGTGTAACCCAGCCTATGCTAACATTATATAATATTTACTATAAATCTGAACCTCAGCCTTCAGAGTTTTATTCATCAAGAAATATCCATAGGATTAACATCATATGTGCTTCTTTATCCCTTTTAGTTTTCTGACCTTGAGTCACATTGGGTCAGTTGTCCCAATCTGTATTTTATAAATGAGAAATTCAGATTGTTTACCATTCTTTCAGCTACTGAATATATATACTTATTTAAAAAGTGGCCACTTTTGGGGTGCCTGGGTGGCTCAGTCAGTTAAGTGTCCGACTCTTGATTTTGGCTCAGGACATGATCTCAGGGTCGTGAGACTGAGCCCTGCATCAGGTTCCATGCTCAGTGGGGAGTCTGCTTGGGATTCTCTCTCTCCCTCTCCCTCTGCTCCTCCCCCTGCTTTCTCTCTTTCAAATAAATAAATAAATCACTAAAAAAATAAAAAGTGGTCACTTTTATATGTAGAACAAAACTCTTGGCTACAAATTGTTGACTACAATTCTCCACTGTAGTCATATATATATGTATATATATGTGTATATATATATACACACATATATATATGTATATGTATAGTTTTTACAAAACTTCCAAACATTCTTCTATGCAGGAACAAATGCAGAGTTCAATTTGGCAGATGTTAGGCCTGGAGAAACACACAGAAAGAAAGGGATCGCCAAGGCCAAGGAGTCCTGCTTGTTAAGGGCTGGGATGCTAGCAGGTGGCATGGATTTCAGGGCCTCCTTCTCCAAAAGTTGGAAGGTTACCCCAGCACTTGGTTACAACCAGTCTTAGGTAAACACGTTTCCCCCATAGCTTTTGGACCAGCCTTTATTTATTTATTATTTTTAAAAAATTTTATTTATTTATTTGACAGAGAGAGACACAGCGAGAGAGAGAACACAAGCAGGGGGAGTGGGAGAGGGAGAAGCAGGCTTCCCGAAGAGCAGGGAGCCTGATGCGGGGCTCGATCCCAGGACCCTGGGATCATGACCTGAGCCGAAGGCAGACGCTTAACGACTGAGCCACCCAGGTGCTCCCGACCAGCCTTTATTTTAAGACAGTGTCTTATGGCATTTGAAAAAGGAAGTGTGATTAAAATCTACCATGACAATCTACCAGAGCTAGAGCAAAATATCTCAGAATGTGAAACCCCATGGTCTGACAATGGGATATGAAGTACAGAGAAATATAAGTGACATCAATGATTTTACATCCTTGGATTATGATTTTTCCTACAGATCCTAGCTTATTGTCAGTTTTATCCTTTTACCTGGGTCATTAGGAACTTTGGGGTTATGTACTTTGCTTCAACAGTGCGTAGCACATTAAATATATTTAATAATTAATCAATGTTTGTTGAGTGAATAAATTAATTCATTAAAATGACACTAAAATGGTACCAAAGACTCTCTGAAACCTAGCAAAATTATTCGTAGACTCCTTACAGAATTTTATAATTGGAAGGGACTTTGAAGACTGGGTAGTCCAGCCTCTACAACATCCCTTCTATGGGTATTTCCAACTCCCTAAACATCTCCAGTGTCAGGGAGCTCACTACCTTACAAGATTGTCTTCTCTGCTTAGGATGAGCTCTGACACTAATATACACCTGCTCTCTCTAACTCCCACAACCTTTGTTTCATTAAAAAGGAAGTCCCAAATAATAATTTTGCATTAAGTTTTATTATACTCAAGCTTGTCACCAGTTTCCTATCTTTAGGGGCCCAGGGCCCCATCATGTGTCATAATTGGCCTCTCCTAGCATTGTGGTTCTGCATTAGAACTTCAATCTCTCACCTTCTCCAACTTCCAATCAAATACACATGTCCAGCTTCCTACTTGAAAGAACTCTGCTGAAAGAAAGTCTGTACACTTTAACATAGGTCTCCTGGGAAGAATGTCTTACCCTGGGACATTCTTAAAGATATGAACTTATATACCTTAACAGGTAAGAGTGAAAAAGACTGGAAAGCAGGTGGAACCCTCTTTATTCCTTAAATCTCACCATGTAGGCAATACCGTGTTGTACATGTGTATGGAGTTGGTTCTCTTCATCTTGTTTTGTCCTGACCTTCCACTAGGTGGAAGACTAGAGCATTTTGCTCCAAATTCACAGGCACTTATCTTCGAACATACTCAATTATCTAGATAGATATTTTTAAAAATTGTTTCCTCTTATTTAATACTAGGGCTATAAAAAGAAAATATTTTTTCCTAGTTTTGAGAAACGCACAATTGCTACATCTAAAATTCTGTGTGTGTTAAGTGCACGCACGCGCCCGTGCCCACAGCAGCAGGTATAATGGAGATTAAGTGGGAAGAGGCTGAGCTTTGGAGTCCGGCCATCCAAGATTTGAATCTTAGTACATGTTCCTTTGAACAATCACTTCTCTGAGTGTCAGTTTCCTCACCTGTAAAGTGGGTATAACGATACTACATGCCAGGACGATTTTGGAGCTCAAATATTCTTTGTACGTAGAAGATACTGAGTCAATATTTATTTCCTTTTCCTATTCAAGAGAAATTCTCATGGGGAAACCTCTCATTAAAAATCACCAATTTCCTTTAAAAATAAATGTCTTCATTAACAAATCTATTAAATAGCTACAACAAGAGGACTAAATGCATACTTTGCCAGATCTTTGCAGATCTGGCAAGGGCTTTCTATTAAAGGCCATCCCAAATCGGGATGGTTAAGCACTTGTGCTCTTAACAAGTATGAAAGTGGCCAGGCTCCCACCATATACTCCACCACCACACTGTTCTGGCCTGACTCACAAGTATTACTTAACTTTGACTTGAGAATCTGATTGACTTCTGGAAACAAATTAGATTTATTCCAGCATTGCCCTTGAGACACTTTGTAGCCAGCTAAGTTCATTCCAAAGCTAAACCAAGTGACCCTGAAAGCCACTAGAGTCACTGCAGCAGCTCCTAGAATCATTCTTTATCAAGAGATCGGTATTCCAAAAGGGGATTGAAAATATCAGGCCAGCTCCTGTGCAGACTTATTCCCTCCCCTGCTACCTTTACTTATGCTATTTATTTTACCTCTAAAATACACTACCATCTTTTAAATTTTTATTTATTTATTTTTAAAATGCAAGTATAATTAACAAAGTGTTATATTAGTTTCAGGTGTATGATAAAATGATTCAACAATTCTACACATTACTCAGTGCTCATCACAATAAGTGTACTCTTGATCCCCTTCACTTATTTCACCCATCACCCCCCCACCTCCCCTCTGGCAACCACCAGTTTGTTCTCTATATTTAAAAGTCTGTTTTTTGTCTCTTTTTTTCTTTCTTTGTTTTCTAAATTCCACATATGAGTGAAATAATATGCTATTTGTCTTTCTCTGACCGACTTATTTCACTTAGCATTATACCTTATACAGGTCCATCCATGTTGTTGCAAATGGCAAGATTTCATTCTTTTTTTATGGCTGAGTAATATTCCATTGTGTGTGTATAGATATATATAGATAACATCTAGATATAGCTATATAGATAACATCTATATGTATCTATACACTATCCATTGTCATCTATATATATATCTATACGTACACACTATTTATATACATACATATGTGTATGTGTGTATATCATATCCTCTTTATCCATTCATCTATCAACGGACACTTTCTGCTTCCATAATTTGGCTATTATTTGGTTAAATAATGCTTCAATAAACATAGAGATGCATATATCTTTTCAAATTAATGTTTCCATTTTCCTTGGATAAATACCCAGTGGAATTACTGGATCATACGGTAATTTGGTAATTACCAAATGGTAATTCCATTTTGAATTTTTTGAGGAACCTCCATACTGTTTTCCACAGTGGCTGCAACAGTTTGGATTCCCACCAACAATGTATGAGGGCTCCTTTTTCTCCACATCCTCACCAACACTTGTAGTTTCTTGTGTTTTTGATTTGAGCCATTCTGACAGGCGTGAGATGATATCTCATTGTAGCTTTGATTTGCATTTCCCTGATGATGAGTGATGTTGAGCGTCTTTTCATGTGTCTGTTAGCCATCAGTATATATTATTTGGGAAAATGTCTATTCATCTCTTCGGCCTAATTTTTTAATTGGGTTATTTGGTTTTTTGGTGTTGAGTTGTGTAAGTTCTGTATATATTTTGGATATTAACCCCTTATCAGATATATCATTTGCAAATATCTCTTCCATTCAGGGAGTTGTCTTTTTGTTTTGTTGACGGTTTTCTTCACTGTGAAAAAGCTTTTTATTTTGGTGTAGTCCTAATTGTTTAATTTTGCTTTTGTTCTCCTTACCAAAGGAGATGTATCTAGAAAAACGTTCCTATAGCTGATGTCAGAGAAATTACTGCCTATGTTTTCTTCTAGGAATTTTATGATTTCATGTTTCTCATTTAGGTCTTTAATCAATCCATTTTGAGTTCATTTTGTGTATGGTATAAGAAAGTGGTCCAGTTTCCTTCTTTTGCATGTAGCTGCCCAGTTCCCCCAGCACCATTTGAAGAGACTAAAATACTCTCCCATCTTGATTCAACAGAAACAACTTTTCAAAATTCTGCATAAGATTCATTTACTTCATGAAAAGAGCTGACCATCTTTAAAATCACTCTTCCAGACTGCAGGTCTAACTATAGGGATTGGTTTGGGTTCTTAGTAAACATAACATTAATGAAGATATTTGAAGATTGTGGCATACTTGTTAGGATGCTCTTAAGTTAGTATAACATGTAAAATTGCCAATGTATACCTTGATTTGTCATTTCAAAGGTGGGTATGGCTTTTCCATTACCTGTTGTTATCAATCAAAATCACATTTTTAAAGGATGTGTGATTGGCATAAATGTGCAGTCAATGACACAGATTTTGGACAAACGTATCTGGACCCTTCTAGAGGAATTTACAGATTATGTTCTTTAGCACCTTGATCTAATCAACTAAAGAAACATTTAGTAAAATTTTCCTTCCTGAGGCCATTATCCTCCCATATTATAGAAATTATGGAGTTTACAAAACAGAAGGAGGAGGAGGAGAAGGAAAAAGAGTCTCTTTGGTAATCCTACCAGAGAGAAACAATTGTTTACATTTAGATATATATCTTTTACATCATTTCTCTAGACATAGTTATATATTTTTTCTTTTCAGAAAATTGGATCATGTAATAAATATTGCTTTATACCTTGCTTTTTTTCACCCACCAACATGTCATGTATATCTTTACGTGTCATAAACCAGGGGTCAGCATACATTTTTTATAAAGGACCAGATAGAAAATATTTTAAGCTTTATAGATGTTATGGCCTCTGTCTCAACTCTTCTTTGTAGGGCAAATGCAGCCATAGACAATACATAAATGCATGGGCATGGCTATGTTCCAATAAAACTTTATTTACAAAAGCAGTTGGTAGACAGGATTTGGCCTGAGGGCCATAATTTGTCAATCTCTGTCAAAAACAAGTCTTCTGAAGCATGATTTAAATGGCTAGATGGTATTTTTCCCTACCAGCCTCCAAATCCAGACAGAACCCACATAGGTTGCCATTTCAATGATGCAGCCACCTTCATTCTTGATTCCCTGTACCCTCTACTTCCTATACCTATTTATTGACCCAGTCCTGGATTATCTACTTCCTTTGCAAATATCTTCCTTTGCCTTACCTTCTTTCTTTGCTTTCTTCTCTTCTCCTGAGTATTAAATACTGCCAGGAGAACTAAAGGAGAAAAGAGCAGGAAACCCCAACTCAGCACTCTCCATACTTTCTGTTTACATATCTCTACCCCAAAAAAACTATGTATTAATAGAGTGTTTTCATGTACATCACTCACCTGCTCTTCAAAACTCTATGTAGACTAACCCTTCCACCTGTGGCAATAATCCTGTCCTGTGCTCCAGCTTCATGATCCTTCTCCATTACTTAGCACTCTGTTTTATCTCTTCTATCCCTAATTATCCTTATTTTCCTTTGTCTAAAGGCACATCCTCAACTTAAAAAACAAACATACAAACAAATAAAACCCATACAGAATAAGAGAATATATCCTCAATCCCCATTTTAAGTGACTATTCTTTTCCCCCACCCCTGCCTCCACACCTCCTACTGACTTCTAGCAATTTGGCTCCTACTACCACCCCTCTATAAAAAGTGTTCTTCAAAAGGCCTTACTGATCTTTTCTCATCACTCCCTTTCCTTCACATGAGCACCTTCTCAATGCTTTTTATTCCTTAGTCTCTATTCTCTTGACTCTTGAAATTCTCTGAGTACTCCTTTTGTTCTCATTTTAGGATTCCTCTACTTATTCCTGCCTCCTGGTTGAAGCTGTTTCCAAAAGCTCTGCATCCACTCTTCCCTCTCTGAAAATTTTCCTTTGTTAATATTATTTAATCACAACCCTTCTGTTCTCAGGAAGCAAAGGTCTCTCAGGTCCAGTTCTCCAGCTCTCTGTTTAAGTCTGTGAATCACAGCACAATGAACAATTCTGCAAACCTAGCGACTAATTTATCGTCAGTTGTCTGCATTTGTCTTCCTTATGAGTTTATATACCCCTTCTTACCTCTAATACTTGTTACCTATCATTCACTAAGTAATTGCTTTGTGCTAGGTGCTATCCAACTGCTTTACAAACATTATCTCAATTATGTCTCACAATCGAAAGCAGTAAGAATTATCTTATTTTATAGAGAGGGAAACAGAGGTTCGGAAAACTTGTCCAAAATCACTCAGTAGTAGAGCTGGGATTTCCACCTAGTTCTATCTAGCTTTGGAGTCTGGTTCAGTTATCTATTGCTACATAACAACCTACAACAAAACTTAGTGGCTTAAGAAAACAATGATTTGGGTGAGACTTCTAAAACGGCAGAATACAAAACATAACTTAGCTGGTGATAATTATTTACAAAAAAGGAATTTAAAGTCTCTGGAAATTGTCCAAAGGGCATATATCAAGAAATTCTACTAAGTTTCTCAATAAAAGGAGCCAGAGTCAGTGGCATTTGAGCCTTGATTACTTCCTTACCCCTCCCCAGCTCGTTGTAAATCTCAGGCACTCTACTCCAGACAGGTACTGCCAAAAACATACCTTCCTCTCACTTCCAGTTTGGGGCTAGGTTTCACTTTGGGAAGGATAGGCTGCTGGTGTTTCTCATCCCCTACCCCAGCCCCACATTGTAGAAGCTCTATGCCAGGCAGGTGCAGCTAAAAGGATGGCATCTCCTCTCCCTCACTCAATGTTGTCTCTTGGGGGCAGAAGCTCTATTTTATGCACAAGTGAGTAGGAATTCTGCCCAGAAAGAAAGGAAGGCCATAAGGACAAAGAGCTCTACAGTTCTTCCTGAGGGAATGAGTCTTATTTAGAATAGAGCATGGGGAACTCCATGGCTAAGGACACTGTTAAAAACAACAGATATTTTTGTGTGACCAATTAAATAGAGGTTGGTAGCTCCTTGATATAAGCAAATGGCAGCACAGTTAAAAATTTAATAGAGAGGATCAGAGATAGGAACAGCCAAGAATTCTCCTGTGTTCACAATACACTATGAGGATCAGGAAGACTGAGTGCATGTGCTAGACTACACTCACACAGGAGCAATTACAGCAGATACACATTTGAAAGCATTCCCCAAGCCTCACACAGGCCCATCCACATAGGGCCAAAGCCTCACTGGCACAGGAGCTTAAACACAACTTCTGACCTACAACTGACTGAACAATAAGCTACTCTGACCCAGCTGCAACTACTGAGAAGCCAGGATTTAAAAAAAATTACAGTTATCCCTGGCAACCTGGAACATTGTGTGTATGACCAAAGTTCCATACTTTCAGAAATGATAAGGATGGGGAAACTTAACTACTATTCTGTGGCTATACAGAGAACAACAATGTAAACTCCCTGAACTGTAATAGAAATCTCCAAGCCACACAAACACACACACACATATAATGACAAATGGTAAAAATCTCACTGGCTGGGGGGCTTAAGTATGACCTTTGACCAACAAGTGGCTTATTCCAGGGGCAACCACTAAGTAGTTAAGCAAAAAGATAAAAATAAAGATTTTTTTAAAATCTGAGCAGAGAAGTAACAGGCTGCACACTGCAGGAGAAATAGACTTCACAGATTATTTAGCTAAGTCACTAAACAAATGACCAAAATGACTGTCTTAGTCTATCTGGGCTGCTATAACAAAAATACCTTATAAACAAGGTGGTTTTTAAACAACAGAAATTTATCTATTACAGCTCTGAAGGCTGGAAAGTCTAATAAGGAACTGGTAGATTCAGTATCTGCTGAGAACCCACCTTCTGGTTCATAGATGGCCATCTTCTTGCTGTGTCCTCACATGGAAAAGGGGTGAAGGAGCTTTTATAAAGGGCCTCTTTTAGAAGGGCATTAATCTCATTCACTACAGTGCCATCCTCATGATCTGATCACCTCCCAAAGGCACCACCTCCGAATATTATTACATTGGGGATTAGTTTCAACATATGAATTTTGGGGGAACACAAACTTTTAGTCCATAGCAATGACCAAGAAAAAGCAATGGTCCTGGGGAGGGGGGCAGGGGGATAATTAGTATCCAGAGTTGCTGTGATAAATTATTTAAAATGTCCAGTTTTTAAAAAAGATTTATTTATTTATTTATTTATTTATTTATTTATTTATTTATTTATTTATTTATTTTGGAGAGAGAGAGTTTGTGAACCAGAGGAGGAGCAGAGGGAGAGAGAGAATCCTCAAGCAGACTTCCCACTGAGCACAGAGCCCAGTGTGGGGCTTGATCCCAGGACCCTGAGATCATGACATGAGCTGAAATCAAGAGTCTGTCCTTAGCAAGCTGAGCCCTATTTTAGGTGCCCCTAAAATGCCCAGCTTTTAACAAAAATTACGAGACATGCAAAGAAGCAGAAAATTTTGACCCATGTACAGTAAAAACTGAAAACAGGTAATAGAGACTACCTTTGAAGAGGTCCAGGTAACAGATGTAGCAGATAAAAAACTTCAAAGCAGCTATTACCAGTATTTAAAGAACTAAATAAAATCATGATTAAAGAATATAAGTAAAATATGCTTATAATGTCTTATAAAATAATGAATAGCAATAAAAATAGAAATTATAAAAAAGAATAAAATGGAAATCTGGAGATGAAAAGTACAATAATCATAATGAATAATTTACTAGTGGGATTCAACCATATATCTAAGCTGGCAAAAAAAAAATCAATAAGCAAACTTGAAGATAAGTCAATAGAGATTAAGTAAAGTAAAACAAAAAGAAAAAAGAATGAATAAAAATGAAGAGAACCTCAGAAAAACATGGAACACCATTAGGTGCATCAAATACCTGTGATGGGAGTACCAAAAAAAAGGAGAGAGAGAAAGGGGCACAAAATTATTTTAAAAAATAATTGAGCTGAAAACTTCCCATTGATCTACAAAACAAACACCAAACAAGATAAAAGGAAGAAGCTCTACACCTAAACACATCATAGTACAAAATGCTTAAAGTCAAAGATAAAAAGAACTTCTTGAAAGGAACAAGAGAAAAATGACGCATCGTATATGGGAGAACTCAATAAGAATAACAGTTGACTTGACCATAAAAACGATGCAAACCAGAAGGAAGTGGAATGACATATTCAAAGTGCTGAAAGAAAAAGATTGTCAACTAAGAATCTTATATAAAGCAAAGTACTTTTAAAAAATAAAGTGAAATAAAAATTTTCCAAGATAAACAAAACTGAGAGAATTTATTGCTAGCAGACCTTCCTTACAAGAAATACTAAGTTCTTCAAGCTGAAAGCAAGTGACAACTGTCAGAAATTCACATTAAAAAAACAGAAGTATCAGTAAAAACAATTATGTAGATGATGGTGAAAGAATAGTTGCATATTTCTTTTCTTCTCTTAACTGATTTAAAACATAATTTTATAAAACAATATGCATATAATTGTATCACTGGTCCTATAACACATAGACATGTCATATATTTGGCAATAACAACACAAAGGAGGAAGATGGGAACAAAGTTATATTGGAATAAGGGAATGGCATCAGATGGTAACTCTAACCCACAGGAAGAAACAAAGAAAACCAGGACATGTAAATAACAAACCCTTACTTGTGGAACATAAGGAATAGCAGGGAGGACATTAGGAGAAGGAAGGGAAAAATGGAGGGGGGCGGAATCGGAGGGAGTGCTGAACCATGAGAGACTATGGAGTCTGAGAAACAAACTAAGGGTTCTAGAGGGGAGGGGAGTGGGGGGATGGGTAGCCTGGTGATGGATATTAAGGAGGGCACGTACTGCACAGAGCACTGGGTGTTATACGAAAACAATGAAGCGTGGATCACTACATCAAAAACTAATGATGTATTGTGACTAACATAACATAATAAAATTTAAAAAAAAAAGAAAGAAAGTTAATACAGTAAACTTAGTGAAAATATATGTGTTCTTTTTTTCTCTCAGGTGTTTTAAGAGACATAAGATTATATAAAATAATAATTATATCAATGTATTATTGAATCTATGACATATGTAAACATAATAGGCATAACAATAATAGTACAAAAAGTGGGGGAAGGAGGGAATGTAGTTATATGGGAGTCAAGTTTCTATATTTCACTGGAACTAAGGCAATACAAATCTGAAACACATTCTGATAAATTATATGTTATAAGCCCTAGAACAAGAATTAAGAAAATCATTCAAGAAATAAAACTGAAAGTTCACTAAAGGAATAAATGTTACACTTGAAAATATCCACATAAAACAAAAGAAAGCAATAAAGGAGGAATAGAGAAGGGAAAAAAGATTGAAACATACAGAAGATCAAAGGCAACATGGCAGATGTAAATCTAATCCTATAAAAAAAAATAACATTAGGGTTCTGGTTCAAGATGGCAAGGTAGGAAGATCCTAAACTTAATTCCTCCCATGGACATACCTAATCTATAGCTGTGTACATAACAATTTCTTCGTGGGGGGGCCCTCCAAGAACTAGCTTGTGAATCCTGCACATTGGGCAAGGAAGAAAAATCCCACATCAAAGTGAATAGGAGAGGCTGAGACACAGTCTCATCATAAACCACACTCCCCACACAACAACCCAGAATCAGGAAGGAACTCACAACCCAGAGATTTTCCTTGAGGATTGAAGGGTTTGAACCCTACGTCTGACATCCTAACTTTTAAGACCTGCGTCTGAGTGACTAACCTCCCGAACAACTAACTTTTAAAGCCAATGGGACTTGAGTCCATTAGGCCCATTAGGCTATAGTGAGCTAAGAAACAGTTCTTAAAGGGCTCACTCAGATAGACTTAGCCATCACAGGACCCAGTGCAGAGGCAGCCAACAGAAAAGCATCCCAACTTTCTGTGAAAGAGGCTTATTTGCTTATCTTAAAGCATCAACCTGAGGGGCAGGCATCTCATCTAACATACATCTAGAGGCTTGCTTAAATACTCCTCCAAAACAGAGGCCAATGGACACCATTTTTGTGCTCTCCCTCTGCCTCACACTAAGTCAC
This sequence comes from Mirounga angustirostris, assembly GCF_029215605.1. NCBI lineage: Eukaryota > Metazoa > Chordata > Mammalia > Carnivora > Phocidae > Mirounga > Mirounga angustirostris. Next base: position 72,645,966 of record NW_026991716.1, read on the forward strand.
TGGTGTCTCTCAGAAAGGAGCTTGTACACTTCTATAGGACCCTGCCATCCAGGGGACACCTCAAGATAGCATGGATCATGTGGCCAGTAGGCTTAATACTTGCAAGTCCTAAGGACTCTAACAAATAGAGAAAGAGTTCTTAGCTGATTACCATCCTCACAGCAGGGTAGAGAAGCAACAGACTAAGGCACCCAGGTTTTCTGTGAAAGAGGCCTATTTGTTTACCTCTCTTTTGTTTGGGACCTCACCTTATGTATTCACTCATCTAGTATTTGATTCCTTTTAGTATCCTTTGTAATAAATCAGTAATCTAATGAGAGAAAAAAGAAAGAAAGAAAGAAAGAAAGAAAGAAAGAAAGAAAGAAAGAAAGAAAGAAAGAAAGAAAGAAAGAAAGAAAGAAAGAGGGAAAGAGGGAAAGAGAAAGGAAAGAGAAAGGAAAGAGAAAGGAGAGGAAAGGAGAGGAAAGGAGAGGAAAGGAGAGGATAGGAGAGGAAAGGAGAGGAAAGGAAAAGAAAGAAAGAAAGAAAGAAAGAAAGAAAGAAAGAAAGAAAGAAAGAAAGAAAGAAAGAAAGAAAGAGAAAGAAAGAGAGAGAAAATGTGGTGTATATATATATATATATACAACAGAATGTTATTCAGCCTTCAAAAAAAGGAAAATCCTGTCAGTTGTGACAACATGAATGAATCTGGAGGGCATTATGCTAAGTGAAATAAGCCAGACAGAGAAAGACAAATACTGCATGGTATCACATTTATATAGAATCTTTTTTTTCCCAAAAAGTCAAACTCATAGAAACAGATTAGAAAAGTGGTTTGCAGGGGATAAGGAATGGAGGAAGTAGGTAGAGATTAATAAAATGATACAAGCTTACAATTTAAAATGAATAAGTTCTGAAGATCTAATTATAATATACTGACTATAGTTGATAACATTGTATTCTATAATTTAAATTTGCTCAAAGAGAACTTAAATGTCCTCACAAAAAAGACATATATATGTGTATGAGCTGATGGGTGTTAATTAACTTGATGGGGGAACTCTTTCACAATGTATATGTATATCAAATCATCATATATATGTGTGTGTGTAGACATATTATATATACTATATATATATATAATAGTATATATTACAATTAAAATTATATATTTGCCAATTATACCTTAATAAAGCTGAAAAGATTCTACTGTATTTTTCCATACTTTAGATTCAAAGATATAAATAGACTGAAAGTTAAAAAATGAAAATAGATGTAGTATGTAAACAACAATGATAAAAGAGCTGGAATGTCTATACTGATTTCTGAAAAAATAGTCTTTAAATAAAAAAAAATGTTACTAGACATATAGAGGGACATTTAATAATAACAAAAGGGTCAATCCATTAGGAAGATATAAAAATGATAAGCTATACAACTAACAAAAAGGAAGCCCCAAAATACATGAGGCAAAAACTGTCAGAGCTTAAGGGAGAAACAGATAATTCCTGAATAATCACTGGAAACATCAACACCTCAGTTTCAATAATGATAGAACAACCAGGCAAAATATCAACAAGGAAATAAAGGGCTTCAACACTATAAACAAGAGACCTAACAGACATTTATAGAATACTCCATCCAATAGTAGCAGAATATATTTCTTAAATATGTATAAACATTCTCTAGGATAGCCCATATGTTAGGCCCTTAAAAAGCCTCAATTAAATTTAATAGTATTGAAGTTATACAATGCATGTTCTCCAACTACAATGATATGAAATTAGAAATCAATAACAAATAAATTTACAAATATGTGTAAATTAAACAGCACACTCTTTAACAACCCATGGGTCAAAGAAGAAATCACAAGGGAAATTAGAAAATACTTTGAGGTGATTTAAAACAAAGACACAATAAACCAAAACTTATGGGATGCAGCTAAAGCAATGCTCAGAGGGAAAATTATGGGTAAATGCCTATAATAAAAAAGAATGTCTCAAATGAGTAACTTAGCCTTCCACCTTATAAAGTCAGAAAAGAAGAAGAAAAAATCCAAAGCAAGCATAATAAAGGAAATAATAAAGTTTATACTAGAAGCAAATGAAACACAGAATATAAAAACTTTAAGCAAATCAAAGGTTAGTTCTTAAACAGATAAAAAGAAAAAAAAAAAGGCATAACTTTAGCTAGACTGACCAAAAGACAGAAGAATCAGTTACTAAAATCAGGAATGAGAGGACATCACTCCAACTTTACAGAAAGAAAAGGGATTACTATGGGAATACTATGAAGAATGTATGCCAACAAATTAGATAGCCTAGATGAAATGGACAACTTCTTAGAAAAATGCAAATTGCTGAAACTGACTCAAGAATAAAGAGAAATCTGAGTATGCATATAACAGTAGAGAGACTGAATAGGTAATTTAAACTTCTCAACAAAGGAAAGCCCAGGTGCAGATGGCTTCTTTGGTGAATTCAAAAAAACACTTAAGGAAAAATTAATACAATCCTTCCAAACTCTTCCAAAAAATAGAAGAGGAGAAAACAGTTCCCCATACATTCTGTGAGGCTAGTATTACCCTGATCCCCAAAACCAGGCAAAAATATCATAAGAAAGACAACATCCCTTATGAATATAGATCTAAAAATCTTCAACAAAATATTTGCAAACTGATTCCAGCAACATGTCCCCTGAATGCAAGATTAGTTCAACATATTAAAATAAGTTAATGTAATGGACCATGGTAATAGAACAAGGACAAAAACCATGAATAATCTCAGTAGATACAGAAATAGCATTCGGCAAGTCCAACACCCTTTCATGATTAAAAATCACTAAGGAAACAAAGGTATGAAAAGGAATGTCCTTAAATTCCTAAAAGGCATCTAAGAAATGCCCACATTTATAACATACTTACTGATGAAAGAGTGCTTTGAATGCTTTCCCATGAGATAAGGAACAAGACAAAGATGTCTTCTCTTACCACTTCTTTTAAGTTTTATATTGAGGATTTAGCCAGGGAAATTAGGCAAGAAAAAGAAATAAAAGGCATCTAGATTGAAAAGGATGATGTAATACTATATCTGTTCTCAGACGACATGATGATATGATGTTGTATATAAAAAATCGTAGGAAAGCAGAAATAAAAGACCCTAATAAGCAAGTTTAGCAAGATTGCAGGATGTAAGATCAATATAGAAAAATCAGTTGGATTTCTCTACACTACCAATGAACAATCCAAAAATGAAATTAAGAAAACAATTCCATTTACTATAGTGTCAAAAAGAATAAAGTATTTAGAAATAAATTTAACAAAAGTGTAATATTTTTACACTGAAAACCATAAAACATTGTTGAAAGAAATTAAAGAAGATTTAAATAAATGAAATTACATCCCATGTTCCTGGATCAGAAGATTTAATATTGTTAAGATGAAAACACTCACCAGTTGATCTACAGGTTCACACAATCCTTATCAAAATCTCAGATAACTTTCTTGCATAAGTTGACAAGCTGATTCTAAAATTCAGATAGAAATGCAAGGAACCCAGGGGCGCCTGGGTGGCTCAGTCGTTAGGCGTCTGCCTTCGGCTCAGGTCATGATCCCAGGGTCCTGGGATCGAGTCCCACATCGGGCTCCCTGCGCTGCGGGAAGCCTGCTTCTCCCTCTCCCACTCCCCCTGCTTGTGTTCCTGCTGTGGCTACGTCTCTCTCAAATAAATAAATAAAATCTTTAAAAAAAAAAAAAAAAAAAAGAAATGCAAGGAACCCAGAATAGTCAAAACAATCTTGAAAAAGAAGACCAAGTTGGGGGATTCCCTTCCCAGTTTCAAAAGCCACAGTAATGAATGAAGACAGGTTAATGCTGGCATAAGAACAGACATCTAGATCAACAAAAGGGATTTGAGTGTCCAAAAGCAACCCTTCCATTTAGGTCAACTGATTTTCTAAAAAAGCATCAAGACAATTCAATGGGAAATATCCTCAATGAATGGTGCTATCCATTGGATATCCACATGCAAAAGAATGAGATTGGGCTTCTTCTTTTTCTTTAGAGAAGATGTACAAGTGGCTAAAAAGCACATGAATAGGTGGATGCTCAACATCATTAGACATTAGGAAAATGCAATTCAAAACCACAATGAGATGTCACTTTACACCACTAAAATGGCCATAATGAAAGGGACAAGCAATAACCAGTGTTGACAAGCACGTGGAAATTTTGGAACCCTCATACACCAATGGAAGGAGTGTAAAATTGGAAAGGTTTTTTGAAGAACTGTTCGGCAGTTAGGGTGGATCTTTGTTTCATTTAATTAGCAAACATTTCTCCACCACTTTCTTAAGCCTGGACAACCAACAAAACAAACATCAAGCCCTGATTTTTAGCATTTGCCAATTTCCATGGTGAAAATGTTCCCAATATGCCTAATTTCAAGCCACCTACACCATGTTGCTAAACAGGAAGTTGGAGAAATGAACAGTAACACCCCATTATGCAGTGTTTCTTTTTTAACTTTTTAAGTTTTTATTTAAATATTAACTTCAATTCAACTTTTAAAAATTTTTTAAATTTAAATTCAATTTAATTAATATATACTGTATTATTAGTTTCAGAGGCAGAATTTAGTGATTCATCAGTTGCATACAACACCAAGTGCTCATTACTTCAAGAGTCCTCCTTAATGCCCATCATCCAATTACCCCATCCCTCCACCCACCTCCAGCAACCTCCTCCAGCAACCCTCAGTTTGTTTCCTAGAGTTGAGTCTCTTATGATTTGCCTCCCTCTCTGTTTTCATCTTATTTTATTTTTCCTTCCCTTCCCCTATGTTCATCTGTTTTGTTTCTTAAATTCCACGAGTGATATCATATGGTATTTGTCTTTCTGACTTATTTCGCTTAGCATAATACCCTCTAGCTCCACCCACATTGTTGCAAATGGCAAGATTTCATACTTTTTGATGGCTAAGTAATATTCCATTGTGTGTGTGTGTGTGTGTGTGTATCACATCTTTATCCATTCATCTGTTGATGGACATCTGGGCTTTTTCCATATTTTGGCTATTGTGGACTTTGCTGCTATAAACATTGGCAAATACAATATAAACTCAAGAGCATAAGAAATAGTAAAACCACTAGGAAACAGTGATTTTCAAGTATTTATTACATTTTGTTTTAGCATAATTTATTAAATTATAATTTTATATAGTTAAAATTTTAATGATGGCTGTGTTTTAACAACTGATTTTCAAAATTCTGAATATTAAAAATTAGCTCATGTGAGCTGGTATAAGCTGGCTTTAGCACACCATGCTGCCAGGTGTTCTCACTTGAGTAACAGTTAAAAATTGAGGATGAAAGGACATACACTTTGGATTTGATACAAATATGGCATCACCAAAACACAAAATTAATCTTTTTTAATATCCATAGCAATGTTAGATTCAGCTCATATATCAATACTACCAACAACAAAAACTACTAGCTTAAATCAGAGAAAAGTTTATTTTTCTCTAAGGTAAAAGAATCCAGAGGGAGGCTGCCTAGGCTGGTACAGTGCCTACTTTGTTATCAAAGCTCAGGTTCCTTCTGTCTTTATGCTTTACGACCTCATTGTCCAAGATGGCTGCCTGAGCTCTAGTTACTGTATTTACTTTCTAGCCAATGTAAAGGAGGAAGGAGGTGAAGGAAAGACAAGTCCCTCTAATTAAGACACTTCTAGGAGGAGAAAGAAATGTTTCCATTTATTTATTTTTTTTTAAAAATCTATTTATTTTGGAGAGAGCAAGAGAGAAAGAGAGCACACATGCAGGGGGTAGGGAGGGGCAGAGAGAGATGGAGGAAGAAAGAATCCCAAGCAGATTCCCAGCTGAGTGCAGAGCCCCACTTGGGCCTAATCCCAGGTCCCTGAGATCATGAACTGAGCCGAAATCAAGAGTCGGAGGCTCAACCAACTGAACCATCCAGCGCCCCTAAATGTTTCTGTTTAAGAATCACTGACCAAAACATAGTCACATGACACTTCTAGATTCATGGAAGACTAGGGAAGATAATCTTTTAGCTGGATGGCAATGCCTGGCTATGTATTAAGGTTTATATTTCTAAGGCTCATGTGTCCAAAGATAAACATATGAGTGAATATTAGGAAAGAGTTTGCTCTAACTCAAAGTCTTAGGCCCAAGGCTCCATTTTTCTTCACCTTAACTTAAGCCAGTGACAACGGGAAGAAAACACATTATACCTTAAAATAGTCCAACCCATTCAGAGAATAACATTTTAGCCACTAAAGTTCTGCTCTAGTCCAACCTGGTCTGCCATCATCCGACCTGGCATGGGCTGTGCCCTAAATAGGCTGGAGACATTTTCTCCTCATTATCACCTTGTTAAGCAACCCCCTGCCTCTGAGGCATGTTCTGGGATCTTAACGAGGTGATAATGAGGAGAAAAATGATGTGGCAGTCTTGGTCTGGTCGAGTCTTCATAGTCCAGAGGAGACCCAAGGTTTAATTAAAAATACTCTGCTTTGATATAAAACTTTCAGAAGACATATATTTTTGATGTGTCTGAATAGAAGGAAACATGGAAAAATGTGTTTCTATTACTGTATGTCTAGGAGATATCTTCCTCTCATCACTCCAACAAAGAGAGGTGCATTCCGTAAAAGAAATGAATTATAAGAAAAGGCACAAGATTGAATAGGTAAGGGTTAGAATAAACAGACTTGAAGAAAAAGGAGTCCAGGAGTTCTGAATCGTATAGCTAGAACATCTAGATTTTTCCTCTATTTTTTTTTTAAAGATTTTATTTATTTATTTGACAAAGAGAGATAGCGAGAGCAGGAACACAAGCAGGGGGAGTGGAAGAGGGAGAAGCAGGCTTCCCGCTGAGCAGGGAGCCCGATGTGGGGCTCGATCCCAGGACCGTGGGATCATGACCTGAGCCGAAGGCAGATGCTTAATGACTGAGCCACCCAGGCACCCCATAGATTTTTCCTCTATTTTTATCTGACCGTTTGGTGCTCTTTGGGCCTACTCTGTATCGAAAAGTGTTTTATTATATCTGTGTGTTTGTTCCATTAGTGACACTTCAACTCATTATACAATCCAGATACTTCATTCAAAATATGAACGGTTTACATGACATATATTTTTAAATTTTATTTATTTATTTGAGAGAGAGAGAAAGAGAGAAAGTGAGCATGAGTGGGAGAGGCAGAGGGAGAAACAGACTCCCTAATGAGCAGGGAGCCTGAGGCGGGGCTCAATCCCAGGACCTTGGGATCATGACCAAAGGCAGCCGCTTAACCGACTGAGCCACCCAGGTGCCCCTACATGATATTATTTGAGGAACATACTTCACACTGATTAATTTGGAGGGCTTACTTTCTTTCTTTAAAACGTAATTTTGGATTGTTTACTAAATATAAAGGACAGCTTCTTTATTGCCTACAAATGATTTTAAAATCAACCTACTTCATCAACATTAAAGATAGCCACTGATCACTTCCGCTTGTTGGAGAAATATATCAAAAATGCCTGCATTTAAATGGTCTTTATTAAAGTGTCAAAATACTTTCCTAATTTTTAGAAGTCCTGCAGTTATCTCAAGGAGACACTTTAGGGAAAGAAAGAAAATGTATAGTGCCATGGTACATATGGTGACACACAGTGCTCCCCTACACGAAGCAAAGCATTGGCTCACAGCCCAGAAGGCCCATCAGCACTGTTTCCCAGTGGCTGTCTATCTTCATGACAAATTCTGACCACCCAACGGTCCATTTGGCTGTGGTGAACACAAGGGAAGAAGAGAAATGGCCAAACCCCACCATGCTGACATGCAATCATGCTACAGTCCATTTGTTCATTTGTGCTCAAGTCTGAAGCAAATGGAGTCGAAGGAACTTTCCCAAGCCTGATTCCTCAGAAATGATAGATTCACTTCTTAACCTATTTTGCCACATCACACAGCTGATTAAACTATTTCACAGACAATCCTATTTTATTATTAGAAAGTCAGTATACCTTCACTTGATTTTATTATCTGGTCCGTCCCTCGGTAACCCATCAGTGTCATGATCCATCACTCTTTACACACTCTCATCAAGAAAAAAAAAACTTCCAAGACAGTATATTTTTTAATCTAAACTAAGCTATTTATCAATAAGGAACTTCCAAGATTGTTAATGCATGAAGTGTTTCGTTAACATCTGATCTTGATTTCTTCTATTAACTTCATTTCCAGTTTTCTAAAACTTAAGAAAGAGGAGTTCTATGGCTTTGTTTTCATTGGCATGTGGAAGTTGAAGGTCACTTCTGAATAAGCATATTCAACTCTGTCTTTATTCATGGAGAAACGCAAGAGCAAGGATCATTTAAGTAGTAGACAATCAAAGAAATATTTATGTCTTTTTTAATAATCATAATTTTCTTGTGAAGAATTTTGTTCCTGACCTTTTTATCCCCTTTCATCAGCCAGTCTTGAAGAAAGAAGTATAAAAATCACAATCTGTGTGGCAAAGAGAAAGCTTAAACCTTCCCCCAACATAATACACATTGATAATGAGTGAATCTCAATGGAATACTGATTTCTCTAAATATGTTTTACATCTTAAAGCTTAATTGTTTTCTCTTTTTAATGAGTGTAAAACACAGATTGGACAGACACAAAATCAATATGAATAAGCATTTCATTTCTCCAGAGTCTAAAGAAACAGACTATTCTTTCTGAAAAGCATTCCTGTTAAAGAGGAATAAGCTCAATATCATTTCTCATCACACAGAAAATGACAATTTGATTAAAGCAAATATTCCGACTTTTATATCGCCGATCACCCAGAAGCCAGGATCTACACTAATAGATTAGAACATTGCCTAAGTTTTCTCTATCGAATGAATATCTAATAGGTTATTTTGTGGTTTAAATGATTGGGATTGAACAAATACCCCATCAACAGGTAACTGTGACACCCTGCACTAACATTAGTCTTTCTCCAGCTAAAGCAAGAGAGAGGAAGTGTAAATGGTACTGGAGGGGGATGTTAGAAGACTGGGCTCCTAGTCCTAAGTTTGCCACCAAAGAGATGTGTGGCCATAGGCAAATTACTTTACCTCTCTTGGCCTAAGAACCCTCATCTATAAAATGTGAAAGTTGCAGTAGGTGACTTTTAAAGTCCCTTCTAGTAAAGTCACATGGGTTTTATGCCTCGGGGGAAAAATGGGGGAAGAGATTCCCTAAAGCAAAATTCTCCGGGTTTTACAATCTAATTGAGCCCAGAATCATCCTCTCCCTTTGCTCTAATTACATCCTTTCTTTCCCACACTCTCGCCTGTACACCGTTAGGGACGAAAAGGAGGAAGAAGGAAACCCTCCTATTGCATGCAAAAAACAGATCTGCCAGTGGGGAAGCATTGGGTCAAATGGAGCCTTCACTGATGATATCAGATTATATTTTAATTAGATGTCAAGCTCTAAGACCACAAAGCCACACTGATAAAGAGCAGGCTATTTATTAACTGTCCCAATTATGGAGCCCCAAGTATCTCTTAATTTATGTACTGATAATCTCCTGGTAATTCTCTGGGTGCTGCCACCGTGTAAACATTCCAGTTTCTCTCCTGCTTCGGCTGGATTTGTTCTTCAGCCATCACTGAGCTTTCCCATTATGCTCAGCCCAACTCATTTGGAGCAATCGCCTTACGTCGCAGCCAAACCTCCGGCCTCAACTGGGGCGAGGGGAGTGGGCGACAGCTCATCTGCAGCAGAGCCTTTGGTGGAAGTGTGGCCAATTAGTCACACGTTTGGTGTTCTAATTAGGCGAGGCTGGGACTTTGGAAAATGTGCTGTTGATTTAGGTACTTCCTCAAACAATGCTAAATTGTGTTATGTGAAATTCAATTAGTCTTTTTCTAAACGTTTCCACATCTGTTCTTCTTTAAGCATAAAGTGATGAGGAGAGAAAGAGAAGTGAAAAGCCAGAGTCTCCACTGGTGAAATATGTTAGGCCTTAGGGACCAGCCCTTTTCCCAGCTTTTGACCCTGAACAGTGATATACAGGAAGGAACAAAGTTGGAGAGCTATCATGGTGAAGCCCTTTTAAATAAATCATTATAGAAGAAATACTGCAACTGCGCGGGAATGTAATCTCGTATGATGGCCATAAACTCAGCTTTGTTTGAAAATGGATGGCATGGGGGAGGAACCATTAAGAAGTAAATGATTATAAATTCTGTCTTAAAGGTAGTATTTGCGGTCACTCTGATTATATTTTTAAAAAGCGCCTTTAAAAGAAATTCTTTGGTTTAATATTTCATGTCTAGGTCCCATGTAACGAGTTTTTGTCTCCTCCTATCTATTGAAATTTTCCATATAAAATTGAGAACGGCCTGAAATCCCAAAACACTTGAGGATTAAAAGAAAAAGAAGAAGGAGGAGGAGGAGGAGAAGGAGGAGGAGGAGGAGGAGGAAGAGGAGAGATTCCACTTGCCCTGAGATGTTCCCCAGTTTCCTTTCGAGCCACTATGGTCAGCCACAAGATGGCACGTTGCTTTGATCCTTTGAGCTCCGTGCCAAGCTGCTCCAACCCTGAGTTCCTGGCTCTCGAATTTGCTAGAGATGCTGCGTTGCTGCCTCACGGCACCTCTTAATTCCAGCCCCCTCCAGCAGCACACCCAACCCCAGGTCCATTGTGTGGTGGATCACGCTTGGCATAGCCACTGGCTGGGCCGAGAGGCCAAATGGCAGTATCTTTTACCAAAGTGGCACAGCTCAAAACCGCAGGCGTCCAAAGGTGAAGGTGTACATGCATTTGATCCTTGTTTCTGTTATCACCTTTTCAGTGACTAACATTTCAAAACCTTATCTATGGCTGGCAGGCCACGTTTCAGTTTTGTCAAACCCCGGATATAGACTGTGTGGTTTTCCGATGATATATCTCCATAAGATTTGTGGAATGCTAAAGATGGAGTTGTCAACACTGCTTTATGGCACCTCGGTGCATGTCAGAAAATGAAAATATTTTCAGAAGTGATAGCATTATTTGACTGATGACATGCTCTTGTAAGACAAAGACTTATTTAAATAAGAAAATTTCAAGAAAAGAAACTAAAATATGGCATTCATTACCAGTAAGCAAAGTGATTTATCTGGTGTCTAGCTCTCACAAACAAGAGAAAGGAAGATTTACAAAATTAGAATGATAACACTTTTAAGGCTGGGTTCTTATTTTTCACTAACTAAAAAGCATTCTGAAGTTGATGACTATATTTAAAGTTAAATTTCCATTCACGAAAGGGACTACACTTCTCTGAAAATAAACAACAGATATTTCCAGGATATAATGAACCAAATGAACAAGGGGAAGATGTAAACAATTTACTACATTAAATAAAATAAAAAGCAACCTCTATAGTTTTCAGAATCAGGTTACAATTCCATGTAATAGAGGTTACAGCAACAGATATAAATAAATAGTTTTTTACTCTAGAAGTTAGCTGTGAGCCTTAAAATTTTGATACTATTCTCTAAAATCTGGTTTTGCAGGAATACTGGTTGGTAATGATAGTCTATCCCACATAAAGGAATATTTACTAATATTTCGACCTGCACAACCATTGTTGAATGGAAATTTTGCTTTAATTTCTCAATTTACCTTCACTTGCTTTGTTCATCACTTAGTGAAGCTGGATTAACTCTGAGACAATATCAGCTCCTCCGAACAGGTTTTGATTTTTAAAGGCTCTTTGTTAAAAAGAAAAAAAATTTAGGTGACTTTAAACTGCATGTTGATAAAAGAGGGCATTTAAGTCACTGGCTTTAAGCCCAACAAACAAGCCCTGTGTTACTTAAAGGATCAAGGCAATCATCCATTTGCTGAATTTATGCTCTTCTTGTAGTATTTACCTTTTTTGTTTGTTTGAATATAGTTGACACACAATGCTGCATTAGCTTCAGGTGTACAACTTAGAGATTTGACAAGCTTATACATCATGCTGTGCTCACCAGAAGTGTAGCTACCATCTGTCCTGTTACGTCGCTATTACGCTATCATTGACTGTATCATTTATGCTCTGCTTTTTCTTCCCGTGACTTAGCCATTCCATAACTGGAGGCCTGTGACCTTGTGTACTCTGGCCCAGCTGAATGACATCTTGCTTCCTATTAGCCCCTCTTCAGATAGCGATGCCAGGGCTGTTGGTTAACAAAAAGACATCACTCATCCCATCTTCTGGGAGCGTGTGTGCTATGACTTACAATTATCACAAACACAGATTCAAAATCATTCTTCCGGGGCACCTGGGTGGTTCTGTCGGTTAAGTGTCTGCCTTAGGCTCAGGTCATGATCCCAGGGTCCTGGGATGGAGCCCCGCATGGGGCTCCCCGCTCAGCGGAGAGCCTGCTTCTCCCTCTCCCTCTGCTGCTCCTCCCTGCTTGTGCTCTCTCTTTCTCTGTCAAATAAATTAATTTAAAAAAAACTTAAAAAACCAAAATCATTCTTCCCTCTGAAGTGCCAATCTTGTGAGAAAATGTCATTTTAATGTTGTGTACTAACTTCATGTATCAAAGACAAGTGTATAAAATCATTTTCTCTTGGATCATCTCTTGGATCTCTTAGTTCAAACCCAAATTAAATTCCCTAACAAGGGCATGACTCTGGGGAGGGAAGGGAAGCAGGCCTCGGGTGTTGCCACTTCCAGAGTGCCTCTCGCCTCCAGAAAGCTGTGCTTGGTCAGCTGAGGGGCATCCTCACCCTCCTTATTTTCATAGAGCGGCCTTCAGCGGCAGTTTTCAATGCATCCCACATGTGTTCGCCTCTTGCTGACTCTGAGTTGGCCTTGTGCGAGGCCAGGCCCGGCTCCGGGGTGATCTTTTATTTTGAAAGACAAGATGTCATGTTTTGTTCTCCTTGTTACCAGATGCTTTAATGTTAGTATCAGTAATGATACTAACGAACAACATTTGTAGCTTTATGCCATTTACAGACAGTATCCTGAAACTAATCATTCTAATTTTAACATTTGAAGTCTTTGCTACTGCTCTCCTAAATTTTTCAATTTTTTGTTATTTAAATTGTCACTTTTTTTCTGACTTATATGCTTGTTTTGGGCAGTGAACTTTTTTGAGGGCACTCTCCATACATTCCTATTTCTTTGTGTCACAATCTACTTAACACATGTATCTATTGCTTTGTTTTAATTGACGATCCTAAGTGCTACTGAGTTTGTGCTATAGCATGATGACCACAAATACCACATCTCCAGGTGCTAAGACCCCCTCAGAACTGGATTCCCAGACCCCAAACACCCCTCGTTTTTTTCGTCACCTGTTGTCAGGCTGGTGCTACCAATGATTTTCATGGGGTCTGGGATGGCTGGGAGGTGACAGAAGGACTGACCTGTCTAGACATACTCTGAGAGGAACCAACTAACAAAATTAAAGCAAAGGACAACGTGGGGATGGAGCAGTATATTGGTTGATTATGAAAAAATAATTCATTTGGAAAGGCTGAAACATAAATACAAGAGTTAGATTGTCAAATAAAACACAAGACAAGAGAAGCACACACATCACAGAATTATGTGCTGGGCTGCGATGGATGGATAAGATGGGAATGAAAGGAGGGGACCAAGGGGGAGATTTCTAGGCATTTTCAGTAGAGAGACTGACATGAGCTAAGGCAAAGAGGAAGTAATGGAGGCAGTTGTCCTCTTACTTGTTCTCTCCTTCTCTGTCTCCTTAGCTGCTTCCTCTTTCTCTTTCTGACTTCCAAAAGCTCTTCTCTTCTTTACTTTACATACCTTCATACTCTTCATGGTGCCATTCAGTTCCACTGATTTAAATATCACTTGAAGAGTGATAATTCCCCAATTTTTATCTCTTACCCGGGCACTCTCCTGGCTTCGATAGCCACTTGCTTCTTCAACATCTTCATTTGTCTGTCAAGCAGCATGTCCAAGCTATACAAGATACACCTCAAATTGAACTTTTAGTTTCCCAGCTCTTGCCCCTAAAATCTGCTCCCCAAATCATTTAATGAAAATTCTATTTTTATAGTTGTTCATATAAAAAATCTTAGAGTCATGCCCAATTTCTCTTTTCCTCTCTTATCCTGCATCTAACCCATCAGCAATCCTTCCCACTCCTCTTTCAAAATATGTCCAGAATCTGACCACTTCTCATCATCCTTGCTGTCACTATCCCAGACCCAAATGTCATCACCTCTCACTGGGATGATCAAAATAACCTCCTAACTGGTCTCTTTAACTTTGCCCTTGACCTTCTTACAGACTACTTTCACACTGAACCACTGTTCCTCTTAGAACATTAGGTCATGTTCCTCTTTTGTTCAAGCCCTCTCATGGCTTTTTACTTCTCTCATCAGAAAAGCCAGAGTCCTTACCGTGGCTTACTCAGTTCTACCTGAGCTCAGCCTCACGATTTCTTCACTCATCTCCTATCACTTCCATCATGTTCACTCTACCCTAGCCACATTGACCTCCTTGCTTTCCTTGAATACACCAAACACATCCCCAAGGCAATGCCTTGGCACATGTTATTCTCTTTTCACCTGTCTATCCACATGGCTTGCAACCTAGCTTCCCTCTGGTCTCTGCTCAAGTGTCACCTCATCAGAAACTTCCATGACCCCTTATCCCCACCCCATGCAAAATGCCTCCAGGTATCTAGCTCACTGAGTGCTTTATTTATCTTCATAGCCCTTATCACCACTTGCCCCATTAAAAATTTATTTGCTTGGCTAGTGTCTGCCCGTCTTCACTAGAGTTTAAGCTCTGTAAGGTCATGAACTTCATCTATGTTGTTCAGAGAAATAATCCTTAATGTCTGGAATATAATGCCTGGACCATAGCAGGAGCATAATAACTGTTGAATGAATGAACAAATCAATCAATCAATCAATCAATCGAATAGATTGATTTTTAGGTAGACAAAGAATTTGCATTGGGAAGTGCATTGGGAAGTGTTGGGTTATCATAATGTTGGAAACTCAGCATGGACTCAGATGGTGGGGAACCTTTGATGTTAGAGGGAAGAGTATGGATTTTATTCTGTAAGGAAAGTGTAACCATTAACTTTTTGAGCAGGGATCAACATGATGAATACAAAATTTGGGGATAAGCAATCTGGTGATACCTTATAGGATGGATTCTAAAGCTGATTGGAGATGTTTTTAGTAATTCTGTCTTTAGCACCCATGACCAAGGATATAAATGCAGCCCTTAGATGAAACTAATTATAAGTTGAAATGTACTTATCATCTCAAAGAACCATACTTTTAGAAGCAGGAGTAAGAATTTCTAAGTCATTGAAATCATGCTAAGGGCAAGAATGTAGGTTGGGCAGCATCCACTTGGCCACAGATATCCAGAGTGAGAGGTAGAAAAATCTCATTTAACTATCCAGAGTTACTGCCTCCCCAAAGCTCAAAACAGCTGTAGTGCTAAAAACTAGAAAATCTATTTTCTAATATCTTTTTGTACCTTTGCCGGGGGTTCAGTTGGATGGCATTCCTCACCTGTGCTCCGTTGAGTAGCCAGAGGTTTCTGGAACAAAAAATGTGACCCTCAGGAGAAGAGGAGTAGAATGAATGAACAGTGATGGGAACTTGCCTAGGGAAGGTTTCATCAGGCTGTCAGCTCTACTGAATATAGTCAAGAGAGCTATGACTCACGGGGTCCCAAAATCCTTGAGCAAAAATAATAATAATAATAATAATAATAATAATTAATAATAATGACAGGGAAGTTGACTTCACGGATTTCCCTGACCTTCCCCTCAGTGTTTCCATATTTTACTAACATGACAGATTTATCCTTATAAGGTGCTCACTTCTTAAACTGTACTCCAAGAAGCTGAGATTTATCCATTTCCATCTCCAGACATTAAATGTCTGCTTTCTTAATTCAGCTTCTTGAAGATCTAGAATTTCTCTAACGTGGAGTAACTCTCTTTCCTGACATTGACTTTGAATAGTGAATGAATCATTTGAGACAATTTGGTGGATTTTTTCCCTATATTAGAAAGAGGTTCTCATTTGAAAGAAATGTATCTTGAGGAAGTATGAATATATGGGGATTTTAATAATCATATTATTTAAATTTTTATAGGATCAAAAAAGCTGAATGCCTCTTTGTGTCCTTAGCAGAGAAAACTCAAAAGCTTCCATTTTATCTAAGGGCTGAAGGTCCACAATGCCGCTCTGATGTGGGGTAGTGAATGATGTCTTCCCACTAAAGCTCCTTGTGGTCTCTAAGCCCATCATTAGTGACTCTGAGCTGACTCACAGAATTAGCAGGTCCACCCATCTGTGACTGCAAAACATTTGGAAAATGTCTGGGAACATGACCGTCATTAGTTCACTACGGAACAGTCACTTTCAATGTGAATGATGCAAAATATTATTACAAAAGTAAAAGGATCGTATGTGCTAATCAAAACATGCGTGAATTGGTATAGGCATTATCATGTTTGAAAAATCTTTGTCCTTAACAGTTGGGAATGTGTGAAAATCTAGGATCATCTAAAAATAAAATGGTTATGAGATATATGAGCCACCAACCACAGAATCCCAAACAGATTTTTAATTCTTCGGACCTAAGTTCATCCCGCTACCAGTGTCAGCACAACATTGTTCCACCCCTGTTTAGAAAGCAGGACTCAGGAGGAAGGTGCGTTTTATCTCAATTTCGGGGGGGCACTGCTCATGGAAAGAACCCAGGTTTGGCAGTAGAAGGTCAGAGATGAGATCGTATGAATTTTTCAACACAATTAAGTTAGGATTCTCACTTGCCTGTCTGCAAAAGAGAGATGTGATAATAATGCTTGGCCTACTTATAGCAACAGGATTGTTAGGATTTCCAAATAAAATAATGTGTGTGAAAGGGCTTTATCAACTATAAAGCACTATGCAAAAATGGCCATGCTTTCTGTAGATAATCTTTTATTTAGTTTGGATTAATTTAATTTTGCAGGGATACACCAACTTGGAACATGAGAAGCCTGTACGAAAGGATCACAGTTCCAGAAGGACACAAATTCCTTGGATCCCCTGACAGCTCTCCCTGGAACATTAAACCCACCCTAGAGTTCAAGAGAGGACATCTGTAGACTATACTTACACTGCCTCTGTCTTAATTAAGTAACTAACTAAGCAAACATTTAAGTGCCTACTCTGCGCTGACAAGGAATCAGAGGCTAGGGATAGAACAATGAACAGAACAGAAATAGTCCCTGACCTCTAGAACTTGCATTTGAGTGAAGGAAAGAGACAATAATCACATGATCATCTAAAACTGCAACTATGCTCAGTGCAAAGAAGGAGAAGGACATGGGGTAATATGCACTTAGAGGGAGATTTGCCCTAGTCAGGTAGGTCTGGAAGGCTCCTCCGAGGAAGGGACCATTTGGCTGCGATCTGAAGAATGAGTGGGAGAGGACAGGCTAGAGAGGAAGAACAGAGACTGTCTTCTTTTTGAAAAGGTTGTATGTAGGGAGGGAGCTCAGCTCATTCAAAAACTATTAGATTGAACAGTAAGAAATTGCTGATGTTCAATTGTTTTTAACTTACAGAAGTGGCATTTCATGTATTTAAACTTAACAAAAGTATGCTAATGTGGCCAGAGGACAGGAAGCAAGAGCAGTCTTGGCCTAGGATGATGCTGGGGAGATAGCGAGTGGCCGCTGACAGAAAGCTTTATGGCTCTTGGTTTTGGTCCCAACAGCAATGGGAAGCCCCTGAAGATCCACACTTGGTCAAGATGATTCTGGCTGCAGTGTGAACAACAAGGGTTGCTTGTACCAAATAGGAAAGAACTGCTGGTGGCTTAGAGCCTTCCTATTCAAAAGAAAACTAATAACCCAGTCAAAAAATGGGCAGAGGATATAAACAGACACTTCTCCAAAAAAGACATACAGATGGCTAACAGACACATGAAAAAATGCTCAACATCACTCAGCATCAGGGAAATACAAATCAAAACCACAATGAGATACCACCTTACATGAGTTAGAATGACAAAAATTAACAAAGCAGGAAACAACAAATGTTAGCGAGGATGTGGAGAAAGGGGAACCCTCTTACACTGTTGGTGGGAATGCAAGTTGGTACAGCCACTCTGGAAAACAGTATGGAGGTTCCTCAAGATGTTAAGACTAGAATTACCCTATGACCCAGCAGTTGCACTACTGGGTATTTACCCCAAAGATACAGACATAGTGAAAAAAAGGGGCATGTGCACCCCAATGTTCATAGCAGCAATGTCCACAATAGCCAAACTGTGGAAGGAGACGAGATGTCCTTCAACAGATGAATGGATAAAAAAGATGTGATACATATACACAGTGGAATATTATTCAGCCATCAGAAATGATGAATATCCACCATTTGCATTGAATGGATGGAATTGAAGGGGATTATGTTAAGTGAAGTAAGTCAAGCAGAGAAAGACCATTATTATATGGTTTCACTCATATGTGGAACATAAGCAATAGCACGGAGGACCATAGGGGAAGGGAGGGAAATCCAAAGGGGGAGAAATCACAGAGGGAGATGAACCATGAGAGACTATGGACACCAAGAAACAATCTGGGAGTTTCAAAGGGGAGGAGGCTGGGGAGAGGGGTAACAGGGTGATGGGTATTGATGAGGGCACGTGCTGTGATGAGCACTGGGTGTTATACTTAACTAATGAATCACTGAACACTACATCAAAAACTAATTATGTACTATATACAGTGGTTAACTGAATATAAACAACAACAACAACAATAACAACAACAACAAAAAGAGAGATGTCTGCAGACCGACAGCATGGGCATCACCTAGAAGCCTGTTAGAAATGCAGACCTGCTGAATCAGAATCTGTGTTATAATAAGCTCCCCAGGGAGTTCATTCATATGGAGAATAAAGTTCTGGTTTAGACTACACTGGAGGTGGATAGATGGATAGAAGGGAATGGGTTCAAGAAATATTTAGAGGATAAAGGCATACATAGTGGTGATAGATTGAATATGAAGAAGCAGTAAGAGAAAAGGAAGGCATGAGATGACTCCTAAATTTCTGACTTGCACAACGGAATGAAAAGGAGAACTTTCTCTAAGATCTGTACACTGTAAAGGACCAGATTTAGAGGGAATGGTCATGAGTTGAATATTGGGCTTGCTGAGTTTGAAATAATTTTAAAGCATTCAAGTGCAGAAGTTAATGCAGCAGTTGGATACATGAGTCATAAGTTCTAAGGAGAAATATGAGCTAGAATTATAAATTTGAGTCATACATAGAGGTGAAAGTCAGGCATGAAAAAAGCAGAAGAAGAATGTTTAAGTTAGAGGAATAGTGAGAAGTTCCCTGAGACAAGAGAGAACATCCTTGAATCAAGAAATTGAGAATCTCAGATAGGCCTGGAGTAGAGTGCAGGGATGACATGATGAGCAAATGAAGCAGAAAGGTGGAAAGGGGCCAGATCATCTTGGGCCCCAGAGGTCTTCTTAAAGATTTTGGAAATTAGCCAAAGATTGATGAGAACATTGATATGGAAGGATCATACAATCAGATTTACTTTCAAAGGATTATCAAGGCTGTTTGTTGACTAGAGAAGGGACTAGAAGGGCCATTTGTTGTCTTCTGGAGGAAGAACCTATGCACTCAGGCACATAATGCTCTAGAACTTTCTTCTCTTGGCTTCTGAGCCATGACCTCTCCACTTATCCAGTTCTACTGCCACTGCCCACAGCATTTATCAGCACCGAAAGGAGAGGGGGAATTTTTCCCACCAATGTTGCCCTCCATTTTTAGATCACAAAATAGCACTACCTCTGCCCTAAGATTCACACAGAAAGTCTATGAGATGTAAGAAAATTTTTATTTCACATGGCAACACTTTCAAGATATTATCTGGTTTATCTATGATGCTCAATACTTCAGAGAAAATATTTAAGGCCATAATTTAAAAATAAAATATAAACATCTTGCTCAATTAATTTCCTTGAAGTTAATTAAATGTATAAAATGGACTTTGATTTTTTTGTTATGAAAATCTAATTTTCAACATTGACTCTAAGCAATTAGTTCTATTAAACCTAAATATCTGGGGATTTAAAAAATAATAACAAAAATGTGTATCGCTCATTAACTCAAACAGTACCTTGTTCCAAGTTTAGTTGGACAAACTCTTGAGTCACACATCAATCATATAATGATCTAATCTACCATGTACAACACAGATCAATACAAACTGGTCTGTAATTTCTGCCTCTCACATGTTGGCATCATCCCATTCTTTCCAGCCACCAAAACTATTTGAAATACAGTCTTCCAGATTATCTACTTCTATCTGTGCTTCCCAATTCCATCAAGTCTGGTTTTTCTCACCTGGAAATGAAATCTGGATGGTTGAATCCAGAGCACAGATCTTTACAGGCACGCTGAATAGCTTATCCAAATTGGTATTCGATTTTACCCAAAATACAAAGAAACGTGCAAGAAAGGGAACAACACAAAGCCTTCTGAAATATTTGCTGAGGATTGGAGGCAATCCCTAATAAGCCATAACTTTTCATTCTCAACACTTCATTTATTACTTATTTAACTAGAATGTAAGGAAGTACCTAACATGCTTGGTGCACTCCAGCTCCAGAGCAGCCTAGCCACCTGACGCGGAAACTATGTGCAAATGGTAAAGCCTGTGAGTGCAGCAAAAAAGTTACGGGCTCAGGCTCTGGAGCCAGAATACCTGAGTTTGAATTCAGACTCCAACATTTATGAACTGTGTAATTTTGGGCAAAATACTTGCCTTTCCTGTGTCTCAGTTTCCCCATATGCAAAATGAGGAAATACAGAGTTGTTATGAAGAGTAAATGGCTTAATATTCATCAAGTGTTTAGAAGAGTAACTGGTACAGGTAAGTGCTTGTTCAATAAAGGCTTTCATTTTTAAAAATTTTTTTTATTGTTATGTTAATCACCATACATTACATCATTCATTTTAGATGTAGTGCTCCATGATTCATTGTTTGTGCATAACACCCAGTGCTCCATGCAGAATGTGCCCTCTTTAATACCCATCACCAGGCTAACCCACCCCCCTCCCCTCTAGAACGCTCAGTTTGTTTTTCAGAGTCCATCGTCTCTCATGGTTCGTCTCCCCCTCCGATTTCCCCCCCTTCATTCTTCCCCTCCTGCTATCTTCTTCTTCTTTTTTTTTTCTTAACATATATTGCATTATTTGTTTCAGAGGTACAGATCTGAGATTCAACAGTCTTGCACAATTCACAGTGCTTACCAGAGGACATACCCTCCCCAGTATCTATCACCTAGTCACCCCATCCCTCCCACCCCAGCCCCCACTCCAGCAACCCTCAGTTTGTTTCCTGAGATTAAGAATTCCTCATATCAGTGAGGTCATATAATACATGTCTTTTATAATACATATAATACATATTTGACTTATTTCGCTCAGCATAATACCCTCCAGTTCCATCCACGTCATTGCAAATGGCAAGATCTCATTCCTTTTGATGGCTGCATAATATTTCATTGTATATATATACCACCTCTTCTTTATCCATTCATCTGTTGATGGACATCTTGGCTCTTTGCACAGTTTGGCTATTGTGGACATTGCTGCTATAAACATCGGGGTGCACGTACCCCTTCGGATCCCTACATTTGTATCGTTGGGGTAAATACCCAGTAGTGCAATTGCTGGGTCGTAGGGTAGCTCTATTTTCAACTTTTTGAGGAACCTCCATACTGTTTTCCAGAGTGGCTGTACCAGCTTGCTTTCCCAACAACAGTCTAGGAGGGTTCCCCTTTCTCTGAATCCCCGAAAGGCTTTCATTTTTATCTGTTCAAATAACCACAGATTTTCAAAAGGCACCATGAATGATTCTTGAAATACAACTTCTTTTCCATTACCTGAGGGCTTTCCCTACCATCACCCTCATAAAGCTGTAGCTGTAGGTTGTAAAGACACAGGAACTTTCTATAATCTCAACAAGATTAGAAAGTGCCATCCCTGGACTCCAGGAAAGGTTCCAGAGGAAATTTGGCCAATCTGAGTGCAGGCTGGCACTTGGATCTGCTAACGTCAGTGTTTTCTCAAATATGGGGTAAGAGAGATGTCTGTGTGTTCCTGTTTTCTAGAGCTGCTGCAGTTTACTCGATGGCTTTAACGTTTCCTTTAAAATGAAGCCAAATCATTCTGATGGTATACACTATCATACCCATATAACTCTTTATTTAGATGTCCCCAGTACATAACTGCACACACAACTTTCCCTGCCAGCAGTATTTGTAGAGTGTACAGAAATTTTGAAAACAGCTTTTCTGCCAGGGCTACCACAATGTCCCATTTATTTTCAACTCAAGCCTGGGAAAGGAACATGCTAGAGATTTGTGCCAAAAGTAGCTGGACTTGACTTGAGTCAGCCTCCCTTCTGTGATCTTTTTTCGAAGACTAAATGTCAGTGTTTCTCCTAAACCTACTTAGGCAAATTGCCTTTTCTTGTAGGACTATGGCCTTCTTGTGGAAATCGTATTATATGGTAAATTGTTCATGTTTGATGTCATTTTTGAAGGAAAATGACTCCAAAGATGAATACATTTACTGCAAAGGAATTGTGTGATTGGCATATGAAGGAAGATTTCAATGTATAAGAAACAATAATTTCTTGCTCCACAATGATGAGGTACTCTGCCAAGTTCAAAAATTGAGTTATTTAGAAAGTATTTGGAAATACTGTCGAACTATCCATTAGCAAAATCTCAGGAATAACAATTTGTTCTATCCATGAAGCCATAAGTTATTTTATGGATCTCTGCGGAACTCCTTCAAACCCAAATTTAAACATTTAAGAAGTAACATGTCAGTTTTAAATGTAATATCAAATATGTTCCAAACTCACTCACTCGATCAGTTTAGTCTGGGAGTGTTTGTAGTATTCACTTGGGTTTTTCAGTTTGCTTTGCTTTCATGGTTTGTGTCTTATCTCTATTCTAGTCTCTAACTACCTTTCAAACATTTTTTTTATATTTACAAAATGAAGGCCAAATCTATACTAGCAAATTTAAGTTGAAAAGTAAGGGCACTTTGAGGATAAGTTCAAAGGAAAACTATTTCTCTAGTTACTAGCTTTTTTGAATCATTGACAAGTATTCTCTGATTGCTTAAGTTCTCAACTTTTGTTCATGTGTGACCCAGACTTCATGAGGTAGACCTGTCCTAAATCTTGAGATATAATGATAAACTGTATCTCATTTAAAATTTCTTATACTAAATAATATTTTCTTGTGCTTTCAGTAGAGATATATAGATACTTATAAATATACATATATATTTCATGTCTTAGATGCAAGATTTACATAAAAATATTTATGTAGAATCCTGCATTTTCAATAACTATTAAAAAAAAATAACAAAACAGGGACACCTGGGTGGCTCATTGGTTAAGTGACTGCCTTCGGCTCAGGTCATGATCCCAGGGTCCTGGGATCAAGCCCCGCATTGGGCTCCTTGCTCAGCGGGAAGCCTGCTTCTCCCTCTCCCACTACCCCCTGCTTGTGTTCCCTCTCTCACTCTCTCTCTCTCTGTGTCAAATAAATAAATAAAATCTTAAAAAATAACAAAACAGGCTAACTTATGAATATATCATCACAGGTTAAAAATGTAATAATAATATAAAAAAGTGAATATGCAGAATGTCTTAACTAGATAATAATGATATCCTTTTGTCTTTTTTATTAGATACATCTCAAAATAACCAGCTTCTTTGCTTTATTTCACATTCATTTGACCTTAAAAACTAGGTTTCCTTTATAGGCTTTTGGGAAATGTAGATAAATGTGCCTTTTTATTTTGATTTCTAAATTATAAACCAAAATTCCATCATTTGCCTTTACTTCAGTAAATTCTAGCTTCCAGGTGAGGAGCAGTAGAGTGTTCCCTGACATCAGGAGCTGGCCTGGCACTGCCAACGAGGCCTTCCTTTCTCCCATGAAACATAAGCGATTTCACAAAACACCTGCATCAACCTAGGCACCTAGTATCCATGGTGAATCAAGACAAGAATGAGAGCACTCCTTGGTCTTCTCTGAACACAGACAAAAACATGAATATGTTCCCCTATCTGGGCTGTAAGAGTTACTGCTGCTTTCTCACCAATAGTTTAGCTCTCTCTAGTCTTCCCTCCTATTAGGTAGAATTTATTAAGATACCCAATTGTAGGGTTACCCCCACTTCCTGGCATCATCCAATCCAGAGCAAAGCCCTGCCTCATGAACTCTCCCACAAATCACCTAACACAAGCCCAAATCCTCTAATAATTTCCAACACCCTCTAACTGAGATGCCAGCCATTTCCGTGGTGAGCATTCTCCCTCATTGAAACAAGTCAATAAACTCAACCTATTTGACTCCAAGTGTGTCTCTGCTGGTGTTGGGCTGGAGGGAATTAACTAAGCAAGATCTAAGTTCCAAAACATGTTTTTTGTTTTTTTTTTTAAGATTTTATTTATTTATTTGACAGAGAGAGACACAGCGAGAGAGGGAACACAAGCAGGGGGACAGGGAGAGGGAGAAGCAGGCCTCCCGCGGAGCAGGGAGCCCGATGCGGGGCTCGATCCCAGGACCCTGGGACCATGACCCGAGCCGAAGGCAGACGCTTAACGACTGAGCCACCCAGGTGCCCCCCAAAACATGTTTTAAAACAGTTTCACTGGGGCACCTGGGTGGCTCAGTTGATTAAAATGACTGCCTTCGGCTCAGGTCATGATCCCAGGGTCCTGGGATCGAGCCCCACATGGGGCTCCCTGCTCAGCCGGAAGCCTGCTTCTCCCTCTCCCACTCCCCCTGCTTGTGTTCCCTCTTATGCTCTCTCTCTGTCTCTCTGTCAATTAAATAAATAAATAAAATCTTTAAAAAAATAAAATAAAACCGTTTCACTTCCGGTAGAAAATAATTTTCAATGGTTATATTGTGTGGAGAAATTCCAAATCCCATTTAGAATTCTTCCAACCAATTTATGGTGGTTTAATGAACAGTTGTGTTTCTTATAATCTTTTATAAAAAAAAAAAATAGGACAGGTCCTCATTCTAGTCAGTCATTTTTACCTTTGCTGAGATTTCTGTGGGATATGCTCAACAGATATGTGGGCAAGGATGAGGGTGAGGGTGAGCCCCACAGACTATCTGGAGGTCTGAGAGGCTGCCTCCAATATTCTCAAGGAGGCAAAAGATTGGTCTGGCTGTCCACGATCCTAATGCAGAAGTTTGTGGTGGAGGTTGGAGGCAGGCAGATGCCATTTGGCCTAACTTTGATACACAGTAAGTGCAAAGTAAAAATTACTCTTTTCCTCTCCCTCCTTTCCTCCTTCCTTCCTTATTGTCTTTCTCTATTTTTCCTTCCTTTCCTCTCTCCCTCCCTCTCTTCTCTTCTCAATTCCTTCCCTTCTCCTTTCCTTTATATGCCCTTACAGTGCAGGAATGAATGCTAGTGAAACATTCTCAATTTTTGTTTTCAGGAAAAAAAAAAACAAACATTGCTCATTTCATAAAATTCATATACAAAATAGATACAGAAGGATCATAACAATATATAAATGTAGTGATTTTGTTACAGAATAGCTGAATGAGCTTTCATCACTTATAAGAAAATTTAATATATTGAAATATTTCCAAATTGGCTTGATCTTCTAACTTCTGACAAAAAAATGTTCAGTTCCCTCTGAGTAACCTCCTTCCCCTAGGTCCCTCCCTGTCTTCAACACACTGTTCCCTTTCCCTTAGAGTAGCATAAATTGTTTTCAGTGCAAAGGGAGGTGATAAGATTCCAAAAGTGGAAGAAAGTGAAGTTTCCCTTGTTCTTTCTTTGCTCATGCTCTTTGAAAACACCTCTTTGCTGCATGTCAGATAAGAGTGTTGAACACATAAATTCGTTAGCAAGGCGCAGAGCAGCTTCCCCTGTCTGTGTCCTTCCACAGGGCTCAGATTTCATTCTGTGCCAAGAGTCATACATCACACTCAACAGTGTGTCTCCAGAGCCAACTGAGGAAAGTGCAGAAAAACTACTGTTAACTAGGGAGTAATTACATAAGGCCTAAATTAATTATTAGTCACTCAGGACTGGTGAGCAAGGGCCACACAGATGGCCTCTGACTCAGTTCCCACCTTTGAGGAAAGAAATATTCCAATTTGGTGCACATGACCGCATAAGATAACAAGAAGCAGGTTATTTCTGGTCTACTGGTCTTGAATTTACCATATTTGCTAATATGACATGGGCTTATTTGCGTTAACACTGTAAGTACATTGTATTTTTTTTTTGGAAAAACATGAATGATAGTCACTTGGGATGGGGGTCATTTCACGGCAGTCAGCATTAGGACCAGCAAAGTTAAGCCAGGGACCTTTAAAATGCAATTCAGTCAAAAGAACAGGTCATGGATCAATGAGCAGGTGATGGAAGGTGTTCGTGAGGAATTTAGATTAGCACAAAATTCAAACAAACCACAAGAAACAGGGAAGAGAGAAAGCATAGCAAACTGGAGGGCAGGAAACCATTGTCACAGCAAGGTGAAGAGGAAGACACTGATAATTCCTGGATTTTATGCTCCATGTGGGCAAGGACTATGATATCTCATTTATTCTGTAGCCTCAGAAGCCAGGACAGTTGACACACCCTGCATGACAATGAGGTTTTATTGAATTAATCAGTCAATTTGATCTGTTGTTCATTTGTGAATTACCATGCTTTTGCTAGAGATCTACATAGAATAAATTCAATTCAATAAATAGAACACCTACTATGTACTAGGCACTAAGCTAGATACTAGAAAAAACATAAGCCATAGCTCCTGTCCTCAAGGAATTTGCAGTGTAGTGTTTGAGACAGACACTAGTCTCTGTGGTAGCTGCAGTACTAGAAATATGAAGATGCTAAACAGAACAAAGAAATTCCCGATTGGCTCTGCCAGAAGCAGTTATAAAGTATAGATAGGAATCTACCAGATAGTACAAATTGGGGAAAGCACAGTAGGAAGAAGAAATAGCATGTATGAAGGCAGAGAGAAATAAGCCACATAGCAAGCTCAGAGAAGAGGCAGTTCATTATTACTAGAGAAAACTGGAGAGACATTCATGGGCCAGATCAGCAAGGGCCTTGAATGCCCATTTAAGGAGCTTGAGCATGGGCATGGGTAGCGGAGAACCCTAGGAGGGCTGAAAACAGAGAAGTGTCAGATTTGCATTCTAGTAAGACAGTACACCTAGTAGGTAAATAAAAGACTAGAAAGGGAGAAAATTGGAGACAGGAAGGTCAGGAAATGAACACAAAAGTCCACATAAGAGATGGAAAGACACAGAACTGAGAAATGGTAATGAAAGTGACCAGGAAGGGCTACTTTCAAGAGATATCTGAGAGATGGGATAGCTAAGACTTGATGGTTAATTGGATATGTTCAGGGATGAAGAAAGTTAAGATTATAAATATCTTTGAGTTTTAGGCTTGGAAGACTGGGTAGATGTTAAATTACCATGGGGGATACAGAATATTGGGTAAAATAGTTGCAGAGGTGGGGGAAATGGGAAGATAGAGAGTTGTTTGAGGATATGTTGATTTTGACTGCTCATGGGACGTTTAGGTGAAAAATTTTAATAGGCAGTGGATTTTAAGGCAAGGTCTATGGTAGAAACGCAATTTTTACCTATAGGTAAAAATTAAAGGTGAGAGGAGGAATGAATCATCCAGGAAGAGACAGGGGTTAAGAAAAGAAAATTATTAAAGATAAATCTTGCTGAATACTTACATTTAAGTGAAGAAGGAAGAATTAGTGAAGAAGAGCGAGATGAAACAGAGAGGTGGGAGCAAGTGTGGTATGGAGTAGCAGATGCCTAGGGAAGAAAGAATTTCAAGGAGAAAGAAGTGACATAATGAAGTTTGAAGAGGATGGAAAAAAACAAATAAGAACTGAATGTAGTCTATCATATTAAATAATTACGGAATGATAGGATTCGACAAGAGACAAGGTTAATGGCCACTAAGAAAATAAACATACATTAACTTGTGGGGTATATTATTATTATTATTATTATTATTATTATTATTATTATTATTTTATTTATTTTTTAAACGATTTTATTTATTTGATAGAGAGAGAGAGAGAGCACAAGCAAGGGGAGTGGCAGGCAGAGGGAGAGGGAGAAGCAGGTTCTCTGCTGAGCAAGGAGCCTGATGTAGGTCTCGATCCAGGACCCTGGGATCATGACCTGAGCTGAAGGCAGCCACTTAACTGACTGAGCCACTCAGGTGCTCTGGGGTATATTATTTTTGAAGAAGATTGATTGAAGAGGAAAACAGAGAAATAGGTATTTAGCAAGAGGAGGTTAATGCTTCATAGAAAACTTTTTGTTTGCTTTTGAATGAAAGAGAAATGAACCTGTTGGTAGCATGAAAGCAAGGCTATAGAGAAGAACAGAAGAGAGAATAATAAAGTGATATTCCAGAGATGGGGAGGAGGAGGAGATCATTGTTTTTTGAATTGCTTTGAAAGGGAAGGGTTTTTTCCCTCTTTCTGAGTCTCAGAGTGAGGGGGAACATTCGAATGCACTTCTGTTTGATGATAATGTAAATCAAACGTAAACCAAAGAGGGAGGAGCAAGATGATGGAGGAATAGGAGACCTAAATTTTGTCTGGTCCCAGGAATTCAGCTAGATAGTTATCAAACCATTCTGAACACCTAAAAACTCAACAGGAGATTGAAGAAAAGAATAGCAGCAACTTTATAAACAGAAAAGCGACCACTTTCTGGAAGGTAGGATGTGCGGAGAAGTGAATCCAAGGTGATATTCGGGAAGATAGACTGTGGGGGGAGGGGGCCTCCATCAGCCACTACTGGCAAGTGCTAGAGCAGCAGAGCACAAAATCAGAACTTTTAGAAGTCTGCTCCGCTGAGGGATGTCGCTCCAGTGGCTAAGTGGGGGGGGGGTGGGGGGGGTGGAACCCTTGCTGGGACACTGTGGTCTCAGGACTCTCAGGGTCACCAGAAGACCAGGGGTGCCTGAGTGCAGCAGAGCTCCCAGGTATTGGAGTGGGGAAGCTGGCTGCAGAGATGGAGCCGAGGAGTGGGCTCTCAGCTCGGGGTTGCCATAAACCGTGATCCGCGACACAGTCGGGCCACTGCTCCTCCAGCAGGGACCCAACAGGTGGCAGATCTGGGGAGACTCCCCTTCCTCTCCTGGGAGGAGTGGCATGGGAGCGCACCACAGGGATCTGCTGGGTTTGGAGACTCCACAAGGGGTCATGTGCCAGAGATAGAATTGTTTGGTCACAGGCCCGGTGAGCACGGCCAGAGACTAGGATGGGAGTGGTTGACTGCTTTTCTCTGGGGGCACACTGAGGAGTGGGGCCCCGAGTTCTTGGCTCCTCCAGGTGGAGATTGGGAGGCTGCCATTTTCACTCTCATCCTCCAAAGCTGTACGGAAAGCTTGCAGGGAACGAAAGCTACAGAGAGCAAACCTGAGCAGATTACTAGCCTGGCCCCTGACAAGGGCGGTGCAATTCCACCTCCGGCAAAGACTTGAGAATCACTGCAACAGGCCCTCCCCCAGAAGAACAGCAAGAACAGCCAGCCAAGACCAAGTTTAGCGATCAATGAGGATGGCAAAACCCCACAGCTAGAGGAATACAGCACAGAGAATTCATGGCGTTTTTCCCATGATTCTTCAGTCTTTCAAAATTAATTTTTAAAATTTTCTTTATTTTTTCTTTTTCTATTTCTTTTTAAATTTTTCTTCTTTCCTTTTTCAATCAACAATTTATCAATTCCTTTTTTAAAATATTTTTTAATTTTCATTCTTATATTCTATCCCTTTATTGTATTTAACCTTATTTTTTTGTGTATATATAAGTTTTTCTTTGTTTAAAATTTTGGGATACAGTTTCTTCTAACAGACCAAAATATACCCTAAATCTAGTGTATGGCTTTGTTCTAGTCTTCCACCTGTTCATATTCTCTCCTTTTTTTTTTTTTTTTAATTTTTCTTCTTTCTTTTTTCAACCAACTAACCTTATCAATTCCTTTTTTAAAATATTTTTTAATTTTCATTTTTTTTAAGATTTTTATTTATTTGAGACAGAGAGAATGAGAGAGAGAGAGCACATGAGAGGGGGGAGGGTCAGAGGAAGAAGCAGGCTCCTCGCTGAGCAGGGAGCCCTATGTGGGACTCGATCCAGGGACTCCAGGATCATGACCTGAGCTGAAGGCAGTCACTTAACCAACTGAGCCACCCAGGCGCCCTAATTTTCATCTTTATAGTCATATTCCATCCCCTCATTATATTTAGTCTTATTTTTGTATATATAAAAGTTTTTCTTTCTTTAAAATCTTGGGTAGCAGTTTCTTCTAACAGACCAAAATACACCAAAATCTAGTGTGTGGCTCTGTTCTATTGACCAGCCTGATCATATTCTTTTTTTTTTTCTTTCTTTCTTTCCCCTTGGTTTCAGGTCTCTTCTGATTTGTTTAGTGTATACTTTTCTAGGGTTGTTGTTACCCTTTTAGCATTTTGTTCTTTCATACATCTACTCCTCTCTGGACAAAAAGACAAGACAGAAAAACTCACCTCAAAAAAAACAAGAGGCAGTACTGACTGCCAGGGACCTAATCAATACGGACATTAGTAAGATGTCAGAACTAGAGTTCAGAATGATGATTATAAAGATACTAGCTGGGATTGAAAAAAGCATAGAAGATACTACAGAATCCCTTTCTGGAGAAATAAAAGATCTAAAATCTAACCAAGTTGAAATAAAAAAAGCTATTAATGAGGTGCCATCAAAAATAGAGGCTCTCTAACTGCTAGGATAAATGAGGCAGAAGAGAGAATTAGCAATATAGAAGACCAAATGATGGAGAATAAAGAAGCTGAGAAAAAGAGAGATAAACAACTACTGGATCACGAGAGCAGAATTTGGGAGATAAGTGATACCATAAGACAAAACAATATTAGAATAATTGGGATCCCAGAAGAAGAAGAAAGGGAGAAAGGGGTAGAAGGTATACTGGAGCAAATTATAGCAGAGAATTTCCCTAATTTGGGGAAGGAAACAGGCATCAAAATCCAGGAAGCACAGAGAAACCCCTCAAAATCAATCAAACTAGGTCAACACCCCAACATCTAAGAGTAAAACTTAGAAGTCTCAGAGACAAAGAGAAAATCCTGAAAGCAGCTGGGGACAAGAGATCTATAACCTACAATGGTAGAAATATTAGATTGGCAGCAGACCTATCCACAGATACCTGGAAGGTCAGAAAGGATGGGCATGATATATTCAGAGCACTAAATGAGAAAAATATGCAGCCAAGAATAGTATATCCAGCTAGGCTGTCACTGAAATAGAAGGAGAGATAAAAAGTTTCCAGGACAAACAAAAACTAAAAGAATTTGTGAACACCACACCAGCCCTACAAGAAATATTGAAAGGGGTCCTCTAAGCAAAGAGAGAGCCTAAAAGTAACATAGACCAGAAAGGAACAGAGACAATATACAGTAACAGTCACCTTACAGGCACTAAATTCATATCTTTCAACAGTTATCCTGAATGTAAATGGGCTAAATGCCCCAATCAAAAGACACAGGGTATCAGATTGGATACAAAAAACAAGCCCCATGAATATGCTGTCTGCAAGAGCCTCATTTTAGACTCAAAGACACCTCCAGATTTAAAGTGAGGGGGTGGAAAACCATTTACCATGCTAATGGACATCAAAAGAAAGCTGGGGTGGCAATCCTTATATCAGACAAATTAGATTTTAAACCAAAGACTATAATAAGAGAGGAGGAAGGACACTATATCATACTTAAAGGGTCTATCCAACAAGAAGATCTAACAATTGTAAATATCTATGCCCCCAGTGTGGGAGCAGCCAATTATATAAGCCAATTAATAACAAAATCAAAGAAACACATCAACAATAATACAATAATAATAGGGGACTTTAATCAACCTCCCTCATTGAAATGGACAGATCACCTAAGCAAAATATCAACAAGGAAATAAAGCCTTTAAATGGCACACTGGACCTGATGGACTTCACAGATATATTCAGAACATTCCATCCAAAAGCAACAGAATACGCATTCTTCTCTAGTGCACATAGAACATTCTCTAGAATAGATCACATCCTGGGTCACAAATCAGGTCTCAATTGGTATCAAAAGATTGGGATCATTCCCTGCATATTTTTGGACCATAATGCTTTGAAACTAGATCTCAATCACCAGAGGAAAGTCGGAAAGAACTCAAATACATGGAGGCTAAAGAGCATCCTACTAAAGAATGAATGGGTCAACCAGGAAATTAAAGAAGAATTTAAAAAATTCATGGAAACAAATGAAAATGAAAACACAGCTGTTCAAAATCTTTGGGATGCAGCAAAGGCAGTCCTAAGAGGAAAGTATATGGCAATACAAGCCTTTCTCAAGAAACAAGAAAGGTCTCAATACACAACCTAAGCCTACACCTAAAGGAGCTGGAGAAAGGACAGCAAATAAAGCCTAAACCCAGCAGGAGAAGAGAAATAATAATGATCAGAGCAGAAATCAATGAAATAGAAACCAAAAGAGCAGAACAGATCAATGAAACTAGGAGCTGGTTCTTTGGAAGAATTAATAAGATTGATAAACCCCTGGCAAGACTTATCAAAAAGAAAAGAGAAAGGACCCAAATAAATAAAATCATGAATGAAAGAGGAGGGATCACAACCAACACCAAAGAAATACAAACAATTATAAGAACATATTATGAGCAACTATATGTCAGCAAATTAGACAATCTGGAAGAAATGGATGCATTCCTAGAGACGGATAAACTACCAAAACTGAACCAGGAAGGAATAGAAAACCTGAACAGACCCATAACCAGTAAGGAAATTAAAGCAGTAATTACAAATCTTCCAATAAACAAAAGCCCAGGGCCAGATGACTTCCCAGGGGAATTCTACCAAGCATTTAAAGAGGAGTTAATACCTATTCTTCTGAAACTGTTCCAAAATATAGACATGGAAGGAAAACTTCCAAACTCATTTTATGAGGCCAGCATTACCTTGATCCCAAAACCAGACAAAGACCCCACCAAAAAGGAGAATCCCAGACCAATATCCCTGATAAACATGGATGCAAAAATTCTCACCAAAATACTAGCCAATAGGATCCAACAGTATATTAAAAGGATTATTCACCACGACCAAATGGGTTTTATTACTGGGCAGCAAGTTTGGTTCAACATCTGCAAATCAATCAATGTGATATTATACATTAATAAAAGAAAGAACAAGAACCATATCATCCACCCAATAGATGCAGAAAAAGCATTTGACACAGTACAGCATCCTTTCTTGATCAAAACTCTTCAGAGTATAGGCATAGAGGGTACATACCTCAATATCATAAAAGCCATCTATGAAAAACCCACAGCAAAAATCATTCTCAATGGGGAAAAACTGAGAGCTTTCCCCCTAAGGTCAGGAACATGGCAGGGATGTCCACTACCACCACTGCTATTCAACATAGTATTAGAAGTCCTAGCCACAGTAATCAGACAACAAAAAAATAAAATGCATCCAAATTAGCAAAGAAGAAGTCAAACTCTCACTCTTTGCAGATGATATGATACTTTATGTTGAAAACCCAAAAGACTCCACCCCAAAACTGCTAGAACTCATACAGGAATTCAGTAAAGTGGCAGGATATAAAATCAAAGCACAGAAATCAGTTGCATTTCTATACACCAACAAGACAGAAGAAAGAGAAATTAAGGAGTCGATCCCACTTACAATTGCACCCCAAACCATAAGATACCTAGGAATAAATCTAACCAAAGAGGCAAAGAATCTATACTCAAAAAACTATAGAATACTCATAAAAGAAATTGAGGAAGACACAAAGAAATGGAAAAATATCCCATGCTCATGGATTGGAAGAACAAATATTGTGAAAATGTCTATGCTACCTAGAGCAATCTACACATTTAATGCAATCCCTATCAAAATACCATCAACTTTTTTTGAAGAAATGAAACAAATAATCCTAAAATTTGTATGGACCCAGAAAGGACCCTGAATAGCCAGAGGAATGTTGAAAAAGAAAAGCAAAGCTGGTGGCATCACAATTCCAGACTTCAAGCTCTATTACAAAGCTGTAATCATCAAGACAGTATGGTACTGGCACAAAAACAGACACATAGATCAATGGAACAGAATAGAGAGCCCAGAAATGGACCCTCAACTCTATGGTCAACTAATCTTCGATAAAGCAGTAAAGAATGTCCAATGAAAAAAGACAGTCTCTTCAACAAATGGTGTTGGGAAAATTGGATAGCCACATGCAGAAGAATGAAACTGGACCATTTCCTTACACCACACACAAAAATAGACTCAAAATGGTTGAAAGACCTAAATATGAGACAGGAATCCATGAAAATCCTAAAGGAGAACACATTCAGCAACCTCTTCGACCTCAGCTGCAGCAACTTCTTCCTAGACACATCACCAAAGGCAAGGGAAGCAAGGACAAAAATGAACTATTGGGACTTCATCAATATAAAAAGCTTTTGCACAGCAAAGGAAACAGTCAACAAAACCAAGAGACAACCGACAGAATGGGAGAAGATATTTGCAAATGACATATCAGGTAAAGGGCTAGTATCCAAAATCTATAAAGAACTTACCAAACTCAACATCCAGAGAACAAATAATTCAATCAAGAAATGGGCAGAAGACATGAACAGATATTTCTGCAAAGAAGACATTCAAATGGCCAACAGACACATGAAAAAGTGCTCAACATCACTTGGCATCAGGGAAATCCAAATCAAAACCTCAATGACATACCACCTCACACCATTGAGAATGGCTAAAATTAACAAGTCAGGAAACGACAGAAGTTGGCTAGGATGCAGAGAAAGGGGAACTCTCTTACACTATTGGTGGGAATGCAAGCTGGTGCACCCACTCTGGAAAACAGTATGGAGTTTCCTCACAATAGAGCTGCGCTACCCCCTAGCAGTTACACTACTGGGTATTTACCCCAAAGATACAAATGTAGTGATCCGAAGGGCACATGCACCCCAATGTTTATGGCAGCAATGTCCACGATGCCAAACTATGGAAAGAGCCTAGATGTCCATCAACAGATGAATGCATAAAGAAGATGTGGTATATATACACAATGGAATATTATGCAGCCATCATAAAAAAGAAATCTTGCCATTTGCAACGACATGGATGGAACTAGAGGGTATTATGCTAAGCGAAATAAGTCAATCAGAGAAAGACAATTATCATATCTCACTGATATGAGGAATTTGAGAAACAAGACAGAGGATCATAGGGGAATGGAGGTAAAAATGAAACAAGATGAAACCAGAGTGGGAGACAAATAATAAGAGACTCTTAATCTCAGGAAACAAACTGAGGGTTGCTGGAGTGGAGGGGAATGGGAGGGATCAGGTGGCTGGGTGTTGGATATTAGGGAGGGTATGTACTATGGTGAGCCCTGTGAATTGTGTAAGACTGATGAATCACAGGGCTGTACCCCTGAAACAAATAATACATTATATGTTAATAAAAAAATTAAATTAAATTTAATTTAATTAAAAAAATTAAACCAAATAAAATCATTCTAGTATTTTAATAATTATCATAATGTTCAAAGTGACCCAGAGATATCTTCATTTTCTTCAAGGATGTCTTTTTCAAAAGTTTCCTTGAATACAATATGGTGAAAATCCAAAGGTTCTCATCTGCCCCTCCTTTGTCATAGACTCATAATATAATTATTATCTTGTATATTCTAAAAATAATACACTGACAAGTAAAAGCCAAGCTAGTGGGAGCACCTATATTTCAACTTTTTGAATTAATTAATTCTAGCCATGGTAGAATTTAATTTGCCCATGTTAGTCATTAGCATGTGTTCTTATACAATTACTTTGCAATTATTATCCATTGATCATAAATTATGCTATATTGTTAAATTAGCTGATCAGTCATTTACCTGAGAAACATTATGTAGACCTAATCTCAGAAGCCGTGAGCACTTGTGCAATAGGAAATCCTGTTTCCTCAATATTTGTATAACCACTCAAAATCTGTATAGACCACTTTTGCTAATGCCAGTGGACACCATAATCATACAACTAACTTTCAAAGCAAGAAATCTAAGGCATCACTGACCTGTTGAGATTCTGATTAGGATTGCTTTGCATCTAAAGATCAACTTTAGGAAAATCAATATTTTTATAATATTTAGTCATCAAATTCATATACATGGTGTATTCCTCCATAAACCAAGGTCTTTTAAAAATATCTCTTAATAATATTTATAGTTTTCTTTGTAGAGGTCTTACACATTTTTATTAGATATCATTCCCGTGTATTTGGTGTTATGATATTATTATAAACACTGTTGTTTATTTTTGTTAAATAACATTGTTACGTGACACTTATAAATAAAAAATAAATGTGTGTATATATAAATGGTATACAATATTTTTGTTATATAATTGTTGCTGTATATAAAAATTCTAAATCCATTTTTTCATGCTAATGGATTATCTGGTATTATTTTGGATTTTCCACATATGAAAGAAATCATATTGTGTGCAAACAATGACAGCTTTGATTCTTTCCTTTTAGTGCTAATAACTACTGTTTACTTAACTATGTCATTTAAGGACTTCTAGCACAATGTTGAATAGAAGCAGTGATAATGAGCATCCTTGTTTCAAGGTATTCCATTTCACCTATATCTGGATAGGTTTTATTTTATATATTTATTTCTACAGTTTATGAAAGTATAATGAACATACAGAAAAGTGCACATCATGAGTGTACATTGTACTGATTTTTCAAAAACAGAATAATTCACATGTAGCAGCCATATTAAGAAACAGAACATTACCAAACCTTCACGAGTCCCCTTTCTACTCTTTTCCAAGTCTTACATGCCCTCATGGCTTTATTTTTACAGGTACAGCCCACACTCAAGGGAAGAGGAATGAGACCCACCTCTTGAAGAGAGGAGTATCAAAAATTTGCAGATACCTTTTTAAAAATGCTACAGTGTGTCCCTCCATTTATTAGGTCTTTAATTTCTCTCAGCAAAGTTTTTTAACTTCCAGTGTATAAACTTTCACATAGTTTGTTAAATTTGTACCTCAGTATTTCAGGTTTTTTGAGACTTTTGTAAATGCTTTTTGTTTTACTTTTCCCCCCTATTTTTTCATTGGTAGTATGTAAAAATAAAATGATTTTGATATTTTGAGTTGATATGACCCTGTTAAATCCATTAAATGGTTATGGTAGCTTCTCTGTAGATTCCTGGGGATTCTCTAAGTATGCAATCATGCTGTTTGCAAATAAATAAATGTTCCATATCATTCATAGTAGAATCAGGAAACAGAAACCATAATAATTATTTTAACAGAGTATATATATTTATACTACGTATTGGCAATCTAAAAAAAAAAAAAAAAAAGAACACTAATATATGATAGAGATAACATTAGCAGGAGACAGCTACAACACTTAAGATTTGGGAGAATGAACACAAGAGGTTAGAATTAGTAAAATGTAAAAGTTTAGAGTAGGGGGCCCAAAGATGTTGAAATTCAGGCCTCTGAAAAAGAAGTGCTGCTCAGTTGGTGCAAATGTCTCTGAATTCAGAGGAGGGCTTCCATGGGGCTACCCAACTTCTGAGTAGATGGTCCCACCTGGCTAGTTCTGATGTCTCTGAAGGGGCACAAAAAGGCTAGTTTTTTCAAGTGTTGGAAAAACTGCAAACTGGATTTAACTACTGGGTCTTGAATGAATGGTTATATTTGGTGTGAAGAAGTGAGCCTGGGGAGCCATTGACAAGAAACAGAAGCAAACAGGAAGCTCACATAAAGCAAATGGGAATAAATAAGTCTCTTCTCCAGTATAATCCTCTAGCTTCATTCATAACACTTGTTTCCCTAGATTCATAGCACCCTCTGTTGGCTCTGTTAGAAGTATTTAACAGGTTGCCAGTTGGCAAAAGAGAAATGTGGAGAATCTCCAGTGTTACAGGGAGAATATATAAAAGTGGGCTTAAAGCTGACCAAAACTACCTTAATACATGGACAGAGAAAGCAGAAAAAAATGAGGGACCTCAAGCTTGACAGCAATTGGTCCCCTAAGGACATTTGTCAAAGTAGAAACCA
This sequence comes from Mirounga angustirostris, assembly GCF_029215605.1. Lineage (NCBI taxonomy): Eukaryota > Metazoa > Chordata > Mammalia > Carnivora > Phocidae > Mirounga > Mirounga angustirostris. The sequence continues at coordinate 72,684,204 of NW_026991716.1, forward strand.
TCTCTAAAGCAGACAGAGCTTTCAAGAGTATTATAAGCTAAGGATTAGAATTCAGGATCTCAGTCTTTTAGTTGATAATTCAGAATGGCCAGGAGCACACCAAATGTAGACTGACTACTACCATATTTGCAATCCAGCCCTGACTTACACAATCCCTGATCTATAACGGGAATCAAATAGACCTGCCAGAGAGAAGAATGACTCAGTTATCTGAAATATCTACAATTTTGCATATATACTGATGGTATTTAAATAAAATTAAGAAATTTTTCAAAGAGAAGGAGGAGGAGGGGGGTGGAAGAAGAAGGAGAAGAAGAGGGGGAAGACCTTATAACCAAAAACAACAACAAATAGAAACAAACAAATAATAATAACCAAACCAAACCAAAGATGATTGAAATATTGGGGTTATCTGACAAAGACTTCAAAATAACTATTATAAATATATTCCAGAAAATAGAAGAAAACATAGATAAAATGGGTAGAAAGATAAAAGTAACCAGGGAATGGAAATATTATATTCAAAAAGCATCAAATGGACATTGTAGGTCTGAAAAATACAATGTCTGGGTTAATATATCATTAAATGGGTTTAGCATCAGATTAGACACAACAGAAGAAAGGATTAGTAAACTGGAAGAAAGCTTAATTTAAAAATCCAAATTAAAGCACACAGAGAAAAAATAATGAAAAAGAGAAAAAAGAATAGTATAGATGTATTGGATAAGATGAAAAGGTCTAATATACATATAATAGGAGTTCTAAAAAGGAAAGGATGGAGAGGCCAGGGAAGAAGTAATATTTGAGTAGATAATGGACAATAATTTTCCAAACCTTATGTAATATCTTAACTCACAAGTGCAAGAAACTCAGTGAACCTCAAAGTGGATAAATCAAACAGGATAAATATAAATGAAATAACATTACATACACCATAATAAGATTGCTGAAAACCAAAGACAAAGAGAAGATTCTTAGAAGCAACCAGAAAAAAACCCAAATTACCTTCAGAGGAGCAACAATAAATGAGAACTGACTTCTAAAAAAAAAATAGGAAGATAGAAGGCAATGAAATGACACCCTTAAAATACTGGGAAAAAATAACCTCCAATCTAGAATTCTATATCCAGAACAAATATCCTTCCATAATGAAAGTAAAATAAAAATATTTCCAGAAAGGGGTGCCTGAGTGGCACAGTCAGTTAAGCATCTGACTCTTGGTTTTGGCTCAGGTCATGATCTCAGGGTCATGGGATTGAGCCCTAAGTTGACTCCATGCTGATTGCAGAGTCTGCTTAAGACTCTCTTTCCCTCTCCCTCTGCCCCTCCTCCCTCAAATAATAAACAGATCTTTAAAAATATACATTTCCAGACAAAAAAAAGAGTAGGATTTGCCAGTGGTAAGCATGTACTAAAAGAAATAAGAAAAGGAAGATATTTTTTTTTTTTGAAAAGGAAGATTTTTAGACAGAAGAAAAATTATCTGAGAAAAATCATTCAGAATATGTTCTTGGAATATAATGGAATCACACTAAAAATAAATAACAAAGAAAAGACCAGTAACTCTCATACAACTCAAATACTAAATGATATATATCTAACTAACACATGATCCACAAAGAAACTACAATACAAATTTAAAATGGTCTAAATCAAAGATTATTAATATATACTATATTAAAGCTGAGAGAAAGGTATCAAATGAATTCTTTAAGGAAAAATGCATAGACTAAAGAACAGAAGTTTAAAAATTTAAAAAGACTAAAATCAATGATTCATGCTTCATCTCATGAAGTTAGAAAAAGAAAAGGAAAATGAAATATCAAGAAAGGAAACCATAGATAAGAATAGAAGTCAATGAAATAGGAAGCAAAGTTCAGAAGAGATAATCAGTGAAGACAGCACTTGGTTCTTTGAAGAGATTAATAAAGTTGATAAGCCCCAAGCAAGATTAATGAAGAAAAAAGGAGAGGAAATATAAATTACCAATAACAGGAATGAGAAGGTAATATCAGTACAGACTTCACAAAATTAAAAAGATAATGAATGTCTTTATATCAATATATTTTGAACTCTTTGAAAAAAGGGATTTTTTCTTGAAAAACATAATTTACTAAAGCTATAAGAATAAAGAGACAAATATATAAAATTATAAGAATAAATAGGAAATCTGAATAGCCCTATGTAGTAGGTTGAGTGGTGACCCCTCAAACAGGTATGTCAACAGGGAACCTATTGGTATGAACTTATTTGGAAAAAAGGTCTTTATATATGTTATTAAGTTTAGGATCTCAAGATGAGGTCATCCTGGATTATCTGGGTGAGCCCTAATAGATCCAATGACATAGGCAAGAAAGGATTGGCCACTAGAGTCTCTGGAGGAAATGAGGCCATGATGACATTGATTTTGGATTTTCTGGCCTCCAAGATTGTGAAAAAATAATTTTGTGTTTTCTTAAGCCATAAAGTGTATGGTAATTTGTTATGTGGTCACAGGAAACTAATACATTCCATGTCTTCTAAACTAATTTAATTTATTGACAAAAATCTCACAAAGAAAAACTCCAGGATCAAATTGCTTCACTAATGAATTCTTCCAGATATTTCAGGAAGAAAAAACAAAGTTTGATCCAAATTCTTGCAGATATTAGAAAGAGAGGATGAATATTTCCCAATTCATTTTATAGGTCCAGCATAATCTTGATGATAAAACTTCAGTAGGACAACAAAACATAGGAAAAATAGAAACTAGTCTTTTCCTATGAACATAGATACAAAAACCATAAATGAAAATGGGCAAATGAAACTAAGGTTTGTTCTAGGAATAAGCTAATTTTAAAATATGCATACTTAATTTATACACAGAGTTTAAAAATAGCTAAAATCAATCTATACATTTAAAAGTCAGGACAGTTTTTATCTTTTTTATTGACTAAAACAGTGTTTGTGGGGCTTCTGGTATTTTGATAACATCCTGTTTCTTGACCTGGGGGTTGATAACAAAGGTGTGTTCATTTTGTAAAAATGTGCCAAGATGGTCTTTCATGATTTGTGTACTTTTTGTGTGTATGTTATAAAACTCTTATATTAAAAACCTTTCATCAGTAGTTGTCAGGGTCAAGTTATTAAAGTTAAAAATTTGAGAAACCATTTAGCATTTTAATAGGATATTATGGATGAAATAAAATGTAGAACTGTGGAATGGACTGCCTATTTATGACCATACCATAGGACACAAAATATTTTAAAAGTTGTTATTTAAATTTACAACTTAAAACACAGGTTGGAAAACTAGACAGCTTCTTTAATTGCTGTGAAAGAATCCCTATTTCTTATAGCTCCATGGCTGAGATTTCTAATAACTGAGGTTGTATATACTCAGGTGACCAATACAACACTGATGAATTTACAACCTTGTATGCCTCTTAAAGTTGGGACATTGATCCACATATAGTGGAACTCTGAGGATTGGTTTTAGGACATTTGGATAGATATTGGTGAAACTGTGTAACTTGAATCACCAAATCCCACCAACATTCCTTCTCACTAGGAGAGCTTTTTCCCTCCTATCTGAGGTCATTAGCCTCTTTTGTCTAAAGAATAGTAATGACACCCACTGGAGTAATTTTCTTGCCGGGGAAAGCTGACTGTCCTAAAGACACCACCATCGTTCACTGCTTTCAGACCTAGTCTCTAATAGATTTCTTTTTTTTTTTTTTTAAAGATTTTATTTATTTATTTGAGAGAGAGAGAATGAGAGAGAGCACATGAGAGGGGGGAGGGTCAGGGGGAGAAGCAGACTCCCTGCCGAGCAGGGAGCCCGATGTGGGACTCGATCCCGGGACTCCAGGATCATGACCTGAGCTGAAGGCAGTCGCTTAACCAACTGAGCCACCCAGGCGCCCTCTAATAGATTTCTTGATTGGTTCATTGAAACCTAGAATCAATGATGGTCCATGGTAAAGAAATAAAGGATGAAATCCTACGACTTCCTTGATAAGCTATAGAAAAAGAAAACCATAAGCATAGGTAGGCAATAATCCTGGAGATTTATTAAGGGGAACCTGGTCACCCATCCCTAACTCTGTTCTCTAGGGGTTCAGCAGACATTTGTTTCACCCAGACTTTGAAAGATAACACTAGAAAAAGGAGAGTTGGCATCTTTGATAGACTCTGTAGTGACCCTTCTCAACAAGTTATGGATAATAGTGTCAGAGGCTGACATTGGAAAAGTCCTCCTAAATTCTTTGGGGATAATGGATCTTTTCTTCAATGAGGTCAGCAGCAATTAACCACCAGAAACCTGGTGTGCATGTTTACTACAACGGGAAGCAGAGCTGAAGCAGCAAACAGAATAGTCTAATTCACACAAAGCTTTGGTAGGGTTAATTGGTTATGGTGTCTCTATGATTGAGATAGGTGGACAGCCTATGCAAATCTTACTTAATATTAATAAGTAAAAAGACTGTAAGTCTGGTGAAGAGTCTGTATCACCACAATAGAAAGCCATCTCACACAATTCTCAGACTTGAGCCAATTCACAGATCCAGAAACTTTTGAGTGAAGGGGAAGGCCGTCTGCTTGCAGAAAGACTCAGCTACATTCCCAGAAGTTGATACCATGAATCTTCCTCCTCTCCGTTCTCAAAATGAGTTGTAACTATTTACCAGGGTGACTTGCATTGGAATAATAGACATTTTCAGGCTTTCAGTAAGTTTTGGATACTGGCTCTGAACTGCTGCTAATTCTTAGGGGCCTGAAATCACATGATGGTGCAACAGTCATAGAAGTGAAGTAACAAATGGATTGTTGATCTAGGTCTATCCAGAGGGTCCTGAACCCCACCCCAAGGATATTTTCTCAGTGCCTGAATGCCTAACTGCATGAGACATACCCAGGTATGTGTAGAGTGCCCATATTAGTTCCTATACCTGCAGAGAAATGGCTAACTTTTGGAGGAAGGGTCAACTAGAAGCCCCTAAAGTTGCTTCTCCCTATCAAAATAATAAAAAATACTGAATCAAATCAACACATTTTTCAAGAAATTTGAGAAATTATTACATCATCAAGGATTTCAAAGATACAAAATAGATCTGGCTCTGTTCTCCTCTTCCTTAGAGCAGTTTTGGTCCTTTTTAGTCAACACTGGTTGGACTCCTGGTTGTTATTTCTTGCTTCCTTCTGGGCTTGGAACCCAGCAGATATGGCTCATCTGCTCTATGTTTGGGCATTGTTCCACTTCTGGTCCACAGTGATACTGGTCTCATTTTTGAGCTTGACTATTCATTTACTTTCTTTTTCAAAATTCATCTATCATTGCTATGTGTTTGGGGCACAAAGAAATAAACCAACACTTGAATTTACTGTGCTATCTTAATGTGATATCACCAACCTGTGATCATTAGGTTTGTAACAAAATCATTAACCTTGGCAAAAATTACCAATCAGAAAATTGGAGTGACTAATAACCAGTGCATAATTTTAAAATTCTTTATAATTGTTCTTTCAGAGGACTCTGTCATCTTATTCTATAGAATTTTTGCCAGGATATAGCCATAAATGCAGAATGATTCTCATTTTTAAAATAATACTGGAAAGAATACAATTTGAAGTATCAACCATAAATGGCTTTTACATGAGTGAAATAGCTCAAGTGAATGGATTCTTGATAGTTGCAAGAGCTTTTTATTACAAATGGATTCTGGAAATGTGGAAATTCTTACGACAAATGTAGAAACTTCTTTTCCTGTTGGATATTTTGAAGTTTTGCTCTGCTGCCTGTTTGGAATGTTCCTAGACATAATTTAGTGAATTAAATTGTTTAAGAACAAGTTCCCAAGTTAATATGCCTAAAGTATCCCAAATTGGGACTAGGAATCAAATATTTTTATTCTATTGTGCCAACCTACATTCTAGAATAACAGATAATTTGGGGCTGTAACTGGGTCATTTTGGTTCTGAGCACTTAGTTCTGAGGTTTCTGAAATGAAGCCTCTCAAGAATAGGGACTACTTTTCTTGTTTTCTCATATTGACTTTTGCAGGATTTGATACCCAGTAATCATACATAAAATGCTTTTACAATGAGTGAATAAATCAAGAAATAATTATATGTAGAAAGTGTTTAGATATAAATCAGAAAAAAAGTAGAATTGGGTTTGATTTATCCAGACCATTAATTTGGTTCGGAAATCATGAAAATGCATGACCCAAAAGACATGCTTAATAATATGGCACATAGTAAGTGTTTAATAATGCTTATGATTAAGAATATGGAAAAGTTGGGGTACCTGGGTGGCTCAGTCTTTAAGCATCTGCCTTCAGCTCAGGTCATGATCCCAGGGTCCTGGGATCGAGCCCTGCATCGGGCTCCCTGCTCCACAGGAAGCCTGCTTCTCCCTCTCCCACTCCCCTTACTTGTGTTCCCTCTCTCACTGTGTCTCTCTCTGTCAAATAAATAAATAAAATCTTAAAAAAAAAAGAATATGGAAAAGTCAAGCAAATTTTTCTTTGGCTTAAAATAACCAATCATTCATAATATAGATACTATTATTGAAAGAAATAATAAATGAGTAATTTTGTATATGTAGTGAAATTTTTTCCTCTTTTCTGTTTTGTTGTCAAAGGAGTAGTTCTACTGAAGTGAAATAGTTGGATCAATCCTAAATGATTTATTAGAAAACTAGTTCCAAAACATACACTGGCATTTGGGGAAAATCTTTACTTTCTCTATTCTGTGATTAAGCCTGGACTTACTGGACATAAGATGAAGAGATAACATAGCAATGATTTTTTAAATTTAGGGTATACAGACAACTAAAGAGGGTATTTCCAGGGGACCCAAATCCCAAACTACCCAGTGTGGCCTGGGATCCTTTCAGAATGCCTCTGTTAATCACATAACTGCCAAGTCTCCCCTGCACTTGTTGCTGTGTTAAACAGAACCAACACTTAAAAGCTTGACCACCTCAGGGTAAGGGGGTAAAATTCACTGCCAGTTCTTCTGTTCATTTATATACATTGCTGTGGAAATATCTCCTTCCACCCAAATCACAATCAATATTTTCTATGAAAATGATACGTTTATATCATGGATTTGTTTTGGAGGAGCAAATTAACCTGTGAAGTATGGCAGAGACTATGCCATGTGTATACCAAACCACTTCTTTTTCCTCCAGGACAAAGAGGCTCATTTCCTAACCATGTGACTAACACTGGCCAATGGAGAGGGAGAGGGAGTGGGAGTGGCATGTGCCCTTCCAGGTTCTGCTTTCATAGCCTCTTGCACAATCTCTTTGGTTCCCTTCTTCACCTTGATCTTGGACATGCATGACCCAGACCACTCAGTCATAAGGCAAAACCACTTGGGTTCCTGAGTTATGGCCTGGGGACTCCCCACCCCTCCAGTCCCAGAGAATCACTCACTAAATACCAGCAAAAGAGGAATTTTTTTGTTTAAACCATAGAGACTCAAAAGGGATATGCTTTTCAATAGCAGCCACCTGGCTAATCTATGGATCATAGCAATGCAGCCTATTCTGCCTTTGGGGAAGGAAGATGGGAGTTGAGCTTTAAAGTAGAGATATAATTTGCATGGAATAGATTCACAAAATATGCATTTTTTTTTGAGTCAAGGTTAAACACTCAGCATTAGACTTAAGTCAGTTTAAGCTATATTAATAGTCAAATGTGAAGATTTCTTCAGGATGTGTTTTGTTCACTTCAAAAAAACTCTTATGAGGCTTTCTTTAGCTTTAAAATTATTATCTGAGTTATTGAAGTTATAAATCCAAAATCTAGTTTTTCCTTAAGTTTTTAAGTTTAGCTTGCAATCTTATTATTTTATTTATAAGTCCAGTAAATGTTCAGCAGTCACTTTTAAGAGACCTTAAATAATTTATAAAGTTGGTAATAAAATTTCTTTAAATATATTAAATTCATTATGTACATTTGATATATTTGGTTTCTTTTTTGAAAATATATTTTCTTTCTTTTTTTCTGACTTAGCAAACAAAACTTCCCCAAGTATAGACATAACTCATATATTTAATGATTTAAATTTGTAGAAATGATGAGAATTACTTTCTCTTAAATAACACTGTATATAAACTTAGTAAAATTTCAACTTAAAATCACAGGTCTAAAGCAGTTACTCAGTTATTCATTGTAAATGAATGACCTGTTTGACAGGTAAAGTTGTATTGTAAGTATATAAATGATTAAATATATGCACATATTTTAAACATCAAAATGTTGATACTGCATATTTGATTCTTTTAAACATTTTTATATTTGATTACAAATCATCCTTTACTTAAAAGGTTCCAACCTACTAAGAAAACAATTAGGTTTTACCGAGCAAATTTTGAGGAGCCCCTTCTTATTCAACTGAGTTTGTAGAATGACCAGAAATGCCACTAGACTCCTTCCTGATGGTGACACTGATGGGTTTTATGGCAGGGACTTCATAACTTAACTCCTTGAGTTGTTCTTATACCCTTTGTTGTCTTCATCCCTGGTGAACTCAGAGAAGGCTGTTTACTTAATTCTTAAATTTAAATGGACTTTTACATTCTTACTGTTCCATTTTCTTTCTGTCTATACAAGTGAGATCCAATTGACTTGTGGAAATTTCTCATGACTTAGATGAATCATAACTTCCAAGGCCTTTCTTTTTTTTCTTTTTTTAATAATGGCAATAGTTAAGTTACATTATTTTTTTTTTAAAGATTTTTTATTTATTTATTCATGAGAGACAGAGAGAGAGAGAGGCAGAGGGAGATGCAGGCTCCCAAGGAGCAGGGAGCCCGATGCGGGACTCGATCCCAGGACCCTGGGATCATGACCTGAGCCGAAGGCAGACGCTTAACCATCTGAGCCACCCAGGCGCCCCCTTCCAAGGCCTTTCTATGATGACAGCAGCATCAAACCAGTGTTGTCCTATATGCACACCTTCTCTGATGGACAGGTGACTGTGTTGATTAAGTCTATTTGCTCATACTCAGAGTGAGAATTCTGCTCCACTGAGATACATACATTTGGAATCCCATAGAGTGTTGCATCTCCAGCCACCACTGGGCCTTCCTACACACTTGTCTTCAACTGGAACCTGAAGATTTGTTCAAAGTTGTTTTATAATCATCTAGTCTAATTTAGTCGTTTTCAGAAGATAAAATGAAACTAACATGGGAAAGTGTCTGGTGGACATCACTAGTTAGAGGCAAAGCCAACGCTTTCTTCATAATTCATAAACTCCTGAGTCTAGGTCATTGTTCTTGCCCAGCAAAGCTTTGGACAAACTTAAGGTGTGCAGAGAGTCAAGAAGCACAACACAGAGAGAGGCAGGCATGGAATCTCTCTGGCTCAGAAAGAGGACACTGCCCCACTCCAGATCGGCTGGCCTCCTTAAGCAACAGAGGCTGAAGGACTGCCTGGTCCTATCACTTCCACAGCATCTCTGCTCATCTCCACCGCTCCTGGGTCTCTTTCTCCAAAATGAGCCCTTAGAGCTATTCAGTAACACTAGGAACCCCAACTACAAACATTTCTGATGTCTAAGTTTATTACTGCTGAGAAGGCACCATTGTGGTAAATGCGCAAAAGTTCAATTTCAAAGCAGAAATGTCTAGGATGTTAGTTAAGGGTTAAAAGAAATAAAACTGTTTCATTTTCCCAGATGACTGACACCACCAGAGATTACTTCAGGGGAAAAAATATTCTTGAACTGAAATGACTTCAGTTCTCAAAACCAAAGTGGAGAGAGATCCCACAGTTATTAAAGTTAATAAATCAGAGAGAAAGAGAGAGAGATCCTACATGCAAATCTGGACAGCTTTTGCATTTTTCTGCACATAGAACTCAAAGAGTTTCTCTCCCCATTCTCTCCCCCTTGCTTTACCTCATTCACCATGGGTATCTTAAAAATAGCAAAGAGACTCATGGGACACACAGTTCTATAAGATGTAATTATTGTACCTTATTTTTAAGAGTTTAAAAGTGCATCTTTATGGCCTTATGCAGCCACAGTAACTTTTATATGTTTGATTGACACAAAACATGCATTGGCATAAAACATTTCCTCGAACTGTAGAAATGTGGAGATTTTAGTCATACTGCTCACGCCTCCTCCAAGTGATGTCCCTTCCATTCTTCCTGTCCCTCCTCATTTGTTTAGCACTATTGATCAGCTGGAGTGAGCAGAAGGCAGCTGGTGACCCCAGAACAGCTCTTCTGGTTGTTGTACAAGCTAAAATAAACTGAAATAAAGTGCACGTCATTCATGAACTACACATGCATGTGGAAATCAGGAGGTCTAGCATTTATAGATGATTTTAAAGGTGATCTTTCATACATGGTGGTTCATATCGTTATAGCTTGACTTTTTTTTTTTCAAGTTAAGTGAAAAGGGTTGACTTCCCTCAGATAGAAGAGGTGTTTTTGTATAGCCGATATAAATACTTCTGAAGTTTTATGGGGTGACTAATACCCTACAGGGATAAACCAGGCTGTCAACTTTCCTGAGATTTTTGGCTGGAACCCCAAATGTTGGCTAAAGGCATCAGGGCAAGATCCTCATCTTAGAAAAAGGCTTTCTATCCAGAGACCATAAATATGTACGCATACAAAGGAACATATGTTCACCTATTCTTCCAAAATAATGGAAAGTCTAGACTCTAAGAGAAATTCATCGTTAGCTTACATTTAGCTATAGTTTAATTTGTACTCAAGTATAACAGCATTAATGTTGTCAAACAAACAAATAAGCATTGACTATTATTCCTTGAATATCGCTTTGAATTCCTTAAAACAAGATTGGCTACTTCATGGGGCGGCCTCCCATTTGTTAGAGCAGAAAGAGTACTGAGTTGGAAAAGAGAAAGCTCTCTGATACCGTATTTTAAACTAGTAATTCCTATTTCAATAACCTCTCTGTTGGTAATAAGGGCTTTTTCTAATGATTTCCAAAGAAAACTTACCTCAAACACTGCCTTCACATAGTACTGAAATATCTTGTGTAAGTGTTTACTGAAAGTGGCCCCAGTAGTCCCTCTTTCTTCAGGTTTTCCTGACCAGATGTCTATTTTCAGTTACTGTGTGTAGCCACTAATAACTCTTCCCTCAGGTGACCGAGGAAGCATGGTGGCCTGACTAATTTATTTTACCTCCCCATTTTCCCACAAGTAGACCAGGAATTGTTGCCAATTAGTCAACAAGTATTTGTTAAGTGCCCACAGAGTAAAAGTGGTGTACTACATTGAAACTTTTGGTCAATTCATCCTGAGAAAACACGAAGAGGTTTAACACAGAAAACCCCAGTTTCCCAGTGTCTAGATTCCCGGGACCTTCAGGCTGCTAAAACAATTCCAGGCCCAGAAGTAGCCAGAAAAATGAGCAAATGTTTCTTATGAAACAGTCCTGAATTTTCAGTAACTAATAATGATAGCAGAAAAGAGCCAAAATCCAGACACTGTGATTGGTCAGTTCATTACTCATAAGAAAAGGTGAATTATGATTGGCTTGTGAGGGTTATAAAAGACCGCTCTGCCCCTTCCACTACCATTTTTTTGCCTGTAATAAGAAGCAGCAAAAAAAAAAAAAAAAAAAAAAAAAAATAGAAGATACAGAGAGAAGGCAGGGGAGGAGGAATCTCATTAAATCCCCATTTGGCTAGATAATATTTTAAGATTATTGATAATTGGATTTTCTTTCTCTTTGTGTTTGCCCTGTCTCCTTTCAGGAGTTAGCGAGTTAGCAAGTTAGCAAGTTAGCAAGCTCTGTGTGTCGTTTCTTCAGGGAAGAGCAGAAAGCAGAGGCAGCCAGCAAGACTCTATATTTGTTTATAAAATCTAAACCCATTTTTCTTAATATTATTTTAGCTATGGTTTCAAAAAGATTCAGTGAAAGTCTCCCCCCCCAGACAAAACAGCAATTGAACACTACACCACACACACACATACACACACACACACACACACACACACCAGTTGGGGCAGGAGGGAGAGGTCTGTGATTCCCAAGGAAGAAAGACCAAGGGCTCTTCTCCAGGGCAAAAGCACCCGAAGCAGAGGAATAGCTCTGAAGTGCATCTAGGATGACCACAGGAACTGGGTCCCTGGCCTTGTCAAAGATGACCGCATCCTAAAGTCGGCACAAGAGGGGAATGCTAGTGTCTCCAGGCACCACTGTTGGCTTAGACATAGAAGGTGTCCGTGATAGTCACGCAACTCTGAAGACTACTGGTCCATACTGCCCTCCCCATTTTCCAAGCAACATGTAATCTTGCCCAGTTCTGATGTGAGTGGGTCCAATCATAAGAGGGTTAAAATTCACCCCAGGCCACGCAAAAATTGAAGGCAAAAAATCAATGTACATTATAGCAAATAAAGTTAGATTTCTTGTATTCATTAGGCTAGAGAATGAGACTCGCATCTTCTGCACTCACAAATAATCCTACAGGATAAAGAATATTATTTCTATTTTATACGCTGGGAAATCTAAGCCAGAAGTTGAGTAATTTGTATAAGATTATGCCATTACTGATGGAACTGGGATTTGAAGACAGGGGATTAGGTAGGCAGCAGCCTGTGGAGTAGAAAAAAATGGAACAGCAAGCATTTCTTCAGGAAAGGGTAGAAAGTAGAGATAAAGAAATCTAATGCTCAAAGGACTAAAGAAACTCTAAAGATCAGGAGGAAAAGTCCCAATTAGTGATCAGAAGCCCCTAAGAGCATGTGTTAGCCTTACCAAAGACCAGAACCATGTAGCAAAAGTTCTGTTATAATACAATGACAGCACCATACTGAGAAATATAGTTAGGGTCTGGCTCCATCACCAAACCAAGGATTGAATTCTGGGTCCAAGATGTCAGAGAGCTGCCTGCCATCCAGTAGAGTTGCTTAGTAAACATACATTATATTTTTAATGATGCCCACAAATCAAAACACATTGATAACAACAAGGAAGGACATAATTTGATTTTCTAGGGGATGTAAGTAAAATCTAAAGGGAGTTTGCTTCAGCTTTGACTTATTAGTTTTGTAACAAGACAGGTCTTTAATAGATTGACCAGAAGTCATTCATCTGCCAGACTTCACTCCACCTTAATAAGAAAAAGAAAAGGTATTACCCCTCCTCCTCATGAAAAGGAAAGGAAACAAGGAAAAAAAAAAAGAAAAGAAAAACTGCTTTCCATCACCAAGGCTTTTATCAAGTTCCAGACTTTCTTCAGATATTCGTGACCCTTTAACTCTTTGTGCCTACATGTATCACTGATACTCATAATAGTGATCAGAAAAAGATTAGACTATATTTAGTGAACTCTGTTAAGATAATGGTAATTCCAGTGCAATACTGAACCTGTGTAAATTGGTAAAAATAAATTTCTGTAAAGCACATTGACAGTGTGTATCAAGAGTTTTTAAAAATGCTCACATTCTCTGACCCAGAATTTTATTTCTTGTAATCTATCTTGGATTTTTTTAAATGCTACATTCATGAGATTAACAACAGCACCATTTACAAATCAAAAAATTGGCATTTAAATATTATATATTCAACCATAAGAAAATTAAGTCACTGTAATATTTTAGTGTTAATTAAAATTACAGATATAAAGCCCATATAAAACATGGAAAGTTGTTCTTATTAGGTTCAGGAAAAATCAGTATAAAGTTTTTATTTACATTTTGATTACAACTATGTTAAAAACACATATGCCTATGAGAAAAGACTGGGAGAATATAAACTAGTACTGCAAAATTCTAACCATCATTGTTTTTTTTTTTTAAGATTTTATTTATTTGAGACAGAGAGAGAGTGAGTGAGCATGCATGCATGGGGGGGGGGGCAGAAGGAGAGGGAGAAGCAGACTCCCCGCTAAGCAAGGAGCCTGACAGGATGAGGATGTGGGGCTCCATCACAGAACCCTAGGTCATGACCTGAGCCAAAGGCAGACGCTCAACATACTGAGCCACCCAGGTGCCCCTAACCATGATTGTTTTAAATGGGGATATTACACATGATTGGTTTTTCTCCCATATTATTTTCTGTTTTGAAAACTGAATAGATTTTAAGGTATTCCATTTCCTATAAGATATTTCAAATTTGACAGGCAATAAAGGCTTAAAAACCCAAATTTAATAAAAACTAAATTAAATGCTAATATTAATTCAGGTAAACATTTATTTTATAATGATTTTTATTTTTAATATGTTACCTTTTCAGAATTTAAGGGATTAATCTTAAGCTTATTGGGAAAATAAGATTATCTAGAATGACTGTCACATATTCTACCTAATCAAATTTTACTAAAAGGGAAAAAAGTCACCTTTCTCTACTAACTGTAATTGTTATGATCTTTAATTGCTATAAACAGATGAACATATGTGCACACAAACCTGGGACTAAGCCCATAAATATACACTTTCATTTCTTATTTAGTATTTCCAGTATGGAAGGTAGATTCAAACATAGAAATATTACCTGAGGTGTGGATATACAAAATAAAAACCTAACAAGAATTTTCTCCTAGATCTCATTCAAATAATGCAATTATTGAATACATATGATAGCTGAGTTTTAAAGACCTTAAAATTAAAATTGATTATTAGTAAACTAAAGGTAAAAGTGGCCCTGTATCCTCATTCCCATTATGATTTAAATGACTGATGCTTAATGCATTCACTTCCTGGAGAATTTTTACATTTTGTCAGTGAGGGAACTCTTACACCATAAAAAATGAATCTTTAATAGTACAATCGCAGCAATCAGCCAATCCAGTGATGGGAGAATTTGAGGCTGAATGAAAGTTCTTTGGAGTCCTGAAATTGTGTGCTGAAGAGAATCATTGATTTAATCTCTACATAATGTGGTTGGTGGTTATTTGCATTTACATAGCTATAGTTCACAGATCTATATATGTGTCCAATATTTGAGTTTGGAGCTTTTGGGAAACTTTCCTGATCCAATGTTACCAAGACTACACATGTGTCCAATATTTGAGTTTGGAGCTTTTGGGAAACTCCTGATCCAATGTTACCAAGACTACACATGTGTCCAATATTTGAGTTTGGAGCTTTTGGGAAAGTTTCCTGATCCAATGTTACCAAGACTACAAACCCCTCTGCAGAACATTTGGAAAGGACTATTTGTTTTGTAGGTTGATAGCTAATAAACATGACCTCATAATCATTGTTCAGCACATCCACTTTCCTTCCCAATTCAATAATATTATTACTAAAAAGCTCAATTATTCACTCAGAAGATCTGCAGAAAGAGAAACCTGATGGACACTGCAAAGTAAATGAGACTTGGAGTAGTTTTTTTCCACTAGAGAACTGGAAACCGAACACATTGTGCAAACAATAGCTCCCTCCTACTCCTTCACCCTAAAGTGGCTAAGTACTTAGACCAAGAAAATGATGACCTCAGATTCTTCAGCTCTTTGTTCGTTTTTTCCAATCTTTCACCTCAGACTGACTAGAGTAATAAACTCAATAGAGTTTTCAATAAATGAAAGGTTCACAAAAATTGACAGGAAAGAAGGTTGAAATTATTGGCTAAAATAAGGTCTGGGTCTTATAATAATCGCCCTCTCCAGGATGGTACCAGGTCTGTATTCCATTACCACTGATACTTAGGAGTTCGTTACATAAATAGTTTATGAGTTTGTCAAATAATTTTATGGGGTGTGTGTGTGTGTGTGTGTATGTGTGCATGCGTGCACTTGCCAATTCTCATGTCCTCCTAGATAAAGGTTATGTTTGTCTCACTTACTGTACTCAGTGTGATGGGAATTTCTGCAAATAAAGTCCAGATTTAGGATGATAATCATGATGACGAAGATGGTAATCTTCTATATTAATATCCCTCAAGAGTCCATAAGAACAGTCATGCTTGTAAATGTACACTTTAAGTGGCTTGAATGTGTCTCCTTACGCAGGAAGGGAGTTGTCTAGGATATACACCTTGGAGAAAAATGGCTGGGCTGTAGAGTGTGTACACCATATTCTTCATTGACATCAACAAATTATTCTCCACAGTTATGCCAATATATACATCCCAGAGTTTCTATTTCTCTATCCCCTCACCATTTATTCTCAGACTTTTACATTTTTGCCAGTCTGATAAATATGAGGTGATGCCTTATTTTATTTAGCATTTTCCTGATTACTTCTGAAGTTGACTATCTATTCTTATATTATTGGCCATTTGTATTTTTGTGTGTGTGAATTGCCCTGAAATCTGAAATATATATTTGACCAATTTCCATTGGGTTGTTTGCTTATTATTTAAAAAGTTGATTAGGAAGAATTTTTATATAGTCTTGACATTAGTATTTTGCTTTTATATTCTTATATTTTCCTGATCTATTACTTAGCTTTCCATTTATTGTGTTTTTTGTGATATAGAATTTTTATTTTAATGTAGTCACTTAAACCAATTTCTTGCTTCTAATTTTTGTGTCTTATTTAAGTAATTTCTTCCTATCCAATGTCATAAAGATACTCTGTGTTGTTTCTCTATAGATGTTCAAGTTTTGCTTTACACATTTATGTCTTTTATCCGTCTAGATTAATTTTTGTATATGCTGTGGATTTAAGATCCAATTTACATTTTCCTTTATCAGTGGCCAGTTGTCCCTATAAAATTTATTAAATAGCCATCTTTTTCTTACTCCTTTGTAATACCAGATCTGTCACAAAATGAGTTTCTATAATGGATGGGTCTGTTTCTCAGTTCTCTCTCAGCCCATTGGCCTACTTGTCTTCCTGTATACTAATACCACACTGTTTCAATTATTTCCTGGTAGAGTAATTCCTGACTCATTTTTTCTCAATTTTTATTGGGTATTCTGTGTCCTTTATTCTTCCATATAAATCTTAAGGTAAACTTTTTGGTTTCACAAAAATCCCTTCTGGAATTTTGATAGGAATTACACTAATTTATTGATAAAATGTGGAAAGGTTGATGTATTTGTAATATAGATTCTTCCTGGTATACTGCTCTATTTATTTCTTTAAGTCTTACAATAATGTTTTATTATTTTCTCAATAAAGGTCTTGCATATCCTTTGTTAGATATGTTATGAGATGCTTTATGTTCCTGTTGCTTAGAATATCCAATTACTGTGATGTCATCGATATTAGTGACCAGTGTGAAATTCCATGGAACATCAAAATAACCAAGCTCCCTGTGGATTATGTTGTGATTTACAGCAGTTTACAAAGCTCTGGGGCAAGCCAGTGAATGTGTACTACTCTCCATGTCTTTGCTAACAGAACCCTTATAAGACCCAGACCTTATGAGTGAAAGCCCTCTGGTTGCTCTTCAGGTCTCACTCTGCTATAATTTATTCAAAGCTGCCTGGTTAGTTTTGGTAGTTTCCTATGCCCTCATTTCAAGATTTATTATTTTATAATTTGTGGCTGCAAATACTAGTATCTAAAGTCTTTGCAGCTCTCTTTCTATTTTCTGTCACTTCTGCCTGTGTGTGCCCATGATGCCTCATCTCTCTGCTTAGTTATTTTTGACCAGGAGCTACTCATTTTCTTTACAGAATTATTTGTGGCAATCTTTGCAACCCAGGACTAAGGTTCAGTCTTGCAGGTAAGATTTAGTTTTGCCTCTACACGGTTCTATCAGTCACTATTACTTGAATGTGTGGGACCACTTTAAATTCACAGCTTGGAGTTTGTTGGTTTTTATCACCAAAGTGATATGAATATGGGCTGAAAATTCATGTGAGGAGCAAATTATTAATACAAATCCCAGGCAAATTTTATTTCCCCCCTTGCTTAATACAGGAATGAAGCAACTTTCCCTGAATGTGGCAGGGTAGAGAGATTTATTTTTTGTTTACCATTTCACCATGAAGGGAGCCTTTTAAAGTCCAAGCCTTAACGGCAGAGGATCTCCTAGTGGCCTCCCACCTTGAAAAGGCCTGGGCTATGTCTTTTAAACCCCATTGTACAAATTAATGAAAATAAAGTGTAAGTCACTGAGGTTTGAGAGATCATCTCAAAGCAAAACTGCTTCAAGACTCCCCTTATCTCTGGGGTTCGATTTTTGGCCTCATGGATCTTGATTATATTTTCAGCTTTTTGATGCTTTTAAGAACACAAAATTTAATTATTTCATATAGAAGTTTTAGGTTTTCCCCCAATAGGAGGACCAATCTGAGTATCTAATCAGGTATTTACTTAAATTTTTAACTTGCCCACTTAACAAAATCTAACATTATTCAATATCTTGATAATCTTCACAAATATTACAAGGGATTTAGAATATTTGAATTCTTCTATTCCCTTCTTTGTTTCTTCTTTTTTTTTTTTTTTAAAGATTTTATTTATTTATTTGAGAGAGAGAGAATGAGAGACAGAGAGCACGAGAGGAGGAGGGTCAGAGGGAGAAGCAGACTCCCTGCCGAGCAGGGAGCCCGATGCGGGACTCGATCCCGGGACTCCAGGATCATGACCTGAGCCGAAGGCAGTCGCTTAACCAACTGAGCCACCCAGGCGCCCCCTTTGTTTCTTCTTGATGTTGCCTTTAGTTCTAACTTTTTATCCCTATATTCGTTTTCTATTGCTTCTGTAACCAATTCTCACAAACTTAGCAGCTTCAAACAATGCAATTGTGTTATCTTCCAGTTCTATAAATCAGAAGCTGAACACAAGTCTCACTAGGCTAAAATAAAGGTATTAGCAGGGCTTAATTTCTTTCTGGAGGCTCTAGGAGAGAATCTGTTTCCTTATCTTTTCCAGCTTCTAGAGGCCACCATATTCCCTGGCTCCTGTCTTCCTTCCTCTGTCATCAAAGTAACTATGGCAGGTTATGTCCTTCTCACATTGCATCTCTCTGTGACTCTTCTACAACTGGTGCATCTCTTTCTCTCATGGCACCTCAGAAAAGATCTTAACTTTTAATGATTCATAATATTAGGTCAGGCCCACCTAAATAATCCAGGACAATCTCCTCATTTCAAGGAATTTAACTTTAATTATACCAGCAAATTCCCATTTGCTATGTAAGAAAATATATTTATAGGTTCCTGGGTTTAGGGCATTGTAAGGAGCGGGGTTGCATTATCCTGCCCACTAAATCCCTGGTCATTATTTTTTGTTACTTTTCTTGTTAGTAATACTCAGTGCTTACTTAAATTTACCCATATACTTTCTAGGTTCATTGCTCATTGTTGCTTCTCACTATCCACATTTTTTAGGGGATAGGAGAAGGGGCTTAAAAATGATCTTAGAAAAGTATATATTTTACTAATTACCTTAACAAGTCCTATAAATAGTCTTTTTAATCTGTCTACAGTTACCTTTGTCATCCTTTGCCTAAATAATGGTTTACCAGGGTATAGAATTCTAGGCTGACTCTTATTCTTCCTCCACATTATTAAGATATTATTCCACTGGGCTCTAGCATCTATTGTTGCTCATGAGAAGGCAGCTGTCAGTCCAGGTATATTCCCTTGTATGTAATTAATGTTTATCACTGGCAGCTTTTAAGATTTTTCTCTTTGTGTTTCAGATTCATTAACTTTATTACTTATTATTATAGATGTAAATTCATTTGTATTTATCTGGCTCAAGATTCAGTATAACACATCGAGTTGAAGACTCATGTCTTCTCTCAATTTTGCAAACCTCCATTCTTTCATTCCTTCAAATAGTCTCTCTTCTTATTTTTATAATTTTCTCCTTTCAGAAACCTTAATAGGTGTATGTTGGACCTTACTATTCTGTCCTCAAATCTTTTATCTTCTCTTTCATATTTTCCATCTCTTTTACTCTGCCTACATTCTGAATAATTTTTCTTGTCTATTTTGCAATTCACAAATTCTCTCTTTAGCTGTGTCTAATCTTTAGTACCTCGAATACACTAATTCCTAATGCCTTGAACTACAGTGAGTTTTTTTTTAAAGACCTTTTTTTTTAAGATTTTATTTATTTATTTGACAGAGCGAGAGAGGGAACACAAGCAGGGGGAGTGGGAGAGGGAGAAGCAGGCTTCCCTCCGAGCAGGGAGCCCAATGCGGGGCTTGATCCCAGGACCCCGGAATCATGACCTGAGCCGAAGTCAGATGCTTAACAACTAAGCCACCCAGGCGCCCCGAACTACAGTGAGTTTTTATTTTAAATACTAAAGCTTATATTTTAGAAATACTATTTTTCATAGTATTCATTCTTTTTTTTTATTTTTTATAATTTAAAAAAAAATTTTTTTATTTATTTGATAGTATTCATTCTTGCTTTATGGTTTCTATGTCTTTTTTTATGTCTATATAGAAACTTTATTTGTTGACCTTCATTAAGCCTTTTTAGGGAACTCACTAGCTTAACTGTGTCTCCATTCCTTTTATAAGTCATACCTACTCAAACCACAGAGCTCACTGAATATTTATGGCCATGCTATCTAATCTCTAGTTTGCTAATGCATGTTCCTTCCCACCAATGAAGTTGTATGCTCACCATGAGTCTATCGTGTTCATCGCTAAAACTGTTATGCCTAATATTTTATCATGTATGTAAGTAAATTAAATATCAATAAATTAATGAAACATGGATGTGAAGGGAAAGTTGTTTATTTTCTGAACACTAAATCTTTGAAAGATCTGATAAAAGCAAATTGCAAAAATTAGATATGTGCAAATAACTATTAAAGAAATGGAAAATTTATAAAAAATCTAGAATGCTTCCACCCTCAAATAATTTGTAATTGTCTTTAAATTTCACTCAGCTATAAACAAGAGCTTTGACTGGGAGATTGGGAGTCTGGATAAAATATTATTGGTAAAGTATCTAGGAGTAAAACCATGAGAACTTCATTCAGCTCAATCCAAAGGCCTTAACTCTCCATGTAAAGATTGGCAAATGAATGTATATTAAAGTTAAATAAAACTTTTAACACAGAGACATTTATTAATTCTGATTTTATCTAACTTTTTAAATTAACCAAACAATCCTTGGAGTTATGATTCTTCTGTTTGTGGCATCTGCTAACTCTCTCCCATGGTAGAGCATTTCTGTGTATGTGTGGCAATCTGGTGTCCTAGTGGTAGAAAGAATACTGTAGAGTTGCACATTTGCCTCTCCTGAAGTACTAAATATGTCATGAGCTCCAAACAAATTTTTATTTTAAATTACCTGCTTGGACTTTCCACATCACAGCAATATCTTTCTGCAGTTACGAGAAGAAGCTGAGTAAAAGGCTATCAAATGCTGCATGCCGAACCTAAAGAAATGTTTCTAGCAGTTGAGGTGCAATAAAAATGACTTTAAAGGATCTCAAAAAACTAAACTCTCAGTAAATAGAAAGATGATAAATAGATCATCTGTAAAGTACAACTCTAAGTGTTACAGAGAAACAATAGTGAATTTCCTACATTTCAGAAGCATTGGATCATGGTCAACACACATACATGTTTAATAAAGAAAAACCATTACATTTATTATTTTATTTATATAATATCCTCCCTTCCTAACCACTAGCATGATATAACATTATTATAATGTATAGACCTACATCAAGTCCCCCGCATATGACATGACTTGGTCAAAATATCTTCTTTTTTTTAAAGATTTTACTTATTTATTTGACAGAGAGAGACACAGCGAGAGAGGGAACACAAGCAGGGGGAGTGGGAGAGGGAGAAGCAGGCTTCCCACAGAGCAGGGAGCCCGATGCAGGGCTTGATCCCAGGACCCTGGGATCATGACCTGAGCCAAAGGCAGACGCTTAACAACTGAGCCACCCAGGTGCCCCTGGTCACAATATCTTCTTTAAGACAACTGAGTTCGCAAAATAGTTCCCAAGATTTGCATAACTGGCTCCATATACTTTTCATGACAAGGAGCTCATAATTAGGCACTTTCACATGATGGTGAAAGCATTCTTGATTGCTTAGACTCTACAGAAAAATACGAAATTGTGCCAATGACAGTCATAGGCTCTTATGGTGTCAGAGCCATTTGCTATGCTTCTCCTGCTCTGATCTAGATTGCAGGAATGGGAGGTGAGGGGAGATGGAGCAGGGGAGTTGCACTATTTTTGCAAGCCATGTTCCTAGCATCATATAAACTCGTTTCCAAAGGGATTTGGCCAATGAGAAGCATAGCCACAGATTAGACAGCAGAAGGAAAAATTCAGAATCTTTCTTCTCTTCTTTTCAGCATCTGGTGGCAACTCTGCAATGGCTATGATGCTGGCTCCTGACCCTTGCTATCAGCATCATTAATACCCCTTCCTTCCTTCCTAAATGTCTTCAGCGTATCAACAGTAATGACTTCTTGCAACTGCTAAAATTTGATTACCTCACCATCCCCTTTAAATGATCAGATTCTCCATCACCTATGTAATCAAGCTCTACATTAAATCCCCTCTGTTGTAAATGCTCCAATTTTTTTTCTTCTGGTTAGTTCATGATTGAAGCAAGGATTACATTACAGTGTCTACATTCTAGAATTTAAAAATATTTTCTTTTGTTGAGGCCTGTCTTGATTTTTTATCTAAAAATATCTAAATATCTTGGTTTATCTAAAATCTTACTGCATTTATGGGCTGGAAAACAATGTTTAGTTTAGCTCTTAATATTTAAGTTCTTAAGACATGCTCTTTGGGTTGTTTATTCATTAATTCATAGTATCCTACAGACTGTCATTTGGATTATAATTGAGATTCAAAGAAATTAATTGGGTTGTATAGCTAGTCAGGTAACTCTAAAATTTTTGAAGTTAAGTGAAATGATACATACTTAACTACAGAGCTGATCACCTATGTTTTGATGTTGTGTATATAGTAGATGCTAAAACTTAATTTCTGATTTGTTTTAGTATCAGTTGATATAAGCAATTTATTCAAATTGCTATGTACATTCTTTCCTTTTCCTATATGCCACATGTCATTCTGTAAATGACACCATTTCATAAAGTCAGTTCTATCAGATGTATATGATATGGGGAGGGTAAGAATATGTAACTGAGTTCCACAATAATCCAACGTCATTCTTTATTTTAAATTTTCTCTTTTTAAATTTTGCCAGGGCTGCTAAGATCGTGAAATTAATGGTTCAAAATTCTTTCTTCTTTCATGTATCCTACAAAATCTATGATGGAGATACTAATGAAAATGTAAAACACTAAAGCCCTATCTCATGAGGAATAAAAAAAAAAAAAAAAAACCAGAAAGGGAATAACCTCTAGGCTTTTGAATTATGAGGTGCTGACTGTAAACACTTGCCTAGACCCATCAAGCTGCTCTGGGTTCATCCTTTGACAGAAGCTTCAAGACCAACTGTTGAGGGTTGGAGAATTTAATTTCTGTACTTAAGATTTAAACACTGTGTTTTCAAGAGTTCTGGGACAAAAATCAAAATGCCCCCATATTCATATACCCAAGAGAAATAATACTGACACAAGAAAAATGAATATCTAATGACATCTTAGCCATTCAAAACATTTCATCCTTTAAAAATGGAAATATTTGATAAAAGAAGTGACTTTGATGCTGTGCTGGTCACAAGGAAAAGTATGGTTATTCTTGGATGTCTCCCTAAATAATAGTATAATGAGGATACCTAACCTTTGACTCACTGAAGCAGAGCCTATTCCCTATGGGAAAGCACATTTTAGAGCAATGAGATACCAAAATGGAGAAAACAATTAGCTGTTTGTTCTTCTGCCATCTAGAAATAGCTGGTTGGGCAGCCACATGAAGTAGAATCCTCAGTAGATAAAGGAGAGCAGTATTATTTGGCAGTCTGTTCTCTAACCCATAAAGTGATATCAATATTGGACATGTCATCATAGAATGACCCTGGTAGATGGGTCATCTGAATTAATCAGCACAGAAGTAGAGTATTTGCATATCTGTGGACCTGTATTCTCTGACCCAGCTATCTTACCCTGTCCTAATATATCTGGAGAGTGGCCAAGTCTCCATTTCACTCTGAAGTATGTTGATGTAGACATGGATGATATTTTCCATCCCACAAGTGAGATTTAGTAATACCTAGAGGAATGATCTCAGCAGATCTTAAAACTCCTATACCTAGCAGTACTTAGTCAATTAAATTGAGTATCTTTCAGGCTTTTTTTTTTTTTTTTTTAAATAAAGACATCATGGAGAAGAAATGTAATATGAGGGCTATATTAAAGCCCAATATTATGTGTTGCCCTGATATCTGGTGCAATCCTCAGGCCTAATCGCAAATTCCCCTCCACGCTCTGTTCCTGTGGATGAGATTGCCTAGCCATATGACCTTCCTTATCAAGGGGACCAGGCACAGTGCCTGCTTATTTCTGAGTAATGGGCTTCAATTTCCTGCCAGTTTGAGGGATTATTCAAACAAGTCAATCATCTCCTGTGGAAACCAGACCCTTCACCCTCTTGAAACTCCTGCAGCCCTTAGTTTATCACTCTGTTCCCGAGTGCATCCCTCATGCGACCCTTCATGACATGTGATGTCCTCTTGCCCTGGGGTCTGAGTCTATGTGACTAACAAACTCCTGTTGATCTCATCTGTTCAGTGTCAGGCGTTGTGTGTTTGGCCATCCCCATAACCCCAGGGAAGGAATCCCTCCTTCACCAACAGGGTGAAGAGGTGGTGATTAAAAGAAAGAGTCAAAATTAATATATCGTCTGAGCTGATGAAAACTTTCCAATGTTGAGATTGTATTCTGGATATGAGACTCAGTTTCTACCTGATCTGATAAGAAACTTGCTATCCTAACTCTCTGAATATCTGTCTTCATAGTTTATGATAATAATGTACTGCTATTACCACTACTACCATTTATTTATTTGTGTCAGACACATGCATCATTCTATTTAATCCTTTAAGCCCCCATTTTATAGCTAAGGAAACTGAGGCCTAGAAAGGTTAAAATAGTTTCCACATAGTCATAGTGTTAGTAAGTGGCAAAGTCAGGAGTACACCTAACTTGTTTTGCTTGTCTTTTACCTTCAGAGTTTCTGTGTTTAACCACAAGATTATACCACCACCATCATTCACTGCAATCAATATAATTATCAATGAACTTCCCTTGAAGCCTCCAAATCATGATTAGAACTCACAAAAGAGTGGGGTTCAGGGATGGCTCAATCAGTTGAGTGACTAACTCTTGATTTTGGCTCAGGTCATGATCTCAGGGTCCTGGGAACAAGCTCCGCACCAGGATCCATGCTTAGTGGGGAGTCTGCTTGCCCCTCTGTCCCTCTCCCAACTCATGCGTGTGCGCGCACGCATCCTCTCTCATCCTCTCTCACAAATAAATAAAATCTTAAAAAAAAAAAGAACTCACAAAGGGTTGCTTAGAAACCACTAGTAAACGGCAAACCACTTTAATTCAATTGAATTAATGAATACATATGATGTGACAAAATACTGAGCACAATATATGGTTGTTAAATTTAATTACTGATTTCTGGGGCGCCTGGGTGGCTCAGTTGGTTGGGCGACTGCCTTCGGCTCAGGTCATGATCCTGGAGTCCCGGGATGGAGTCCCGCATCGGGCTCCCTGCTCAGCGGGGGGTCTGCTTCTCCCTCTGCCCTCTTCCCTCTCGTGCTCTCTGTCTCTCATTCTCTCTCTCTCAAATGAATAAATAAAATCTTTTAAAAAAATAAAAAAAAATAATAATTACTGATTTCTTATTAAAGTGCACTTATGTCTAGAGTTGTAAGGATATCCTACCAAAGTCAAGTAAAACTCCTAAGCAGAATCAATAAATATATGTAGAATGAAAGGGTAAAACTAGTATTGTTTACCAATGTACAAACTACTATTTAAATGGCTGAAAGCACTCTAAAGTTAAATTGAAAATATTACCAAATGAGAAAAATACAAAAAGTTAAAGATTAAAGGGAAAAAAATCGTGTCATATTTAGTCCCTAACATATTTCTAAGATGATTCTAATTTTAAAACATTTTCTCTAGAGACTCTTGAATTCCCCATCTCAGTTTTATTTGGAATTTGAACTTTGTAACAAAGAGATTTTCTTTCATAGAGACAGCAATTTAAAAAACAAAGTCAATGTTATTGCTTAGATGGACTGGCTTATTTCACATGGAACCAGTCAGATGGAGAATGGAAACCTTTGCTTTTTCATTTTATAGATGAAAGATGCACCATGGAGAAGTGTGCCAGCTGTGTTTTGGGGTCCACATACACCTCATGGTCTTTGTCGCTTTTCCAATAGCTTCTGAGCTGGAACCTATCCGCTGCTTTTTGGTACAGTCTACGTTTATCTGTCTCTTTAGGGGAGAAATGTCAAGGCATTTTGCAGGGTATTCACTAATAACTAAATAATGTTGGTGTGTTTGCCCACTTGCTGTTGCTTGGCTGGCTTCATAGCCTTCTTGACCATGTGGCTTCCTCATCACCAAGACTGTGTTGCTGTTCAGATGAGAGAGTCTCCTTACTTCGTGTGTGAATAGGTCACGTGACGCACAGGAGGCAATTCTTGTGTGCAGAAGTGATTTTCAAGATATGTAACAACCAGTACAACACGGGAGGTCCAATGGGTTCCAAGGGAAAACACAAGAGTTACATGTGGGAAGTTTGGGACAGTGGATGGTTTCCATCTGGTTCAGAATTACTTCAGTATTTTAATAAAATCATAGCTAGACATGTGTGTTCTTAGTGCAAAGCATCCCTAAATATGTATGTGTATGTGCGTGTATAACATATATAATATAGTCTCACATAACATAATATAATAAATACAATATAACGTAAAAGAATTGAAGTGGCTTTTTATGTGTCTGGAATTTTTTCCCCAACATTTACAAAGGAAAAGTCTCCTGTGACCACAAGATCTTATCTCATTAGCTGTACACCAGAACTCTTCAGTGAGCCACGCTGACAAATGAGTACTGATGAGGGAATTTATCCAAGATGGTTTTAAAAGTTAATAGGAAGAAAATTTTAAATGTTTTGATGTGGCTCCTTTTGGAAGAGACCTTTTTGGGATAAGCAAAGTGAATTAGAAAAAACTATGGATGTTCTTTTCATCTTCATAATAATTGATTCTACCTGTGATCATTTTGGGTCCGGTTTCCTATACATATTTGTAATATGGGTTTCATTTCCATAAAATGGGAACATAATAAATATAGGATTTACTAATGATTGTTTTATGTGGCTGCCAATCTGCCAAGCAGCATTCTTAATTATTGCCAGGAAACTAGGCATTTTCCAAACATATGTTTTGGATTTAAGACTAATATGTCATGTCAGCCCTCTCTACTGGACTGATGGGAGCCCAGTGGGACTTCAGAGTGTCTGCTTTGGAGGGTGACTTTTTGGGGTTAGATAAAAGCACTAATAGGAGGAGATAGAGCAAAGCATCAAAAGTTTCTGAAAGCAAATCCTACAAAGAAATACATCAAAGAGTTATGTTTTCATTATAAACTGATATTTTTACTAGATGAGGATAGAGTTCGATCTTCCTCTAGAAGCCACGAGTAAAGGAAACCAGACCCTAACTTACATTAATGAACCTAATTGCAAGGCTCTTGTCTTCTTTGAACAACATAACCAGGAGTTTTGCCTCAAATTTAAAAAAAAAAAAGAAAAAAAGTATATGTGGCTTTTTCATTAGCCTGTGCAAACCTGGTATGTTCCATCAAAGAATTTATTCCATGACTTGGAAAAAAAGGAAACTGAAAATCAAAAGGATCTGGTCCAAATGAGCTATATATTTTTAATGTTTCCCTCAAAAATATTTTTCAAGTCCATGGAAATACCTTTCAGTGGTTTTAGTTTCTTCATCCAACACATGCTTTACTTGTAACCCACAGTTTCCTGATTTTGGCCAAAGAGCTAACATACCTGCTAAATACACATGTAAATGTGAAACAATTTATTCTTGACATGGAAGCATGTCTTGTTGTTCTCAATTTTTTTTCTTTTTTTAGAAAAATATATTTAGTATGGAATACCTCAATTCTGGTCTTTGGATATTCAAGTGCTATTTCTATAGGGCTTAGAAGAGGTAGTACTTTTTCTCTAATTTTCTCAGCTAGTTGGGTAATTTTCTATTGAATTTAATAATGACTTACCAGTCTTTACTTAGTTACTGTTTTTTTAAACATGAGTATTGTTATTAATTTAGAGAACTCTGAATGCAGATGTTTTATTTCAATATCTGGTTAAAGTGGTGTTTAAGCACTTCATGTGGCAACGTGACTTCTGTAATGACAAGTTCAAATACAAAAATGAATGCAGGGCATTTTCTGGGCATCGTACTGTCTTCTTGGGAAGTGCAGAGTGACACACACAATGTTTACTTTTCCCCACAAATGCATCAAATGCGTTGCATCTGCAGCCAATACTTAGAATGGTATTTGCATACATCAATGACATAAACATGACTTTACTATTTAAAAATGTAAGGAAACATTAACAGCTATAGATGACTATGCATAATCTGAAGAGAAGAATTGTTACTGTAGAAAAGTTTAAGGCTCCAGCCCAAGTAAAAGCCTTAGAATTCAGCATTATCTTTGTCTCCTATATACTATCATCAATGTATTGAGCTGAAAACTAGGATTCATCAGTTTGACAAATTACATTTAACATCTTATGCTTAAATTTAATAAATTTAATAAGAGATCATTTAATAAACAGCATGTGACATGATTGATGATGATATAAGTAGGACACTGTGCTTTACACCCCTGGAGACAAGTTTTGGGTTAAGAAATGTCAGAGGAAAATTAACATTTTATTGCAAATTTCTTTCTTAACAACTTAGACATTATTACTGGAAAAAGAATTGCATGGAAAATATGTATCAACAAAACCAAGGAATTTCAAAAATCCTCAGATGGCCCCAACCAATCTGACTTTGTTTTCTTCCTCCTCCTCCTCCTCATCTTCCTCTTCCTCCCTTTCTCCCTCTTTCTCTTTCTTCTCCCTTATCTTACAGTTCTGGGATAGTTAATGAAAGGGTTTAAAAAATAAATCTCGAATTAAAATGTTTGCAAATAAAACAGCCTATCTGCTAACCTGCCCAGGGAATTTGGCAGAACCCTGGGGGTAGGTGTGGTTAGTTTTCTCAGGTGTTATACTTGCAAACACCAGCAGAGAACGGAAGCTAACTCCTCCCCTAAGGCATGGTCTCACATTTTGCCTTGTGACAGCGTTTCCCAAGTACGTTTTTTAAATCTTTTTTTGTAGCTTCAAGTTTTTATTTAAGTTCTAGTTAGGTAGCATAACAGTGTAATATTAGTTTCAGGTATAGAATTAAGTGATTGATCACTTACATACAACACCCAGTGCTCATCACAGCAAGTGCCCTCCTTAATATCCATCAACCATTTAGCCCATCCCCTGCCCACCTCTCCTCCAGCAACCCTCAGTTTGTGCTCTATAGTTAAGAGTATTTTATGGTTTTCCTCTCTTCCCCCCACCCCTGTGTTCATTTGTTTTGTTTCTTAAATTCCACACATGAGTGAAATCATATGGCATTTGTCTTTCTCTGACTGACTGATTTCACTTAGCATAATACTCTCTAGTTCATCCATATTGCTTCAAATGGCAAGATTTCATTCTTTTTTCTGGCTGAGTAATATTCCTGTGTGTGTGTGTGTGTGTGTGTGTGTATACCATATATATATATATGGTATATATACATATATATCACCACAACTCCTTTATCTGGAAGAAATGGATGAATTCCTAGAAACATATAAACTACCAAAACTGAAACAGAAAAAAATAGAAAGCTTCAGAAATTGAATCAGTAATCAAAAATCTCCCAACAGATGGAAGTCCAGGGCCAGATGGCTTCCCAGGGGGAATTCTACCAAACATTTAAAGAAGAGTTAATACCTATTCTTCTCAAACTGTTCCAAAAAATAGAAATGGAAGGAAAGCTTCCAAACTCATTCTACAAGGCCAGCATTACCTTGATTCCAAAACCAAAGATTCCACTAAAAAGGAGAGTAACAGACCAATATCTCTGATGAATATGGATGCAAAAATTCTCAACAAAAACCTAGCAAATCGGATCCAACAGTACATTAAAAGAATCATTCACCACAATCAAGTGGGATTTATTCCTGGGTTGCAAGGGTGGTTCAACATCCACAAATCAATCAATGTGATACATCGCATTAATAAAAGAAAGGATAAGAACCATATGATCCTCTCAATAGATGCAGAAAAAGCAGTTGACAAAATACAGCATCCGTTCATGATAAAAACTCTCAACACAGTAGGGACAGAGGGAACATACCTCAACATCATAAAGGCCATGTACGAAAGACCCACAACTAATACCCTGTCAATGGGGAAAAACAGAGAGCTTTTTCCCCAAGGTCAGGAACAAGACAGGGATGTCCACTCTCACCACTGTTATTTAACATAGTACTGGAGGTCCCAGCCTCAGCAATCAGACACCAAGTATGTTTTTTGTTAGCAGGGCCAAGAGCTCTCCATACCTCACTCAAAGAAGAGACTCCTGATGAAAGACTTTTAGGGAACACTACATAAAGAAAATGAAATGGCTGTGCTTTTTATTTACTTATTGGTTGATTTGTTTGTTTGCTTAACAATAAGACCTTCCTTTAGCAGGTGTAAATATCTCTCTGAATCAATGAACTATTTAGCATTGTCACAATCCCAAATGGAAAGAACACAGGCTTTGTGGGGTTTCAAGATGAGTATGAATCTGTTCAGACCCTGAGTGGTTTTCTTAACCTTTCTCATCCTTTGTTTTTTTAATATGTAAAATGAGCATGGCCATACCTTCCTAGCATCACCAGGAACAGCAAACACAATGGTGCATGCAAAGTGTTTGCGCGATGCTTGGCACGTGGGCAGCCTTCAACAAATGGCTGTGATGATTCTAATGAATGTTAACCCTTGCAGTGCCAACCAATCTGTAGGCACCAGGCAGCAGCATTAGTCCCATGGAATGTGGCCTGGCTACCTTGGCAGAGGAGTATTCTCAGTTTAAAAGAAAACTGTCAGGGATGACACAGCTCTTCTCTCACCAGATATATCTCCCTTAGGATTTGTCAACTTTTACCCAGTAGGGGACATGGATATGAGCAAAATTATCTTGTGATTAAAATGTCCAGAATCAAAACTTCCTTCAACCCCAGAACCTAGAGAGAGCAAGGATTTTCAGAGGAATTTGGCTGAATTTCAGAGGTTTTTACATTGATTTTGAACACTTCTTCTTGTCCAAAGACCACAAGCAGTTGAAGCCTGGATTGATCATCTGGATTGCATCATCTGACATTTGTTTGTATTTGTGCATTTGGTAGTATGAAACTTTTCATCATGGCTAAGTATAAATTCCATGGAAATTTTAAAATTTATATTAGAGCAGCAACACTAAACTCTCTCATGGCATTTATATAAAATTCATTTTCTTAGCTATCAAAAAATTATTCATTTTGTTCTTCATTCAGTTATTCATTTCTACCCAGACAATTCTATTACTTTATCTGGAATATCTATTTATCTCTGCCCATCAAACTCTTACCCATCCTCAGCTCTCTTTGCCCTCAGAAGTCTATAATAACCTCTCCGGCCAGGGGCAACCCTCTTATATCCCTCCCACTGCAACCTTCATAGAATTCAGATGGCGTGTGTTACCTACATGTGTATTACCAACTGCCTTGGAAGGGAGTTTTATATATTATTTAGATATTTACATCTGCCCTCAAACACCATAGGTACCCTGAATCACACTGAACCACAGTTCAGTGCCTTGTACATAACTGGTTCTCAAGAAGTGTTCATACACTTCTGTGGTTACCAAAAGGTTAGATAGATATTGATAGCATTTTTTTTTTTGTCTTTTTAGTACTGTATTACTTCTGCCCTGTTCCAAAAGTAAAGATAAAGAAAAATATCCCCCAACTACTGTAGAAATTATAGGTAGGTTTTTTAACAGGGTAGAGAGAGAGGTGAAAACATGTAGTCCAACTCTTTCCCCTCTTTCTCCATGCATGGTGCTTGGACTTATCTGTGATGTGTCCTTAACATGTCATCATACATCAGAGAATCCCTGGATAGAAATGAGTTATTAAATAAAAGCAGAAATATTACTTCTTTTCCTCTACTTTAAAAAAAAATACATAACTTTTAAAATAGTCACTGTTTTGTATTCATTTTCCAGATCTTTTTCCATAGTCAAAAGTTATATAGAATTGAGATCCATGAGTGAATGGCTCCAGGAATTTTGAAAATAAAGAAAATAAAATTAAGAGGAGATTTTGAAGACCAAAAAACAAACAAAAACAAACTAAAAGCCCATAAGCAACTCTAAAGCTCATGACTGTCACCTTGAAATCTGATTTCTGAGTTCAACACAAGCAAAATGACTCCTGCAGAGTGACAAGAAGCAGTAAAGTATACCCTGTACTGTCACCACTTGAGATGGTAATAGAAGCACCCTGGCCTATGTGTCCACTTAGGTAGGGGCATGGGAACACAGAAGAAAACAGGGCCACAGATTGGTGACTTTCAACTAATTAGAGCATGAAACACAAAGTACCAAATAAGAATAGATTGAGATAGAAAATATCAGTAGAAAAGTGAGCCTAGGAATCCTATGTATTTAAATTCACCTAAATGTGATTAAACAACAGGGGTTAAACTGAATACTCGGCAACCAGGATAGGTTTAGAACAACCATCTAACTTACGAAAGAAACCATTTGTGCCGTTCAGGAAAATGAAACATTTGAGGACATTCTAGAAGAAGAGTTTGTCCCCAGCATCCCTGAAAATCTCTCAGCGAAAATAAAGCAGCCTCTCTGAGTATGGCTTGGACAGCTGCCCATCCTGCCAGGTTCCACGGATGATGGCACAACTCATTCCCAAGACAGGCTTGGTCAGCAGAGGAAGACCCTCCAAAAGGCATGCTGATGCAATGACTTCCCTAAAAATGAGAGTATATGCTTGAAGAGAATACATCTCCAGGGAATATAAACACGAATTTGACATTTATCAGTAGTTTTTAAGATGGAAAAAAACAAAATAAACACTTAGAGCAAATGGAAGGCAGAAGCATGGAGCATTGAGGAAGGGAGGATGATTCTTGGGGAAGGACACTCCTTACAATATTGATGGAAATCTCTTCAAGTGGAAGAAATCGAAATACAAAGAATCATCTCTTTTTCTTTTTGTAGCTGATGATATTCATTAAGATCAAAGAGTGCCCATGTACCCCGAGAAATATCGTTTGCTTGGCATATAAATGAATAAATCAATGAATATGCATTTATTGAACACCTGATTTGGGCCAAGCCCTGGACTAGGTACTTTCAAAATGATTACCTCATTTAATTCTCACAACAATCCTGTCAGTTAGGAATTATATGAGTAATTACATAAGTAAGAAAACAGACTCATAAAGGTTAGATAAGGAGCCCAAGGATACACAGCTAATAAGGAGTAGGGCCAGATTTCCAGGCCAGATCTTTTGAATCCAAGCTGAGATTTTTGTTCAATAGGAAAATCAGCGCTTCCCTTTTTAAAAATAAATCACTGTTGTTGGCGAAATTGTGCTTTGGGTAGACAGATGATTCAAAGACTTGTCCAAAGAAGTTCTGGAGCCACCTTGAGACTTTTAGAATCAATCATCAAAATGGAAACAGTTTAATGACAGTCTGGGCAATTACCCCATTATGCCCAACAAACCAGGGAGAATGAACCTTCAGCTTGACTCATGTCTTTAACTGTTGTTTCAGGAGAGGCCTGAAAGGAAAAGAGGTTATGTCAATTGTGTTTTAACAGAGTGACTAAGTTGTGAGCATTTCCAAAAAAATATTTTTTCTTCAGAGTTTAGTTTTACTAGCTTTGGAGACAATGACTCAGGCATCTCTTTGTTGCTCTGCTCTCTAATTAGCAAGTTCTAAAGACATCACCTTCAGAAAGAAGGGAAAAACAGCCTTGATTTTGTTCAAAACCTCACTCCAATCGTTCCCCTAAACAAACTTTGAGAACTGCTATCAAGCCATTAATGTAATTTGATGAAAGGAGAAAGGACATGGCCTGTTACAACAAGCTTCCCTGGAAGCACAAGGCCAGCCCTCTGACACTATCTTTCAAAGGCTTCCAAGGTTTTCAGACACCCATTTAATCAAACACCTATTTACTCCGTGACCCTCTGGAGTACCAGTCAAGTGCTGGTGGGTTGTAAGATACACAGTTTTATCGCCACTTTCCTAACGTGAAGGGAACCAAAACCAGAACATGTTGCGGAGGGGCGGGGGGCGGAGGAGGAGGACAGGAGGGGAAAAGGTGAAAGCAATTTTTCCAAATTGGCCTAAAGCAAGAGTTGGGCTGTGCAATTTCTTTTTTAGTCTGAAAACATTATGAAAAAAAAAAAAAACACATTTGTTTTATGAGCTTTTGGAAGAAAGTGCCTCAACACCCAGTGCAGCTCTTGGTGGGGCGCGGGGGGCAGAAAAGCACTCCTGCTCCCAGGACTGGGGACTCCAGGAGGCCTGGCTGAGACCCACACTGCTGAGTGCTGCTGAGCTGGAGCAGTCAGGTGGGCCTCCTTTTGATAGTCAGTCCCAAGAGCGATGGATTGTAAGGGCATTTAGGTTTCATCATCACAGAGGTGTTTTCAACAGAGTAAAAATTCCTGATTACGGAGGAATGTGATGAGGTTTGTTTTACAGAGTTATCAAAAACTTTGAACATTCTAAGAGATGGGGCGCTGAATGTTACCCACCGGCAGAGTGTGGGATGACTGTACTGATGAGTAACCTCTCTTTAGGGCAATAAATGAGATGCTGTACGAAAATAACTAAAAGAGCGTGAGCCAACTGACTGCCCAGAAGCCAAGTCACTCCAGCAGACAAGGTTTTTGCTTCTTTCTGTTTCTTTTTCCTTGCTGTGAGGGTTTCAAAAATATATATTTAGTTGCAACAATCTTAAAAATCAGGAGAGGTCGTGTGAAAATGCAAGTATCTGGCTCCTTTTAAAATGGAGCGATAGGGCAATAGAAGGGAGGCCCACGCCTCAGCATGGTGCCAGCAAGCAGCTGAGGCTGAGAATTGGTTGACCCTTTAGATGGGCATGCAAGTGCTAGCTAGCATCACAGTTCCCACGACTTTCCTGACTATGCTTAGGTACATGCCTGGCCCTGTATTTGAGTTTGAAACCCCAGTAAATAGACGGAAGCCAATAACCTGGCCCTCAAATCTGGAAAGTATAACTTCCACATAAGCGGCAAGGCAGCAATTATATAGCAATGTAACAGGGAATAAAACATTAGAATGCAGTTTAAATCACTGTAGGCCTCACATTTAAAGTTTAGAATTACCCACAAAATAAATTGGTCAGAATGAAAATGTGTTACAAAAAAGAGATAAGAAATAGGAGCATTGACCCCTGTCTTTGAAAATGGACAACTGTAGAAAGGAGAATTTAGTTTTCCTTTCTTGCTCTTTAATGGTGTCTTGTCCTGAATCCTTTTGCAAACAATAAAGTCATAATTAACTTCAATTACCATACCTTGTCAATTTTGTCAAACCACCGTTTCTAGTAAAACTTCTCTAGTCAGGTCCTTTAGTACTTTCTAAGTAATCCCAGCAGACACTGCAGACCTTATACTATCTGGCCACTCACCAACCTCTATGGGGATCTAGACCCACACTCAGCTGTGCGCCCTGCAGCTCCATGTGGGCTTCTCACTAGCACATGTACATGGAACCTTCCAAGCCTTCTTCTGCACCAACGTTCCCCATCTCAGTAAATGGCATCACCACCCCCTCAGACTCTTGTGAAGAAAGCTGGGTCAACCTGACACCTCCCTTTCTATTTATATCCAATCAGTCCCCAAAGTCTTGTTCTTGGTCTGTAGAAATAGCTTCTTTACTTTTCTCCCTACTTCATTTCTTACCATTGCCTCTAATCTGTTTCAACAGCCAAGGCAACCTCTAGAAATCATTAACCTGATGATATCCAGCTCCACTTAGAACCCGTCGTAACTGACGTTGCTTCTAGAACCATTTAAAATTCTTTTCTATATATAACATCCCTTTTTTTTTTTTTTTAGCGAGGGAGAGCGAGTGAGGGCTGTGCAGGGAGGAGGAAGGAGAGAGGGAGAGGGAGAGAGAGAATCTTAAGCAAGCTCCGTGCCCAGTGTGGAGCCCAACAGGGGGCTCAATTTCACCACCCTGAGATCATGACCTGAGCGAAAATCAAGAGTTGGATACTTAACTGACTGAGCCACCCAGGTGCCCCTAGAACCATTTATAATTCTTAACATAGCCTTCAAGGCCCCACTTTGAGTACTCTCCCAACTGGCTACATGCCAGCCAGACTGGCTTTGTGGTCCCTTCTCACCTCCGCACCTTCACGCATGCTGTTCCCATTCCTCATATACTTTTCTCTCCTCTGCCCTGCCCCTGCTCTGCACCCTTCACCTCACTAACTTCTCATCCTCCCTCAGGGCTCAAATTAGTCACTTCTTCAGTGAAGCCTTTCCCCACCTCTATGAATATAAACCTCATAGCACCTGGACTTTTCCATCACAGCATATATCTGCATTATAATTATCTGATTGCTTATAAAATTTTGATATGTCCGTCTTCCCCTTTAACTGTAAGACCCATAAAGGCAGGGAATGTCTTTCCTATTTACAAACATATTACCATATTCCCACGTGCCTGATACATAGCCAATGTTCCTATATTGAATGAAGGAATGGATGACCAATACCTATCTGTCAGATATAAACCTTAAATGGAGATCATTATGATTCGAGGCACACTGTTTTGTTATGTTTGTTTTGTTATGTCCAAAACGGTCATAGAAACATGCAGGGCAAATTGTAACTCCAGGCACTAAGCCATAGTAACCAGTAAGTCCATTTATATGATTAACTAGGACGATGATTATAATCACAGTGGCCTCAAATTAAAACAGTTATATTTGAGGCATCTGCCCGGCTCAGTTGGAAGAGCATGTGACTCTTGATCTCAGGGTCGTGGGTTCGAGCCCCACACTGGGTGTAGAGATTACTTAAATAAAGAAAACTTAAAAAAAAAAAAACCCAAACCAACCAAACAAACAAAACGCAGTTATATTTACAGCTTACCAAAATCATTGTAGGGAAAGTACAACAGTACATGAAAACCTGGATATCTATATATGTTCTTAGGTTGGTGTGTTTTCGGTTCAGAGAATTAAGTTTTAGTTTTACTCTGCTTATTGGTATTTCATAATGTCTGTCGTATGTTGGTATTCATATGTTGCTGTTGCAAGCAAGAGCTAAATGATTCCACACAAATTTGGTTCAGTATTAAAATCTCTCTCTCTATTAAATTAAATGTGTTGGCTAACCTAACAGAATATTGGTTGTTCAACAAATAATTTTCAAATATGACTGCCTGGGGGAGGCTGGTGGTGCCCACAGAAATAGTTAATTTTTAAAAATTATTCCCCAAAACATTTTATTTCATCATTGATCTATAGTTTCTATAGATTGTAGATCTGTAGATCTTTAGATTGTTCAAAAATGTACATAGACTTAGCAAGCTATATTTCTTGAGTGTGTACTCTGTGCCAGGTACTATTCTAAGTGCTTTATATATATGTACATTTTAATCTAACAAATCTATGAAGTGGGCACTGTTGCTAATATATTCCCCATTTTACCACATGAGAAAACTGAGGCACAACATAATTAGTAACTTGTCCAAAGTCGTACAATGAGTAAGTCATGAAGCTAGGATTCATACCTAGCCACTCTCTCTACAGGGCCTTCCTTACTCCTAACCTTCCTTACTCCTAACCTCTATGTTATGGCAATAGGTACTTAAATGAATACCTTCCTTTTTACCTTTCACTTCTGTTTCTATTCATTATACCATTGACATATACTTTCTTTAATTACCAGGGATATGTTTGGAAATTACGTCATAGAACATTCTATCATTTTCATGATAATACGACTTTCTATATCGTATCATTATTATTTAGAATCTTGACTTTATGTTGCAAATATATGTTATAAACAGGTCACCAGTTAATTGTTATCTGATCATTTATTCCAGTTTCTTAACAATTAAAAAAATTGGGAATATCTTTGCTCTGTCTTTTTTTCAGACTCCAAGATGAGAAGATTCATATAGGCAGTTTTGTAAAACCTATGACACCTTGTTTCATGGATGAGTCAAAGGTTTTTACCCAACAATTTTGAGATATCCTGAGAAACCACATGGCACTGAATTCCAGGCTTGTAACTCATGTGGTTACCTTGTAACTTATCAAATTCTTGTCACCCCAATCAACAAAACCTACAGAGAGAAAAGTTTCTCCCTGGGTTGTTTTCCTGGTAGCTTGAAAATCGAAAGAAAAGACAAGGTCAAAAATGTGCTTGAACCAACATTTACTTCACATTTAACTCCAGAATATTAAATAAATTCCCAAGGATTGTACTAGCCTATGTGAGGTCAAGCATGTTGTTAAAGGAGAGGATGACAATTGACCCTTTCTTAGAGCAAAACCTCCTGCCTTCCATCCCACCACTCAACTACAGAGTCAAGATCCTGAGAGTTGACAGCTTACTCCTCAGATAAATTCCAGCCTGCCCCAAATGAGCCATGTACTCATGAAACCAAAGAACTAGCAGAGACCTCTGGGACCATCTATCCCAGCAGTTCCCAAATGCTCCTGCGGCCAAGATTCCATTTATCTCCTCCCCCTCATCTCAGCCATGAGCCATGGGTTTGGAAAAAATTTTTCAACTTAACTGGATATCTTAAATATAATTACCTATATTTGTCAATGTTGCTCATCTGAGACACATACAAATATATATAGTCTGATCTTCTAATCCAAAACCTCCACTCCCCAATGACTTGAAATAATTTCCAACTCAAAGCAAGGAAACGAGATTACCTATGCAGTCTTATAAATAAAATTCAGACTTGCTCTTAGAGCCCAACTGTTGTCTTCAAGGATGTTTAGATGTCTGGACCTGGAAAACAGTGACATATCCAATCTGGTACATTACTGAAGGCCACAGAGACATAGTGACCTCCCCAAAACCAGCCTGAGAGGTAGACCAGAAACTACACACACAACGGATCCTCCCCAATTCTAGCCAGCCCAATAGGGTATAGGCCAAGTCACAGGGGAGAATATTGCTCACAGCTGAGATGAACTGCTCAGCCAAAATCTTACACCAAGACCAATTTCATATCAGAAAATGAGAAAGAGCATCTAAAACAAATTCGCTGGAGTCTGTTTTGTTGAGTATAATATGACACTCTGCAAAGAGGAATGAAAATCCAGAACTATGAGAAAAGCCGGGACTTGGCTATGAACTTTCATGAAAAGTGTGACAAAGACTAATGCAAGAGGTGAGAAATATTCAGAGTGAGTGTTCACGTCTTTACAGAAGAGGAGGAAACCCAAGGAAAACAAATTACATCAGTTAAGGCTAACAGGGTAGAGATAAGTGAAAGAGCCAAAGGAGATAAGGTAAGCCCAAAGGGTTAAAGAGTATTAGGAGGGCAAATCTATCAGGAGGGAAAGGATGATGAGAGAGAAACTGGGGCTTCTAATAAATGAGCAAGGGCACAGAATTAATCACAAATCCAAAATCCGCTGAGATGCTGAACTCACTTTTTAAGTTAGTCTTCTTGGTGAAAAAGACCAAAAAGGTAAGAGAGAAAGAAATATGATGAATTTGAAAGGAGCGAAGGCCTTAGGAAAAATACCACTGACAAAAAACAGAAGAGGATTATCCATGTGTATGAGCATGCGTGAAACCAGCCCATCCCATTTCTCTTTAACGGTGGTGATAACTACAGGACAATATAAACCAATTATGAAACAAGTACTGGATTTAGTCAAGCAACTGGTTTTTACTAGTTTCTAAATTAAACTATTTGATTGAATTAAATCTTTTTTGGTATGTTAATTTGAGACTTAGAACAAACATATGAAGACATTTTGGTCCAATCCTTTAAATTTTAGACAAGGAAATTGTCACTCACGTTTTAGAGCCGAAGAAGCAGGGGTCACAGAGATAGTAGGTCCTGGAATTGAGACCAAAATCAAAGAGCTGTTACTCTCAGGCAGAACTTTCTGGATTTCAAACTGATTGCTATTAAGAACAATCTCTTATCAAGCTCCAATCATTGGCCAGTACTGACCACATTATCATATATAGAATTCTCTCAACAATCTGGTGACTTATGTATCCTACTTCTTTGCAATGAGGAAAGTGAGCACTGGGAAGAATGAATAAGTGTCCAACTTTACAGTTGGTATATGAATATTTATTAGTTAATAGATTGCCTAGTGGTCTAATACAGATACCTTCTGTTTTAAGAAAACGTGCTAAGTGAACAATGAACTTTATAAAAACTAGAGGTTATTCACCTCACAAATGTTCACATAAAAGCAATCACCATAGCATTCCTTGACTCTAGTGTCTTGAATTAATTTAAATATCTTAATATCGTGCATATTAAGTTCCTTGCAATTTTATTATTTAAAATGTTAAGAAGACAAATGTAAACAGTGCATCA
Organism: Mirounga angustirostris; assembly: GCF_029215605.1. Classification (NCBI taxonomy): domain Eukaryota; kingdom Metazoa; phylum Chordata; class Mammalia; order Carnivora; family Phocidae; genus Mirounga; species Mirounga angustirostris. Next base: position 72,724,728 of record NW_026991716.1, read on the forward strand.
CCACACTACCTTTTTTCAAATGTGAATCAGTAAGACTAAATTATAGTCAACTCTTTAGAAATGCATCTATTTCGAACAAAGTGAGACCCTCCTATGGAAGCTAGAATCAAAGAGAATGTGATACTTTGGTTCAGCACTTCTGGAAGGGGCTTCAGCTATGCTCCCAGGCAAAATAGTGAACCTAGTGGGGAAGGAGACAGAGAGGTTGCCTTCACGGCACATGGAACAGGAAGTTTACCAGGGTATTCTCTGCTATAATCACAGCTATTCAGGGGTCACCTGAAGCCTAGCCACATCCCACTGATTATTCTCCTAGTCATCTAGCTGTCAACCTGCCGATGACCATTCCTTTCTCCAGCTCAGAGAAACAGGAAATTATACTTTTTGAAACTATAAGAAAAGCATCCAAGTGTGAGATAAAAAGAAATATTTATTTCTCAAACACTTTCCCAGTTGCAAAGGAAAGAAGTGGTCTGACAATGTCTTTAATAATAAAATTCCCTACCCAGGAGTAAGTTTCTAAACTCATTTTGGCCAAAAATCACATGCCTTTAATTATTCATACATATTGCTTTATGTCTTCTAAGTAATTTGCTTCTAAAGCAGCCAAACTAGGGTGTGAGAGGGAAGGCTCCAGAGTTGGCTGGGTCTTGGTTCAAAGGCAGCTCTCCTGTTTACTTGGTCATGTCTTCTCTCAAAATCCAGTGTCCTTATATGTAGAATGAAAATATAATGTTACCTAGTTCATGATCATTGTAAGAATTAAATGACATAAAACACATACAATCCAGGGATGACATGCACACAAAGTCCTTAGCATGATACTTTGCAGAGGGTAAATACTTAATATACAATAGAAATTATTATTATAGTTATTTTAAAATTAATTCAGCAGTCCACCAATCCATAATCAAAACATGTTTTCCCCTCTTAACAATTTGAATTTTCCTACCCTTTTTTCTTACTTAAAATTCTCATTTTCTTTGGTAAAGCAGGCAAATACATGTAATATCTGTTTTGCATATTTTTGAGAAGAAAACATAAATACATTTGATATAGGGAATATTGCAAGTATAGACCAAGGCATTTCTAATATCCTTCCCTTTATCAGGGAAACCAAAGCTCCATCTTCAGTGTTTCCTTGTGTACAAGCATTTCTTTTTTTTTTTTAAGATTTTATTTATTTATTTGACAGAAAGAGACACAGCGAGAGAGGGAACACATGCAGGGGGAGTGGGAGAGGGAGAAGCAGGCTTCCCGCAGAGCAGGGAGCCCGATGCAGGGGGGCTCGATCCCAGGACCCTGGGATCATGACCTGAGCTGAAGGCAGATGCTTAATGACTGAGCCACCCAGGCGCCCCATGTACAAGCATTTCTTTTTTTTTTTTTTAAGATTTTATTTATTTTATTAGAGAGTGAGCGAGAGAGAAACAGCGTGAGAGAGGAGAGGGTCAGAGGGAGAAGCAGGCTCCCCGCTGAGCCGGGAGCCCGATGTGGGACTCGATCCCAGGACCCCGGGATCACAACCTGAGCCGAAGGCAGTCGCCCAACCAACTGAGCCACCCAGGTGCCCCTGTACAAGCATTTCTAATCAAATCTAGTCCTAGAAAGAGAGTAATTGCCTAAGAAATGTCTCTGTTGGTGGGTATACAGTGACATGGAGAGGAATAAAGAACTAACAAGGTGCTAAGCCCAATTGGCGGATAAACCATGTCTGGCCTTGGGTTTGAGCTTCATAGCAAACAAAGGAACATTTACCAAGCCTCTCCAAGAAATGGGTGCAAACTCCAGGAAATTCAGCACAAACTATGGATATGAACAAGATTGACATAAGAAAATTGATGGGTATAACCAAAAGGTAACTGCTTGGCTATAAAGAAGGAATTTGACTCCACTTCTTTGTCTTTATTATATATCTTCCAAGGAAACAACATTGCCTCTAAACTTAAGTGGTCTGGCATATTAAAAACAATGCCTTCTGCCTCTGTGAGATAGTTTGGACAATGAAGCACCATGAACCCATCCACTGCTTATATAACACATGGCTGTTTGACATTTGCCAAGGCCTCTGCCAGTGGAATTCAGACACTTTCAGCCAAAAAGCAAAAGAAGGTGAGAAACTCTGGAAAGTGATGAAGGAAAGCAGTTATGACCAAATGCCCAAGTCACTAGAACTAGAACACAGCAAGTGGGGCGCCTAGGTGGCTCAGTTGGTTAAGCGTCCGACTCTTGGTTTGGGCTCAGGTCTGACCTCAAGGTTGTGAGATCAAGTCCCGTGTCGGGCTCCATGCTCAGTGTGGAGTCTGCTTGAATTTCTCTCTCCCTCTCCCTCTCTCTCAAATAAATAAATCTTAAAAAAAAAAAAAAAAAAAAAGAACATAGCCAGCCCATGGTGGGAGGAGACCTTTGAAAGCAGGGAATGTGCAGCCTCTGGAGAATCCCAAACCAGTTGTACATTTTGTCTAAGAACAGTAGGTTGTCATCAGAGGAGAAGTGTTAGTATTCCTCAGAAAGATAGTAAATGTGAAACCCTGGAGTATGTAACATTGCTAAAGCTGATTTTCCATAATTAAAGTATTTATGATGACACAAAGTTAAAAATCTATTCAGGCTCTGAGCCAGCTCTCAGAGCCTGGGCTGTGGTCCCACCCACTCATTTCAAAACCCTCTGAGCTCATGCGCCATGTCTTACCCAACCTCTAGTCTTTGTGTACACAGTGTTACTGCATCCCTTGATGCTGGTCTAACAAGTGTACAACTTCTTTAAAATCCTTCCAGGGTGCCTGGGTGGCTCAGTCGTTAAACGTCTGCCTTCGGCTCAGGTCATGATCCCAGGGTCCTGGGATCGAGTCCCACATCGGGCTCCCTGCTCGGCAGGAAGCCTGCTTCTCCCTCTCCCACTCCCCCTGCTTGTGTTCCTGCTCTCACTCTCTCTCTGTCAAATAAATAAATAAAATCTTAAAAAAATAAAAAATAAAATAAAATCCTTCCAAAAGTTACCAATGAAGCTAGAATTTAGAAACACATTCACCAAATATCGTACTTGCTGTTTTTTAGTGCAACCTGCACGGTCTTCTGTCTTGGTGTTCCCTCCCACACAGATTTCGGTTCCATCTAACCCAAGGGGAACACATAAAGCAGCTTTTTAATTTCATTTTTTTGGTCTAATTAAGGATTGGTCAGTGTGGAGTTTTCTATAGAGAATCATTTTTTAGACACTAGAGAAATACAGCCACATGTGAAAAGTCAACAAAGGATACAGATAGTGTTCAGAGAAAGCTTAGGGTAATATATAATTTTTCCTTTGGGTTATCCTATTGGCATTATTGAATATAGATCTGATTTTCCAGAGGCAAGTGTTTTCAGACAGGATTTCTGTAGCCCAGGCTCTCTGCTCCAGCAGCCCACCAGTGACATGAAAAATCCCTCAGTAAAGTTTAGTGTGATGGTAGGCCAGAGACCAAACATATTTCCTTCTTCTCTTCGCCGATCCTGTTTAATGTAAGATTATGAGCGTTTGCTCTTCCTCCAGAAAAGGTTCCTGCCGTCCCTGCTTGGTGCCTTGTTCCTCTGCTTGCTCGATGGCAGCAGGCACGAGGTCCTGAACCTCTGTCTTCATGCAGGCCAGCTATTTTCTCAGCCATTTGTTTTTCTGGAATGTCCTCCCCGACTCAGCCCCAACACCAAGATTGCTGTTATCAGTGCTCAAATACCAGTCACTCCCCTATGAAGTAAGCCGAGATACGCCGGCAGTCCCAGCGAGGCAGGGAAACGCGGGCATCATTAGTTTTCAGGGTTAGAAATTCACTGTCAAGCTCCCTATCTGTGGGGCCCTCCCAGATAAACAGTAGATGGGGGCTCCCAGCACATTCCTTTCGCACTCACTAATTCCAGGAGAACGCTCTGCTGCCTAACCCCATGCCAGTGCATCTCCTAAAGCCCACTTGCTCGGTAGTAATTAGGAAAATGTTCTTCCTGGCCTCTCGGCTGTGATGCTGTGGGCAAATCTACAGCCTTGTCAGTTAATATTCAGGGCTGGGCATTTTACCCTTATGAGAAACGTTATGGACAATTCAAGTTATTTCACAAGAGGCTACACATTGGAGATTCACATGCATAGGATTCCTACTGCTGGAATTTCTAGTCTAGAACAAAACATGCACTTACCCTTTTTGGATGTTTCAAATGATTTTTTGAAAGGTAAATAGAATTAAGAAGTTAAAATCTCCCATCTCACCTAACTATTCTTTAAACAATCTGCCGTAACATTGTCAGTATTCCATAAGGGCTTTTCCCCTCTTGTTAAGTCATGTTCTGATCTTAGAATGCTTTCCCAATGACAATGACAAAAAATTGGTTTTTAATTGGTCGTACACCTTGACTTTCTCCTTTCCAAAGGTGCCTGTGGACAACAAGGGGAGTCATAAATATAGAATGGAGGTAGATATTAGCCCACAATGTCTGCTCTTCTCTTTGGTGCCTTCCCAGCATCTTAGATAAGATTTGTTTCTGAAATCCATCCATGCCATTGTGCTTATGGTGAATCTCCTCCATCTTCTCTGATCATCAGTTTGTTCTTGCCCCATCACTATAGACATTCTTCTCCTGGACCCTCATCCCATCTCTGCTGAACACCTCCACTTGAATTTCCTTCCAGCTGCTCAGTCTTAACAGGTCAAAACCAATCTCACCATCTTTGCCTCTCCACCCAACCTCCTTCCTCTCTTGACTTCCCTCTTTCTGTTCATGGCACTTCTATTCTCCTAAGGCATCCTGTCCAGGCTCTAAAATCTTAGAACTCTCCTGGACTTAACCTTTCCCTCACTGTGGTTCACCTCTAATTGCTGCCACACTGCTTTTTATTCTAGGTCCTCCATGTCCCTCTCATTTTGTCTTTGTAAATTCATACTGTCTCCACTCTAGCTAGGGAGTCATTTGTTGACCCCCTCCTGTCTTATTCTAAGTACTTTCTGGCAGCTCTCCCCACCACCAGGCTCTTATTCCTCTCCATTGTACTTGTTAGGGACACAGTTCTCTTCCTGATGCCTGCCATTGATCTTGTCCTTCCTCTGCTCAGATGCATTTGGTGCCTCCCCATTCTCTATGGGAAAAAAGTCCAAAGTCTCATTTCTGACAAATGTGACCCTCTGTGGTATTTTTTTCCCAATCTATTCAACACTTTATTTTTTATACCAGTAAGCCTTTTTACCTACCCTTTTTTTCAGTCTGAAAGAATTCCGAGTACTTAAACACACACAATAGACCCCCAGCTCTGAACTTTACTTAGCCAAATTTATGCCAACAAAAACCCTTTTTCCTTCTCTGCTATTGAAATCTTACCTATTCCTCAATGCCCAAATGCCATAAAATAAGCCCCCATTTCTCAAATGAAAGATAATTTCTCTATCCTTGATTTTCCAGAGTATTTTGTACTTCCATTATGGTAGCACATAGTAGGAGGGGCTTCTTTATACTGTGGTAACTTATTTGCCCAATTAATCACATCTAGCCCTTTGTCACCTTGAGAGTAAAGGCTTTTTTTTTTTTTTTTTTTGTATATTCCCACAGTAGCCAGTATAAGTCCATGAATTTAGCAGAAGATATTATTATCTGAGATGAACAAAAGTATCACTTGAACTTGAAAATCTCCTTACCCACAAAGGGCATTCTGCCTGGCCCATAAAGCTCCAGTATTTAAATAAAGTAGTATTTTTTGCAATCTGTGCTTCTGTCTTTTTTCTCCTTCAAATATGGTATAGTATATGGATGGGATAAGGAGATGAGGTTATGAAACATTCCTTCAGCAATCTTTAATGAAAGAAGTATCTAACTCTTAATCTTAACTATTAAATGTTTCATTCTACTCTGTAGAAGGAAGAATAATGGCCTCCCAAATATGTCCCAACACTAATCCCCCAAACCTCTGAATATGTTAAGTGATAGTCAAAAGGGACTTAGCAGATGTGATTAAGGTTGCTGATCAGATTACCTTAAAATAAGGAGATTATCCTGAATTATCTGTGTGAGCCTAATGTAATCACACGAATCCTTAAATTTGGAAAAATTAATCAGCCAGACAGTCAATCAATGAGATGTGATGCAAGAAGAGGCAGGGTAGATTCAAAGTGTGAGAAGGACTCAACCCACCGTCTTTGGCCTTGAAGAGGGAGGAAAGGGGCTACAAACCAAGGAATGTCCAGCCTCTAGAAACTGGGCATGGACCTCAGCTGACCTGCAGGCTATAGATCCTCAGTCCTACAATCACAGGAATTCAATTCTGCCAACGACCTGAATGAGCAAGGAAACAGATTCTTCCCTGGAGCCTCCAGAAAGGAATACAGTCCTGGTAACACCTAGTTTTAGCCCCATGAGATCTATATCAGACTTCTGATCTACAAAACCGTAAGATAAGACATGTGTGTTCTTTTACGCCACATTTGTGGTAATTTGTTAAAAAAGCAATAGAAAGTTAATATACTCTCCAAGTAGCTATTCAGATATACTTGACCTATGCTGGTTTGAACTGGCTAGAACAAATAGAGTGTGCTTACTTATTGAAATAGAAGCCTAAAGGCATGTTTTGGTGTTTTGGGTATGGTATTCTTCCAAAGCACTGTGAGTAATGTGGTATATTCATTCATTCATTCTTTTATTCACTCTTTCTACAAGCATTTCCCCAATACCCATTGTCTACACTCAATTTTTAGAAAATAGGTTATTAGTTTTAATTCTTTTTTTTTTTTTTATTTGAGTAAGTTCTATGTCCACTGTGGGGCACGACCTGAAGATCTTCACGACCTGAAGATCAAGAATCACAGGCTCTACTGGGGCATCTGGTGGCTCAGTCAGTTAAGCATCTGACTTGATTTCAGCTTAGGTCATGATCTCAGGGTCGTGAGATTGAGCCCCGCTTCGGGCTCTGTGCTCAGTGAGGAGTCTGCTTAAGATTCTCTCTGTCCCTCTCCCACTGCCCCTCCCCTCACTTATGCTCTCATGCGTGCACGCTCTCTTATCTCTTTCAAATAAATAAATAAATAAATAAAACCTTAAAAAAAAAAAAAGAGTCACATGCTCTACCAACCAAGCCAGCCAGGCACCCTGAAAAGGTCATTATTAATATCAAAACATTATTCCCAAAACCTAAACTCTGATCCCTTTGTGCCCTGACTTAGGTGTCTGTCTTTGCACTTTCCTCTAGGGTCTCATTCCTCACAACAGCTTTCCTTAAGGACTGCTATTATCTGGTTACTGGCTTGTTCAAAATTCTCAAATAGCTCTTCACTGCCTTTAGGCTCAAATCCAAATTCCTCAATCTGGCATGCAAAGTCTCACAACATGCCTATCCAAAGAATCTTCTCTCCCATAACTTCTCAGCCCGACCCACACTCCCACCCCCGACGCACTCTCCACTCAGTGAAGTCTGCACTCTGACCCTAAAAATGCCACTTTCAGCCTTGACAAAAGCCTTTGATCCTGTGCTACCAGGTCTGCATGTCACCGGTCTTGCCCTTTCAACCCAGCCTATCCCTCAGATAGGCTTGTATCTTTCCTCCAAGGGGCCTTTCCTAAATATACCAACTCAGAATAACTCCCCACTCACACATGTTGCCCCACATCTTATAATAATCACCCCGTTCCAGGTCTTGATCCGCACTTATGTCACATTTGTTGGTATCGCTCCCCAGCTGGATCACAGAGAAAAGTATTGATGAATTAATGATTTTTAATATCTGTAGCTCACCCCCCACCCTGGCAATAATGCTGGGTAAATAATAAATAATACTAAAAATTACTTACACAGACAGTGCTTACCAGGCTGTGGGCATTATTCTAAGTGCTATACCAATTTTAGCCCAGTTAAAATTCAATCTTATCAGTTAGATTAATATTTTTATCTCCATTTTACAGATAAAGAAACTGAGGCACAGATACTCAATATTAAGTTGAGTGGGTATGAAGCTACAGAAACAATGTCTAATATGTAAAATAATTGGAATCTGTAAAATGATGGATGATTGGAAAATTCACAGTCGGGAGGCTTGAGTTTTGTTTTATTTTTACATAATGGAGAGTAATTTATGTCTAACAACCATAAATCAGGAAGACTATGCAACATACCTCTTTTAACAATAAAGTGAAGTGAATACATAATCAATTGCACAAATCCCAAATACTCTTGAGTGGATTTCGGGTTATATCCATTACACTAAGCTACCCATCTAAGGCTAATAGAGACTGCATTTCAGTTATGTTTGGCAGAAATGTAAAGTTGTAATCTTTCTCTATTTCATCGTAATCTGCATCTTACCATAGCTCCTGAGTCTTCTGCCCCGTGGAGTTATGTGTGTGGAGGTTTTAGTATTTGTTCATTGGTGGCGGTGGTGGTGATGTCTACTTCATTTCAAAAACCACTGTAAACCCTTAAGGAAAGCCCCTGTGGACACTGATGCTCAAGAAAAAAATTCAGCCCACTCCAAAGCTAAGCCTTTTCATGCAGGGACTCCCAAAAGCTGCACTGGAGTTGTGTTAATACTAGTGAGTCTTTCAAGTACACGCCTAAAGCAACCACAGCCCACAGCGGTTAAAGAACGAGCACAAAATATACAAAATCCAACTTCTGGCTCCTTGAACAATGTCTACATTGTTGCCATCAGCCAGGTGATAATTCTCAGCTCAGAACTCTCCATCAGTTATCTTGCACTTTTTCATGATTTATTCACACTGTGATTAATTTATAAGCTCCTTCTCGCTCATCAGGGGATAACAAAAATAGTCTGTCTGAGAAGCAGTTTAAGTAAAGGTCAAGGAAATCTTAGAAATTTAGCTGTACTGAATCAAAGCAGTTGTACAAGCTTTTCCAATCAAGATGATAGAAGTGTTATCTGTAGGCCCCGGGGCCCCTCCCAGACATTTTCTATTCTTATCTCCCGTGCTACTGGTCATCAGGAGAAGCACAGGACCTGGTGTAAATTCTATGGTGGAGCATTGTTTTCAGTGAAAGATAAACAAAAAACCTAGTCCTCCCATCTGGGGATACTCGAATCTCCCTATTTTTCCATGTGAGAAGTGAGGCAGAAAGATCCATAGTTCCTCTGAAATGTCATGAATGTTTTACAGGGATTGGCAGGCCTCCTCCCCGAAACACAGCGCGCCAGGGTCAGGGGCAATTCGCTGCCCTCCCTCTTCCCTGGCGTCCAACTAACTCACCAGCAGTCACGCAAGGACATATTGATCTTTCTACAGCTTGCTGGGCAATGATCTGCAGTACAAAGATAAAAGGGATCATCAACTTGCCAAAATAGAATCTTCTGCCAACCCTTGAGAATTCTGGAAGAGGGAGAAGAAGAACAAATCATCAACTAATGGAACTCATGCAATATAAAAATCATAGCGAACCCTCTTCTTTTGTACTGAGAGATGGCTTTGCTTTGAGGACAGAGTTCGTATTCTGAGGTCCATAAGAACTACATGATTTGGATTTTGTGGTTTCTTGGTCAGCCTACTGGGTGGAAAGTCCTTGAGGTCGAGAGTCACAAATTGACCAGCCCAAATCCATCCGTTATGTGGTTCTGGGCAGTTTTTCCAACAACTCTGCTGCTTTCGGTATCTCCTTTGTGATGGTGGTCCTTCGTGAAAACAGACAAAACGCACTTTAGATCAAACGTCGCTCTCCGTCTTCACATCAGCCATCCAGGCTACTTCCAAAATAGATCCCAGAACTTGGAATATTCTCAGAATATTCCCTTCAGCTGCAAGAAAAGTGTGGCAAAGAGGAGCACACAATCAAAAGACTGGCCTGGGTAATCGCATGCAACAAGGGAGAGGATGGAAAAGGCTGGAAGAGGTTTGTGATATAAAAGCCCACACTGTCAGCAGAACATATTGAGACATATTTTCTGCCTGAAACAATAACAATCATAAATGAACTATTGTTAACACAAAAATACCAAATACTGGTAAGAGCTGTCATTTTGGTTTTCTTTAGACATGATAAATTACATTTGCAAATTAGTGTCTGATCTGAGATGACATGGAACAAATGGTAATATTTACATTCTGCACATTATCCTTGTCAGATTAAGCTGCAGTTGGCCAGTGTGGATATAAAGAGGCCTCTGGAGGCTTGTCTGCTAAACCAGCATGTAAATTGTCTCTAAACCATCCACACGTCTACATTTATTATCTCCTCAAACCAGGCACAGCCATCCCATTTACATGTCAGTTGTGCCAAGTTAGGGTAACTTTGCCAGGGGAAGGGACTAGTGATGAGAAATGCCTCCAAGAAAGTATTCCGAAGTAGGTTACGGCCCACAAAACACATCTTGTAAGATGTCAAAGATTTCCTTTTTCTTTAGCAGTTTACGAGGGAAGGGGAGAAGAGGAAGGAACTGGCATCGAAGTGGTCAGTATTCATCTACGTGGGTCCTGATCTCAGATGATTCTCCTGAATTAACCTCTCATAGAGGCATCGTTATACCCATTTTACAGATGTGGACATTGAAGTCCAAAGACATTGAGTAATTCGCTAGTCTAGTTGGTGAGGACAGAGTTACTATCTGAATCAGGGATAATGGACCCCCAAATCTTTGTACTGTGTCACTCTGACACTGGCCTTAACTAGAAATGTCTGAATTGGATGGCAGGTCTTGGGTTTTCTAGAGTGTAGCCTAACAAAGAGAACATCAGGAATTGCCCTACCTTGCAGGAATGTAGTTCAAAGAGAAGGCATGGGGAATCGCTGCTAAGCTTCCTCACAGAATGCAAAGCCCGCAACGAATTCCAGCCTGGCTCCCTCCATTTTCATCATAAAAACTGCAAGTGAGGATTAGAAGGTCCCTCTGAAGGTGGCTTAATTTAACTTTATATTCATCATGGAATACTACATCAAAAACTAATGATGCAATGTATGGTGATTAACATAACATAATAAAATTAAAAAAAAATTAACTTTATATTAATCCTGTCTTTAAAATTAAGCCTCACAGACATGAAATGCAAAATCGCATGAGAAAAATAAGTTGCCTTTCTTGATCCCAAAATTTGTGGAGGAAAGAGGAAGCGGGTAACAAAAAAGAATCAAAGCAGTCTCTGCTTATTTCAGAGAAATAAAACCTTATGATTAGATTGGCCACTTTCATAAACCCAATTCTAGAATCATTTTCTAAAATGAAGCTGTTAATTAGTGGATCTCATTACGATCCTGATTTAAACCACGCAATTGGAAAAGGGCATTTTGAGACATTTCATGAAATTTAATTGTGGATCAGGTACTAGATGGTATCGATGAATTATTGTTGTTAAAGGGGATAATGATACTGTAGTTAGGTATGAAAATGCCCATTTTTAAAGAGATATGCTCATCATGAGGAAGGATGAAACAACACTGGATGTGGAATTTGTTTTAAAATTCTTCAGCAAGAAAAAAAACACAAAAAAACAGTCAAAAGAAACAAGTGGAAACATCTTGGTACTCTTGAATTTGAGTATTGGAGCTAAGAAGGTTTATTATATAATTCTCATGCATATGTGTGTGTGTTTATAATGGCTCATAATTTTTTTTTAATAAAGCCTCTTGGAATACAGATCTGATTCATTCAAAACACATCTTAAAAGCAGTATGTTTTAAAATGTGTTTGAATCTTCGGCTTCACCAAGTTTACTCAACCAGAGTAATTAGTGGGCAGTCCTGGGAAAGCCTGCCGCAAGATTCTGCAGTCTGTCAATATCTTCTGCTTATTGCTTAACAAGAAACCTTAGAGAAGTTACTATGACGACACGAGGAAGGAAGTGCTAAAATTGCCAGTGTTAATAAGACATGTTTAACTCGCTATTCAGGGAAAGAGGTCTGTAAACTACAGAAGAGAGTGACATTACTATAAATCATCCTTTAGGGTCTAGCCTTGCTGTGGGGGGCTACTGCTTTACACGATGCCTTCCATTAGTCCCATTTTCAATCAAAGCCAGGACACTAGCCTACTTTGCTTACAGAGAGATTTTCACATGCTCCGGAGGGGTCACAGAAGGTACTAGGGGAAGAGGACATGTGAGCTAAGAAATGGACTCTCTGAAACAAAGGTCGCACTTGCTGTCCTGCTGGTAGCCTCCACGTTACCCAGGGAGCCACGCACATCTGGGCTCCACGGAGACGCATGGATGTAGCCTGCTCTCCAAGGACAGGGCAGAGTGGCCTCAGCTATCAACACATCATGTCTTCGAAATGTTGGAAGATTTCTTTTTTAATGAAAGCATCTTTTTAGAAGAAATCTGTGAAATGCCAGTTCACTTCCATGCTAGGGAAGACACGTAAATATGATTGCGGGGAAGATCCAGATCGTGAGCCAGAGGAGACCGTGCTGTGACAGAGAACTTTGGACAATACAAAGTGTTTTTCAAAGTGAAGTCAGAAGCCATCACCTGAATTGGAATCATTTCGGAAATTTCTTAAAAATGCAGCTTTCTTGGTGCAGCCACTCTGGAAAACAGTATGGAGGTTCCTCAAAAAGTTGAAAATAGAGCTACCATACGATCCAGCAATTGCACTACTGGGTATTTACCCCAAAGATACAAATGTAGGGATCCGAAGGGCTACGTGCACCCCAATGTTTATAGCAGCAATGTCCACAATAGCCAAACTGTGGAAAGAGCCAAGATGTCCATCGACAGATGAATGGATAAAGAAGAGGTGGTATATATATACAATGGAATATTATGCAGCCAGCAAAAGGAATGAAATCTTGCCATTTGCAATGACATGGATGGAACTGGAGGGTGTTATGCTGAGCGAAATAAGTCAATCAGAGAAAGACATGCATCATATGACCTCACTGATATGAGGAATTCTTAATCTCAGGAAACAAACTGAGGGTTGCTGGAGTGGTGAGGGGTGGGAGGGATGGGGTGGCTGGGTGACAGACATTGGGGAGGGTATGTGCTATGGTGAGTGCTGTGAATTGTGTAAGACTGTTGAATAACAGAGCTGTACCTCTGAAACAAATAATACATTATATGTTTTAAAAAAAAAAGATAGTAGGAAGGGAAAAATGAAGGGGGGGGAATTGGAGGGGGAGAAGAACCATGAGAGACTATGGACTCTGAAAAACAAACTGAGGGTTCTAGAGGGGAGGGTGGTGGGGGGATGGGTTAGCCCGGTGATGGGTATTAAAGAAGGCATGTATTGAATGGAGCACTGGGTGTTATATGCAAACAATGAATCATGGAACACTACATCAAAAACTAATGATGTAATGTATGGTGATTAACATAACATAATAAAAAAATGCAGCTTTCTGGGGGTGCCTGGGTGGCTCGGTTGGTTGAGCATCAGATTCTTCATTTTGGCTCAGGTCATGATCTCAGTGTCTCGAGACAGAGCCCCACATCGGGCTCTGCGCTAAGCAGGGAATCTGCTTGAGATTCTCTCTCTCCCTCTCCCCCCACTCTCTCTCTCTCAAATAAATAAATCTTTAAAAAAAAAAAAAAAACTATTAAATTAAGAAAATGCAGCTTTTCTGACTTTGGTCCAGATCTATTATATCAGAATATTTGGGAGAGGGACCAAAAAAGCTGCCTTTTCAATGAAATTTCCCAGATTCTCCTGCATAGAAGCTTGAGAACTTCTATTTATCCTCTTTGCTTTCACTGTTTCTTTGCCTTTAATACCCATCAGTTACTCCCTCCCTGGGAGTTCCCCTTGAGCTTCATCTTTGTAGCTTTGTAATATGTGCTCCCTTCATTTCCCCTTAAGTTGGACTCAGAAGGCCACTACTTGATTGAATCTTTCATGCCCTAGCAATGAGCACCTGAGTCCTGTCCCTTCTCTGAGCACACATAGCCTCTGTTTTCCCCAGCACAACTTCCCATATTGCATTTTAATTGCCCATTTACTTCTTACTTGTTGAGTTCCTTTGCTAAAGGGACTGCTTGGTATAGGGCAGGCATTCAATATTTGTTCATCAAATAAGGAAAGGAAGAATTGTTTCTGACTCATAATTCTTACTACTTAAAGCTAATTCTCTTATTTCAGGAATTATACAGCAGGCATTTTTTTCAAACTTTCTCTTCTTTCCCATCCTCAACAAAAACGTCATTAAAACATTCATTATACATTAGGGACATATAAGAAAATAGTATCATAGACTGGATTTCTCAGAAGTTACCCATCTTTTGGTGAGATTGAATTTCCTGATGAGATTTAGCTACTATCCTCCACATCCTCAGAAAGTAACCAACACAAAAATCTTTGCAAGGTAATGAGCAGACTTGGAAATTGCAAAGAGGAAGTGCACACATAAGATGATTTTTAACCAAATCTAGAAACAGAAGAGCTGAAAAGTAGGGTCTTTTGAACTAGTTTTTATTATTTATGTCCCATATGCTTATAAAAGGAAAAAGATCAAGGTGGTTTCTGATAAAAGACACATATTCAACTGGATCATTCATGAAACTTAAAAGATCAAACATCTACTTGTTCTTCACAGTGATACAGATTGGGAGGACCAGGTCTGTGGTTTATTTATAGGAAATTTGGCATAGAGCTTAGTGGGTAATACACCAAATGTTTGATTTTGTAATTTGGGAAAGATAAAGGGCAGTCATTTTTTAATATAATGTAGACTAACTTTGAGTGTGTCCTGTAGGAGCTATACCTGACAGGTTAATTACTAAGATCGAATGCATTTGATAATGTTTTATAAATATGAATGTGCTTAGGATCTTATTTACTTACTTTTCTCGTTTCTTTTTGTCTTCCCAAGAGTCTTGCTATTCTGGTAACCCAAGAGATGTTGTTCATTCATGAAATAGTCATACTTCATTTCAACCTTCTAATGATCCTTTAGTATCTCTTAAGCCAGGAAGCTTAATGGAAGACAACTAATGAAATTAAAGGTCTTTTCTATGCCTCCACCACCTTTACCTTCTATCTTGACATTCCAAGCTTGTGTACCATGACACTCAGAGCTAGTAAGTTTAATAAACTGGACCTTGAGTCCAGTTTAAAGAATCCAACTCAAGAGGCATTAACAATTAATGATCTAGTTATCATTGGCTGGTGATGTATTAAAAGTTTATCCTGTGCTTGTAGGAAAAAAAGTCCTCCCAATCCAGCTTTTCCATAATTGGAAAATTATCTTCTGACAAATCTTGCATTTGAATCCTTAAATGTTTATGTCAGGTTACAATATAAAATAAAATTGAGAAAACTGTTGTTTGGGGGCGAGAACACCAAGGAATATACCTGCACATTTGCAAGAGGAATACACAGTCTTAAATAATACCCAGTGCTCATTACATCACGTGCCCCACCAGTGTCCATCACCCAGTTACCCCATCCCTCCACCGCCTCTCCCCTCCAGCAACCCTGAGTTTGTTTCCTATGATTAAGAGTCTCTTGCTACATGTACCAACTAAATCAGAAATCATTCCTCTAGAGAAAACTGATCATCATAGTCCTGTCCCCTGTCAAAGTTACATTGCTGAGGTACAGAATTTTGAACTAGGCTGGATTCTCTTAGGGTTTTTAATTGGTAAGCAATAATAAACAAATTTGACTAACATAAAAAATAGAGTTTTCTGGAGAGATAGTGGGTAGCTCACAAAAGAGGGTTTTTTTTTTTTAAGATTTTATTTATTTATTTGAGAGAGAGAGAGAAAGGGAGGGAGAGCAAACAGGAGGGAGGGGGAGGATGAACAGGGAGAGGGGCAGAGAGAGGGAGAAAGAGACTCTCCTCTGAGCAGGGAGCCTGACCACAGGTATGGGGCTCCATCCCAGGATCCTGAGATCAGGACCTGAGCTGAAGGCAGATGTTGAATTGACTTAATCACCCAGGCACCCCACAAAAGAGTTTTGAAAGTCCAGACGATAAGGCTCAGAAACAGGATAGGAACTAGAGCTAGTACAGATGGCTCTGGCACTTAGTCAAAAGGAAATACTTAACCATCTCATATGGCTACATTTCTTTTACTGATTGTCAGGAACGAATGCTTTCTAGCCATTTCATCTACCAACCTCTTCCTCTGTCATCTTTGTAAATTGACTAATAACTGAGCATCCAGAGAGAAAATAACTGATGGGTTTAGCTTGGACCATGTGACTCCATCTTTGTTAGAGGACAAAGTACCTTGTTTTATTTCTCCACCAAGAAGCCCCAAAATAAAATCAACATGCTGTTCAAAGGGCAATAATATTAGAGGGCAAAAATACTAATTGATATCATTAAAGTGTCTACTGAGTTCTTAATCTGGACTTCATCACAAATGAAATGATTTGTAAATTTTTGTAAATTTTTACATGGATATAAAATCTTCAGATTTTTTTTAAAAAGTGTAAGTCACAAAGTGGCTAGAACTACTACACAGCATTGCATATAAACATTTTTCTCCAAAATCCAAATGTCTTGGAAACAAGTAATCTTAAAGTTCAGCAGGAAATCTTTGCTTTTAGTTTCCATTCTTTTGTACTTTAGGAAAGGACGCTTAAAATTTGTCCAGGGATTAGAGGGGAAAAAAAAAAAAAGATGCCTCATTTTGACATTCAATGTTTTTTGAGATGCTGATAATTAACTCTTCAGAACTGGGCAGATAAAGTTTACCTGAGATGGGGAGCAGGGCACTCAACCAGCCTTCCTCCCCGTCTTTCTGCTTGCCTGGCAGAGCCCAACCCTGGATGAGTCCAACCACCTGCCTTCTCTGGACAACTGTGGGCAGACAAAGTAGTGCTTAAGGAAGATGGACAAGTTCATGACCACTGGCCCTCCTCAGCCATCCTCCCATCACTATTCTTGGTGAGCTCACTCTCCTTCATAATGCCTATTTAAAAACTTCTCCACTCTCTTCAAACTCCCTCTACTTTCTCCGCATTCTGAAGCATCCAATAAAAATGCCTTCATATCCAGTTTATTGTTGGGTACTTGAGCCCGCAAGCAGAATAGAACCCTACTACCATCCTTGGACAGAATCAACAGGCCCACACGCAACACAGTTCTCTTCTGGGATTCCCAAATGAGCAGAGAGATTGGGAGATGGGAGGAGGGGGGACTCTTTCCAAATGGCCCATCAAACTTTTTAGATAAAAACAAATACTTTCACAGTAAAAAATTGTATTTCATCCATCTTGACACAAATGTCTCTAAAGAAACCCAACTCCATTTACTCTCATTTGAAGATCATTAAGAAATCTTCCGATTTATAACTTATTATTGGGTTTATGAATCAATCTTCTATGTCCTTGGGACAGAAATCAATTCCTTGGAGCCTGATCACTACCACAGAAATAACAAAATCCAGACCTTTAAATTGCAAAGCCAGGGGCCAGACTCTAGATCTGAGATGGCCCCCAAATTAGGCAATAATACCATGTGAGGCTTGGCTTAAGAGGGTCGCTGGTCTTACCTGTATTACGTTTTTATTACAACCATTATGCAATTTTTCTGATTATCACTTTTAGGAATGGTCTGACTCAAAACATCAACTCTGACTTCCTAAAGGGTAAATATCAACTTCCCTTCCTTTGTACTGGTTAGTGCCTATAAGGAAAGCACAAATGTTCTTTATTTTCTTTGCTTTTTCCAGTGGAGTTGATGAATGTTTCTCCCCTTCTGGGTGTAATTCTGAAGTCATTAGAGGAGGCTGAAATTAGTGGGAATTTCAAGTTCACACACATTATAGCCTCACTGAATTGCTTTTAGGGTCCTCTCAAAATAAACATACTGTTTCTTGATCAACGCTTGATTTAAGTTCAGATTCATCTGTCCAGAGCAGCTCTCCCAGATTTTAGCCTGAACAGATCTC